>NC_135029.1:6079689-7429378 GCF_051020955.1 Megalopta genalis
GTAATGGGCGCAATTTTGAGACCTCTTGGAGATCTTTTATAAAAAACTACATAAAATTTCAGGATACATTTATACATCTGTCGACATATTGGCAATTTTCTTCACTGATAAACAATACAAATTCGTAACACCTAGATGTTCTTATAGAGACTCACTTTTATTTGAACCATTCTGCTCATTAAAAATGAAAAAGAGCAAAAAGAGTCAATGCTTCAAAAAATGATAGCACTTTAAGGTATGATTATTAATGTTCACGGAAACCTCAATCACAAATTAGAGGGGATGACGAAATTCAGGACAAAATTTTGATGTCTATATCATATAATTGTCGCATCACAAAAATAGTTTAGGTATGCGTTTCTGGAGGAATAAAAAGGTTGAAAGTGAGCTGAAAGTTAGTTGATACTGCAATGTACTGTCAGCAGAATCACAAGTCATGAAAAATAATGTTTGTTTGTACAATTTATAACTAGTAAAAGAAAGTTAATTGCGTGAATCGGTAAAGTTTCTAGAGTATTGACAATTTTGTAATTATTCTGAAATGTTCTGAACGTCCATAAATCACAGTATAAACTTGCACACACATAACGCTCGACGTCTCAAATAAAATCGTACTGGTGTATAGACAAAAAGCAGATACCTGAGATACAAGAAGACATTTCAAATGTATATTCACATCAAAATTTGAATAGCAGCTTTGAAAAATTGTCCTAAATTAAAAAATTATTCTACTATGTTTGAACCCGGAATGTGCTGAAACATTAAATAGAATTTAGCGTAGCACGGGGTACAGCTTTGCGCGAGAGTACCAACTGAAAAGAGTATTAATTACACGCTTTAAACGACCAAAGGCTTCGAAATACGTACACAGTCTATGTATCTTTCTCATCCGCCAGTATTCAAAGAACTATTTGATGAACATTACCGAAAGACCGTCACAGGTTAAGTATGCTAGAAAAGGGATCCGACGGACAATGCGGCTAATAAACACAAAACTGTCTCTGGGAGGGCATTAAGCGCATTCGGCACAGAAGAAACGACGAGGAAAATGATTTAAATAAAACTTTGCCGCGACGCGGTGCGGCGGCGTCACCTTCTAAAACGCGAAATAATAGAAGCGACAGCTGCTACTGAAACCGTACATACCCTATTCTCTTTTCCCGCGTGGGAGGCAACCGGGTCGCTTGTAAGACCTCTCGACCGTCGGATAAAACAGATCAGAATCCCGGTAAACAGTAATGCGTACGCCGAGGAGTCACCAGCTAAGCAAAAAGATAATGGCACCTCGATAGAGGCTCGTATCGACAGCTCTGGTAATCTAGTCCGAATTTACGATGATCCTTCGCGCCTGCTGCGTCGCGATACTATCGGTTTCTCATCACATCCGTCGCTATATTGTTATTTCGGCAGTTCACCGAGGATCTTCGGCACGATCGTGCGAAGACTCTTCTGAAGAATTCAACGTAACTACTGCCGATAATGGCGTATTATCTCGTAATGCTATATTCCGGTTTCGATTAAAAACCCCATCGCGCGGTACGCTCCGTTTCTATGTATTTTTACCTCATATTCCGCGCACTCCGCCTGGAACCGAGATTGGAAATATATTCGATCGCTGGTAATCCCTATGGAACGATTACGTTCCATGTGGGATAAATGCTTAATGAAATTTCCCGGGCATTAACATCTCCAAAACGCTACCTTATACTTTTGAAATCTATTCTGATGTAATCGTACAGGCACTTTCGATTAGCTGGGATTATTGTAATAAACGTGCGAGGACTACGTGCCGCGAGAAATAATAATCATAACTAGATTGTACATATTTATACGATCTCTTGAAGATCTTCAAAAAGGATAATACTGAGGATAATGATAATAAATAATAATAATTAATAATAAAGGATAAATAAAAGGATAATAATAAAGGATAATACTAATAACGAGGATTTAATCTTCTTTTATATATAAAAAGTTGATTTCTATTCTATTTCATCTGAGTTTGAGTGCTGATAATGGAACTGTATTTGGCATGGAACTGCAGTTTCATTATAATATGTGATATCGGAAAAAGTTCATGCCATTCTTCTAACAAGCTGCGTTTCATTTTTCAGTATGAATGAATTCAGAAAACCGGGGTTCAATTAAATATCACTGTTAATTTGTCTTATGCATGTCTGATATTTTAACCACGAAAAAATATCAATTGAGAGATAGATATTGTTGTTAAAGCCAGAATTTAAGAAACATTACGAGACGATTTACCTTACAAATAAAATTACACATTAGGAGAAACAGTACCATTAATGAAATAATTGGAACGGAAGTGAAAATAAAGTCTGTTTCTGTCAAGGTAGTGGGAAAACCACTTTGCCTCATTTGAAGGTAGATACCCTAACCTACACAAACTTCGCCTGTATAAACGTGCCGCATAGTAGTGTTTCCTTTGTATAAACGTGCTTCAACTTCTTCAGACAATTGTTCCACCGTCCGTACTATACTACATTTATGACTTCAGCAAATGACAAGGCCTCATTTTAGTTCTCTGAAGAGAAGAGTGAGGCAGTAATAAGGACACGAGACAAAACCTGTAAATAAATGAGACGGTAGTAGAATCGTGTTCGCTTCTGTCTATAATTACGTTGCCAATTTCGAGAGAGGCAAATATTGGAAGGAAATATTCTACTATATAATAATGAACCACTTAGCAAGTGTCAACTCATATTAGACCGCCCCAAATACCAAAAGCGTTTTCATCGGAGTAAGAATGCAAAATCTTTTGAAGAATGTAGTGCAATTCGCGAAAGGATAGAATATATATTCTTAAAAAATGCATTGGAAACACAGAATGATATTTTTTCATTTTTGAATAAATCAATGTTGAAGAATTAGCCACAGTAGAAACAGCCAATCATGATCAGACTTTTTAAACAACGTCTCTGCGGGATACGCATAACTGGTCAAATTTCAACATACAACTCATTTTCAATTCATCCTTTCTGAAATGGTACTAATAATTCAAAGATTACATATTTTTCACAATGTATAAATTGCATCAGAAAATAGAAAAGAGAATAAGATAATTAGAGAGAAGATGTTAAACAGCCACCACTCCAAATTTATCTATCATTTTAACAAATAACATGCAGAGGTCCACAAAAGTATTCGTACATCCTTTAAAACGCAATAATAATTTTAAAACTAAACTAAAAAGTTAAAAACGTGGGTTTTTAATATTTTTTAAAAGCATTCTATGTAAACAAACATAAAAAATATATTCGACGATTTTTTCATAAAGTCAACTGTTCACCAGTTATTTCAACGACATAAAATGTAAGAAGAATACAATTTCTTCTTAGCCTATATATCCTATTATAAAAAATAAAAAATAAAAAATAAATAAATATAAATATAAATATAAAATAATAATAATATAAAATAATATAGAATAATAAATAAATATAAATATAAAATAAATAAAGAATAAAAAATAATTAAACACGTTGGTACCGAATCGACGGCCGATCGTAGTGACATTGCAGCGTTCTCGAGAAAGAAGGGATGCGTTTTCGGCGGTACTGCTTCCGCGTCGATGATTCCGTGGCCCCCGTCACACAAATTTCAGCGCACCGCAGCAGAGCACGGGACGGCTCCGTTTTTCCTCTCAAGAATAAATATCTACGTTTGAATTTGCCTTGAAGCTACGCTCAGCCATTGCACGGAAACGCCGGCGTGCCGCGCGGTGGCGGTCTTGCGCGCCGCGCCGCTTTACCTGCGTACAATGATCACGGACGGAGGTAAAAAGCGGCGCAGGTAAAACACGGGAATTTTCGTGAAGAGCCCCGGCCGCACGCTGAACCCCCGTGCGGCAAAACACCGCGGTGATCCCCCCGTTTTAGTGACATAACGGGGTAGCTGACAGGGGTAAGCGGATGGGTGGGACGGGCTAGACAAAAAACAGTGCCTGCAGAGATCCGCGAGGCGGCTGTTTAATTCGACCGGGACTTTCCGCAGTGAAAAAAGCGCAGAGCCAGCCAACCGCCCCCGCCCATCGTCCCAGACTCTGACTCCTCATGCATTATGAATAATGGAATTTAAATATACGCAACGGAGCCTCTAGGCGGCCTCGGTTGTGGGTGGGGTAGGCGGATCGTGGGGGAGGCTGGTCAAAATCACGGGTGTCATGTTCGCATTGTTAATTGGCCGCTGTTCCCGTTTTCCCGCGGCCTGGCCTGAGCGGTAACCGCAGATGAGGGAGCGCAACATCGAGAAATACCGGCTCTTCCGTCTGTTGTCTGATACACACGCCAGCAACCAAAGAGCAGTATTGTGCACGGTGGAAAAGAGGAACGGCGGTTTTATTCATGGACGGAACGGAGACGACGATGGTAGAACCTCTGGAAAAACAAGGCCAGGCAATATTTTCAGTTGGTAAATTAATTAGAGACGGTATAATAGCTGGGAGTGGCCGGCAGGTAGGTGCATCATAGAGGTCCAAGTTCGGTTTTCGTGGTCCGCCGCGGGATTCTCATATGCAGCCACGCTGTTCGCAGTCCTCTCGGAAACTATACCCCGGTACACCTTATGCCAACCTTGCGCCAGTTAACCTGGATATCCGTTCGCAACCTCCCTCGAGATATTAACGCGCGTGCGAAAGCAAATTCGAGGTATAGCCGCGTATCGCGTGGAAGTTACTTGCCATCGAGTCCCGGGCAAACCCCGAGCAAGATGGACAAAATAGCCGGATAAGTATCGCTATAATGGAACCGTTGCACGTACGTGTGGGACCGGTACCTAATATTCGAAATGCAGCCGAAGCTCTTCTTGAAAGCCTTTTAATGGAATTAATAGCCGCGGATAATTACGGGTGAGGTGGCTGCGGCCGTCCTGCTCAGGGATTATCATCCTATCGTACACAACCCTCGAGTGGTTCGCAACATTTTCTAATCATGCGCTGCGCGATATGTGCCGGCTATCAACCGTTCTATCTTGGAGACACGAGCGGTCGCGTGGATCATTATAGTCGTCTACTGCCATTTTTGTAATTACGCGTTATGTGTTTCCACATTTTTTTTCGTGTTGTATTATTCTGCTGTCGTTAGAGAATATTATCGAGACAAAAGCAAAACGATGCTTATTGGTTAAACGCAAGTAGAAACCTGCGAAATTTGCTCATTCATTTTGTACGCTTTTTGGTAAAAATATAATTTATGAATTTGGTGAAATTTTGAGATACTACATGTTTAACCCAAAATATTGAAATATTAGGTGAGAATTTCATTTCAACATTGTCTGAAACTTAGCTCAGTTAATCGGAACAAGATTCATTACAATCTCAGATAGATTCAACAATTAATATGCTTACAATTCTGCATAACATAAGCGAGACTCGTTAAACAAATTATTTGTAAAATGCACATCGAAAGAATTCAGTCGCTATTTCTGTACCAATTCGATTAAAACATGCTGTTTAATTTTCACTAATCAATTCATAAATCTGCTCAAAATATCCAACATCCATCCTGCCATTTTTTAAGTATTCAAAATTTAGCTGGAATGAAAAACATTGTACCATATTCCTTGTTCTGCCTTTAAAAAACACTTCGCATCAGTTTGTACATATTTTCCGAATTCAAACTAAATGAAACGTCTTGTAAGTATTACGCAAATTTTATATACAAACCATAGTTACTTTGTATTGGAGAATCATACTATATTAATACAAGAAAGTTACACTGAGAAATTGCGTCATCTCCAAATATTTTCTATCGATCTAATATTAAAAGCAGTTTGGCAAAGAGTGGAGGAAGATAAAAATAGTCATGTCGTTCGATATCGCCTTTCAAGATTAGATTCGTCGTCCCCCCTTATCGCCGGAAGCGGTATTCAAAACCTAACAAAACGAAATAGCAATCGAATAGTGCCGGAGAAACTACTCCCGTATAACCGTCGTAAACTTGTTTTTCAATTTCGTTGCTGTCGCTATGTGGATCATCCGTATAATGTATTTTAGTCTTCCGAGATAGACGGTGTTCAAGAAAGATTTCAACAGATATTGGCAAAACACATAACGCATCTATAAAATAATATAGAATTGGATAGTAAATATGATTTAAGTCAAGAAACGATCGAAGTTCTAAATAAACTCTGGTTTCTTTACGAGCGAATTCACCGAATTAAAAATAGAATCTATGTAGTTCCGGCAATTGTCGCTTAGAATTGGATGTTATAATTTTTCAAAATCCTTGTACGGTATCGATGCGTGTATTTATGGTAAAAATGAGTAAATAAAGCGAGAAATAATGAAATAATCAAATGAATGAGATTATTATTATTAAATCCTTCTCAATTTATTCAAATTATAAGAGGATAAAGTAAACTATGCAAACACTTGCTTCTTAAAATTAATACAGAAAATTTCTATCTTGTTTAAAATTATAGTTGCAATAGTTTTATTTGGTACAATAGCTTGGTGTTTTAAGAACCAGTTTATATGCGTTTTCCCAGAATTGTTAAAAATACTACGCTACTTCTTTGGTTTTCTGTAACAGCGTTTCAGCAAGCAATAAAACAGAAATTTTTTAATTCAGAGAAGAGAAATAACTTTGGACGATTCTATTTAAAAAATGTTCGGCCAATTTCGTGTATAACATGTGCATCAATTTTTATATTCGTAACGTGATACTTCAACCAAACGACAAGAAAGCTGGCGCACATATAATACGCGAAACACGGCTGGAAAAGGATTTTTCCAAATAAACCGGTATCAGAGTACGGCGAAGCATCTTCCGCGCTTTGGATATCAAACGATTGACCGTTTCTTTGATTCGCTGATACTTCCCCGCGTTCGTATTTGTATTCCTGTCCCGTGGTAGAAGACGTAATCACGAGACGCCGCGTGCACGCGGCCGTTTGAAGGTGGAAATTCCAATAACCTGGAAAAGCCCTGCGGATCCACGAACACGGATAACTCCGTTATGAGAAAATTCGATAAAATCCCGCTAATATAATCACGCTCCATATGGTTGATTAACCCTGGGGTAGCTGGCAGCCCTCTGAGGATCGTCTTCTACTTGCGGGAGGTGAAAGAAGATGGGAGCGACGTAGAGAACCGAACGGGAGAGCTATGTATAAACATAGGCCTTGGTCTTCCTAACTACGAAGAACGGTGGAAGGAAAGGAAATGAAAATCCTGGCCAGGAGGAAAAGAGACGGAACGGGGAAGAGACAAATAAAGGATGGAAAGGAGCAAAGAGAAAAAGGGAAAAAAGGAGTACCTGCTCGAAACTCATATCCGAAGGGAGCAGAGAGGTAGGCGTTGGATTATTCGAAGCACGACGACGATCTTCAAGCCAGCCGACTGTCTGTATCGTCGGCTAGCCTCTATCGATCACCGTGTTGGATTATGCTGCACCACCTCGACTCACAATGATTATTTTCATCGGCGAATCTGCTTAAGCTGCTCTCATAAAACATTCGCTCTGAGATTGTATTTTATTGGTCATAATATTAATACTTGTGAACGAATATTGTCGAGCAAACTTTATAACATATTTTTGCTCGGTAAGCTTCGACTCACTGGAGTGACATACAGTATTTAATATTAGTTGCACATGCATATATATACAAATTCTTACAGATGAGTTTCAAATGAATCACATAGATTTCTTGCGATATCTTCAACGAATAAAACTAAGCTAAAACTTTACTAGATTTTGTTAATATTTGCATGCTGTTTAATTAGAGAATTTGTATTCAACTATAAATGGATAAAATTCCACAGTTTAATTATTGATAAGTATATTGTTCTATAAATTGTATGTTTCATATATGTGTATAATATCGCTGACAGTTTATGTATCGTACGAAAGCAATGGTTAAGATCATTTTAATCATAAATTATCAAAAAAATTCTCTTAAGTTTGTTACTTTAAGAAAGATAATTCCGTATCTCTTCTTCAATGTATCACAGCCAGTAAAGTTGTAGAGAGAATATTCTTCCTCATTCATTAATTTATTATGAGACATACAAACAACGACTCACTCAATGAAATGACTTAATAAATAGCACAGCAAACGAAGCAACGTATTGAATCGTGAGATGATTAACACGTTCACTGAAGAGGGAACATTCTACATGCAAAAATAAGTCGGAAAAATGAATAACATTTTTTCATGTAAGACTGTGTTTTCGAGGTCCTTGAAGTAGAATTGATATGTCATGGCCAAACCTATTCAACATTATTATTTTTTCAAGCTAAGTTTTGCCGACGACGTAACCTCGAATGAAAAAATATTATTCTACATTTTCCCACCAATTACAGACCACCCTTTATTTATTCAAATTGAAATTGGAAAAATTAGGTTTTATGACATCAATTACTTTTGCAATATTCATACGTTTTACGGATCCCAATGATACGGAGGATATATAACGGATTATCGTAAAGATGAATTTTCTCTTCCGAGTCAGTGATGGTGTTAAGCTTGGCATTGGCAAATCACAGGATATCGCGGACTCGCCCAGCGACAAATTATCGGGGAAGACAACTGTAACCGGCCGTGTAATAAGCGCTTTGGCGAACGCTATTTCTTTCCGCAGAGTAGAGTAGCAGCGCCCAAGAACTTGGGTAAAGTTGGTCGATCTGCGTGTCTACCAGATCTACGCTCAGCTTCGGGAACGTGTCCGTAGAAGGTCCACGCTCGCTATTGCGGTTCCGCTGGCGTGGTGTTAATGGCAACGGGCATAAAACATACCGACGACGCCTGCATGCTGAACCATGCTCGTTTACAGAGCCACTATTTATGTTGATAACTCCCAAATGGAGTCAGATACACGATCCTGAGTGGCGGTGGTTCGCGTTGGTCCGGCGGTTTGGTAGCACTTGCAAAGTATGGGGGATCTTTTTGGTCTTACAGCGGTGGGCGAGCAGAGGAAAGAGGGGCGGACGAGTCGAGTCGAGAACAAGATTCAAGCGGAAAGTTTTGTGAGTTAATGGTGCGGAGGTAATGCCGCGGTCGCAACAGCAACAGCCACCCTCCCTTCTACCCCTTTTCGTTGTCTTACTCTCTCCATCCTCCCGCGTTTCTTCCACTCTCTTTCTTATTTGTTGCCGCCGATGCCTCTCGCTCCCTCCACCGATCCCGTTTCCCCTCATTTTTTCTGTATCTCGATACGTCTCTCTTCTCGGCGTTTTCGTCTCACCGGCAGAAAAAAAAGGTGAGTGGTACGCTCTCTCCTGTTCGTGGATGCTCTCCTCTCTTCCGGCCTTTTCCTATTACTCTTCCTCTCAGCCTTGTCTCTTGTCGGTTCCCCGGTCTTTTTCTCCTGCTGGTCCTATCGCGGGCATTACCAACAACTGCATCAAATGCAGGCTCGCGTTCAACTTCTTCGTCCCGCTTTAGTCTTTCCACCGAGGTCTTCGGAATATGCAATTCTAATGCGTGATTTCAGGGTCTACTATACTGTATGTAGCTGTCCTCTTGTATAAATTTTTTGTTTATGTTCCTTGGAGCGAACTCGATTATTTGTGCATGTATGAAGATTGTTAATTTAGCGCGTGAAGATGCATACTATTGGAATGAGACATTTTGCAGGCATGGTTCTCCGATAAGTGAAACAATATGAAATCTTTGCATCAATTGTACAAACTAAATAACCATTAGTATTCGGACACCTAAAACAGAATAACTTTTCCCGCATTGAAATGTTTTGCTTCTACTTGAAAAGAGAAAAAACCCCAAATTTTATAACACTTGTATCTGAGTCAGTAACGAAAATTTAACCGATATGTTTTATAGATCTCAGTAACTAACACGTAACCTGCAAATCAGACAACGTACAATCAAACTACTTTAAAAAACTATGATTTTCGCGATCTGTAATTATTTGTAACTCATAATAATGTCGACTAATTTCGATAATACTTTCAACATGCGTGTACAATTACTGAGACCTTCAAAATGCATTGTTTAACCCTTTCCACTCGAGTGGTGACTCTGAGGCGCCATTAAAATTGTTACATCACGTTTCAAGATAATTTTTGTATATTACAAAAGATTAGATGTAGAAAATTGTTAAAAGTCTAATTGTTGTACGAGTCACAAGACTAAATTTCATATGCATAAAATGCACTTTGTCATATAAAATGGAAATACCATAAGTCAGAAAAATTAATTTAGATTTACAGTTAAAATGGCTTCGAGTGCAAAGGGTTAAATTTTCGTGATAAGTTCAGATAAAAAAGTTAAAAGACACGAGATTCATATTACTTTTACATCCCGCTCAATTGTCTAGTAAATTAGTATGTTCAACATCTAAAAAAAATACAGGTTATTTCGTCCACATTAAAAAAAACTATTCTGTTGTGAAAGGTGTCCGAATATTAATTCGAGTCATTGTATCTGAGATATACATACCGTATATTAATCATCGAACAAGTAAATATGAACTACGTAACATAAGTAATGTAAAATGAAAATATGAGACATGGATCAATGTAATCGATATGATATCCGAATTCATTCTTTTAAAGACAATTTTTTAATTCTACAACTGATCTAATAAATGTGCAGCGTATATGCACATGCGGTCTTGAATTATAAATTTAAGCGAAGATGCAGTCTTTCTGCCTTGAACGCAGTAATAAGTACATTATAGGATGTGTCAAGAGAATGACACAAATAAAACACATCCACACTGCGCGTACTTTGTATGCAAATCATGTTGCATGCCTGAGTATGTACATAAAATAAAATCACATTTCATATGTACAGTATGCATCTAAATACATGTATAAAACATTACGTCCTATTAAAAATCGTCAGAATCAATTTTACAGTACATCCTTGTGTCGCAAAAACGTTTATAAAAGCCAAATCAGCTATCAATTTTTTTAAATTATAACAAGCCCTCGCATACGAAAGAGATTCTTCGTCGTTCAGTTGTTCCGAGACGGAAGGAAGAAAACCGCCAAGATCAGGAAAGTGGAGTATCGTAAAGCTGAGATATTTCTCTGGCTAACTGGTCGTTAAAAAGCGTCGCGACGTCTCGGTATAATAAGATCGGGTAAACAGAAAGATCTCGAGACCGCAGACAGAGAGGCGGATTTAATTCGCGACGCGTGTGTTGGAAAAATGTTCCAGCGGAGCCCGAGCGTGCTAATCAAGAAATTCATGAATAACAACTCGCTCTACATCTGCTCCTCTCATTTGTGCCGGCGCTCGGCCCCTTACATCCACCTCTAAAAAACTTGGTTTCTATTTAATTACCTAGTCCTTTGGAAGCATGGGCACCTATAACTCGAGCGGCGGTCCCGTTATTCTGCTCCAGGCATCTCCACCTTCCCAGCCATCCGCGCGAACATCCACTTCGCATAAAAGGCGAGCCAGGTTTGCAGATCTGCCCGGAGAATCGGGGCTGTCGGGTAGGTGGGGGACAGAGGGGCGAGGGCTGTACCTTTTCAAATTATGACACCCATCCGTTGGGCGTACTAACAGCCCACACACCGTTTTCAAAAGACGCGCGCGATCTATTCGGTATCGGTCGCCCGATTGCACTCTAAACTGCAACGTGTGCGCCGCAACGGGGGAACAAGAACGGGGCGCCGACTATAACAACGATGACAGAATCGCAAATGACGACATTTTGCAAACTGCGAGCCAGACGGGGCTTGTCTCTATGCTCGAACTGCGACCCGATGCGAACCCGTTTCTATCGCCCGGAGCTAAACGGCACCGGAGCTCGTACCATGAACGGAATCTAGGGCCCGATCCGCCTCATTGAATTTCGCTCAATCGCGATTATGATAATGCGTGAACGATCGCCCCTGTCATGGATGCGGTAGATAGCTGTTGTTCCCATTCAAGACGCCGGGGGAATCGCGCGATGACAATGTAAGGGATATCGAGCTGGACAAAGGCGACAGTGAGAAGTTCGAGTGGAGGAATTGCCGTTGAGTAATGCGGGGTGAAAAATGGGCTCCTGCTCCGCCGTTTCTGGGGAAATTATATGTGTCGCTAAACGCTTTGTTCGTTGCACAATAGTTCGACGGCCGAATGGACGATAAAGCGATATCGTCGTAATATTTATTCTCAAGGAAATATATTTTCTTATGTGACAGTTTATTGTCGTCTTGTGAATTGTGGGAGAAGACAGGATTTTCGGATGACGACGATACGAGAAACTGAATGACCGACTTCAAGAACAATTACTTTACAAGTTCCAGTGATAGAGTGAAATAAAGTGTATCGCTTTAGATTAATCCACGTACATGTGAATCGTGCTTGGACAATAATCAATTCGGATATTAGAAATACGGATGATCGGGGTACTGTTGCACTTTCAGAAAATAATCTTATCATTCTCCTGATATAATTAACCCTTTGCCCTACGATTTAAGTTTCAAGAACGCGTGTCACAAACAACAAGATCAAACAAGAGACTCTTGTTTCTTAACTTGTTTACCTGGGTCTACAACGAAAATTTAAAAAATTTGTTTTGTAGATCTCGGTAAGTTATATGCATGTTTAAAATTTTACCGAAATTGATTGACCTTCGTACGAGCTGCAAACAATTAAAGATCGCAAAAATCGCAGCATGCGTGAAACTGGTTCTTGTGCCATCTTCTTTCGCTACCAATAAAACAATTAAATTATGAAAAACAATAAACCACAAAACACGAGCCCAGTCTAACGCGAGCCTAACTATTGGGTTGGCAATTAAGTAATTGCCGATTTGTTCAATGAAATAAAAAATTTTTTTTACTTGGAACGAAGTTTAATCTGTAATGTATTTTCCATTTTGTTCGATGACCTTTTGCCATCTCTCTAACAACTTGAAAATTCCACGCTCGTAGAAAGTCTGATCCTTTTCGGCCAAAAACTGAGTCAAGTGAGATTTTACAGCGTTATCATCATTAAAAGTTTTACCACGAAGGGAGTTGACCAGGGATCGAAATAAGTGGTATTCCGATGGCGCGAGATCAGGGCTATATGATGGGTGTAACATCAATTCCCAACCAATATCCATCAATTTTTGCCGAGTGGACAAAGACGTGTGCGGCCTAGCATTGTCCTGCTGGAAAATGACACCTTTACGATTGACCAATTCTGGTCGCTTTTCCTTGACCGCTGCATTCAATTTGTCCAGTTGCTAACATTCACGGATAATAAAAAATAACATAATAATAATAATAATTTTATAATATAACATTTACGGATATCATAAAAATGGGAGTGAGAGACATCTATAACTGAAATCGGCAATTACTTAGTTGCCAACCCAATAGTTATGTTTATATTTGGCCCGACTGAGGCACCACGGCTCTTATTTCTGTCCTGATTTTGTGACCACGTCTCTCAAACGTGATAATCATTTCTGGCCCGATTATCTGACCACATCTCTCAGATGTTGGTTAAAAGAAACGTGACACAATAAACTTAATTACTACAGAAGTTGTCTAAATTTAACCAATAAATCAGTTAGTGTACACATAAAGTGTTCAAAACGTGCGCATCTTGATCCAACGTTCAAAAATGCAGTAGACGCGCGAAGGGTTCCAGTAACCGAAGGAACAAGCCGCACAAAATCAACTGCAATCGCTTCCATCTATTACCTCGACACATTCATTATACCTCCAAACAGCACAATTAACCGGAATAACAAATCTTGATTCCCTGTGGTCACTGTAACCACGGAAATCTCTATATTTCTGTCGAAATTAATCGACCGGTAACTGGGAACCGTATAATCATCTCATGAAATCATACTTTGTAATTTTCCGCGCAGCAAATAAAAGAGGATGTTGCCCGAAGTGAAATCTCCTCTCCGAAATTGAAAGCGGGTGGCATCGCGTATACGCGCGCGTACACGTGCATCGACGCGCGTCTTCCCTGGAAATCGATAAACAGATTAGATTTGTAGATGGCATATAAACCGCGGAGCTGTTGCGCCTGCCGTCGCTTCCTAAATGAATTCTGTAGCCGATCGACGAACGGAGGCGGGAGGATCTTCGATCGAGAAACGAAAGATGGAACGCGTTATCGCTCAGGAAGAAGACGCTGATTATTTTTGTCCCGTGCGTTCCAGGGGGCTGGTTTTGCTTCTTCCCTTATGCCCCCGAGATAATGGACACTATTACCTTAACGAGGCTCCAGTCTCTTAGTCGGTAATTGCTTCGAGATATCCAGGAGGGCCGGTATATGTACGGTGATGCCCTGTGTTGCACGGAGAACCCAGACGGTGTTATTGCCGCTGAGGCTACTTGCCCATTTCGTGGTGGTTATTGTTATGGGCCTGTGGCATTAAGATGTAGACCGCACTCTCACACGAGAACTATCCCACACAGACCTTATATACTTACGTGGGAGAATTTCATTACGCCGCTTCATAACCGGTAGACTTCACGGCGGCGATAAATTGAGATTGTATCCCTTCTTGTTAAATCTGCCCGCGTCTCCCTGTGCCCTATCGTTCAGACGACGGGACAACTTAATCCGCGTGATTGAACAACATCGGCCGGTTCCACCGGCCGCGTCTCCTAACGTCTCCTAAACGTCTCCCAACGCAAATATCCCCGTCCCGGGAACCACTATCAATTAAGTTTGAAAGCGAGAGTCTTTTACGCTACGGCAGCCCGGCAGATCGGACTGACCCACTTTAGACTTTTATTTTACCTTTACCGAGCTTCTAAAGTGCTCCTCTAGAACCCGATCCTCCTAGTTTATGTTCACAGTTGTCCCTATATCATACGGCTCTTATTCCAGTTGCTTTTTTAATGTTATGGTGTTCTTGGCGGTCCGAGTGGGTGAGTAATGTAGCTCTTGATAAGATGTTTGGGATATTGTTAGATCGAAATTCTCTTTATGCACAGTAAATTTCTATTTAAATTGCAAGAAACAGAAGTGTAATAGAAGCTTATTAAATTTACTAATTTAAACATTGAATAATTAAATTTATTAATTTGTTAAAGCTAAAAATTGTGTATTCATATTCTCAATATTGATCTAATGTTTTAATCTTTCTACAGATTGGGATTTCGCCTGATCATTTTTCTCATAAAATCTGCAGTTTGCACATCGTAGCCAGCAATGTTTAGATCTGTTCTTTTATTCACCAAGCAATGGAATTAAAATTATTAGCTTGGATTAACGAATCAAGCTGTTCGATGAAGTTTCTGAACGCTTCTACCAAAATTATCTTTTTCCATTCCATTCCAAAAATTAACTTAATCATACTTCTATTTGTAATTTTCTTTCTTACGATTAATAATAAAACGTAGATATATACCGAACAACGTATTTTGAGCAATTCCCGAATAACATAAATATGATATGTATTAGCTTCCCGAAATAACACCACTTCGTACGCTAATCGTTAAACAAGCGGACATCGTTAGCCGCGTTCTAGAAAAGCTTAAGTGTTTTAGTGCAGTATCTTACTGAACGTGAAACGTAGCCCGTTATGTTCTTCCGTTAATAAAGACGATCGTTTAACGTACAGGATGCCGGCATTATTGTGACAGAACAAAGGAAAGGAGGCTCCTAGTGGCAAATAAAATTTTTATGTCGGTGGTTTCGCATTCGAGAAAAACGAGTCGGCCGATTCGTCAAGTTTGCGTGTACAAGCATTTACGAGAAGTGGAAATGGTTAGTCATAATCAGACACGTTTCTTGATTCCTATCGCATAGCACGCATACATACCCAACGAACTTCCGTGCTTATATTTCTTAAAATTGACGTCCCGCATGCAAATGCTTTATCCTGATCTTTGGTTCCTTCACGAGATTACAGAAATATTTCGAATATGGTGAATCTGTGCAGTCGAATTAACTACATTCCTTTCTACGTAGATATTATAATGGAATTCACGCAAGATGTCAATCTTATGATGTTAATACCTATTTGTGTTCGGGATTGAACGGGACAACCGTGAGTTGTGATGACGATACAGTAATTTCTCCCTAATTCGCGCTCAGATTGCGCACAAAAATGAACAATTTGGGAAGAGGAGATACGGTTATTCGAGCCTTGCGACTCGTTTTTATAATTGTTGACAATCGGTAACTATGAAAACGAGCCGCAAGGCTCGGATAATCGTATCTACTCTTCCCAAATTGTCCATTTTTGTGCGCAATCTGAGCGCGACGTGAGGAAACTTCGATAATACTTTTCTATCATATAGACCATATTAATGTCTGACTTAGGTTTCACGAAATCAATTTAAACAATTTTCATTCTACAGAAAAATCCGCGTTCTATCGATGACCGCCATCACGTCGTCAGAAATATGTATTCACCCTCCCAGCAAGGATGAATGAACAAATACCACAGGATCCAAAATTCATAGTAAAGAATTACTGGCCCGGTCGATTCGAATAAATCAGCTGTTTCTTTTTCTCCGTGGGAATTCTCTATGCGGCTAATATCGCGGGCCATTTTTCATCGGCCCCTTTACGAGGAAACGTTAGCAAGGTTGAACGCGACGCGTCCATTGATTGAAGAGGACCCGTTCGACTAGCGATATCCAGAAGAGCGGGGCGTCCTCGTAGCATAGACGGAGATACGAAATAAAGGGAAATCGCAGCATGAGTAGGAGAGAGGTGGGAGGGGGCGGGGACAATGAAAGTAGGAGAGAGAGATCGAATCTGGTATCTGGATTAGGATGATACGTAATCCGTAGGACGACGGGTGGTACGAACGAAGGATCCGCTGGCAGATCCCATCGCAGGAACTCTGCGGGTACTTCGCTCAGCCAAATACGACAAGAGCAGCAGCCTAACCCGGTAGAGCCGCCGAGATGGTTTACGGCTCGTCGCAAGTTGGTGAAATTTAAGAGCGCATTTAAAACTGGTTTGGCGCGATGCCCTGCGCCTCCTGGAGCTGCTACTGCCGGCAAGAGATACCGCCGAGCTCCGACAGGAGTTTATCGCTCCAACATTCTTGGAAAGCTTTGGATGGATTTCCCTCCTCAAGCTACTGCCTCCCAGCATCCTGCCCTATCTCTTCCCAAGCAACTCATGTTCCCTTCCAACGAGGAGGATCAAGAGGAAGTCTTCGTACCGAGTTGTCACAAAGATGGTCGGTCAAGATTCCCGGAGGAACCTTGCGGCGTTACCGAGGCCGACCAGTCTTCCTTCGAAATTCAAAGCTCCCTTGACCGTCCCGGGGAAGATTTAGAGGGCTGGGAACGGATCGGGAACGCTTTGAGCTCGGCCAACTAAGCGCCGCGACGCTTCTTTCCGCCTCGGATCTTCTCTCTCGCGGTCCTCTACACCCGCAACACCGATAATAATATTACACGGAAATATTCGACCGTTTCCGCGCGACACGAAAATTATCTGCGCTCCGGCTGCGGTATACTTTCGTTGGAATATATCTTCGGCTATTCATCAGACGCGAATCATCGTCCTCGTTAGGGGGTGTAAATGTTCGAGGGACCTTGTTTGGTCCCCTAGAAGCACCTCGGGAGGACCAAGATTCACGTCCGATGGGACGATAGCAACGGCGTTCGTGGCTCAACCGCAAACGCTTTTTAACGAGGCAGTACGACTGCTCGTTAAAAGGTGCACGAAATGTATTGAAAAATCGGATGATTTCGACAAAAAGTGAACAGTCGCATAACCTGCGTGTTTGTTAAAATAATCGTCCAGAAACCGCGCTGTTTACTACTGGGTTTATACGTCCCTGAGCAAAATTCTAAACACACTATTGTACATTTTTTGATAGTTGTAGCTTTTTTCAAAAAGTGTATTACAAGCTTCCATGAAAAATAAGACAAATGACTAACGAATGAACACTAATGTTCCAATGACTAATGCTGTCGAAACAAAACCATAGTTTATAAAATACTTGGCACACTTCAAGTGTACCAAGAACGCATATGGAACATTATTAAGACAATTGCTGTTTAAACGGACGAAATGTCGAACAAATAACAAAGTTATATGAAACATTACTTCTTCAAATAATACAGGAAACGTTAATTCACACCGAATCGCGTTCATTGGTTGGACAAATCGCTCTACTGGTCCATCCAGATAGTCGACCATAGTAAACTCTGCGGCCATGAAAGGGATAATTTCTGACTCGCATCTTATAGGAACTAATTCGGGGCGAACGGGAACGCCATCCCGCCGCTCGATGGTTATTAACATTTTCTGTAACAACGGCAATCTCGGCGGCGCATAATCCGGCCGGTGTTTTGCGATAGTACAATGCCGTATGTTGATTACCCTCGGTTCTATTAAAAATGAATTTTATGAAAGCAATCTAGTCCGGCGATCGCTGTAGAAAAAAGACGATAAAGAGTACTGTAGGGGATGAGCACAGTACCCTCGGCCGATCCACTTCGAATGATAATCACCTCTAGGAGACTCAATTTCGCGCCGCTCCCCCGCCTGTCCCACCGCCGCCGCACCTTCCACGAAGCCCTGCACCGGTGCCTTGAAGGTTCTACGCCGCAGAAGGGTGTATCCTTCACTCCCTTCATCACCTCCAACGCCACCATCGACTACCTCATCCTCCGCCTCGCCGACAGTCCCCCAACCCCACCACACCCCCAGTCCGCAGACTATCCCGAACGATCTCTTCCCTCCCAGCTATCCACGCTCACCCCTAACTGATTGGAGTACCAATCAATGCGGCATTCAGGCGGCCGAGCTGAAACTTTAGGAAATTAACTATTCACTCCCTGGAAATGGTTATTTGGAAGCCCGGAAAGGCAGTCGCGACTATACTACATCACGGGGACGGGCAGTAGGCGACAACAGATAAGACAGTTTAATTTTCAATTACGCTCCGCAGAGTAGTCGCCAATTGATTGAATGCCACGCTCTGTCCTACAATTCCAGGGCTTCTGCCGGCCAACGGTCCCCGCTGATGAGGATTCCCCGACGTCGAGTTTTTGCTGGCGAGGCTGTGGGCGCTGGTTTTCCAATAGCACAGATTAGAATATAAGTAGATGCGAAACTGTACGGGCGATGCGAGAGTGCGAATGACAATCGGACCGTGCGATGACTCTGACAAATATTCAAAATTGATTACACGGAGTTAGATTATTACATGCGATACACTTTCAAGCATTATTGCTTCGGAGAATATCACGTCCCGTATCACGTCCGGGTTTTTTCGGACCCAGAACTCGAGGCCGATCCTGATCGTTTAATACTTGATGCCGTCTGCCGTTTATTTATGTTAGAGCAACGATTAGTATGTAATCACTATGTAAAAAATGTACGGTAAGATAATAGTAATAATAATGACGATGATAATAACAACAAAATTTCAGTTGAAAATGTTTATATATATGGAATGTACTGTATCATGGGTCCATCTGGACCTCAACATGGGGTTCGTGAACGCCCAACCGTCGGTACTGCAAGGGTTAACACTTACACTATTTAACATGTTGAGAGCCTAGTGTGAATCGATAGTGTTTCTCCCGGCGCCACGAAGTAAAAAAAATTTACAAAAGACTATAACGTATTGTCCTGAGTGTCCAGAGTCACCCCAATTATGTTTACAATGTTTTAACGAATTCCATCGAAACTAATAAAATGTTATAATATTTTTAAAACAAATTTAAATATAAGTATAATTTTTTAGTATAAGTATATTTTATATTTTATTATTTTATTTTATTATTAGTATAAGTATATTTTTAACGTTTGTTTTTGTTTACTTTACACTTTATTGTTACCCTATATCGTCTATATTCGTCATAGTTGTGTATAAAATTACTATAAATTATCTCCAGAATCCTGCTTTAATTGGATGTAGACTGCAGAAACGTAGCCGTCACCCATATTTGGGTGACGTGGCGTTCAACGTTTTAAATGGATAGTTTTATAATCCTTTTTAGGTTCAAGATAACCAATTATTGTTAAAAATGTTAACAGTTATTACTACACTCCTTTATTTTTCTACATCAGCTGCAAGAAACTAGAGTCACTTAGGTATGTTTCTCTTCCTATAATCATTGCAGTAGATTGAATATCTTTCAGTCTGTTACCCCTCTTTAAAATTACAACTCTACTCATTTTTAACATAAATGCGTAAAATCCACAGAATTCTAGTAATAGTTTCATTTAAGTTAACAATCTGTATTTTATTGAAATTTGTACAAGTATCTTTCTATTTATTTCTTTCCCTAAAAGGTTAGCAAATGAATTGAATGAAGACAACACAGAATGTTATATGCTTATATGAACTTCTATGAAGATTCATTGTCTTTTTACACAATTATATTGAGTAATTGAGAAAATGCTGCTTCTAAGTTTTGTCATTACATAACGACATGCATAGATGGCTGTAACGAATGTATGATCGTTGCGTTTTTTAATATTTTCTTTTATACTTTCTGATTATTCTAATCCATTAATTAGATCCATTTGCTATGAAGTTCCATAGGCTCTTTCATATATGTACGTAAACTTGTGTTTTGGACTATTTTGCTTCCAAATATGAAGATTTCACCATATTTCCTAAAAATTCCTAATTCAAACATCAATTTAGTGACGACTACAATTCATCTCATTCTAACAGAGGTCTCTGATAATGTGGATACATTGAACATCGATGTTGCTGATCAACTTTAAATTACGGAGAAATTCTGATATCGTCATTTCCTAATTAACCTGTTGATCTCTATGTATTTAAAGTTTAAACACCTTCTATTTTTAAGTGTTTTTCGACTGTGTTCGATCCATGAAGAATATAACCACTGAAATTACGATTTCAGTTGATCCGACTTTCTTAAGTCCACGTAACTGAAAAATCGCGTAGGCTTGATCAGTCTAATCACAATTATATCGTTACTCAGTATCAGGAATGTTTGGCGGATCTGGGATCCGCTTGCAGCGTAAAGTTCGCGAACAAACCGTCAACAGAACCTATAACAACCCGTGATATACATTCCCGGATGTAACGCAGCAGTTCGCCAAGGTTTTTCTCTTCTGCGGTGGCTTAGCAGGATCTCCATACGTCCTCCGCTCGAAAATCCTGCAATCCTTGACAAAACACTGGGTATCTTTCGCAGTATCTCCGTTACTGCTCCCGCACTTTTAGCGGCAGGACAACTGGCGTAAAATACAGGATTAGCTGGCAGTAACGTACAAACAGAAGTTTCACTTTCAAACAGCGAGACGCAGTCGAGAGGTCGCGACATGGTGCGGGGCTGTTGTCGGAAGGCCGTATTAGCAGCCTTACACGAGTGTAAACATCGCATAAATCCGGCAAGCTCCACTGCCTCGATGGGAAGCTGCACCGAAGTAACTGTAAATATCCTGGCCGACTTTGTAGATTACCTTGATCCTGTCGGCGACAACAGGTGCAGGAACAACATTATCAAGGATTCTAATCGTCGTCTTTTGGGCACGGGGACGACACGATTAACCGAGTCAGACCCGGCCCACACGTTCGTTTGTTAGCGACAGCTTTACTTCTTAATCCTTCGAAGACGATATCCAATCGTCGATTTCTTTCCATACAATCGTGACATTTTAATATTTTTCACAACTGTCTCGACGTTCTACGAAGCAATAATATTCGAAAGTGTATCGTATGTAATAATCTGACTCTGTGCGATGAATTTTGAATATTTGTCGGAGTCAGTATTTGTCAGGGTTAAAAGAACCTAAGGAATGGTAAGGTACCAATTTTCCAACAGCAAATCAAACGCGTAGCTCATCCAAAAGCACCATCAGATCCGGGCTGAAACCGATGAAACCAAGGCAGCGAGAACATCTCCATAAACAAATTTGCGAGACAGAGCAAGCGATAATAAATCAGCGCCGAGATCTCCGAAAATTTATATTTCGCAGCACATAATCAATTTGGCCGGCGATAAAATACAACGTCTAGTCGCGAACGCTTGCCGAGCACTCGATCTCGCCGCATCCGCTGTCATTACTCGCGGCATATATCCTCGGCGCGACTCGTCCGCCTACCGAGCCGTCGTGTTTACCATTTATCGTTCAGTTTTCGAAAAAATCTATTTACCGTAATGCCCGCGATCGTTGATGCCTTCGCGCTGTCGGAAGGGGAAACGGATGGACGAAATCGTACGGAATGGAGCGCGGACGACGCGACGCGACGTGCCGTTGCTGGCTGTGATTTCGGTGTAGTGTGCGAGAGCGCGCCACGGTAACTCATTCGCCGATAAATTTCGGCGGCCGAAGCATCGATCACAATGTTCTATTTTGCTCATTGGTGTTTTTGTCGGCGGCATTCGATTCAATTCGAGGATGCGGTGAGTCGATATATCTCCCGAGGTGTCATGCGCCGCCCGTAATGGATGGCGGGTGTACCCTTACCCTTACCCCGAAAGGAGAGGCCGTGCCAAGAACCTGCCCACCCCCGCAATCGCCTCCGTTTCCAATCCTGATCCTTGCTCTCTCTTTCTCTCTCTCTCTCTCTCTCTCATTCTTTTCGTCGCGTTCTCTCTTTCTATTGCTCTGTCTCTCTTCCCGCGTCTCTTTCTCTCTGTCCCCGTCTCGCTCTGTTCCTTTATTTTTCGTGTATACACGTTCGCCCCCCGGGGCCGTTCGTCTTCCTCCTATATTCGTCGACGTCCGCGGGGCTAACCCTCGTTTCCTTCCTCCGATAGCATACAATTCGATACACGATTATGTAGCCCGGCTAAGTGGTCACGGAACACCCGTGGATTTCGCCCACCGGGGAATGGATACGCGCGGAACTCCGTTATGCTCCTCGTATAAAACGCTTCCGCTCCTGATCCCGAGATAATAGAGATATTACCGCGGCAAAATTGTCACATTAAATCGGCGGCCACGGGAGCGCGGGAATTTCTATTTGCATCCCGGCCGAATAGGAGAATGATTGCTCTAGCATGCAAATCATCCTAATGCTCTACGCACGCGAATATTTTGTAAAAAGGTAATTCGTTTCAATTACGGGACACGTTACGTCGCGCACTGTTCAACCGAGCCCTCTCTCGGAACAAACATGATCGTATGGAAATTTTCGCCGAACATGAAGATATTGTATGCTTATAAATGGAAATTGGTGGACAAGGTATACGGCGCGATAGGAGTCTTAACGCTGTAACTGTCACGCCAACTACCTTACAAATTTCATACTGACCACGTTGTTCGGAAAGTTCGTTTCAGATCTTTTATAGGAATTCAATGAAGCGAACTGTGGAACGAAACGCGGAACGAATTTTTCGAACAACCCAAGGCATAGTTCTTTTGCAAACGATTTATTAGGTTTCCGGGAAGTTTCTTTGAAATCTTTCGTATGAATCCAATGAAACAGACTGTACGAAATGTGAAACGAACTTTTCGAACAACCTGATACTTTATCAGATCGAATGAAGATTGAAAACTTAAGCTATATATGGCATTAATTTTTATTTTTTACTGTTACCAGTTTTTCAATATTATTACATCTTGTGGATCCGAATAAGATTAAGAAGCAAATAATGCTGTCAGCCAAATATAGGTGACGTGACAGACAAAGTATCAAATGGGAATATTCCCTAAAATTGAATGTCATTACATTGATTTGATGCATTTATGACAAAATTGGGTAAATGAAATTTGAAATAGTAAAAGATTAAGAAAGTTTAAAAATGTCAATGTATTCGTTTCAATTTACTGAAACGAAGAATGTAGAAACAACCAAACGAAGAATATTTAGTTTATATTTCTTGCAATTGATGCTGACAATTTTTATTTTGCATGAAAATCTGCAGTCTAGCCTAAAGGCAGATCAGAGAATAAGTTGTTTCAGAATCTTCTGTTAGATCGACGAACAATACTATTGCTTCTCTAGCGGCACAATGAAAATGGAAATTACTGAAAGGGTTAATAGGATGGTAGGGTGAAAATGTCAAGCGAGCTCGAAATAGAAGGTAGACGTGTGACATATGTTTAGAAAATGTCGAAGTAACGACACCCTGGGATATAATAACATACATACATACATTCGTTCTTATGCCAGATGCAGCATAAATTCGCATCAAATATTGATTTTCCCATAAACGTTCGATAAAAAAAACCTTCTTAGGTTAGGGAAGTTCCATCTGCTCTATGAGTATGAACACATGTGACAGCCATATTTCTGCAAATGAATTATGTATGTACAGTCACAGGCGAAAGTATTCGGACACTGAATATCCGATTTTCAAAAAATTGACGTTTAAACCGTTGTAACTTGATGCGTAAAAATCGCACGACGATAAATCAGCACTCATTTTGATGCTTGTAGCCTCTACTGTCGCGCATCGGTATTAATTTTCTTGTAACACATTTTTGCATCATCTGGCAGGTGATAAACTGAACGTATGTTTGCTCTTGAAAATGTTACAAATTCATATGTCTGTAAAAATATTGATATATTTTGTTCGGATCCTTATCTATTATGGATTTAAAGATTAAAGCTCTTATTTTACAACGATTTTTTAAAATTTGATGTAGGATTTTTGTCAGCGCCATTCCTTCGCCGCTTCATAGTCAGATTTTTCAGGAATAAATGTACTCACGGTTGAACGAACGTTGGACTTTTTCTATCGAACTCTCGGCTTGCTCAAATAAACATCCCTTTGACAATCGATAACTGGATGACTCAACGTGGTCACCAGCCATCGGCCTGACGACAGCTTTGTTTAGTCTCATTCACCCTCTTTCAAGACCGCACGCAGGTTAAGACCCTGTCATAAATCCTCTGTAAGCTGAATGGCGTCTCGCCATCCACCTTCGACACCACTTAAAACACGACGATGCAGGCACACGCTCGCCCATATGTCACCGGACACGTGGTGGATCTTCACAACAGAGCGTAAATAAAAATATGAACGCAGCCATCTTAATTAGTTGTTTTTATGTAAAACAATTACATTGGTGCATTGATGCAATTACATTTAATGCAACAATTATTTTAAATAGATTGTTCTATTACTATTCAATCTACAAGTAAGTTTAATTTTAAGGAATGCAGTCTCTTGATTTGCTTACGAAAGTACAGGCTAATTACTTTCATTTTTATATGTTTCTAGTCGTCAAATATTTTATGAAATTGTAAAAAGCTTGCTTCATGCAATGTTACTTTCTATAATAGATTTATTTAAATATTGATATAAGAAGAAGTAGGAAGAGTAACTATATACAGGGTGTCCTAAAATTATTGCACAAGCGGGAAGTGAGGGGTTCTTGAGGTTATTCGAAGTAACTTTTTCCTTAGCGAAAATGCAATCCGCGGCTTTGTTTACGAGTTATTAACGAAAACCCGAGACCAATGAGAAGCGAGCTCGACTGGCACAAGGCAGCTGAGCCAATCAGTAGAATTGGGCTGCAACCGCTCGTTGGCTCAGCCACTTCGCGTCAGCTGATCTCGCTTCTCATTGGTCACAGGTTTTTGTTAATAACTCGTAAACGAAGCCGCGGATTGCATTTTTGCTAAGGAAAAAGTTACTTCAAATGACCTCAGGAACCCCTCATTTCTCGCTTGTACAATAATTTGACTCTGTATAAGAAAAATGAAGCAAAGTTGTAATCGTAAAAGAAAACAAGTTCGGGCACATTAAAATGTTTCTAAAGACTGTGAAGTGTCATGAAATTAGATATTTGCACAGAAAGTATTCTTAGAAAAAAAAATGAAATGAAGACACAATGCAGTAATAAACCAAATACATTATTACACTGTGCGAAATACTCGTGTTTCTGTGTAGAAACAGCATACGCGCGATTCGAAATAAGAAAATTCTTCATGAAAACTGAGATTTGATATTTTTTCGCTTGGCGGCACAAAGTGGCAGGCGAAAACGTCGGAATCGCAGGGCTCGGGGAAATTCAAACAGGCGCAAGATAGAAGGGAAGTGTTTAAAAACACGCGCGCGATTCACCGAATCGAAATATCATCCACTGAGAGTCTATAACGCAAGAAGATTTCCGAACCGGAAACGAGCAAACATGAAAGTACGCGGAAGAAAACACACGTGCGATTGGTCCGACGAGGATATTCATAACGTGTGAACGCCCACGAGCGTTCGAGCGTGCGTCGAATGCCAAAACGTGCGAAAAGAACGGATGCCAAGAAAACCTAAAAGTGCTCAGGTGATTCCGGAATAGCGGAAATACGCGGGGTTGAACGTAAGTAGCCAAGTTTGCTATTCGCGGTCCGTAACGACCGACCGACTTGCGAAAGAAACGAATCGTGTAACTTTTACGACTTTTAACGAGATCGTAAGTTTATGCTTAAATGGGTATCAATTTCACAGACAAAAGTATTTCAAGCATAATCGCCCATTCCGAACCGTTTCGAGTGTTTCTTCTGTTTCAGACGCTCGACGGGAATTTCGGAAAGGCCGTTCTTACTATTCATAGTGTTTTAGCATTCCATGAATCCCGATATTTCGCGATCTTCGAAAACTTCCGGTTTTATCGATGATCGTATTCTTTCGGACACGTTGGGCGTACAAAACGTTTCATCGTGACATTTTCATCGTAAATCTATTGTTCATTCTTGAAGAACGAAATTAACGATCCTATCGGAGAAAGGTTTCATGTTTCTGTTTCGACATGAACTTTCAGCTTCCGATATTGTACAAAATTAATGGCGAATCCATGCATACCACATCATACTTGTATTTATGTATATTAAAGTTGTTAAATAGAGTCACGATAAATTCAATATCTAAACGATACACACTACAATGATGGAGAAAAACAGTGATTACTTTTATTGAAAAAACTGAATTGTTTTATACTCTAAAAATAAGGTTCATATTTTTTAATAAACTGCATAATATTAATTATAATATTAAAGAGTAGCACTAACTTGACAATTTATGATGAAATCATCGAAATGGAAAGGTTCACGTAAATGTTTTCAAAAACATGTTTGCAAAAGCTTCGTAGCACTGCCTAGGACGAATTGCTGGACAATTTCTGGTAAAATCATCAAAATCAAATGGTTCGTGTAAATGTTTTAAAAAGAATTTTTGCAATTGCTTCATAGTGGATCGAATGAAGAGCTTGACGATTTCCGATAAAATCATCGAAATCAAGAGGTTTGTGTAAATGTCTTCGTAAAAACTTTTAGCAAAAGAAATCGAAACCGTTCGGATTAACGCGGGCCTGTGAGAATAATATACGGGTTCTAATTTCGACAGAATTGTCATGGAGTGTTGGCCGGCATAGCTACGGATTTAGGGAACGTCGGGCGAATGACACTTCCCCTTAGCGCTCGGCAGCCCTAATACCGAGTTCAAGCCTCTTACCCTCCTCTTCAAGTAAAGATCGATAGTCTGGCATCATTGGGCTCCAACGGCTGATGCGGAGGAGTCGAAGGTGGAGGCGGAGGTGGAAATGGAGCGGAGGTAGGGAAGAGGTGGATGCAACGGAGAGAAGGTGAATGGCAATGGGGAGGGACAGGAACTTTCACATAGGGAGTATTGCCGGCTCTGGCCAAGGATTAGCATGAATGGCCATCGTCTGCGCCGGCCGAGATAGCAACATGGGCTCTCGCCTATTATTGTTCGGAGAAATTAATCGCATCCATCGCAGATTACTCTGCGATTGCTTTTCCGGTGGTCCGTCGCCGGAAAATACTCCTCCTTCCACCGTGAATTGCGAAAGGCAACAATGTCCAGGTGACTTCGTGCGCGTATGAATGTTTCACCGTGCTACATTCAAGTCGCTCTCGATTGCGATTCGCAAGGAAATATTGAAATGCACTGGCTTGTTGAAACCAGAATGCTCAATTACCCTCCTTCTCTCTCTCTCTCTCTCTCTCTCTCTCTCTCTCTCTCTCTCTCTCTCTTCCTATCAAAACCTCCCACAAACGAAAATACAACTCGCGCTGCAATTGGATGGCGAAACGCGACGAGGAATTTTCTTCGAGTGATTTCTGCAGAGTAATTAAGATCGTAGGGGTTTCTTCGAGTCGAGAAGTGTGACCTTGTGTGCCAACGTCTCTGGAATAAACTTCAATGGATAATTTATACGTATGCATTATCCAGTCGGAAGAGTGTGCGGCACTGTACGGAACGATTTTGCATATTTCATTGACGGTAATCTTTTAATGATTATGCATCTTGTGAAATAATTACGATGTTTCTATATTTGCATATTCGTTTATGTATTTGTGAGAAAAGGAATGAAATGATAATCTTCACGTGGTTATGAATGAAAATGTATATATGAATATGTCGGAATAAATAGAAGTTTTTATTACAATAATAGTAACTGTACGAATATAGTTTGTAAATATTCACACGATCGTATAGACCGTATGTTAAATGTGATAATGATACTGAAACATTTTATATTTATTTTGTATATTTATTTATATATGTAATTGCATTGATTTATCTATTAATATTTTTTAACGTGTTTAACAGCAGCTAACTATTTGCAGCGCACAATTTATTTGCCAAATATACAAGCACGTTCGTGGATACATCTTTGTACTGCGATACAGTAAGTAGTATATTTTAAGGCTCAGTAAACACAAAGTTAACGGCGCATACATCTGCTACTTTTTCTTCTCCAGGGAAGAGAGAACAATTCCTTTCTTAAATAGCTAGTTTCCTCTTAAATTGTTATCTGGAGAGGAATTATAGGATTTGTATCCTTTCTTCTCTTTTTACACGGTCCACTCAATTAGGATGGAAAGTAATAGGACAGTGTCTACTCTGAAGATAAATTTTCTTCAGAATGACTACTACAGAATTGTAAATTCAAATTGGAACTCGAGATAAATTCGAGGCAGCTACATTGAAGTAGGCAACATCGTTGACATATTCATTACTTACAAAATTCCTTCAGAAGTTTTAACGAAGTTTCTTTCCTTTCTCTACCATTCTTGTGACACAGTTAATACAAAAATACAAAATATTAACTCTGAAAGTAACAAATATATACTAATTTATAAAAATTACAAAAAACGAAGAGATTTACGTGTTCATTACTTACAAACTTCCTCCAGAAGTTTCAATAAAGTTTCGTTCCTTTCTCTACCATTTTCCTAACGCAATTAATAGAAAATACGAAACATGAACTCTGACAGTAACAAATATATAAATATAAAAATTACAATACGTAGAGATTTACACGTTCCTCCCTCATTTTTGTGACACAATTAGTAAAGAAAATAAAACGCTGACTTCGATATACATCTTTAAACAATTATATAATGTAGAGCTTCGCAATATTCATTGCTTAAAAATTTTTTCTGGAAGCTTCAGCACAGGTCCATGTCTTTGTTCCACATTTTACAGGCACTCGTTACTTACAAAATTCCAGCAAAAGTGGCGGCAATCATTTTCGTAACACAATTAATAAAAGACACGGAACACCAACTCCGGCAGTGATAAATATATATACATTCGAAAAGTTATAAAATATGGAGGTCTACATATTCATCGCTTACAAAATTCCTGCAGAAGTTTCAGTCGAGTTTCATACCCATTTCCCACATTTTTGCGGCACAGTGAATAAAGCAACCGAAGCACTGTTTTAAATTGCCTAAATTATTGCAAAACCCGTGGATTTGCATAAATATCCGCAGTGTACTAATAGCCTGCGGAATATTCACACGAGGAAAAAGTGTATTTGTCACGGAACGGCCGGGGTATAATTAATGTATCACAGTTGACCGCGGTTGAAAGCAATAGATCTTTCCCGTGATCTCGTATAATCCTTCTCCAAGGTACGTCCAGCATTCCGGATCCGGTTCTATCGCGGCGTGATCCTTTGTGCCGCCGGTTTGTATTTGCAATGATCCAACGTCTACATGGTGCGTGGCACACCCCTGGTCCCCGGGGGTATCTCGCGGATGTTTGTCTGCCATCAAACCGGACTCGACATAATTACATAATGACAGACATCGCTTTCCCATCCCGGGAGGAAGCGTGCTCCGCCGCGCTGCCATCCAAGATGTTAGGTGCCGGGGAACAGAAGCGACGGTAATTCCCCAGCAAATGCGGTCATTATGGAGATTTTATCAAGGCGCGTTGCCAGCAAGCTTAAGCTTCACCTTAGCTTGCCCGTTCCGGCGTTCCCTTTTGCCCGGCTGCTTTACGCATTGTCGTGTCCCCGCCCTACACACATTCCACGCGAGAAAATGATAATGAAAGAGAACCCGAGTGATTTAGACACGCGCCACCGCCGACGGCAAATAGATTTACAAATGGCCATCGGAACGCGACGGGGACGAATCAAGAAGGCCCGCCGAGAAGTAATGATACATTGACAACACGTTTTTAGCGGGCAGCGGCATTAGCATTCATAAATCTAGGAACTGCACAGTCATAAACCGATGGGAAGGACGATAGTATAAACAACGGCGGAAAAGTACTGAAGAAAACTCCGCGGGTTCTGCAAGTGGCTACGGATCACGCGCATACGTGTAAGTAATGCGACTTTAATGCGGCTTGTATTATTCAACGGAGTTTCTGTGTGCGCGCGTGTCGGCTCGCTAAGAAACGTAATTTTAGGAGCCGCGAACATTTGTTTGCTGGATCGAAATGTTGGAAAGAAATCAGCCTTCGGTGCTTTTTAATGTTCGATTACGAAACAGATTTTTATCTTATGCATTTACATGAAATTCGCCTCATAAGGCTGGCACATTGATTTTTAAGAATTGTATGCATATTTAAACGTTTGCGCTTTGGTGAGAATTAGTCACTTCTTTCAACTTCTTTTACACGGGATCTGTGCTTCTTGCGAATGTTCTAATACTCAAAATTTGCGAAATTGCTGCGATAATTTTATGCATTTATAAGAATAATGACTAAATAAAACAAACGAAAATGAGAACACGTTAGAAAACTTACGTCTTCTCTGCCAGTTATTAAAATTATTTTTTAAAAATTCAATTCGAAAATTGTTATTCTTAATAAGAATTTTCATAGATTATAGCGTAAATATTAGCGTAAATATTAAACGATAACACTTTTCAGTTGTAATAAGAGCGATGATAATTAGACTGCGAGTTTTTATGCAAAATAAAAATTATGTTCCACAATTATTACAAAAAGTAGTCAGATACAAATTTCTTTCTTTCTTCAGTAATTTAAGTTAGTTGAAAATGATACGCGGATTCACACGTTCTTCCAATATTTTCATTGTTTTAAATTTGAATTAGCCATTTTTGTCATCACAAATGCATAAAATCTGCAGTATAATGCTAGTCTTATACTCCCAGAATAGCCATATTCCATAAGAGATACTTTTACCTTAATTACGATCAGCGATCATTTATTTGTTAGTTCGGACCGGTGAAAAGAAACGGCTGCGACCACCCTCTGGCATCCGCCCTAACCGTCTGATACGGAATCACACTCCTCCTCGGCCTCGACAACCGTTGAGGAATGATTGTGGCGTTTCCCCGGGTGGACAGTGACGAATAGAGTATACTGTTGCCAGCTCAGGGAGCATGTTTTACGCTTTGTTTACCGTTTGTCATGTTATGCAAAGAACCGGGCGAATTTTTGCCGACTGCGTACCCGCTGAACCGTTTACCCAGCCGCCGCCGGCAGAACGCCGCTGATGTGTTTGTAACGGGTAATCATTGAACACACCGGCAGAAAATCGTTATTGATGACTGTCGAATAAGAACCGGAGGAAACGGGTAGGTTCTTTCGTTCGGGAAATAGCTACGCTTAACATACATTTCCAGCCTCCATATTTCTTTTCCTTTTCTCTGGAAATATCCGGCAAGAAATATCGTGCAGCCTCTGATATGTCACGCTCATCTGTTTCTTCTTAGACCTTTGAGCTTTGGCTCGCGTGGATGTTGGATGCATAATCTACCTTCAACAATGTTTTGTATCGGCGCGATTAAGCGTCACGAAGGAAACAACAAATCCTATTTTTATAGAAACCTTAGAGGCACGACTTCGCTATTGATTTTAACACAAGTATATTAGGTTCGTTAATTGTGACGTTACGATATGTAAAATAAAAATTTGAATAAACATTTAAGTGAGTTATCTGTGCCTTTGAGCGGAAGAAATGAAAATGATGTGTGTGATCGTGTATTTTACACAAAAGTAGATCTTTTAAAAATAAAATTATTCAGAGAAACTAGAATTGTACATATTTTATGCGACATTTCGCTGTTTCTTTTCGTATATTAGATATTATTGGTGAAACTTAACAGCAATTTTCAGCAAAAATAAAACAATGGTATATGGCATCGTGAAACTAGTAATACAATTGACATGATGACAGACATAAATACAGAAATAAATTAATGTAGAGAAATGGAATTTGTCCATGAAAAATTTAGCGAAATTAAAAATATTTTATTCGTGGGTAACATGTGGAGTTTGCAATTAGCTCGCGTGCCTGTTCTTTCCTAGTTCGTCTAACTTTTGCGTGAATATTCGTACAACACTTTTCTCCTTAGTTCCGTTCCTGTCTAACACCACTTCCTTCTTTGCGATGTTAGGCAGCCAACTTGCCTTAAAATTGTCTTAAAATTTGTCACCTTTCTCGCACAGTTCTTGATTTTAGACGACCACCGGGGTTCTTTTTAACATATTTTTCATTATTTTTTAAATAGTTATGAACTATATAACGACTTCTCCTTAATATATATGGGCAATTTTTCTCACTGAATAGTTTCCCTTCTTTAAATCGTTAATTATGTTGATCTCCGTTGCACACGAATTATCACATTAAATACTGCACGCCTAATAACAGCAATTGGAAACAAAAATCTCTTTTCGTAGCATTTAGTTTGCCGGTTTACCGGAGACTGTCTCATAGTTTTGTCGCGGATCGAGTAATTATAATTTTTTTGCCTCAATTTTCGAGACCGTTGACTTACGTATTTCACACAACAGAGCGACATGCTTCTTTAAAGTGTAAACAATTATACTACCAGTGGAAGAAAAATAAATATCTACGAATATATGTAGAATCAGTAATTAAAATATACATAGAATTTTTCGCAATGTTCGTGAGTATCTTGTAGTTTTGTAGCGGTGTGTAGATCAACGTTTCTAACGTTCTTTTCTCCTTACCATTATTCATGTGCCACTCATTTTATGATGTACAATCTTTAAAACTTCGAAAATGGTCCTTTTTTACGCTGGAAGAAAGAAATAAACCATGCTTGCCTGGAATTGTAATGAAATACATACAAGTAATGTAGCTACTGTGAATGTTGCATATCAAAATCACAAATTGTTACCATGAACGAGAAAATATTGATGAAACTATAGGTTTAGAGTGAAAGTTAATACTTCGTGTCTCTTTCCCAAATCCTCACGTGCCCGTGAACATCAATTTCCCCGAATTTGAAGAAGAGCCTTTATAAACGCAGAAGAATACTAGAAGACAGTACTTGAAGCCCATAACGCGTTCCGCTGGATCCATTTCTCGCACCCCCTGCAAAACTTCTCGAACTACGCATTTGTGTGGTACACGAAAGTTTGAATGATAGTATATACGGCCGAATAAAGTATCTTTGCGTCAGGTGTGTTTGATAGGTATACAGGATACAAATTGAGTGAATGGGATGCGGGGAACAGTTCCGAGCGATGTGATTGTTTTGGAGGTTTGATAGTTTCACCTGGAATTCAGAAAGTTTCGGGTCCAAGAATTCGGCGGGTTCGTAAGTAATCGTTTATGGTAAACCAATGAATTCCGGTCCTCCGAACGGCAAAAAACTATGTGTACAGAAAATTATAATAAAAACTCAACAGAGATATATAATGTTAAAGAATCGGGAACGAATGAAATTTAAGTTACCATTTGTCTTATTTGAGACTAAACAGTCTTTACAGTGAAAAATGTTTGAAATTAATTACTTTATTGCAATTATATTTACTCAGGTTTATTATATAAACTCAGGTTTAGGAATCTTTATGCAAAATAAAAATATTCTGCATCAGTTATAAGAAACAGAAGTCAAATAGAAATTTTCATTGTTCTTTATTAATTTCCGTAAGTTGAAAAACATATATTCACATCCTCAAACTCTCCTCGAATTCTTCTATTTCTATACAATATTTCACTCACTCATTTTTGTTACAAATACATAAAACACCTGTCTAATGATGATTATTCTAAGTAGTATTGTAATATAGTTGATCTTATGAATTCATAATTAAAATTAATATATAAAGGACGAAATAGTGGAAATGTTGTAACAATTGATTTATGTCAAGCACTTATTACCATCATTGAGAGAACAAATATGTTTTCGTTGCGTCTTTGTTTATTAATCGAAACAGTTTTTATTTTTCATAAAGATCCACAGTTTAATGCCAGCTGCTTAGCTTTCAAATTACATAGTTAAGAAGTTGTAATTTGTTGAAATGCTCCCGCTTTTCCAAATCCATATCAATAATTAAAAGTGAACAAGCTCGAAATGAGTTCTTGTTAACTGATGAAAGATTAAACAAACTTGCACGTACAGAAATGAAAGATCGCACGAATGAATTATCAAATTGAATAACACCCAAAAACGAGTAAACAGAAAGATAGTTCGTATAAATTAAATTTGATAAAATACGTTCGCTTGGCAGATTTTTCGATCTCCTAATAAGAACACTGCGAAACGAACCAGTTATCCGACGAAGTCATCGGACACGAGCGAAACAGGTATGTTTTCTAGCTGTTGTTTCGGTTTCATTTAAAATCGCGACGATCTACGACACGTTACTCAGCCGAAATTAAAAATAATCCCAGACAAGACAGGCCCGGCGACTTCTGCGTGCTCGCGAAATTAGCGTGCGCAACGACACGGTGCCAGCCATGTAATATTCATATACACGCATACATACGTGACAGCCTCGTAACGCGATGGCGGAGGACGGGTCGTTAGCCGTACGGTTGTTTCGTCGGCGAGTCATGCCTAATCACCGATGAATACAACAATCGCGGCGTGATGAACGATCGGCAAGCAGGCAGGCGCAAGCCTTTATTAACGTTAGGGGTCATATAATTAGATTAGAGCACACCCACCGCGCGCGACCATCATTTTCCATGGTGATTTCGCGTGGCGCAAAACCTAACTCCATGGCAGGCCCGGCGGATTGCATCCTTTGATGTCGGCATCAGATGACGCAACGATCTTCCGGTGAATGAGATTCATTTTGGGGGGCGGAAGGCAGTGCCGCGTCACGCTGCACGAGATTTAATTGACGCTGGCAGGGGTCGCACTTGGAGCCCTGTCACGGGCACGGCACAAAGCAGCGAGAGAGGTTGCTTACTGCAAACGAGCGTGAAAAATCACCGGGCTGCGCTCGTTCGCTTCCACGTGGAGGAGAACCGAGTGAAGAATGGCCGCAGATTTGTCGCAGAAACTGTAATCAATATTGTCACCGAGCTATCGACTTTCCCCGCGTTACGTTTCGCAGCTCGACCCCCGCATGCTGTCGCACTATTCCGCATAATTTTACAAATTTCACTATTCTCGCCTATGCTCGGTGTTTAGCGACGGCATCAAGCGTGGTATTAAATGTAACGAAGTAATCGAATTGGATTATTTGGAAACCGTTGACAATTACTTGATATTGCGGCTGTGTCGATCCAGTGTATAAATTCCATAAAAGTAACTTAGTTGATCGAATAAAAATTAGAGAGTTACGGTGTATCATACCAAGTGGGAACACTGTTGCATTTTGTAGATCGTAATAAAATAGGAGAGATACGTGTGTTTTTTCATAGTGGCCTGTTTCTATATTAAGAGGGTGAAATCAACTCTCGAAGTTTATAAGATAAAAGATGACTTAAAATTAGTTTAGAAATGATTATCGAACTTCATATAAATTTAATTTGTGGCATATATGGATTGGTGAATAATGTTTTTGTTGTTAGTTACACTTATCACGGAGTAAACTATCCCTAATCGTGTAAAAATATATTTTAAAGACTTGAAACTTGTATGATAACTCAGAAGATGTTTATGAAAATATTTATTCATGTATTTTCTTTGGTGTTTATTAATTAGGGCTGGTTCAACCCTTAGTAAGGGCAAACTACTAATTTGTTATCATGCAATAATTTGTAAGGATCAAATCTAAGGTTTATCACAGGGAAACGAGCCAATACGAAAGATAATATAATCCTATAATATTACGGTTCAATTAATGCGTTATCTTAAATCTTCTGAAATCGTGACTTGCGCCTCCTTAAAGCCACAGAAATATCTAATTCATTTTTCCTTAACCCTTTGCACTCGAAGCCATTTTAATTGTAAATCTAAAATCATATTTCTGACTTGTAGTACTTTCATTTCACAAGACAAAGTGCATTTTACGCGTACGAAATTGAGTCTCGTGATTCATGCAACGATTACACTTTCAATAATGTTTATAATCTAAATTTTCATAATATAAAAATTATCTTAGAACGTGATATAACAATTTTAGCGGTGGCCCAGAGTCACCACTCGAGTGCAAAGGGTTAATGATCATTAGACACCATGTGGAGCGAATACTTGCGTCCTCGCGAGTCCACGATCAAATCGATTGCACGCTGTCGGATCTGTGCAATGTAATCGAATGACGGAGAACTCCTCTAATCGATAAAAACTATTTTGGCGTCCGATCGCGAGACAAAATTTAATTCATGCACGCGTGCCCATTCCTCGGAAGGGTCACGACGGTGCATGGGATCACGCACACACGCGTGGACCAGAAATCATGCGTGCCCGAGATAGACGACACCGATGCGAAGAAGAGACGGGACTCATGGATCGATAACCAACCGCGCAGCTATTATGCAGATGTAATTTGGCCGGCAAACACACTACCAGGTCCGATTTCCATCCGATTGACAGCGGATGCTATCCTCCTTCCTTCCGCATCTGTATCGCCTTTCCTATCGAAATCACTTTTTTTTTATGTCGCATACTCCATCAATCGATAAACAATTAATCTTTGCGGTCTTAAAATCTCATAACGTCCGACCCAGGCTTTTGTTTTTTTTTCGCCGATATCGCAGCGATGTCCAAATTGATGACTCCCGTGGATATTATTGATTGGTTTGATAAATGTTGTTCGCTGGAATTATACTATATAAATGTATCAATTTCCGTCCGCTTTCGTTGCAACAGATTTTTAACCGGCAGCGAAGAATGATGCAGTTCTTGCACTGTCCGCTGCATTTTATTACTTTATTGCATTTATTTCTGTTCGTATCGATCGCTTCTAAATCGTTCGATGTCTATTTTGAAACGAGCACGGAAACGTTTCGATGTAATTTCTGAACGTGTTTGACATATTACACGTCCGTTTTATGAGTTGTAAATCCACGATGTTTAACTTTTAATTCATTAAAAGCAAGAGTGAATATATTTTATTTCCCGCGCCGGGGGTGTTATCGCGTTTGGTAAAAATCTGTGCGTAATGCAGAACCGTGTGAAACTGTTTATTTTATTTCATTTTACGTATCAGCGACCGCAGGAACGTCGGCATTTCAGTAATTTGCAGCGTCACGGCCTCGATGTGAATTTATTTCGCAACAGGCCGTCCCAGCGTTATTTTTCTGCGACATTAATTAATTCATAAAATTAGTTTGAATTCAGTTACGGGATGAGTTAAAGCGGAGATTCATGGTAGAACGTAAGGGTTCATAAAAACTTCTTGAATGATAAATACGGTCTTACGAAGACAGGAGAACCGGGCGTGTAATTACTGAAGCAGGGGCGTAGGACTTAGGTGATTATGGGTAATTGCGAGCGTTCTGACCATAATTAGAACGCTCTATCGTGCGTGGCATCGATCAAGCTGCCTCTGGGAGTCAGGTTAGTCCGAACAGCTATCAATAACTATCAATTCGACCCGACGTAGTGAGGTTGAATCTCCCGGATCGTAACTTGAGCGATTCGTAAACGGGCGAAGTAAAGGGAGACATCCATCATCTTCGAGAACCTGTCTAACATTACGTCGTTTGGAGCACTTGCCCTGGGTCAGAACGGATAAAGGAGCGATAAAGAAATGTAGCTCGTGTCAGCATCGTCAGTCCTTCACCTTTCATTGCCTTTCAGGAGATCTTGGAAACTCCATTAACTCGGAAACGATCCGGTGGAGCGTGAAACTGTTATTCATATAGTACACATCAATTATGGGCATCCGATGTACTTGGTATTACTCTCGCAGGTGATATATCAGCGATAAATTTTATCTCCTTCGACAAGCGTAATAAATTGTCCATTGTTTTCGGTACGCAGAGGGAACAGCACACAATGCCAACGAAAGAATGGTACACAAGAGTCTCCGATCCGGAATCGAAAATAACTTATATGAGTTATTTGGTGAAAACGCCAGGTTCAAATTTATTTTGCAGTCTCGCCTATTCGCAATAACTGTACTATGATAAACTCGTATATTCTACGACGCTTCAGAATTCTCTTCGATAACATTATTCGATACTTGTTATACCGATCCGGCACGAATATCAATAAATTTACGTCAAATTGTGTTAACGTTATTCTTATTTATTCATTTGTTTCTAAACGGGTCAGCAGACTGACTGGTGATATATAAACAAAACTTTTTTCCATTTCCAAAAAAGTAAAAATCTTCTGTTTATGAGTAAATATGTGGAACAAAAGTTTCAGTGGATTTATAACTATTTTCTTAAAACAGAAAAGCTAAAAGTAAAAAATTAACTGTTACATCAGAAATCGACTGAAAATTTTTAGTTTCATTTAAGCCCTCTTTAGTACGCATTTAATCAAAACCATTTTACAAAAACTATTACCGAATAGGATTTAATGATCTAACGAAAACTTCATTTTTCCAAGGACACGCGAAACGCAGGTCCTAAATTTTAACTGAGTCTGGATCATTATCGTCAATTAATCGCAACCCGGCAATTACTCGAAACAGCCGCGTGCCGATAAATTTCTCACTTGGATTTTCAATCGCGAACGGCGCATCCAGAATGTATGCGGCTTTTATAGTTTCGCATTTAAAATGCACGTAAAGCCTTTAATGTGCTTCCCCTCGCCGATAGCATCGACGGACAATTAGCGGAATACAGTTTCACCGTGCGCAGACTTCCTGCGAGTTCCGCTGCAAGTTTCATGGCAGATTTCATGGTCAGCGAAACATTTTACGAAACTGCTCACTTGTGGATTTTATTGCTGCATTCCGAATCAAAACTAAGTTTACGATCGTAGAATGAGAATCAGTTTCACCCCGGCTGCTCCCGCCCGGTGTTTCCGCTGCTGCTCCAGCAGTGCCGGGGAAGCTCGAAATCTAAACACGGTACTTTGTCCGTAGATTCGGTGCCGTGGCGCAGGGGCGGACGTAAAAGACGCGATAAACGCCGATAAGACACGCCGGATACTGCCGGACTTCTGATTCAGATACGGTATCTCTTTTTCGCGAGCAATTATCGTCATCGGGGCCAGCACGTCCGTGGAATTGGACACGAATATAGAAACGCCGTTGTGTGCTCGTTGCGCAACGCTGTATTACATTTCCAGCTAATGGAAATGGTCGATGGGAATGAGGTAGAAATGCAGGCAGGATGGAGCATTCCTGATGTTTCGGGACTTCGAAACACGATCGTTTGGCCAGTTATCCCTGATAATCGGTCGAATTTCATTCGCCACCGCCACAAATGTATTAATTCGTAATTCCGCAGCAGATCGGTTCGTTCCAAGCAGAATGGCTTCGAATGTACTCGACGTGGAACGTAACTTTCTACATCATTTTTCGCGCGGAACAGAATCCCTCGCGTTATGTACAGCGACTCGCATTAATGTTCGGACACCTTTTAAAATAGAATAACTGTTTTAAAAGCGGACGAAACGACTTGTATTCTTTTTTGAGATGTTAGAGGGACGAGTTTATATATATATAGTTGTGTTAGAATGAAAACAAATATTCGAAACTCGCGTTCTATAACTTTTCTATATGAGCTTCAACGAAAATTTAAACAATGTGTTTTGGAGGTATTTGTAACTTACATGGATGCTGAAAATTTCTTCGAAATTGGTTGACGTTTTCATGAACTACACATAATTAACCAGTTAACTGTTTTTTACGAATATACTCGTCATAACACAAAATGTTACCATTTCTTTATGAAGAATATACTCGTGAAAAACAGCTACCTGATTAAGAAGGATATTTACTTTGATATTCTACGTTAAATTATGTTGTACAATTTCATTACAGTAACGAACATACTTTCCAAAGAGATTGCAAAAGTTGAAAACTCAGACGAGGAAGTTAAAAAACGTGAGTTTCGTATTTGTTGTTGTTGTTCCAAGTAGTAGCAAAATAAAAAAAATATTTGAATCATTTTACAGTAAATTTCGTTCAATTTGAAAAAAGTTATGCTGTTTTAAAAGGTGTCTAAATTTTTGGATTCGCTGCAGTATTTTGCAATAATATTTTCACTTCTATGTTTATGTTTTGAATGGTATGTCAAGAGTTTTTAAATAAATGTGTTGATTTTTAATTTACAGACAATTACAAAAGAATCAATGTGTAGAACGTCGTGTAACTGATTTAGATAGGAGAGTCATTCGGCTTGAGAAAAGTAGAGAGGAATTGAAGGATAAGATCTTTTCATTTGGAAATTCGTTTACAAGGAAATCTTTAAATATTTGCCTGGCTCGCGTAAAGTTTTACTAGTTTTCAGTCGACAAATTTCACTGTAGATTGTCTCCATTTCAAATGGCTCGGATGATGAAGGCGTAGAATGAAGTACTCACTTTCCAGGATTAAAAATTAGCACAATTGCGTGTCCAACAACCATGTTTTAAATATCCCTGACGAGTAAACGCTTTGTTCCATTCTATGCCTTCGCAATTCCAAATATTTCTACGAATAAAAACTATCTACAGTGAAATTCGTTCAGTGCACGTGAACGAAACTAAAGCTGACTAGGATAGTAGAGCTAGATACTGTGGAGTAGCCAATTACATACTACATTTTTTATTTAAATTCAATTAATTGTTTGTTAATATGTAAAAGACGGTAGTTCTTAAAATGTCACAAAAATTATTTCAATTTTTTAATACAGAATTCGCGAAATTTTCTGTACAGCTTATTAAAAAACTTAAGAAAAATCTCACAATGTTAATTGTATTGGCAAATACTGTGATTGTTTATTTAAATCTTTGTTTCTAATTTCAATTTCAGTACTATATGAACCTAGTTTTCACTCGATGCATTAATTATTGTGCTGCTTACTATAGCAATAGATCTACATAACCTCGAATCTCAAATCATCTCTCTCATATTTTTAAAGAAAATGAATGTAAATGTTATTGTCTAAATAAGTTATTATGATATCACATTTTATTCGTAGAAAATAAAATTCATTAAAATAGGTTGAATATGAAACTTATTGTGCACAGTTATTGAGGCTCAGTAACTGACCTTTGTAGATCATAGGCACACAGTAACCGACTCTCGAGATCATTTATTTTTGTCCTACTATTCATAGGAGATTTGATATTTACTTCACAGAAAAATTTATGTCGATAAAGGGACTTTGAAAACTATCGAGTTCTCAAGAAATGTCAATTAAGTTGATAAAAAGTTGTTTTTAGTAACGAAAACTCTTGAAGTCAAGTAAACAGGGAACAGTTCTCGGCTTCTCTATCCTATCTCAGAAGTGAAATATCAAATGAATATTCACGTGTATCGCATAAAGAGTTACACAAGCTAAAAATAAATATAAACGATCATCTGTTAGTCTCCGAAGAAAATGTTGAGTCGAGACTAATAATTTACAGTCGACAGGCCGAAGATAAGAACGATAAACGTTGAACAGACGTTCTGCATAAGACGAGCTTCACTTCTATCTGTAATGTCGGTTCTTTTACGTGCGTGGGTGTACTGGTCGTGCATAATACTTTCGATGGTGCAAAAACCAGCGATACGGTCAATATTTTCGACATGGCGGGCGTTAAACTTCTGGGGAGAGTAGACGTTCAATGAACGAGAACGCGATAGCGGTTTACAATTTCGCCCGTCTACATAATTATCAGTCAGGGCAATCTTTATGACCGGATCGTAAAGCTTAAAACGGCCCCGAAAGCTCGCCTCGAATTAATATGAGGTATCTGCCACAACCGCCACGCCGCGTCGGCCGTAGGAAGTCTCGAAATTACGGCGGAAAAGGAGGAAGGAGCGACGGGGAGAATGGTGGAGGAAAGGGTGGATCTTTTACAGTATACATACGCCGTAAGCCGCTACCCCATCCTATCTCCACTGTACTCTTTGTTCCCGACGCATGATAATTATCGTCGCGACCGTAACGACATTTAACAACTAACCCGTTGTAACTACATCATTGGCGTGTAATGAACCACATTCTGCCTCGTGTCGCATGACTCACGCTGCGACAGCGACCCAGTCAAAAGCAATGATATATAGCGCCGAGGATATAGGATATCTCGTAATTAGCAGCGCAACAGGAAATTCGTTGTTTCTACGCGAAAACCTAAATGAACTTCGAACTAAAAACGTTCGGGAAAAATGTACTTCGTTTTTTAGAAAAACGCTTTTATGTAGTTTTTTCTTCGCGGCATTTGAAACTAATAATTAGACTGTGAATTCTAGGCAATTATAAGAAAAATCTGTGGGTGGAACAGGCAACTGTGGGGGGTTTATTAAACTTTATGAATGCTGTTATATTATTTTCAACCTATCAGACATATCCAGAAAGAAAACGAACTGCTACTTTACTTTAGTTTGTTGCAACTGAGGTAGACAATTTTTATTTTGCATGAAGATCCACGGTCCAATAATAAATGCAGTCTAAGTAATTTTATTTCTAAGTTCATAGAAGCTTATAATTGCCTAAATATTAATGTACCTACTAGGTCCATTCTTTGCGCGGCCTTGAAATGCACAGTTTGAGCACAATGTGCAGGACACTCAATTTATGAATTTATACTAAAGGAATACTTCAATGATTAGAAAATGTACTTTTCTATAATACTAATATATACATATATATTACATGATAACGAAATTATTTATTCTGATTTGAAAATGAATTTTTAAGCTAATCTGTTATATCTTGCCAATTTTAAAACCTAAATAAAACCTAAAAAAAAACACAAATTTTGAGAAAGTAATTGATATCACCTAACTTTCGAATTTAAGTTTTTTAAAATAATATACGCGAATTTTATGAATTGTTGAGGTTGTTACGTGACAATCGAAATGTTAAATTATATTTGTGAGTATTTTTTGCGAATCCTTGTTTATCATATTTTCCTGAGCAATTTTGAAGGCTATTTGTTCCTACGAACGAGGATTTCAGAACCCAAATACGCAATGGAAGATTGAAGTTCCGATGGAGAAATAAATTTTATTTCGATTCGATTCATCGTCATTTATTCCTGCTGGCGGACGGTGGACCATTTCGCGGGTGACCGCGATATTAAAAATTTATGCAAGATCATGAGGAGTTGCAGGGACCGACTTTCAATTCCCCACAACGAGAAGATACTGCGCCGGTAGCCGGTCTCATATCCCGTCCTTATCCACTCTGTAAACCAGAAACCAGCGAGCCGCCATATGGTCTCGATGCTCGTGTTCAATCGCGCCTACCATTGAGTTATCTAGACTCGAGGATATTTTCGGCTTCTTTACGATCCGCGTCATTCCGGACTTCACTCGTTTTGGATCTGAAAATAAAACTCCGCCACGCGCATCGCTCGAAAGCGGATTTTGCGTTTCCGCGGTTAACCTCCTGCGCTATAACATCGTGCAGACGCGTGACGAAGGTTTCAAATAGAATCGCGAAATGTGCAATTTTACTCTATGTGGAATCGAAACGAGTTTTAACTTGTCCAGTACCGATGCTTGATCATTAGAGTTAATGCAGACATTCAACGAGATATTTAAACAACATCGATGTTCTTGAAAAGTACGAGAAAAACAACATTAGAATTTTAAAAAACTGCAGAATATTTACAACTTTACACCATTCAGTTTACACATAAAAAATGTTCTAATTTGTTAAAATTGAAGAAAATATTCTAGGGACCACGCTTAAGCGAGACAACCTCTATAGAAATTTTTCTTTCTTTCTAACAATTTATTAACGATTGAGGAATTATATTTAATCTTCGATCTGTGGTTAATGGGTTATTTTAACCCAGTGTACGTTTAATCGTCGCCTAATTACTCAATCTATAGAAATTAAATAAAGCCAATTACTGTTACATTAGGCATAATCTCAAGGCTAACAGATCTACAAGAAGAGTATTGAAACATATGTTTTGAAAAATTAATGAATCAGGCTGAGAATTGTTAACTGTATATTTGTTACTATGGTCCGTCGCCCGTGGGTCAACGTAGCTCTGAAAAAATCGTAGACAAAGAGCTTAACCCCTAAACTGTTATATACAGGGTGGAAGGCAATTATATATCACGGCCACCACAGGGAAATCCTTAAAATAAGGAATAACAAAAATGAAAATAAAATCTTTTTGTTGATTATTATTTGGCAGATTATTTCTTTGCGAAGAGGACATTGCTATAAACAATTCATAAAATAGAATCTTCTTCATTGTTATTTTCAGCATTATTTCTTTTGGCCAATTTGAATTAAAGGAATGACGAAGTAATTTGTTATTTGAAATCGCTTCATCCCAAATGAATCAATGTTATTTTTATTTTCAAATAACGGTACTGAAAATAACGGTCTGAAATAAATCGTTACGGACAGTGACTTTTTATTTCGATTTGAAATAAAATTTGCCCAGAGCTGGTACGTATCAAAATCTGTCGCAGTTAAAGGGTTAACGACTTTGCTGTTTGTTGAAGACTGATAAGTTCGGATCGAGACGGGACTCTCTGGTAGACGGTTGAAAAGAACCGCAGAAAAAGCAAACAGAAGGGCGGCATTAGCAGAAACTACCACTTGGCAACTAGGAAACGGTCGAGAAACTGTTCCGGACTTGTCGCGACGGATCCAAGAAGGCGAAAGACGAAGGCGAAAGTGGGGGTGCTGGCATCCTTATTAGGTTACAGTTTTCCGAGAGGTTGGAGAACCCGGATCATGGCGTGGGAAGGGCACAGGGGGTGGGGCGAGAGGGGCACCAGCGCAAAATATTCCTCGAGATTAACGCCTTCCCCGGATGCCACGGTAATCCAGTATACGCTGGGCGAAGTAAGTCGAGGAGCGCCCGGCAAAAATGAAGGAGAAGTGTTTGTGTTGATGCCAAAACTTGCATTAGCACGCTATCCTCGGATTATCTGACTCTGCGTACGCCAAGGAAACGGCTCTTCGGGCGCGAGCTGTCGAAATCCGGAGGCAATGAAACTCTATTTATTTATTTCATTCTGGTATGCGGTGCGGCCTGCCCGAATGAAAAATAAAACACCGCATGGGAAAAGGATGAAAAGAAAAAAACGAACACCGAACCGAAACGAAACGAAACGAACCGCACCGTTCCGTGTAGTGGAGACGGGCTCGCCGCCGCCGCCGCCGCGGGTTCGTGTCACGGTTCCTATTCGTTTCTATTAGTATCAATGCCGGTGAAAACGAATGCAACAAAATCATTCGCTTAAAATGTAATTTCCGGCTTCTCTCGCGTGATCGGAGCCTGATTTAATATTTGCGTGATGTGCCGGCCACGCGAATTATTAGCGCCCGCGTCGTAACGCGATTCGGAAGCGACGGTGAAAAAGACGCGATACTCGTATATTAATTCTGAGGGGCGGTAGATCGATGGCAGCCAATCACGCATATTAAACGCGAACGAGAGTAACGTCGATCGGCCACCCCCGTGCTCCTTGTCTTTCGTTCCGATAGCAATCAGCGTTTCGTGGTTACTTTCGGGTCGTTGCAATGAATGCTCGAGTGATTTCAAAGGAAATTCGGCTAATTTTTGTACATAATTTACAAAAGTGATTTGAATACTTTATTCGTTAATGTTCAGAATTTTGGGCAAAGTAATCGTTCCCTATAATATCGTATATGTGGTGAGTTTTGTTTGAAATCAGAGAAATATCAGATGGAGATAGAGGCAGTTTCAGACATTTGTAATTAAAAATTTGTTACGTATTAAAACGTGTTTGAAATCGAGCATTTCAGTTATTTCTACTTCTTTGAATAATAGATTGGAGCAAAGAAGTTCAAAGTGGGTATAAATTATTTATATTAGCGGTTTCTCACCGATTTTGGTGACGTTGATACATTTTGTCAGGGACACAATTTTGAGTAACATTTCTCTACACATATTAGCGTCGCTTGGCCTTAATTTTCGAGACACAATAATATCTCCCGGAAATACCAAATTTCTGATTGCTGTGAATTTCCCTATGCTAGTCTTACGCCTGTGTAATTTATTGTTACGACGATGCTAAGAGTCCACGGTGTCGGTCAAGCGTGTGATGCGGCACGCGATGCAAATTCCCGGAATGTGGCCTCCGAATTGCCTTCAAATCGTATCAGGTGGCTTCCGATTTGCTTTTGAATCGTGTCATGTTACCGCCAAATTGCCTTCGAATCGTATCATGTGGCTTCAAATTGCCTTCGAATCGTGGCACATGGCCCCCGAATTGTCTTTGAATTGTGGCAAAAAATTGGAAATAAAAATGTTAAGTAATAAAAAGTTAACGTACACCGGCATGCTGGCCGCTGCCTTCTTTTGTCGACTGTCCGAGTTTCTATAAAAACAAGCCGCATGGCTCGAAGAATCGCGACTTATTATACACGAGTCTGCCGGTTTCAATTCTGACTTCCCGACCTTTCTGGGAAAACATTTATGTACTCGCATGAAACTATTTCTACCACTTACGAAATAGTACTCTAAATGTTAGACATACATATGATAAATCATAGAAATTAATAAAAAATATTGATCGTCAACTGATCGAAAAGATTCACTAAGACAAGTATTAACGAGTCCTTACACACTTGCACTACGATTTCTTTAAAAATTCGTTGATCACCATTTCATAGTCCTTAACATTTGAACGACAGAATCAGGGTCCATTTAGACCCAGACTGGAAAAATTGATATCTGAATGTCAAGTTTCTCACAATTAATTTCAATCTTCACATGTTCGACCAAGCTTATAGAAAACCCAACGCATCCAGGAAGAATACCATAAAAAATATGTTCAAAAAAATTGATAAATAAAAAGATATATGATCGTAAGTATACCCAGTTATATTTTATCAGAAGGGTTCGCTGTTCGAATAACAAATCGTTAATAATTTTCCTCATAGAACGAGACATTTTGTTTATTGTACGTCTTCGATTGCTTTCATTTCTAGGTTTTGGAGACAGAAGATTCAATTTCTGTTTCAATTTTGAAGAAATCGGTAACATTCATATTTAGTGGATTACCTAAGAAATCTTCATTACGAATCTGACACGTTATTATAGTGCGAGGGTAAGCGCGACTAAAGTGTATTGTTTTATAACTCTACAACAGGATTAAATATATATAAACTTCGTGCAATTATTATTACAATATATGCTCGAAAACCTAGCCTAAAACTGTCTCTTAGAATCATTTCCATAATATGAGAAACACTAAAGGAAAAAATCAGAACATTGTGTCTTTGGTAATTCCAGTGTTAAAAATGACACCATCACCTCCAATCCCGCGTAATCCATAAACCGAAACGTCACCCCAGTGAATGTTTCTAATTGCATAAAAGACGCTTCCACCCACAGTCGCAGATGACCATGGTGCATTCATCAGGGCATCGCCTGACGCATGGCGGTGTCCCGATCGATGCGTGCAGGCGGCTCAAAGAAAGGAGCAAGGAAGGTCAATAACAAGAATGTATCGTCAGAGCGAAGAAAGCGAAAAAAGGAGGCACGACGACTGCCGAGAAACAAAAAGAGAAGAAGGGTGGGTTCTGGTAGCAGGGTGGTCAGGGGCTCCGGCTTTGACGTCGGGGCGTCGCGACGGTGTTTGCGCAGCACTTTCATTAGCCTGCCTGAAATTGCTATAGTTCAAACACGGAACACCGCTGTCAGTCGCTGGTTTGCCATGCCGAGGCGATTTCGTTTTGTTAGGGCAGATATCGAGACTAAATACAGAGCGGCGGATAGAGGAGAGGTAGAAAGCAATCGCAAGCAAGCAAGGAAGGAAGGAAGGAAGAAAGGAAGGTGGGTAGGTGGGTTAGGTAGGTGGGTTAGGTAGATGGGTAGGTAGGTAGATAGGTAGGTAGGTAGGTAGCTGGTAAGGGAAGAAGGGCTGAATGTAGAAGGAGAGGCTTCACCTTCGCCGAGTTTCGTATCTGTGCCAGGGTGGTGGATGAAGAATGAGATGCCACAACGAGGGAGCCACACGGGACCATGGCACGAAAAGGAAGAACCGCCGTGGGGTAAGAAAAAGGAGAAAGAAAGACGCTGGTCCGAATGGACAGTTGGACGGGCGGCGTGCTATTATTGCTTCTACGAAGATTGGTGGCCTGTAAGACGCACGCCCTGGAAATATTACGTTTTGCGGCGGTGTAGAAAAACAAGGGATATATCCAGTGAAAAAAGAAATCGGGGCCGAGCGAGGAAAAATTGTGGGAGCGACGTTGACTCCGGTAGCCGGGAATTCTTCGCGGTAGCTGCGACGAGGATGTAACACTTTTCTAGGGCGACGACCACGACGACTACGATCCACGACTACCAAGGCGACGAGAACGAAATATGAAATATCCGAAGTTATATACGACCGGGATCGACATCGGTTCCGAAGATCGATACGTAGCTGTCGCTAAGATAGAACCGCGAACACGAACTTCACAAATGGCCTCAGGTGCGACCAGAAATCATCCGACATTCGTAACCAAACCCGCGACATTGATCTTCCCGCCGTGGATACATAGGGGGATATCGAACATTTCGAGAACAGTTTACACGGGACGAACATGTGTACAGCAAATCCTTCGGGATTATAGGCCGCATGGCTGAGAACGATGTTGAAATATGTCCGTGGGCAGCAGATATCACGAACCTTTGAATTACGACGTATTCGTAATCGAACGTCCGTAGTTAATGGGCAACCTGATATAATACGGCGTCTGTGTCGTAAACAACAAACATACTTTCCGAATATAAATGCCGTAATGGAACCGTGATGCCAGGTAATGTAAGTAGTAAAACGCGTCAGAAATATGTAGGAATAAAATATGTCCGTATAAAATGGTATAAGCTGCCGCTAATGTCGATTTATCCTTTTTCGCGTCAAGTAAACTTGGGGGTTAGCCGTTTTTAAAGCGAAACCATTTTTTAAATCTTCTTTTAAATCGATGCGGTGTTTCGTACCGTGCATTTTAAGAATTTAAGAGTTGGTGGAATTTCAAATAGTGAAGAATATCGAAGAAAATTAAAGATATTAGCAATTTATTAAGTTTTCTTGTAGAAAAATCATTTATTTGACTTCTGTTCCTTGCGATTGATGCGAAAGATAAACTCGCATGTATAAAATATCAATAAAATTTTTATTCTTGTAATTTTACAAACTTTCTTTCTGCGAAAGAAATATATTTTTACTCCGTTGCCTTTGAAGTTATACAAATTATTTGAACTCGCTTCGATTCTTTCTATACGAAGCATGCTGTCGGAAAGGTATAAAATCTCTACCTTGCGAAATATTTAGCTTTTTCAAGTAACAGATCATTTAAATATGTTTCAAGTCTTTCTGAATTACCATGTAAACGTGACAAAGATTTAAATATTTGTCGACAGTCTGCTGCACGTTCGTGCAGAAAAATGTTGCAAGTTATTTTTGTGGAAAACTATTATAAATGGAGATAAAATTTGTCTAGTATACCAGGATATACGGGTGCGTGTTATACGACATAGGGGATGCCGCCATCGCACCTCCCACAAAGGCGATGAGGGCATGTCCCTCATTTTTTTCTCCGAGAGGTGAGAGACGGTATGTAAATTTTAAAAATGTTGGAAGCTGTTTTGGAGCAAATAAAGTATATTTAAAATTTGTTCCATAGACGCAGATAAAAGCTAGTATTTGTATTATATACGTATTTGTATTGTATATGTATTGTATTTATATTATATTTGTATCATTATATGTAACTATTAAACAAAAAAATTAATTTAGCTCGCAAACGAAGGACAATAACCAATAACTTCATTGAAACTTTATAAATGTTTAAATCTGTACTGTTGACATCTAAATGACTCTTTACATAATTTTTAATCGGCGCAGTGCTTACGGCAATGTTTGTGAAATTACAAGTAGAAGCCCTCAGAAATATTTTCATATCACTTCATTTCGATGATTTCAAACTGTGAAACTGTGCGTTTATGCAAAATAAATCTCGTCTGAATTAATTGCAAGGTATAGAAGTTGTGCACAGACATCTCTTAAATAAATTAATGTCATCGACTCGATACCATGAGACTCGTCGCACTCTTCTCGGTAAATGCAATTGCATCAATCGTGTGATATTACACATTTACAAATATTATAAATCGATCGACATATTCTGTTCTCCCCGACTACTTTTAGACGAAACATTTTGATGCCCCGTCTACTTGTAATTAATTGGTAATATCCGTAAATAAATGCATGAAAGAAATTAGATTAAACTAAATCTCTTTCTTCAATTATTTTATTCAATCTATTCACTTTTATCACAAAAATCCATAGAGTAATCGTCACCTTCGTTTCTGCATTTGAAACCATGATTTTACGGGAGATTGTAAAGCGAAGAATATCGAACGCTAAATATTCGAGTTAATCTGCTGGACCGTAGATTCAAATGATGATTGATCGTATTAGAAAATACATCTGACAAGCCCCTAACGCGGATGTACGTGAAAATGATTAATCATGGTCTGGAAAGTAATGTCGGACGAATCAGCCAGACGCGATAACTCTTCGGCAAAAAATACAGTTGGCACAGATCCAGTCGTGTTTACTGTTGGAATTTGTCTTTGTGAGCTGGCTAGGAACGCGTACACACTCGGCACACGCGGTGTAACACGTACAATGTCGAAACCGTGGATCGCCTGAATTAAATATGCCTTCGTCACAGGGGCCCGCCTTCGCGGCTTTCCGGGTATAAATGCAGCCCGGTGCCGTGAATACTGTAAATACAGAGTATGGCGTACAGTCTGTCTATAGATACGCGGCCGCGGAACATGAAAAACGCATTTTATTTATCGCATCATATAGAGGGACTCGTCATATTTCATGCACGTAGGCATTGAATCGTCGGTGAATGTCGTCGTACCACGAATATCGAACTATTCGTTATTCTACCTCGTTGGAATTGACGCGTTCGTTAACGTCAGGAAGCAGAAAGTGCTGACGGCATTTGTTATTCTTAACTAGCAACTTTCACGGTATACTCTCGACTCCGTCGTCCTGTCTTGATCGAATCGAACAAAACATTCGATTCGAGCCGGAGTGATTGAAACGCTCGCGGAAAAAGGAAATGGAAGAAACGGGTTTCGACTGCGGTCTACTCGGTTTTCTGCGTTACGATGACGGATCACGTTTGTATACCGATATTCGAGACCCTGTGTTTTCATTTAATAACATAATCTCGCCTGTTCTTTTATCCACAACTGTTTTCATGGTTTTGAGATTCTAATGTTATAGCTTTAGCGCATCTAGAAAACGTTCGGTAGCGTGCATATTCGAGATCCGATGAAATTGTGAATTTTTATTCGAGTCTATTTTTAAGATCGAGTGTTACATCTTTTATAAATGAATGCAATTGCTTGCAATTTTCTAAGTGACATCCAGAATGTATTTGTAAAATCATCGTGTATTCCTTTAAAATTTTTATGATTATATGGTTATACAATTTTTACATTATAATATTTTTCATATTATAAATTCATCTGTGAACGTCTGAATAGTATTAATGAATTTAAGGGAATACGTTTTGCGTAACTGTTATCATTAAACATGCCAAAAATGATTACTGAGCAAAGTAATTTTGTCAACCGTCATATAACTTGAAACTATAAAATTCTATGAGAAAATGTTAATAATTGAAATTACTTTTCGTTATACTTGGAACTTAATAATTCCATATCACATCATTTATTATCATATTACGTAGAACTTTTTAGTAATTGGACTACGAAATTCTATGTCGTATATTTTTCTTAACTTCGATCGTATTAAATTACATTATAACCATCATAAAAATACACTAAGTATAATGAATCATCATTTGAAAGTCACGTGAAGCGATATCTCTTGAAACGTAGAATCGTATGTCCTCATTGAAATCATCGAACAAAATGATTTATGTCTGGAGAAAGATGGTTATTCAAAGTGATCAAATGCAGTAAATTCTCCCTAATTTTTATTCAGTTTATAAACAAAAATGGATCATTTAGGAAGAGGAGATACGATTATTCGAGCCTCGCACCTCGTTTTTATACTCGTTGACAATCGGCAACTATAAAAATGAGCCACGAGGCTTGAATAATCGTATCTTCTCTTTCCAAATTGTCCATTATCGTTTACAAGTTGATGGAAAATTAGGGAGAATTTACTGTAAATTGAAACGTTTAAAAGAATTCGCTAAATCCGCTTATAAGACTGTATCGAATTAGAGAATAATTTTTGTCAACCGAGGAAGCTAATGCGGTCTACGTAGGCCCATCGCGAGTTCTATAATTTAAAGTAACAATTCTCTGTGCGAGATAACGTGCCGACAAGTCTGACGACGAGCGATGAGAAGTGCGAAGTCCTGCAATATTCACATGACCCCTTGCTTGCTCGACCTCTCCGCTCGCCACTGTGTCGACCCTCGCGAAGAGGGCCTCCCTCATCCTACTGGAACACTTCATTTATCAGGCTCCGACATCTCGTCGGGTTGCCTGGATTTAATTACCCGAAACAAGTCGCCGAAGGGGATGACTTTCTGGCTTCCCTGGCGAACTAAACCCGTAAAAGCAGACACGACGAAATGAAAATACGACGACGATCGTTAGCCTAAAGATTTTTCATATATTGGAGGATCGGGTTTTCCAAAATCCTCGGCGCTCGTGAAAAACCTGTCGACGAGAACGCTCAAGTGGGTACACATCGTCAATTTTTCGAGCCTAATATTTGCTAAAAAGTTCGTCCGTGGAACGCTCAAAACCTTTTACTAGTTTTAAAATTTCAGTGCTCCGTACTGATTTTTAGACTTTTATTTGTCGACAAATGCGAAATTACCAACGACGAAATCGTGTAAAAAAATTCGGCTGTAAAGCATTTATAATTTGTCGAGTCTTGGTGCAGACATTGTCTTGTGCACTGTTGAATGTAATGTGAGAAACGCTTAAATGAACACTGTGTGTGTGAGTTAATATGGTTTTGTAATTTATATGATAGAATGAAATCCAGTTGATATAAATGCTCAGTACCTCTTTAATAAGGAATCAAAAGCTGAGAAATCATAATAATTTGACAATTTTTAGTTAACATATAATGGTAACGAGGTTTATTGCATATACTCTGTTTCCCACTATTTTTGTTTGTAAGTTTTAATCGAGAAACTAAAATATCAACATTCGATACAATTTTATCTGGAAAATCGCGAGAATTGAATATATTTAGTGGGACAAAATGACAAGACTCGTGTGAATAAAATAGAGTTTGCAACATGAATTTACCCATCACTGTTATATATCAAATAAGAATTGTCTAATAATAATAATAATATTAAATCGTGCCAATAAGAACGCGTTAAATCGAAAATCTGTATTTCAATGTAATATTTCCTTGCATGGTTATTTTTCGAATATTTTCCTACACGTATTCGCTCTTTTAACAATCGTTCTATTTCTGGTTCGGTCCTCCACGTAGTCGATTTCCACACGTATATCTCGCAAATTGTTTCGCGGTCCGGGACGTTTCAATTTGAAGCGGTGACACGAAGAAACCCCGAAGTTCGTTAGAATAGATTTCCTCGTCGGAAGTCACAATCAAGGGAAAATAATTATTATGAAGCGTACCATGATTAAGTCAATTAAGAAATCATTTCATTTGTGATTACATCTTACTCCACTTCCCGGTAGCTTCTCCAGAAAGACAAGCAATTATACAGGAGCGAAAACTTTGCCGGGAGTTCAGGCGAAACACGGCCGAGGTCGATCTCGGTTGAACGCGAGAACAGTTTCACGCTGTGTCGTTGTAATTCGACGCACGAGGAGCGAGCAAAACCGAGCACGATTTGTCACTTTACGTCGCCGGAGATAATGGTTATTTACGGCATTCGCGTGATCGAACCGTATTTCATAATCGCGCCGCGCTAAACTTCCGCTCGTGCGAAAATAAAAGCGCGAAGACCGGTGAGAATATTTGTAACAGCGTTGAACTACCACTGTACTCAATTTGCCAGAATATGTCAACTGTATTTGAAAAACAGTGCTCTCTGTTCACAACGTCTAGTTAATAGCAGTGCTGGGCATTATTCGAATTGTTTCGAATAAATATTTATTGAAGATGCTTATATCCGCATGAATTCTTTTTAGTCGAATATTTTATTCGAATAACGATTATTCATTAATCGACATCAATTAATTTATCTGTACATTCGAATACTTCTTTACAGAATAATTTATAAATTTAGTATTAATAATTAATTATTTATTTCTGTTTAAATTATTTATTATTATTAATAGATAAATTAATAAATTATTAGAGTAGAGATTGCAAAACTATTCGAAGAATAATGCGTATAATTGTTGACTGCTTTTGTTTTTACGTAATTTTATAAGAATGTATATTTGTATGAATACATTCTGGATCTGTTAAATTTCAAGTACTTAAAGGATTATAAAATTCTAAAAAGATCATTTATCGATCTACCCAAATGTACCAATTTCCCGATGCATGTTTTGAAAAAAGTTAATTGTAAAGTAAAGATGAACTATGAAAAAAACGCTTTATATTTCATCACTTTCACTCAAATCGATTATTTTCCATATGAATTCCTGTACGAATGAATCCTTATTCGATTGAATTTTCATCCGATTGAAATCTAATTCGGCTAAATTTTTCTGAACTCTGCTGGAAATGAATGATGAAAATTTTTGTCTCGCGTAAAGATCCGCAGTCCGCTTATGATGTTGACAGTTTCAACCGGCCAATCATTCCGGCTTAAAGCGACAGTCAGCATAAAAGAGTCTACGGTTGGTTTTTTTTTCCATTAGCTCGCTGTGTAAAGTTTTCTCGGGAGTCGATGTGGGTGTTCCGTGGCCACAGTACGCTAATGGTAAATGTCGTACATGACGCGGTCGTCGTTGTTGCTCCACGGAAAAGCAACGAGCAACGGGCCACTAATGGCGTTGAACAAAAAGCGCCCCATAAACCTACGACGGAGTGCGAACCGCTGCGAGAAGGGTGTCACCGGTAGTTGATATCGCTTACTTCCGGCACGACTTCGCGCGGCTATTCCTCCTGGCCTAAAAGGTCCACTGCGCGTTTCCTTTTGTATACGAATTCCCCAGCCACTATCACTGGCCCGCTAAATAAACGTTGAATCATTAATCCACCGGGCGAACTTCCTCGCCGGTGCCCGCGAATTTGTACGACAATGGGGCTAAATTTCATGATTCCATAAATCACCGGGCACGTGTGCGCAATGGTAATTACGCTGACCGTGATTTTCAATTGGTTACACGGCCGAAATTTAAATAACACGGAAGCTCATTGTCAGATCGAAACTAACTGTTTAACACCGCGTCGAAGCCGCGCTATGCCGCTTCAGACTTCAAGAAGATTTTATATTCGCCGGGTATTATTGTGGAAATCCCACCGCAGTCAATGGCCGACGTAATTTTAATCGTATCGATTGCCCCGCAAAAATAGCTCGTTTGTCATCGCGGTGTTCCGCTGTACGCCCGCTTCCCGTTAATTGAACGGTTTTAGAATGTTTTCCCGTATAACGAGTATAACAAAAACCGACGCGATATTTAATTACTGCTATAAATTCGATGCATTGAAAGTTTTTTTTTCGGACGTATTTGTTAACTTTTCTAGAAAAGAACAATTTTGATCAGGGTACACCGAAATATCGCTGCGCGGGATGTTGAGGGAACAGTTTCGTTCTTTTTACAATATAAAACTACAAATAATGTGGTTGACTAGCAGCAATCAACTAGGCATTCGTCTGGGATTGTTAATACGTTTGAATTTTTATAAATGTCTATCTATACACGATTCATAATTCTAATATTTAAAATTTTGATGTTACATTTTGAAGTTGTAATGATTCAAAAAAGCAGACACGTGCTCTAAGAGAACTAAATATCTGACTAAAAATTAATATTTTTGTGGAAATTGATCGAAAATTGTCGTAATCGTCGTCAAAGGGCAATGAATTAATGCTTTTTTTTACAGAAGTTCAAGCTGTGTATTTCATAACTAAATTTGAATTATTTAAATTCGAGAAATTCTAATCATTAATGGAATAAAAATGTAGTTTTCAGGAGAAATGTCCTTTGTTTTCGCGAGGAATTTGTTACTTTGTTCATAAATCTCACCGAAATGATTATCATTACAAAATCGTTCACGTGCACATAGAGAACAAACAGTGAAGCTGTTCGGAATATTTTGTTGAAATCGCATCACTACAGATTGAGACATAGTATGTACATATGCATCATTCTTAAAAGTATGGATTCAAGATAATCGCATTTTAAGTGTCTCAGCGCAGGAACATACATTCCAGCTGTGCAATTCCCAAACCAAGTTACATTTACATTTCAATCTTTCTACACATCATTCTACAGACTTCAGACTACACCTCACCTCAAAAATAATATTCGTATATGGATTAAAAAGTGTAAATAGCGATTTGTACATGAATTAAAGAGCATTTGAAAATAGAATGAATAGTTCAAATGCATCAGTTAATATTCTATCAATGCTATGTAAAACATTTAATTTAAAAACTTTGAATTTTATGATTTTGTTTTTAAAACACGATACATTTGTCGCCACGGAAAAATCTAAAACGAACACAATATTTTAGATTTATGAACTCGAAACAGTTATCACTACACTTCAGATTTTATGCATTTATAAGAGAAATGAGTAAGTCATAGACAAAACTAGAAAAACTTTAGAAAAATTTAAGGATGATGTCACATTATTTTCAACCTATTGAATTTGTTGAAATGCAATCTAACGCATTCATCTAACTTATGTTCATTAATTAACCTAGACAATTTTTATCTCGCATGAAGTTACGCAGAGTCAAGTTATCAATTTATAGCAAAAGAAATTTCTTCAAAACATATTGAGCTTGAAAAATTAACTTTTAATATTGTCGCAAGCGAGAGAAGGAACTTATGACCTACGATGAAAGCATACCTATTATGGAAAAGTGTTATTGTTGAATAATGCTTGGAAGAATTTGTTCATCATTGTAGTTCATATGTTGTGACCTTGAATGACCTTCATTTATAAGCTATTGTATTCGCCTTTAAAGGCTCTATCGGACTGTGAATAAAAAATTAGGTCATCCCATTTAAAAAAGCAAATTTGACCTTCATATGTCCTCTACGCCTCCACTTACAAAACAAATTATTGACATCATACAACGTGCCTCCCGTAATGATACTTTCATTAATTAGTTAAATTAAATTAAATTAAAAACAAACGAGTTATTCAGGTATCTTGTTTCAAATGCTCCATTCTGTATTATTGTTCTACACTCGTACTCATATACCCGCTATTATTACATGTTCTGTAACAAAGGAACAACCCCATCGACACAACAAATAAATTAAAATTACAATTAAATTAAACTACAAAGCATAAATAGAAATTTTACATTCACTTTCATATGTTCTTCCTATTTTTTATTCTATTACTTCGCAATTGAGCGGCGTTCCATAATAGGCACTTTTACCTTAGCTAAATTTGGCATACGAATTAGCGATATTCCAGAAAGCATCAGTCTAGTCGCTTAAACAGTCTATCTATAGAGTGTAAGCATCTCCACCTGCAAGCTCGGGAGTTGCGCCGCGATCGCGATTAAACCTCGGCAATTTTTGTTTCAGCGAATGGACGCATTGAATAAACCGTTCGAAGCGAAATTTGAGCAGCGGCCGAGCATAAGCGGTCGACCAAAAATGTCTTTGATTTCCGGGGCGACCAGCGAGGGAGAGTTGCCTGTACACGGGAATGGCGCTTCATTGTTGCCCGTGCAAGTACGCAATTAATTTCTGTCTGCGTTCGCCGCGGGAGAATGCAAATACGCGGGGAGATTTTGCCGGAGTAATTCGGAAGTGGCGTGGTATACCGCGCGCATTATGCCGCTTTCCTCCTCTCCTCCTCCGTCCTTGTCCCTCGGCGAGCCTCTGTAACAGTCGGCGTGCTAGCTTCTCCTGGCCTGTTTACACGGACTACGGAGTTTCGTATGCATGATCAGCCGTGCTTCGGCGACACCTACATTTGCAGGTGTACGCGGAATGGCAGCTAACCAGTCGTCGGCAGCACTCTTTTCAAAAGCTTTGAACGCTTTTATACGCACGAAATCCACGTCCTTTCTGACGTATTCATCCGACCCCGAAGGATAAACTACGCTGGAAATCATGTATCATCCGGGAGGGACCCGGGCAACTTGATACGTTTTTTAGCTTCCACCTTTTGTGCCCTTTGTTCGAGCTAAATGCTTATTCTTTGTTGAAAATGTAATAATGCATTTTCGTTTCTCCACGTGAGTTTTTCGCCATTGAACATTCCAACGAATACCGCGTATAGCGATGACACTTCGCGATCGAATTTTACAAAATTTTGCCTGACTTAATGTTTCGTTGGAAATACGGTAAAATATTTTATATTGTATGCTTTTTATAGAACACATTAACAATTCGATAACCATGCGAACAACTTCAAAAGTTTCACACAATCAATTGAAGTAGTACAGTTAATCAAATTGAGATTGAAATTGAATACGTTTTACAGATTCTAATAAAATTAAGAAGATACAATAGATTAACGTAAAAATTGATTATCTATTCTAAGCAAATAATTCCGTCACACCCACATTCGGGTAACGCGGCTGTCGAAGTGTTAATTTGGTCGTATTGAAACATTTATTGAACAATATAAAAACATTCTGAAAATTTTTTACAGTTTATTTCCTGTCGTCAAAAGTTTTGTCATTGAAAGCAATTTTATATAATAAAATACTAATTATTTTTATTGCAAAAGCAGTTTGTTTAAGATTTAACTATGTGGTTTCTTTCTGCTTATTGTCTGAATGATAAAGAATATTTTATAACTGCGAATTATGTGCATAATAAATTCATTCCTCAGCTATAATTGAGACTCAGAAATCGTGCAAGCGCCGTTCTGGTAGTTCTGGGAGAATGAAAAATGTTTGAAGGAATCAGGAATTCTATGATAAGAAAATAATATATGCGTGTAGAAATGGGAGAAGAGTACGTGGACCGGGTTCTGTAAGCTTTAGAATAATAATATGATAAAATATTCATTCGTTTTCGCACCAGTCACACAGAATGGAAAGTAGCAAATTATTTGCCTTAGCAGAATAAAAAGTTATTTGCATCTCAGGAGGGCGGAATTTTTTACTTATATTATGTAGAGTCGACTTGAGACAGTGTTTTATATTTGAACATTTCAGATATATTTAGATAAGTTAATGCATTCTGTATTCGGATTTACTTGTATTGCTCGAATTCTGTATTCAGTAATTATGAATCATGTGTCGAAAAATATCAATATATCTTTTTTACCGAGTTTTATTAATTGGATATATTAATTAATTAATTGTTCACTGTGTTTTCATTTTATGAAAGCTATTCAATGATTTCTTTTCGTAGGCCACAAACAATTTTTATTTTAGTTTATAAACATACAATATACAGTAAATTCTTTTAATTTCAACTTCGACTTTGAGATGGAAGAATAAACTTTTGTTTTATTTGAAATTCCACTGTGTCGAGGAATACGTTCGGCTATTTGTACTGCACGATTATATTGCGGATTGTTAACAATTCCTGCAGGAACAAGCGAAACAAAAGATCGAAAAACAACGAGCAGCAGCGACGGTTCTTCAGAATCTGTATTCTTCTATTTTCACATTGTTGCGCGCAATAGAGGGAAGCTATTCCTACCCAATGTACCGTCGACGAACAATTGAGATTTAGAGTGAGTTCCAACGATGCCGGTAACAATTAAATCCGCGGGTGTCGGTACGGCAACGACGCGGATCACTCGATTGAAATTCATGGGGAAACGAATTCGTGGTTACACGCCGTGAGAGATAAGGCAGAATTCTTGAAATACACGCGACCCAGTTTCCGTCTACGTTCGTAACGGATAGGTGCCGTTTCAAGAGTCCTTTTACAGTTCATGTTGAAGCCTCGCCGCGCTATAACGGCCCTGTGCTCGTACATACACGTTTCGAAGCTCCGCACGCGCAGATTCCGTTGCTAATGTATCCCAAATCTCCTCGACATGTCGTGTCTTGTCTTGCAGCAATTGCTAAAACAATGTCGTTCGATACGTACTGATAAGCCAAATCGTACCTTGTTAATCAATTCGTATAGTGACACTTGAGAACCATCGACAAATGAAAATGATTTTAGAGTATCGATGTAGTATTTCAAACTGTTAAAAGTATTCGATGAAGAATTATATGTAAAGGATGTTTCGCATTTTTCCATTCATAGTTCAGAAGCGTGTTCTACAAGTAAAAATAAGACTGAAATGTATGTTATAATAAAAAGTCCATAAATGCTTTACTAAGAATTATAGGCAAAAATACAAAATATGATTTAAACGTTGTTGAATATACCTATAGTCCTCACGTGGCAAGAAAGCACTTTTGTGTTTACGTTCCCCCTCTTACTAGCTGCCCCACTGCCGCAACTATCGGTCGCCATTGACCGCTGTCAATCTTCGTCACCGTTCTCGGCCAATAGCGACCGATAGCTGTGGCAGTGCGGCAGCTAGTAAAAGGGAACAAAGGTGCCCTCTTGTCGATTGTATATCTCCATTTCAAAGTGACGCTCGTCTTTGTTGACACAAATTTGACGAGTTATCGAATTCATTGTTGATTTCAGTTGCTTGTGATTTTGTCTAATCTCATCGCAAGCGAAGTTGATTATTGTAACTAATTCGTCTTTTGCGTGTTATCCTTATCATATCTTTGACTTATTTTTACTTGTAGAGCACACTTCCGAAGTATGTAAGGAATAATGCGGGACACCCTGTATGTCTGACAGCGATTTCTTACAATCAACGTAGAAAATTTTCATTTTGCATAAAGATTCTTAGTCTATATAGAAAAATAAATTAAATGCTATGCAGTTTTCGAAATCATCTAATTGTAACTGCGATCTATAACACTCAGAATGAGCCAGTTGTTCCTCCATTCAGGCAGTTGTTCTGAATTCTCAACAGCATATTTTTAATGATATTGTATATGGGTCTTCTTATAGTATCAATTAGACAACATTCAATTAAAATTAATAACCGTAAGTTAAGTAGTGACGACGTTTCTGAAATGCTAGATCAAAATGGCTTATTGTGAGTAGATGGATTTTTATGGAAAATAAAAATTATCTTCGTTAATTGCAATAAAGAAGTGTCAAACAGAAATTGTTTTCTTCCATTAATGATTTCAGTGACTTCAAAATAGTACATGGACGATATTGTTTTAAATTTCACTTACCCATTTTTGTCATAAGTGCATAAAATCCGTAGTCTGATTATGAACGTCAAGGGTCTGATCAACGCTTAAAAAACAGCAATTTCCTCTTTTTTACCATTGTTGAGATTGTACAGTCAGTCGAATAAAGACAATATGCAATGGAATCAGGGATTGTAGTAATAACGTGTAAGGATTTGAAGAATACCATACATCATTTTACTGAGTCTGAGAGTCTACATTTAAAAAGCATCCTTAAGTTACAGTAAAAAGGCCTTTGTAAGAAATACAAAGTAAACATACATAATGTATGTTTCATCTTCAGTGTGCTATTATCCCTACAGCAATATGTATTGTTTCAAGGATGGTTTTGAAACGCTCTATGTACTGAACGTTTCAAAATATAGCGAAACACATCGGAAGGATTAAAATTTCTTAAGTGAGTACGATATTGGCGATCTGCCTCCGCTTTTGCCAATAACCGTCATTTCACGGCTCGCTTCACAATATGTTTGAGCTGAATGAAAATCCACGACGAAAGTAACCCCGGCACGAATGCAAATTGGTAAGCGGGCACGATAATCGGCGCGCAGCGTGTACGCGTGATGTTTCGATTAACGCTTTCGCCGCTTGCGGAACGTACAATGCCGTGTATTACCGTTTCTAGTGTAATTACCACTGTATTCTTGTATGCATGTATGCAGTACAATGCATCCTCTGTTTACGATAGAATTGAACGGACCCCGAGAAAATTTATTGCGATTTATTAAGTATAAACCGCGCAGTAATTTAACGATAGCGCGGCGCACCGCTTCGCCGTTCCCGTTTCATGCGAACGAATTGTTCGATCGGAATTATTATTTTTCCGCGACGATAAATTACCGCGAGGTTAATCGTGTTGTTTCTGGCCTCTTTCAGATCGCTCGCTGTATCGCGGTACAGCCGCTCGATATTCACCGAAAAAAGGTGCACGATTAACTCTTTTGTAGGCAACCGGGCGCCCGGTTATACGGGTGTCCAGTTTCTTTGTTACCTTTGACAATTTTTTACGGTCTCAAATTTTACAAAAGCTTTTCGAGAACCTCCGCGTCGGTCTGCGTTTCTGAAATAATAATTTACGCAACGATTTCTAATTCCCAACTCTTTAATTTCCTTTGAATGAAATGGGAACGGTGTTTTAATCGAACAATTGACTGTTGCAATCGCTTTAAAAAAGTGTGCATTGGATTAACTTGTAATGAAATGACTGCTTTATTTTTTAATTTTATTACTAACATTTAGATGCTTACTCGACTTAACCGGTTAGCTGTTTGTGACGAGTATACTCGTCATAACATAAAATGTTGCAATTCCTTCATGACGAGTCTGCTCGTATAAAACGGCTAACTGGTTAAAATGGACACAAAATTTTAGAAGTACACTTGTTAACTAAAACGCGAACAATTTTCACATGCTTGTAATAAACTGGTCTTAACACTTAAACGACCTCTCACGAGATTTTTCGTGTTTCGATGCTGAGGCGTAAAAGACCGACAACGAGATATCTCATTTTTATCTCTTTTCCCTGAAAATTTTCTGTTCTAACAGTAGTTGTTAAGTATTGCAAAATATTCGAACGAATTCAGGATTTAGTGCGTATGTACATTTTGAGCTTGCTGAACACTGGTATTTTCGTAATAATTTTAATTTAAAGAAAATTAAATTCCATTGAATAAAGTTAAGAAAGAACACTAATATGTATAACGAAATGAGTTTTCTGGAGTATTACGAAGACAATTTGTCCGATATATCGAGCGATAACGACTGTAATTCTATTACTGATTCTGAAGATAGTGATGACATGATGGTGAGTATTTAGAAAATTTTGAAGGATGTGTCTGAAATAGTGACAGCGATGACGAGATTATTGTGCGCAAACGTAAACCTATGCAATTAAATATAAATTCAAGTGAGTCCGAACAATCGGAAAATAAAGATATTTGGATAAAGAAGAACAGAACCATAAATCTAGAAGCTTTCGAAGAGAATTCTGCAGTACAAATTTGACCAAAAGATGTTCAAAGCATACCACAATGTGCTGCACTGTTTCTGGTCTTAGAGTAAGCCAACGGGAAATAATATGCGATTATTTAAGTGTTAAGTAATTTTTATAGAAAGGTTATGGTTTTTGTACACGTTTATCTATGTTTTAATTACAAAAGAATAACATACTCTTACAGGATGGATGCTGTAATCAGGCAGAGCTCTTTTCTGCATAGAAAAAGAGAAGATAAAGGGAACAGAAATTTTTCCTGAGACCACGATAATGAGAAAATCGAGTTTGAAAATTCGTCGAGTGTAGAGAAATTGGTTGAGGCGTCTGTTCATGACCTGCCAATTCTACTTATTAACCCTTTGTACTACGATTTCTTTCGTAGCTACTTTGTCTCTTGTATGTCCATATTAACTTTCATGCCTAGATTTTAATAACAGTAGATTTAGAAGAAATGAATAACATTCGTATTAATTGAATTATGAAGTCTTTGTCACTCTAGGTATCATTGTAATCAATTGATTCAAAAGCGAAATTTCAAACGAATTTATTAGTATGTACAAGAGGCTTTTAGTAGATTTGGATCTCTATTACTCACACTACTCGCTTTTACACGGTTCCACACATGTATTCACTTTTGGACAATGTCCTTTAATGCTTCGCCTCGTTTCACACAGTTTCCTTACTAATTTCTTACTTTGGTCGGTATCCTTGATGCGCCAATTATTTGTACACTGTTTTCTACTGCTTTTAATCACTGTTTCGCAGTTCCCTAAATTTTGCCCAGTTTCCAACATAAAAGAAAACACGTGTATTCGGATACTCAGCAACGGTTTTCGGGTGTTCACGCAAGAATAAAATTCGGCGAGTCACGCAGACAAATATTAACGACGAAAATCGTCGATTAAAAGTGCCCAACGGCTGAAGAGTATTAATCGCACGGGAAACGGAGAAAATAATTTAATTTGAAAGTAAAAACGCGGCCCGCTTTGCAAGTCTGATGGAGGCCCATTGTTTCCGAGCGCCACTAAGGATACCGTTCTCTGTTTCTCCCGCGAGTGTGTCCGCTCGTTTCTGCTCGCTCCTCCACGCCCTTCGCTGCCGTCTACCGTAGCCTTCTTTGTATAATCGAAACTCTCGAACAAATTTTCATATTGTTTGCGATTCAATTGGACAGGCAATTTCCGAGTCATCTTTCGAAGTATCCTCCTCCGCCGCTGCCTGGCTGCCGCTGCCGCCGTTCCATCCCCGTCGGTGCCCGTTTCAATATTTTTTTCCCTTCCGCCACTTTTCCCCGTTTCTCACATAAGTGCGTCTCCCCATCCGCCGCCAAGGTATATCTGTTTGGTCAATGAAAACAAGCGGACGACCATGCCTCTCCCATAATATTTATCTTCTCCGCCGATGTCGGTTCGTTATCTCGAATTCAACTTCCCTGTACGTGCTTTACAGCGCACCTAAACCGACATTTTCTGGAACTGCCGCTGTACTTCTCTTGACATTCAACTCGGGCGGACTACTTTCCTGCCCCGTGAAACGGTTAAAATTCAAGAGAAACTCGCCCCCGAGACGCGAGGGTCAATAAATTTACGGAATAAAGATAACATTGTTACGCGGCCGGTAAGACGGTCATCTGAAACCGGGCGAAATTTATGCGGAGAAATTCGTAACATGAAACGTGGACGCAATATGTACAGCACGCGATTAGTTTGCTTAGTCGCGCTGGATGGTACATATTTGGAAAGTGCAATCGTTTCACACGTCTGAACATTTCAGTGAACGGTAAATGAATCTCTGAAGGAAGCGTAAAGACTAGGGGTAAGTAGTATGATCTCGCACAGGTCGGACATGCCAATATAGAATTATTCCTTTGATGTATAATTTAATATTATGTTACAGTAAATCGCACGTATCAGGAACATCGAGTAAAATGTTGAAATAAAGAACAAGGAGAATTGTAGTTTAACGATAAATATTTTCTGCACTTTAGATTTTTAAAATTCCAACAGAGAATGAATCTATTGTATAATAAAGAAAATGGATCGAGGTTTAGTAATCATTTCGCAATAGATAGAAATAATTTTAGCGTAAAAAAAGCATGAGAATTGTTAAAAGTACCCTCCAGTTGCTAGAAATGCGATTTTATCTTTACATTTAGAATAATTCTTTCCAGAAAGAAATTCGTTATGCTTGAGAAACGATCGCCCGCTGTTCGGTTATAGCGTGGATCGGATTTAATTTCGTGAACATTTGCATATTTCGAAATGCGAGAAACACTTTGCGGTCTAGAACGCGTTTTTTTTTAAAAAAGGGCGCACGAAGAGAATATTTTATATCCTTTTCAGCGTGGTCAGCGAAAAATGTTTTACACTCGTGATAAGGTGGCATGCGCGTGTGTCATTTGCAGATCTCGCGAGCAACCGGCCGAAAGAAAGCGTTGTAAATGTTGCACAATTTAAATCTTCAAAACAAACCGACCAGTCACATTTATATTTGCTGGCGTTAAAATCGTAGCTCGTAAATATACTGATATGAAATCGCTGTTCCGCGATACAGTACACCGCAATTGGTGCCAAGCCAAAAAGGACAACGAAGAGGGGACAAGCGAAACATTTATAAAAACCACACATTACACCTCTACGCAGTTGTTTTATTAGGATAATTCGTCTTCTGGTGCACGTCGACTGTCTCTTCCCCCGTTGCCATTCTTCTCTAACATTTGTAGATTTTTATGCCGTATTGTGTTCCACCAAATCACGACCGAAAGAAGAGCAGAAAATTATTCGAATATATTACTTCTTGCTTAAATATGAACTCGTTCTACCTAACTTTTGTTCTCGGTCATTTCAATTTGGTTACTGTTCTCTATAATTTATGTTATAAATAGAAATCTAATAAAAACTCAGGAGGAAAACTGCATGTTACATTCAAATATTCCATAAAATATTAAGACAACTTCAGAAATAATAAATTAAGCAGTATTAAAAGTAAAATTTTATCGCAAATTATGTTAACACTTGTAACGCCATTATACACTGTTGATAATTTATTTGAAAAATCAGATACTGAAATAGTTATAACTGGTATGATATATGATATAACTGATACTCTAAAATCTATAAATACGTAATATTAATTTGCAATGATTTCTAAATATCATATCTTTCTTCTATATAGTCACAAATTATTTTTCGTATTTTAAAATACCAACCACTGAATTTAATTGTTTAATTGTTTCTGAATATAACTTTATGCAAATCATTAGCCACCGCAATTCAGTGAATATTTAAAATAATGGATAAGCATATTCCACGTCGCAGTGTGATCCACAAATGGACGAAACACTTTATAGCACACGAAGTTGTGACAAACCTAACTCCAAAGAAACATTAAATAGTCTCGTAATGTGCCACTCGAGACTCATTCCTTCTAGGTGCTGGAAACTAACTTTCTAGAAGCTAACGGCTACTAAATGTGATATGGTGTACTCCATATCAGTTTAAACATATTCATAAAGAATGTATGTAAATTATGTACAACCAGGACAATTTTCTGAGTAATAACGGTCTTCTTATTCCAGTAGAGAATTGATGAAAATGCATAAACATGATCATTGCTGAAATCATTCTCTCTTGATTTGCATGTTTTTTTGTATTATTCACAAGATAGTGTCACTTTAAAAAACCTTAATTATCTTTGTGACCTTAATGTCTATGGTGCAGCCATAACATACAATATTCATTAATAAAATAGAGCTTTATCAAATAAGAGTTTTTCCTATCCACAACAGTATCAAACGAAATTGAATTTGTACGTTGCCTCTTTCTATCCGTGCAAGTATTTACAATTGGCCATAATTGTTATCAATTTTCCATGACCACTTTCATACTTGTCATAACTTGTTGCCGCTAAAAATTAATGAAAGGGAGACAATTACCATGAACGATTGATCGTAAACACAAGTAGAACTGCAGACTTAAATACAGGATAGTGGTGCCGGTTACTGTGGGGTGAACAATTGCTGTGCCTTTCGTTTTTTCGAACAAATTAGGTTTGAGTATGAAATGCATAGATTTTATAGTAAAATCATAGAGTAAAATACGCATTTCATACTCGATGACCTACTAATAACCCTTTGCACTCGAAGCCATTTTAACTCTAAATCCAAAATAGTGTTCCAACTTACATGTCAGACTTACGTCAGTTAATGCATTTTATGAGTATGAAATTGAGTCATGTGGCCCATACAACAGCTGTAGGTTCAACATTTCTTTTAAATATGAATAAATTCGATAATGTCAAAATTATTTTGGAACGTGATATAACAATTTGTAGTGGTGCCTCAGTCATCGCTCGAGCGCAAAGTGTTAACTTTATTTTTACCGAATAAGACATTAATTTTTTATTAAGGTAAAGAAAATAAAAAAATAAAAAAATGTTATTATGCCCGAAAACAATCCAAAGACGTCACCCAACAGTAACCGGCTGCACTATCGTACAACACAAAATGTATAAATACATTTATTTATAATTCAGTATCGCTTTAGCATCGATGGGACACGTTGATGGACACTAGTTCCTCAGACCCTAAATCACCTGCGAAATGTTGTCTCTCGGACAATAGCTCCGCCATCGAGAAAAGTTTCAGCCGGAAGAAGTTAACCAAGGGCGGGTTAGGGAGCATTACAAATAACGAACAGATCAGTAGTAGAAGATCGTGTTGCTCTCATTTTCTGGACCTTTCTATGCCAGTGGCAGCAGGCTGGACACGTCCCTTCCTGACAGAAGGCAGAAGGAGAACCAAATTAGAACCCGACAATCAGGCCAATTATACACTCCGGTGACGCTGACCCAGCTCCTCTTCCAGTCTCTGTGTCCGCCGTCTCTTTGCCTTCTCTTTTCCACCCTCCTTCTCTGGAACCTGTTAGGATCCGGATTCTGTTACGGCGACCTGTACTGCGGTCCTACTCCAGAAACTCGTCAGACCTTCCGTAATCCCGATAGCACGAGACCCAAACGAATTGCTAGCGGAATTAAGCAGCTAGCAGGAGATATCCGATATGTGAGACTGTACCGTTCCCCTAGGTAGGCGGCTACCAGGAGACGACCGACCTCTTTTTTCATCTTTCCTTATGTGAAACGAAATCTGCAAAGTGGACGAAACGAGATGGAATTTAACGATGCGAGATTCCCTAAGTAATGGGACCCGCCGATATTTCCGTCGCGATAGGAGCGCCACGCCATCCGGAAACTTGTTAAAATTTTCGACGTTCTTGTCGAGATCGTGGATTCTTCTGCATTTGTGACTCTCGAGGGAAATTAGGAAATATTTTGAAAATGTGTGCGCAAAATAAAGCACGTTTTATAATTACACCGCGGATATATTTGCGTTGATAGCAGATGCAGATTTTTAAAATGCAAGGGAACGTATGAATGGACGAAGTCAAATAGCGTCTTCATTTTATTTTTACAACGAGTAATCGTTTAGTTGACGAAGGATATTTTTCTTGAATTTGTGAAATCTCATTAAATAACACACGAATGTGACAATTTGCACAAAGATTTACAATCTGCTTATGATAGAATCCTAGTTTTGTTTGGTGCTATAGTACGGTTTAAATTGGCGAAAACATTTGAAATATTCTTTTCCTCGAGAAGAGTAAAAGCTGCCTCAAGAAAATTGTTTCGAGAAATTCACTGTTTGTAGTTCTTCTTCTTCTCCATTGGTGCCACTTGAAACTAATTTAGGTTAACTTAATGGTTCTTTAAAAACAATTTTTACGTAGCTCAATAGACAGAATAAAACGATGGTACTTTCTCATTTACACTTTGGATTCTAAATTTTTTAAGAGATTTAGGTTTCCTTGTACCAACGGAAATTAGGGTTTTATTATGAACGAATGAATGATATTCTACCATCTGTTAAATCTTTTACGACGGTCTGTACGATTTCCAGAAGCAATTATAGTCGGAAGACAATTCCTTCGAAATTGAATATCTGATCCAAACAAGAATCGTACGATAAACAACCAACTTTGTGTTTATAGAAGACCGGTACAACTGAAACTTGTCCAAGAAACATTGTAGATAGTTTATGAAACATTACAAATGCAGAATGGAAGTTTATAAATGATCACATCGTTCTTTAGAGTGCTCTCTCTATAATTTTAACAAAATTTGATTTAAAAGACAATGGAGATTCTACACTGTTTAATAATTATTTAGTGGTATCAGTAGAATCATTTTCACTAGACTAATAATCATTTGAACTCCATGAGTTATTTTCGCTGAGTGTGTCACCGATAAAATTCTTGATAGTCTCATAATATCTGTTGAATTCAATCATTTGCAGTGGAAGCTGTTTTAACCTATTCAGAACTTAAGAAAAGTTTAGAGCCCAATTCTCACATACCCTCCAAAAGTAGTTGGATAGAGAATCCTCCCACAGTTCTCCCACATTTTCATTTGACACTTTAAGACCAACCGTCTTTCATTCATAATCTTCTATTTCCAACCTCGCCCAAGTAGAAATGAAAATTCCAGCGTACCTAATGCAGAAGGTGGATATAGCGATTTTATCGAAATCAGTTAACATCATTATTAGCTACTTATTAATGTTCGTGAAAAGGCCAGTGTTTCACGAATTTCAATGGAAAAAAGAAGGAAGTTTTATATTTTTTACTGGCTGCAGCTTTTACTGAGATCTGCAAAATACAATCTTTAAATTTTCGTTATAGGCACCGATATAAAAGTTGAAGAAACGTAATTTTCTTTGTCATTTCAAGTAGTAGCAAGATTAAAAAAAAAAGTATTTTAGTCATTGTAACCTATAGTCCCTTTAACATCACTGAAAGATTCGTGTCATTTAGTCCGGTTTCAAAATATTTATACTGCTTTAAAGGGTGTCCGAAAACTTTTTTCATCCGCTATAACTCATCATCCAAGGATGAATAAAAATTAGTCGGAGCTGTATAAAGCATCGCGAAGACAACGGTTCTTTAATTATTGGTAACGAAGCTGTTTATACATTTCGTAGATCTTTGTCGGTAAATAACGGGCGCGTATAATGGAAGCGGTGGCTGAGAAAGTGACCGGGGAAAAGCGTGGGAAAATAGTAATTAGTAGTTAAGATTATCAGAAATTTACGTTTAAAACGTGCCAGGAATTCAACGAATCAACTTATCTCGATGGGCTTACTTTTTCCGAGCACTCGGGTCGCACGGAAGACCCTTTTAAATCGTGGCCCTAAGCGACCCCCGGGTTTAACACGCTCTGTCATTTTACCTGCATGCGGCGAAAAAAGTGAATGAGGGAAATAAAAGGAAAAGTGAAGAACCTTGACGGTAACCTCCTCAGAGAACATTTCTCCCAAGACCAGAACAAGACGACAAGATCGGCGAGGGTCCATGTCTAGAGAATCTGCGCCGAGCGGCAGATTGCAGCCCGGGCCTTTGGAGGATCATCAAATTAGCGGAAGAGTCTTTGAGGGCACCTCGTAGAGGTGGCCAACTTGGTTGGCTCGTCATAGTTTCTCCGTCGGAATTATGGTCCCCTCTCTCCCACGTGACGTTTCCGCGAATGGAGTTGCAAACTTCTGCCTTCCTTTTAAACCGAAAAGGGACAGAAACGAGAAGGATTCAGCCTCTGTACCCTCCCGCCCCTAGCCGCCTTCCCCCTCCGGACCCCCTCATCTGTACGTTTTTCTTTCCCCGTCCCCTTCTTTCTTTTCTAATGCTGTCTCTTTTACCGCTGTGCACCACGCTAATGCCGGCTGAATGCAACTGAACAAAATTCTCTTCGGGGGCTTCAGTGCCCAAAACGACTGAACTGAGCACGCTTTCCGCACCGCCTAGATATAAATGAGGGAACTTTCTGGAGCCGCTGAAAGAAGACATTAGAACCCGAGCAGTTTTGGCGGGTCCAAGCTCTGTCCCCTTTTTCTGCCCTCCCTCTGTGTCCCTCCGTCGCGGTCTTTCTGCTTCTGGCCGGGTACGTTTATACACTCTTGGAATAATTTTTGGAGTTGGAACGTCCTTTAGCTGTCTCATGTTTAAGTCCTTAGTTCTTAAGCCAGTTTTTTTTAAAGGTGCACCCTCAATTCGATATCGTCCGGCGAAACTTCCACCTCGCTTCTTACTTACACAAGAACTTTTGTGGAAACTCAACCTTCTGTATGCAATTAGAGAACTTCTGTTAAAACTGACGGATAACGGAGATGTTATTCCATTGGACAATTTCGGGTTTGAGACTCTTCTTCTAGCTCTCAGCAATAATCCTTAACTGCTATTGCCGGTCTGCGAGACCGCTACTAATTACTTATTCATCTTTGGTGATAATATAATAGTATTATTAAAATTATTCGCTGAGTCATGAAGATTCAAATTCTTTTCGACTTACATAATCATTTGAATAAATTATAATTACATACGAGGTGGATTTATACCGAAAACTGAACACACATTTTAATATCGAGTACTTTACCAAGTAATTTCAAAGAACAGTGTAAAGAACGTTTTAACCATTTTAACAATTAAGTTTCCCAACACGTTGAATGCCGCGACGTTGAATGATACTAATTTATATTTAATATATAAATATATTTAAGGGTTTGCGTTTTAACACGTTTAAAAATATGGATGCTAACTTTCGAGAAGATTTACTTGTATTTGTTATCTCAGGATACTGAGATATTTTTTCAGTGTAAATAATTTCGTATAAACATTAAAAAATCACCACTTTTCATTACGGTAAAGTGACTTATGCCACTTTCAAAATAAACGGCTCATATATTGAACAGAGTGTTACTAGGATTTTTAAAGAATTTTTTAGTAATTTCGTCTTTTTACCAACCACAAGGCATTAGTTCTGTAACTGTGTTAGAAAAAATTGTAGCAACTTAATTCAGACCTCAAAACGGAGGAGAAATTTCGAACTTTCTGGTGCTGTAAAGAGCATGTTCGAAAAATTTCTTGCGGCTCTATAGAGGGTGTTGAACTTTGCACTTTTTCGGTATAACGAACGTATGTCCTCAGATTTAGGATACTACAGCCGTGAGGGGAAGCATGGTATTAAACATTAGAATATGATATCCGAAAATAAAGATTTCAGGCATTAAGTTTCAAAGAAAAACATGTTTTCATGATACCTTTGAACGGTGTTACAGCTGTTCAAAGAACAGCAAAAATTTCACGGCCAGAAATGATAGATGCTTTAATTTTGCTTAAAGCAATAGTTTCGTTTCCTTAATTAAATCACTTTAATATTGCGGCAAGTTTTAATGTTGATGTTCGACCCTTAACGCGTTAGAAAAGTAATTAGAAATCTTAGAATGTTGCGTTAAGATTGTCACTACTATCGAACACACAAAGGAGGGGAACGGACTCCGATGTCTTTGGAAATACTTGGCAGTTAGTTGGAAGTTAGTGAGAGGTGAACAATCCAGTCAATTAGTTCGGGGCAGTCAAGGACAGTGTGGTTTCCGCTTAACCGCTAGAAATCAGTCAGAGTACCGGAAACAATGTTGGCGCGATTAATCAATATGTTACTTATTATTCTAACTTCACACTGGCATGCCAGTCCCCGGAGTAATCTAGATTTAATGTCAGTTTCGAAAATCATGAGCGCTCTTGGACTTCAACTGTTTCAAAGAGCAGTTAGATTTCATCAGCCTTCAATGAACCTCAACCGAATTAGCGTGCAATTAAATCGTGCGGTAGAATAATTTCAGTTAAAGCGTCCTTACCGCTGAGAAAATGTAATTACTAGCTGAGCTATATACGTTACATTTTTGACACATGCGGTCTGGTACAAAATTATTATTTAAAGTTAAGTCTCCCAGTTGTAATAGATAGTTTAAAATTTTTTTCATTGTTATGCATTTTAGTGCACCACGAACAACACAGAAAGTATTATTTCACTTCCTTTTATATAAAATTTTATATTACATTGTTAGGAAAATTATTTTCATGAGACTGCGGATTTTATGTATTTATAATAAAAGAAAAAACGATCAGGGAAGATATCAAACTGTAAAGACATTCGACACAAATTTAATAATATTCTTACATTCTTCTCAATCTATTAGAATTATTTACAAAAGAAATATACCTCCAGTTAACTTACATTTAATACAGTTTAAATAAGAAATTTTTATTTTGCATAAAGATTCGCAGTCCAATGATATAATATATTTCTAATTAACTACAAGCATCACACAATATGTTTAAAAACAATTATCATGGTTAGAAGTCTACCTCTATAAACGTATAAAATATGTGTCATAATATACAAGTACTTTCTCGCAGTTGCGAGAACTAATCATTCAGAAAATCATGCTACTACAACTATTTCTACAGGATTCGTAATTGAGCTTTAAATAGTTGAAGCTGAACAGCTCCGAAATAATCGAACGTAACAAGAAATCGTTCTGAACCAGATCCGACTACAAATACCGATGTTAAACGGCTGAAAATCATTCGACACCCACACACCTTTGGAACGGATATTTTTAACTGAAAGTACGTATATCCGAGCACATGTGTACAGGCCTGTTAAATCACCAGCGAATGAGTACACAGACGCTTGCGATAGGAAACTCTGAAACGTTCTGTCGTAAGCTGGTTCCTTTGCGGCCCTCGTGCAATTTATTTACATGTCCGTATGTCTAGTCTGTGTATAAATTGGGTCAGAGACACAAAGCGTTCTTATTCTCTAAACGAAATATCAGTAATCAGTCCTGGGACGTCGAGAAACGTCTCTCTCTCTCTCTCTCCCTTTCTTTCCACCGATCATGCAGATCCGCGCGTTTATAGGAACGAATCACGACCTATAGTCGATAAAACTGTACAGCCTCCGGAGCGGAATATTTTTTCCTCAATTGATCCTTTCGACTCCGCGGCGACTAGCTGCTTTGTTTGGCCGTTATGCAAACAGCCCGGCGACCTATATTCAAATTAGGCACATATGAGAAAACTTTACCAATCACGTCATTTTATCAATTCATTAACGCCGCACCGAAAAATGCATTTCTTCGTGAACGATTTCTATTGTTCGCGCCGTGCCGGTTCCCCAACGATCGAAGTGGCACAAGTGGCCAACGATTGGACGCGAATAAAAAGAAATTACCTGCTTGATATACGTAGTTCACCTACAACTGAAAACTTTATGGTCCGTATCGAATTTATTGTTATACACGACCCATTTCATGGTTCGCGCACTAGCACTATAATCTCCAGATTTTATAACGCGTTGCGGATATTATTACGCTTTTGTTGCTCGAGCTTTCATTGCTTCGTTTCTGCATCCAGTATCCTTTATCTTTCCTGAAACGATTATCCAGGGTTTGCATCAGGAGATCTCCTGTGTCAGACAAAAGAATTTCACATTATAAGGTCTAGGTGAACCTAAAAATCATCAGGCTGGGTTATGCTATATGGTTATTAGGCAGATGCTATATGGTTGGAAATAGGACGCAAATCAAGAATAACAGAACAGAAATATTTAATTTCAATATCAGTCGGGTAGACACGACCTTAATATTTATTATTAATCGCTAATTTAACCAATATTAGAACTTATTTACTATCAGCGTACGATTTAAGAATACGTTAAAGACAGAGTAATTAAATAACCAGTGTATTTTTCGTTGAATTTAGTTTATTATTCTCAGTCAAGATATTATTCAAAATGCATGTATCCGATTTATATTGAAATGTAATTTTCTCGAAAACGAAGCCTCCCACGCAAATTCAATACAATTCAATTTGTAAAATGAACTATGAAACAATTCCTACAATTCCTAATAACTGCGATCCAGTAACGTGCGATCAACTTTAATTACATTTCAAGAAACGCTCGATTATGCGGCACACAATTAGAAATGGATCTTGTACGTAACTATTGCGCGCCACACACGAACTAGACGATAATTTTAACTTTCGGGCGAGGATCGCGAACACAGGAGTTAGTCTCTTTGGAAAAGTTAAGGCAAACTTGATGTTAGCCAGCTTGTCTCGGCCGAATAAACATTTAGATAATGCGCATGCCTCAAAACGGTTGCGAGATGATTTAGGCTAATGCACGGTTCGACGCGAGCGAACGGATAGGCTGGGAACGCGACTATCGCGGCGACGCGACCCGGCGAAAACAGGAATTTCATCAAGAAACCTCGTCGATATTTCTTCTAACACTTCTGCCTTTTAAAGAGCAGTCAACTGGAAAGATTGATGGCGCCTCGAATGTTTACATCGGTGCCGATTATTTTTAGATACTCCCACCAGTGCCTCCGACCTACCTACGTTTTATTATTTGCAGCACTCTGCCGATACTCGAGCGATTTCGATCGAACGCTTTTTCTAAACTAACAATTTGATGGTTCTCGAAATAAAGCTTGTTACGGTTCTGTGACGAGAATTTTCCTATGAATTCCTTTGTGCAGAACTTTCGCGGTAAAAGTCGTTCGCTTCGAGAGGAATCTTGATACGACTTTCATTGTTCCAGGTAGAATTTTGCCCGGTTCGTTTGCACTTTCATCATGGTTAGTTCACCGCGTTACAACGGCGAGGTGTTTTATTTCCCTCGGTCGCCATGAAGCCGAGATCTCGACACCTCGCGCAGGAAATAAGTTTCAGTTCAAGACTAGCAGAGCTAGCTGCGAGCAGCGCGCGCTTCATGTTTATCCTAGCCGCGGCAAGGAGTTCCAGTAGAAATCCTATTTTTCGCATCTTGATGTTTTCCATAAGTACAGCCGGGCAAATAAAGTTTTCTCAATTTCCACAAGCAGTTCTAGCATGTGGCCGCAAGTATGCCACCTACTCCGGGCAAAGTCGATCCTTGAGAGCGATTCGTGAAATCGTAGTCGAACGCCGTCACGATTCCTGGGAGAAACGAGCTTCGCCCGATCAAACTTCTAAAAGTGGGACATTATTTTTACGCCGTAGGAACGCATTCAATTTCCGTTTCCCCTCCTTCCGCTCTTGTCTCTGTAGAAACTTCACCCAGCCGCTGCCGCGTCCAATAACAGAAATTGCAACAATATCCTCGATGGAAAAACAAGAACAGCCGAGCAGGTCCCGCGATAAGCTCGATCATTTCTGAAAGTGCATTCAATGCGTCCAAGCGATTGCGAAAGATAATCGACTGACACGGTTGCACATCGACGCATGAACAATGAGGCATCGATGAAAAATTCATTAGAGATACTAACAAATGAAAAGTAGTTCATTCTACATTCCATTGCAAAGAAATTTAGTACGCACTAGTGTATCAGAGTTATTTACAATGTCAGAAATGGTTGAAAAAATTCAGTATTATTCTCAAAATGCTGTCAGTTTCTAGTCTATAACAGGATACAATTTCTAACGGTATATTACTTGTTTTGTTATAAAACATTTTGTTATAAAACATTTTGTTATAAAACATTATGAAGTTAAATTGAATTATAGCATGTTTCAAGATATCTAATTTTTGTGCAAATTTCATATTTCGATTATAATGTAAATTCCTATACACATTTTAAAAATGATAAACGTCTGCAATTCTTATTATGCTGACAATGATTGCGCTGATTTTTTATAATCAAATTTTTTCAAGACGAGATCAAATAAGAATATAAATAGTCTCTATTCATCATTTTAATAAGTTGAAAATAGTGTGATAATGCTATTAAGATCTAAATACATAAAATCCACATATTATTTTGAAATAATTTTCGAGCCTAAATGTGGACCGAGGTGTGATCGACTGTGCGCGTGAAATTCCGAGCAAACTGTACATCCTCTTCGTACATCCGTTCCCGATGTCATTGAAGATAAAAGCACTTTGACGTCACCATTATCAAACCCTCCAAGTACGAATCGTTCGAATCGAGTTTTGCTACCCCGAGGGAATGGTTCATTCCGAGTTAAAGCGCACCGGGGCCGCGACGCGACGGTCAGAGCGTGGAGTCACCGACAGAATCAAAACTCTGCAAATTGCCGTACCTGATCAGGTCAGTAGGAATCCTGCACCATCGTCGACGCGCAAATTTTCAATTTTCCCGAACAAGCGGCGGTCTATATTTCAGCTCGCTCTTTCCAATTACTGGACGAGACAATGGAATTATTAGATCGATGCATGTGAAACATCGTTTTTTATGGAGTCCCTCTAGATAGTGCCGCGCTATAATACGAGACCGAAGAATTTTCTGCAATCGCCGCGGAAAGTAAGTTAACGAATTTGCAAATACATCGATCTTTATTGTTATTGAAATTTTCGGATTCTCGTTTGTTTATCCATCTAATACATTTGCTTGCGATAGTTTTTACGTGCCAATTTTGTAATGCTTTGTTGTTTTATAGTTTATTTTACAAATCTAAAAAGTGTAACAATGAGATTTAGTATATAAAATGGTGTGTTATTTGGGAATTTCATTCTGTCATTATACATTTGTCATTGTTCATGTTATTGTTATCGTCATTTCTCATTTATTTGCGAATAGGGTTTTGAAGGAAGTTGTGAAGACTATGCATAATGTAGAAACTCGGTGATCATTAAAATGCGGTCTTTTATGCAGAATAAGGATTGTCTAAGTTAATTGTACGAAACCCAAGTCAGAGATATAAGTGTTTTTGAAATTCTACTTGTGATCTGCAGTAAAATCTCTCCAATTGTCCCTCAGCTTTTAAACAAAAATGGATAATTTTGGAAAAGAAGATACGATTATTCGAGTCTTGTGGCTCGTTCTTATAGTTGTTGACAATCGGCAACTATAAAAATGAGCTGCAAAGCTTGAATAATTGTACCTCTTCTTTCTAAATTATCCATCTATTTACTTTTGTCAGAAATACATAAAATGAACACTCGAGAAAGCAACATTTCGGAAACTAAAATGTTTCTTCATAATTTGTCACTCATTCATTCATAAAAACAAGCAAAATGAAAGTAAAATATGAAAAAAAATATATGAAAGTAAAAATTCGAATATGAAATGAGATGTTAAAACGAGATTATCGTTTAACTCAGTAAATATTGTCATCAGGAATTTTTAAGGTGCTAACAAAACTTTCATGTTAGCCATAATAGGATGAAGAAAGAGTTACTAATCTCATTTGTTATGAATGGGAACATTAAAATCGATAATAGCTAAAATTCATCAAAAATTGTTTTTTACAGTACAGGAATCAGATGTGTATACCTTCATAATAGGATTACAGTCATAAAAATCTTCGAACTTCCATCAATTTTTTAATACTAGATAGAACTAGGACATAAAGATCGTCTATTTTAATAAAATCAAATATCTTTGGTAAATACGAATAACCTCTTTTTTATTTTAAAACAATTGGTACTCCAGCACAGATTATGAACGATCTTTGCTTTGGGAACATTTTCAGTATTAAAATTTTATCTACGATCATTCCAAAACAGTATAAATACCTTACTCTTTGAAGTAGAGAAGAAAGACGATTTATATCGTTAATATCGATAATAATCTCGTAGCGCGAATCAGTTTTTAAAAACCGTAATGAATCGCGTGCGATAATATTAAGTAAAAGCGAGTATCCGGATGCTGACGTTTGAATTGAGTGGCTATCCGAGTACTCGGATACTGAAGATCCCGATATCTGGAAATCCCAGCAGCAGTAAGAGCCCTAGTTATGACTTATTAAGAGTCATAATGAACAGCTTCAAGTAGAAAAGGAAATATTCTGCACTTTTTAACCTGGAGAGCTTCGAAACTCTAACCTTTCCGCTGCTATGCCGAAACAGATTCGATATTCAACTTTTCACCGATGTTTCCATTTACGTGTAATGCCAGAATTGCATCGTGTGCGAGAACGGGCTTAATAAATGTCAAGTGTTCCGAGTCAGTGAAGTAACTCATCCAAATATACATTTATTATTCATGCAAGTTTTGAAGCGAAGTAATTGAACAATATTCACTAACCATGTCAAACATTTATAACTGCGGTTCTGTATTTTGCGTATAGAAAATCAAATTAAATCTGTGAATGTAGTTACTCAAAATTATAATACATAATAATTGTGTTAAAAGAATTTCCACCTTTTCTCTAGCAATACCTTCATTTATGTGTCGTAAGATACGATTTATGAAGCCTGCTGCTAAAACAAAATTTTATATTTGAATTGCACCGCATTGTTACTTTTTTTTAATACCTTTAGATCATCTTTTAAAGGCAGAATTATCTCGACCATATACTATCAACGTGGCAGTCGTGTTAACGCTAACCATACCAACTTGCCGGTGAGATGACCAATTTGACAATTCTTATTCTAAGATTATTAAAATTATGAGGATGCTTTCACCGAAAAGAATTAAATAAATTTATTCATTCGTAGTATTAGAGAAATTGTAAAAAACTAAGTAAGCAAATGCAAGTTTGTTGTCTTTATAAGGCGACAGATACCAGTAGATTTTTAACGTACGCTACGGTTAGAATTAACATTCCATCGACGGACCTTTCTGATAAAAATGTAACCGAGTATGCTTAGGATCATTTATCGCGCGGTTTATCAATTTGTTTCAACATATTTTGTAAAAGTATCCTTCTGATTGCGTTAGTTTTTAGTAGTCAGAAATTTGATATTCAAACATCAATTTTTACAATCTGAGTTCGAAGAACCCTGTCTCCTACCCAGTATTAAAGAACAGTTTCTCTTTTGAATGGCTGGTTTAGTCAACAGATTTGAAGCGTGTCCTAATTTTGTGCCCTGACTTCAACATGCGCAGTCTAATAATATGAAATGTACAAAAAGTTGCCCCCTTATCGCCGGCTTCAATAGCCGAAGCATCCCTATCGACAGCCGGCGAACTGGAGTTCCATGTAACGCCGGAAGCAAAGGCTTATTGCTCTGCTCAGTCTCTGCGCCAAGGTCAGGCCAGGAATGACTTGACACAGGAGTCAATTAGCATTGCCTTGTTCCATGATATGCAGAACAGTCGGTATCGTCATCGTTGCGACGAATATGCTGCCGCAATCTCAAAGGGAAAGGCCTTCGCTTTCTAGTCTACGCATCCCGTGCTTCATCCGAGCTTTTATCATGTGCCCCGGCTCTGTCTCTCTATTTCTCTTCCCATTCCCCCCGTGCACACATTCTGTACGGCATCCCGTCATGCTCTCGACCCGGGAAGTTGAGAGCCCTAATTAAATTCAGTCTGGGTACTCTTACCGAGCGCGGTCCATCGTTCATTAAGCGACGGATCAAAGTGATATTCCCGTAAAGTAGTTCCACTTTGTGGCGAGGGTTCACCCTGCCTATACCTATCCCTTACCTTTCCCTTTACCTCATCCTGCTCGATCCCGCGGAGGCATGAGCGACAGTCCAGCTTTACCCCGGAGGCGTACGTGAATCTTTTACTTCGCCGTCCTACGAATGATTAATTACCCCATAGGTTACAGCGGTCTTGCGCGGCTGGCGAAAAAAAGTCGAGCCAAAGTGTCCCTCGGACATCTTCGGAGATGAAGAGCGACGTCGAGTGTTATTTTACCGGGTAATTGTATTCAAGATGAAGTAGACGTCGAGTTATGATAATGGAATTATAAGTGATCCGTATGCACAGCGGGGAAAGAAGGCAAGCGGACATCGGGTTTAATGTAAAACCGATGGGAACTTGACTCTTGACAGAACCATAATTGCCTCTTTATACGCTTCAAATTCACTACCGCGTCTCCGTATTAGTTTCGTTAACCTGGAAGCATGGAAATACTGGGATTCGACGTTTATTATTATAGTAGCCTCTTTTCTGAACATCGATTGTGGTACAGTCGATCCTCTTATAACGCGGTACTACTTTGGAAACACGGTTTCGATAGGGTAGTGGAGCCCGTTACTGTGCGGTAACCAATTGCCGAATCTTCGATTTGTTTTCGGGCAAAATTATCTTCTATTTTGTTTGCTTATGAATGAAAATATTTAATGTCTTGTTCGACAAATATAACGTTAATTATGCCCAAAAGCAAAACAAAGTCACATCAGTTGGTCGCCCTACAGTAACCGGCTCCATCGCCCTATAATACGGTGTGAAAATTGCGATAGTCCTTTTGTAACATGATATTTTTATAAAACGATCTTTTTATGGCACAGTTCCTGTACTTCTATATGTAGTAATACATGGCTTGTCCTTAATGAAAACTAATTCAGTAGACGGTTGCTCGTTCAGAAATATAGACGTACATTCAGATGTGTATTAATACACATAATCGTTAAACAAAAGTATTTTTAATGTTATCAATTTTCGTATTATCGCAGTTCACAACAGTATTAATATATGTATTTGTACTTTCTAGTTTCACAAAAGTGTTTATTTTTTTTGTATGAGATCATTAAAAAAATAATTAAAAAATACTTTGAACGAAATGTTTGGATTTCTTTTGTTTTGAAATTTCTCTCGATATATGGCGGACTACTCGAAGAACACAATTTCGATAGAACATGGAACGAGTCTATTGTGTTACAGGAGGATCGACTATGTATGTTTCATTGCTGTCGAGATTTGATCAGAAATAGAAGGCAAACTGAGTTTGGAATTGTTAACGAGTGATGCTTTTCTTCGGGGCTTCTATTTTTAGCAGCATGAATGGCAGCATAAGTTTTTCATTCGGCTAGATCGCGAGATGAAATATTTAGGTTAGTCTAAAGATGGTGGGGAACCACGCTTCAGCACTGCAGTCATCGTAAAATAAACGGAGAAAATTAGAAGCTGACCTGTACTTCGCAGAACACAATGAAACATACTTCTGCACACACTATTGAGTATTTGTGGAGGACTTGAATATTTGGATTGTTGAATTTGATATTGTTAGAATACAGTGACTATAGATTCGAATTAAAACAGGCATTATACAGGATTTCGTAAACCCCTGTCTATAAATAGCGTATTTTCCATTCTATTATTTTAGCATTTTATACATATATATTTATACTCTAGTGCTTATTGTTATCGGAGTTAGATAGGGTAAATTTAATGTGTCTGTGACTAATTTTATTTTCAATCAAGAAGAGACAATGGAAATTAACTTTTAAAGGGTCCGTAAATTAATAACTAAATAAGATCAACGGGTGCACGTATGAGAAAAATCGCAAAACGATTGCAACGTTTATCTATATTCTCTTTACTTTATACTTGAAATATAAAGAAAGACGAATTTAATGGCTTGATTATATATTTCATTCAACTTGTACGATGTTACTTTATTGTTTTACTTGTTAAAGCAAATTTTAATTATTAAAACAAATTTTAATAGATGAAATAACGTAACTGCTTAAATTGTATTATCTCTTCTGCAACACAAAGTTCTGCTCTTTTGAATTTTAAGCACAATCTTCAACCATACAATGCCAAACTATTTCATCTTTCTGAACATTATGTACGGGCAACATAGTTATGCATAACAATTTAGGAAACAAATTATTTTATTCTAATGCTGTATATTAAATATTTCAAATGTGATATGTAACGCCACCGAATCTTTGTTTCTTTATAATCCAAGGATCCGCTAAAGAAAATAATATATCATGTCAACTAATCTTCTATTTCTTTTATGCGAAAGAATGATAATTTTCAAAATTCTCTTCCACTTAACCAGTTAGCTCTTTACCTTTTTAAGATGTGTCTACCTAAAATGTGTTGCAAACAGTAAACGGTAGCGTGTCAATCTCCTTTTCCAATACTGCTTTGTTCACACCGTACACAGATCTTTCACAATAATTATTTATACAGTTTTATTTATTCGTTTTATTTCGTCTTGGCCACCAAATAGTCAAAACGTCTAAAAATTTTCGAATATACTTTAGTTCTCACTAAAATTGTAACTGCTATTCACGCATGAGAAAACAGCTAACTGGTTAAGAGCAACGCATTTGTTTTCTTTCATTATAGATAGTTAAAATATCGTATTTCGTGTGCCATACGATTTAGCAATGTAGATATTAAACGAAGACTGATGGAAACGCGAAGCAAACAGCGTAAACCGCGTACGCTTAGAATACAAGATGTTCCCCATGTTGCGAATACGCGGAGCACATCCCGACAACGAACAGGTTCCAAGAGAAATATTTCGCAGTAATAGGTAAACGGAGTGACAGTACTATATAGCATAAGAAATTGCCAAATATATTAATAGATATGTTGGTACAGCGTGTAGCGTAGTCGGGCAATATATCTGCCCGATAGTTTCACATTAGCACGAGAATACCTTCGCACCCTCCAAGGATTAATGGCCTTCGAATGCGCCATAGAAGGCAACGACTTGCAGCTGTTACACGGTGGCGTTGTGAATAATTAGCGGCCATAGTAATTTCCTGATCATTAATAATGACGTACTAGGCGTACATATAATAAAACCGAAAGCTGCGCGTCGCAGAGCCCCGATCTATATCCATAACGCGGGACGATGGAACGCGGCCGAGCGGCGCGCGCGTCATTTATTATTGAAAAATCGAAAAACAATCGTTCGTACCATCATGAATTCATCGTAGAGGTAGGCGATCTCCGGGTAGCTTATAAAATCAACCATGTTGCGGTATCGTGGACTCGTGAAATCCGATCAGCAGCGTCGAACGAAGAAGATGAAGCCGCAGCAACGCTTGGAAACTTTCGGATCGTGTGAAGTCAGCTCGTTCGGGAATTCCCGTGGAATTCAGTTTACGATGATCGGCGTTCCTAGAGATCATTCGCAGAATCGAACGACTTCTATTGCAGCGGCTGAAACACTGGCTCACCACTGCGCAGGACCACTGTGCGACACCGGTTCACTTCGATACCGCACAAACACTTGCCGCGATCTTCGAAAATTGCAAGAGAAAAGACGTAGGAAACGCGTAACGATGGCGCGCGGGTCTCTGTTCCAGAGAGAAAGGAGAGACACGGTTCCGAAATTCTGCACTTCTTGGTCGTTCGATTGATGTTTGCGCGGCCACGCGAGAAACCGGCGCCGACTCCGATAACTTAGCGGATCTTTTAAAACGCGAACGGACGCTCAGGAATCACTCTTAATTTCCGGTGGCACGAGCATCGCGGGACCCGATACAGCGTCGCGAGCCGAGAGCGAAGGAAAGAGCGAGAACAAAGCAGAGAGCCGGCACGAAAGGCGCGTGTAACTGCGATTGGCTTATTTTCAGGAGCGTATCTCGGAAGTCGGCGCGGAAGGTCCACGCGGCACCCACGAGGGTAGAAATGGGCGGCTTTATGCGCAAACGGGAGATAAAAGAGGGACGAGGGGTAGACGGTATGTATGTATATAGATATACATACATATGTGTGTGTGTGTGTGTGTGTGTGTGTATGTGTAGAGAGAGAAAGAGGGAGAGAGAAGAGACGTATGTATATAGAGGGAAAACCAGGACTCGCAAGCCTGCGCTTGCGAACGAAAGCACAAGGGAGAGTAAGCTCGGTCACTGAGGCGTCGTCACTCGGCTTGCTTCCTCCGGAGTGACTCCCTCCTTTGCTTCCAGTCCCCTACCATTTTCATTCCATCCCTCCTTAGCCCGCTCCGGGCTTCTTTTTGTTCTTCCGCATTTTTCCGTCTTCGTGTCTTGTACTTCGCGACGCGTAACCGCGAGAAACTTTCTCCCCGGTAATTGTTTAACGGCCGTGATCCCGTCTCGCCTATAGCCAGTTCAAACAGTAATTATATCGCGCGACGAACGTCGGGCTCGTCGTTTCTTTTTCTCCTCTCCCCTCCCCGCCGTCCGTTTTAAACTCCGGTTCCCTTTCGATCGCGCTCCACTTTGTTAGTTCTCGAGAACCCTCGAGGAAAAACGGTGGCGGAGAAAATCAGCAGATAAGACGGGAATTAAAATAACGCCACGCTGTTCGGAGAGATGGAACGGTCGATGCAGATGATTCTCTCTTTCTCTCTCTCTCTCCCTCCCTCCCTCTTCCCTTCTCTCTTGCGAGCAACCGGCCGAGGAATTACCGGCGAGAAGAAAACGGTCGAAGATAAATGTTATCGAAGTAAAGGGTACAATCAGGCCGGCAGCCAATGAAAGCCGACGGGTCTCCGTCCCACCGGCCAGGCGTGTTTAATGAATTACGAATAGCGAACGGTCAGGAACCGGAGAAATCGCGGAAATTTCATTGGACTCTCGAGGGTGGCACAGGTGCACGCAGAAGTTGCAAAAACTTCGTTAGGGAAGAATGCAAACAATGCCCGGGCCGAGCTGCTCAGCTCTCTCTCCTTCGCGAGCGTATTCCAGCGGGGAGAGGTTTTTACGGTTTTTCGTAGCGAGCCGGGGCCGGGCTTTACGCGCGCGAGTATCGCTTCCCTTATGCAAATCTCGCGCGAACTCGAAACGCATAGTCGCCCCGCGTCGTTCGACGGTGGACGGCCGACAGAGTTCAGCCCCGTTTTCTTTGCCGTGCCGCTCCAACGCCAATTACACCCTCATAAATCGGCTCGCCAATTTGTCAGTCGCGCGCAATCCGTCCTTCTGAATTTCACCGTGCCTTATCGCGTCGTCCGGGCCTTCACACTACTCAAACTCGCTCCTAATTTCAACACGGAAGCGTGCGAAGCTGCTCGAATACGCCGCGGATCGGGCTAATTGATTTTTTCCCCGCTGCCAAAACTTCGCGATCACTGGGCTCGCACGCGCCACGGTGACTCACCGTACGTATTCTCGTCCTTTTTATTGTTTCGTCTGGTCATTGCTCACAGCAATGGGAAACCTACGATCGCTTTTTCGTTAATGTCGTGGACAAATCTGTGATTGCAAGTCACGTGTTTTCACTTTCGGGATATTGTCGCTCAAAGTTCGGATTCGTAGAAAGTAGTGTCAAGTAAATGATCGATTTTATTTTGTTTTTAGCTAGTGCATAAAATAATGAAAACCCACAAAAATAAAGTTTTACTATAAAATGTGATAAAAATACAATATTAGACATACTGGTTGTTAAATCGGGGATTTTATGCACTTGTGGCAAAATTTGATTTAAAACAGTGAACAGATTCAAAGAAGCTGAGTATCTATGTTGGTATAACGATTTGTAACGTATTAAAATTTTTAAAGGAAGAAATCAAATTATATTTGGCTTCTATATCATATAATTGATGCAGACAATTTTTATTTTGCCATAAAGATCTGCAGTCTCCTTATGGGTTAATAAATTTTATGTGAAGAACGAGATCACTTCCTCAACACACACACAACACAATAAAATTCGTTGTTTGGTCTAATTTATTTATTCTACGCATTTCTGTAATTCTTCAGAGGTTTTGTTTGCTGGAACACGTGGCTGGATGAACTAGTTTTCATTTAACTGCATTTGCAGTACGTTCGACCATACAGATTCATGCTAGCATGCATGAAATATTGAAAAATTGCATAACTGCAATCTATAGTAAATATTTAATCAGAGTTCACAAATTGAAACTATGCAATCCGTAGTTTGTAGTGAAGATTTAATCGGATTCCAAAAATTGGAACATTGGAATAAAATCGAATGTCGTATGCAATAGTGTTACACACATTATTCATAGTCTGTTATATCAAGTTGTATTCACTTGTTACTGTAATAATTTTCTACAGATGATTGAATGATCGAACCTTTGAAACGATATTAAAAATTTTAGTACTGCATAGGGCATTTAATAAATTTTGTAGTGGCATGCAATTTCATCGTGAAGTATTCTTCAACGTGAATTCTGAAACAAAGGAATTACTTTAGGGAGCGCAGTTTAATTGTGCAAGCTTTTGACCGCGAACACAGCTATGACTGTATAATATTAGTTTGCTGTCGCCGAAAAGTATTGATTGCGGCCATTTCTGACTCACACAAGGAAGGAAAACAGCTTTTAATTTGACTTGAAATTCAGTTGGCCTCGAAAAAACTGAGATAAAACTTTTAACTTGCAATATTAATAATACTTGTGAAACCACTAAAAACAATTATGGAAATCCTTTGCATTATTTATGTGCTGATTCGATAATTCCGTAATTAATCTTTGAAGCTAAATTATACCTGTTCATACAGTACCCAGGTTTAGAAACAGTTTCATCATTGATAACTTGTATAATTGATGCATTATTCTCAACAATCAAGATCTCAAAGTAAAACGCGTCGAAATTATTTGTTCAGATTGGAAAACTAATTTTTGAGCTGAACTGTTAAATTTTCCTAATTTTACCAGGATCCCCAAAACGTAAGAATGCTGAAAAAGTAATTAGTGTCATGCACAATTTTACATTTCAATGTTCTCCAATTTTATAAATTTTTTCAGGCTGTTAACGCGATATTCAAAGTGTTAACAATTGATGATTAGACTGCGGAGTTTATGCATATATGGCAAAAAATGAGTAGCTAAAACATGAAAGTGTGACGACGTAAAAAGAATTCAATAATATTGTTACACTGATCAAAATGAATAAAAGTAACGAGATAGTTTTATTTAACTTCTGTTTTTTACAATAGTCTTGAAAAATTTGTATTTTGTATAAAGATCCGTAGTCCGTTGATGATTTACGGTGTTAAATCTCTGTGTAAGCATTAATATTTTCTAGCACGGTTTTCATCTCGCAAGAACGAAATAACGATCTTTTGGAACGAATTTTACATAAGAATTTTCTTGTCGCTAGGCAAATGGCAATGAACAGCAATAACATCTGGCGATCTGTTAATGGTGGGGTCGGCTAGACCAACACTGCAGCGATGGCGGAGGTTGAGCTTACGAGTAAAGCAAATAAACAGGAATTAAATCTGGAAGGCTTTATCGTGGGGAGACGTTTCGAGATTTCTGCGCGGGAAAAAGAACATGGAATATATATATATATATATATATACTTATACTTATTCCATGTTATACATATATATATATATATATATATATATGTAAGTAGAGGAACTAATAACTGGAGGCCTGTCGTTGAATAAGGGAAGAGAGATAAGCGTAATGCTTTCAATTTCGATAAAGTGTGCCCTTGCACTAAGCCGCCTATCTTTCCCTGAGAAAAGAAAGATTCTTGTCTGTCTGCCTGTCTCGATCTTTAGTTTCACCTAAGTACGAAGAGATTTATCGTCCCGCTTTGCGACGCACGCGAATTCCCATTTACTCGAAGATAATTTATGCAACGTTGCAATTCAACTGGAATTTCTTACGTCTCGTCATGGAACAAGGCGATATTAATAAATCTTTATATAATTTCAGAGGTCCCGAATCGATGTGATGACAGGATTGCACTTTCTTTGTACATTGATAGATTTCACTCGAACGGCGGACCTTTTTGACACAACAATAACTCGGTTCGCTAAGGATAATTTTTATAATTTTATTTATGAATCTTTCCAACTATTTCGTTTAAGATGGTCCTTCTAGACACGTTAGTTTTTCTATAGATCTCAACGGAACATATGAAAATTGAAATTAATTGTTTGAAACTAGATAGTCAAATAATAACATTTTTAATCAGGGTCCATATAAACCCGAACCCGCCGTCCGAATGTTAATAAAAATCTTAAGATGAAAATAAAGTAAAAATTCAAGAAATTATTTCTGGAAGAAATGAAAACCTGTTTTACCTTGCTGTGCAATGAAAGTGACTACGAAAACATTAAAAGAATTGAAGAATATTGTTACGCTGCGTTCAATTGATTAAAATTGTTAAACGAGAAAATTGATGTGTATTTCATTCCTAGTATTCTCAATTAACTCAGAAAATTTGTTTATTGACTGTTTTTAGCTGTTAACTTCAGCTTACAGTCTAACGTGCGTATTTAACCTCAATCGAATACACATTCCTCTCGGTCAATCTTGTCACTCTCGTAATGCATTTAAAGTATCTGAAGTCCAATTAGAAAATCAACCGTGGTTCTCTTCTCTTCTAACGTTAAAATTGCAATCGTAACGAAATAAATAACAACATACATGTTAAAATATAATACAAAGATAAAGAATAATTTATAGAGAACGGTGCAATCATTTATATTTTAGTAACATACCGTAACGATGTAAAAAGGGAATGTAGACCTTAAAAATTAGTAACAAATGTGTGGCACTCCAGGGAGAGACACTGCTGCATCAGAAAGCCATACTAATGCTTAACATTCAACGCAAAAATTAACCCATTTGCATCAGAAGCGGACGTGTATCTGTTCATTTCGCCCGGCCATTATCACGGAAGCGATTATATCCGCCTGCTGCATAATCTTTTAATAGATTTTATCTTTTAATGTGTACCTGCACAATTTAAAATAATTAAGTTTTCAATTTTACTCCGAGCCAAATCGATAATGTAATAAGAAAAATCCATTTTACATAACCGAATATTTTCGTTTTCTAGTAATATTTCTTTCGAATAAGTACGCACGTGCAAAAAATTTCATACATTGTCCCATCACGTGAAACAATATTTGAGCTCGCAAAAGAAATCATTTCCCGTAGATTTCGTCACGCTGATTTTAAATCCGGACGCAAAATTGATTTACCACTTCAGGATTTTGAAAGAAAATTGATTCGAGTGTAAAAATCGTAACTTTAAAGAAATTGATTCAATTAATTATTTTGCATAAGTTTTAATAGTTACGGTACCTCTTGTGACATTACTATTGCATCTAGTTCTTCATTTCGCATCCCATCTGCTTTTAATCGTGCGCACATGTGATAAATTGTATTTTAAATAACACACATAAAGATATATAAAATAATCAATAACTTTTACGTATAATATTGACCTATATCCGTAAAAATAGACACATTATCCTTTTATTCGAAAATGTTAAATAACGAACAACTTAAATTTATTTCGTGAATGACGATTACCATAATAAACGTTATTCGCGAACAACATGTAATTAAACTTATTCGTTATTATTTTATTGAATATTCCGAATAACATTTGCCGAACACTGCCTAAAATATGTTTTTTCCGCAGCTTCGACTCTAATTTCCGGCAGAGCTTAATCTCGTTGACACGGCACAGAAGGGGAACTTCCAGGACAACGGTAAAAAATTATAAGTCGCAGAAGTCACAGAAGAGCGAGACGAGACGAACGCGTGCGCGCGCGCGCGCGGTTCAGATTAAGTTTCCCGAGAAAAATGGTATTCGACGTAATCAAATAGCTTCTCCAATTCGTCAAAGGAGTCTGCTGCCATAAATTTCGCATGCCAGCAGGGCCCGCGGGAAGCATCGCGATAAAGGCCGGAAGCGGGATACCCAATACTTTCTTTCGGAGTTTCGCGTGAGCGTGAACAAGCGCGTGCGCACGTGCAACGCTCGCTTCCGCAGTAAGCACAGGCTAAGTATAGCCGGTTAGCCACGGGCATTGTTATTGCTTGCACAGCGGGAGCGTTCGGCTTACGATCCCTGTTTATGAAGGGTCCGCTGCTTGCACAAGTTATGGTCTCAGGTGCATTCGGATATTACAACTCGCCACGGTCAATCAGTGAATGATCAACATCCTAACGGTGAACAGGGCACACACGTGTCATTTACTGCGCTTTTCGTGATTTCTGGCATGCTTTTTACCGATTCGTGCGACCTACGTGCCTACCTTTTTTTTTTTTCGTCAGTGTACGATCACGTGAATGCATGACCTTAAAAGATTAGACCAAATCATTTGCATACAGAAATTGCTTATTTACGCCTGCTCCGGGAAATCTTTAGTTGGAACTAAACACGACTTTTCAATGGCTGGCTTGGATACGTCAGCGATAATTAGTCTGCTTTATGCGTTTGTGACAAAAACGAGTAGCTGCGATTTCAAGCTGTAAGTGACCTACTAAAGTCGTAGAAAGAAAAGAGTCGCTTTTTGCAATAGATCAGGAACGTTTTTATTCTGCACAAAGATTCACAGTCTGCTGGTAATAACTAGACTGCGCGTTTTTATACAAAATACAAATTGTCTGCATTAATTGTAAGAACTGGAAGCTAAATAGAACATTGTTTCTTTCTACAATGATTCTAATAGTTCAACAATAATTCATTAACGTTACAAAATTCTTTTCATATTTTTACTATTTCAAATTGCAACTACTCAATTTTGCTACAAATGCATAGAAAATCCGCAGGCTTGTAATAACGCTTTCGTTTTTTAATAGCCTCCGATGAAAAACAGTACGTATTCACAAATTTTTTACTAGTGAGTTCAATAAGCGTTTTTTGGTCTTAAGTTTGTCGGGGTTAACACAATTTTATACGATCATTATTGCATCGTACCGGTTAATAAACGATTGGCTTGCATTGATTTCAGATCAATTGGCTATTTTCCATAGAAATGTTGGAAACATCCAGTGTGATGTGCATAAATGGCATAATAAAATTAAATATCTTCCTCAATGGCAATCATAAAATCAGAAAAGGACTGTGAAGAATTGATGAAACTGAACAACGAATGTCTACAACACAAAAAAGTTGATGAATTTTTCATTATGTTTCAGAACATATTATCAAACTCCTATTTTTTATGGAATATTCAATTATATCATAAATTACGTAGACAATGGGTAACAAATAATTGGTTTCGCGTAGATAAATTAATTCTCTTCGTACGAGGCTCGGTTCAAGAATTACAGAAATATTGATCTAGAACATGTGTTCAGAATACAGTATCGATGCAGCTGTACTTGACTGGCGCGTCTGTACATTATTAGCCGTTTCTACTTGCTGCAAATGTAGACGACGGTGCTACATTATGCGAGGTATTTTCGAAGTTGCGACATAGGATTACTTAATCAAGCTGGAATTGATGTAATTTAATTTTCGTAAAGTAACGTTTTCAAGAAAATCGATGCCAAAATTTAATCCACTTCATTGCATAATTCGGATCGTTTCAAACTATAATTTACCTTATAATTAGTAATTTCATGAATACCTTCAATCACTCCAGTGACTATATCTCTATTACTTGACAGCGGATATTATGCGCGTATGACAAAAATGGCTAAGTGAAGTGAAAATTCAGACGTTAGAAGAATTTGAGGATATTGTTACATTATTCCCAACATATTACAATCATTGAAAGAGGAAACGCATTTGCATCTAGTCTCTGACTCTTACAATTAACTTGGATAATTTTTAATTTGCATACAGATCCGTTGTATATTATTACTCTCCTATATTGCAAGTAACCAATTTGATAATTTGCTAGGAAATGATTATTTTCAAACAATATGAAACAAATTTGCGTTGAACGCAGCACATTGTCTATCATTTAACTCATAGACTCAACAGTGCATTTTACAGGAGAAATAGTCATCGAAACCAAAATTAGCAAGCATTCCCATCCACAATGAACCGAACACTGTTACTCCAAATTTTATCCAAGAGACTAACCGTCGAGTGTTCCCGTTATAAGATCATTTTCTATTCACCTGCAAACATTAAGATAACGTTAGCTGGTTACGAAATAAATCATAAATCACGGTGCGACGTAAAAAAAAACGAACAAATTTAACGACAGCAATTAGGACCGCCGACACAGACGTAGTTGCAGGAAAAATAACCGATACCACGGATCGTTTCTCTGCATCGGTTAAATTAATTTTCGTTCGAATCGCTGGGCAAGTTCCGTGCGCGGCTCGAGTTCCGTAAAATCAAGTGGAACGAAATATTTTCCCTCGGCGGGACAGCATGGAAAACGTCGAATATCTCGGGGCACGGAGCACGTGAACGGTGGGCCACGCAGGGCTCGCTTTCAAGCAATTGAAGCGATTTTTCGTATTTGGCTGGGTCCGGCGGCCCAACGTGTGCTCGAACTCGGACGTACGCATGCGAAAAGTGCGTCCATACCCGCGCGTGTACGCGTCTACCTCTTCATAAAGTCATAACTCAGCCAAGCCTCCGGCACATCTCTCGGCATAACATTTAAAACGATTTCCGCTGGCAGCAGTGCCAAGACCGTAGCTGCGTTGTTTCGGGGATAGATTAACGAAACATAACGCCAGTACTCGCTACGGACTTCCAAGGGGCAGCTCGGATAATAGGAAGGGGCGTGTTGGCACTGCTCTGGCAGTTAAGCAGCGTTCAGTGCCGGCGCTTGTATTCTTCAGCCCCTACGGCTACGATCGATGGAAAATTTTCGGAGAACTATGGTCCATTTGGTTTGAAAACATTCGACGAAGTCGACGATTTATTTCGGAAACACCTGGTCCCGGCCGGGCTCGCCAGAAACAGTTGGAATTACCGTCTCCACCGAAATTCTCTGATTAATTCATGTCTCTGTAATAGAGAGCCTGGCAGCATCTCGGGAAGGGGACACCGTTCGATAAATGGGACAAAGAAATATCGGCTAGCTACGGTAGCGTTGTAACTTTCTAATGCCCTAATGAATTATCTAACGATAAGCTCGCCTTATTTTTTTCATATGTCATTGCCCGCGGCTGGATGCGGCCGTTTATTCTCGACGTCATTGTAAATTAATATCACGCTGTCCCGAAAAATTCGTTCGCAAGCATTTTAGAAGCATTTACGAAGATCGTGACCATCTTTTCGTTCATATTACAGCTACTCGGCTCTCGTTCGTTTAATCGTGTCGTTTAGTTGCTGGAAGAGTTATTCCGAATTTACGAACCAGAGTTCAGCAAAATTTCATTCGGCCGACGGATAAGAGATTAAAGACTAGCGAATAAAAAATTTTATTCGACGATGTCGAATAAATGTCCACTCGAATAAAAATTGATCTCTATAACAATTCATCGAACGTTTGGTAATAAAATCAAACGACCAGTTTTTCAGACTATTTCTTAACACGAGGTTAAAATTTGAGGTTGAACAATCAACTCCAATAAAATTGACGAAGGGAAAAAAGATTGCGTGCAGATTGTGAATAAAATTTTCTCTTGAAATACAAACTTTAGTAAAACTTGTAATGCTTGATATTGTTGAAATTGTACATATATTTTAACTCGTTTGACATCTAAAGACGAGTCAGCCTCGTCATGGTACCTTCATCGTGAACACTTAACCTGACGAAACATTTCGTCATACCAGGAAGGCAACGCCAATAGACACGACGACATTTTCCGTCATGGAAAATTTTTAAAAGTAATTTCTGGACCGCTTTACGCTTTACGTCGTTTTTACCCATTAAAATTTAGCATGACCATATGGCAACACTTTGAATTTGCACAGTTTAGTTTTAAATATTACTGACACGTTTCTTTACATGTATTAGATTAAGAGTATCAGGATATACAAAAGAAAACTATTTAACAAATAAAAGGATATTCATGTACGAAGAAGAAAATATATGGCCCGATTAAAAAAAAATTGGGTTGACCTTGAAATATTCTCCAACATTATATGAATGAACAAATTGTTAATACTACGTAAGGCAGCCTTTTACGCTGGAAAACTTTTGTACAAATATTTTTTTCGTAGCTTTAACCCATTCCGAGATATTTCACTATACTCGGTTAGATAAAACACCCTGTACATTTAATAGCCAGCAAATAGTAATTTGTATTAATCCTTGATACACAAAAAATAATTGATTTATGTATTTTCTAAATATCTTATAAAATATTCTGTCGAAATGTATTGTCGACGAGTGAAAAGCGATGTTTTTCGCTACATTAAGCGTGCTAATTATAAAATAGAATTGTTGTCAAGTTGCTACTTTGTCAAGTAGCAAGTTCCTTTAATCACCTTAATAGATTATAAATAGTGCATTGGCGTTTTAAAATCCTTTCGATTTTTACACAATCTTAAATTGTAATTAGCCGATTTTGCCAGAAATACATGAAATCCGCAGTCTAGTGACAATATAACTTCTCATTGCGAAGAAAAAAGTCCTCGTTCTGAAACGGTTTGAACAAAAGTTAATTCCCCGGTTGACAGGTTTAGCATTGAAGTCGAAATTCCGAGAGAAATAGAAATATTTTGTTCTCTTCTAATGACTGCAATCGAAACAGTACCAATCACGGTGGTGAAAATTTGAGGGTGTGGGTTTAATTTCGAGTACGTTTAATTCGTCGTAAGGGATTAATCAGTACCATGTAGCCTAGATCGCAATGTTCGTCGTTTCCACGGTATCATCGCAGGCAGGAAGTCGATTCGTATATGTTACGAGATGGTTTCTCTCTGGCCCCTTTTGTGAAAAAGAAATGAGCACGAAATTCCAGCGTTACCGGAGAACAAGGGTGCACGCAGCTACCCCTGGCATTTGTAGAGGCAACGGAAAGTCTGATGATACATCGCGGATTCTGCTGGTTGCCCCCCTCGGCTCCGCCCCCACCCGTTCTTTCAACCCTTACCATCGACCCTCTATTCCCTTCCTAACTACCCTTTCGGCGTTAAGAGATTAACTTGTCACGCCGGGCCATTTTAATATTCCGGATCGCGAGGTAAGTCACCAGAATTAGCCGGGAAAAGCGCCATACGGCTCCGGCGGCGATAATTATCTCTTAACGTTACTACTGCTTCGCCGCTTTTTACGCGGGGCTGCAGCGCGGATGAATTATGACGGTGAAGTTTTACGAACGTTCGATGGCAATTCGATGAACTGCCGCGCAAAATCGAACCGGACAAATCGCCATTTTACAAGTCCCCCCTCCCGTACTTCTTCGCCATCCCGGCCAGCTTGGAGCGTTTCCAATAGTTTTCGGTTAAATGATATTTCCCGAATTTTACAGGTAATTTTTGCAGAATTATGCGCGCCACCCGGTGCACCGTATCCGGGCTAATAGAAGCGGCCGTAGCGAACGAGCCAGATAACTCCGTCGAGGTGACGTAACCGTCATAAAATAAGTCGTACTACTCGGATATAAGAAGTCGGAAAGTAGGTAAACTGCGAGTTAAACGCGTAAACACTTACCCCTGGTAAAGTCCGCTTCTCATGCAGAGCGTTCTGGGCGCTGATTGCGCTGTCACGACTGTAGTAGGTGAGAAATGCACAGCCTGCAATGGAACGCAAAAACAGGAAAAATTATTGCGAGCAAAACGAGATTCCATTGATAAATTCTTATCCCCCAACCGGAATTAAATGGAATCCATCTTCCGCCGACGGATTCTATTTCTCATCCGCGCGATATCAATCGTCGACGTTTTACTCGGACCGTTAATGGAATCATCGTTACTTAAAAAGCAGCGGTATTGTTTGATCTGATATCCCTTAATATGCATACTCGAAGTCTGGTATGCATCATTTTGTGTGCGTGCACAGAAGCTTCTACCGCGAGGGACTTCGAATCACGACGATTTTATCATCGCAATCGTGTAAAAACAAGTTTCAACGTCGATTTAACTTTGCCATGTTATTTATGAAGTGAAAACAAATTAGTTGAACGATTCATTATATCTCGTGTCGTTACTTCATATAATTACAATAATTCTTTCAATTTCTTTTGTTCAAATAATCATATTGGTACGAACCACTGTCGTATTTATATTGATTTTGACACAGCTCCTCTTTTTTTCATTTTTTCACACTGTTTCTACCTATGTTTTATATTATACATTTGCTATAAATTTATTTCAATAATTTATCGAATTAATTTTGTGATGATTAAATAGAGATGATTGTGAAAGGTGCCTATCGACACCTTCGGTAGAAATAGTGTCAATTAAAGATTTCACGTCGCATCAAATGCATGGTTATTAGCGACGAGAGCGCGTATCATTACTGTACTACAGGGGTGACAAACTCAAAAGCTAACTTGGGCTTAACTTTAGGTGGGCCGCAAAAAAAAATCATTGTTCATGGAAACAAATATTCTTATTTTGACTAGTACATTGTAATAAACATATATAAAGTTAAATTATTGTTTACGTTCTGATACTTGACATCTCTTCTCTGATACTATCTTTCCTATTTCGGGAGAAATTTTATTGGCCGAGACTACTTCTATTTTATTTTTACTTTGCGTCGGATATATTGACTGGGCCGCAAAAATGTTCATCTCGGGCCGCGAGTTTGACACCCCTGCTGTACTACTTTCAGGATTTCGATTTTCTCGTCGCTCCCTTAAGCGTGCTAGGGTTAAGGTCTGTAGATATTTTAAATACAATTCGTATACAAAACCGGCGATACAGTTATGTTAAATTTCACGCGGCAGAGTCTCCTTCAGATCGATATAGGTGAAACGAAAGTTGTACAGTTTCATTCAAGAAAAACGTGGCGTCGTAAGGCCGGTACTGTGAAGATTATAGCACTTGCGTTCCCAAGCCGTATGCAAAACGGAGTATTTATAGAAGTTTTTATCGGAAACTTGATAAAGTACACCCCTGTCGTCGAGTGTCGCGTGTGTCCGCCATTTCGCAGCGTTTACTCGAGGCGAGTCAATGTGTCAAAGTGAGTAGATGTCATCGATTGAAACTTTTTCGCTGCATAATTACTGGTGGGGCGGGCATCGAGGAAACTTCTGCGTTATAATTTCTTCGTTCTCTATTTTTTTTCCAGCTGGTTTTTCAGCGTCGCGACACGAGTACCGCACGACAAGCAAGGGCGTCGACAAGATCGCTCGACGGAAATGTCCGTATCTCACGCAGCTACCGAGCCCGAGCTGTCAACTGCGAATTCTTCGAACTTTCAGTTTCTCGTACGGAAATAAACGTGACGTTTCCATGGGAAAGGGAGCCGAACCGCTCTCAGAAAATCATTCCCCGGCCGCGTCGATAATTAAAGCTGGAATCGCTGAATTCAACGGGGACAATGGAACGCGTGCCCCCAAGATTTATTGAAATTTAAAGTGCATCGTTAACCGCGCCGCTCGTTCGACGAACACGTTCGTGAACCGTGAGCGTACACTTCACATCTCTTGCCACACTGTCATCTTGTTCATATAATAATGCCGATGTAACGATAAAAACTGAGTACCCGAGCCGGCTGCTCACGCAAGCTTCGCACTAATTCGGATCACGTTGTTACTTCATAATTGATAGAAATAACAGTGTATTAGTACTTCAATGTTTTACAAGCTCGGAATCTACAAACTGTGCACCTGCGATATTACACTGCTCTTGTAATGTGTCGCTGTTACATTCTGTAACAGCTTTCATCACGATTTCTAAATACTAATCGTTCGCTATGGTCTAACGGAATTTTCTGTATTAGTTTTGGAAGACCAAACACATAATCGGAATTGTTAGTATTCTACATCCTTGTTTTTAGGATTTTATGCAGTCATAACAAAAATAAATGGGTCTAACGCAAAATTGTAAATTGCAAGAATTTATTTATTTATTAATGCTTTAAACCAGATGGTTTGTTTAACAAATGCAGGATTGTTACACGAACACATGTTCGATATTACTTATCATTAGTTTCTAAAAAGTCTTACTGAATATTATTTAATGAAATTATAAATTGTTCTGAGTCCTATATTGGGATGTGTTATGTCTTTTACGTGCATTTTTATTTATCTTTTCCTTACAATCAACTCAGAAAACTTTTACTTTGTATACAAATTTGCAATCTACTCATTTCCTGCAATCATAAACAGAAGGCTAACAGATACAATTATATTTTCATATTTTTCTTTTAATAATATAGAAGGAAATTCTCTTAAAAATAGTTGATATACGGTAGAGACTCCCTTATCCGAAGGTTTATTTTTGAAATATCGTGATACAGAAATATTCTATTGTCTAAATGTATTATTCAAGTTTTCTTCTAGGTGATAATGTATCTAAATAATACAATATAATTAGATAATAGAATGTTTGAATACCAGAATATTGTAAAAATAAGTGTTCGCATAGGGAAGTCTCTATTATATATCGATTACAGAAGCAAAAACTGGTATTATAATGTGAATTAACTCAAAATCGTCGCCAAACTAATTTTAATAATTCCAGTCAACGCTGGAACGTATTAGTCATTTTCATCAACATAATTCACTTTTGAATCCATTTTCTAATTCGCAACTCGTAAATGGAAATTCTCCAATGACTGGATGGCAGATGTCGGTAAAATTCACCGTCTGACAGAAGTTTTTATAGTTAGACAAAGTTCGCGAATTCCGGGAAGAAGTTTGTAATAGAACGGTTTATCCATAGCTGTCTTCTTTATCGGGAAAAACCGATGACGCGCGTCCCTACATACGACGTATCCTCTAAAAAGTACCCTCACGTGACGGAACCTGAAAAAGGTACCCGTGACAGAGTCTGTAAGACGAATCACCCCGGTTTTCCAAGATCGACGACCCCTCAACTTTAAATTCCAATGGAGAAAACAAAATTTCAAATTTAGTATCCGCAAAGTTAAGCTATTTTTGGAATAAGTTGGTTTAGCGTGCAAACACTGTTTACACTGATTGGAAGAAACAGAAGTCAAATAAATACTACTCTCCTCTTAATGATTTCTTTCGAACAAGCAACGTGGACGTCTACTGAAAGAATGAAAAAAAAACGGATAGTTAAATATCCTTCAGAAGGAGATCTTGAATAGTATACAAGAATTTAAAAAGCGCAGTGTATAATTACCGAATGTTTTGACAATGAATTCACCGAAACACGAAGGCACAGAAGCAGTCATGCTGCTGACTTTGTGGTTCAAGGATTCCGTTGAGCACGAGGCGGGTAATAATTCTCAGACATCGATATCGACGCAATGGGTCCCGCGACATTTAGTGTGTTGAACTTCTCAATTATGGTAGGGGCGACGGGAAAGGGGTGGGGATAGAGGGTTGACGCATCGATTAAACGTTAAAATTCTTCAGCGGACGTAACAAGTTAATCGAATCGTTTATTTGCGGCCCGCCTTGAAAACCGTTCCTGAGCAAAGGAAGTATCGACATCCCCATTGTCGTAAAATTAATTTTCCAAAACGACTCGGCATGGCGGGTTAAAACGATGGTAATTAACCCTAGAATTGGACGGTGCCTGAACCAGGCCATTATCGGCTATCGCACTGTCGAGCAAACCTCCTGGGACCGCCTTCCTATCGGTCTGAGGATTTATTCAAAGGGCCTCTTCGTCGTATCTGATCTTCATTTGACTATCTCAACACACTGAGATGGATGTAAGCAAGCACGCGCACTGCCAGACCCGTGGACAGAACTCGGTCTTAGATCACGCAGTATTTACGACCCGATACTATCGTCGACTGCCCGATCGTTCCGATCTGTCTATAACCGTGGCTGCTACGAATGCTAAATCTATTAACAATCCACCGGAAGTCTGCCGAACCTGTTTCATCGACCCCCCTCTCGATGTTTCGAGTTTTATTATCTGCAGAAGTCTGTTTTTTCCAATTAATCCTTCTATGGCGTTTCTGGTCTATATAATTCAGACCGTGTATTATATTATATTATATTAAGCTCAAATAACTTTCTTAATTGCCATTCTATTAGAGTCGAATTTATTGACTTTACTTATTTTTGTGCATATTTCAACGTAGTGAATGGGTCTTTCGGAAAATTAATTGCAATAATTAATTGCATTAATTGCATATGAAATAGAAGTTATTACATTTATGATGTTCGGTTGATGACATAATCATTTGTAATATCATTCATATCATTCATACAATATTATTCATAATATCATACATAATATCATTTATATAATTTATAATATCGTTCATAATATGACCCGTAGCGATATGATCATTCAACTAACTGTAGGCTTAATAAATATAAATTTTCTTTACCTTTTAAGGAATGATTGTAATCGAAGAAAGTTCTAATCATTGTATAGCTGTGAAGATAATAAAACGGCGATAGATTAATTTCGCATAATCGATTCAGATGTTCAAACGAAAATATTTACCCAGTTTTAGAATAGATTATCCACTCTAATAATAAATGAAACGATTAATATTGAAGATCGATGATGATTAACCCCTTGCACTACGATCTCTTTCATAGTTACGTTGATTAACGCTTCTTCATCCTTAACAATTTCCCTGATAGAATGAGACAATTTTTGTTTCCTGTATCTCTTTATTTATTTTCATTCCTAGATTTTGATAACAGTAAAATCAAATTTGATTTTCGTTTAGAAGAAACGAATAATATTATATTAATATTTCGTAGATTATATATGAAATTTCCATTACGTGTCTGTCTCGTTATTATAGTGCAAGGGATTGATAGACTGTGAATCTTTATGCAAAATGAAAATGATCTGCGTCAATTGAAAAGATAGTTGATGAACAGAAATTTCGTTTCCGTTTCAATAATTGTGTTCAATCAGTGACATTCTTAAATTTATTTCATCTGTCCAGTACATTAAATCACAACTACTCATTTTCCTATAAATACATAAAATCCGCAATCTAACGATTAAGGTCCAAAATGCTGGAGAGTCGAACCATTTTACTTGAAAATGTGTCTTTGTCAAGATTTAGCGTAATGTATAACATACAAAGAAATCAATTAATGTTTAATACATTGACTACCAAGCCTATTTGAAAGAAATCTGTTCGGGATGCCAAGATTTCTTTCGTTTTAAATAAATACATAGTAACAAGTAAAAAATGGCAAGTAAAAGATAATAATACGTAAAAGACAATAATAAGTAAAAAATAATAAATAAACCCTTTTTTTGTTGGTAATGAACCTTTAATAGACGAGTCGTGGTGAACGTCTATTACGAGATATCTCGTAGTTGCCAGTGAATGGGTTAAGCAAGTAGGAATAATGAAGAAAGAAGGTACTAAAATGAATAGCAAATAACAATCTAGCTATCTACGTAATCTCGTTCCAACGTCAGCGTTTCTTGTAAGTAGAAAGAGTCAGCACTGAACGGACACAAAGGTAGTTCTATTCGTAACCTCAAGTGCTCCGTGTATTTTCTACTGTGATCTTTTTGAAGAAGCACTTTGATTCCGGCAATTGCAATTTACATATTTTATTTGCCCTTGTCAGGGTAGTTACTTCCCTTTCGCTTGTACAGTGAGCATGCCCTGCTTTTTATCTGACAAGCAGCCTTTAGGTGATTAGATAGTCGGATACAATCGAGTTTGTAAATGCCTTTCATATTCTTGCTTGAAACATTAAACTGGGTTTGAATAGCTAGCGTGACATAACCTTATTGAACGAAATATTTATAATAGAAATGATGAGTCAATTTGTAATTATTAGACCGCGGATCTTTATGCAAAGTAAAACTTATTTTCATCAATTATAAATTATATTATTGTATATTAATATATATTAATAATACAAAATAATAAAAAATAATAAAAAATTAATATATATTATTGTATATTATAAATATACATGTCTTCCCTTCTTTAATAATTTCAGTGGGTTGAAAATAATACATAGGTGACCTTAAATTCTTTTAGTATTTTCATTGTTTGAAATTTCGCGTAACCTAATTTTTATTTTAAACGCATAGAATCCGCAGTTTAGTAATTATATATAATCAAACTGTCCATTAATACATTTATTTACATCAACACAGTGATGATTATAATTCAATTAACTGTATTGAATTGCGTCTAGCAAATATTTATCTATACATAATTTTCTATATGCATTTATGTTATTATTTTATTTCTTCCAATTCGTATAGCATATAAGTAAGCATATAATAGTTAAAAAATTAAAATTATTATAATCATCAGTACTGTTGACGATGTGAAGTTGGCAAGCTACCACTAGTTGTAAAGAATGTAACAATATAATTGACGAATTTACGAAATATTAATGATAATTTTGTTCGTACTACGGAAAAAAGTGGACATTTATGTACTATTTATTTACTGATGTGTGCATTGCTAAGGCTTTCAGGTATAGTTGATGTATGTGTATAGACACGGTTACCCATTAAAGATTTTGACATGATCGTGAGCTCGAGTAACTTTTAGACTTAACTAACACTTGTCTATAACTTACTTAACCTGACTAAAGCTCAGCAGCGTGGTTGAAACTCGATTTCAGACTATAAGATAATATTTCTAGTCCACATACACCAGTAAAATACTGTAAAGTTATTTAGTCGTTAAATCTCATTTTCTTATAACAAGCCTAGTATATAATGGATTCAAATAGACCTATCACGAGATTCTTAAAGCCCTTCCACTGATTGAACTACCAAGAAATCTTACGAATCACGAATGTAGTTTAAGAACATATTTAGGATAGTGGTGCCGGTTCCTGTGAGATGAGCAATCGCTATACCTTTCATTTGTTCTCCGGCAAAATTGATTTTATATTTATAGAATATATAGTTAACTATGCTCGAAAACAAATGAAAGGCTCAGCAATTGGTTATCCCACAGTAACTGGCTCCAGTAGTCTAGTATATCGTGAGTTTTAGTTCATGGTATTTACGATAGGAGTTCAATTTTCCTAAGAATTCCGAACATGACTTTTCGAAGCGTTTTTAAATAAATCACATTTTCGAATAAAGTGAAATGAATTTGACTGCAAAAATATGTATAAACAATGTTATATATGATTCAATAATTTTCTTGATTTAGAAAGCAACGACGTAAAAAGCAAACAGAATTAAATAAAAACAGTGTCTTACTCAAGAGAATATATGTCATCTACATTGTTTGCAACATCTCGTAAATTTTTCCAGAAATTATAGTGATCGAAGTAAATAATAAAATATGTAGTCACTTAGCAAACTAACGGAGACACGCGTCTTTGAAATAAAACACAAAATAAAATACACGAGTATCATTAAAGAATCGAAATGCGAATCTAACGACGAAAGAACAAAATTTCAAGTATACTATTTAGAAATGTTTTTATAACGTACAGCTCATAAAACTAATTGAACAGCTACATAAACATAGAACTATGATTTAAGAATCTTTATTTCTTTTGTCTAAGCTGTGCATCTTATTCAATGACAAAAATTAAAAGAATCAACATTACTATCAATCTACTCGAATCGTTAAAGATGAAAATTCTCGAATGTCATTTTGCAATAGATGCAAAAAGGTCCAACAATCCATTTTCAATTTGTCTTTTAAACTTTGCCCATGCTACGTACTTCCAAAAATATTCGTTGAAAGTATAAAGTATATAGAAAATGCTACGTATTGACAGAAGTATCAAGGCGATCTCCATACGTCCAGCATCAACCGAAACAAATTTCAGGAATTCCGAAACGAAACTCCAGACGCTTAATAAAAAAGACTGACATCGTGAAAAATAAACGAGGTCGCCGGTAAGTTGAGCGTGTCCACGTGCCGCATCGCTCTGGCATACGAAATTCAAATACACGTCGCGTCGCCGGCGCGGTTCTATATGGATCACTTTGTAAAGCTCGAAATGCTTTAATCTCGCGAATTCGGGGACGCAATTTCCCGAGTACAGCAGGTGAAGTCACGGCGCCAACAGTTTCTTAGCAAGGAGTTACGCGCGAGAACGAGGGTAGAACGGAGTCGACACTGGACGTAGGTAACAGGAAACCGGAAACGCCGTAGAAGTAAGAAGGGGTGGAAGAAAGGGGTAGACAAAAATGCGTGCTCGGTGCGCTCTTGTAATTTTTCACGCCAGGCGTTGCACGCGTCCAGATCCCCATTGGTTATTCCGAGCGACTAGGTTCGCACGCAGACCGACCTAAACCGGAAGCAACCGGCACAAAAGCCTTGGTAGAGGACAGAATGGGTGAATTGTAGAGGTGAGCGGGTTCTCGATTTACTCGAGTACTCGAATTTCGTGTCGAGTAATGATCGACCTTTCGAGCCGAATCGAGCGTTCGTCAAACGTTTCAAAAATTGGTTATTACGCAGTTGAACAGTTAAATTTGGCGATAGTTCGTTAACAATAATCCTACCGAATGCTAAAAGTGACCGACGTGCAGGTCCGAGCAAATTTTACTCGAAATGAAAATAAAAATAATTATTTCAAACAATTTATTTCAGATAAAGCGTTTTTAAATAATAAACTGTTTCGCGCGTTATTTCTTTACTTCAAATTGGCTAAAAGAAATCGTGCTGAACATAATAATGAACAGAAAGATTTTATTTCATGAAATCTTCGCAACAATTTGTTTAAAGCAATATGTACTTTCTTCACGAAGAAATAATTCGCAAGATAATAATCAACGGAAAGATTTTATTTTATGAAATCTTGACAACAATCGGTTTGAAGCTAAAAGATCAGCAGCAAAAATCAGCACCAAACGTTAAATTTCACTTCATAATTATTTCAAATAATTATAAACTCAAGTAATATGTTATTTGAAATAATATTTCAAATGATGTTATTTCAGAAGGTACCACAGACATGAAAATAATTATGAAATAAAATAACATGTTATACAAAATGATATTTGAAATAATGTCATTTCGTGTCATTTGATGCTTTACAAGAATAACAATAGTGAATTTATTTACGTTGTAATTAAAAATTAAAATTAAATTAATTATAATATACGTTTTAATTAAGAAATTGATTCTATTATTTCCTGCGAAATTGTCTCTATAATATCAACAATTCTAGAGTAATAAATATCAGATCGGTCATTTTGATTGCCATGGTAGGTTTTGTGCTAATAGTGTGGCAGTGTTTGCGTGTATGCGTGAACACATGCATTCGAAGTGAATATAACATATAAGGCAGCACAACTGTACCATAATTGATAGGTGCGGCCGCTAATGACACCAATGTTAACACGTTCGCTACCAGCGTCACACATGAGTGACAACCATGATTTTCTATTTCACAGAAAGAACATGAAATTAATTTTGTGAATATAATTATTGAAAATTGTAACATAGCACGCTATTTAGAGAATTTATAGCTTCTGTTTAACGACATTCTTAGCATATATACAAGGTGTCCCAGGTTTTAATGTTCAAACTTTGTCAGTGTATTCTATGGCACAAAGTATGAAAAAAATGTTATGTAAACATAGGTCATATAGAGCTTTATTAAGGAGTTATAATAACAATTCAGAATAGGAATAGTAATCAACTTGTTGTTACTGCGAGCATTGGCTTGGATAGATCAGCACATGCCGTGTGTTTCTGTAAGCTGTGTTTATTAATACATTTCGAAATGTATTAATAACTGTTGTTGACAATACATGATTGACATCGATCGAAGACTTCTTTTTATTTTTTATTTTTTTTTTAGTTGATTACTATTCCTATTCTGAATTTTTGTTATAACTTCTTAATAAAGCTCTATATGACCTATGTTTACACAACATTTGTTTCATACTTTGTGCCATAGAATATAGTGACAAAGTTTGAACATTAAAACCTGGGACATCCTGTATAAGATGCATATATAAGACACGATGTATTTAATAAGAGAAATACAATAAATATAATATATTATATACGCTAGTAGCGAACGCGTTAATGAGACCGCTTAAAAATAAATTCAATATTAGAAAAAGTAAAATAACCTATTCGCCAAGTTCGCGTCGCAAACTTCGTCGACGAAGACGCCACGTGCTTGGCTCCCGAGCGACGGAACAATGGAAAAGGACAGGAACAAGAGAACGAAATTGACTGTGGCGCCAATGAATCCGAAAGTTTTTCGAGGTGTCAGCGCTCGCGGTTGGTCCGACGAAGAATTTTCGGACCGAGTTTCGTGAAATCGGTTTGCTGCCCTCCGGAACATGGGAACGGAACGAAATGTTTATAAACACCGGCGGTGCTTATCTTAATTGCATTGGGACGGGTTGCATGACACTCTTATTCTTCGTGGGTTGGTACCCGCCGGGAATAGAAAATTTCGTGAATCGTACGACCTGCGGGCCATCAGGGCGAATTGCCGTTCGTGGCGTATCAAGAACAAGGTCGACCTTTCTTTTCCGTCGGCCCCCTGACGTTCCCCTCGGTATCTCCGAGCCGAATTAAATCTACAGATAACACCGGCGACCATACACGAATTCCGCGACAGCCAGACAGAAGCTAAATCCACCGCTGCGAAACCTACTTTACGCTGACTTTTACCTCCCTCGTTAAGGATACCATTTTTCCCCGAGATTTAATTCGCCGTGACTCGTTTTAATCGCGATACTGCGCACGTATGCCTTATTCATGACCTCATTTGAATTTGTCCCACCATGGGCGCACGGGAAAAAATGGATCGCTCCGTTTTGGATGACACACTTTATACTCGCTTAATTTTCATATCGCCGCGTATTTGTCTATTTGGCACTACTTTTTTGGCTTCCTTCAAATACATTTGGACCCGGGATCCCCGGGGGTATTACTGCCAACTTCCACCCTTGCCAGATCCTGAGAACGTTCTGAGGAATCAGGCTGAAGCGCAAACTGTATTAGAACATCGAACTGATATTAATCATGCCTCCTCGCCTGCTGGCGCGGCGATCGTCACATTTGAAATAATTGAGTGCGACCTGAGGGCTAACGACCGGATTTATCCTATCTGTTCTTCATCCATTCTTTAAACCTATGTAGATCATTGTAACTTTCGAGTAACGTTGGCCAAATCTTATTCAGAACAGTGTTGGGCACTAATCGGATTGTTTCGAATAAATATTTACCTCGAATAATTATCCGAATGAACTCCTTTTAGTCGAATATTTTATTCGAATAATTCATTATTCATCATGAATTATTCTGTCTATTTATTCGAATGATTCTTTATTCGAATAATACGGAAATATGTAATATAAAATACATAAAATGATAAATTATGAAAATATACTTTATATTCTATCACTTTTATTGAAATTAATTATTTTAGTTATGAATTCCTGTGCGAATAAATTCTTAATCGAATAAGCCCAACACTGCTTCATATCACGTACTGATTTATCAGTGCTTTCTAACTCTCGATGATACGATTTTTTTATTTAAAGAGATTGATGTGATTCGATATCAGCAAATATCAATCTCGTGATATAAATTATTGACGAATTTACAATTTTAAGAAAGGATTGAGTTTACTATGATTTTTGAAGCGAAAATTTGAAGATTGTTATGCATAACGTCATTGCTGAAGATTAAATTAAATTAGAAAGGCTGCTAATTGATTAATTTTACAATCGAAGAGGTTAGACATAGCAATCTTTAAATCTTATTTCACAGAGACAGTTGATCTTAAAATTGTAAATTCGTTGTTAATCCCCTAGAATCCAGATTTGTTAGATGATAATAAGAAAGGTTATATAATTCGAAATCAAGAAGTATCAATCGTTGCATATAAATCAACAAATAATTAACAATTTCAAAGAGATTTTCGAAGAGATTACATCAGTATAAAGTAAACATTGAAAATCATGGTGCATAATCTCCTCGATTATGGAGAAGCAAAAAAAGAAGATATTTGTGCAACATTCTGGCTATTAATGAAATTAGGTTTGAAAACTGGTATATGATTTCAAAATTACAATTGTTAAAATCGAAAATCTTATTAATTAGCTTATTGTAGTGTCCACTCGCGCGTGACGATCAATTCTTTTGTTAACGAAATGGAGCAACTTATCTTTTCACAATTGGTCTGCAAGATCAAAAGTAAATCGGAAAAGTAAAATAACGATGTTTTATTTGCAGCTTTGTCACGCGTATGTTGTCTTCGGTGATATTAAATTTGTTCGTTTCTGTGCCGACGTTTTGAATTATTTTAGCACGAGAAAATTCGTTGTATAGTATTTTCAGTACAGTAATTTCTCCTTAATTCGCGCTTAGATTGCGCGCAAATATAGACAATTTGGGAAGAAGATATACTCTTCCCAAATTATCCATTTTTGTGCGCAATCTGAGCGCGAATTAGGGAGAAATTACTGTATTCTCAACGAATACTATGATGTAATCCATCTGATATGAATATCTCTCGTGTGTGTCTATAGACGCCAATGGTGTAGAGATTACTCGCCTATATTCGGCACGCAATTATCTTCTAAACCTCTAGCTCTTTTAACAAGGTTATCAGTGGCAGGGATCGCTTTATCTATCAATCATCATTGCCCCCAGCTGCTAGTGTTCAAATTTAGAACATTGAGTTAAATTGCAGAGGATGAACAACGAAACTCGTGAAAAGGAAATATCACTGATTTTCCACTATTTTCTAGTATACTAACCATAATAACATCAGAGCAAAAAATAAAACTATCGATATTTAAATAGAAACATGAATATTGCAGGGAATACAATAAGATCTCTAAATTCAAAAATAAAGTTTGTCAAAACACGAAATGCAGAAAAAGAAGATATACAGCTAACCAAATTGTTAAAAATACAAAGCTCGTATAGCATCAAACACGCTTTTATTGTTTGCTTTTTTCAGTATCCATTTTTTGATAGAAAGATCATGATATTTTAAAAATTGTTTTGCACTGCAAATCGCTATCGTGTTTCAAATTTTGTAAAATTTTCCACGATACGTTTATCTTAATGTAATTCAAACTTAATAATCTTCCAGGTTCAATTATTGTATAGTAATCTACAGTTTGCCAAAACACTGAACGTAACTTTCGAATGCGGCAACTGTTCCCGAACAAATTCATCCGAGAGAAAAGGACACGCTCCCGGGGACTTGCAAATGCAGTAGAATATAATTAGTATAATAGAACCCTAAATAGTAATGTTGTGTATCCAGCGTCTTCATTGCGACGTTAGTGTGCAAAATTGCGGTGTATCGGGTTTCCACGTCGCTAACAGGAATTCGTGATGTACGACTGCGATGAAACAATGGCGTACTACCCCATCTTCTTCTCACCCCAGAGAGAAACGTTCATGGATGTTGCTGTCGCATTTACAATTACGATAAGGTTTAAGATTAGCTTGACAGCGCGCGACGAGTGGCGCGGTCTCGTGCAAATTGCAGATCAAGCGGTTACACTTGCTGCTGGCAGCATGGAACAATTTATTAACTCGAGATAATGGGGCGTCTTGTCACCAAGATTATCTATAGTTAAATTTCGGTGGTGTGTAGCTGTTTGTACGGTAAGATAATATCGAAATCGACGTTAACTTCCTCTGAACACGTACCGAATAATCCAACTCGAGCAGGCGACGTTAAAAAGGCTGTTCATTAATTATGTAAAAGAAAATTTGGTTTCCCTAATTTGTTAGTGCGGTTGCATACATAATTCTATCATAACCATCTTACAATTAGAGGCAAAGACAACGTGTTGCAAGCATATTGCAGCTCTAATTACCATACATGAATATGTCGTACATTTGCAGCCAAAGCGACACGACTCGACATGATACGTTTTCCAGGAACTAGGCGAAATTATTAGATATTTCGTTAAACGTGGCGTAAGTCTCATTTTCATCGAGCAGTGTTATTGTTTACTAACCTGTGCATCGTTTACAGACCAAATACATTGTTAAATTAATTTAGATTAAAGTAACATTATAATTTATTTCGCCTGTCCTTTTGACATTTTGGCAAGTATAGATTACATTTGTAAGACGTAAATCGAAATTTTCGAAAATGTAACTTACATCGCTGTAAATGTAATCCACTCATCTTTGTGGAAGGAACATAATGAGGTATCTCATACGAATTTAATTAATCAATTTCAGAATTCTAGCCGCGCAAGCAAATAGAAACTGTTCGCTCGATTCGATCGTTCCTAACGTACCTGACCAATTTGTGGAACAACCGTTCTGAGGACGAGTTACACATCTCCCAACAGCAGTGATTTGCAATCGAGTGAGCCGATTAAAGCGACGCGAAACATGCCTGTGCAAACCAGTTATTGTTTGCAGCGGAGCAGAGGGAGCTCGGCTAACTATCGTATATTAACACGCATACACGTGATTCGGTTGTCTAGGACAGTGATCCCATGGAAAAATAAAATCCTCAATATCGCTTGCGCTTGAAAGTTCAACTCTGCCAGCACAGCCTCGCTGAATCATTTTTTAGCAGAGCCATACGAGAATTCTGTCCATTTTTACGATGGAACTGAATTAGTTGTAGCACCGACATATGCTAAATAGATTTTTAAGACTATATCGGAGTATAAACAACAGATTTTCAATTAAAATTGCGGATCATATTCTTGATTTATCTTCTGTTTTAACCCTATTTTATTTTTAATTCTATTTGTTTTCGCAAAGATATATTCATTAATTTAATATTTACAATTTAAGTATCATCCTGTAAGTAAAGTGATCTTTCTTTTAATATTTCTAGGAAGTAAAGTACAAAGCTTCGTATATGAAATCGAATTATCTACAATCTATAATTGTTGTTATCTTTTTATATTTCTTTTTTAAAGTTAAGAAAAGAGATTTATAAAAGTCATGTGACAATCTGATATATTATGATTAGACCGCGGATCTTTCTGCAAGCTAGACTATTAAATGTAATAATAAATGTTAAATAAAAATGTATATCTTTTGATGATTTTAATAAATCGAGACGAGTGTAGGAACGTTATAGTCCTTGACGTTGATCTAAATTTTTCGAACGTCTTTGCAGCCTAATTATTAATCCTCGAACGGCGGGCCATTTTCACAACTCTACTATCGACGATGTTTACAACAATTCTGGGCTTTATTCAGCAATTCTTCAAAACTAATTTTTGAAGACATTTCTTGCAGAATTGTTAGCATTTCTGTTGTTCCTGATATAACGACAATTTATTGATTTGATGATTTATTTGCCGAAAATTCAATAATTAAGCGAACAATTTAAATACTCCAAGATAAAATTGACCCGGCCACCGCCTTGCGAGGATTAAACTGTGGATCTTTATACGAAATAAAACCTATCTCCATCGATTTTAACGAACGAAAATCGTATAGAGACCTTCTTTCTTAAATAATTCAATTCTTTCCGTTTTCTTACCGTTTCAATTTACATACACCAACTTTTGTCATAAATGCATAAAAAATTCGTTTTACAATTACGATCAAGTTACAAAGTAGTTCAATGTCTGATCTGATTTAATTTACGACGTTTTAACGCATCAGCTACTTGCACGTTGCGCTAGGGTTAAGTATAAAAATAGATCCATTTTCCGTGGTAGCAGGGTCTGAGTTTCCAGGGTTACAGCCACCGCCCATGGTGACATACGCAGGGTTGAAGTCCTCTACAGGAAAGTTCGCTATAGAGAAAGGCCATCACTAGAGAGTCCGCAGAGGGACTAGGCCCAAGGGGCTTGCGTGTCTAGCAAACCTGTTAATTGCAGCGACGCGTCTTCAGGTTTATGATACGTCTATTGCTAATGAGCACCGAAGCCAAGACGCTAGAATCAGTTGTGTTTACCAACAATGCACGGTAATAAATCGATATCTATTGTCCTGGTTCAAGGTTGACAATCGAACTCGTAGCACAGAATACTATAATACCGAACATAATAGTGAATACTACAATAGCGAACAGAATAGTGACGACTATAAAACCAACTTAACTAGTTAGCTGTGTTCGACGAGGATACTCGTCATGGAGAAGTAAGCCGTTTATTTTGAAAGTGGCATAAGTCACTTTACCGTAATGAAAAGTGGTGATTCTTTAACGTTTATACGAAATTATTTATACTGAGAAAAATATCAGTATCCTGAGATAACAAATACAAGTAAATCTTCTCGAAAGTTAGCATCCATATCTTTAAACGTGTTAAAACGCAAACTCTTAAAATATCGACTATATATATCGATATACTATATCGACTTAAAAACAAATGGCAGTATTTTATGTCATGACGAGTATATTGACCATTGACTATTCAAATTATAATTTTAGGGTAAACAAAAACATGAGCCGTTTATTTTGAAAGTGGCCTAAATCCATTTATACTTAAATTGAGATACTTAAGGGTTTGTGTTTCAATGCAATTAATATAGATAGTGGATGTTGCACTCATTTCTTGTTTTAGTACATAAAGTTTCGAACATGTGAATTTCGAATCATGAAGAAACCGTAAGGTAGCTTGTAAATATTCAACTTTTTGACACATTAAGAGAAAATATGATGGAAATACGAAATATGATACCCATTAAAATGTTTTCTTTAAAATTCATTATTATCATCAACTCCAATAATAAATGTTATGTAGTGATTAGACTGCAGTTTTTACGAATTTATGACAGAAGTGAATAGGTGAAATAAGAAAGAGTAAGAAGAATTTAAAAAATTGAATGATGTCGATTCATTATCGCGAACTTATTAAAATTACGGTCTTTATTTGCTTTCTTCGCATTTTGAATTCTCGGTACGTATGGTGATAATTAAATATGACTTCGACATAGTGGGAACTTTTGCTTAACATATCGAAAGATCAATATTTTCAGTATACAGTGCAAAAATAAAAGAACCATTGCACTGTGGATATGTAATACAATGGAGTCGTATTTAAACGAGTTCGAAGCTGGCTACGTTCGAGTACCGGTCATCGTACGCCATGGATGAGTCAAACAATGCGACCGTTGCTCTAACGAAGGTCCAACCACGCTTCTACAAACGGAAAACGCAGTAGAGCGACCCGATAGAAGCGAAGGGGTTCAATAAACGACAGAGACACCGGCGAGACAGGAACCATCACGATGTCCAGGCCGATCCGCGCTCAACTGCATAATCAAACAATTCTTTTGCGTTAGTCGCCTATTTTTCGGACAGATAAAACGCCCGGTGAGGTACCATTCCATGAAGTTGATTGTCCCGGTTCGGTATTTTTGCCTATAAACTTGCCGACGTGTATTGAGGCAAAACAGGTATACGCGGGCGAATAGATAGACAAAAAGAGAAAGGATAGGAAGAGACGCGGGATACAGACGAAAGTTGATGGCGTCTGACGACCGTCCGACGTCGACGAGGGCGAGGCGAGGTGGTTAAAGGGGGTTCAAGAGTAGAAGAGCGTTTTATTTGCGAGGCAATGCGACGGCTAATACACCAGTCACTGGACAGCGTCCAAGTCATAAAATGGATTTTATGACGCCGATCGATACAACGAGATCTCTCTCTCCCTCTTTTTGACGTCGTTGTCCTACCTCCGTTCTCTCCCCCGCCCCTTCCGCCAGGACCACCCACACCCACCCCCCATTTCAATGGACAACCGCCGACGCCTAAGTCTGCCTATACCCCTCGAGAGACCACTTCTAGAGTCCACTTCGTTCTGGCAAACTCGGAGCGAACCGGGGACGGAATATAATCCGTTTGTGTGTCGCATGTATTCATTAAGAAAAAAGTTTTGGATTCCTTCCTTGGCTTTCCTTCTGCTCCTTCATCCGTCTTCTACAAACCACTTATATTTCTGGCATTCTCGGACGTCTACGTTTCTCTGCATATAGATCGCAACAGCGGCGTCGCGAGCTACGCCGGTCGTGGACACTGAGGAGACCACGCTATATGTATACCACCGCAATAAAAGCACCACCACCTGTGTCGAGGGCTCGTTACTTCATTAATTAATCGTCGAGTTTGTTCGTCGAGATCGCCGGTTACTGACTTGGCCGTGACAAACGCTAGATTGCTTTTTCCAATTATTGTCGTTCCGCGATTTGTTGGTCGCGAAGTTACTTAGTTGCAAATGTAGGAGATTACAAGAGCGTAAGATGAAGACAGTGTGTTATTGTATGGTTGCGAATGAATGAATTTAAAACGCTCGAGACGCGGAATTATTTGCATTAAAATTTTACGATTTTAATAGCTTTATAATATCGCATTAGACTCATTACGAAGATCTATATATGAATGTTATTCTCGACTTTAAAATGCAAATAAAATTCCACCACTCTATTATCAATATTTAAACATTGAGCTGCGGATTGACATACGGTAAATGTAAAATATCTGTCTCGCGTAGGAATTTATTAGTGGCAAATGAGTATTAATCAGCTTAGTTGTGAAAGAAATCGTAGTGCTGGGAAGTTGCCTGAATAGAATTTCCAACACTGTGTTCTCTTGTATCATATACTACACTTTTTTATTCGCGTGTGAATAACCTGTTGGTGAATCGATTGAGAGCAGAAATAATTCCAGTGCTATTTTATTGAATCAATTACAAGATCATTTTAAATATTGATATTTTGTTACCACTTTGGGATTTTGAAGTACGAAGGAAAGGAAATCTGGAATATTCGAGAATTTAACCGAAAAATAATTGGATCATTGTCGAAATGAATTTCACATTATTGTATCAACTGACGTAAAAAATCGTGTTTGTATAGAGTGATTATTAGGAACACTTGCTGTTGTATACGTAATCATGTATTCTTCACATTTTCAGTTAATAAAATCGATATAAATGCAACATATTATAATGTTAATACAAAAAGGGACTGACATGAACGTGTACATGTATTATAACCAGACTGCTTATTTTATGCATTTATAATAAAAGTAAGTGCGTTGCATATAAAGCAATAAATACAGAGGAAATGTTTACAACGGTGCTGTTCGATTCTTTTCACCTGATTAAAAACATTCGGAACGAAAATGAATTTTTGTATAACTCCTTGTTGCGATCCAAGTAGAGAACTTTTATTTTGTATAAATATCCGCTGTCTAATTATAATTTATCCACAAATGTAATATATAATATAATAGTAAGTAAATTTTACTTGAAAACAAAATGTACAGTGAGTCACTGTATCCAACAAAATTAAAATTCTTCAGAAAGCAATGGCTCGAACGAACCTCATCCCCATCCTCATGGAAAATCGCGTTTGTCTGGCAACATCATTCTCGCAGTCGCCATGGACCGTATTTATTTGTTGAATTCAGTACCCATCTCTCCAATTATCTTAACAAGGTTCGACTGGATTACTGGCTAACGCGAGCAGCGGAAGGGAGAGGAAGGAAAAGTTTCTGGGCCAACGACTCGAGGAAGGGTGGTTTCCGGCAACCGAAACGGTGTCGAGCGAGCGGTAGGCAACCCGGGAATTAGAATTTTACGGTCCCCCTAATGAATTGAAACGAAATGAGGCTGCGATAGACCTGTTCGCCGCGCCTACACATTAGCCCCTCCGGCGTCTTGACGCCGCGCCGCACCGCGCCGCGCCGCACCGCCTCGGCGACTCGTCGTTCCGCGGAATTCGCGCAGACAAGGAATTTGCATCTTGGGTGAAAATTGAAATGCTCCGGTACAATGGACAGACAGGAGTGTCCTGCGAAATGACTTTTATAATAGGACGCAGGTAATATAGCCAAGCCGGAACGAGAAACGTCCCCAAGCGATAGCGGCCCAACACGTACACGCTTATGCACGAACACCGACACACGGACCTCTCGCTCCTGGTATCTCGGAAAGAACAGCGCGACCACCCCGAAAGAGGGGTGGGGCGATGGAACTATAGCCGCTCTTGCTTTTATTGTATTGATTTTCCAAGAGCCGACAGAAATGAAACTTTCGGAAAGCAACGGGTTCGGTTTTCGTCGTGTTATACAGTAACGCGAGCCCGATCGTTCGTTGACCGAGAGAAAAGTTCCACCTACTGTGGATGCTTCGGAACAACGGCTACCGGATAGCATTCGAACGCTGAATTACAGATTTTCGAAAAGTTGTCGATATTTAAACGGTTGTAACTTTGTAAGGGAGAATCGTGCGTCGGGAAACGCGAACTGCGTTAACCACAGGTGGAAGAGCTTTTCGCGAAAGTATTATTGGCAGCAATGTCGATTCTCTCTATTTTTCTACCATTCTTTTGTTTTAGTTTATCATGATCATCGTTGCGACGAAGTTTTAATCTGTAAGGAGTGACAAATTGTCACTGACGAAGTAGTTGACGTTTTATTCGCCGGAAACCTATTAATAGGATTTTTTATGATCGAGCTGTCGACAATTTTTCTCTAAATTATTATTTTAAAAGAACGTGTTACATTATAATAATCCACATCATTTGTTGGATTATGAATGAAATTATTATCGCTTTTGAACAATTTTTTTAACGAATTTTTCGGCTGTTGATCTTCGATTTTATAATGATTATTAGAAAATTGTGTCTGTTGGTAGATAACTTCCTATACCTAACGAAATAAATTGAAAATAATAATAATATAATATCAAATATAATATAAAATAATAATAATATATTACAAAATTATAGAACAAGTTTAAACAATTAAGTTACGCAATAAATATAAACAATTAAGTTACATAACAAGTATAATATAAATAATTAAGTTACATAAAAAGTATAAACAATTGAGTTACATAACAAGTTTAAACAATTAAGTTACAGAACAACTTTACGAGAACAATATTTAAGGTATTATAATTTTGTAAAAATCAATCGTACAACAATAAACTTTGACTCATTCTAAAGAGTGGGGTTTCTACCTTCGCTACCCATTATTCATTTTCTGCTAAGATTTTTTTGTATGATATAGCAGATAGGAAAGCAGAGACACTTTTATCGAAAATCCTAAAAATAGAAATGGGTCGAAAAATATTGGAAAATTTTTTTCATGACTAAATCTACAATAGAATCGAAGGTTGGACATTTCTCATTACAACGATCTCTTAAAATTTGATGTACAATTTTTTTTACTGCTTCATAAAACAAAAATGAGAAACCAGTTCGGTCGGGTGAAACTCTCATGGGGTGCCTTATATCATTGTGACATTGGCAGTATACCTTTCACTCAAACTTCGATAAAACGATAAAAAAATCGTATATATCAAGTTTTATATTTCAGTCTTTAAATTTATGATTGACATTCGGTAACCAAAAAACTGTTCAAATATTTTTGTAAACGTTTCTATTTTTAGTGTTGCAGAGGTTTCGTATACTAAAAATAGTTTATTGTTGTACGATTCTTTGCTAGAATATTATCACAGTTTGAAAATCAATAATTTAGTATCCAAATATTTTTTACGGTGAGTGTGTATCATTTTTTTAAAACAATCAAGTAACTCATTTTTTAAGTTTTGAAAGTTTCATAAAAAATTTTTTCACTATTACTTTCTTTGTATATATTTTAAAAACTATACGAAACGCCAGAATTATTTCACAAAGTTGAACAAGTAGATATAATTCGATTATTTTCTTTGCAAGAACGTTAATGTTGGTTTAAGAATAGAAAACAGATCTCGTTCACTTCTAAAATGCATAATAAATACATTCATCCAATGTATTTATATTTTATAATCATTTTGACTGACGCATGTCAGGCCAGAATAGATTATGAATATTAAACAATATTTCAGATACGTTCCACTTTGAGACTTCAAATGGATCTATTAACCATGATGCCAATGACCGCATACCCTGAAATTTACACCCAAGACATGTATAAATTATTACAGAACTATTTTTGGCCCTCGGTTCTGAAACACATTTGTAAATTAATTAACATTCTCAGCAGAGTAATGTATGAAATTATAATATCCTAAAGTTACTATTTTCAGCAATTTGCTGTTACAAGTTAATCAGAAGAGTCAATCCACTAATCGAGTCTCGAACAACCTCAAACTATCTCAAACGAGAACAGAGATAGAATTTTGTCCTAAAGTATTTAAATCGTCACCTAGTTACTCAATTAAATCAAATCAAATAAAAGGAGGAACAGATCGAACAAAAGGAATAACAGAATCTTAAACAATACGTTTCGATGAACTGATGAATAAAGCTGAGAATGATTGCAATGAAAATGTTCCATCGTCCGAGGGTTAAAAATCGCATCAATACTGAACATAGAACACATTTACGCAAATATGATAAATATCAGGCAAAGTAGGAATGCTCGAACGTGCCGAGCACAGGAGACCCTGCTCTCCGGTAAACAATCAGGAACATTCTGTTTTGCATAACAATTTCAAGATAATTACGAATCAGAGATGCACATAATATTCCTCCAGACAGTCTCGCCGGCACAACGAAGAAACGAGTCGGCCTGTATTCCGGTAATTACCATGCCACCCTGTATAGCCACATCGCAGCATCCAGCGAGCAATGTTTTGCCCCCGACATTGACATTTTCTCCGCGCAGACTTGCATGAACTTCAGCGCACACGGGCGCAACGGTGCACATTGACGAGAGCCCAGCGCCGGTATACTTACAAAACGTATAAACGAGAAACTATGCGTGTAAGCGTGAAACATCTCTGTGGTGGTTTGTTTCAGCCGCACGTCGACAACACCCTCGGTGTTGCGCAGAGGAAATTGAAATATGCAAATAACCGCAGCCCCGACGCCACCTATCTACCCAGCCCGGCAAAGGTTGATGTTTCATCCTCGGAGTATCGGCATTTATCGTCAATGTTGGATATCGCGCGCGCCTTGTATCGGAGAGATTCCCGTTTTTTGAATATCGATGCCTAGGAGCTATCCGGCGTACGTGTTCACTCGTGTACACGCTGATCTATGTATCGCGGCTAAATCGCCGTTTACGGGAACGCGATTTTCAAAAGCGGCCATTAAATCCGCGTGCCGAACCAACCAAATTTATCGAGCCGGTCGCAACAGATTTGCAGAATAAAATGTTCGACACCCGTCCGCAATCGTTTGTCTTGGCCAACGAAGAAATTCCAAAACTATTTCCCCCCCGAAAACTAGCTTGTTGAGCGTCGATAAATTGCGGACATGGTTTTATCAACAACAGCTTCTATTTCAAAGAATTTTACTCGTTTTTCGGATAAAGTTGTGTTTTCCCGTGAAAGTTCGAGTGTTTCATTGAATTCTTCAGTTCTTTGGCTCAACGTTTTAATATTTTATGATTAATCCCAAAGATATTACATAATTTGTATGAATCAACCCTTTCGGTATTAACTAAAATCGATAAGTGTAATACAAAAAATATCTAGTTCTTACATTATTTGTATGATTTCATATTGTATTCGCATCGTATGAATGCCATTCAGATCATATCACTTTTACCTGCATCACGTTTATGTTTTAACTCATATAAAGATCATGATAGATCGAATTTTTCGAAAATATTACGAATTAAATAGTGTAGCTCTCGTATCACGTACAAACTAAACATTAAAAATGTTTCACAGATTTCACCCTTGAAATATTAAAATACAATTCAAGGATCATAGTAATAATAAAATTTTAATAAAGAAATGCATCTTTGTGCAAGCGTTGCAAATCAATCAGTAAAATATATCTACAAAACAACGTCATAATTGCAACGTATAATATGAAATGTTAACGCTAGATTTACGGAGCACAGAAAAACAGCGGTTTTATATTAATTTATAGATATTTATTTATATATATATATATATATATATATTATTATATATTTATTATTTATTTATATTAATTTAAAGATATTTATATTCTGATTTTGAACAAGTATTATCGTAATATTTTCCGCAAGCAACGCATACATTGAATAAACAACTCATGAATGTATCTTTCCGTAAATCTAGTTGTTAATTTCAACCGCAGAATTTCCAGATTCCATCAACTTCCAACGCGCGATTGAATTTACGAGAACTCTGGTATCGTACAACGGAAGACGATGAGAATACCTTCCCAAAAAAAGGATATAGGTCAACCGTTTGTTTCTGATGCGCGGTGGAGAACGCAGCGACCTTGAACGTTCTCTTGAACGTTACTTTGAGCAATGCTCGCGGAAAAAAAGAGCGCTTGATTCGATCCTTCTTTTCGAGTGGCGGAGAAACGTACTGTTTCTCGAAACGGTGTCAGAGAGGATTAAGGCTCCCGCAGTGGAGAAGAAGAGAGTAGAAGCATCGTCGTTTCCGCGATCATGAAATCCCGATCCATATGACCGTCGAGGGCGCATAAGCGAAGTGGTCGCATGGTACGGAACGATGAACACACTTCGTGGTATTCTGCTCCATTGACATTTGCGACCCGGCGAAACTCTCGAGAAGCTAGCAACAAAGCGTGCGGCAATAGCTGCGAGTTAGAAGACGATGAGTAATATAATATTGCATCAGGAAATTAACTGGAACATGTAAAGAGACTTGAAACTACTGTTGCCGCTTTCGTCGTGAAATGAAAGTGTCTTTGACTATGGAAACGCGGAGAGCAGTATCAAACTGCAGACAGACGAACGAAATTCTCTCTTCGAATAATATTCTTGTACAGTAATGTCTCCCTAATTCGCACTCAAATTGCACACAGAAGTGGACAATTTAGGAAGAGGAGGTACGATTATTCGAGCGTCGCAGCTCGTTTTTATAGTTACCGATTGTCAACAACTATAAAAACGAGCCAGAAGGCTCGAATAATCGTATCTCCTCTACCCAAATTGTTCATTTTTCTGCAAACTCTGAGGGCGAATTAGCAAGAAATTACTGTACTTCTTTTCGTGTATTTGGATATTTTAATATTAAAATCGGATTAATAAAGATTATCATTGGATTGAAGATTTTGTGCCTTTACGGCGAGAAAAAGAGTGATAATTTGAGACACATAATTTGTATAATTATACTACGAATTTTTATACAAAATACATATTTTTCGCATCGGATACAAAGGAACAGAAAGCTTTTCACTAATAATTTCAATAAGTTGCAGTCGATGTATCTACTTCATCTGTTTTAAATGGCTACTCATTTTCAGCATAAGTGCGTGAAATCATGAATACGATGACGACTTCTATTCATTCAACTTATTAAAATTATGAGACAAATACTTTCTGATTTTTGCAATTGATGCGGAAAATTTCTATTTTACACTAAGATTCACAATTTGATCGTAATATTTACCAAAATGTATTTAAAATTTGAGAATCTTAACTGTTTCAATTAGTTAGAAATAATATTGAACTGATCTGCAGATTGTATCTGTCATAAATAATTTCTCAGAGTGTATTAACAATTTTTGTAAAATTCACTTCACAGTTATTAGCTCTGTGTACGAAAGCTCAAAGATGAAACAGTGAGAATCAAAGTAAAAATGAGAATACAAGAACATACATTACTGCGATATAAAAGTGCTTTTATAGTCCGCATTGTGATCAACGTAGAATCAACATAAAGCTGCGTGATTCTTGACATGTCGGAGAACCCCATTTCGGAGTAGGATTCCTATGGAAACCGAGGTCGATCAAAAATTGACAGCCTTTGAGAACCGTCTTCGACCGAAATACGCCGAGAATAGGCTTACCAGTTCATTCAATGAATAATCGAGTAGTTGTATCCCATCCTCGCGTGACAGTTGAAGAAGCGTTAGCAGTCCACCTTATTGAATGAATTCTTTTTGAATCGAACTCGCGTGGTCACTTTATTCCATTGATTTCTATGATCACGAAATACATATGCGTGATCCACGAATAATTAAATACTGTTAATGTGTAAATACAATTTTCCAAGTGGTTGGAGTTTTTTAAGACAAAACCTAGTGTTCTAAAGACGTTTAACATCTAAAATAATAGACAGTAAAATGTATATGACGTTTACGATCATGTCTTTTTAATCAGTTATGTTTGTGTTTTTTTAATCACGAAATACATATGCGTGATCTACGAATAGTTAAATACTGTTAATGTGTAAATACAATTTTCCAAGTGGTTGGAGTTTTTTAAGACAAAACCTAGTGTTCTAAAGACGTTTAACATCTAAAATAATAGACAGTAAAATGCATGTAACATTTATGATCATGTTTTTTTAATCAGTTATGATTTTAAACGTTTGTTGAATTTTTAAATGCGTGGAAGACGATGCGTTGAAATATTTTAGTGGAATATTAAGCAGACATGTAATTGAAAAAAAAGAAATTTTTATTAAATTGTTAATTGTTTTGTCAATTTGTTCGTCAACATTTTTGTTTGCATACAAATAGTCTATTTATAAGACTTCAGATTAGAAGTAAATATAAAAGAATTAAGTAGAAAAGTTCCCCTCTTTCCTATTGTGTCTATCCTTTTATATGTATTTATGTATGTCACCTATGCTTGTTTTGTATGTTCAATATTTCGACATTTTTCATGATCGTCTAACATGTAATCTGTTAATAAATTCCATACGAGATTTCAATGATATTATAGAAAAGTAGAAAGATAATGGAAACTTGATAACGACGATTGAAATAATTCGTAAAATGTGTTCATAGTGTGAAAAAGTGATAAAAAATTGTATTAGGTAACGAGTTACAGTAAACACATTTTTATATTACGGAAACAGTAGAAAAGTAAAGAAAACTTAATAACGGCAAGTAGTAAACAACTTAAACTAGTAAAATATGTTACTAGTTTCAGAAAGTGATAAAAAATTTGTTTGTGTAACGAATTAAAATTAAACAAATTCTTGAGAGCATTCTGTTCTCAGCTTTAAATATAACAGAAATACAATACTGAAACACGGAGTAAAACGCGTTAACACTTGAAAAATACGTTGGCGAGTAAAAAGTATGAAACAGAAAGTGTCACGGACTAAATTGCACAGAAGACTTCAGCATTGTAACAAGACACAGAGAACGCAGTAAAGTGAAGAAAAAAGGTGGTGCTAGCAGGAAGCGCACGGTCCCTGAATTTTGCAACAGTGTTAATCACATCTCGGTGCCCGTAACGATATTAATACGGTACTATCCACGTAGCCCTATCTACTTTCGCTCGGCCGTTCCCCTCCGCTTTATTTCTGCGCAGTCTCCCTTCGGAGAGCCGGCACTAAAGAAAAATGCGCCATTGAGGGTGATTTTTATTCAAGAGACAGCGCTGAGTGTGCGACGTTAGGTCTACCGGGGCTGGGAGCTTTAACTTAAATGTATGTTAAAAGTTTAGTTGAGGATTTTTAATGTCACGGGAAGGAGAAATATAAAAATAGCTGAGCCACGAAGTTATTAAGATTCCCTAAGGTCCCAAGCCTGCCGAGGCCTTTTCGTCTCCGCGCGCTGCACGCTCCTTTTTCTCTCCCTATTCTCTCTCCCCTATTCTCTCCGTCCCTCCGTCCCCGTTCTCCATTCTCCCATCCTTTATTCTCTTTTCTCATGCAGATCTTCCTAACTTTTTCCACCGCTCCCCTCTTACTCCTTTCGCGCCGTTCTTCACCGTCTCTTCTTACGTCGACCAAATTAAATACCGTTCTCGGGAAATCCTGAAGGAGCCTTCTCGGATATTCAGAGGCGTCCTGGATGCACTGTCGCGTTCAATTTCAACCGCTCTCATGCCGAGGCATATCTCGAAGACGGAAGGAGAGCCATGATAAAGAGAGCGAGAGAGAAGCTGGAGGATTGGCCAGATCTAGGCAGCGTCAAGCGAGAAAGAACTTCGATTACGCGGCGCGATCTCGAGCGTGGCTGGCGTCGCATCGTGGTCCCAAATCCCGAAAACGTGGACAAAACGTAAAGACGATCAGAATTTAATTGACATTTTACAGGGTAGCCACTGGAGAAACTGAAGGGTTTGAAAATATCAGAACTCGTTCATTTTCAATCTCTTTTCCATCTTCTTTTTTTGTTGGTTATAAAGCATCCCTTGGAGATTAAACCTTAACAGCTGTTAAAACATACGTAACTACTTGACAGTGGCCTCATAAACTGCTAATGTTTATTACGTTATTATTGAAATAAAAATGGTAAATAAAAAATCAGAATCAATTGTTCTTACTTTGCATATGAATAATGAAGGGACAATTCGATTGAATAGAAGTAAGTGTATTAAAAACGTTTCTTCTTTTTTTACAATTTTTCTTACAATTATGCTATGACCAAAAATGAGTATATAATTAGTAGCCATCTCACAGGCAGGCAATAGTTGAACTTTTCTATTGCATAAGTTTCGTTGTATCGGTGAAATTATTGAAAACGAAGATGTGCAAATCAATGCAGTTATAAAAGAAATAGAGATGTAAGATGTTAACTGGTGTCCACGCCGTAATCGTCACTCTGGTGTAAAAATGTGATAATTTTCTTCTATACTGTGTATTTCTCCTATAATGTGATATTTTCTAAACAATGGTTAGAATAAACCTACTTGAAAATTCATTTTTAGAGGTTCCGACCAGAGATTAACTATTATGACTAACGTGAATTTAAGTAATTGAAGCAAATGTCATCCTTGGCCACATGATTACTACAGTAATCGTTAATCATGTAAGGAATGCATTTTTTATTACGATTAACCGAAAAATTTGGTACTATGACAGTTAATAATAATTCTAAATAATTTGTAGAAAATCTACACGTATTTCATGACTCAGCGAAAAACTTTTTTACTTGGACTCCTCAGCCAAACTCAATATAGCGAGTAATGGAAAAAGATATATTAATCATTCGTCCGCGATTACAGGTAACTATTTAATGATAACAGATTATCAAATGTATTCATAATTGACGTTTTATTCTAGAAACGATTAACGGATTAGTTATTTTGATTATAATGATTACTTTTTGTAATCAGTTACAAAAGTAATCACAAAATAATCGCGCACTGTCCAAATTTTGGTTCTGACCACGTTTTCAGGACTGGAGACCGCGGTGCGTCGCGCCGTCTCGTTTTCAGTGGAATAACATATCATCCTCGCCTAGTGCTAGAATCACGCCGCCTTTCCGCGACTCCAAAACTTTTCAATTAACCTCTCAAATTGCGTTTATTAATTTTAATAGCACTGGCTGCCGTGACGCCGCGACCCGCTCGCACAGCGATGCGCGAGCAGGCATGTATCTTTAAGCCGGATACCTGGGCTATGTACCTTCAGCCCTTGCCTACCTACGCGCTCAGTCTATGTGCAGACATAAATATGTACTTAGCTCGGATTAAATTATTTGGAGGAAGATGAAACGGGTCCGACCCGCATAGCTTCATTTCCCCAGACATCTTGGTTGCGCCTACCGCGTGTCGATGGAAATACGCCTTACAGGCACCCGTAACCCGTTCCCTCTTTCCACCGGCAGCGCGCGGAGATTGGCTGCCAAGTTACCACCCCCATGGGGTACCTACTTAATTTATCGAAATCGGCCAGTTGATATATTCGAACCGGTTAACAAGCGAAAACCTGCCGCGAAGTATGCAACATCCGAGTAATTAAGATTAATGGCCGCGACTTCGATGAAATTCGAACAGTTCGACCCATTTTCGCCCGACCAGGAGCTGCCGTGGTATCGTTGGGAACGACGATGTTCTGCAGGTGGTGTGTCTCGCGTCTCGTTGCATTTAAACAGGATTCGGGAGAGCTGTTATCGAACAGCAACTTTAATTCGCGGTATTGCCCTAAGTAATCACGTCTTTTTAAATGGAATACATCACTGTCCTAGATATTTTGACATCTAGTTTGCTTACTAAGAAATTGATCTGTACTAAATGTTACGCAACAATTTTTTATGACCACCTAAAAATTATATTACTTATGGACGTCCCTAATAAATCGTACAAGTTAGACTACAAAATGGGCAGCGAAAAGGAATTTAAGAATATTGTCACACTATTTTAGATCTGCTTAAATGTTAATAACTGTTTGTGACAGTTGTGTTATTACATTCTTAGTTTGTATGAAGATGCTCGGTCCAATCATTAGTTTACCCATCGCTTCTTTTAAATAATTCATTTACGATATATAGAAGTGTTTGCATCATTTATTGTAATATCAAGAATGCTGAATTTAGAACAACTTTATGTCCTTCTTAATCTTCATCCATTTTAATTGAAATTAGTGATAGAATAACCTTGAATTTTGAGGTGTATATCTCTTTGGCCTATGTAAAACTAACATGAAATGAAAATGATCAATTTCACTTCCCCAAAGAAAATCTTCGCTGCAGGAAATTAGCTCTTTCGGTCATACGTGATCTTCTTTCCACCACTGATTTAAAATTTTAATTTTTCGACTCTCACGATGCCCTTATTAACTGAGAGATAATTGTTACTATTTGTTATAGTTGTTGTTAATATTTGCGATGCTGCAATTTCGGTCACTTCAACCTACACTATCTTATATTTCGTTTACTGTGTCTAAGAAATTGTATCCAAGAACTGTATCCACTCTAATTACAATAAGTACCATAATGAAAGTAAGAGAACACTAAGCGAAGTAACAAAAAGCTCGCTGAAGCTGCAAAATCTGGAACAGTGTAATTTAGTTCACAGAGAATAACTAAACAATTATTTTCCAGTACTTCCGTACAATTCGGTTTCGCAGTAGACGCACCCTCGATAAAAGCACACAAATCATTAGTAACGATTGTTCGGCCGAGCGAGCACTTTGCAGACTGAATTTTTGAATAACGGATCGTCATGAATTACGAGGGCTGTAATAATGGCGAACGACGGAACGGGCGGGTCCGAAACGTAATAAGGTCCAGCTTCATTTATTCATTGTTATAATGAACCGGTTGATGACTTAATATTTCATCATGACACACTGTAGACCGAGCGTGAATTCTGCGGCAGCATTTAATTGTGACGTTTAATAATTCACGGTGGTCAGTAGCGGCGTGCATGCCGTGTGTATCGTAACGCTCTTGTACGTTCGAAAACCCAAAGCTCCGCTTCCAAAGGGACTATTACAATGGTTCATAGTGCGGTGACCATCCTTGTTTATTTTCGCCGTTTCGCCTCTTTCTCGCTGGCACATGGTTACACATCTTTCCCTCCTCGTCGCTATTTCTCCTCGTTTTACGCAACCCCCGCCCTCCTATGGTCTTTCTGTTCTTAGCTACGGGGTCACATTAATTCATTCTCAACGTTGTCCGCGCAGAGTACTGTGCAAGCTATCCTTTTTGGTTCACGGGGTATCTCGTTTCCAGAAGGATGCGTACGAATTTGGCATACGTTTCTCCGATTTGCATCTGTATGAATAGGCGCGGATTACGGGATTGGAATAAATTTGGCCGGCTAAGTGAGCCCTGCAATTTATACCGGTTCACGGACGACGACTGCGTGTGTATGTATATATGCTGTCCTTACACATTGTTCTATTCGCGGCATCGATGCTCTATTTTTGATCAGCGATGTCGTCCAGGAAAATTTGAAACGTTTCAACCTTGGTTTTTGTCCAGAGAAATTCTTCTTGGATGCGGTTTCAATATGAAAATTTATAGGCAAACGAAATTGTCTGTTTAAGATGTTTCAGCTTACAACTGATTTTGCGGTAAGTTTTTAAATTATTCGTACATGCAAAATTTTAATAAACACAGTTTTGCAATCTTCATCAAAAATTACGTATTAAATGCTTTGAGCGTTCAGTATGTTAGTGTTAATGTTTGCCGGAGTATCAACTTATTGGAGCAAAAGGTTTTATGCTTGAAACAGAAATTTAGTAAATTCGTGGTACCTGCTATTTAAATCTGATAAAATGATTCAGAGAGTCAACAAAATTTTATCAATTTAAATGACAGTGGAATCACATTTTTCACTTTGTGTTAGATGTGTGTCAATACATCTGTCTGTCATTTACCGTATCTGATATAAAATAATATAGCTCAAATGTAATTCAGAACTTATTGATTGAAATGTGCCTAAAATGGTTGAATGTAAGTTGTCATAAGAATTAAACTGTTTAATTTATATCTACACATTATTACAGTTCTGTGTTACTAATACGTTGGTATGTTGGTATCTAACGTACATTTATAATTAACGCTAGATGTACAGAACCCGTCAAGATGACGGGTCACTAATTTTTTCATTTATGATTATTCATATCGTAAAGATACATTTATGAGTTATTTATTCAATTTATGTGTTACTTACGGCAAATGTTACAATAACACTTGTTAAAAATCAGAATAAATGTCTTATTGTTACCTTTATAAACTAATATAAAACACCTGTCTTTTGTGCTCAGTGAATCTAATATTAATATTGTTTTCATACCAAAAACGCTATTTCCATCCTTGTTATTCCACTTGATTTAAAATATTTATTGTCATCGGACTAATCGTAAAAATTGTAGATTTGTTTCGCATTATTTCCTGGTGGTAATAGAATATATAGCACATATATGACTACATCAAGGTTAAAAAAATATATAGTTGCATATGATAACGAGACAGCGAATCTTTGTGCAACATGAAAACTGTCTACCTCGATTGTTAAAAATGATATAACCGTATTCTTAAAATCTTTACCTGTTTTTATTGTTTCGTGTTCCACTTGCTCGTTTTTGCTAAATGCCAGTAATAATTAGCTGTCTAATGATAACCTAACTGCGGATGTTAAACGTTTCTAAAAATATAAATTCTAATCAGCCGAATAGAAAAAGACATTAACATGTATAATTACATGATGAACTTACACGTAAAGATAATTCAATTTCGTCCCTCCAGGACAGATTTCGTGAACTCGCAGCTCTATCGATCAGATGTTTTCGTTCGAGACATATTCATAGCCTTTATTCGGCATCGGCATTCGAAATAAGAGGTGCTCAAATCCGGCTTTACGGCTGACGTGAATTTTATTTATCATGTAGTTCCTTGAACAATAGCGACAGGAAAATAAAAGTACTGATCGCGTTAACGACAGCCACACATATCCCCGACCTATGGCGGCGCGGCGCCTCATTTCGGCATGCGGTTATATGTCAATTGTTTACGATGGGTCATAGTCTGGTCCGTTGGCCATACCGTTGGCCTACAATCCACCGCGGCGCGGCGGCTGAACGAAAACTTATTACGATCCGTCGTTTTATCCGTTCGTTGCTCATAACAAGCATCTTTTACGACACCGCATAGGAGGGAGGGGGAAGAACCATGGCGCGGACGCCATAGACGTTGATTGCCGAGGGGTTGGAGGGTGGTCGACGGTCTCTCCACTTTCTCCCCTTGGTCCCGATGCCTTCCAGCCTGCCCGGTCACATTTTCATCCTTTCTACGTCATTTCTTCCGCCGGCTCTCCCGTGGTCTCACTTTCCACGGACCTCGTATCCGAGGGTAAGAACGACGGTGTACTCCCAAGGCGAGGGAAAACTGGCGTCCTCGAACGGCCTTGGGCAACGCTACACCGGCAGGAAGACGTTGTTAGGGCTATTGCTCTCTGTCCGAATGAAGGATCGGTCATATTTACAAGCGACGCCGGCAAATGGCTGGTGAGAAGGCGAACAAGGAAAAAAAAGGGGAAGAACAAACCTGTCAAATCGGCCCATGGGACGCGGCAACGATTCGCCCCCGACCTTCTACTTCTTCTTCTCCTACTATTTCTTCTTCTTCTTCTCCTTCTTCCTCCTTTTCCCCTTACTCTCTAGCCGTGCCTCGATTCGAGCCATTTTTATTCTCACACCACCGAGCCCCGAGACTGTGTCCTTTCCTTGCAATTCACTCGCGTCTTCCTGTCGATCGTTTCTCGTTCGTCATACTATTTGCAGCTACGGAGAAAACATTCGACGAAATGGGGACAAAAGTCCCGCTACAACCGTGTGTATGCAGAGGCGAGGTTAGCGTGCTCCTTGTGTTTCGTGGTTTGCTCTCGGCGATTGATATTTTATTTCGATTCTATGGTGGTATTCGGTCTTATCGGCGATTTTATGAGGCGGATTGGGTAATCCGGAATTTTAAACAAATTCAGGGAGAATTGTCTTTTCTCTTTTAAAGAGTTTTCCTCCTTAATAGATTTCACCAAACGATATTTTTTGAAGTTTAAGTGCAGTTAGCTGTTGAAATCTCTTTGAAAAGTGTGCAAGGGACTGCGATTATACTGAATGTTTTTGATCTTCTTCACATTTCGTTTAAACATGAAATTATGGATTTATATAATGTCATTTAACGAAGAATGTTAAAGTATATATTGTTTTTGACACATCGACTGGCATGCCTATTTTGATGAAATCCATTCTAGACACGAACATTTTTTTTAAGTAAACAAATATTAATAAGGAAAATATAATAAATAAATCCTTACTATGACGCTTTTTTGTTAGTAACGAACCTCCAACAAACGCGCCGTGGTGGGGGTCTACCAGCAAAGATAACTCTTGGTTGTCAGTGATTAGTGTTATTGTCATTTTGTGTTATGCCGAATATACTCGTTAAAAACAGCTTACTGGTTAATAGATATTTGTTTCTACTTCTTTGCCTAAAATTCTTGATACTAGAGAAATTTTTGTAATTATGTGCTATAAGCAACATTTCCGTACATTTAAAGGTAATTGATTTTATTTACAGAGACGTAAATGCAACTGTGCTATCTCACTTGCATCCATTAGCACATTTTGTGGTCGCCTTATTTTTAAACATATGTACTAACGAGGAACGCGCGTATGATTTATTTGCACACATACGTACTTGGCGAATTACAACCAAATGCAATTTTTCCTGAAAACATATGTTATGTGCACTCGTTAATACAGTTTGTATATAGTCAGTTTTAGCCATTATTCGTAGCTTTAATAATTTACTAAAAAGCAATGAATTATTCATGTTTAGTTTTTACAGTCATTAATTGTATTGTTGTTTGTACTAATAACTTGAAAAACTTGTAATATCAATTCATACTTCGCAGCAGTTGGATAATTTGTTGGAAAATTTTGTTCGGATGACGGATAAGAGATAAAGACCAACGAATAAAATGTTATTCGACAGTGTCGAACAAATATTCGAACGAATGAAAATTTATCTGGATTAAAATTTGTTGAATATTTATCGAATAAGATTTTATCAGAGTAAAGAATCGTGCGAATAATTTATTCCAATACATAAATAGATACGAATTCCATGTGTTGATTTGTTACGTATTATAGTTTTGTCGCACCGGTTTTTCTTATAAAATATGTTATCGTTACTATAAAACAGCACAAATACTAACCGACTTTTTATATGTCAATACAAAAGAGATACGCGATATATTTATATACAGAAACTTTCTACGCTTCCATCATTTTAAGAAACACTAGCAATTTAGGGGTGTCTTATAGTTTTGTCGCGGTCTGTATTTTAGATAAATATTTATTCGAAATAATTCGAATAACGCCCAACTCTGCTTTGCAATGTATTCCCTTCGAAGTAAATGTTACCATCAGAAGTACTCGATATTGTTTGAAATTGTAAATCCTTAATCGTTTCAGAAAACTAATAAAACGTTTCCGAAAAATGCTTTATTATGCCTATATTCAGTGTTCGAGAAATCGTTTCGTTGCAACAAACTTATAGAAAATCTAAAGCCGCGCGTTCTCACATTCACCGCCAATACAAGTATTTGCCGAGGGCAGTTCTGCGGAAGTTTCACGCTCGAACGAGGCACGCACACCATCGCGCCGAAAAAAGCGAGGTAACGAAGCAATTACTTACTGAATGAGCTGTTTAGTGGAGAAAATTTCGTACTTTGACCGCAGCGAAACCGAAGCCTTTAATCCTAACACATTCCCGGCGGTTAAATTCGTCCGTACGTACATTATACGCAAACAGAAATTCCGCGCCGCGCCGCGCCGGTATGGTCTCTACTCGGAGGATACAGAGTGGCCAGTTCGTTGAAAGAAAAGTTTGGCGAACAGTGGTCCGGCAGAACTGCTGTAGAAGTACAAGTAGTTAGAACGTGTTAGAGCAGAGTGTGAAAACTGGAGGAACCGTGCCCCGAGCAAACACTTTTGGGAACACCAGTGTAAACGGAACGCTACGGGCCAATGAAAAGCACACTGTCCTGAAAATTGTAATTCTCCTTACGAATCTAAATGTGCACTCTGTCCACCGAACTATGGTACCACTGTCGTCGAAATTATTCTGCATGATGAAGCAAGTACAATATACGGATTAGTTTAATTTTGTTACGATTTAGGAGAACTAATAACGTTTGAACAGTAATTATTTGGGCTAATAGATCTCTCAGTGGTAATATTATTATCTCACCAGCTCTCTGAAATATTCATTCTTGAGACAATTTAATTTGAAAATGTTCAGGTAGAATCGACGAACCTATCGATTTTGTTGATACTAAACTACCAAATGAGTCAAAAATAATGGATGATTTTTTCTTTTGCAGAACCTAATGTTATACAAATATTCCTACGAGAGATTTTTAGATATACTGCTTTATTAAAGCATATATTGTAAGAGAAATTGTTAAATAGTATAATTTAAATAAATGGAGTCTTGTCATTTTTATTAAAAAAATGTACATTAGTCCCACTTAGGTCTCGCTAATTCTATTGTTAAAAGACACAGTGTTCTTTCGTGGGAAATTAGACAAAAAAATGAGAACTTCCGATGGTATAATTCCTTCTGCAAATTTTCTAAAAGTGAATTCAAGATTACAAAATGTCTGATATCGTATTATAATTAACATTACAAAATATCAAGAGAAAAAGAATTGCTATGTAGGTTCTACATGTCGTGTTTTAAGGAATTTATTTATTACTTTGAACGCAGTACTAATAAACACTCTCGCCTCTGTAAATATATTATCTAATAAGTAAACTGCGGATCTTTGTGCAAAATAAACATTTGTATAACTCAATTGCAAGAAACAGAAATGAAATAAAGATGGATTTCCCATTCTAATAATTTTAATAAATTGAAAAAAGTTAGCAACGATTTCAATCTCTTCTAATGCGTTTACGCTTTGGTATTTTGTTTAATCGTTTCTATCATAAATACAGAAATATATATATAATATTTATTACATCCGCAGTCCAGTAATGAGTAAACGTCAATAATATCAAAAATCGATCATCAATTGTTCAATAATGATACAATCAATAACTCGTATGCAGAAATTCGATCCGATGTTTCGTTTTTAAAAAGATTGAATCTCTGTTCAATTATACCCGGCGCATTAATCAGCCCCCTAATTACGCCGCGGGCAACAAAATGCGCACATCGGTTTCTCGTAGATCAATAAGCGATCAATCCCTGCAAAATGTAGCGGCCGGTTAGTTTCGGTCCCGCCAAATGCTAGAACCATGCGCGTCGTTTTATCCGTCGCCCCTCGTCGGACTCTTCCAGTCCCAGCAGACTCAAAACGTGTTCGCATGGATATTTTTATGGTTCCATCAATGTATGGACACATGCAATTGCTCGAGTTTATTGTTTTTGGCGGTCCGTTCCCGACGCCCGTCGAATTTGCATATTTTGTGCTGTGCCGACTGTCCGGCCTATTGTGTTCAACCGACTGCCGAATTGCTCCACATCGAGCATAAGGTTGCACTTTTGCATGACAATGAAAGCACCAATGGTATCTAGCATGTTCGAATTGTAACGCGGCTGAAAGGTGGTGGAGAGATTGCAAAAAGACCGCTTTTTTTTACCAACACCGACAGCGGGTCGCGTTACTTTTGAGTACCGCGGTTAGTAAACTGTACTCGTTATCCTCGTTCCATTTCCGTGTTTTTCTTAACAATCTGATTTTTACCAAGACCATAATCGATAGGTAAACGAAAGATAGCAAAACAAGCGACAATGTTTAATCGATCATTTTAAAAGCTGTACGAGTCGTAATTTTATTTTCAATTTCATTTTGAAAATGAAGAATAGAAGCTAATAAAAGTTGTAAACGATATAGCAATCGATTAATCTTTTATGAACATTTTTGGCATGTGAACGACCATGAAAGAAAATGATACATTGCTTTATGTTTAAAACAACCTGTCTTTCGAAACATTTGTACGGAATCATAAAACATATTTACATTCCGAGCATATCTTATAACGATCTGTTATACGTTATCTGTTTAATAATATCTGTTATCTGTTTTAATAAAACACGTATTTATCATTCGTTAAAAACATATTTTACACCACAATATCCTGAATAGTGACAAAAGTTTGCAGCATGCAATAATTTCAATTCTTCTCGTCATTTTCTGGAACAATGATTACTAAATTGCTGCTCCGTATGAATTTACGGTTCACGGGAGATTAAAAGAAATTCGAATAAAACATTCAAAAGACTGTCAATACATATTGGCGATGTATTACCCGAAGTAAATCGGATGTAACGAAAGAACTCGACCGTTAATTACGCACAGATTTTTCCACCATCGAACGAAGAAATAATCATGAATATGTGAAAAGCGACTGCGAGCGTGTAATTTATGTGAAAGTGTTGCGACGCACAAAATTCCCGAGTATTGTTTACTTCGTTAACATCACGGATGATATGTTAACTGGAAACGTCGAACGTAGGCGGGGCGATCGTAAAGCAGATTATAAAGTATCGCTCGAATGCCCGGAAAGTTTCACGGCGCGAGTCGCGTTATTCAAAAAATCAAATTGGACGGGACTAGTATTTCACGGATATCCTGCTTTATTCGACACGGTGAAATGTAATTCAATACGCGAAGAATCGCGGGATTTATGAACGTAACGCGCCCAAATATTTTTAATTAAAATAAGTCCGTGTGTTTTATTAACGCCCGTGCGGGGGCCCCCGAAATCGCGTGAATTATCTGTCGCGTTTCGCTTTCGCCGTTACGATGATGCATGAGCGGCCGCATAAAAAATGTGAGCCGAAGCCGAAATGCCGGGCGAGGCGATACCGTGAAAAATGAGACTTTCGGGATTGCAGCATGTACGAACGAACAAATAGTTCGATGGATCAAGTTTTAATGACCTGAACAGGCCGAGCGCCGACGCCGCTATCGCGTTATTGACAAACCACTATGGGTTTCTACTGCGAAAATGAATCACGCTGTTATTTGCGAACGCATAACATTAAACCGCCAATGTACGCGCTCGCAATATTGTGCCGCGATAACAATAATTTCACCGAGAGGAAATACGATCCCGTTTCACGGCTGCCCGCTGAAACGCGCGGAAGAACGATTCGAAAAGAAGCAACAATCGCGATCTGTCGTCGGCCGTTCGCCGTTCCCAGGATCTATGCGCATTGCTATCTGAAATATTATGCTCGACGATATAGTTTGAAACAACTAACCGAATAGAGCATTAAATTTTACCGGACAATGATGCACGACCCGCGAAATAAAAACCGGCACACCCGTTCGGCGCACCATGTTATTTACAATCGTGTATCGGGAATCTCTGAATCATAATTGGATGCTGTCCACGATAAGATTCAACTTATATCGCGTGATCAATTTTCGATTTATCAGTATGCTACGCTGTGCCGGGAATATAGAGGCTTGCTCGATCGATACGCAACCGCGCCGAAATGGTTTTACCACTTACTGCGAGAGACAAGAAATTCGACTTGCTCTACACCAATTTCGAGTGCTGCGGCTGCTCTTTGGTAGAACCTTAATTCGTCGATGTACAAACTTTAAATTAACCAAGATCTCCCGGCCGAGTTTAATTAAATTTCGAATCTAGCTGTGTCCGGAGGGTCGAGCTTGTCGCCGAGAGAATTTTCAGCTGGAAATCGATCGGATTTTTAGACACTTGTTGGCAAAATGTATCTTCAAATTTCTTTTGTTTGACGCCGGCATAGTAGCTTGGAAATTTTAGATTTTAAAAAAAAATTTCGGAGATGGCGGTAATATAAATTCCTAAAATTAAGATATGTCATCCAAGAATTTTCGTACTTAATTCTTAGTTAAATAAGCGCGATGCTATAGTTAGTTGCTGCCTTTTAACACCCAAGAAATATAGTGTTATTTCAAATGTTATTTCAGTTTCTTAAAATGGCACCAAAGTGGTACCACCGGCTTACAACAGATAGTTTTTGCGTGGCTCCAGCGTGGTGCCACCAGACGGCATAGTGTTAACATGAAACTGATCTTCGCCGAATGATGTGTTTTTATATGTATAACCAACAAGCTTTAATTATGTGTCTGAGGTTTCTCTTTGCTTATATTGGATTGTATCCATATGTGTCGTCAATCTTGAGAAGCTCAGAATTATTAAAACGTATTCACTTAAGGTATGAATCCAATAAAATTAAAATTAAGATTATAGAATACATTGTAACAAGGAGAAAGAACAAAATAACAAGTAGTCATCGTCCTAAACTTGATCTTCTCGCAAAACGCTTACATGCATAGTTTCATTGTAACCATGTTATCAACGTAATTTATTAACTAATATTATCCTTGTTGTTCCATAATTATTTAATATTCGACGAATATAGTTTGAAGAGCAAATAAAAAAGATTATCTGCAAGAAATTTCGTTCGACATCCGCAAAGTTATTCAAACGAACGTTGTACCTCAATCAAACAAAATGATCTGTACAAAACTAGATTTTTTCGCAATTGTACAATGTTTGTGCAATTTCGCTGTAACAATTTCATCGGCGTAATTTATTAACTAATATTATTTCTGTTGTTCTATAATGACTGGTTGCGGATCTTTATGCAAAATAGAAATGTTATGCTTCAATTATATGAAACAGGAGATAAATGAAAATGTGTTTCCATTTCTAATAGTTCTGAAAAGTTGAAAATGACGTACCAACATTCTTAAATCCTTTCGATGTTTTCACAGGTCTATATTTCGTTCATTCATTTTAACCTTAAATGCATAAAAACCGCAGCCTAATAATGACATAATATTCGAGAAACAACTTGCTGAAAAAATGAATAAAGAACATATTCTGTAAGAAATTTCGCTGATATTCTGAAACCATCATGCACATGCGGATGCTTTTGAACAGTAACGTGCAAAAAGAAATGATATTTGACGCATCGTAAATTACATTTATCAATGTACTCGCAGAAGCAATAGGCATTTGCTGTCTTTCAAAGTAAAACGCGACAGTTGAATTGTGAAATCAATTTTCTGGTAAATGGAGGTCGGGATAACGAGATCTCAGGTTTTATCGTCGATTTTCCTTGATAAAAAGAAATTGTCCGTTTTGTTGGTTGTGCGTCACGATTTTCGATAGAGAGTCTCTACGGGTGGGGGTCGAAATCGTGTTATAAGTGACAAATCTCACGATTCAGACGCGAAATCCGGATAGAGACACGTGTCCGTTAATGGTTGGCAGAGTCACCGGCTGGCGATCATTGCCAAGTCAACCTACGGGCCGCCTCTATCTGCTCGCCGCTACGTGCACAGCTTTCGGAAGGCTTGACTTCGAGCACGGCATCTGTCCGCAGGTACATTCACAAAAGCGTGTACACGCTGTGCTGTCTCCGCCACGTGCAGCCACATATGTCTATTCGATGCTCTATGCGACTCGTGCGCGAGTAAACGTTTTGAATTTGTTCTTTTACAGCGATCCGATATCTCGGCCAAACAAACGGACACGTCCACGGAAATGGGTTCACTTCGTTCCTAAAAGAATTCAACTCGACTTAAAGTGATATTTCAATATACCTATACGATTCGTTCGGGTGGAACGCGTTCTCTTTGCGACTCGCTAGAGCTGATTGGTGCGGCGAAACTTTTCAACAAAGCTGTGACATTCGCAATAATTCGAATTCTTCCGAATAAATATTTACCTAAAATAATTATTCGATCGAATTCATTTTAGTCGAATATTTTATACGAATAACAATTATTCATTATTCGTCATAAATTATTCTGTTTATTTGCATAACTCTTTAATGGAATAAATTATTCGTATAATTGTTTATTGGAATAAATTATTCTTACAATTCTTTATTGGAACACGTTTTTCGAACAGAAATTGTAAAATTATTCGAATAATAGTGCGAATAATTGTTGACTGTTTTTGTTTTTACGTAATTTTATAATACTACAGAATTATAAAATTGCCGATTGAAAAGGGACGTATGGAAGACATAAATCGATAAACCGTAAAGAGAACACTACATTTTTATACAAATCGATTTCTTCTTATTTATTCTTATTCGAATAAAATCTCTTAGTAGAATGCGATCTTATTGGAATTAAATTTATATCTAGATAAACGTTTATTTCTTATTCGTCATCCGAAAAAATTGTTGCCCACCTAGGTACTTTCATAAGAATAATCTTTATAAAATTGATTTTGTTGACTAGATGGTTTCTTCTAGTCAAAATAGAAGGCAAATAAAATTAATTGTTAATAAATACATTTTCTTGGGTCTTATGCGATGAATACATGCATACGTATCTGCAATCTAATAATATACAATTTATAATGATTTGTAAAATTAAATTTCATAACAAAGAGAGCGAGAAATTTTGTATACGAATAATTCGAAAAATTGTTTATGTGAATAATTCGAAAAAGTAATGTGGAAGAAATAAATCGATAGACAATGAAAAAACACTTTAAATTCTATCATTATTATTCAAATGAATTATTTTCTATATGAATTCCTGGAGGAATAAATTCTTATTTGAATCAAATCTTACTCGAATAAAATTTCATTCGGATAAATTTCGATCGAGATAAATTTGTATTTGCAGCTAGTACAAGCGAAATGGGAAATAGACAATGTAATAATTCTGGAAACTAATTTATAACATACGGAATGATTACGATGAACGTGAACTAAATCCAGAGTGCTTGAATTGAAGACACAACTAATGTTTCTTTTAAAATTCAATAAAGTACATAACTAACTTGAACTTTTTCCTTGTGCGGTAGCTAAGTTTCACGTGCTTTTAATTAAATTTCTTGATTAAACCTTTTGTCATGAGTTTGAAAGCCGTTTTCTACAGAAGAGCACTTCGATGTTTCGTAGAAGTAGATTAGATGCTAATGAACTTCCGTGCATAGAAATTGCTGCGCGACGACGATATGGAGTAACGAACGTGAAATCGTTACTTATACTCGTAACGTGCGAGGTCGATGTGAAATACTTATTAAATATCTAGGTTAGAAAAAGCTTATTTCGTGAGCACTGTTATAGTTTCTCGTTTAATATGTGACCTACAATTTTAGCACCGAATTTACACTTTTTCTCCATTGTTGGAAAATCGAGACGGATCTGATTGGAATTTTAAGAACAGCGATAGTTTTATAACTTCTTGTGGTTTATTTATCTGTTTAATTATTTAGTATAAACGAGCCAGATGCCCTTTAGTTTAGAAATATTCATACTTTCGCTATATTATACAAAAATTTAACACTTTCGAGCCATGTAATATAGAAATGCTTTTCAATTTTGAGAATCTACAAGTTTAGTTTCATGATTACTGTGTCAATAGAAAATCATTGAAAAAAAGTTCTATACAATTTTGGTTCTGAAAAGAATTCTAAGATATTATAGAAAGTTTTAACATAAGATCATATCCGTAGTTACGTTAATACTCATACGTGTATATCTGAAACTGCTATAAGCGTTTCCACACTATTCAGTAGTCAAAATTTTGTATATGCGCGTGAAATCATTCAATGAATTTAAACACTTAAAAGGAGGACAATTTTAATGATCGAACATATGGAAATGGTTAGCTCAATTCGGACAATTGTTTATCAATGATACCATCAGGAAATGTTATTACGGAGTGACCAATTGCTGTGCCTTTGATTTCTTCGGGCATAAATAACTTTTTATTTATCAAATAAGACCTGTGAAATTTGTCGGTTCTTTCACGTTGTTAATTTTCGAATATATGTCTTTCGCTAGCCGAACTTCTGCACGGTACTGTACAATCATCGGTATTGCGCAGGTTGTACCTCACGCGAGAGCTGAACGGCACAATCAAAGCCAGGCAGCAGCTCAGAGTCTAGCAATCAGAATTCCAAGGTACTCGCGAGCATAGCCCGAAGACAAATGTTCACTGATGAATGGCGAAGGGGCATCGGATCGTGATTGAAGTTAATGGTGTTCGGTAACGCCCCGTAAAAAGCCGTATCTTATCGCTCGCAGCGGAGTCCACCCCCGGCTCGACGCGGAGCAGAGCGGCGCGGTAAGAAACAAGAAGAAGTAAGTAGCCGGGCCGTGGTAGGAGGATCATCTCTCCTCCGGGTTTGATTTCTGCGCGAGTCGCAGAAATCCTAACCGGCAGGTTCATTGGCACCGTTTCAATTCTGGGCAGCGGATCAAACGTCGACATGCGGTCTGGTGGTTGTAGCAGCGTGGGCGCGCGCGGCAAAGACGACGAGCTTTGTGCCGTCGACGCCGACACCGTCGCCAGCCTCGTCGTTCGCAGGAGCTATCATCAAGAGTCGTGCGACGTCTAGCTGGCGTCGACAAAGGAGGACCGAGGCCGCCGTCGACGACGCGACTTGGCAACTCGTCAAGAAGCTTGTAACCCTAACTGTGCCATTGTGCGAGAGGCGCTTGGCGAAAACTCCTTTCTGGTCAGGCCTGCTGTTTCAAGGCTTCTTTGTTTCGCCCAAAGGGTGAACGCCGGAGGCGCGTGGCACGCTACCACTTGTCGTCAACCTTCACCCTCGACCGGCTCCTTCCTCGAGCCACATATCTCGTGACCGACCGTGCTCGTGTCACGGGAACTACGGGTCAGGATCGCCAATGTTACACGCCCTATTCTATTTAGGATGCTGCGTTAACTATGGCACCTTGGCTATACCATTTGGTAGCTGAAGGAGATCTGGTTGCCAGGAGAGATTCCTGGTTCTAATGTTCCCTAATTCGTAACCATACTGCGGATTTTATTCGGTTACGATAAAAATGACTAAGTGAAATACGAAGTAATAAAGACGTTGGAAGAGTTTAAGGATCTTCTTATATTGTTCTCAATTTATTGATATCATCGAAAGAAGAAATAGATTTTTATTCAACTTCTGTCTCAAACAACTTTCATTTTGCATGAAGATCCGCGGTTTATTCATGACCGACACAACTTCTCCGAAGACAAAAAGTCCTTGCAGCCGTGAGAGTCGAACGTGGTCTTCCTTCTTTTAATATACATACCCTGTCCAGCCATGATTCGTTGATCTTAACATCGACTAGCATAAGCAAATAGAGCTTCCTTCGGACAGCGCTAGCTCTTGACTCACAAAGCTCTCTAAAGAGAAATATTTGTAGTCTCAAACCATCGCAGCCGACAGTAACAAATCTTATGCTCGAGCTGCTTATGACCGAACAGAGTCTTTGTTGATGATCCAGGATACTGCAACTGCGTTTAAGATGCATCGAATTAGACACGCTCCTCGTCGAGACCAGGCGTCGTCGTCAACGGGACAGGACCGTCCAGTCCACGCGTTACTCGCCTGCTTAACGCGCTTAATCAGCTCTACGGCTTCGGTGCCGAATGATTACGCGTCCTCCGCTACCAATTTCGTGACCCACGGTGTTGATTTTAATGGCATTACCGAAAACCGGGCTTAGCGAGGAATTCCCGAAGCCGGGTATTTCTAAGGCCTCCCAAGGTTTTCTCGCTCCGCGTACGACGCGTTTCTGATCCTGAAACGATATTAACGTCGACGTTATCCGCGCGGTTGATTAGGTCTTTCGCAGGAAACCTAACAGCAACCAAGACACGAGGGCGTCGGGTAGAGCTCTATCGGCAGATAACGGTGGGTTCTTCCACGACCGATCGATTACCTTTCGCGAAATCCAGAAGACCATGCGGCCAAATTTCATTGTCTTCCTATTTCATCTAGAAGTTTCAGATTAAAACGTCTATTTTTCAATTATCTATTTATTTCGTCGCTATTCAATTTTCCTTGACGCTCGTCAAAAATCATATTGTTTTTTTTTTTTCGAAATCGATGTAAGACGACTTGATCGCTGTGATAAATAGTTGAGTAATGTCGGATTTGATATTTGAACCTGGCGATGTCTTGAATAAGTGGTTAAAGTGTGTATTCTTGGTGCGACACTCTAATTAGAAGGGGTTCTTTAGATTGAATATTATAGTTGCAAAGTTGGCTTGCTTATTGATTAACATTCGAATGGTGAGAGAATAATAATGATTTTCTTCGAAACTCCACAGTAATATAGCAGCTAAGTTACACAGAAAAGGTTTTTACAATTGAATATTTATATTACTGTTCGATGGATTGATATTTCTAGATAACTTAGAAATATTTATTTAATATATGAATGATATGTAATACGAGTAATATGGTAAAATATGAGCATGTACTTATTCTAGAAAACCGTTTTCATGTCCCCATATTCAATGTCCCTAATTTGAACGGGCATTTCTCCCTCAACGAACAACACATTTATACATATCCTTAAGTACAAGTATCGACTTAACCGACTATTAAGCGTACGATATAATAATAAACTTGTACGTGCAAATAAAGTAACTGCACTAGGTTAGGTCTCCCTCAAAATAGAAAAAGTTGTAATTGCATATAATAATTAAAATAGGACACTCTGTATGTACATGGGAAAATTGAAGTGCAGAATAGGAAAACCAGTATGTTCCTGTTTAAAAACTCTACCCATGTTCAAATAAAAATCTTTTTACAGCTGATTGTTACATAACAATACTTGTGTGAGTGAATTTATAAAAAATAATGTTGAAAAATATCAATAGAATTTTTGCATTCGCTTTCGTATCCTCTTTCGATTATTTGTGTTACTGTTTCAAGGAGGAGCCGCAATTGAGCGGCGTTCCATATTGGTACTTTTATTTTACTTTTTAATAAAATTCGCAGGCTCTATTTGTCGCGGTAGAGCGCATGTGACAAGGTAATACGACCCCCGATTTTGTCTTCGGAACAGTTTTCCGAGGAAGGAAGATGGCGCGGCGGCAGTTCACATTTAGAACAACAAGTCTTTTTGAGCAGCTGGTGCGCGCATCGGCGCTCCCATAAACAAGCGAACGCCGTGGTCGCCGCCTTACTTTCTTCGGTCTCCGTCTTCGTTCGTTCCTGCGCGATCCTGTTTCCTCTGTCCTCGGCGTAGCCACCGTGTCGTCCGTCCCGGTTCCTCCAGCCACGGTTCTTTGTTCTACCACGTCTAAGGAAAGCCAATAAACCATCGAATTCCTCGGGTATATTGCGGGATTCCGGTGCCGGTTGGAACCAGCAACAAGTCCCCTGCTCTTATATTCCGCGAGTCGTCTTTCCGGCGAGCAGACGTTCGTACTTTCGCAAATTACTGGTCGCCGGGTTACGCGTGTGCTCGCCAGCTGCGAAAAGTGGGGCAAAGTAAAGCATCGAATGGAAAAATGAGAGTGAACCGCCGCTCTGCGCTCTTCTGCTCTGCCCTGCTCCGCCGAGCCGAGCCGAGCGTTATGCTCCTCGCCGCGTTTATAGCGCGGCCGGACAATTGAGACAGCCGAGTTATAAGGAAAGTTTCAAGGAATCGATAAAATTATTTTATTACCGTGCAGTGTACCACGGAACCCGAAGTTGCGGCGACCCCGGTTCGATCGCCGCGGCGATCGCGACGCGATAACCCACCGACGAAAGACTTTTCCTGTGGAATTTATTCCTTTTATACCTCTGTGATTGACTTGGTCCGAACCGGCGATGGAAGCGAACACGATTATATTTCCGGCGTTTTACGACCCCGTCGATTTTAAAGGCGGCTTTCTATTCGCGCACAACGCGATGAAATTAAAGTATTCGGAACAAACATCGAAGTACAGTAAATTCTCCACAATTTACCTTCGGCTTGTAAACAGAAGTAGACAGTTTGGAAAGAGGACATACGATTATTCGAGCCTCGCGACCCGTTTTTATAGTTACCGATTGTCAACATTTATAAAAACGAGGTGCATGTCTCGAATAATCGTATCTCCTCATCTCAAATTGTCCATTTTTGTTTACAAGCTGAAGGAAAATTGGGCAGAATGTACTGTACTCTTATAAATGTCCGCATATTGGCATGCGCAGTCCTGAACAAATGTATGTGAACACCTTTAAAACAACTTCCTTAAAATTGGGCCAAATGATCCGAGTTTCTCTGAGATGATAGGAGGACTAGTTCGTTAGTACATAACAAAAATTGTTGGAAACATTGTAATTTGGCGGAAGAAATTAAAAAATCACTTTTTTAATCATTTTATCTCAGCATGTAACAATACATGAGTATATAAATACAATTTTCTTATCTTTTTCATCATTCTTTTTAATTGCAATTTTTTCCACAAATTTGTTTAGTCGTTGTTTAATAAACTAGTTCATCTAACATCTAAAATAATTTATATTTCTCGGCGCGTTTATGAAGAATTTTCATTGGTGTCCACATATAGTTGTTCAGATTAGTAATTAAAATGTTACAAATTTCTTAAAATTAGTCACGATCTTCTGCTTCGTCGAATCCTCAGATTCATTTATGTTGATTTACAAATCAACAATTCTTGTGTTTGTATTTAATCTTCTCCTTCATTTCGAGGGACTACATACTTTTCAATCTCAGAGAAATCTTTATTGGACTTTTTCAATGTAAGGATTTCTCCAAGAAAAGATCAGTAACATCCAGTGTTATAGTTTGGCGTAAAAAAGAATTCCATCGACTTGTAATACAATAGATTCTTGATACGAAGCAATCAAAACGTCGGGATATTTTCAGTTTTTTCTGAATCAATAGATTTTTTAAGACTGCAAATAATTTAAATTATACGTAAACAAGCTTCCGTTTCAATTCTACATATTTAAAGTAATAAACACAATACCACATAATATGTATAATAAACGTATATGTATAATAAAAACAATGTAATACTCATAAACAAATAACAATACAATATTGAACAAATGAGATGATATTCGAATAATTAAGCTGTGAAGTTTATTTTATATTAACTAATACTCTATCGATTTATGCTGGTATTAATGTTTACATTTACATAGTTCACTTATCGGTTTATGATCTTACCAAACAACTAGTTCAAAATCAAGGAATCGAATGTCTCGAGTTTTCGGTTCCACGGAATTGGGGAACATTAAATCATAGTCGTATTAATCTCCACAAGAGCGACGAATGTAATCGAGCGGTGAAAATTCGTTTGAACGTCTCCGAGGAATTGGATGTCCCTAATGTGAGAACAATGTTTACGGTCCCGTGAATCCTTCGATTTTACCGACTTTAATTTGCCGATAAAAAATAGGTCGGAAGAATCAACTTCTGTTTCGAATGCTGCGTTTCTGAGATAATTGGACATGAGAATTAGTCAATAACGCGTTACTGCATGAACTCTGTTCATGCGCCTGACCATGACTTGCCGATTCTACTTGTTGTCGGTATTAACCCGTTGCACTATAACCAGTCAGACTCGGGATGAAAGTTTCATACATAATCGACTAAATATGAACGTTATTCACTTTTTAGATGAGAACTCCGACTTAGAAATCGAAAAAATTGGACTCTACTATTATCAGAATCTAAGAATAAAAGTAAATGAAAATATACGCATTTCGTTCAATTTGGAAAATAATTGACACTAAATCTATCCAAGGCGGTCAAAATGACCTGCTCTACATGTTATTTTCAAACTATTAAAACGACAAAGATTCTTTCATAGAAGATCTGAGCAATGATTACAATACAGTCACTTAATTGTTATAAAGAAATACATGATAGGTTCAATGTTAATGACATTAATACATAGAGTTAATGAACGTAAACTCGTCGAATTATAGAAAAACGTAAGAGAAATGTAAGATAAACAGTTAGTTCGATACTGATACATGTGTTTTTTCTTAGCGTCCGATGCGTATAATCGAATCGAGGATCACAGCAGGTTCAAGGGAACAGTTCGTTATCTTTACGATGTGCGAGAAGTTAATCGACGAGAAAGGTTCTGAAAATAATTGCTCGGTGCGAGGGGTCTTTTGAGTGTGATGAGTTGTCTGCCAGGTTATGGAACTTATATAGTATCTCGCTGTCCGATCTTATTCTTCCTCCCGTTCGTCTCCCAGTAATAAGTGGCGAAGCATTATATGGCTGGAGGACCGTTTAACAGTGTCGCCGAGTCGTGTTCTATCACATGGAGATACATTGAATTTTTGCCCGTTAGAACCACCTTGAACCCCGCCACGTTCGGAAAGCAAATGCCTTTAATGACTGTATCTCGTTAGTGCATCGCACGTGCTCTATCTTCGGTTCATAATGTGCATATGTGTCCGGCCGCATAGATAAGACAGAATTTAGTGTGGACAGTTTTTTTTTCATCCGATGACACCATATTCGAACCAGTTCGCAAAATCTTTTTATAGAAAATTACGATATCATTGGATCGTCTTGAAAGTTATTTCGTGTTTTAAAAAAATTTCGTTCGGTAGGGCTGTTAAAAAATCACTCGATTTTAGTACTCTGCCAATGAAAATGCAGGACTTTTACGAGCATAAGATGTCAAAGCAACCAGAAAACTGTGAGAAAGTTTCTCTTTGACTCCAAACATTAAAAAATCGTCTTTCATTATCGCGCGAAAGAACTAAACAACTTTTGACGTTAAATTACGTTGCTGTTGCTTATCTGCATTTACGTTAATGGATAAACTGAACTTTAATTAAAGTTGTATTTCTTGCATCCATGGTTTTAATAAATTACAAATACTATAGAAAGAAATGAATCTTCTTCCTTCGGATGAAGAAGGATTTTAAAATCTGTCTACACACTTTCATGCTACTCGTTCTTTTTCAAACGTTCGAGAGATTATAGCGTAATTAATCTTATAGCCTATCAACAATTTATTTGATTTTAAAAGATGATCTTGTGCTTTATTACATAAACTTTGTATTTATAATCTGTAATAATCTGTAATCATTGGGGCCGATAGGTCGTTTTAACTGCACGAAGACTGAGACGCAACTGAATAATTACGAATATTAAATGAACACTTTATTGAATGGGTCAGGTTCAAGCGGCTGAAATCAGAGCTCTCCCCACAGACGTCTCTGTTTCACCACCTACAGCCGCCAACTTCTCCTTTCCGCAGTCTCTAATGCTCAGTAGACCTAGACCTTGGCGAAGCGTTCACTAACCATCCTCTACAGTCCTCAACTGATTCAATATCTAACAAAAGAAAAAATTTTCACCGAATCAAAATTAGCAATATATTGCTTTAAATCTCCCTTGTATTATTTTGTACAATATCGGAACATATGTACATCAAATCTCTGGCTTTCATCATATATCTTGATACGAATTCCAAAATTCAGATCTTTGTTGTATTAGGTCTACCGGAAAGTTCTGTCCGTTTTGGAATTGAAATATAACACAATTTTCATACATTTAATAATATTTAGTGTAGAATATACTTTCCATCGTTACTTATGACTTCTTGCCAGCGTGATGGCAACTTGTAAATGCCATTTTTAAAAAATGATTTATTTTTAGAGGCGAAGAACTCGACTAGTGCTTGGTTGACATCAGCTTCAGTTTTGAATTTTTGTTCCTGTAAAAAGTTTTGCAAAGAGAGAAACAAGTGATAATCGGAGGGTGCGAGGTCTGGGGAGTATGGTGGATGCGACAGAATTTGCCAGCCTAGCTCTGCGATTTTCTGACCAGTCGCCAAAGCAGCATGTGGTCTGGCATTATCATCGGTAGCCATGTTTTCACGATCGCGTCTCACTTAATAATGACACGAGACATCTTTGTTTCAGTTTATTTAGGAGAGTACATGTGTGTAAATGCAATTATAAAGAGAGATAGTCATATATGTCTCAAATCAACATGTGCATATGGATTGAAACTTGAAGCGACCCTATCGGACAGAACTTTCCGGTAGACCTAATACATACACAAAACTAGCTTAACACGTATCCAACAGCCTTAATTTTGTGCTCACAGTAACGGAAAAAAATGCCCAGAAAAAATTTTCATTCATCAAACATATTCAACGTATTCAACAGATTAAATTTTATTTGAATATTGAAACAAATTCACGGTGAACCGTGAAACAAGAATGGAATGTGTGCAATTTTGTGCAGACGCTAATATAAAATTGTCGAAACAGTTTTTCAATTATCGTACAGGTTTAACGAATCAAGTTTTACTTTAATATCGAAACGAATTCACAGTGAACCATGAAATGGGAAATTTCACTTTTTAATTTTCTGCGCACACTAATATTGCAGCGTTATCAGAAAAGTTGTTCAATTATCCAACATGTTCAACAAATTAAGTTTTACTTCAATATCGAAGCGTATTCGCGGTGAGCCATGAAACAAGAAAGTTCACGCACTAAGATGTTGGATAAAACGATTCATACGCGTTTAATATTCAAGAGACGCAACAAGTACACCTAGCGCAGTGTGCAAATTGCCAGTGTGATTAGAGTAATGACTGAATAATAAACGCGTATAGCAATTATGTTAGGCTGTGTCATTTATTCGCTGTTCTATCTGGAGTGAATCGCAACTGTTATAGGAACACATGGACGCGCTAATAACTTTCCTCGCCGCCGAACAAGGAAACGGGGGCGCATTGAAATTTTCCCATTTCTCTGGTTTACTCTGTACAATCTATTAACCACGCTCTGACAAACGGCTTCATGCGCGCTGCACATTAAGATCTTCGACGATCTAGCTATATAGGTTCTCGTAAACGTTTCCTGCAGCCTGGAAACGTGCGAATCGTGCCGCGGAAAAAATATCCGGCCGGACGCCAATCGTTACATCGTGGCATATTGTTACACGCCCATCTTCTGCGGTAATTTACTGCCTGTAAAACCGATTTTAAAGTGGAGTTCGAAGCTTACGCGGTTTTTAACGATTAAGCTTAACGCGCCTCGCACGATTCGGTTGCTCCACGATTTTCCCGATATCGCGAAATTGTTTAGCACGCCATACGTTTAGCACCAAGACTTCACGGAACAATTTGATAGCAATCGTTCGAAGAAAGGTCGCGACGCGTAGATTTCATTTAGGGAAAGTGTGTCAATTACTGTGCCCATTAAAGTGTGACGTTCGAAGTTTCCGACAAATTAAATAAAATTTATACCTATGTCGCGCTTCTTAACACTATGCCGTCCGCAGATCTTAGATATGATTCTTTTGTTTGACGCCGGCATAATAGCTTGGAAATTTTAGATTTAAAAAAAAATTTCGAAGATGGCGGTAATATAAATTCCTAAAATTAAGATAAGTCATCCGAGAATTTTCGTACGTAATTCTTAGTTAAATAAGCACAATGCTATAGTTAGTTTGCTGCCTTTTAACACCCAAGAAATATAGCTCAAATGTTATTTCAGTTTTTTAAGATGGCACCAAAGCGGTACCGCCGGCATACAACAGATAGTTTTTGCATGGCACCAGCGTTGTGCCACCGGACAGCATAGTGTTAATAATGATCAAATTTATAATACGATTGCAACCTTTCGTGCATTTATTATAATTCTTTTATAGGATTAGGAAACTGATTAGTAGTCATAATAAGTGGAGCCCCAGCTATAGTATTTCCCCGTATAAATAATACAAGATTTTTATTATCAATTCCATCTTTATATTTACTAATTCTAAGAAATATTTTTAATTTTTGGTAAGGAATTTTAAAATATTATCCACGATGTGTATTTAGTAATTAAGCACACCGTGAATACACAGGTGCAAATTTGTTCATAATTGAAACATATAAAGAACACTAAATTTGTAAGAAAATATACAATACAGTAATTATCGTGTGCGAGTTGAAGTCAAAATTATAGTAAAGAGAATTTTGCTGAGAACGTTGTATAAAAGTTTGACGATGTTTCGACTGACCGGATAATTTTAATGGAAATATAGGTCAGGAATAAAACTTTTGGGAAATTTATTTGAAAAAAATGTATAAAAAAAGAGAGGTACATTGTCTTGGGAACTTTCAACTGTGTACGTGGGCTCCCGGGTTCTACAAAATTCAACCGCACCACCAAGACGGGAACTAACGCCAAAAAAGCTATATAAATCCTCAATTCTGTAATTCTCAGGATTTCACCGCATAAATCTAACTTTTGCGGACGGGGGTTGGCCAATACAGTCCAGAAGATTCAGGGACCTTGGCGAGACTAACTCTAATCTTCCGATAGCTCCCGCTCCGTTGAACTATATCGAGTTCTTCTGTAAAAGACTTTGATTCTCGTAGAATTGCGCTAGTAATGCTTTAAAGTTTGCCAACTTCAAAGAAATGGATGTTCGAAATTTCGTCTGTTCTATACTATAATTATTTATTTATGATACTTTTTCAACCGTAGACTGATCTTCTACGTAAAGAATCATCGGCTACTTTACAAGTGACATTAAACTGCTGTAAATAAATACAAGGATAGAGTTTAAGTTTTAAAGTAAAGTACGTATGATAGCCATTTTACAAAACTGAAAATGTTATAAAATGGTAGAATTATACACGTCTGTTTTGAAATCTCACTTTCTGGGAGAGCGATTGTTGCTTATTATGAAAGATTGAAATAGTTCAAACGAAGAATGCTGTATCAATACAATTGTAGAATTTTTATGTCAAAACTGTTTCTACTAAAACACTGAACTTCGAGTGTTCGTTATAGATTAAATAACAGTGATATCAAAAAGATCGAAAGTCACGTTGTAGAATAGTATCTGCAGAATGCGTTAATTTAATTCAAACAAAATAATGAAGATTATACACGTTTAGTTTCAAGAAGAGCATAAAGGAACTTGCCTACTTATTCGATCTATCTTCGCTATAATTACATCCAGGCACAGTAGAACCATCGAGGATTTGCGATATTTATTCGAAACCATAAATGGCATAATTAACTGTTTGACCACATTAAAACTTTTTGAACTGAAAGTACCATCTAAGTCATTTCGTGACATCGAACTCTTTCATATCGATAGAAGCAGAACCTCTTAGGGTTTTAAAATTGCAGGACTGGAGAGGAAAAGATTTTTGAAATATAGTAAATAGACTATAAATATTTTTAGCTTCACATGTAATACAGAATTAAGCAACTAAACTTTTTTTTTAAATAGTAGTTGTATACGGATATTACGTAGTTATATATATATTCGAAATGCTGTAACTGTTATTTAAAAACCAAATTTATTTGCCAAATTCTGTATTAAATGTGGAAATAAAAATATTTATAGCCTACTCACTATTTCAAAAACTTATTTTTCCTCAGCCCTGCAAAATTGTACAGCTATTATAAAATGACTAGAACAGCGAACGAACTAAATGACTATTTTGATATCTTCAATATTTGTCCGCCGTCTCTTAGGACACTGTGTATCGTCTTCTACACTCTACTACAAAAGGGCTTACAAATTTCGTAAAATAAAGAGTAATTTCGCCGTTTCGCCGTTTGTAACTACATTGTCCAATATTGAAACTCGGAAGCAATGACACAACGACCGACAAAAACGGGAACGCACGATGGCAGATCAAATTCAGACGATCGCAATAATGTTTTTCTTTTTCGTTGCGTTACAGCACTTCGCAATACTTTAGCAGGCACCGAGCTTATTTCTATTTCTTCTCTCCGCAACCCCCGAAAATTGAATGGGACACACTCGTATCAACTATGTTCCGGCCACCCTCGTCGAAGGTATACGCGCTCGTGGAATGATCGTCATTCGTCCGTGAAGGGAAATAACGTTGTCACGGAAAGGGGATACGTTATTGATATCGGTAGAAAGCGAGATCGGCCGGCGACGACGAAGTAAGAAGAAGGAGGAACAGCCAGAGGGGAGCCAAGAGTTACGTGTAGGTAAGTGTTAATCTTGGTGGGTTAACGCAAGTGGCGCCCGCTGCCAAGTCTGCGGATTATCGCGCATCTTGTAATTGCCAACCAATCCCACGGGTGGAACCGGTTGGGAGTAGCTAGATCTGTTTGGCATCAAGCCTGAGTGTGCTACCGCGCACTTCTATGTACCGTCAGCCATTCGGCGAGCTGCCGACGTTATTTCCTCGGTGGCCTCTTCCTCCTCGCTCCCGCCGACCCTAGATTCGGTCATCCCATTCTGCGATCGTCTAAATCCTATTCGACGTCTCGACCTTCGTTCGTTTGTCAACAACGACGGAGACTATTGGTCTCCACGGAAATCACGAATGTCCAGTATCTAATGCAGCATTGGACAATAGGGGCTAGGGAGACTATACCCTCCTTTCCTCCTTTGCTTTTTCAATTTATCAATCGATAACTATCGTATTCGCGAACTTTCTGGCCAGGCCAGAGACGTTTCACGTCGTAGTCATCGTTATCTGCCCGAATGGTAAATGACAAATACAATGAGCGTTCTCCGTAATCAGTAGCAGGCCGCGATGAATCACGGTAATGGGACTCCGATTCGACACGGGGATACCGAAAGCCATAAGGTGGCTTAGAGCTACAATGAACGTTGAAACGGGGATCCTCGCTAATGTACTCTGTGATAGATTCGCGGCAGAGATTCTAACCGTTGTCTAAGCCGGACCCTAACACGGGTTTTCCAAGGAGCTACTATAACCCACAGAAGCGTGCTCTAGAATGCGAGGCTGGGTTACACTGGGTGACAGGCGACGCGATGCATAACTGCACTCGGATGATACCGAGGAACTTTCGTACCGAAGTTGTTAAGTGCATCCTGCGTCGATAATGTGATTAGGGAAATGGCGTTCATGTCACTGACGTAATTCCATACAATTTTAGTACCAGTATACTAGACAACCCGAAATGATTCATTCATGACTCGCTCATCGTAGAAACATTTCCGTGAGAAATTTGTTGATAAACCTCTTCATTTATTGCGATAGAAATTGTACGAAGTTTGAGGAAATCCAATTTTGGCATTGTTACAAAACAATATACGTTAATTGCGCTTGAGAGCTCGGTAGTTGAATTGTTATTTGATTAAATTCGATTAAGTTGTCGTTGCTATAAAACAATATACATTAGTCGTCCTTAGATCTTGACGGTTATAATGCTGTTTAATCTAATTAAATCTTGTCATTACTTTAAAACAATTTAAATTAGTCGCCTTTAGAGCTTGGTAGTTCTTGTTGTGTTATTTGACTAAATTTAATCAAATTGTTGTTATAAAACAATGTACATTAGTCGTTCTTAGATCTTGACGGTTATAATGCTGTTTAATCTAATTCAATCTTGTCATGACTATAAAACAATATAAATTAGTCACCTTAAAGTTCGGTAATTCCAATGTTATTTGTCTGAATTTAATCAAATTGTTGTTACAAAACAATATACATTAGTCGCCTTCACAGCTTGGTAGCTCTAATGTTTTCTTGGTACAACCAATCTTGTCACGGTTATAACATAATACAGTAAATTTTCCCTAATTTTCCTTCAGCTTGTAAATAAAAATTGACAATTTGTGAAGAAGAGATACGAGCCTTGCACCTCGTTTCTATAATTGTTGACAATTGGCAAGTATAACAATGAGCAGCGAGGCTTGAATGACCGTATCTCTCCTCTTCCCAAATTGTCCATTTTTGTTTTGCAAGCTAAAGGAAAATTGGGGAGAATTTACTATACGCATCAACCACGTTTAAGGTTTTAGTGTTAAAAGATCTATATCATCAATTATATAGGTGACACTAATATGAGACGGTAATTACGTTTTCGAATAAATCATTTCAATCCGTAGCGAATAGTCCAGTTTCGTGTAATCGCCTAAAAATTCTGGTCATAAAATTGCTCGACAGATTACCATTATTAAGTGTTTTTAACCCTCTCTTATCGGATGGACTAAATTACTCTGCATCATCTAGTTGCTTAAGCTGATCACCAGTATTATAAATGTGTTACAATAATCTTCTACCTAGAACCAAGTGCAATATGTATTTACATTAAACATCCTTAAAGAATTTCACAATTTTTATCATATTTCCTGAAACAATTTGAAACTTATTTCGTCTGTGAATTTATTTCTGGGTTCGTGTTCGCACGTCGGCGAAGCACATGCACCGCGACGGGCTTTAGCGGAGCAGTTCGCGCGAATGGAGCTAAAGTTTTTCGTAGAAAATCAATGAACGAAAGTATTGGGGACAATCGAGAGCATTATGTCGCGACTGTAACTTGTAATTGAAAAAAATGTAGACTGAAAAGCGAGCAGGTGGTTACCGGCGCAGACAAATCGAGTGGAAATAGCAAGAGAACAAAGGGGTGCACGTTCCTGTTACGGCCGAATTCGGGTTGCCTGCTGAACTTAACGAGTTGTTTGTGCAATGAGTGGAACGCGATGGGTCACGTGGTGGGCACACCGGCACGAGTAGGAAATGTCTAAATTAAACGACAAATACGCCGAGACACGGGGATTTACACGGGGCGCAAAACACGCACCCTCCATTTTCTCTGGCCTGGGCGCCTGGCCGTGTGGCCGATCGCCCTATTGTCGTAGTCCTTGTACGCCGAATTAGAGTGCTGCATTACCATAAGCCCATCATTTATACCGGTGTGTAGCCGTTTCCCGCATAAATCGCGATAACACCTTAAAATATGAAAGTAGTTCGAGCGCCGACTGCCTTGACCATCATCCGCAAGCTATCGTCTCACTTGGCCAACTTTTAATTACTCCAAGCAATTGGACGAAACTTGCCCGAATTACTATGCTTCCCGAAATTTCTCCGTCCGCCGAAATAACACGCGTTCGAGATGGTTTTACTACCGAAATTGTTTTAGTGGACAGTGAATCCGCGGCAGGAGAGAGACGTTAAAAGCACCGCAGTACTGGATAATCCCCTATTCTGATCTAAGATCTGAGATAGTTTTCAAATTCTGTAGCATAGTTAACCATTTGCACTCGAAGTTATTTTAACTCTGAGTGCAAAACATTTTTACCGACTCACAACAATTCCATTTCATATAATTCGTTGCATGCGTGTAAAATTCAGATAGACAAATTTGATAATGTCAAAATGATTTTGAATAGTGGTTTAAAAATGTTTAAGTGACAGAGTCGTCATTCGAGTGCAAAGGGTTAAAATATCTTTGAAACATTTGGAAACATTACGACTAGAAAACGTCCCTAATTTTATATTGAAAATAATATTGTTATTAGTCGTTGTCAGTCGTGAGTAAAATGAGAAAGTTCAGTGCAAGAATTTATTATATGACTTTATATTAGATTCGTACGTTATGAATGTCATGCAAAATATATTACTTTTAAGTTTTATTCACATTATAAACTGCATCTAGATCGTGGTAGATCAGGTCTTTCATAAATTCCACAAATTAAACGCTTAATACGAACACTTCTTATGTTTTTTAAATAATGATTAATTACACTGAAATAAAGTACATTAAAAGGAGCAAATTGGATTTGTACAATAAGTTTGATTGATTTATCTTCGACAAAATTAACTTCGAATATATTTGGATGAAAGTCAGCGAGTATTTTCAAGAAGTAGATACGGCGTGTCATGATCAGACACCTCGTCCGGTGCGATCATGGAAATGATTAATGAACCATAAAATCAATACATATAAAACTGATTTTCGACAAAATTAACTTTGAATATATCGCGATATAAATGTCTGAACATTTAGAAGAAGTAGATACGACAAATCATGATCCGGCACCTCGGCACGACGATGTTTGAGCTAATTTTTATTCCATGTTCCAGACTTATTTTTCCACACGAAATCGTAGCACGAAAATGAGAGTGCATTCTTCACGAAGCAAACTAAGAAAGTACATAATTTAGTATTCAGAAAGTTTTCCGAAAGAAGAGAACCGAGTTCCACTGATAGACATCAGCCTAAATTGATTGTGGTGGTGAGGATAGCTATTATGGCCGGCTATTATGACGGTGTCAGGTTCCTTCTCCCGAGGTACAGGCTATAATTGCATGAATAGAACGTCAGTACCTAGTATACATAGAACACTTAGCATAACCTAAACGATAATGGGTTGTCGAAAAACTTTGAAATCCCCTTCGAACGCTACTCCAGAATTATTCCACTTGCACAATATCGAACACAAAAAGGTTCACAAAATTTCAGTTAACCCAGTGAGATTAACGCTAACTCTATTAAACTCTAAATGTAACTAACGTGTGTTTTGTTTTGTAACGATGAAAAGACTATTTATTTAAACCTTTCATCACGTTTACTACAATGTACGCTGGGATTAAGAAATCTATTCAATTATATTTTAAACACGCGTTTTTACAATCGTAGCAACTTTAAAACAAAACTATGCAATCGAGCATTTTCATTGGCTCGGTAGGTTTAGTGTTAAAGCATTGCAATCAACGAGTAACATTTCACAGCAAGCAAAACCGAATAGTTGCTACGCCTGCAAAACAGGAACGAATACATCGAATACAGAAGCTATATTTCGCTAGCAGTAGCACAATTCACAAAAATCGAACATAGGAGGTTGAAAACCGTTTAGAAGTTTCCTGCCGGTAGACAAAAAGCAATCAACGACTAGCATTTCCTTGCAGTAAGCAGAATCAAATAATTGCTTCTCCTACTACACATCAAATACATCGTATTGAAAAGCTTTATTTCATTAGCGGTAACTAGAATTAGGCATAAAGTACTCTGATTAATGATTTACGATTATAGCTCGTTAATTATTATAACTAATTTATAATAGTTCGGTAAAAAGCGTCAATGGTTAACAATTAAAATTCGTTGCTTCCAATGAATTATTCTAAATTAGTAATAATAACAAACGAGTTGTAATAGTTACAATTGTTAATCATTAATCAGATTACCTTTTGGCCAACTCCGTCGTTACTCCATCTCACAAATATCAAGAATAAAAAGTTCAAAAGCGGTGAAAAACTTTCCGCCAGTAGAACTAAAGCGTAACAATGAACGAGTAACAATTCCAAAAGCTGTCGTATGCGCGTCGGACACGCAGCAAGCAAGAAAAAATGCGTCGGAACCAAACACTTCATTACTTGCGACAACAAACTTCACAAAGACCGAGAATAAAAAGTTCGAAAACGTTCGAATATTTCCCGCCGATAGAAACACAGCACCGCGATGAACGAGCAGTTCCTTCCACATGCGCCACATATTATACATCGAATTCAAACACTTCGTTATTTGCGCCAACAAAATTCACAAAGACCAAGCGCAAGAGATTCGACAGATTTAAAAGTGCCCGTAAAGTCAGTGGACCGAAAGCGTCGCAACGAACGAGTATCATTTTCTGAAGCTGTCGCGCGCGGGCCGCACACGCAGCGAACACGGCTCGCAAAACCCCTCGAATAGTAAGTTCGACTGGAGCAGACCGAATGGCATCGGATTCGAAAAAGGCGGCGCGCAGCGTGGGAAACGCTTGTCGATTTGTATCCGGCGTGGGTAGAAAACGCTCGTGAAGCCAAATCAATTCTAATGCCTCGGAACGTATGCGAATGTTTTACACGCGACGCGCAGATCGGCTCGGCTCGGATCGGCTCCGCGTGGCGAACGCTCGCGTATTTCAGGGCTGACGGTGGTGTGCCTTTATCAGAAAATCAGCGAGCAAGTGAGAAGCACTCGAGTGAAGTGTAGGTTTCTGGCATCGGCCGTACGTCGCTCGAGGATTCGTGGTATCCTTTTTTGTTATTTTTTCCTGCTCTTTTAAAGTGAACACTCGGATGGATAGGACGGATGGAAGGGCGGCGATAGGGGCGAGAAAAGAATAGCAGGACTTTAGTTGTTCGTAGGCAAGCAGTCTGGATCGGTATAACGTGGTGGTGCACCAAAGAGGGTTGGTAGCCGGTGGTGTGAGGGGTGTCACGTGTGTTTTATAGTTTCGCCTGGCCGGGGGCGGTGAGGTGTTGACGGACGGGACGTGGTACAACGTCCCAGCGTTGCTTATCTCTCTTTCTCTCTTTTGCTCGTCTCTTGTTTCTCACCCTCTCAGTCGCGGCCGCTCATTTGCTATCTTTCTTTTACGGTTGTCTGTCTAGCGCGTACTCGCCGGTTCGGCTACCTACTGCCAAAGCTACCCTCCAACAAAACCCAAACAGTGTTGCCAAACGTCTGCGACACATAGCTACGGTGTGCCCATTTACATTCCGCTCGCCGGGGAATGTTTCACGTATCCAGTTTTATCGGGAAGAGACGTTCGATCATCCTACCGCGTGCATCCGACGACCCTACTTAAATTTTCTTCTGTCTGTTGCATCGTTCCGGCCGAGTAATAACTTAATCTGCATCAGGTGGTGCCAAAAACGTTTTGGATTTAGCTCAGGAGAGTTTGATTTCGCTCTTTGATGTATGGGTTCCGGAACGGTGCTTGCGTTTGAATTATGTAGCTGTGGATGCTTTAACACTGGAGCCACGAGCTGGCAGCTTCTAAAATGCCGTGTTTCCGATTTTTCGGTTTGTTTCGGGTTTATTGATAGAAAAATGTGTTCGAATTTGAATCGAGTCGATCTGAACAATTCTTATAGGAATGTGTAAGCCAGTGAGAAGATTTACTTGTATTTGTTATCTCAGGATACTGATACTTTTCTCAGTATAAATAATTTCGTATAAACATTCAAAAATCACCACTTTTCATTACGGTAAAGTGACTTAAGCCACTTTCAAAATAAACGTTTGTTATACCGTTAATTAGCAAAACTTGTCTCGAACAAATCTCAATAGTTCTCAACTTATTGATTGCAAATTTTTAGAAAATGGAAAGATACCGTTCAATTGTAATTAGTGTTACCATTAACTCGATTTTTTTGAAAAAGTGACTTATGCCACTTTCAAAATAAACGGCTCATATGCAGATCCTAGTTGCCATAGAATAGTTATTGACGTGCAGTTTATGAAATTTTGTTCTGTACATACAGTACGCACGTATCGGTTTCAGACGTAAATACTATAGTTGGTTCCCAGTTCGTTCTTCCACACCGGAGTATAACTTTCATACCGCAACGAGCTGTCAGAATCCTAATTTATTGCTCTCATGGTAGGCACTATTGTTGGATACGTGTTCGTTCAGTTTTGATCTGTAGTTATAAATTCGAGTTATCTTCACGTTTGAAACGTAAATGATGAAGTAAAGTGTAAGACATACGCAAAGCAATATCGCAAGTCGGATTCTTTTCACAAACATTTTGAACAACACAGTTTGCACCTCCTGGTAACGTTTGCCCTTGAAGAATTAGATAATGCGAATGAATGACAATTGGCAAAATGTGCGTCAATTAATCTAGATGGTTTTGATTAATGATGACTGTCCTCCGGATGACACTCTTAGAAACGTTATAGTGGTGTCTGAAACTAAACTGTGCAAATTCGAAGTGTTGCCTTATGGCGACACTAGGTTTCAATTGGAAAAAACTTTACGTTACTCTTAAAAGTTTTCATGACGAAAATATTTCCGGTTGACCGGTTTTGATAAATGATGACTGCCCTACGGATGACACTCTTAGAAACGTTATAGTGGTGTCTGAAACTAAACTGTGCAAATTCGAAGTGTTGCCTTATGGCGACACTACGTTTCAATTGGAAAAAACTTTACGTTACTCTTAAAAATTTTCATGATGAAAATATTTCCGGTTGGCCGGTTAAAAAGAAATCGTGAGACTAATTTTTCGGCGAGATTCCGTAAATAGCAGACTTTCGAAGCATATAACGCGATCAGGTACACAGAGGGTCGCGGATCAAACGAAAGACGATACGTATCGTCGAGAACGTAGTCATCTGAGCTAGTTCCCGGAGAAGTGCAGATGCGGCATGTGTAACGCCTGCCGTGCGGAATCGCGTCTACGAAGTTGCGAACGATGGGTTTCGCAACAGCTGAATCGCGGGACTGTGGCAGGCGCCTCTGATGTAGTGCGGCGAAACTTTGCGGACAAACAAATCCGCACCGGAAATCCGACGAACGGCCAATATACACGGGCGACTCGCCGAATAACATTCGGTACGAGTGATGGAGTCGTGACACGGGTTAAAAGGCAAATTGGGTAAACAATTAAGACAAACGGCTGCGCGAAGGTATCGAGACAAACAGCCTCTATCCGCGCCACCGATTTCACCGAGCTACAAATACGTCGCGTCGCGCCAGTTCGCTTCTCCGTTCTTTTTCCTCTGCTCGCCGGCATTTTTTTTTTAAACCGAAAACTTGTTAACCCGCTCCCACCGGTATTTCAAGGCGGGAAAATGTCAGTGACAAATGTATTGACAGCGGCACACCGGCGTGGGCAGAGTGTTGACGACGCTCCTGCAATTTGTCCGGATGTTGTTGTACCACTTTCTAACAGGCCGCTCAAGTAAATGTTCAAACAAGCTCTAAAACATACATCCATCACGGTTCGAATACTTATGTCGTTAAGAATTGCTGCTGGCAGCGAGTACACATGTTTGGACGCGTGTGGCGGTCGATTTAATCGCCTCGAGTGCTAGTGCTTGTCAAAGCTGATGCTTTAATATTGTTTGACAACTATCGGGTCTTTGTTTACGAATCTCTGTTGCAGATTTTTCAGTTAATCGTTACTAGACTGTGGATCTTATGCGTTTACGATAGAATTGAGTAAATCAAATTAAACGCAGTGGAAGCATTTCAAGAATTTAAACATAATAATGTATTATGTTTAATTCGTTAGAATTATTTAAGAAAGAAAGAAATGTCTAGATGGCTTCTGTATTTTATAATCAATGCTGACAATTTTCATTTTGCATACGAATCCGCAGTTGAGAATTGTTACATTAGCGTTCGTAACTCTTTATTCGGTGGAAGCCTATTAATAGGATTTTTGATGACGGAGCTAAATCTAAACAAAGTTCGACTATTTTTTTTTAAATAATAATTTCGTATGAACGCGTTAATCAGTATTAATTAAAACAATTTATTGGATTATGAGTGAAATTATTATCGCTTTCGAACGGCTTTTTAAAAAAATTGTCAACTATTGACTTTCGATTTTAAAATAATTGTTAAAAATTGCCGGTACATAAAGTTAGTGCAACAGAAATAAATTTAAAGTGTTCTGTTCTGAATTAAACTAATTCGAAGGGGTGCAATTTTCAGAAATACATGAAATAGAATAAATTGACTGAATTTCAAAATTTCCCAATAAGAAATCAGTCTGCCAAGTGCGAATACTTCATCCAAAACAAGCGGAAACAGATATTAATTAGTAGCGAGAAATGTATCGGCTGAAGTATTTAAAAAATTATTAACATTAGGGGAATATTATAAAATGTGCATAGTAAAATTTAGATCGTGATGTTTCTCTGCGTCATGATCTATTATCCCTACACTGTGTTGATAACGTCGCCGGTGACACGGTAATAGTAATGGAGCGTTTGCGCCCCAGAAAATCAGGTCACGAAAATACATTGATGTCAGGTCTATTCTTATACCTTGCCTGCGATATTACTTATGTATCAACAATTGTATCTTCTATTCAAAGGAATGCAGAAAGATCACATAAAGTGGTGAGTTATCACAGTGCATTCAAAAGTTGTGTCGTTCGTCATCAGATAGAATTTAGAAATTCTCGAAATAAAATTGTCGTGAACATCTAATCTACAATAATTACTTCGTGACCATTTACATTATATTCTTACCAGAAATGTAAATAAAATTGCATTGCAAGCTATGCTTTTGATTTAAAAAGAATATTCAAAGGAAACAAATATATTTGTATCAATCCTAACAAACGTGTCTCTTTAAACAAATGTGTCCTTTGAAATACGACTCCTTAACAACTAAACGAAGTCTTCCAGAATGCATTTTATATGACTTGCTCATCAGTATCCGTCATACATTACTTTAATGTTCCAGCTTTTCCCTGGAACGTATTAGATTCTCTATGGAAGACCTCAAATCAAACTTCATATTTCATTTAAATCCATTATTGGTCTACAGCTTGTCTTGTTTAAATGAGTACAACAGGGTATCTCGGAAGGAGTCATAGTTGTTTAAAAAATGTTTCTTCAAAAGTTGTTTGGTAGGATAGCCTACATCGTGTAGTATAGAAAATCTGAAGGTCAATCTAATTTTCTTAAATGGGAGGCTATAAATTTTCTTCAGAAAGTAACAGCAGAGATAAGATAGATCATTATATTTTTCAGTTATAGTTATTCACGCCAATATGAATGTTAATTATATTCTAAAATATGTCACATTTTAATTATGCTATAGTCAATGGTAAGACATGTAATCGTGAATGACCTCGCTGTTAATTCGGCCACGCGAAAGCAAATAAACTTATAATAACAATAATAACAAACACCTAATAAGCAAAATATAAATTCAAAAACGATTCTCTAACATACATGAATGAAGTATTAACTGTTCAATTAATAGTACAATGTAAAGTAAAGTATTTACAACCGGCTGTGTGGAAATTGTACCTCTCCACTTCCTGCGATGCATAAAAGTTGAAATTCTAATACTCCCCCGGTATTATAAATTGAGCTACACGGAGCGAGTCGGCCGTAAGAGATGTAATGATTTTGTCGCGCTAATTGTAAGTGCACTCTCCAGCGCGGCGTATTCCGTGAATGATAAACGAACTTACAGTTTAATCAGTGAACTTCCGTAGAAAGCTTTCCGGTAATTAGCGATTATTGCTTCTATGTAGTTGCTGGAAGTTACGGGAGATGGGAGACGGGAGAGGTTTTTTTTTTTAAATTATTGTACAAGTAGATTACGTCTGGTAGCGGCCGCCTCTTCATAAGCAGGATTGGTCTACAGGACGAGGCGAGCCTCGAAGGCTAGAGAACCCCTAGCACCAGGGCCCGAGTTGTGGCGCAGTCTCATATTTTAAGTCTGGTAGAACAATATTAAAAGTACGGCAGCTGCGCTGTTGGCGAGGGGGGAAGGGCGGAACTGAAGTGATATCACACAGCTCTCCGGTGGGACAGCTCCATCGTCGTAGTCTGCAAAGCTACTCCTACTCTCTCTCTCTCTCTCTCTCTCTCTCGTTCTCTCCTCTCTTCTCTCTCTCTTCTCTTCTCACTCTCCTCTCCTGGTGACTATGTCTCGTGCACTTTAAGTCAGTTCCTTCTTCGAGAACACCGTTATGAAATACAGCTCATGATTCGCGCGAAGTCCGCCGATCATCAGCCTTCTCGTTCATCTTTCAGCGCAACTTTATTACGCGACGCTTATACTCGAGTATCCATAATTTATGAGAGATACCAATCCCCGCGTCGAGGAAAGAACGTTTGCGGTACCTACGAGACACCTCGCCACGTGGATGTCTCACTTGATTTTCGACTGGGCAACGGTGTAATCGTAAAGCTCTTCCAAACACAGTTCACGCCGGATAAAGTAGAAAAGCCTTTCACGTGGATAAACGCGAGCAGAAGCTGCTGTACTATTTTCTTCTCTTACTTATTTCAAGCGGAGGTCTCGTTTTCGGAGATCCAAAGTTGCAAACTTTTAGAGTGAGATTTTTATTTAGCGTGCTGCCACAGAAAGAAAACCACCTACGATACAAATGGTATTTTTAACGTTGAAGTAACAGTTTCCGTTGTTTTATGGAAATGACAAAATTGGCTGAATTTGAAATTTATGCGACCTTGATTATTATTTACTGCTGATCTCTGCGAAATGAATATTTTGTGGATTCATCAACAAACAAGAAATGCATCGTTATTGATTCCTGTCTTCGATCATTTTAATCAGTTATAGATTATATAATCGAAGTGTTTAATTCTTCTGTTAGTTAGTGTCACTCTTTTGCGTTTCGTCCATTCGATTTTACTACAAATACGTAAAATTCGGGGTCTATGGGTTGGTTCACTGACATTCATAGTATCAGTATCAACGTTTATTAAAACATTATTATTAAAATTCAGACTTCATGCATTTCTGAGAAATGCAGGTGTGTGAAACATAAAGTAGAAAATGCATCATGATAATTTAGAGATACTTTCTTTATTTTTAACTTACTAAAATTCCTATTAAAAGGACAAATCTTTCATTTTCGTTTCTTTAAATTATGTATTTGATAATGTTCTGATACAGTATAGAAATCCGTACACTATCGAAATTACTATAAAAAAAAATCATTATGCATGAAACTACTCCGACTAACGATCTCCGCAACGCATTAAAAGATCATCGAATGATTACTTTTAATCGTCAACGAAGACGACGAGGAGGCCCGTAAATATTTACGAGATATTGTTCAGCGAAACTAATATTTATTTCAACGACACTACCCAAATGTGTGAAGTTTGTTTGCGAAGATTTAATCAAGAAATTTTGCCAGATGCCTTATCGCCTAATTGAATGATCTTTTTAGCGATACGTGTTTAACGAAATTCTGTATGGAACAACAAAAAACAGAACAGCGAGAAGCAACTATAGTAATCTTGTGGCCCAGTGAAAAGGGGATGGTCGAGCGACGGAGGACGGTGACACTGTCCAGTCGCAGAGTCCGCAGTCAACGTCGCTAACGACTGCTGATAGCTTGCAGATATTGGAATTGTTACGAAGAACAGGCACCTTCGAAGAGCGTTCCGTGCCAGGACACCTTGCTTGTTCGAATTTCCCAGAGAAAGGTAACGATCTTACACGAATCGGAATCGATATCCGGAGAGTCTCGAGAGCAAAAAGGGTGCTGAGGACATTTCACTTGTCGTTACCCCTACTATCGCTATCCTTGACTCTTTTAAAAATGTCCACTTTGAGAATTTCCTATTGTCGCCTTTTTTGGAGGTTTCTTAAATGAAATAATTTTACCATCAATGGACGCATAGCTACATTTCTTTACATCGGAACTTTCTTTCTTCGTATTATTGCAAGTGTGATGTGTTTGATAATATAGGGAAGTTATCAGTAGACTCTGAATTTTATGCATTTATGACAAAAATAACTAAATAAAATACCAAATTGTAAAAACATTTAAAAGACTGCAGAACATTGCCATCTTCCCTTCGATGTATTAAGACGATTAAAATAAGAAACACATTTTTATACAACTTTTGTTTCTTAAAATTAAGTTGGATATGTTTATTTTCCATAAAAATCCGCAGTCTGGTCTCAGACTTGCTCGCCAACAATTAGCTATTTAAGTGTCAACATTGAAATAAATATATCAGGTCGTGTCAATCTTTAAGAAATTTTTTATACATTTAAGAACCAAGTGTTCTATTACTGTATTATATTACTCCTTTAATAAAGTTATGTTGTATAAATCCCATTGGCAAGAAATCAAATTTTTAAGCTGGAAAGATTTTACTGCTCTTGTTACAAAAGTCTTGTCTCCTAGCTCTTTAGCAAGTGTTCTTAAAAAGGTTAATTATAACAGGCCGAGCATAAAGTACACGACGCTTGACTAACATCCGCGGTTTATTATTCCATCGAGTCTCATAGTTTCTTACAGTTCTGTCGTAAACCTTCCAAAGTTAGTAAACATTCCCGTGGGGATTATGGACTTATAACGCAGAGAGCAGCCGAAGAAGATGCTGTGTAAAAGTGAAATTTCAACAAACTTTTCAGTTCGCACAGTTTAACCTCAATTTTATTAATTTCACTCCTGAAAAGGCGAACTTGATGGGAAGATGAACAGCTAAATTTGCAAATTCTTCCATCGATAGTCTAACACAAAATTTATATCCATCTTGAGGTATCTGCAATGTTCACAAATCACAAAATGATGTGTGAACAATGCATTGTTACATTTATTCATGAAAATGTGGAATAAAGACGTGAGATATTCGCCATTAATCTCCTTGTACAAGTTACTATTTTCAAGAATTAATTGGAGCATTATGAACGTCAAGCATAAGATACAAAGAATCGCAGGAAGTATTACTTAAATATTAGTGATCAGTAGATTGAAAATCGATATGGAAATTCTTATTTCCATACGTCACTTTTAGAAAATAATATAAAAAAGACAAACGTCCTTCTTTCTTTATGTGAAAACAATGTTGCACTGTATTTTCCAATTATTTATTGAATAGAATTGTTATGTATTTCATAATTGTTCCAAGAATAAGATCATATTGAAGAACACATGATATTAATATTAATAACAATTAAACTGAATTTAAAAAAAGTTTTCTTCGTCAACTAAAATATTACATATGGTGAAAAGAAAGAAAAATGTTATTAGACCTTGTTAATTTATAGATTTTCTTGCATTTTTAAACACTGCACATGACACAACTACATTAAAATTGAAGTGGTTAAAAATACGTATAAGATCTCACTTCGATCAATTGATTGCCACGTTATCCATATGTATATAACGGAATTGTTTATCCAGATTTGCAAATGAATCTTGCGCTAATATATTACGTCTTTCTAATTTCATTAAAATCCACGCAACTCAAGTTTTCAATTTCATTCGATCAAATTGAACACTTCAACTTCATGAAATTTGTCAAGCAGTTAAGGTGCCAGTCAAAGTGTTAAATGAACTTCGCTGTCAAACAAAGAGGACAATTAAAGTTATCTTCAACGAGGTATATCTTCTCGCGTATAGTATTACTCGAAAATGTCCAGGATCTACTAATTGCCTGGCCGAGTAATCGCTTACGAAACGAAGCCCCAAGTATTATAATGTTTCGTATAGCAAAAAGCTGGTAACGAAATTTCTCCATTGTACTAACAAAAAAGATCGGCTTCACGTAGCAACGAGAAAATTTCTCTCGACGCAAGGAACGAGTGAAGGGGAAGGTGGAGAGGCTCTCGATCGGTGAAACTACTCGAGGTTCCTTTACCGTGGAAAGTTTCGACTCCGTTGGGAGGCGAACGAAGATGCAACGAAGCTCTTCTCCTACACTCATCTTCGTTCGCCCATCTCCTCCACCCCCTGCTCCGCCGGCATTGGCCTTCTCTCTCTCCTTCTGTCTTGAGATGTGATGGAAAGTATTTATCGTGACTCTCCTGCTTGCATCGGCTCTTGGTCCTTTTTTCGTCAAGAACACCCTGTATAGGGAGAGGAGGTGAAACCTTATCGGATAGTTCCCAACTGTGGAAAGCCTCGGCCCGGCTCCGGGAAGAGGAGATTTGATAAAGGTCGAACGGAACGAACCAGAGAAAACAACTAGAGTGGATTTGTCTAGATCGCGGGGAAGCGGACTACTCCCCTCAAGGATTAAAGATTTCTCCGATCTCGATATTTTTGTTTTAAGCCCGACTTCCTAGAGCACCGGAACACACGGTGTCTCGTGAACAAAATTCTGGACGCGGTAGAACCTCGATTATTCGGTCCTCAAGTATCAGAGTTATCTGTTATGCAACGATTGGGTTCGTTCGGAAAGTTGTTTCGTATTTCAAACAATTCCTAGGGATTTCTACTAGCATAAGATTTCATGGCTATCAAAAAAATGTCAAAAGGAATTTTTGTTTATTTTCTTCGTGAAAAGTCGTCTTCTATTTTCTTCACAAAAGATCTTATAAATCTTATCATCATCATTTTCTCGTGATACAACGAAACAACTTTACGTATGACCCAATACTTTTCGTGTCTAAGTCCAATTTAAGGTAATCCATACGTGAAACGAGTTATAAAAATCGTCAAATTACAAAGGTATTTTTAACTTTAATCATTCAGGTTCGATGTTTTAAGACATTTTTGTTCCCGTTTCAATTCAACACGAATATGATTATTTGATCGTCTCAATAATGTAAACCGAGCATTAAAATTTTGTATTAAATTTTTTAACGAGTTAAAAAGTGATATTTTTTAAACGAACATTTATTAAGCACATTATCCGAATCAGGTAACTGTAATTATCAAGTTTATTTTTACTTGCTATTATCTATAATAGTTTGTGTGGATTTCCTTTTTATTTCGGGTAAAAGCTACAAATTGAAATTTCGCCTCGCTAAATTGGTTGAAACTAATTGCAAGCCAGCACGATGCGAGGAGCATCGTGTGCAAATTTAAGCTATTAGGTAATTAAATTTAGTTCTGCAAAATATTTAACAAAAGTTTCAGCGAACGCGAATGTATCGCTAATCTATGAAACCATTAATCTTGACTAACCTTTTGTACAGGTAATTATCTTTCTAACTGCAATCTCCATCTTTTAGGTTCTTAAACTATTCCGAAATAGGACGTCCATTAATCACATTGTCACCTCACTCGTTACATTCTTTTTCCACCGTCCACGATAAAAAGGAATGTTACAGTAGCTTGCCATGAGACAAACGTGTTTGCGTCAGATTTAAGCTTCCAGGCCAACGATATTAATTTTTACAGACAGAATTGATTACAGTAAAACTATAGTGAGATCGGATTTTGTTTTTAGATGCCGTGCAGGTATTGGGTCTTATTGAAGGAAGGAAGCGTTTAAAAATTAACTGTCGGAAGACCGTTTGTGTATGCAAAATTATTTATGCACGTAAATATTTCGTTGCGATAATCTATTTGAGAAATAATATTTTTCTTAAAACGGATAAAATTCTTGAAACCAATTTTGCACTTATATCGTACTCAAGAAAAGTGATATACTTTCACTGATAAATTTGAGGAGCTTATTCCGGAGTTAATTATCAATTTCAATATTTTATAAAGATCATAAAAATGCTGATACCATTGTATAATAAATAATTACGCGAAGAATTCCGAAAATATGGATAAGAAGGTGAGTTACCAGTATCTTGTTACTACAGAATTCTGTTAACATATTCATTACCTCGATTGATTACCATTACCCCATTCCTCGCGCACTCATACAACTCACCACACAATGAAACCAAGTATACAACACGATCGCAAATCTTGACATGACCTATTGGAATCAACCGAAACCATTATTCTAAAGGGGATTAATTGATTTAATCGAATACAGTAAATTCTCCCTAATTTTCCTTCAGCTTGTAAATCAAAATGGACAATTTGGGAAGAGGAGATACGATTATTCGTGCCTCGCGCCTCGTTTTTATTATTGTCGATAATCGGCAATTATAAAAGTGAGCCGCGGATCTCGAATTTGATCTGAAATGAAATGCGGCTTGGTTTAGCGATCGCTAAGTTCCATAGTTCAACATATTCCGTGGATGCGCAGCGGAAATGCGGAACTGAGATCCAGCTACCCGAAAAAAAGAGGGAAAAAGCGAAAAATCCGTGTACGCTATCTAACATGCATGATTCACCAAGAATGCCTGGCATTCATCGCGGCGAAGCCTTCGATGATGCTCGAACGTACTTAGTAGCTTGAAAAGAGATCGACACAAATCTAAACGGCTCTGCATCGGCTCAGTCACTTTGGTACGTGGTATTGATTCTGTTAAGTAGAAAGCATTCAGCGGGGGCGAGAATGGGATGAGGATGCGAAAGTGCACGCCATTGATGGCGGTAAACGATGCGGTTTCTTTCAGGGCCCCGGCTCGCGGAGAAACCGCTGAATGAGTAACGCGCCACGGTTCGAGGCGTGCATAAGTCGATAAAAACTACATCAATTAGAGAGGCCGTCGGTTAACGCGCAAGCTTCGCCGTTAAAAGACGAAAGAGAATTAAAAGGGGCAGTGCGTGTTTTGGCCGTAGCCGGCGCGCTTAAGCAGAGTCACCCTCTCTTCCGACCCCACGGCTCAATTCTCGGCCGTGCTGTATTTATTGTTCAAACGAACTGCAATTTTCGGAGTTCATTTAATCGCTCCGCTTACATTCGGAACCGCGCGGTAAAGATTTAAGCAAGAACTTTCTTTCAACGCGAAATCCCCTGTACCCGGATTATTTACTGGACCGGCGAAAAGTCTCTAGACATTTTAATCTATCGTAAAAATGCCAAACCAACCGATAGCGGAGTCTTAAGGCCAAAGGACTTGATGAACGCTGCAGAGAGTACCTATAACGTGTACGTGTCGCTTTAACTTCAGTAAAATATAATTAGGAAGGTTTTAAAATGCTAGTCATGAAATGATTGGTAGTGTTTAATAAAGTTAATCTTTTTCGTGGGATTTTTGTTGACAAGACAAATAAAGACACACTAAAGGCGAGATATTAAATTAAACTTGATCACGATTTAATACTATAAGAATACATGATCTCAAGAAATTGTGTGAATAATCAAAATTACTCTGAAATGCTTCGTAAAATGTTTGGCAAAGTTTATTCAAATCCATCTCTTTTTGGGATGATCTTTCAAAAGAAACATAACGGTGCAATAAAAGTAAAAAGTTAAATCAAACTTGACTACGATTTAATACAATTAGAGTACGCGATCTTAAAAAATCGAAAAATCAAAATTTCTGAAACACTATTTAAAAAACTCGATAATGTTTAATGCAATTGATTTGTCTTTAAGATAGTGAGAAATTTAATTAAAATCGACTACGATTTAATACAATAAAAATAAACGATTTTAGTAAATTGAACAATCGAAATTACTAAAATACTTCGTATAGAGTTGATAATATTTAATCAACCTAATATATCCTAGAAATTATTTTTGACAGAAATGTCAAGCACAGATCTTTTCTGCCACAAAAAAAAGACGAACATATGATTCTTTCAGTGTAATGAAGATTTTCAGTTTTGCAACCGGAGAAGAATATTTAAATTCGCATAGAATTGAGTAGATTCTACGAGAATTCCAGTCCCGAAAAATGTTAATTGAACCGCGCGTGGATGCCGATTAAGAACAAATCGCCGAAATAACAATTGACCTATTTGTAGCGGACGGAGAGCAGCGGAAATAAATTACAGGGCAATTGAAATCGTTTGAAAATTATCCAGCACGCTTTGAAAACGCGACGTCGGTACAAATCGTGCGAGCGTAACTGCTGTAAATACGATATCCATGTATTATTGTAGGCGCAGGACGGCATTAAATGAACACAGTAACGGGTATTACAATTTCTAATGCGGGGTTGGTAGAGGAGAGGGGGGGGGCATATTAAAGCGGGTTATTAAAGTTAGATTATGCGAACGGAATCATTATCGAATTTTCAAAACCGTTGCCGCATAATCTACGCGGTGTAATACAGATATAGATGGATTTTACAAGCGGCCGGATAAATGCAAATTGTTTATTAGGCTGACGTGGCAATTCTACGCCGTGGCCCTCTCCATTTCGTGCTCGATTCAATGAAACCGGAAACAATCGATGTTGTGTGTAGCGTTAGCCCCGGCCGAAATATATAGTCGCGTATCACATGATCTTTCCCGGCAATTTTCACTCGCGTCGTAACATAATAACGACGCGGCATAGATCAACGGTCGGCACTTTTTCGTTACGCCCGCAAAAAATAACTTTACGACGAGCGCGGAAAATTTGGTTTCGACCGTGGAATAACACTCGCGCGCGCAGTTTTTTTTAGGACGAGAAATACGAGTGGAAGAGAACGAAATGCGCGCATATTTCGAAGCGCATTTGTTTATAAATCACCGGGAGAAGCGAACAGAGCCGACTTGCCGCGGTAAAAATATGAATCGCCTCGGGAAGAATATCTGAAACGCCGGAGGGTCGGACGAAGGAGTGATTAATTAGCGGCGAAAGCAGATGATTAAAATCCGGACGGAGCGCGCACGCGCTCGCGCGCGTTCGGCGGACATCAAGGGAGAGAGGCCTGCTCAGGAATCGCGCGGATCCATCCGGCTGGATTTTATTCCGTTGCCGTCAGTGCCAGTAAATCAAGTCACGTGTCATTTACTCGAATACGTAATGTATCGCATAAATATACGAGCCACGCACACAGCCACGCATGGACGGACATGTGGAGGGCGCAGAATTTTTTCCCCATCTCGCTCCGACCTTCTTCCATCCCCCTCGCAATGGCCTCGTCACCCTCTGTCCAGCCTGGAAACCGCAATCCCTCATCTTTCCCTACATTTACTCGATCCGTAACGGGTGAAACGTAAACTCGTTCGTTCGCACCCCCGAAGCCGCCCGCGCGCCGGCTGGCCTCGTGTGCGCCTGCACATGTGAGCGTTCCATCCGTGTGCGGACGCGCGCAATTGTGCGGTTGCGCCCGAATTTCTCCGCAGGTGTAGGTGCGCTCGCTTTTTTCCTTGTCTCTCGTCGCTGGCGCGACATCGACCAAGATAACACAATTTTTCGTGGCTGCCACGAAAAAATTGGGCTCAACTGAATGTTCCTATTCCACGGCAGAAAGCATTAACGATAACGTCATTACTGTTAAACTCTGTCCGTGGGACACGGCCGGAACCGTTCCGAATTTCCGAGATAACGTTCCATTGATATATCCTGTATAAACGTTCACGGTCTCGCGTCACAGCAAAAAGAAACGTAACGTCAAATCGATTTGACTTTTTCCTGCGGAAACACCGAGTTCGAAGCGTTCCTCTTTTTCGCCGGCGCTTTTTTTCGTCGGCCGATGTTTTTGGGTCTAATTTGCTTTACGCCGTAACCAATTAACTGGCCGACGCTTTTGTTTCTTGCCGCGATCTACACTCGGCGTGCGTCGATCGTTTTCTTCGAATTATCGAAACCATTTTTGCTTATTTTAACACTTGTATCTTTGTAATGCAAATCATGCCCAGATTTAAATCAACAGAGAGTACTGCTGTAAATCAAGTTTGCTTGGATTTTTCTTGAATATTTTATTTTAAGTATCATCGGTAGATTGCGGATTTTTATGCAAAATGAAAATTGTCTGCACTAACTGTAACATACGGAAACTATATAGATATTTTTTCTTAGGACTTAATCATTTTAATAAGATCAAAATAGTGGCAAAGTATTTTTAAATTCCTTATATCGTGATACAGCCTTTTCACATATGACAACTTTGGGATGTATATTTATTTTGAATTATGTGATTACGATATAACTATAACCTAGGAAATAGACAAATTATTTCATTTAGCAATAAATGCCTCTTCCAGTCGTATCCAGAATTTAAGTTCTCCAGTAAAAGACAAAGTAAATGAATAAGTATTTAAACCGTAACAATGCCACATTACTTTAAGTATTATTGTTTCAAGAAATATTTCGATCAGGAAATGTAGATTACATAATAAATCTGTATCGCGTATCTGTCACAGCACAGGAAAACCAATAATTTCATTGGAAGTGTGATATCAGCTTTTTATTAATACGTTCTTGAAAAGAAGGATATAAGGATTTTATCGGGCGCATTTGCGAAGGGAAATAACAAAGAACGTATTCAAGAAAATAAAATTCCGCCGTCCCAGATATCTCGAGAGAATAAGTGGAATCGGTAGCGGAGACTGATTTATTGGAAACATTTAATTCAACTCCGTACTTCACGAGCACCGGCAACTCGATGGAATTCATCAAGAGGAATATCGTGAAACAGCTGTCACCCAAACCCGCCATATTAAAAGGACGAGACGCCTATTCAGATGGAGCCGGATCCTTCGCGGTTAGAGGATTTCGAGCAGCAGATCGAGCCGGAGGAAAAATGAGATACGATGGAGCAGCTAAGCGTGAAATAGTCCTCGGTTACTCTATACAAGGTTTCCGTACCGCGAACTTCGGATATTATCTTCCCTCGGATCTAGGCAAACGATTTTACACTTTTCCACGTCAAAAGTATTCTTCGCTATACTGCCGAGAATATTCGAACATTTGTCCCGTCGTTCCTCCTTACGTTTTCGATACCGATACCTTATTGTTTTCCAATTTCCTTCGGGCAACTGATATCATTGACACTGGAACACTGCTTGGTACGTCGCGACGTTTTATTTCAGCTTTCTCACTTTATAATCATAGAACATGTTCGCGGAGCAACATAGAGATATAATGGAATTATTAATAGTTCTTTATTTAAAGATTCGGTGAAAGATTAATAGATACTGGTTGACAAGACTTCTGGGATCATTAAATTAAATTTATTTAGCACAAACGATCACATGCCTTTTCTATTTTAGCTGTATATTTTTATTTTATACTATTAATAATAATAGAACGATAATAAAAATGAAAATAAAAACAATATGATTATTATATACTTAATATCCTAGCTTCTGATAACATAATATAGCTGATGTTTAAATTGATTAAAATCATCGCCGTTAGCATAAGTGCAGTTCAGAGAAAACGAGTGATATAGTGATGAGGCACAAAAACTCTGGGAGTTTTCCTGAAAGATTGTGGATTCATAAAACTCATCAAATCGGTGACAGTAGGTTATAATAGGGTTAAGGTTGTATACTATCGTTGTTTTCACTACTTGATACACTAGCGATTAATAAAATACAATGTATATTTTGTATAGAACTAAATTAACATATCTCTCTGGACATTCTCTTTGTGATCTACCATAACTCCAGTATAACACGTATTAAGAGTTAACATTTCCGATAATTACGTTCCAGTTATCATTCCACATACGCACGAGAACAAGCTGCATAAATAAGGAAAGATCAACAGCAATATCTTAAATGATATCTGTATCCGATACATTACTCGGACGAAATAAAAACATATCGAGTTTCTTTCCACATCAACATTATCGAATACCACGTTCATTAAAGAACGTTCGACACTCTCGCTCAAAGAAGTCGCCTAGAAAGCGAACCGTTTCCGAAATTGGTCGAGGCAGCTGCCGGTATCGCCCACGTAAAACATAAACCAAAAACGCAACCCAGTTACTTTGACGTTCACGACACAGTAATTAGGCAACCGATGGAACACCGGTTTTCCCGGCGAAGCGGCGAGCAAGCGAGCGAAATTATGCAGCAGCGCGAGAGTGGAAATAAAGGAGAGGTGGCGGGCGGAAAAAGTGGGAGAATAAGAAAAGTAAGAATCCGGTAATTGAACTCGGTGCCAAGTGCCGCGGGGATAGATTCGAAAATGAGTAGATCCCGGGAACCGATGCGGCTTCGGAGGATCTCGCGAGGCTGGTAGGCAGGGGCTGAGATATCGAGAGAGATGGATAGAGATAGGGATAGAGAGAGGTGAGAGAGGGAGAGAAAGAGAAAGGAAGAGAGAGAGACAGAGAGAGAGATGGCTAGAGAGAGGTCCTGGGTCGTGATGCAGCGTCGATGGCGGTGTGATTTGCTTGCAGCGGTTCGAGGCTCGACTGTTTCGGCTCGAGCCGAAAAAAGGATGGCCGCCGCGGCGGAAGGGGTCGAAGGAGCCGAGGGTTTTCTCGAAGGCGCGAGGAGGCAAGAACAGGGGCAACAACGGAAATAGAGGCGTAGGAGGCTTTGCCGTCCCGCCTCGTCTTGATCAATACAGCCACGGCCTACTACTATAGGTAACGTTTCGCTGCCTGCCTGCCTCCTGCCTTGCTTGCTTGTACTTGCTTGCCTCCCCCTAGCCCCCCTGGCTCGCTACTATAGATCTGTCTCTTATTCGAACCAACACGCTCCGTCCCATCCCGCGGCTGTTCCATCTCGTTCCGTCTTCCGCTACCCTCTAGAAGAGGGAGGAGGTGCACGCAGCGGCAACCTACCTCACGGGACACGAACGGCCGAAAGAACATCTCCCTTTCCCTTCCGAATACACCCCAGTTTTGCTTGTTAAAGAGGAGAGAGCATCCGAATGCTTCAACCCAGAAACACAAGCGGCCTGCGTGCCCGTTTATGAACGTTCATGATCGAGCTGCCGGCTCTAAACTTCCCGATTACGACGTCCGACAATCGAAGAACGATAAAACCGGTTGTTCCCCGTAACGAGTACGATTCCTGCGCTGCGCTATCTAGATCGTCGATCGAGCTACACGTATGTACAACATGCGAGCGTAATTGATACCTTGTAATTTCAACGACTGCCGTCGAGTTTATGATCTCCATTTACATGTTTACATATTTGCGGTGCCGCCGAGTGAACGTGTGTACGCTCTCGCCGTGGATAACGAAACTATCTGCAACTATGTGCGCGTATCTAGTCCTTATCGACGGGCTGATTAAATGTAACGAGCGAAAGAGCGAGTACAAACGACCGTGATTAGACCCGTGCGAGTTCGTTTGGTTACTTTGGAAATTGTGCTGCTTCGCAGTTTAGCTGCTGCTTCGAACCTGATTGCGGTTATAACTGCGTGGATAGTTTCTATTGTTATTGGTCGTAACAATTACATACCTGGAAGTAAATATAAAGGCATGATACATTGGTACCAGTTCGTTAACACTTCGTCCGAACACACGCTAAAATAAAATCGTGCATAAGCATCGACGAAAGATATTATGATATCCATAATACAAAGTTGAACTTCGGGAATTTTTCGAACGTGTTGCAAGATCTTTGTAAAATAAGAATCAGGCTTTATCAAAATTGATCGGTTTCGCAATTTATGAATTGTCTATTTCTGTGTGAAACAATTTGTCTCGGTATTGTACTCTACGTTTACTCGTCATCCCTTCAAGATTCTACATTAAGTTCGTATAAAAATATCGCACGTACTTGTTCGCCAAGTTCGTAAACGGTACTAAATAAAACGAACACAAAAAAGGTATCCGATTTGAAACGGCATAACAAGTACACGGAAACGCCGCGGATGAAAAAAACGACGATCAATTCCGGGACAACCTGATATCCCCCGAACCATCGAAGTTTACGTTTCAAAGGAAGAAAACTCAAAGGAGGCTCTCGGCCTATAAATAAATTCGTCGAGAACGCGTCGGCATAAAATGCCAATTAATTCCTTTTGTTTAACTAACGAGGGATGCTCAGCGGCGCAAAACGAACTTAACCGAAGCGCGAACGCAAACACGAGCCGCCTGTTTCGTTCGCCTCGGCTTCCACGGCGACGACGGCGTAGCCTCCGGAATACGAGAAGACGCGGGAGCCGTTCATCCGTGTAAGCTAAGTTTCTGGTAACTGCGCCTTTGGCGGGGGTGGTATTCGCCGATGGATGGGCTCATAAGAGATTCAAGAGCGGCTCGTCGCGAACGATAGAGTTTTCTGGAAAGAGGGGGCGGTCGGCGAGCCGCGGCGGTGCGGCGGAGGAATGGCTGAATCGCCGGCGTGGCTCGCGTGCCGCGGCTGGCAAACGGCCGCAGCCAGTCGCACGCCACAAAAATTAACAGTTAAACAATGGAATCCTGTTATATAGCCGTTAATCAGAAACCGAGGTAGAAATAATTAGGCAAGCGAGTTACCGTGCGCACCCGGTTCGGCCGGGCTCTCGCGGTCTCTATCGTTCTCGGGATTCCGCAACGAACGCCACCCTCGTTCATCCTTAACCAGCCCCTCCATCCTAACCGGTTACAGCAACGGGCAGACATGAAAGGAGCGGTCGTGCTTTCCCAGACACTCTATACCTCCCCGCTCGCACCCTCCACCACCACCCCACACGCCCACCCAACCCCTTTTCCTCATCCTCCTCATTCTCGTCCTCATCGTCCTCATCCTCCGATCCCCGTCTTCACACTACGTTTCTCGCACGTGAGATTCCCGCCACTGTTACACGGCGGTTGCTGACTCTTTATGGTCTTTTAATTAGAGCCACTTTACAGAGCGAGGACAGGAAAGGTTAGGAATGCCGCTTGGAAAGTTCTTTAATTTGCTCGATAAATCAGCGGACGGTTTTCTGGCACGACGTGGAAACATTTATCTCACATGCGGCGCGCGTCACGGGCTTTCTAGACCGATCGCACTTCCGTCGTATAATTTCGTCGCTCGCGGCGTGCCGCGTCTTTACTTCCGTCTACCCCTGTTTCTTGCGCCGTTTCAATTGGGACGGAGATTGAACCCGACGGTAAATTACCGTCTTATCACTTAGTTAGTCGACGCCCGGAACTACCTCGTTCCTTCGTCGCTCGTCGTTAAACTCCCGACTCCTCCTTTTTTTTTTATAGACCCTCATACGCTAGCCAGAAATATTCTCCGGTAGCTCTCATCTGTTCCCGTTCGACACTTTCATTCGACCAGGAGCATTTTAGCCGTAATCTCGTAGTTTAGCGCGGCCACCGCTGCCGTAGATCGTGCGCGATTCGTGGACGCGCTCGGTATTGGATGATGTTCGATGAAAAAAGGAAAAATGGGTTAGTCGACACAGAAAATGGTGTTCTCAACCTAGCAGCGTTTCCCGTGATAATCGATTGGATACAGATTAGTTTATTTTTATTATTCTTTTCGAGAACATTTTCGAAATTCATAGAAGCGTTTACACTAGTTCATATTTTTGAAAACATTATTAACGCATGTGCACAATACGATCATCGTGTAGTGCGTGTTTGTTATTCTGTGTTGTAATTAGTTTAATTTCTTGAAAATACATTTTCTCGTAAGAATCGCACTAAATTGCAAATTCTTTTGCATTACTCTAGGAAATCGGGAATCAATGAAATTCCCACATATACCATTATCTCTCGAAATCGCTAATCGAGTGGATTAGAATCATAGTGGCGTAGGTCATATTGTCCTCATTGTGAGAAACAATGTGTATTATCGTTTATTAACACATCTATTGTTTACTGGCCAAATTTATTGTTAACATAATTTAGAGTCAAATTAATTAATAGTAACTTTACAATTTTATTTCACTCGACTTTGCAGCATTTTGACACGTATAGATTACACATTTTCGAAAATCCAACTGACATTACTATGTTTCTGAGCCACTCAATTGAAGACAGCCGTTTTTAATAACCAGTCTGCGGATCTGCATGGAAAATGCAAATTCTCCAAGGCGATTACGATAAGAACGAAATTTAAATAAAATTACGCTGTTTCTTTTAACAACTTTGATAAATTGAAAACAGCGTAACAGTACTATTGGATTATTCTTATGGCTTCGGAATTTGATATTTCTGCTATCCATTTTTTCCATAAACGCATAAAAACCGCAACCTAATAATAGCAACGCGTGTTCGTAATAGAACTGCAATTAGAATCAGACTAAAAATGATACAATGAGAATTTAGGATAACCAATTGACGAAAGGTTCTATCTATCCCACGTTTCAGTGGATTCGTGCGTGGAAAGTTAATCTCAATTAACACTCGTAAATCGCGGTTATACGGCCGCAACTTCGCAACGGAATCTCTTTCGAAAGAGAGCAAGTTTTACTCGATAAAGGTTTTGATGAAAGTGCTCGCGTGTAAGGAAGTTCCGTAGCGGCCGGGGTATATCCATATGTTTCGAACTTAATCTAACTCGAGCCCCGAAAGCTCGAACTTTTTGCGCGATATTTGATCACGGCCGTTGTTCTCTTTCAGTGGAGTCTCGCCGGGCCATAAATTTTTCGCGTCTACTCGTAAGCCGTGGCTGACCGCAAAATAATATGCGGCGGGGTCGGCCCTCATGTTTGGCTGATCGGCGGCTGATTACACGTGTTCCACGCCAATGGTAGGAGGGCATGATAAAGCTGGCGGACGGCTGGGGCAGAAGGCCAGACACAGCCTCAATCACCGCAACCTGCTGGTCAGCCTAATCCGCCATGGTGGCCACCCATTCAAAATCAATAGATAATTTTAGCCCTCTACACCAGGACGTGTATGCACGGTGACGCACGTACGTTGTAAAGGGAGGCCCAATAATCCTCAGCCTTCACTCACCAGTCTCTCTCCTATAAATCCGTACCCACGGGTTAACTCCAACTTCGAAAATCTCCAAGTAAAATCGACTTCCCCGAGCGATATGTAATGAGTGCTCCACTGGCAAATCGTTTTTTCGCTGCTAGTAATGACGTACTATTCAGTTGCCAGCGTTAGGGATGCGAATGATTTATTGCTTCGCCGGTGAACGAACTTGATGACCACCACGATAAACCGCGGTTAATCAATTAGGGAAGGAGTGTGATGTATTGCACGAAGCCGCGGGGTAAACAAATTCTCCACTGATAAATTGAAGCATTCCAATAAGAGATGCTGGCTTGTCGATACGATTGTGACACTTCGTGGTTGAGGAGTTACAATATTAACCCCTTGCACTCGGATGCCCGGTTATTGGAGACGTAACGAAACTACTGATAATAATGGTACGTTGAAAAGTACAAATCTTTGTTTCATAAAATCTGCATCGATACAGTTTTGTACCAAAATATTTCAAATGTTAGGACATTTTATATTTTATTCGAAGCGTTACGTGATATTTTTTCTCCAAGAGAAGTAGGTTAGAAAGCTAGCAAATCATAAATAATCATTCCCGATAAATTATATTTGTGAATGTGGAAAGATATGGAGTTGCGTTGTAATATATAATATATGTATATTATACTATATATATATACATATATATATATTATTATTATTACATATTATAGATTATAGATTATATAATATATAATCTCAACGTCTTAGTATTTATTTACACGTTTATAGACAAATTAAAATATTTTGTGGGGTCGCTGATAACCCCAAGGATTAAAACTGACTTCAAATTATTTGTTTTAGGAATATGTTCAAGAACAACACTATTATTATCTCTGGTTTTTTCATGGTTGTGTTGAGTTTCTTGAGTTTCTTCACAAATGTGTATTGAGTTTCTATTTTTTGAAGATGCTAAGCAGAATGGTAAAGGAAAAAAAATTTTCCCTAAGTGTACAATAGTCCTCGAAGTCCATCTGTCTGTTTATCATCATGTGTACACTATTGCGATCGAGGTGTGATGAAGCCCTATCGGAGTATGCAGTGTCATTGACCTTACCAGATGTACAGGTGATTTGCCCAACTCGCGACACCTGTGCTACTCTCACTTACCCTCATTACGAGGGTGCTGCGATACTCTCGATTTCTTCGATTTTTTATTAAGAGATATCATTCACAGTCCTCACAATCTTTAGATCATATTCAGCATGACGTAAAAGAAGTAATTATTTTGTTATGTTTTGTTACTATTCTTTATTTTTATATAATTCTATATTATTTGTTTTGTTTGTACATTTCAAATAGATATTGCTATTTGAGTTACATCGCAGCATTTTAGTAAAGATGATTCTTGAATTTGATCTTGGTGAATGATACTTTTGACGTGTAAAACGCAATGATCAAAACAATGTGTTCAAGAACATTACCAAAGTTGAATTTTTTCTCTTTTCTATTGTAATGAACCTCATTATTATAATACTTTTATTAAGAATTTTTACGGCTATTATAATTGCAATATCCATAATATCAACATCCGCATATATCTTGTTGACTTGTATTTGATCTAAATTCGTCAATATAATCTTAGTTTGTTTGAGTAATAATTTCGTTTCTCCAAAAAAAAAAATTAAATATGATTTTTTGATATTTAGTGTAGATTATATTCGATGGCGTAATCAGCACTTTCGCAATTTTGAAAAAGTTCTGCTGTTTATGATAAACTACTGAATCTCAGAAAACGAAATTACTTTTTGAACAATTATATATAAACCCAATAAAATGGATAAAAATGCCACAGAATCAGTTACTAAAAACACAAAGAAACGGAGAATGCGTGAAAACTTAGATACCATAAAATTGACCTAAACGATTGACAAATGCAACATTGTTTAATGTTTGGTATTCATCAAAAATTCGATCTATCATTAACTAATATGTAATATAAATATAATGTGAGTACAAGTAATTTTCATACAACACGAATGTCACATAAAGTCCCAAAAATACTATAAAAATTATAAATTTCTTCTACTATACTTTCGCAATTTAATCAGCCCTCTGGAATAGTTAAAGCAGTCCAGTCAGCGAGATCTCATTAATGCAACGCAGTATCGCGGGGTACAACTGAAAAGTCGAAGAAGCAAGGAAACGATGAATACCATTAGGCAAGGTAAATATCAATTAAGCCGGAGTAGGTTTAGAACAAGGGTACCGACGAGCGCAGAGATGAGACAGGGACCAAAGGTTATCGGACACCCTGTACACGGCATCGTGCGATTCAGAGCGGCAACGGCGTGTGGGTGGAAACCGTACTACGTGTTTTGCTCACATCACCGAGGCATTAAGGCGCGTTTTGCCCTTCCGTACAGGGAACTAAGTTCGTCTGTCCCCCTCCGTCTCCGCTTTACGTCCTGCCGTCGGCGACGTTCGCCCCTACACGGTGGCATGAATATTCAGGACCTGCGCCTCGTTCAATATGAATGCCGTTGATCTTGGCGAGCCGCTTCTCGTTCCGTTTGCGTTAACGCACACCCCTAAAGAGGCGGATGGTCGCGCGGTTTGTTCCCAGATAAATAGCATTCAGAACGAAGGATATTGCCGTCTGTCTCTCGGTAACCCAATGAGGCTCCTTCTGATTGCGAGAGTAGGGTCCCGTCGGACCGACGAGGATGAGCATGTTTATTTCCGCCATCAGTATGCAGGCTTTCTTAAAGAATCCCGTTGGAATATTCAGCGCGCGACCCCATCCGCGCGTCGTTCGACTAAACTCGTTCCCCTCGAGCATGCGATTCGCGTGTACGCCGTCCGGGGAACGTGTATATAGGGCATGCGACGAAGATGAGAAAGAATTGTTATCTAAGGCTCCGTTGCGCGGTAACGTGGACGGGCGAAACGTCGGCGAGGAGAGGAAGACCGGGAAATTAATGAGGACTTGACGATAAGAGGCCGCGCGGGAGCATCCATTCATGCTTATCCTTTTATGGTCGCGCGGAAGTCTGCATTCCGCGCGCGGGAGGGTTCAACGACACCCACCAGCACGTGCCGCAAATTCAATTTGCTGATTCCTGACGGAACGAAGCTCCGACTTCCGTCCGGTGTCCCGGAACGACGATAACAACGATTAGGTTTCTGTTCGATCTCGAGCAGACCGAACCGTGGATTCTTCGAAGGCGGTTGCGATGGTTTCGTACTCTCGACGGTCTTAGAAACGCATGTGGGATGGTGGAATGGTGTAGTACGCTTGTAACAGCTCTTCATTAATTCATCATTTATGATACGTATTAACACATTGACTGCTGTTATGTTGCCACGACACGACGGTGGAGTTTCCCAAAGATGCGAGGGTTCTTGTCCCGAACGGAGAATTTAACAAGACTTGTTCCGTTTTAAACTCCTGAATTTCTGAGGGTGTGAACGATGTGAATGGATCTGTGGTTCCATAGGAATCTCGTTAGGCGCGCGTTCGAAATCTGAGAACTTGAGAGAAAATGATGTTTGCATATGTGTAGGTTCTAATTTGAGCGGTGGGGATTGTACGAATTATAAGGATTAAAATGGTAAGATGACGTGGCGAGGCAAAGGTTTAGATATGATGCGGCAAGGAGAGCAGTCAAGGACAAGACATGATTTGAGGATGAGTCAAGAGTGAAATTATAGATTGCAGAAGATTTTGGAGTATTCGATAAAAAAAAATCATGGACCGACGTTGGTATACAATGATAAGTGATAATCGTGGAATGACGTATACGATGTAACATAAATAATAATAAGTAATGTCGAATATGTGATGATGAATTAAAAGAAGAAGAATAAATCTAATTAAAACTAAGGTGGTGGAGTAGGATGCAACTCTGCCAAGCTTATTTTGAAGAAATCTGTTCTAGACGCCAATGTTTCGTTTTTAAAGTAAATAAATAATAACATGTAAGAAATGATAAATAACTCCTTTTTTGTTAGCAATGAACCTTCAAAAAATGCGTCGTAGTGAGCTTCTTCTACGAAATAACTCGTGATGGCCAATCGATACGTTAATAACGGTTCGTTGATAGTTTGAATTTGTGGTTCTTAAATCCATTATAATGGACAGTAATTTATATACATAAATGGTTCCTTGTTAGTCGACGAGACATCGCACAAATTTCAAATTGCGACACTGGCTTCCGATTGTTGGTCCAATCAACGTATCTGTATAACACTAATCGGTACACGCATTTTGAGGCACTAAAGATAATTTTCGTCATCATTCGCTCGATCTTGTTACAATACTACCACTTGTTATAATTGAATATTGCCCCCGATTTCACAATTTGGACAAGTCCATCGTTATGCACTCCTCTGTTTATATTTCCTGTTGCATCTGTATCAAGTACTCAAAACATCGTCGCAACTATTTTCTCTTTCCAAGATGCATTAAATATCCAAGTTCTGAACGCTAAACATGCATGGGTTGCTGTTCACGAAGATTCAGAATTTATAAGCGAAACCATTACAGTGTCACTTGTTAAAGTTCAAAGACTTTGTTTAACGACGATGCGGGTAGTAAATTCAACTATAAGCTCAAATCATCGCCGCGATATTTGAGGACGCAACAATCTCCTTGTCCCCATACAATTTCATTTGTCGACGCTAGCTTCCATGGCTCCTTGTTGATGGGTCCCGTTTGTTCGAAGGTAGAGCCGGCCTCTTCAGCAGCTCCCGATGCCGTTTCTATAGGTATAGGTTATTCGAATAAATTGAGCGATATCGAGCGCGAGACACTCGAATGATATGTGCGCAGTCATCACGGCGAACCCCGACGGGCGGGTCTGCTGGACGCCGAGCTTTCATCGACAAGCAGAGAGGCAAGGAGACAGGACGTCCGGGCAAGATCCAACGCGAAAGGGAAAAAGAGACCGGCGGCTGAAAGAGCGAAAGAGAGCCGATCGGGGAGGGAAACGGACCCGTCGCGGATGCAAGAGAGGCAGCAAGGAAAAAGGGGAGTGGGGGTGGCAAGCAGCGTGCTTTGAGAGTGGACCCCCGCGCTGAAAGTTCAATCAAGCTAAACAACATTTCTGTCCGGTCGCTCGCCAAAAAGCGGACTACCGCGCACGGCCGACCGACTGCGGCAGGCCAGGGCTGGCTGGCCAGCCAACCTTTCCCGACATCGGTCTGGCCTCAAACCAACTTCAAACGCGTATGAAATCGCGCTATCGTGTTGGCGAGTAGGGCGTGGCCGTAGCCGTGGGACCGTGCAGGATCTGTGGCTTTCCAGGTAGCAATCAGGTTCGAAAAACTGTTGCTACATGGCGCGAAAACCGGTCTCGGTTAGAGCCAAGATACTACAGTTGCCGAGGAAAGTTAGTTAGCGAGCGCAGTTTTCGGGAAATGAAGATCCCAGGAGCTTCCAGTACGTAACCGCTCGCTTCTAAAAGATGTCAACTGTAATTAATATTGCTCTTATGTTGAAAATAAATTGATTATAACAAGATCGATATTATTCGTGTTGTTAATCAGCATTTTATTTATTTTGTGTACAGGATGTCAATCATTTTGTGCATTTCCTTATAAACAATTACGATAAGGGCGTTTTTAAATTTTTCTATCACACATAAAACAAGTACTGGAAACGTATTCAAATATTTTACACGCACGATCAGACACCTAATATGTCACTTACCGTGAATGAATCGAGTAATTTGAGGTGTACATTTAAATATTAAAAAAATATATACATCGGCTCTTGTGTTTTTGTTGAAACAATCTCTGTACTGGAATATAAAAGTCATAAGTTTGGTTTAGTATAAAAATGTACGATAACAGTTTGAATACCATAAACGAAGAGCGTTGTAAACAAACTATCATAAAATATAGTAAAATAATGAAATAAACATTACAGATGATTTTAGATACCAGTGCTTTTTAACAAAATTAATTATTTGATCAGTAACTTTATAAAATTACATTCTATACACGAATTTATGCTTCTAGCGAATAACAGAATAAGATAAAGAAGAACTTGACGTATCATTTTTGATTTTTGTAACTTCTAACTCATTAGTCGGTGAAGCTCTAATATCTAATGTAGAATGCTTGACGTAGAATATTGGATGTAGATTGCATGGAACATTACAATTAATAGTAGGTCATATTATATTAGATCATATCGGACGCAGAAGCTCCAAACATTACGCAATCCTGGAAGGCAAGTCTACATACGTCCTCCGGATTTACTGATCTCAATGATTCATGTCAACTTCTCGTTACAGAGACACGAGTGATGCTCGGAGATTACCGATTTTGACAAGCAACCGTCGTGGTGGTAAGACAAGACACGTTGATATACGAGTAGACCATGTCCTAGCCCTATACAGGATTGTACACTGCGAGCCTGAAGGACGATACCCGAACGGGCGCCAGATTGATCGGAGTCAAGGCTGGTTATGCTGGTGATACGAGCAAGGGAGGTAGCGAAGGGCTTATGGGTAACTGGGGTCATTGGCCGGATTCAATTCTATATGACATTCTCTTCGATTCATCCTTTTCCAAAGTATTCGTATGAAAATTCCAATTCTTGGTTTCATCAGAAGACAGAAAAAAATGCGATTTTATACATACACTCGCAATAAACCATTTAAGAGGAATTTAACTAATTGAAGATACATAAAGTGCCTGTAATTCTTCGATATTATTGCTGAAAGCTTAATTTATTATAATGTCTTGAATACGATAATTTATAAATATTAGGTCTACCGGAAAGTTCTGCCCGATAATGTCATTGCAAATTTCGATAGATACGCACATATTCATTTGAGACATATATTTTTGAAAAATGTTGCTCACAAATTGCCATCACGCTGGCAAGAGGTCATAAGTAATGACGGAAATTATATTGTACAATAAATATTACTAAATTTATGAAAAATCTATTATTTCCTTTCATTTCTCAAACGGACAGAACTTTCCCCCCGGTAGACCTAATATAATGTATACATAGAATATATTGAATATATATATACACAGAATGCATTCGCAATGTTTTTGTATAGAAGTAATTCTTTTCAATATACATATTCTACTTTATATTTTACTCAACACCTATCAGAAGCATATTAATAGGCTTTTTAAATATTTTTTTAGGATTTTTTTCGGTAATACCGAAAGAAATTGCTATTGCCATGAAACAATTTATTAAGAAGTTTTCATCAAATCGTCGTCGGTAGACGATGTATTAATGTTTATCAGACTTTGCAGTTTACACGAATTTTCGCAAACACGTTATTTCCCGAATTTATAATAAAAATGAATGTTTGAGAACTGGATGTCTTCTCTTAAAAAGTTAAAACCGAGATTTCCTCGTCCCTCGATAACAGAATACTGATTTGCAAAATGCAAAAACGCCGGCCCGTAGGAAATTAGCGCGAGTTAGCGCGGCGCATTTCGTTGAATCAAGATAACCGCTTGTTATAAGGAATGGACGAATGACCATTAGGAATAACGCGTCGCTAATTCGCGTAACGTAGCGTAGGCGAGCGTGGCGTCATTCTGAATAATAAAGCCCGAAGGCATGCGTGCCTGGGAATATCTTTTTACCGCATTAAAACGTTCCGCACGAATGTCGTGTTTTGCCGGGGAACAAATAGTCGGTCTGATACCGTTTATTTGAGAGCGACGTGGTAGGTGGAAAAGTTTGAAAGTGGAATTGAAAGCGAAGCTATGCGGCACGTGAACCACGTTCGCCACTTCCAGCCGCTTACCGTCGGATTCGTGAGCGACCGGTTTTTTTTAAATAACAATTTGTTTCCGGTAAAACAGCCGCGGCGCGGTGCGGCGCTTTCTTTCGCCGCGCGAAAAACGCTCCGGCCGATATAGAGTTATCATGCAAACGGCTTTATAACATATTTCCTCTATTAACATAAATACAATCCTCGGTGGCGGCGAAAAGAAACGGGCGAAATGAACGAGCACGTTTCGTTTTTCTTTCATCCTGGCGAATCTACCTGCCTCTCCTTCTCGTTTTATCTTGAATAAAAGTGCTCTCCGACCCCCTCTCTTTCTCTTTTCTCCTGACCCTCTTCACCCTTCTCTCTCTCTCTCTCTCTCAGTCTCATTCTCTCGTTTTCTCTTTCGGTTGCACGCGATTCTTCTCTATCCCCGTCCAAAGCTTTATTTTATTTCCTCCATTGTTTCCACTCCTCGTGGGTACAACCCGCACGTAGTCCTCCTCATTTTCCACTCACACGAGCCGGAGCTTACCAACACGCGTCCGAACGCCTAGAACCACCTACACACACCGTTCCCGCACACGTATGGTCACATTCAGATCCCCTTTTCTCAGTTGGTTCCTGGTCCCTAAACGTTGGTATTATTTTGCTCGGCGGCCCCTTTTGTTTCGGTCCAGCCTATTGAACTGTAGGTGAGATAATACGCCTCACAGACCGTCGCGCCCGACATGTTGCTTCAAAACAAACCCGCATTCTCACTTTCCAATAATTCCCCGCAGTTTTATCCTACCCCGGAGCATCTTACGTTTCTTCGTCGTGCCAAATTCCACTTTTCCTCGGCCGAGCGCATTAAATTCAATCGACACGTACTTTACGCTTGATATGAAATAATCGGAGAAGGGTTCGCCGTCGCTTCAACAGTTTAGCCCCCTCCTCCTTCTACCCCCTATTGCAGCACTAGGTCGAATAAATCGAGGATCGAGCTGAACGGAAGGAGATGTTCTATCCGCGAAACTGGTTCAGTGCGGCTGAGCAGGCTGCTATTGGTATTTTAGGAACCGTCGGTGTTCCGTTCACGCTTCTCTTTTCGGGAACCGTTTAACCCGGTTAATCCCGGATTAATTAATACTTCACGCCGACCGGTTCGTTACTTTTTTGTACTTCGCGAACTCATCGATCACCAGGCATCGTCGAGCTCATCGATGCGACGTCCACGCGGAACGAAAATTGCTGATTAGAAAATCGATCGCAGGAGAATTTGTCGTGATATTGGAAACGATCGTTATAGAATTCATCGTGAGAGAACGTTTTATGAAGGATGTCAATTATCATGCTCCATTTTTAGTAATCACAGTTATTAACACTGAACCGGATATTAACTCTCGCGAGGCAGTGGCTGAGTCAATTTTGACCAGAGTGATTTAAATCGTTCATTTAATTTTTCAAGTTTCGGTAATCGAATAAAACAAATTGTTGTCACATTAGGAATAACAGAAAGATCTACACGAAATATCTTCGAATATATGTTCTGAGAAATTGCTAAACGAAGTTTAGAATTGTTATAAACTTTGTCAATAATACAATTGTGAAAATGGTTCGCTGTCCAAGAGTTAATAACGACTAGTGTGTGTTACTCTGTGACGGTATCAGTATTGAATTTGTTTAAACCTTCTATCATTTTCATTGTAATGCATGCTTGGATTGAGATAACGATACAATCAGTTTTTATGAAAGAGTTTCTATAATTTCAACAACTTATCTTACTTGTTACTACCAATCTGTTAAATATTAATCCGTTCTAAAATTTATCTCTTTAGAGCACAGAAGGAAATGTTACGAAGTCTTCTTCGTTTCTCTGCCCCAATATTTTAGACAAATCTTGATAAATACTCTTGTTTTTCAATAATTGTAAGTCTTGTTTTTCTTACTTATACAATTAATATTGTATAAGTAAGGCCTACCCATTGATCGATCTATTTAGACAGTCCTATCAATCTATTAAACGATCGTTGTATCATGTCTTTGCAATTTCTCGTCAATCGTTACCCTACAGGGTAGCCCAAAATTACTGTACAAGCAGGAAATGAGGGGTTCCCGAGAACATTTGAAGTAACTATTTTCTCCGAAAAAAAAATTCGCAGCTTCGTTTACGAGGTACTAACGAAAAACTGTGATCAATAAACGAAGCCGCGGATTGCATTTTTGCTAAGTACAGTAATTTTGGGACACCCTGTATATTCATCTGTTAAACTGCTATGTTTACATATCTCGATCCGATATGATTTGTATTTTATATCCTGCCGATGGGTTTTCCGTAAAGAAATAAATAAATCATAAACTTTAAAAGACCATGAAAAGTTCGGTGATTTTAACCGACTGGAAAAGTTTAGTATTAAGTTTAGTTTTAGATGTAGTAATTGCAGTATTCTATTTTGCTGGCGACAGTGACGTTGATCACGGAACATGAAACAGCTCGTACGATTTATTCTAAATTCCAAGTGAAACACATCGATTACTCGGCGACGAGTACACTCCAGATCTGTACGCTTTTATAGTTCATAAAACTGCTCAGTAAACCGAGGGAATTACGAAACTTGTTCTAGCTTGTTTCCTATCTCCCGGAACCCTGCATAGAGAATGAAATTCTGATCTCCATAAAATTCGTCTAGGAAAATGGAAGCTACCGTGTCACGGCGTCTCTAGAATGATCAAATGGTCGCGTTCCAGTCGAAGAGTATCGCGAACGACGGTATCAAACGCAGCCGAACCTGCTTGACCTCATTATATTCATTTGTTCCCGACACTTTGGAACACGAGTCTCATCTCGTACACGCTTGAAACCGATTGTAGAGCCACGTAGCTCGAGTATCGAGGAGCCAGTTGGAAGAGCAATTTCCGGGTCGAAGTAGCGCCGGTATTAGCAAACCGCGAGCTTATGTATCTCGGAGTAAACTCCGAACTGCAGGGCATCCAGGATAATATTATGCCGCGCTGACATCTTTGGTGTTAGCCGGAGAGTCCGTAACCTAACACCGGAGCTACGGACTAACCCGCGCCTTCCTTTACTTGACTAACCCTTCTCCTATACAGGCGGAGCCAAGCAACGTCGATAGCGAAAGCCCGAGATCCTGCGGTCACCCTTTACAGGAAAGGCCAAAGGCGTAGTGAGCCGCTTGCTCTCGCTGGAAAGAAAGAGAGGATGGCAAAGGGATAGAGTGAAATAGAGAAGGACAGAGTGGAATAGAGAGAGAAGGAGAGAGAGAGAGCCGTGCCTTGATAGAGAGAGAGAGAGAGAGAGAGAGAGAGAGAGAGAGACCAGCCTTTCCATGGTAGACTAGGGAAGCCGACTGACCGAACACCACGCCTTACCAGCTTCTGCACCCGCGTTACGGGGCTTTCAAATTAAGGCACAATTTCGTTCAAGAAGCCACGATCCGAATTAACGAGACGAGCTGGGATGAACGCACCTCCGAGCCCCGTGTATTTTGGTAAACGGCCCGAAGGCTACACCATCTACTTTCCGTAGCTGATGAAATGGCAGCAGCCATCGCCGATACCTGCGAAATAATGCAGTACGTATGTGTACTTTGTCGAAGAACTCCTATTGGCTCGAATGGTGCTCCTATCGAGACGAGCGAATACCGTTCTTGGATCGAAATTTGGAAAACTGGGACAACCAGAGGCAATGGCGCTTGTCTTTACCGTGGATTCTCGCATTCTTCGTCCAATGCAGATTGATTTGCAATAAAGCGGTGTTCGATTTTCGAGCAGATCTTCGTGCCAAACGGCATTCGAAACCGATGACGTGTTAACGGGTGATCGAGTGACAGGTCCGAGGGAGTTCGAGTCTGTTTTCCTGCTTTTTGTTGGACGTTGCAGAAAATTGTGTCAGGTAATATTGTTTCTTGATTTGATCGGTCGAATTAATTATTTGTCGCACATGCTTTTGACAACGAATCTGACTAGCATGTCTACTTAGATCACATACTAATTTATCATTGTTGAAAAATTATTCAATTTGTTTTCGTTCCTTCTTTTAGATTCTTTTTAACCTAATCCTTATGACGCATCTCTATAACAAATAAAACTATCCCGCGATTTCACTTCGAGAAATCAAAAATTCTCCCGCGGTTGTAAGTTTGATTTAAGTTTAATTCTAACAGGATGTAACGATACCATTAGCATGGTTTGCAAATGGTTCAGAGCATAGTTTATAACATAGTCCATAAACGTTCATACAATTAAAGAAAAGAAATTTACGTGTGCCACGAAGTTTTCTACACAAACTGCGAGACGCTAAAAAGTTGAAAAGTTCCATAGACAAGTATTCCCGCAGAATTGTTGCACTCCGAAATAATACTTTAAACTACCTCGCGAAGTCTATAAAAATGTTCGCAAGGGGTGAGGGGGTGGGGGACAATAAGAGCATACGCGAGGTATAAATCCTTAAGCAGATAAATGAAACCAGTTCTGGTTTAGTGGCCGACATTAAAATAAGAACATTAAAATGGTTATGACTCGGGAAGAAAATCGGTTGGAACGATCGTTAACATAAATCTCTTTTATTTTTGTATTGTTGAATTATCCCGTATTGTTACGCTCTGACTTTATGACACACTTTCCGCGTACAATGTGCAGAGTGTAAACTGTCTTCATTCTTTCCCTGTTACTTCTGCTTCCTGACTCTTCATTTTACTTTTTCGTCCACCATACAACATTGCATAGATTAAGTATCTAAAAAGAAGCATCAGAAAAGTATGTATGGAACACACTTAAAAATTGTAATATTTGCAATTACATTATATTATAAAATAATAATTTCACACAATGCATCATTTTCGAAACGGCTGCTAAATAAGTAGTAGATCTAGAAAATAATTAGAAATTAATTAATGGAATGAGAAATCGCTTTCGAAATTCAGGTACCAAAGTAATTCTTCGGCACACCATCCAAATACGAAAGATAAATGACTGCTTCGACGATCATTCGCGTAAATATCTTATTCGGTTCAATATTTTAGACCATGCTCGCCGATCAGAGCGATATTAGAAACTTTGATAAATGCCAGCGAGTACGGGAACGTTATTTCTAAAACATATTACATGACTCCTGCCGTACAACGTATTACTCTTTATACCTTCCATTTCGCGTGACAGGTTCCCCGGGGAAGAATAATTTTTCAGAGTATATTCTCTTTTTTCTGTATATTTTTTGTTCTATTTTTAAATAACAGCTACGGCAAAAATTCGACTAGAAAAAATGGGAGGAAACACACGCTGCGCCCCTATAAGGACTCAGCTGCGGTACTACATTTATCATATAAAGGGCTCCAGTGAACTGTAAAATACTGAGCACGCATTCAGCCTCTATTCCCCGAGAGATTTCCAGGGAACAGTTTGCCCAAGTTTCCTACGGCCTGTATAAATAATAATGCACGGTGAACGAAAATTCAATGACTTTTCAGTTCCATCGACAACCGTTAATATCGCCGGCACAAAGAATTGGAATCAGGCCTGTCCGAATGGAAAATCATCGCGCGTATTTTCCGGCGATGCGATACGATGCGATGCGGAAAAAAGGAAAAGTGGGGGGGAGGGAAGAAAGGGTGGGGAAAAAATAAAATACGGTTATGCATGAGAACGCCGGTTCGCGTATTTCTAACCCCATTTTGAGACGCCCGTTGAATTTATCGCTGCAACATAAATACCGGCCGTACTTCGCATACCGCGTGTAAGAGGTTCCTATATGTGTGAAGACATATCGGAGCGTGGCCATTTAAAGATGAAAGATCTCTTGCCAACGTTACGCGTGTAATATACTGTTCACTGTACCCTACGTGGGTGGCCTTAACGTTATTAAATTTTCGACCGACGTCGCCGCGCTACGCCCTAAATTTTATATTCATCGAATCATCGTCGAGTACGTGCGCCGTTCGCTGTCGAGAACACTGCGCGCTTACGTCATATTGCATACTGAGTGGTTGAAAGTGAATCGACACTGTGGCCAGCGTTTTTCCCGATTTGATTTCAATTAACCTTCGGCCGTGCGATCAATCGATTCCGCGAGTCGTTTTGACCCGTGCTGAAAGCTTTATTATACCTGCGCTTTTTCGAACGGTCGAGTGGTATTTGTTAGATCGCGGATTTCATGTATCCATACGGTTTTCGAGAGTTCGAGGTGTCCGATGGTTTAATGGAGTTTTTCCATTTCTGATCCCTCGTAAAGCACACTTTATCTTTAATTGCAGTTTCTCGAAATTGATCGAATTATTTTATGTTTGTTTGAAAATCTACGATCTATTGGTTCGTCGTTATTTTTTCTTAATTATATGTGCATTTGTAGTTTGAATTGTTATCGATACATTTAGCGTAAATCGTACACCTGGAAATATATTTATTACTAATATACCAATAGCAATTTAATGCGATAATAAACTTACCGCGTCCATAACTTCTTATTGATATTTCTTTCATCAGATTTATGTCACAAGCCTATCAGAATAACAATAACCATACCAAATACGTACAGAAGGTTAACAAAAAACTTTTTTAACTTTGAGAAATATTAATTTTAAAAAATTTCACTTTGAGAGATATTAAACGGTTCCTTTTCATAGCAATGTTGAAAAGAAACCAACAGATGGCCTACCCTATGGAACGTGAATACTATTTTTACACGAGGTTTGATATAAATGTGTCTATACGTGAACAATAAGTTTGCATGTAAACAATATATCATAAAAATGATAACGCTATGAGAACAACCGCTGTTATATAGCAGTCAACTGTTGGAAGCGTGAAATGAACAATCGGTACGCAACATGCGACACCGTTGAACGTTACAAACGATATTATGTAATCAATATCTAGTGATCAATGAATTGCATTTTTTACGTCCTGCTGCGTTCTGATATGCGTGCGTGCGGCTAGGACATGCAAAGCGTTCATGTAGTCAAATCAATTCAAATGCATTGAACTCATTCGGCTGTTTTCCACAGCCAGGCGACACGCAGAGAGGAAAACGTTCGTGTGATTCAGCCCTTATTCGTTTTGAATTGTATCTAGATGGTGATTTATGATCGGAAAGACAGCCAGTCTTCGGGTTAACCCTTTCGCTGTTAGCACCGTTTGCATACAGGGTGTGTCGCTTAAATGGTATCATTTGGGAACGCTTCGCTGAAAGTGCTGGCAATCTTCTTCAGTCTCTTTAACCCGAGAAAGACAATCTACGTCGCAGAGGCGCCTGCGAAGACTGTTGATTTTTGTTAATTTTTCATAGAGGTCTAGTGATTTAAGTTTAAAATTACTTAAAATATAAAAAAATATAATATAAATGCATTTTATTTTTACAATAATGCCAAACCTTTAAAATGACTAGATTAACTTAAATAAATATCCATTGTTAGTATAAAATTGACGCCTTAGAAAAGCATGCGCCTCTGAAGCGTATGGTTATCTTTTACGTACGTTGTCATATGGTTATCTTTCTAGGGTTAAGTACGTGCGAAAAATTGATTTATTATTTTCTTGAAATACTTTCCCCTATTTATTTGATTCGTTGTGTATGATTACAGGGTTATAAATTGAACTGTTTCCTTTCCTTCTTGTAAGAGATTTATAAATTAAAATGCACTATTGTTTTTGTTGTACATTTCAGTATTTAATCGTGCTATTTTTTCTAAGAAGGTTATTTGTCTTGCAAATAACCAGAATTCGTCAATGTTGGAAACAGCTTTTAGTATTTGTAATAATTAAACTACGAATCTTTTTGCAAAATTAAAATTGTTTGCATTAATTAAATGAAACGGGAGATCAATAAAACTGTGTTTCTTCTTATACAATTTTAATAAGTTGAGAGTAAAACAGCAGTGTTTATATCAATTCTTCCAATGTTTTCACCGTTTCGTACGTTTTTACTTACTTTTTTCATAAAATCATAGAATTCGCAGTCTACTGATAATAGTTTGTCCAAAGTGTTCAAATTCTCAGTTTACTTAATAGGAGATGTTTATAAAAACTGATCGAACGCGTGCAAATTTGCAAAATTCCGGAAAGAATTTACTTTAATTTATTTTTACTAGAAAGAGTCTTCAGACGAAGGAGGTAAAATGTTTCTCGGCCTTACTTTCATAGGAAAAATGTATGAAATTGGAAATATTTAAAACCCACGCGATGCGCAACGCATTTGCTTGCGCATTAAACGCGGAGTGCAGATACTCCTTCAAGATTTAAACGCAGCATAATGACGGTACACGTGCACGTCGCATTCGATGGTGTGCATAAATATTTATCAAACGTCTACGGGGGACGTGATGCGTAACAGTCAAAAATTCATCGGCTTCTCGGCTCTCGGCGGTGTCATTTACGCGGCAGATGTAAATTTCAAGCGAGGAGATGGAACGTGCATTCCGTGCGCCGCGATTAAACACGATCCTTCGAGTGGAGAAGGGAAAAATGCCGGGAGCACGAAACTTGTAGCGTAGTTGGGAAAGTTAGTGGCTGAAGTCCCCGGAGGGACGCCCGTTGTATAATATTCGAAACAGAAAACGTAGGGGTAACGGTGGACTATACTGTGCCGGGTGCAGGCTAGCCTGAATACGTCAGCATGCTCCAGCGCGCTCAGACTCGCATCAAAAATGTATGAAATGATATAATTTTCGTTTAATTAAAACTGTAATAACAGTTTTGACTGCATTCCGCCGTGGCTGGCATTAAAATATACGAGGTGTTGGCGACCCCGCCACTGCGCTGCCAGGGTTGTCAGAGGACGGCCAGTTGCGGCGCGCAGTTTCCCAAAAATTTGCCAACGAAGCGTTTACATCTGCCACCCTTGTGTCTACCAAGGCCCGCCTTCAACGCAGGCCAGAGAAAAAAACCAAATAAAGAAAAAACGCTGAAATTTATTAAAACAGCGCTGAAGGACACTGTAGAATTTAGAGATGCCTCTATTTTATGATAGAGATGGAGTAAAAAATACTCAAACTCCATTATCCTGTTCACTTGTTGGTGATTGATCTTTAACTGCTTGCGTTAATAGTTCTTTCACAAATTGACTAACAGTTTTTCAACTCTAATCATTTCCCCGATAGGAAGAGAACATTTTTAGTTCTTGTACGTCTTCGTTCATTTTCATTTCTAGCTTGTGATTCCTTGATTTAAACGAAATGAAGAACAATCGTATTTAGTGGCTTATGTATAGGGTTAAGTCCCGAAGAGTCGGAGTCTGTGGTTTTTCAGAATTTTATTGTGTCAACTAATATATAGGCAACTTTGAAACATTATAAAGAGTTCAGAGAATATTAGGACAAAGAAGAACAAGGAAACTATAACGAAATATAGTCATGTTTCAATTAAAAGAATGTAAAGGAACATAGAAAACAATTAGAACAATCATTCGACTCAAGCAGAGATAATCCAAGAAGAATCAAAAGAAAGTGACACGACATTAGAAGAATGGAACCAAAATAAATGCGTGAGATGCGGAGATGACTACTTCAAAACCACAAAAAGTGACGACATATCTCAAATGTGTACGGTGTAGTTGTTAGCATCACGAGGGATGTTCAAAATATGAAAGCATATATAATAATTTTAGTATTTCATTATTATATTTGTTTCTGATCATGACAGTAGCACTTGTTTATGGAAATACGAGTATTATCTCGCTAAGCCAAACGGAACTCTTCGGAAATTAAGCTATTCATTTTATTTTGATTATGATTATTTTATGTTTATTTATTCTTATTTTATTACGAATAAAACTTTCGTTGAAGGACGGAATAATTAATAATCTCACGGATTAGTATAGTCAGTCTATACCAGAATTACAGGAGAGATCGACCGCATTTTTAATATAAAGTAGAAATGAATACATGCGTAGTATTACACATGGTTAGGTTATACAGAAGAATTTATGCATGATATATCCCTTAAAATTAAAATAATGTAAATGAACTTACCTACCTGTCAATTATTGCTAAGAATATATATATTAGTGAAAATACTTTCTGATCTGCCTAAAGCTTTAAACGCAATTTGCAAGATTAGGTTAAAGTTTCGCAACAATTGAAATTCGTGACCAAGGATCAATTTATTAAAGTGTTTTCCGACTGTTAGCACAACGTCATATGACGTCGTCGTTTCGAAATATTTACACTGGTCGGTCTCTCTCGTTGGCCGGATTCTCCCGGACTTAGCCTATAGAATGATATCATGTGAACTGTTTAACTCAGTGCTATTTTATTTTGAGCTAACTGTGCGATAGGCGAAGTGAAGAATCTTCAAACTCTCATTCTATGTGCTTGTTGTTGATTGATTTGGATTTAAGTTTTAAAAAGATTGCAATGAAGATAATGTCACATATAAAATGTCAAACTTAATGCTATATTCCTATTTTAAGTTAATAATCGCGATAGATGAAGTGAAGAATCCTGAAACTCTCTTATCCTAGCACTTTATTCACCGGAAGCCTGTTAACAAGTTTTTCAATAATTAAACTGTGCCAAGGAGAAGCTCCATAATTTTCAACTAATAATTTCAGGAGAACTCGCATGACTCCATTGATCGAAATAATTTGATGGGTTATGAATGAGATTATTGTAGTTTTTGAACAATTTTTTAAGAAATCCTTAATTAATGGTCACCGACTTCCAAAAATATTATTCGAAAACCGGTGGTAGATGAAGTGCTAGATATCTTTTAAATACTGATCTTAACACTACAAAGGTTCCTGCAAGACGACCCTTCACCTTCGTAAGCTAATTAACTGCGAACCTTTTATCACGTATCCAACATGGTCGTTGAATATTTGTAAATGAAAGGCTAGCGACCAGACATAATTAAAGTACAAAGCAAATCACATGGTCCATCGACTCGTTCTCCCTCCGAGGCGCAATTCATTCCTCCCGGAGGCTGATTGTTAAAGGTTTCTCGAGGCAGAGTAGGGAAAGTAACGAGTCTTGGTAACCAGATGTCGCGGTTTAAGCCATCCCAGCAGCTGCTCCAAACATCCGTCTCGGTACAGAACAACGGAGGCCGAGTAAAAAGTCAGTCGATGGAAAGGTGGAGGAGAAAGAGCGTAGCAGCAGAGAAGGTCTACGGAGTCCTACCTCGAGACTTCCGCGGCCTTTGTTCTCGTCCGTGGCGTTGTGTATATATTGTGTACGATATTTTAATTACAGTCGCGGGTGTGGGATCTCTTTCATCGATTAGCACAGCTGCCAGTTCCTTTCTGGTGTTTTCAAAGGAACCTATCTTCCCGGGCATCCCGTTGTTTCGCCGGAGCACCAAAGGCACCGTGGACCGTGCAAAAATATCTAGATGAGAGTATTACTACTCCCTGGCGAAAAGTAATACCGGGCGTCTATCTCGGCTGCGAATCATCTACCCAGGGAAATAACGTTCGATTACCGGTGGAGACTTTTTGCTCGAGCAGAGCCGGCGCGATTGTTCAATGAGATTCAGGGTTACAGAGGAACTTCGAGAGCAGCCTCGTGTTCGAAGGCTACGCGGCTGGCCGGGACGAGCGGGCCGGGAAAGGCGACGGGAATGGAAAATAAACGTAGCTATGATGCCCCGAGTTTGAAACAATTAACATAACAAAGCGAAGGGTGCCGTGGGGCGGTCGGAAAAACAGGATACGCCGCAGCCAAGCGTCGACGAGTGCGCGGCCGCGTTTCTCCTGAGATTTTGGCACTGTTTCTGCCGGCAGCGGTAGCGGCAGCGCTGGCCTATTCCAAGTTTGTGGTATTTGAAAACATTTCCCCGACCGGCGCAAACGAATCTGACAGGAACGGCTGAAAGATTGCGCGGTGTGAAACTTTCCTCTATTATCAGCCACTTCTTGCGCCGAAACGACACTCGTAATAAATATTGCCTGGCATTTACATGCACGTTCTTTTCCAAATCCGGGAAATAGCGGTCAAGGATTTCGTAAGTGCGGCCTGGAAAATCTGACACGGCCGGGGTTCCATTTATTTGCTTATTTTATGATTTACGGTTTAATATACAGGTGTTCGGACAATCATGGTGCATCCGGCAAGGGGATGACCCTAATGCAAAAATAAGACGAAAAAGAAGAGTAGCATTTTTTCGTTTAAGACTCCGTTCTCGAGAAAACTGAGTTGAAAGATGCGTTAAGTTCGCGAGGCTTGTAATATGACGCGAAGTAGAATTGGTAATGTCATAACCAGACGCGCCAGTTGATTCCTATTCAGTAGTATTACTTTTTCAACCGAATTTTTCTCAAAAAACGGAGCTTTAAATGAAAAAATGTTATTCCTCGTTCTCGATTTATTTTTGCACGTAGAATTATCATCTTGCAGGTTATACCACGATTTTCCGAACACACTGCATATTCATCTTTCTGTTTCAAAATTTGTTATAATTACGGAGTTTTAAATAAAATGCGAATTTTCCTCTCATAATCGTGTTAGTAAGCTGCTCAAATCATGTAACAGAATTCTGACATTTTTTGAATGTCTTTGCTGGTTTCCTTTGAACCTATACGTTTATGTTATAAAATACTGAAAATATATAAGATGTCATGTAACTGGTGGCATAATCGGGTAGTGGCTGATTCGTGAAAAAACAAGTCGAAGAGAAATAATAATATTTTTTCGTTCAAAGCTTTGTTTTCGAGAGGACTGAGTTGGAAGACGCGCCAATTTCACGTGGCTCGTAGTATAAATAGAAGTAGAATCGGCATGCCATGTTCGATCACATAGGCGTAGAACTAGAACAGGGAATCACAGCACCCCGAAATTTGGCATTCTAGGAAGAATTTACTGTACATTGTTTTCTTAAGATACGTATGTATGTTCGATAATAGCTAACAAAACAATCAGCGTCCATAGAAGTATTCTTTAATATTCGATACTTGTTAGGAGTAGTCAAAATTTTATTAATTTACTACGGTCATAGTTATAACCTACGTTATATATTTGTAGTCCTTCCAAATATTTACCATCGTTTAAATACTTTAACCCAATGTTATATTATAAGCATTCTTCTAAGATGTCAAGAGTGAAATATGCGTTCTCATTTGATCGTACTTTCACAAAAATGATCACGCTAAAACGTAATTGTGTATGCAGAAGTAAATGGAATGAATGTCTGACCAATCCAAACTGTTTCTACTTATAGAATTGTTTCGCATTGTTTAATATTATCAAGCTTTCATGATAACAATAGAAATATCTTTATAATAAATGAAAATCATTGTGTCTTGAAGTATAAAATGTACCAAAAATATTTATACTTCTGAAGGCCTGAGGTTCAATTATTACAATTATAGCTTGTAATTGAACATTAATTTTACTTTAATAGTACATTACTTTCGTTCATTTCCATTTTATTTAATATATAAATAATGGAAAATTGCAACGAACATTTTGAACAACAGAATTGCAACAATGCTTTCGAAATAATTTTTAGAAAGAATAAATGCGTGTTTTCTTTCCAAGAAAGTTTTTGCAGCTTTCATTGATCATAATTTTCATGATGAGAAAAAATAGAAAAAATATTAATATAGAAGCACGTTAAAAAACATGTAATTTAAGCATGTTTTCTTTTAACTTTTCACACAGAACACATCTTCAAAAAATTAAAACCATGACTGGATAAAAAATATATTAAATAACCTGAATTGAACTAAAGAAATGTTAGAGGGATGTATAGTTACTACACTGCGGATTTTTATGAATTAAAAAAAAAATGTGCGTGACTGTAAAAGTATAATAAACATCAGTAGCATCTCCATTGTATCCTTGCGATAAAGAATATTTTTCTCGATGAATTAATATTTCTCTTTACTCTCGTTTCTGTAAAATAATCGATGAAATTGTAGAACTTGCACAAAAATGTGCGATCCAATAATCAGTTTGAAATACTTCCAGAACCCACGATTTCACAAAATTTCGAAAAAGCAAATATATTCTATCGTCGTCGTTGTTAGAAAGCTTTTTAATAGTCATAGTGTTTCGAGAGAAATTGCAGATCGAAGATCCTTATTCTTTCCGCGACGCCGGCGTGCGACGCAATCTGTTTGTCTCGTTATATATGCATGACGTCGGATCAAGCAAGAGAAAATTTTCCAGTCCGTGCGTTTCAAAGTACGACAATTCAAAGCGTCTCCAATGTCTCTTGCCGTTTTCCAGCGTCGTCGGCGTAGCACGGCTTATTTGATTAAGGTGCATTGCAGGCGCCATGCATATAATCGTATAAATTGCTTTTGATGTGAGAGAGCGTGAGCTCTCGCAGTTCTGTCTGCGTGGTTGAAAGTTTCGCACCCTTCTTTCCCCCTCTTTGCATTTTCCATCGCCTCCGCCTCCGTTCCTCCTTCTTCCACCTTGAAGCATCTCCGTGATATGCAATATCGTCACGCGAAAAACAAAATATAATTCCTGCCGGAAGGAGTTTCCCCATTGAACCGATAAATACGATACGAAGACGGTGCACGCGCGAAAGAGAACGCCGACGGCATTCGAATTACATATCCGCTATCCGCCGATCTTTCAATTCGAGTTCTCGTTGAATCTGATTTACAAGACATTTAATTGAATCGGTTGTTGCGTGCGCCACCATGAAACCACCTCAACAAGCGCAATAAAAATAATTATAACTCTCGAAAGTGATAACCGAGGCGACCGCCCGCTGGTTTCCCGAGAAACGTCGCGCCGTTAAATTTACTATTTTGATAACAACGGCTAATCTGGTCGGTTTTTAAATCAAGGTTGCCTGGGAAATAAAGCGCCGCCCGAACTCCGACGTAAATTAGTCGCTGCACGTGACCGCGATAAATATTTAACTTCCCTGATCGGTGCGAAACTATATACCGTGGGTTTGCACAAAAGTAAAAAGTTGTTAAGCTCGCTAACGATCTACATGTGCTTGTGTGCCACGATAAACCGGGCTATGATTTGCGATCTCATTCTACTACGTGTTACGTATGAGCACTTTTGTTATGTGACCTTCTTTACGAAGCATGTTCGCTGTTACAAACGAGCCTATTTCGTATATCCAAAAAAAATCTGACTCTCCAACGATAGTGGAACAGAAAAGACGACCAGCAAAGTGAGTCTAGAAATACACGTAGGCAACATTTCCCATCGATAATTGAGCCGTTTATTTTGAAAGTGGCATAAGTCAGTTTTTCAAAAAAATCGAGTTAATGGTAACACTAATCACAATTGAACGGTATCTTTTCATTTAAAAAAAATTTGCAATCAATAAGTTGAGTACTATTGAGATTTGTTCGAGAGAAGTTTTGCTATTATAATATGACAACGACTTATGACATTCAAACATATTTCGCATCGCTTATATGCAAAAATGATCTTCATATCGAGACTGCGGGCTTTTATGCAAAATAGAAAATTGTTTGTAGCAATTGTATAAAACAGGAGTTATACAAATAAGTACTTCTTATAATAGTTGCAACAGATTGAAAATAGTGTAGCCAGATTCTTTAATTTTTCTGATCTTCTCATCTCTCTGTATTCAATTCATCCAATTTTACTGTAAATGCAAAATAAAATCCACAATTTATTTATAACATAAATTTTCCTGGTAAACTGATCTTCAAGGAGAAATGTTAGCATGACGCATTAAAGATTTTACAATCTTTAACACTTTGACTGAAATTAATTACTCAGATTTGAAAATTAATTTTTACGTGAACCTATTATATCTTACAAATTTTTTTTAGCTTCTGCAAAACGTAAGAATATTGGAACTGTTTTGAATGATATACGCTTTAATTTTGCAATTTTAATTTGGTTATATTAGTTAATTTAATCTTATGAAATGTTTCAAGTTGCAGGTGTGGCAGTGAAAGTGTTAAAGTATTACTAAACACGAGAATTCATCAAGTTTGAAAAATAGTGGCAACCCACTGGTGAAGGAGACATTGGCAAGTCCACGACAACCGAAACTCCAAAAAAGCCAAAAAATCGTTGATAAGGCACAGCACAATTGCCGCGCCGTAGACCTCGGCTCGTAACATACGACGAACTATCGTTGCGTTAGAGACACGATCGTGTTTACGAAGTAACATTAAAGTCCCTCTCTGTGACATCGTTTTGTTTCACTTTCGTTTCGACGAGCCGCCATTGTGGGGCACGCACAAAGCCTACTGATACTGTTTCAATGGAGAGACCCGACTGTGCAAAAAGTAGGAATCGAGGGAAATAATAACGCGGCGACTTTCCTCGAACGACACGTCACGTCTGGTTATACACCGATAATATCTACTTGCTGTAGTAACGCAGCCTGCTAAGTGGAACGAGGCGTTACGTTCAGACGTCGGTGTTCCGGTAACACAATTCAGAAGGGAGTTCTCTCCGAGGACTTTCACCGTATTAACCCAATATCAGCCATATGCTTTCGAATCGGGTCAACAACCTTCTTGCTCCAGACTTCCCCCCTGCGCCGATACAAACACATCGATTACCCGCTTATTTATTACACGCTCGCGTTAAATAAAACGAAAGCGAATAAACTGGTGCTAGTATCTTTACCCTGGGTAATGATACACACGGGTAGAGCAAAAATATCCGGATATCTTACGAGTAGCAAAACTAAATAGTCGCTGTTTAAAATAGTAGCAAGATCAAAAGAGTTAAAATATATCAACGTATTCTTTTTAATCCACTAAAATTATTTAAAACAGAAGGAACTATTTAGTTTCTATCTCTCGCGGTTGGTGCAAACTATTTTCGTTTCGTAGTTATCGAGTCTTTAGTAGTTATTATAACTGGCTACAAATTACTATTTCATCGCTAATTATTAACTTCTCTCATATATAATTAAAGCCTACAGAGACCCACCGATTTTTTTTCTAGTTAAAGCTAGACGAAAATGCGAATTATAATAAATGACAGCTCCGAGATTTTCCAGCCTTGCGTGAAATAAAATCACACGAAGCTCCCAAAATGTTTCTATAATGAAAATTACATTTTATGATCTGTTATGTAACATGAAGCGTTACACATTGAAATATTAATTAACGGGAAAGGAATGAACAATATAAAAAGGATACTTCTTACATCTTTTTCACAGATTAGATTCTTTTCACTTGTTACTTAATTTTATTTAATTTTTGTATAATAATAGCAATAATAAATTCAAGTACAATTGATTATTACATCATTGATCATCTGGTTGTTTCAAAACTTGAATTACATTGTTATTACATTGTTTTTGTTTACAGTTAATTACATTGTTTTAATTCTTTTCTCTCAAAAATCCTGAGCTCGATATATGTACATGCATATTCTATAAATAAGATTTTATGCAGTTGAATTCTTTTAATAGATGACAGAGTACACGAGTATTTTCGTTTACCCGATTATTTCGTGGGTAATCCGCGGGTATCTCATAAATAAATATCTTAGAGCATTTTATACATTTACAGCAGAAATGTGTAGTTGAAATATTATATTGTGAAGACATATCAAGAATTGAATAATATTGTTACACTGTTTTCGACTACTAAAGTTTATTGGAAGAAACAATTTATTTTTATTCGATTTATAGTTTTTCCAAACGTGTTCGAAAACTTTTACTTTGCATAAAGATCCGCAGTCCACTCATAAGTCAGAGCTCTCGAATAAACACCGTCGAGTATATATCGAATCACTCCGTCCGTTTCCTATTTAATTTTCCCAGCGCTTAATGAACACGTTGCTTCCGAATAGCTCGGTAAATAAGAACAATCCTTGCAATAACTTTCGAACCGGAGGAAGAGCGAACCTGCCTTCCGGAATGGCAGTTAAATTGCCGTTTCCTCGGCCATTCTTTCGATCGTACCGATTGATAAACATTTCTTCGATATCGTTACCGTCCATTAGTATTTCAACGAAGAATCATGGAGAAAACCGGTGTATCCAGAGCGATATTGAAAACCGTAAGTATGCAGTGTCAATACTCTCGCCGGCGAACCTTTGTTGCCTGCGATTTATGTTTATGGGAATTACTGCAGGTTGTCGTCGTGTTATGTACACAGCAATTGCCGGGGAATTTGTTCTTCCAATGTACAAGTCATGGAGGTGGAGACACTGTGCAGACTATTATCGTGAGCGATAGAATGCGCGCTAGTTGAAACATAGTAGAGAAACGATGCGTTGATTTTCTAAGGGAATTGAGATCTAATGTTTAAATAATAATTGTTCATGATAACTTCTCTTTAGCAGATATTTTTCTTCATCTCATATTATTCATTATCGCATATTTTACTTTAGCAGATACTTTTCTTAGTTTTCAGTGAATGAGCCGTTTATTTTGAAAGTGGCATAAGTCACTTTTTCAAAAAAGTCGAGTTAATGGTAACACTAATTACAATTGAACGGTATCTTTTCATTAAAAAAAGTGACTTATGCCACTTTCAAAATAAACGGCTCAAATGTTTGATTTTAGATATAATTTATATTAAGAGTCTGAGAAATGTTTCCCAAATTGTTACTTTTGTATCGAGAATAAAGTTACATATAATTGCAAAATCTTCTGTCCCAAATTTCAAGTATAAAAACAAATAAATGTTTTCATCTTAATTATTTTGTGGTACTGAATTGTTTTATTCCGAATTAGAAAATTTCGAAGAAACTTGTTTTCTAAACATTACGACACTGTATTAATGATCATTTTGGACACTTTTCAGTAGAACAATAAATTTGCTGGATAATTTGCTACGAAAACATTTTTTTTTTTAATAATTGCAATACAAAAGAATTGGATATGGGTCATGTTTAACCAAATGGCGATTCTGATGTTCAAAACATGTATTCGAGGGTTGTCAAGTTTCAGGGTTGTTGTCATCCTTTCACACGCACGACAACCAATTACAAAGAACGTTTCAAACATTTTTTTCCGGCGACCATTTGACATGTAAATTGCATAAAACTCAGTGTGTATGTCAAATATGTTCTCGTACAAGCAGTTGATAATATTAATCGATTTTTAACGATCGTCATTACAGTGATACAATATCACTGTGTAAAACACATTGTCATTGATAATAAAAAAATGATTATTCTACGATAAGAAATTTAACATTAATTTTAATAGAACTATTAAAAATTATCATACATTTCACGAGCATATATTTATTTTAATTTTTAAATTTTCTAGTCAGTCCATTGGTTAATTGCGAAATGGACCCAATCAATATGTACAATTTTTGAACACAAATATCTAAATCTCCTGCGTTCTTCCATTTGTTTATTAAATACTTGAAACTACAACCGCATACATACCGCGCCATAAAAATCTTCCGGAATGTTTATTTAAAGTTTTCGTATATCCGGATAAAATCGACAAAAATTTACGACACACCGAACGAAACTCGTTCCGACGAGCCCGCGAACTGAAGTAACACGAAGCACCTTTATTACAGGTTTATCATAGAAACTTCGACACGATATACACGAGCCATTTAAAACGTTTTTCACGCAAGCCGACCCTCGCGATTACGTATGTATGAAATTGTAATAATTCCGAACGAACTCTGAAATTTCCGACCATCAAAGACACGCCTAGTATAACATTTTCGCCGTATCGGGGCGTGAAAAAAGTAGTGCTCGTACCGGGATCACTGCTGGTACCACACACAGTATGCATATTAAAATATGCGCGGGACAAAGAACGGAACTTTAAAAATTCCACGTATAAAAGGTATCAATAGCGGAATTATAAATATGTAGATGTTCCCTACCCTGGGTCACGGAGAAGACTCGTAGACGCCAAGCGAGTTGTTTGCCGAGGACTAGACGACGAATTGCCAAAATCTGTTCGCATACCCTGTCTCTACTATCCTTCCGCTAAACGCGCACCCGTCTCGCCTTATATACACGTGCACGCACCTACACATGCACGCGCATTTTCCGAAGCGTGTTAAAGCGTCGAAACGCGCGAGCGCGCCTTCGCACGTGTAAACGTGTATGCGGCTCTGTGGGTGCGTGCGTGTGTTTGTGTGTAACCAGCGTCTGGCTGAAGGCGATATCGTTTACGATAATGCATGTGCCTAGTGCAGATCTCTCGGTCGAACGATCGTCCCCTTCGGCCTGTTTCCCCTATCGTCGACTCGTTACCTTCGACTTAGCACGTTCACACGCGATATGATGCTTCGACAGGCACCACTCCGCTGGAACGACAATCTTCGTCGATCGATTTCCAAAGAAGAAAAAATCGAATAAAATAAAATCGAGGAGGAACGACGAGAGTTCACGCGGTTTCATGGAACCGTGCGACGAGTCGCGTCGGATGCTTTCCTTACGTACACTGGATGGCTTGGAAATATGCATCCGAAATGTTCGAATGCAAATAAAAAGAGTTCTGTGTCCTCTTGTCGATTGATAATCGTGGATGTTAATAATCAATCGAAAGGTTCAAAACAATAATGGCTTGAGTCACGATTTTTTCATTGTGAAAAACAATGAGTGTTATTGTTTAATAACGTATGTACAGTTTACTGACCAAAATTATTGTTGAAATCATTTATAGTAGTTCGGTTAATTTATGGTTGCTTTATAATTTATTTCACTTGGCTTCTTCGATATTTTAACATGTACAGATTACATTTTAAGTATAAGTCAAATTTTTCGAACGTCTAACTTACGTCACTATGGTTCTAAGCTACTCAATTGCGAATTCGTGGTCGTAGTTACGACGAGCGATGGTTAAACTGTAATCAGTTGAGCTGTGACTATACTTACACGCATACACTGTCGATAATCAGGACAATTTCTCTAGTTAGACCTTTGAAAGATCTGGAAAAATATTCCTTGGGAGCATTTCTCTGTTCTTTTCGATTATATGGATGTTCTTCTGCAACTTTGTTTGCCTGACTAAAATATAAGGAATTATTGTACGAATTCAATTTCTTTCACATTCTTTTACCACAGATAAAGATTCAATTTCTTCCACATATTTGTCACAAATAAAAATTCAACCTTTTCCATAGTTAAAAATTCATGAGCCAATTTTTTTTACATTTTACGAAATACCAATTGTTTCTGAGTTCTGACCGTTTGTGCGACACTCTTGATTTTCTCGATAATTCTTCTGTTTAATCGCTCCGCACTTACTGCAGCACGAAAATTATAGCGTGTCATATATCATATTATATTACTCGTTTCTTCTTTTTTATTTATTTCTTCATTTATTTAATTCCTTATATAACTCATCTTTTTCTGAATACTATGTAACAAAGGGACATAACCTTGACATCAATAAACCATTATTATTATTATTACTATTATTATTACAATAAAGTACTACTTTTCAATTCTGTCCAATCTGCAGGAAGGTAAACATATTATTGAAACAATAAAATGAAGAATAAGTTAAAGAATGGGAAATACACACATGCTCCCTACGAACTGTATAGAACAATGAGCAACTTTGCTCATTTTCATCGATCCTAGGCAAGAAGAAATTTTCACACGATTTACACGACACGCGAAGAAAAGTTTTAACAACATGATTCAAAACATAATTCAGGAAAAATGTTCCACTAAAATAGAAATTATAAATGTTACAGCGGATTCGTGTATTTAATAACTACAAAATATATTTAGCCCTTTCGAAGTCATTGAAAATAGAAATTGAAGAATTCGCTGATGTTGCATGATTGAAGCAGTAATTAGCTTGACAAGTGAAGCAAAAAGTGTAGAACTCGAAGAAGAACTACCGAACAGGAACAGTGTGTCGCTAATGCAACTGTGAAAACATTTTAGAGAAGCTTCCAGAAGTTTTCTAGCAAGACGTGCATCATTAATTCTACTTTGAAAACTTCAAGAACTTCGAACACGCTTTTCTTGCCATTTTATTTCCTTTTCTTGTAATGTCTTGCACCGGTGACAAACATGTGAAAAATTACAGTATATTTAAAAAAGATTCCGTTCAGTGCTATACATAAATTCGAGAACACAAAGTGTTTCTTTTTACGGGCGAAATACAGTGTAGTAAAAGCTTCTCGATTCCAGAGATGGATAAAATTTTATTTATTTTTTTTTGTTTAAAGTAATCATGTAAAATGCATAAACAAAAACACAAAATCTTTTAAACTTTTCTTAAGACTTGCTAGTAGTTACGTGCACCGAGTGCTAAGGGTTAATCTTTTCTTCTTTCATAGACAAATTGAAACAAAGAAAAATTTCAGTCTCATATGCTCCTCAGAAATATGCAATGCATTTTTTATTCATTTTCGTTTTACATATCAATCGGATCTGTCACGTCTTAGCCACAATTCGATCATTAAAAACCAACGCATTAAATTGCACCACGATTCTAGTAAAATTACACATTATCTAAAACAGAAAACGAGTGAATATTCCACCGAAAAGTGTATATGAGAGTTAAATATTTTACAGTGTAATACCACATTGTTAAAATCTACGTTCCTAAAAACTTGTATTTATGGGAACTCTGCCACAGATAGGAGCTTCTAATCATCAAATCTGAACCGTCATCGCGAGAACGAAGCTTCGTCTAACGAAACCGATGCAGAACCATAGCAGGTGCCATATTTTACGGTGGCGTCGTGTGTCTCGCTCGGTACGAGTATTTTCTTATTTCGGGTTATTTTCCGCTTTCGCGCTCGATACTATCCGGCACGTAGGAGAAAATTGCCGGTCCGCAGAAAAAAGAAATTGTTGCGAGCTGTTCGCCTCGCTTTGTTCGGTATATCGCGAGCAGGTTCGACGAGCCGGAGGGGTTGAGGCGCCGGAGACTCGCCGAGGGAATGAAACCTGATTTAGGACTGCGGTCCAGAAATCTCCCGGGGGACCGTCCGAGCTGACCGCCGTGCATTGGCTTCGCTTTCCAGTGTCCCTCCGAGTGCGATCCTCGGCCTGCTACCCTCCGGCCGATTCCTCCGCGTCCCCACGTCCAACGTCCTCGTGTTCATGGACGCCAACAAGTGCGACTCTTTACCAACATCGCGCTCGAAATGCGCCCAGAATACTAAGGAACCCCCGAGGCGTTATACGGGAATACGTTAAAACGGAACAAAGGAGCATGTAAATAAATCCTGCTATCGGGACAACGGGAAATAGAATATTTTCGCAGCACGTCACACGGCCGATATCGAATCTGTCCGCAAACGCGTTCCGACTTCTGCGGAAAATTAAATATTCCATTGAGAACTCGCGCCGCGCCCGATCGACCTCGAGAAATACGTCCTGTAAAAAGTGTGCTCAGAATTTTTATGTAAAATAGAAATTATTTATTCAGTCGATCAAATTTATTTTATCGCCTGCGAAATAGGTCCTAGTGGGATCATTTTATCGTGAGCATGGTTCAACGTGGATGATGCACGTTAAACTTTCCATTTAGACCGCGTTTTTTATTTAATATGTTTCATAATAAATTTACATCTGGAGAATGTAATTTCCATAACAAAAAAATGAGGCATTATGAAATTATGAACAATGTAGCACAGAACAAAACATATAAGTTCGCTTAATTGTTAGGTACACAATAATTAATGATCACAAATAATAGATCAGAAGAAAAGTAGAATGGCCTCCTCGATATCCAGATTACAATCTGTTTGATTTTTGTACGAGATCACTTGAAAACGATAGTCTATTCATCGATCATAAATAATGCAGACGAATTACGGGAACGAATAGAAAATTGCTGTCAAACAATAAAATATTCGGGAGGAATACTTGCAGATGCGCGTCGATCAATAATCCATAGATTGCAACAGACGGAAGATATATGTGACACTTACTACGATAAAGAAGCTTTCCATTGAACTTGTATCAATGAAAGAATCCTTGTTGTTGCTAGAATAGTAACATTATCGCGTTATCGAATATTCTCAGATACTAAAAGTCGATTTTCTATTCAACGGATTGTCCATATTTTTTGTTCCTCTCGCTCGTTACTATAAATCCATAAAGTCTCAAAGCACTATCTTTTAACACCCTGTATATCGGGACGCTGTGAACTCGGGCCGCACCCGATCGATTTCGAGAAATATTTCTGCAAAACGTATCGTCGACCACTTTCCACGTATTTTCTTTCACAGCTCTTCGAGCGCGGCCGGGACGGGGAAGAAATTTTTATTTCAAGCATGGAAATTTCAGGATACGCTGGCTACCGAAGATCTTTTCGACATCCGACGCAGATAAGGAGTATTGTTCGACTGGTATAATATCGGATCCCCTGTATTCGCATATCGAGCGTATCTTCGCAGAACCCAAAGCAACGGGGGGAGAGATCGTCTAGGGGAAAAGTTTTAGACAAGGGTTAAGGAAAAGAAAAGAATAAAGAGCCGAGGTAGGAAAACGCTCCTGGCACAGCCTGGCGTGTAGGTTACTACGTGCCTGCTCGTCGCGGCATCCCGTGACCGTGGTCTGGCTTAAGGATTCGGGTCAGGCTGTAACCTGCTCGATTGCAAATACAGGGAGGAAATACTCTTGGAAGCGCTGCCAAAACCAAAACTCAAGTGGCACCGGGACCCAAGCGGCGACCACCAAGACGCAAAAATTTAATCGCCTTTCGCCACGATTCGTTTGAGCCCTCTTTAACGGCCGCTGCCATTCTCCGGCGAACAATCTGCTCTGCCATGCGATTCGAATGCATCCGTTCGACAGCGCTCTCCAAAGGAAATACACAGGCACCGATTATTATCCTTACGGATATTGCTCCTCGATTTCGGCAGAATAATAATGCCGATACACACATTGGGCAGGTCAGCCTGAATTTATAGGAAGTCGTGGATTTTTTTCGGGAACGATATTCGAGAAGAAATCTGTTGGGATTGCACGAAAATATTCGTCTGATTCCAAATTAAATTTTAAATGAGAGGGCCTACTGAAACTGTTGTTTAACGTCAATTATATACGAGTATAGTTTATAAGAATTTGTAAAATTATACAATTTTGATAAGAATCTGTAAAGCGGGGTAAAATTCTTATTTAACTAACATGCACACTGATATATCATTTATAAACAGCAAGCTATGTTAGTTGGAGCGTACCATTTTCTTTTAATTCTGCGTTTGTTGCTTATGTACGAAAAAAATTTAGAAGTATAACAACTGTAACAGAATAAAAATACCAGCCAATGAAAAACCAATAACCAATAAGATTCTAGAAATTATTGGCATTTAACGACTAACTGATTTAAATCTGAATAAACAGTATCACAATACATAATAATTACATATGTGAAAGCTTAATGTATTTAATTTATTGTAAAATGTGACATTACCGGACTTGAAATCTTTATACGTAGCTAAATTGTCCGTATCAATTGCCCAAATCTGGCATGAAAGAAAAATTGATTTCTTCTTGTACTCTCTTTAACACTAAACCTATCGCGGTTAAAGTGTCTGCTTTCTTATTTTGCAATTCTGCGAAGTTCCGAGACTCTTTCGTGGAAAACGCTTGAAGCAGTACATGCCAGTTAGTATTACTGCTTGGTAGGTTTAGTGTTAATAAGTAGAGTAGAATGTATGTAACAGAATCATAGATCATTCTTCAAAAGTTTTGATATTTGATATTAAAAGTGAAGCATAAAAGATTGTTCAATTTCATAATATTATTTTCAATTTTTGATATTTAAATCCGTATAAATAGTAATATTTAAATGCATGTTAAAAGTAATGTTTAAGTTTGTCTAACAGACTTCCCTGAAAAAAAACAATTAATGTCGTATAATGTTGTCTATAACCGATAAGCAATCTAAAAAATTTCCTGTAGTTCTAATAATTGGAGGTCTTAGACCGCGACACTCCTCGAGAAAAAATGCTAAGCTTTCGGTAAAATGAAACGTATGAAAAGTATCTCATGAAATGAAATTTTATAAAACAGGCTGAAATGAAAAACAAAATTGATGGGCACAGATAATCGTTGTCTATATCCCTATCTTCCTGGAAATATATGGACTCTCAGGAAAATTGCGCGGCATTGTACCACGTTTGTAAATATCGGCAGCTCGCTCCCGGCAGTCGTGTCTCATTAATATCAGAAGTAGTAGGAGAAGAAATTCTAGACGCGGTTACGGAGGCAAGTGCTCAGAATGTTAAATGTATTTTTAGAGAATCCATTATTGCACGACATCATAATAGCACGAGAAGCATCGCGGCCAATGTCACGTGCTTACGGCATTCGTTCGGCAAACTACCTTCCCGACTTTCGCAAGATGTGTTTGTAGAAAAACGATAGATACACGCGACGTCATGGATAAATAGCACGCCCTTTGTCACCGGATATGAATCCTATTGAGCACACTTGGAATATGCTCGGTAGAGGCAATGGTGGTGCAAGAATGCACCCTCGAAGCGGCGAAAGCTCGCAGCTCTAGTCACTGAAGAATGGCTTGACATACCACAAGAACTTCTTTGCCATCTTTTTGGAGAGCCCGCGTTGTCGTCTTATTGCGAAGCCAGAGGATAGAAAATCCGAACGAATCGACGAATATTAAAATCCCCCGGAAATCCACTGTACAAATTACATCAATTCCGTGTGCTCGACGGTTCTATACTCGATTCATATTCTGAACAACAGCCGGCACATTTTTCAAGATTCTTTTACGTCCGAACAACCGGGAATCATTGACTCTGTAGAAAAATATTGTCGATCACGTCTGTCCGTGAATCTAAAATCGATATTCTATATTATATATCGAATTGGATGGCTTAAATACTACGCTCACCCATACATCGATTTTAATGAATTATAAAATATCGTAAACAATTTGGTTCGGAAGTAATCAAAAATTTGTTCTTTCTTCAGCACGATACGATATTAGTTGTACAGGAATGTACCAATCTAAATTAAATAAAAAAATGAACGTATCTTTAAATTATTTCTGTTCAGAAACGCCATATATGCCTTAATCAAATTTCTTGGGAAATTAAAGTGATAAGATTATGTCAAGGTTAAATTTATTTTCTACATTATCTTCAAATATTGAATAATCATTTTCTACACACTGTTGCTCCAAAGATACTTGTAACTCCTAACTTTGAGAGTTGTTTTTACCCTTTTGATATGGATGGTGGCCAGAAAAGAAACATATATTTTAAGGGCTCTTTGTATGGACATGAAAATCAGCGAGTTTAAACTAGATATGTTGCTTCTTCAGAAAGATACTTACGAACCATTCAACGAAACTTTGACGACGAGGACTATATCAACGGAACGTCAAATTTTTACTCCGGTCACGTTGAAAACGTTCGAAACTTTCTGTAAACAGTACGATGTCACTAATATCGTTGTTTACTTTTATAATCATTTATGTAGCCATTGTCATCCAGATAAGACTTGACACCTAGAAATACGATGGCAGTCTATTGAACTGCATCGAAGTTTTGTACAAAATGCCTAGATGTTTGACAAATCTAGCTTTGATATTTATCTTAAGCATGGTCAGTTAGAAAATGTGCGTCGTACTTACAGATGAATTTCCTTCACAATGCTAGCCTACATGTTTGAAACTTCTTAGAAACAATAGGACACATGTATTGTATATGTTTACTTTATATGTATATTACTATTATACACCATCATCTTAAAGCATAATTATTTAAGCATCGTTAGTTACAAAACGTTCGTAGTACCTTCACAGGAATTTCCTTTAAAATGCTAGCCTACGTGTTTTAACTTTTAAAAAACCGTAAGACGTATGCACCCTTCATTAACCATCCTAATTATCGCCAGTTAGAAAACGTTAACCGTACCTTCATAGTCGTATATTCAAAATACAAGCCTAATTAGTAGTCCACATAGAGATTTTACGCTTCTGGAAATTATGTACCCCCTTCACGTTTACAGATACTACGAACCATTCATCATCCGTCCTTAGCATCGTCAATAAGAAAACGTTCATCGTACCCACACAGGAATTTCCATCAAAATAGCAAAAAACCATAAGACGCGCGTATTACTGTACCATTTATGTTTATTGGTATTATAAACCATCGTCATCCATCTTAACCACCTGCACTATAATTTCTTCCACAGCTACGTTGATCAGCACTTCTTCGTCCTCAATAGTTTACCTGATAGAACGAGACAATTTTTACTTCTCGCATGCCTCCATTTACTATTATTCCTACTATTTGATGATAGAGGAATTAAATTTTGTTTCGATTTAGAAGAAATGAATAACATTTATATTTAATAGATGATGTAGAGGAGAACTTCATCACGAATTTGACTCGTTATTACAGTGCAGGGGGTTAAGCATCGTGAGTTGGAGAACGTTCGCATCACCCTGCGAGGAATTTCCTTCAAAATGCTAGCTTACATGTTTCAAACTTTTGAAAAACATTTTAGTCGTCGTCGATTGGAAAACGTCGATCGCACTGTCACAGGTGATAGGTCAAAAGATCGAAAAAAAAAACAAGGAAAAACCTAGCCGAAGTTTCCTATCCGGTGTGACGGTGTACCGTGTTCTAGACAAAGCATGTACCTGGTTGATAAGCGTAGAGGTCCGCGGCGCGCGGCCACACGATCGCCGAGCGCTCCACGCTGCTAGGTTGGCTCCGCGTACTTGCGGATCTCGGAAATCCTACGAAGTATCACTAGCCGCGAGACGGTGCACGCCTCCCGTTCAATCGCAGACGGACTTCTTCTCAGTTCACGAGTCCTCTTCGTCGTCTTCAACAGTGTCCGGAGCGCAACGACGATGCACCGTCATCCCTTTCCACCTATCCGCGACATGAAACTGACACACGCGCGTCACGAACTCGAAACAGCAGGACGGAAGTATCGTTTTCTACGGTGACCCCGTCTCGGACTCACTCACTGGAACCACTCACCGATCACGCTCGACGGTGGCGTCGGCGTGCAACATCGATAACAGATTCAACGAGACCGGGCCCGATCTCGGAGCGGATCGCTTGCAACTCGCCGCGACGTGAGAAACATCCGTGAGTATCGCGAAAGCGTGCGCTATGAGTGCGCCGCCGGTAGAAGACCACGTGAGCTAGGAACGATCGGATCCGGATCCACGTGCCGTCAATCTCGCCTTGGCAAGACGAGCGCGAACGAAACGGTAGTAGCAAAGTCGTGGAGCCTGCTCGAAGGTAGCACGGTCTTTCCCGGCGAATCGTGTAACACCGCGAACGGAACTCGCGAACGACGCGGCACCCTGATCACACTCTATACCTAGAGGACTCCCGAGTGGACGATCTCGCGTCGCAAGTACACGTAGTCAGTACTCGCGACACCGGTGGCACGTGTATGAATAACCACGAATAACAACAACAACAATAACAGCACTGTAACACCCACACGCGGCTACGGTCCGCTTCAGGATCGTCTATCCGCTAGCTCCGCATCAAACGCTCCTTGTGCTAGGTGTCAGCCCCCACGGAGATGCTGGTACCGCCGGTGAGAGCGTTGACCGCGTGGCTACCGACTGTGCTCCCAGCCGACGTTGTCGTATTCATCAAGGAACGGGTCCGTCACCCTGATCGGTCAAGGCAACACGCGTCCGCCTCGCCTCGGCTCCGGTAGTCGGCCACGGTAGCAAACCCGGCTGTCTCGTACCAGCGAAACGGAACTGGAACCGGAACCGTTCCCGACACACTCGCTCGAGACGAACTGGACCTCGTGACGACTCGTCCCGGTGTCCCGATGATCCGCCACCACTTTCGGGAACGTCGAGACCGTGATTCGCGAGAACAGGCGGGTTCGAGTCGCGGCGATCTACGGTGCTGTTCGTCCAGCTGGTTTCTACGAATCGAGGAATCGCTGTAACGTTCACTCTGTAACGACTCTGCCTTCTTTGCCAAAACGTGGAGATGGTGTACACTGCGGTCGCTCTCCGCACACTGAGGGTAGCTGACGTCACGAGCCCACCACGCGGAGGTGGTCTCGCGAGCGAGCGTTTCGCGCCGGCGCCCGCGGCGCTGCAATCCCTATAGACACACGACCAGTATACCTCCCTGTGCCGGTATACTGCCGGTCGGCTATATATTCCATCCGCCTCTACGTTGACGGTTCGACTCGTCTGCCTACGTCCGAAGGAGAACGGGCTCCGACGACGACGAAGAAGAAACTGATGCCTAATAAGGTTTTACGTTACGTGACCTTGCTCGCCACTTCTCAACCCGAGGACGAGAAACTGAGCGTCTGCAGTTTCATAGAGTTTTTCAGAAAATAAGGGCGGAGAAGCTCCGCTCGGCCTTGGTCGGCCTTGTCTGGGTTCGTTTTCACGTGTTCTGCCACTCGAACGTCTCTGTGTACGAAATTTGGAATTGTCGAAAACTTCTCGATATTTAAGGTGTCATTATTTGGGAAACGAGAGTCGCGCGGCGATAAAACTGAGCTCATTTTAAAGCTGGAAGCTTCTAGTTTCGTTTCTTTTATTATTTCATTTTCTCGTAACATCTCTCTGCTTAATGTAGCGGGTGAAAAACTAAGTGTTTTTTTTTTTTAATAAAAAAGAAATTCTCTGTCTCCGAATACATTGGGCATTTTTTTCACGAATGATCGTAATGTAGATTTGAAAATCGAAGTTTCCCCTTTGTAATGATTACTTCAACTTCGGTGTACGATTTTTTTTTAAGTCACCTTTTCGTGGTTTGAATGAAAGGTGTATTGCCTACTTTGAAAGGTACGCGAGGGTTTTACGCGATCGAACTTGGTCCTGGTTTCTCTGTTCCATAAAACGTCTAAGTAAAATCGTACTTCAAGTTTTAAGCGTTCGTTGGAAAGAGGAAGTTTCAATCTTCAAGTCTGGGGTAGATTCATTGACGACAAAAATGTTCGTACCTTTTTGGAGACGTTTCAATTTGTAACGTTTTCGAGTAAACTTATATCTTCAGTTTTCTGTCTGCTATATCGTATAAAAGCGTACTAGGAAGAAATAAACGACGGACTTTCAAAGTGGAGACTTCATACTTTAAAATATTCTTCAATTAAGAAATTATAACTGTTGAAATATGTACGATAACTGTTATTACACATCAAATTAAGATTCATAAATAGACTGCGGATTTTATGTTTTTATAATAAGAATGGTTACATGAAATATAAACAATGAAACTATTAAAAGAATTTAAGGACATCTTTGTACTATTATTGTTATTGAAATCATTAAAGAAAGAAAAAAGTTTCTATTTAACTCATGTTTGTCGCAATCGAAGGTAATTATTTTTATTTTGCATAAAGATCCGCAGTCTATTCGAGTTCCAAATCTTACCCGAGTTTCTCTTTTTCATATTTGGCAACAAACAATGATTTTCAGTTTCAGCGAATCGTGTTGCTGGAAAGAAACAGTTTTCTTTTTGATATTGATTTCTTTTGTCCTCCCACTTTCTTGCAGTTGCATTAGTGAAATGAAGTGGCCTATTTAAGTGAACTACGTACGCATTTTCAAAATGCTTTTTGGAAGTGCTCCGTGTCGTTACATGTTTTTGTAAACGTCTTCGATAAAATATCGTCACAAAATTAGCTACCTACACCTGTTCCCTTGTTTTTAATGATTACTTTTCGACAATATATTTGAAGCAGACTGATAATCAAGATATACTGCCGTATATATTTAATTGTTATCAATAATCACTAGATGGTAGATATTTATGCAAAATAAAAATTTTCTGCTTGAATTTTTAGAAACAGAAGACAAATAAAAATTTCTTTCTTCTTTCAATAATTCTAATAAGCTGAAAGAAATATGTCAACATTTTTGAATTCTTTAAATTCTTTAAATTCTTCTTGCGTTTTATATTTCACTCATTCATTTACGTTGCAAATGCATAAATCACATAGACTAATTAACGAATATTTAGAATAGGACAGAAAAGAAAATTATTCTACAGTCCTAACAATTTAGACTTGATCATTGGAAGATTCTGCTACGATTGTTAGTAACCGTTCAGAAGTGGAAAGGGGCGGAATTAGTCAGAAAAAAAGTTAAATGAAACTCAATTGCACGCACGACGCTCGAACGTTCCGAAACAATACGTTTTATTCTAAAAACTGTATTTCACTTGTCCACCATTTAGTTTTGTAAAGTAGATAGTAATTTCGTGCTGCTGCGCGAATTATTATGTCATTTTATTCTTCTAAAAGTATTCGACCGTTACGAGCAATTTAATCTCGTAAAAGTTGTTCGTAAAACGTTCAGCAATTTACCAACGGAAACTATTTTCATCGTATTTGTTACCATTCAATTTAAGCTACCGATAAGAAAACGTTATCGCACGTAAATCAACTGACGACGTGCAGAAACGGACGACTCGCGATCGATTACGTTTTTCGAGCGACTGCTATCATTCCTCCTTACTTTTTTATACATCCCTACAAAACCTCGAATACTTGATAGAGATCGGACCAGGATTTCTCCCGTGGCGGTAGCCATGATTCTTAAGGTGATTTCTCACAGGCAGAAAACCACGGGCAAGGGACTTCAAAGAGAAAACTCGCAAGTTCCTGCGGATCGTCGTGCTGCGAACAGAAACTTTCAACGTAAGTTGTAGCCTAAGGCCCCTTTCGCACTGTCGTTTACTCAGCGCAAAGAAATCGCTTCAACAACAATGGCCTCGGACCGAACACAATATATTTCGCCGTCTAAACCGCCGGAGCAACAACTTTTATAAGTTTCCCTTTGAAAGACCACCTTTTAATTTAGTATAGATATTTGTATAATATCATATTCATATTTCTAAATATTAATAAATAGATTGCGAGTCTTTATGCAAAATTTTCTGAAATTTTTAGAAATTTAACGAAACTGTATTTACTTCTTAATCATTTAAATAAGTCGAAGAGAATGTGGCGATATTTCTAAATTCCTATTTTTGTCTTCTTTGATATCTTATTTTGCCACTCTTATTATAAATGGATGAAATGTGCAGTCCACTAACAACTGAATCAATATCGAATTTACTCACTTTTAAAGGAGGAAATTATAAAGCAATTTAAAACGTTAATATTTTTTAGTACTTAAAAATAGTTGAAAATATTTTATGTAATACATAATATGGAGTATTATGCCAAACCAAAGGTTATCAAAATAATTGTTGATAACAATAGTTCTATGTTTAATATACTTTTCCAGTATTTTGCTGAAAGAACATTGAGTCTCACAACAATAGATCAAGAGCATTTTGAACATTAGAAAAATTCTAGAAACTGATAAACGCGAAGAGACGATCTTTAAGGAACAAAGGCCAATTTTAAGTTCAGCTAATTCTTATCAAATTCTTATCTAATCGGCGAACAAAATTAAACGGGAATAACGGGAATAACACAAATGTATGCTAACACTTGTCTGGAACAATTTCAGTCTTTAAGAATACTGATCTAACAACGCGTCGTCGAGTAATGGAATTGTGGGAAAAGCCAAACTGTGCGGAAGAGGCTGAGAGCGAGGACGGATCTAATTGTTAGACAAAATACGCACCGATCTCGGGGCAGAATAACAGAATAACACTTGTGTGGATTCTAAATTTGAATACCGGGGCAAACGGGGTAACTAACGAACAAACTTTCTAAGTCGGCTAACTTCTGGGCGTCCATGCATTCGGAACGGAGGAAACCGATCAATCGAAATATCCGGCTGGTCAGGGCCGAAGAAGCACTTAGCTAAAACGCGTACCAATTAACGCGCCGATTGATTCCACGGTAGAGGAAAAAATTGACTAGAGGAAGAGAAACCGCCAAGCAAAAGACACAATGAACGGGATACAGAAAGTATGGTCGGCAAGAGAAAGAAAAAAGATACACAAAGAAGGAAAGAGAGAGGGAGAGAGAGAGAGAGAGAGAGAGCGAGAGAACGGCCGCCCGTCAATCTCTTTCTGGTCCCATCTCCCTCGTTCTCCTCCTCCCCCTCTCCGCCCCTCATCGCTCCTCTTTCTCTTTTGCTCTTGGTCGTTGGTGGTGTTGGGCGGGCTGATGGTAGGAGGTGGATGGAAATCAATAGCCCTGAATAATGAACCCCAAGGCAGCACCCTCACTCCGCTCTCCACGGTCTGGAGCAATCTCTCATGCATCCTCTCATTCCAAACCGAGAGAGAAAGCAATTCTCTCTTCGCCATCCAGGGCCTACCAATCCCTTCTCCTTCTCAACACCCGAAAGGAGGTGTTTGTGTCCTCTCCTAGTCCCCAACTTTGCTACGAGACCCCCTCGAACCCAATTCGGATAACCGACGGAAGAGGAGGAGGAGCAGGAGGACACGGAAAATGATTACCCTCCTCCCCTTTCTTCTGCACCTCCTCCTGCACCTCCACCTCCTGGTCGCTCCTTCTCTTTTCCTCCCCCGCGCGACGGATCGATGGTCGTCGAGCACCTTAGTTCGTGATTCTTCTGGATTCGGATCAATACCTACTTTAGCATTGCAATAAAATGGTCGGACAGCGCGTTATGATAGCCCACTCTCTTATCGAGTATCCGAGCCGGGGAACCAATTCCGCGGCCGCTAAATTTATTTGCGACTCCGCGAGGCCGAACGTAAAACCGTGTACATTACGAGGAGCTGGGCAAGAAGAACGGAAATATAATAATAACCGCGGCCGCCGGGGACTGGCGACGTCCGCAGGATCCTGCGGATAGAATTCGATTCGAGATAAACACCGGTCGCCAGCGAGAACGGAAGTTGACGCGTGGGACAAATGGGGGTTAACGCGGAATTAACATAATTATCGCAGTCGACGCCGGCGGCGCGGCGCGGCGCGGCTCGGCGCAGCACGGCGGCAGGAGAGCGCGACTCTGAGAAATTGAACCTCCGATGTCTTCATCCGCGGGAGCCTCGATACGACGACTAGAATAAATAGACCCGTCAATTTACATAGTCGTTAACGGGCATAGCTGGCAAGCCCTTATCGGCTCTGTGGCTTCTGAACTTCCTGACCTAGCCAACGCGTTCTACGTTATTCCTGTGCACTTCTCCTCGGGTCTCTACACCTCGACAACTTCAAGGTCCTTCTCTCCTATGCACCCGGGCCTGGACCCTTATCCAAGGGAGACGCTTATTTCAGGGATCGATCACGGGACGCTGCAGCAATTTCTTGGATACTTTAACCAATTGAAAGTAACTGGAGAGCTACGAAGCGTTTGGCCTCGATGCAAACTCTTATAATTTACCGGCATCCTATATCGTTTCTACAGCTTGTAACCCGGCCGATGCATCTGTAACGACTGGCCCGGAGATACAGTTAAACGCATTTACAATTTAAATACTGCCCGGATGCCGCTAAGTGTTTTACCCCGCGCTCGAACAGAAGATTTATTACTAAATATATTCAATATTCAATATGCTGTCGCGTCCACGGTTAATTGCGCGTACAAGATGCGTGACAACGCTCGAGGTCTTCGCTTTGTTACATCTTTCGTCGGATACCAGGTTTTATTCGGGTTACCGAAGGCTCTCTCAGCGAGAGCTGCCGATAGTTTGTTGTAAATAAAACACGTTTAAATTTAAAAAGTTGGACCTCTCATTGTAACTTTCGGCTCGATCGTTTACGACCGAGGGGCTCAGCGGAAAACAGGCCACATGCTACAATTTTGTAGCTATCGAGCGAAGTACATTGAAATAGATTTTGAATTACTTAGAAAATGCGGTGCGGAACGGTATTTATTTTAAATGATACGTAAAACAGGTTGTAAATTACGATTGCTATTCAATCTTTGCTGCATCGTTCTTGTTATTATTGCATCGTTTATTGAACGTTAAGTGTCACTAACGTCGCCAAGTTTTTGTCATCGACGACAAGTGAATGATTTGATAATAATAGGTTATGGAATGGATTAAAGACTACGTAAAAAAACTAATAAAGCGAAGAAAAAAATAGATACACGTGTGGCACGTGCTTGTTTTTCTCTGAAAATTAATTATATTCGAAGTACAGTGTCAGCCAAACGACCACGCAAACTCGTTTTGCTCTCAATCACACTTTTTTTAAAGTTCTTTATGACATCCTCGCACAATGGCTGCTCAATCTCCTCGATGAACCGTCGGATGTACACAGAGTGTACAACAATAATCTACAAACCACTAATGGATTGAAACATAACATCCGAAAAATGGGTGACTGATTGTAAAAATAGTTTCGGCGATCATCTGGCTAGTGTTGTATTCCAAACATAATTGTAAACGATCGTCCAGAAGTTACAACGAAAATCGTACAATTTTGTAAATTCGAACGTGTTTTATTTAGAAGAAACTATCGGTAGCTGTTGTCGAAAGAGCCTTCGTTCCTGTTTCGGCGTTAGAAAGGCAATTGGCCTCCGTTTTAAGCCGACAGTCGGCGCACTGACTACAGAATGTTTTCCGTAGCAATCAAACGGATGATCGTGCTGGTTGTCTTCTTTCCACGGAGCCAAGACCGCCTAAGGCGGATCGGCTGAGCAACCCCTCGTGAAGGCGGGCGCTGGTAACGACTATGCAAATTTCATTTGACCCAGCCCAATTCTTCACACACGAAAGATTAAGACATTAGACCAGCGAGAGGAGGAGAAGAGCACGCTCTAAACTAGAGAGTGAATATATCGCCGAGGTGGAGAGAAAGACGAAGAAGCTAGCTACGGAGCTTTCGCCATGATGTTCCGAACACTGCCGTACTTCCGCCGTCTGGATTATCTTCATGTCCTCGGCTATGCATCGCCCTCGCATGTAAACCTAAAACGGCGAGGCTCTTAAATTTTACATGGAACTTCGGTGGAGCTCGTTATTGCGATAGCGACAAGGTCTGATAACTGCAACAATCTTTCATGCCTGTCATCTTCGGGGATCAACGAATCTTTAGTGTTGGAGGCTGATAGGAACATCGTTTGATCAAGGAATCCCTAACTTCGCAGCCTGATCGAAAAATCATTTGATCGACGAAGATTAATAGGAAAACCATTCGGCTCAGTGCTCGGGTCATGCTGGAACTCGTTAATTATTTTCGAGATTCAAAGTCTAATATGCGTTCTAGGAATTGGATACTTGTATTTTTGTTATGTCAATCCACTACTTGAAACATTAGAAGGTGTTCGTTTGCGAAATTAGAATTTCTTGATTAGAAATTCAAGGAAAAGAAATTTGTCCATTGTCTATTGTGTTATTATGAGAAAAGTGAGGTCCAATTGAAAACTTTATTTTGCATAAGGATCCCAGTGCACAGATCATGGAAGAATAAGATTTGATTCCAGGATGAGAGAAAGTAATAAAATACTTAACATTCTGAAACTTCTAGCAAAAGTTATTTCATAGACAGGGAACATGTGTAACATATTCTGAATCATTTTAATCAACATTGTATTTCAACTGAAATGTTTTTTTGAGAAACTAATTCATACATGAATTAACCTTTTGTCCGATAACATCGTATCAAACTCGTGAATATATATCAAACATATACTAAGCATGAATAATCTTATCGATATTTTGCCAGCAAAGTAAATATAGGTATACAGAAAAGAAAAATGGTCTTCGTGCTTCACAGAAAATTATCATAAGGCTAATAACTATTGGGTTGGCATCTGTGTAATTGCCGCTTTCAGTTATAGATGTCTCTCACTCCCATTTTTATGATATCCGTAAATGTTATATTATAAAATTATTATTATTATTATTTTTTAATTTTTTATTATCCGTGAATGTTAGCAACTGGACAAATTGAATGCAGCGGACAAGGAAAAGCGACCAGAATTGGTCAATCGTAAAGGTGTCATTTTCCACCAGGACAATGCTAGGCCGCACACGTCTTTGTCCACTCAGTTTTTGGTAAAAGGTCAGATGGCAAAAGGTTATCGAACAAAATGGAAAATACATTACAGATTAAACTTCGTTCCAAGTAAAAAAATTTTTTATTTCGTTGAACAAATCGGCACAATTACTTAGTTGCCAACCCAATATAATACTTTAATACTTTAATACTACAACGTATACTATAAAGAACGATTCTAATCGTAATTTCGACAAAATTGACGCCCCACTTGACACACTTCCCGCCACAATGTCAGAATCCAGGAACTATCCCGTACGATAAAAAAGATATTCCGTATAGGAACTCTTAGCCTAGTTTCCCTTTCACACTAATTAGACGAGGATTCCGTACTGCCTTTCGTAACACGGAAATGCATATATTAAAGTTGCCGTGCACCGTGTCAAGTTCCTTTACATTGGCGAACCAAGCTGGCCGTGATAAAAATACGGGAGCGAGGATTACGCGGAAGAACGGGCATAGGTTTTTCCCGTGGCGCGGCGCAGACGTATTCTGTCCTCGGCGTCAGCGAGATCTTATTTAAGAAGGAAGTAATTAGTTAGTTTTTCCAATAGAATAGCCGCGGTATGTAAAGCGCGCCATAGAATCGCCGGTTTTATATTTTGCCTGGAACGAATTCTGTATAAAAGCTTTGGCCCCAAAGAATTTCACGGCTCTTGTTCTGCTACGAATGAATCTCGGCGGCGGCGGTGGCGGCGGGCACGGCCTCGCGGAGAATTTCGCGTCCGCCGGAACAACGGCAGAAAATGCATCACAGGTTATGCTTCCCATTTCGAGGTCCTACCCCCTGCCGCCGCCGCGATGGGAATTCCCATTCTTCGTGTTCGGCGGTCCGGAATTTTCCGGCAGCCGGCTTCGACCTCGGTTGGAACTTCTTCCCTTGCCGTGCTATCCCTTGCCGAGTGAGAGTAATTCTAGTTTGATACCGGGGGCCGCAATAGCCATATGGGCCGCGACGCGGCGCGCTCTCCTTTCGACGTAATAAAGGACCGGCCGAAGTAAGAAAGAGAAAGTGCATCGTTGCAGGGGAATAAGGTGGTGCAACCCGGTGTCCTTTACTTCCCTTTATCGGCGGCTCTTCTTGCCCCCGATCGAGACAAAGCCGTAGGTATTACCTTATTTCCCCAGTGCCTTGCTCTCCCTTCTATCGTACAAATCCTTCTTAGGAGGGTGTTTCCGCTCATACACTCCCTGCCTACAATCTGCCAAGGTATTTTTATCTGTTTCCTTCGTGTTCTTGTTATCCTGTTTATGCGGTAGGCAATACGCGTTCTCGTTATTTTAATGGACCGTTTCGTCAATGAACGTTCCTTCCGTTCCTGCGGATAATCCGGTCCTACGCCGTCGTCTTCCGAAACGGCCGAGCTTTAACGGAAGTGCACGATCAGGGTAAGCGAGTGGTAGAACTTGTGTTTGAGTCTTTTGAGGGGTTAGGCGCACAAGGCTGAGAGCTTGGATATTATTTTTTGCAATGTTCACTGTGGCAACAGACGGAAATGGTTAACGCGTTGACTGCCACACAAACGTCCTCACAGGATATACAAATTCAGAGTAATTTATTCATCGAAATGAAAACTAAAAACTTCATTTTTGTCGCTAGACGACGGGCAAAGACTTTTATAATTGCCATTCCTATTTTATAAAAGTTAAGGCTGAAGAAAAACGTTATTATTAGACTGTCGACATTTATGCGCAATAAAAATTGTCCGCGTCTGTTTCAGGAAAAAAGAGTCACCTTGGAAATGTTCTGTTTCTATAATAATAGTGGTAGGTCGAAAATATTGTGTTGATTCTCTTCGATTCTTTTATTCCTCCTCATCTTTCAAATTACAGCTACACATTTTTGTTTTAAATAAATAGAATCCGTAAGATAAAGTTTAAACCCAGGCAAAAAGAAATTATGCCACCCAAATACGAGATACAGATAGTCAACGTATTAATTGATACAATTATTATTTATTTTTTTAGACAAGTTTAGTATATTGAACTTCTTCGTAAAGATAATAATCTCCTGTTTAAAAATGATTTTTGGAAATTTATTTTACAAAAAACGACGACTGTACGAAAATCTACAATCCACTAATAACGAAGCACCGCAACGGTTTATTTTATTATTAATAATATTTTATTAATGGACGGGAATGTAAGCGCCATCTATGATTGTAAACGCCCCATTATTCGAAGTTAAAAACGGTTCACGTACTTCAATTATAGGAATTGTTCTATTAGACAATGTCAACAAACTTGTCGCTCCTTCCAAGCGAAGCGGTAACTGTTTAGTTTTAATTAGCTAAGGGTGAAAGACTGGTTCTTGAAAACAGGCTTCTTGTATTCACTTCATGTCACAAGTTAAGAGGGAGTAAAGTTGGTACGTTTGTTTATGTTAATTTAACTCGGTGACACCTTGTTACCCTTTCTTGTGGCTGTTGCCCGGTGCACTTTAGCGGAGAGAGAACGAGACAGACAGAAAGAAGAAATTGAGCAGCACAGAGGTAGACATTTAATACTGTTGTGAATGGAATCGATCACTACGTAGTTTCACCTAGAACAATTTTACGTAAAAAAAAGTAAACATGTAATTGCAAGCATTTAATTACAAATCACGCTATAATTTTTTATCGTTTCCTAAAATATTTTAAACTTCGTTTTTAAACTGATATTCTAATTTTTCTTCATTCTGAGTTTAATGCACACTTCGCGTTCAAATTTATTTAGCTGGTTTACTCATTTTTCACTAGAATAATTTTAATGTTTTATTGCTTCGACATAACTTTTTTAAGTTAATTGCAGAATTTCTTGATCACACGTGTAGAATGTTTTGAGGTATTGTTTGATTAACAGGGTCGGATAAGAATATATACATCGGATATCGCAGATTATATTCCTGATGAAATATCATCAAACACGGATAAAAAGAAAGATTAAAACTGCTGGACGTCGATAAAATTAATTAAATTCGGAGGGACGATCTACGAAGGAAAAATTGCACGTTAAAGGAAATCCAATTAGCTAAAATTGGAAAATCAGCTGAAATTATTGGCAAAGTCCGTGCAAATCAACTGTGACAAATTGTCGAACCTACAGAATATGTGATAACGGTGAATTCGTGCTACCTATAAATTTAAGAATAACAATGTTATTGATCGAATCAATGCATTTACTTTCATATTTGGACCGAATGTGACGCCAGTAAATGCCACGATCTTCTTTCAATCGAGCCGATGAAAACAGAAATGTTGTAAGTCAAAAGCGGTGGCCAATGAAGGATGAATTAAAAGTTCTGTAAACTACAATAACATAAAAATTATGACAACTCTTTTATGCGAGTCACTTTCCAACTGTAACTTAAAATAATGAGACCAAATCAAATAAAATATTAAATTAAATACGATTTAGTAACGTTAAATCAACCTAGCAAAAGATTAACTTACACCACTTTTGCTTTATACAGCTCAATATCGTTCTCTGTCAAAGATTCTATAAACTACTTCAAAACCTAAACAATTTTTTTCTCGATTTATAACCACTTCACATACTTCTGTCAGAAATGATTGACATCGACCAGTTCCCAAACTTCTTCCGATTGTTATCAAGCAAAGAACATCGAGATTCGAACAAATAAAAATCAATCATGCTCGAACAGCAGCGCAGACGTCGGTAAATATAATCGTCGACGGCAACGCGACACGATTGTTAAGAGAATTTCGTATAGACCGAAAACAATAATTACTCCATTGTCGATTTAAGCGGAAAATTGTTCTGAGTCGAAGCAATTATCAATGGGCCAGAGGGCGACGCGTTCACCGGATCGATTTGTGGGCTAGGACAGAAAGAGAGAAGGGCCGATGTAGAGAGGTTAGTGGCAAAAAAGTAGGATAACATACAGTCGTGCATGCAGACGAGGAGACGAACAACGGGTGAACGGAACGAATGGACGAACCAACGGAACGAAAGGAACGAGCGAAACGAAACGGAACGAAAGGAACGAACGAACGGAACGGAATGAAACGAAACGAACGAACGGGATAGAACGAAACGAAACGGACGAACGAACGGAATAGAACGAAACGAAACAAACGAACGGAATAGAACGAAACGGAACGAACGAAACGAACAGACGAGCAGCCCTTGCGAACCTCGTGTCGAGAGAGGAGAGAGATTGCGGGACGGCTGGTAGCGGGGTTGGCTGCCATTGTAATGGCGTGTGCCATGGTCCCCATGTGCCAACCACCCCAACAGCTGAGCCCTTTGCTACACTGCTGTTAAATACGCTGAAACGAGCAAACCGCTCGCGAGAGTTAAACTCGTAGTTATCGCTCGCATCGATATACATATATGTATGTGCGAATCGATGGACGCGTCCTCTTTAAATCCACTCTACTGCACAAACGCTTGCAATTGAAAGGAAATGATTTCATTTGGTTCTATTCTGTGGCCACCGCCGATATCAAGATTTATATTTTAATACATTTAATTGAACGACAAAATGATATACGCTCGTCGCTTAAATTATGCCGACAGCCGCCGCCACCGCCGCAGCGCGCCGCGCCGCGCCGAGCTACACGTTTTCCACCGTTCGTTGCATTTCGATATCGTTTGATTGTGAATTGTAGCGTCGAACTGCATTGTATACACCTCCCCCCCCCCCTACAACCGAGAGGTACGCCCACTCTCCGCAGACTTATTGCTCCCACTTTGGCTGCGCTTCATGCGAACCGTTCGCTCCCGCCACCGGCGCGGGCCCCGTTGTTAAGACAGTTAATTATCGTCTTTTCCTCTATTCGAAAAGTTACGGCACTATGCACTCGTTAATAAGTTACGACGTTGCGCTGACAGGGAGACACAAGGCGGAGCAGCGACGTGGTTGTAGACGGCTGGATGGAAAAGAGAACGAAGAAGCAAAGGAACAAAGGACGCGGGAAGTGTCCTCAAATACCGGCGACGAAAAGTTACCAAAGTATCGTAACTACTCGGTAATTAAGTAAGGATGCCGAAGTGGCAGTCAATGGGGCAGCCAGCGAAATAAAGGGGATGTAAAGCGAGTTTCCGTGAACAGAGAGGCCGGGGCACCGGTAGTTTTCTATTTACGTTGAATTGTAACTCAATCTGTAGGGTAAAACAAATTGGTCGAGTGTCGGCGAACGGAAGGAGGAGGCAGCATAGCGACCGTCCAAGAAGAGAAAAGTGACCGAACGGGGTGAGACGGGGGTGGAAGAAGCACGAGTCAGAGAAAGACAGCGAGTGAGAGAGAGAGAGAGAGAGAGAAAAGGACCGAGAGAGGGGTACGACTACCATGATCCAAGCGATCGATGGTAGCCGAAAGACTTGAAGAGGTAGATGTATTAGCATTCACAACAAGCTACTGCCTACCACGACCGAGGAATGAAAGAGACAGAGAAAGAGGGTACGATGAGAAGATAATAGCGAAGGGTGGAGAAGGATAAACGATACGGGGAGAACAAGGAGCCGCGCAAAAGAGAGAGGAAAAGTTTGGCTCGGAAACGGTAACAAGGGATGGACGACCGGAGGTGGGCCTCGAGGTGGGGCATGGATGCTGCACAGCTCGAGGAATCAAAATATAATTACACGAAGACAGGCTGTAACACGGAGACAGAATCGCGGAGAAATAGACGGGTCTCATTAAAATTGGAGAGCTGTTTCGAAACTACAAGACTGCCGTGTCGGTTGCAGCCTCGTCGTCGTTGAGCACTGCCTTTCCCTAACTCGAGCTCTTGCCACACTGTCCTGCCCCCTCCCTTGCCCCGCCGCCAGCTGTATCTGTAACCGTACCATCACCTATCTTCGCTCTTTGCGTGCGTTTCGAACGAAAAAACATGACAGTAGACAGATTGTTGGCAGAGTGTATTGAAAATAAAGGAAACCCAGCAACCGCACCGGTGGAACCGCTGCTGTTGATTACGCGAATTCGTTTTAAGGGTGTGCGGTCTGAATTTGAACTTGACGGAGTCGATCGCGTCGCGCTGTGTATGCGCCAGTGGTCACTACAATTTGCTAAATAATACTAGATACACGAAACGTACGATACACGAAACATTTTGGCATGTACCAAATTGTTTACTTTATAATTAATGATATTACAAAGATATATTTATGGGTAATTTATCCAATTTTGTTTCGTTCGATATATATTATAATAAAAATCACTAAAAGTCTATATGAATTTATGTTTGTTACTCTTGTACGAAGCAATATAAATTGAACCTATCAAGATTTTCAAGTATAATTTTCTTTGGCGAGCTAGTTTCTTATCAAAAGATTTGATGTTTGTATGGATAATATTTGGACCATGTATTTTTTCTCAATTACAGAACTATTTAAAGCATACTTTTTTGTAATTTAATCGAAATTTAACACGAATGATACACAGGTGATATTATCGATCGTACTCTGTCGTTACGAACCACTATTGTAATTATTATTTGAATCAATGAGCTAACTCAGTTACATAGGCTAATTGTAAATATTAAACGCAAATACTTGTCAGAAAAATAAAATATCTGGTAAGTGTACATCTTCTTTGGTTCATAATAGCAAGATCAACAATGTCGAATAGTCTTAACCTAATTCCTTAATAGGCGTTTCAGTTTGTCAATTAATTGTTCGTTAACGACTATGTGCAATCTTTGCTCGGAAATAAACAATAGCGTCAACAGTGACACTATTGTCCCAGTTAGGATTGTCTTCTCTCAGTTTTGCTATATAAATGCTAAACCTGTCGATTTCGAGGAAACTTGTTAGCGAACGGCCATCTTGAGACGTCGCGCTTGCTTCGGACGCCTCTGTGACAGGCAATATGCTGTCGAACATTACAAATTACTCCACAATAACTTTAAACACATCGTCTACCGGAAATGACTTCATAATTTTTTAGAGTTCACAATTCACAGTCAAGAACCTTTCAAAAAATTCTTGGATGGAAATAACAATTTCAGTCGTATACCAACTAATCGACCCCTCTAACATAAACTAATAATTTTGTTTTTGGATTGTCATGTAGAACAAGAATTTTAGAACAATATTTGCCTCTTAGCATAGCAGAATTATTAAAAAATCTATCAATAAACTGGATAATAGGGTGGATTTATCTCTATTGCTCCAATAATTTATAAGAAGCAACGTACCTCTATTATGAAGTATAAAAACAATTTAGTACCACGAAATTGTAGCCTCTCTGGTTACTATGCTCTGTATTATAACCAGGTTGCGAATTTCATGCATTTATGACAACATTAACTGGACAAAATTTAAAATCGTAGCAAGATTAAAAGATCTTAAGGATGCTAATACGTTATCTTCAATCTATAAAAATTGTCAGGAGAAAAACAAATAGAGAAACAATTTTCCAATTGATTTCTATTTCGTTTAATTAATGCAGACAATTTTTATTTTGCTTAAAAGACCGAAGTCTAATTATGACTTTAAAAAACAACCTATAATTGATTAATTTATCTATTTTTACGTAAACGGCGAGATGGTGTGCATCACGCATGTGTATCGATGTGTCACGATCGTAAACGCAAATGTAATGTCAAAGCGCAAATGTTATATTTTCGTAATCTTGCAAGCTACGTACACGTACGTACACGCGTTTCTGGCGTAGAAACACGGTATTGGTTTCCCGCCAGACCAACCGCGACGTCGACGGAGATTTCAGTAAGTAGCTTAATCCAATTCGCAGGTTTTTATCTGGTATTGTTTATCGGTTTTTATTCGACGGACGCAGCGATACCGTTATTTCAAGCCGCGCGTCCCACCGACGGAACGTACACGCGGACACACGCTCGCGTTATTTGACGTGGCGAATGTCAATGCAAACGAATAGATTTCGTTTGTTCGTGACAAAGTGACCCCCAATTGTTCCGGCGAAAACGCGTCGCATCCATACGGCCCTTGTTTACTGGAAAGTTTCAAATTACAGGTACCGGGGCGCCGCGATTGCTGAAAATCGCTTTGCAGCAGGCTTTATAGCTGTTTTATATACATTAACGATAGGCTATTACTTCCGAATGCGAGCGATCGCGAAAACAACTTCGCCGCGGGACAAGAAGAGAAAAAAAAACGCGAAATTTTGGGCGAGATTTAAACTTTGCGCTTTCCCGGACATTAATTGCGAAACGGGTCGCCGACGCGTTCCAATGTACAGCGGCGAAACGATTATACAATAGAATATTCAGCGCACGAAATAGCAAACTTAATAGGCGTGGCCGGCGTGTGCTCGCGTGCACGCGCGTACGCGCGCGTATGTGTGAACGCTCCTTTTCGCTAAATATACGTATCCATCCTTGTTAGAGACATGGAGGCCAACGAAATATTGGCGATCCTCGGAGTACGCACCAAGCGTGGCGAAGTTGGAAGCGAGAATAATTCGAAAGATTAACGAGCTATTTCCCGGCAAAAACTCGAACGGCCATTCGTCAACCATAAATTTCGCATGCCTACAAAAATAAAAATGCGCTCTCCCCCATGGCGCGCCAGGGTTGTGTGCAGCTTATCGGCCGGATATTTATTGTAAAATGCCTGCGTTCTTCCCGTCCGTTCCTGACTACAGTTCGCCGGCCGTATCGCGGCCATTTTTTAGACAAATTAAATAAAGCGGACCTGCCGAAGGACACCGTTGGTAGTAAAAGATCGATGCAAATTATTCATCGGAACCTCGTTTCCTAATATGGCAAAAATTGTTTGCAAACGTGATTTCAAACGTTCGACCAGTTTCTCCTGTAAAACTGATCTTACCGTTCAATTCTCTTTTATATATAAAACTACGATACTTATTTTCTTTAATTATGTTTGTAGAACTTTCTGTAATTGCGGTGAAATTATGACATGTGGTGTATTTTACGATGAAAATGTGCTCAAGTAAAAATATTGGGTAATTCTGTTATTTGAATCCATTGTTTATATAAATATATTGTATACTGTCTTTAAAGTATGCAAATGTGATCCGATCTATTTAGAGTTTGAGTAGATAGAATTAATAATATTAATTTTTGATCACGCGGTTCGTCGTATAAATCGCTTTATGACGATTAATTGGGCTAATCATAAAGTTTTGATAGTACAATATTAACCCTTTACATTTGAACGGCGACTCTAATACGCCATTAAAAATTGTTATGTAATATCTTAAAAGAATTTTTACATTACTATAATCGATACGTAATAAATTGTAAACAATGTAAGTAAATGTATTAGCAAATGAGGTGAATATTATTGGTATAAAGTGAAAATAATCGTAGATAACGTAGATGTTATTGTTAGACTATGGATTTTATGCATTTGTGACAAAAATGAATGGATCAAATACGAAACAGTAAAAACATTTGAAACATTTGTGACAAATTTTACTTTAAACTCGATAACATAATTGGAGAAAGAAAGAAATGGCTGTGTAGCTTTTTTTATCTTGCAATTAATGCAAACAATTTTTATTTTGCATAAAGATCCGCAGTCTAGTCATTGTATAATAGTTTTGAAAAAATGTCTTGATTTTGAAGTTTAAGGGTCTATACAAACATACCCATTTATACAAACATACGAATATATTTGATTAATATCGACAACTTGTTGATCGATTACTATCAAGACAATCGTTAGTTCAATTGTGAAGTTGATATCAACCGTGATATTTCACTTGAAAGTCCGCGTCTGTTTCAAAGGATCTCTGCATACTTTAATAAATACTTAAAGTAATTCTAATTAATTCTTAATAAATTCTATCGCGCCGATTATCAATCTTAATTCGCGCCGAGAATCAAATTAAACGTCGGTTATACTAAACGATCAGGACGGATGGGACAAAAAGGTGATTCCATACAAGCGTCCATAACTGCGGTCCACCCTAGACCATGCGAATTCCGGGCATTTCATATAAAGCGACCGTATCGCTTCACAATAACGAAACGATCGTCGAAGCCGGTCCGGAATTTCGAATAAAATCATTCAGCCCGCGGCTTTTCAACTGATGCACAATTCATGAAGACAATCCGAGTATCTCTTGGAGCGTTGTCTCATTTTTCCAAATGCCTTTATAAAATCCCGGCCGAGGCGAAGCGCCGCGCGTCAACGAAAGAAAGAGGAGGAGGAGGTGGAGGAGGAGGAGGATCCTCTCTTGGCTTTTGTCCCTTCCGCATCCCTCTTTCGTTTATACGAAAGGTATCGCGTAACCGACCCCATCGTAATTCGAGCAGCGGGGATCGAGTTGTGGCATTAGATACCTCTCTGTCGGTATGAGAAGAGGCTGCGCGGACGGTGACCAGTGACGTCAGTGTTAAAGTCCCCGTTTCCGGGAGAAGTTTCCGCTGCGGAAACGGCACGAAGCGTTCGTGAACGTTGTCCTATTGTATCAGGTTTGCCGGCGTCTGGTGCACCGCGATGTTCGAGCGAGGAAGAGATTGCCCACCCTTGGGTGAGAAGGAGAGGTTACCAAGGGTGGATAGAGAGGCTTACGGCCGGCCAACAAAGGCCGTCGATCGTCGACGTCGGCTCATCCTCTCGGCGATCGACGTGAATGCCCGCGAAATTTATTGTTTCACCGGCTTAGCCCGCTCTTCTACGTCCCTTGCCTCGCCGCTCTCGCTCTTTTCCTCCCTCTTTCAACTCCTCCTCCTCATCCTCCATCCACCGCCTCCTCCACCCACGCCGCACCCCACACCAACGTCTCTTTCTCGCCCGCCGCTTTCTCTGTCCCCACCCCGGCGCGGCGTTCCCGTCATACGCCACGTCGTGAAACAAAAGAATAAATCCTGATTAATCTCTCAGTCGCGTTTCGAAAGTTACCTCGCCGACAATACCATATATAGGGTGTTTCTTAGCGCGTGAGAGCTACTGAAGCGACAGATCCCTCGGCTGAAAACCAACCAAACGCGTTCATAGAAACCTCCGCGCCGGATTAAGATTTATTTCGACTATTCCAATGTTATCGAATGATCCTGCGGATGAAGGGCGTAATTCCGCGCCCATTGTAGACCCGCCGATGCGAAATCATTTTTCGGAAGAAAAGATCGCGAGTGTTTGACATGGAAATGCCGCGGGAGCTTAGTGTCTCGACGAGATTTATTCTTTAATCAATATTTCACGGTATATTTTTTTTCCAACGAGTTTTATCTATTCAACACCTCGTGTGTCACGCATTCTAGGAATAGGGGACACTATGGGAACGCTGATATAATAAATGTACCAAATTAGTGTAAGATTTGTGATATGCAGAAAGAACGACAATGTACTTGGTCACAAATATTTCAGCTCCTAAATTTCCATTTCGCTAAATAAAATATTTTGATTTCATAGAACATTCGAGGTTGCTGGGTTGGTCCACAAGTTATCAATTTGGATGAAAGAGCAACCTAAAAAATTTACTTTAAGGTCTGCGAGATGCAAAAAGATTGAAAATGTACTTGATAACAAATATTTCAATTTTCCAATGTTCATTCCGCTAAATGAATTATTTCGATTCCATGGAACATTCGAGATTGCTAGGTCGAACTTCAAAGTGTGAATTTGTATCGGAACGCGACCTAAACAATCGACTTAATTGTAATCGACCTGAAAACCAGGTCATCAATCGAAACTGGTCAAGGGAATATAATAAAATAAAACGATAATCCAGCCCAGTAAAAAGACTTCCGAAACTCAAAATCATCGCTCACCCTTGTGCATCCCGGTGTACTTATCCTTCAGCACGGTGAACTCGTAGATCTTGCCGAACTCTTCGAACATCGGTCTCAACGCGTCCTCCTCGAGGTGTCTGGGTATCTGTCCGACGAAAAGCTTGATGGCGGCGTCCCCGTTGCTGGAGGTCGGCGAGGATGGTACCGGTATGAGCATGTTTGTCAGCCGCGGATCACCGACGCGTCTAAACCGGTCAGAACTCGGCGTCTCAATGTCAACGACCTTGACTACGCCGTCGTCCGGTAACACGTACGCGAAAGAGATCGATCGTCCGCAACGTGTTTTCGGCGGCCAGGGTAGCCCGTGATTACTTATCGCGTCGCGCATAAACTACGATCGCGGGGCAAAGTCGGTGGGCAGTTGACACGTGAGGAGGGGATGGGCAGCGTCACGAACGTACTCGTTAACTGTCGTCACCGGGGGTAACCGAGCGACCGAGCGGGGGGCCCGAAGGTAGGGGGCTCGGGGGCCGAGCCGGCGAGAGCGTGAAACGGAGGCGTTATTTGCCGAAAGCGAAGTCCCGGCGAGCGATGCAACGACGAGGGACGGTGAGGGGTTGGCAGAGCTCGCAGGAGCAAGGGCAGACGCAGGGGAAGGAAGCGGAGGTAGAGCCAGCACCGGCAGCAGCAGCGAGAGGAGGAGGAGGAGGAGGAGGTCCGGTTTTAATCAGGAGCTCGATAAAAAATACACGATAGCGTAATCTTCGTTGGAACGGAAAACAGAGTGGCGTGGTAGCAGAACCAAAGGGAAAGAAAGAGCAAGATAGGAAGACTGTAGAGGGTGGGAAGCGGCTAACGCGGCTCGTGCACGGGAAAGCGAATACTTAACGAGAAAGAGGGTGAAATAAGGGTAGCCGCTGGAAGAGGGAGTCGACGATGCCGCCCGCACGCAACGATTAATGGCTTTCGAAACACATTAAGAGAGGCCTTTTAAAAAAATATCTCCGGCCCAACCAAATTAAGCGCGTGCCGCCGCGGCGCGGCGCTCCGCGCCGTTCGAACGCGAGCGCGAGTCCGCGAGCGCGCGCGTGCTCGCCTGATCGCTCGGCTGTGTGTACCTGCGATCCACGTGGATTTAATGCCCGTACAATTGATTCGGATGTGTACCGTGTCCACCACGTGCCCGGGCGCCTCTGTGCTTATCAATTACGCGATTACCAGGCCTTTCTTTGCTGAAGCGGCGCTCGATACGATGCTGATCGATTCGCGCGGCACCCCGATTGATAAACGTGATAACGTGTCTATGGTCTCGTGCACGAACACCAGTTGCTCGGACAGTCTGCAAGTAATCTGAATAGAGAACCTCGGATAAGCCCGGAACGTTTGACGCACCCGACGCGACGGTAACGAACAACGTTTGCCCACCGATATTTAAACGGCGAACAATAATTGGCTCGCGCGTGTCGGCCGACGATCCACGCCTCCAGATAACGGATAATACAGAATAAAATATGTCTCGCACAGCGACGCTTATATACCGATCACGATACTACACTTTCACCAGACAAATACTTTTTCACGGTCGAAGCGGACACACGATAGGTAGACACGGATAAGCTGCAGCAATTTTCGCACACGATCACACGATTTACACCATTACTGTATATCCCAGTGGAGGAATCGAACTTGGATCACTTTGGAACTTTCGATGAATTCTTGTTGCGACGGCTGCTGCGAAAGCCGGCGGATCCCTCGTATCGGATACGGTTTCACTATGAATTTCTTCGGACAATTTGGATTTGGCAGGTGTTTCGGAATACGGGTGGACAGGTGGTTGAGCAGACTATTTCGTAGAATTAGTTGAAATATCCTAAACTAAAACGATCACAAATACAGCACGTTCACGATCACGAGAGAACAGAACTACAACACAGCGCACGAGACACTATACAACACTGGTAGTTGAACGACCCTCAGCTTGATCCGCACCACGCGCCCTGACGCCATCGTCCACCGGGAAATTACACGCACCCTTCCCCTCCTACGAGCCGCCCCTACGACGTCACCCTATCTCAATATACGAGGGGTACACTTCCCCTATCGAGACTTCGCTGTGCACGATTGTGTCTTTGCGCCCTCTTATTAGCTAGGCCAATGCCGTAGTAGCCTCCGCGCCATTCATTTCCATGGTTTGTCCTTAACCTCTGCTGGCCCATTCACCCGTATTCGCGTGGAAATTGGATTCCACGAAACAAAGTTACAATCCGCGTTGTCGTGTTCGTGATAGCTGTCTTAAACTTATTCCCGCTCGAACGCTGTAGATAGCTCGGGGCTGTCCAAATTAAACGTGGCTTCTCGGCTTGAAAAATTCTCCACCTTGCGATCTATCAGCTATCCTCGAGCAAATGTTTATCTATCCCTGGGAACACTTCGGTGCAAACCCGATGTCTCATTTTGACTATTTCGTTCGCTTTTTTTATCTTGGTTGCCTCGGAGTTCTCATGTAACCGCTGGAAATTAATAAAATATAGGTTAGAATGCGTTATCGGCAGAGGGTGTTATGGTGTTACGTCAAATATTATTTTCAGCCTAGGATACAAGATATTCTTTGACAGTAGATATATTGAACACGGTGTATGGTTATATTGCTTGTTATTATTCGCAAATTATAATTCATAAAGTTTCAACGAAGTACAATTTTTCTATTTAATATTGAAGTCGTGTATGAGATTTATTAATACATTAAATGTTACAAATTTACGAACAATTGCAAAATATTAAACGAACAGAACAGGGATATATTATATGTACGTACAAAGGGTTAAACACTAGAAACGAAGTGAAATACTGTACTAGAAGAAAACAATTGACATTGATGAGGGTATATGCGAGTCTGCAGATGTGTTACAGTCAGACCCAAATTTATTAATTATCGACTACTCTCCAGAAATGTCACAACAGGGATGACGTGAATTATTACAAAGAATGAAACTGTTTAACGTATCCTATTTTTTCAATAAACAAAGAGAGAATCACAACGAATTTGTTAATTGTACTATGAAATGAAATTTCATTTGATTTATGTATCAGTATCCACATATATATATATATATATATATATATATATATACATGTTCGTGTGAGGTAATTGAAAAACATTAATTCTTCTTTTATTAGTCCTAAATTTTTTGCGTTATTTGCGAACACAGGCAGCAAATAAAAAGATATTCATAAATTTTATTAATTCTTTCGCTGTTCTAAATTTCAGTTATTCGATTTTGTGATAAATTTGTAAAATCCATCTAGCACGTTACTACAATATTTATATTTCTGAATTTCGCGTTTAAATAACCTTGATATATTTTTTACGCTGGATTTAATACGCGGGTGCGCGGATTGAATACGTATTGCGGCGGTCATTATTATTGCCATGCGTTTCACTGCGAACGATTGTTTTGTGAGTAGTGCCAAAAAGTATGTCTGCGTGGTAGGTAGCCACTCAACGGGGCAGGCCAGCTGAGTCATCGCCCCGTGCGATACTCGATCGCATCACACTGTGTTCATTTCTCGTACACATGCACGCTCGCGATTAAACAGCTGTGTGCACGTGCACACGTCATCCGATGGTACCCTCGATTTCTGAGCTCCGAAATTTTTCTCACAATCACGGACATGCGTATTCACGCAGCTGTGGAAGCGTGGCGATGAGATAGAATATATTTCTGCGATTATATATATCATATATATGCCATATCTGCCATTTTAATTTATCCCAGGATCTGAGTGCTGATCTTTATGCATTTATGGTATACGTAAAATTTAAAAATACCACGAAACATCCAAATGAATGGAAATGAATAATAATATTCTTTCAATTCTAATATTCTCAATTATCAAATCGAGTGTGAAAATAGAAATTTCCAGAATTAAAAATTTAGATACTAGGTTTTATGAAATGATATTGCCGGTATTGCTAAGTTCACACTTTCATGATACATTTTTATCAATATCAGTATCGTCCCTCATATATTTTCATCAAGAATAACAATCGAAAAATATGCTATACTTGAAGTATGTTACAACCATCTTAAAAAAGATCTATCAACCATCTTGAATTCCTCATTGATGCACGTATCTGTATAATTGTTGAATCTGTAACTATTGGGTTGGCAAGAAAGTAATTTCGGTTTTGCACCAGTAGATAGTGTTATGTTTGCATTGTCATTCTTTTGTTTAGGTCATAATTTTTTTCTTCAGCATTGATAGTTGGCAAGTTCAAGTTACTATAGAAACAAATTTCGTGTAGTTTCGTTTACAACTGATAGTTTTTTGTCAATTTTAACATGGAGTGCAAAAATGAACATTTTCGACACATTTTACTGTTTTATTTTCATAAAGGTAAGAAAGCGGCCGAGGCTCACAAAGAGATATGTGAAGTTTATGGCGTCGACTGCTTAACAGAACGCACGTGTCAGAATTGGTTCAAAAAATTTCGTTCTGAAGATTTTTCACTTAAAGATGGCCAACGATCTGCTCGATCTTCTGAAGTTGATGATGACAAAATCAGAACCATAATCGAATCGAAAAGTCATATAACTGTACGAGAGATTGCAAAAGATTAAATGCATCACACACAGCAATTGAATATCAAGATGTTTTGAATTTGTTAAAAAGCTCGATTATTGGATTCCGCATGAATTGAAAGAAATTCACTTAACACAACGAATCGGTATTTGCGATACGCAAACCACATCGAAAGCTGAATTGCATCAGAAAACGATCATGCTGTCAATTTTTGGTGGGATTATAAAGGTGTTGTGTATTTTGAGCTGCTTCCAAGCAACCAAACGATTAACTCAGATGTTTACTGTCAACAACTTATGAAATTGGAGGAAGCAATCAAAGTGAAAAGGTCAGAATTGGCAAATTGCAAAGGAATCGTGTTCCACCACGACAATGCAAGGCCTCACACATCTTTAGCAACACGTACAAACTTATTAGAGCTTGGTTGGGAAGTGATGTCGCATCCTCCATATGAGCCGTTTATTTTGAAAGTGGCATAAGTCACTTTTTTTTTTTAATGAAAAGATACCGTTCAATTGTAATTAGTGTTACCATTAACCCTATTATTTTGAAAAAGTGACTTTCAAAATAAACGGCTCATATAGCCCCGACCTTGCACTATCGGACTATCATTTATTTCGAAGTTTACAGAACTTTTTAAATGGTGAAAATTCAATAATACCGATAGCCTCAAATTTCACTTGATTGAGTTTTGCTGCTGATAAGGACCAGAAGTTTTATGAGCGCGGAATCATGAAGTTACTAGAAATATGGCAAAAGGTCATCGAACAGAATGGAAAATATTTGACTGATTATAGTTCATTTCCTGTATAGAAAAAATTGAGTTTTATTTCACATTGTAATGCCGAAATTACTTTCCGGCCAATCCAATATATGAATTTTTTAAAATGTACAATATACGCGGAATAAAATATAATGGAATAAAATAATATCAAAAACTATTAAGTGTTCCCGCTCAGAATATTGCAATCAGATGATTTATACAATTACTACGGTACTAGCGGTTTAATTAACCATCGTGTTCATCAATATTTAAGCAACTTAAATCAGAAAAAACAATTAAATCCTGTCCCGTCGCGAAACAGCGTAACAAAGACTGCGAGATCTTAATTGTTTTATTGCCCTGCGGATTGGGATTTCATTCCAGCTGCAGGTCGTGCGCGCTGGAGCCAAACTCGGTTCTTTATTAATTTTTATAGCAAAACTGATTCCAGAAATCCCAAACCAATACACGCGTGGATAATCAAGGAAGCTTCTTTCTGTATTTTTATTTGTAATTTCAAACCGTATTGTCGAAGCTGGACTCTGTACAGGATCTGGATTAATCAATAACCAGTATAAATTTTTAATGCATTGGTACTCCTCTTGCAATCGTATCATTAAAATATTTTTCGTTAATTGCAATTAAATATTGATAAAAGCGCATTTAATGTATTTCATTCTATTAATAAATTTTAACGATGCGTTAAGGTGATTATTAAACTATCATTATTTCCATATTTGCGTTAAAAATTATTTAACTGAAATTAATTACATTTAATTACACAGAAAATAATGGAAATGAGAAATTTACAGTTTTCGTAAAATTTATACGCACGCGATAAAACAGAGTAGCTTATACAATGTAAAGTGTAACATTCATCACTTAATATGACATTAATGTGTAAAAATTATTAAAACTGACATTGAAGACGTTTATTGTATTTTCTATAGATACAGTGGCTTGTCAAAGCATTCGAACGCCGTTTAAACAATTTTGTTCAAAATGACAAAGAATAATGAAAGAAACGTGAGCTTTTCACAAATATTTAATATCTTTTGTTCAACTTTTAAAAAATCATTCTGTTTTAAAAAGTGTTCGAACACTTTCGCAAACCACTGTGAAAGAATAGTAAACAACAGAAGGCGAGTCTTAATAAGTTTGTTTAAATGATGGATATAGAAACAGTAAAACACCTCGAAAAAAAATGGTGGCCATAGAAAATGATAAAACTGCAATATATAATTAAACACAATTCTTACTAACGTTTAGCAATTGTGATAATAATTACAAAAATTTAAGTGGTGGTTATAGAAACAGTAAAACCTTGTAAACAATAGTGGCCACAGAAAATGATAAAATTGCAATATATAATTAAATACAATTCTTGGTTACGTTTACCCATTGTGATAATAATTACAGAAATCAAAATTCGGTTCACTATCGCCTATGGAGAAAATTGTCTATGAGAATGTGAATTCGCATAAGCATCCGCAGTTTGGTAACTAGTACGGAGAGATCCTTTAATACGTGTGGAATTCTTTATGCCTAATTTTCCCTATGGAGGCGATAGTGTTTCGGCCACGTTGCGTCTATATCTCATCGAAGGAGGTCGACATAGGAATGCATGAGAAGCAGCATACGCCATACGTGTCTGCAAATTTAGTTTCAACATATGTGCCGGAGTTCACGCTTATCGACCCACCCTCTGTAGAAAGACGCGGTCTGTGATGTTAATGTAGGTTAAGGATGAAAAGAAACACTGTGCTGTGCAGCCTGGAAAAGCGCAGCCGGTTACAAGAGCGCCGCGCAAGTATTACGTTTGCACATTCCTACAAAACTGACAATCCGAGCTTTGTTCTAAAGCTGTTGTAGACCACGTTCTTCACGTTTAGGGGACGCGGAGTACCATCTTGTTTGAACGTTCGCGTCGCGCCGCGATACAGAGATCTCTCTGGTTAATATTTTCTAATGTCCCCGTCAGTTAATGATAAGAAAAAAGAAACCCGAACCAACCACATTTCTACTTTTTAATAACAGACCCGTCGAGAGCGGCGAGCTTTGGCAACGCACAAAAATTGCTCGTTACGGGAATGTTACCCCCGGACCCGACGGTGGTTCAAAGTACTCGTCGCTTTTTCCACCAATTTAGCACGTAACCTGCTTTTCCGCCGGCTATCAAAGCGACTTTCTCTCGGTATTGGTAATTTTTTAGGTTAAGCTACAACGACAGCTTTAACACGCCGAAACCGATGAAACTACGATTACGTACAAAGTGGAGCGTAATTCGGCGCTGCCGCCGGAAAGCGGATGGTTTGTTTATCGGACGACTAACAAATCGTGTCGCTTATCTAGGACAAGACAGTTAAGTTCCGATCACTTGTTCGAGTATCCAGCGTATTTTCGAAATGAAACTTTTACGATCATGGAGTTTCACGACCGAATAGAGGAAAAATGAATACTTCATGCGTATCTTTCAAACACATTCATTGTATCACAGTTGATACGATCGCTGCTGAAATTAGATTAAATAAAATTTAAGTTTTCTAAGCATATGAAACGCTAACGTGTTTCGCTTAAATGGATCACTATATCGTACATTTTCAATCATTTTTGCGTAAACAAACATTTTACTTGCACCACGAAATTCATTGCAACCTGCAAAATTTCAACCCAAACAAAGGTAGTTCAATCAAACTCAAATAGTAAATTGCACCAATATAACAAAGAATTTGGAAATATTTTAATTATCATATAGAAGTCACTAATCTTCGAATCAATTCTTCGAATAATGATTCGAATCAATTCTTTGAATAATGATTCGAATTATGTTTTATTCGAATAACATTCGAATCAATTCTTTGAATAAAATATTATTCGAATGATATTTCAAATAAATTCTACGAGTAAAATTTGATTCGTTGTTCATTATTCGATTAAAATATGCCCAACTCTGATAGAAGGTATACAATTCATCGCAATTAATTGCTTCAAGATTACAGTCCTGGAACGATTTTCAGCTTGAGATGTTCACAGGGATGTGCTTAGCTCATGCATGCTGATACAGTACATCCCAAAGGTCTGTATCGAGCTGATCTGTTCGAAATGACCCAGTAACCGATTCTCGCTTTGAAGTTCACGTGGTTTACAAGACCCCATTATCAAGTTTCTAGTTATAAGCCATCGAAGAGAGAATCGGTCTATCCGTTCATACGGAAGCATTTTCGCAGCCCAAAACAACCGACCCGTCATCTGCTGATTTTCTAACAGCGTTCAGTGGAAAAAAGCTCCACCTTATCTACTCTCTGCAGTTGCAAATGCACTGTATATGAAAATTTTATTGTCGGGGCGCCTCGGAGCGCACACCATTCTCTCGAGCAGCTGAAATGCCTAGGCCAACAACCTTCTCGAATGTGTTTGCCTCGGCGACGTGTGCGAGCAGCAACTCTCGGTTCCAAAATCATACTAACTTAAAAGACATTATTACAGTGAGACACGATGCTATGGAACACTCCTTGTTCCGCATGAACGCTTTCGAAATATTTTAACGTGAAGATCCTGCATGCGTTATATGTAAACAGATGTGTTAATTAACATTTTGCAATCGAAGCTATTTTACTCCTATATAAATCGAAAATTGTTTCTCTGACCTAAAAATTGAATCTTCTGACTCATACAACAGTTACACTTTTAACAGTCTTTCAATCAGTTTGCTGTTATCGTCTCTCTGACAAATTTTGTAGTAAACGATGACGAGTATACTACCTAATCCAGACACTATGCGTATATGTATCCACTACATTTTTCATAAAAATTATTTTTCTGTTTGTTTGTTTTCTTTCGTCTTGACCTCGAAATATTTAAAACATCCTAAAATTTACGAATGCGTTTTGGTTTTTGCTAAAATTACAACTTAAATAGCAAAATTTTTATTTCTGCTTTAAATTTTTCGAGCATACTCGTCATAACGCAAAATATTGTCATTTCGTCGTATCGAATATACTTATCAAAAACAGTTGAATTGAAACAAATTAAACTAGTAAAAACTAGTTTGGAATGCAATATAACAATTTTTAGTAGTGCATCAGAGTCGTCGTTGCCGTGTAAAGGGTTAGTTGAGTAGCACGAGAGATAATTCACTGTATTACAGACAATGCATTTCTGCGTAAAGATGTTATTTTAATATTGAATTATGATGTAAAATGACATCAGAAAAAAAATATATAATTCTCCAGTTACCCTGCTTCATTTTTGTTTCCATAATTTAAATAAAATACAAGGTAATATACGAAACGGGGCAGTTTTTCCGTTAGACATAATGAAATTTTAACCAAATTCACTTTTCCATCCTTCTCCCTATCACCATAAATACAGTTTAGCATTATTTTCAATAAAGCATTCCATTTTCGAATTCATATTTCGTTGCTCAAGGAAAGAACAAATGACGAAAAAGTAGGATGCCCGAGAAGTGTTCGCCAAAGGTCGATGCGCGGGAGATGAACCCGAGCGTCGACGTGATTTATGGCGAGAGGAAATTGCCCAAAAATGTACAAATTTTTCGTCGGAGCACGAACCTGCAAAACATGATCCGCGAAAAGCAGAATATCGGCTACGGATAACAGAAGAACGGCAGCATTAAAAAGAAATGTACTAAGGAACTGCCGGATCGTTTCTATTTGTACGTTACTGTGTGCAAGATGCTAGTGTTCGTGTTTCGTGGAAACAACCGCATAGGAATCGGGACTAAGCTAATAGTATCGGAAAACAAAGATACCGAATGTCTAAAATTGTCTTCCAGAAGAAACTACTTCCCCAACAGAATCAATCACGTTTCCCTTTTTCCACCGCAGTTTCCCGTATTTGCGAGACTCCCATCTAGCTTCCAGATGATAAATATTGCAGGGAGTCCTGACGAACGTTAAACGCACATGCGACCTTTCAAATTGCGCTATCGCTTTCCGAACAAATACAGTCCCATCCGTAAGTCATTTTACAGTTACATAAATAAATGTAAAATAAGTTCGACGTTATTTCTAAAAGCTTTTCAAACGTGTAGAATTATTAAAAGGTTCCCGTTGGTTTTCCATGCAGGCTTTCATACAGCTTCTCAATCTGCTTCGTACTTCAATTTCAGTGCCCAGCTTCTTTCTGGTTTCAATTTTGTACGTTTTTCAACTCTGTTTCGTTGAAATCATTCTTAACACGTTCACTTCCAGCTTTTGTTCCAGCAGCGTAAGATCAGAGATTAATTATAATTTTGTACATTTTGTATGTAATGAGTATATAGCAGATGTTAATAAATATCATTCAAATTATTTTAGCGATTCTTATATTTTGAAATAGCTGTCTTGTTTAAACTTGTGAAGTTTGAATTGTTAGGTATTTATGACAAGTTTAACGAGAAGATCAACATCGAGCTTAAATAAGTGGGTTTAAAGATATGTAAAAGTAAACTGTTTCGTAAGGATTTGTACGCATCTAGCATTTATAAAATCGTCAAAAGCGTTCTTCATTTAACAGTTCAATAACATAACTGTTCCCCTTAAAACACAAACTGTAGATATCCAAACACTCGTAGACAGAGATGAACCCAAAAAGAAATGATTAACTGTAACATTACACGAATCTAATTCTAATCTTGCACAATAATGCAAAAAAATGTCAAAGATCAACTGCAGTCGCCGATTCAGATAAAATAAAATTGTGTGCTTGGCACCGCAGCACAATCAATATTTTCTTCGAGCTAACTAGGGGTCCGCAGACGTACGATTCGGACTGTACCCAGAAAGAAATGTTTAACTTTACGTTACAGCAATGCAATTGCCTATTGTTCCAGAATAATGCAGAAAAATGTCGCATATCGGCTGCGGTCGGTGATACAGATAAAATAAAATTCTTTGCTTGGTACCGCAGCACAATCAATATTTTCTTCGAACTGACCAGGTGCCCGGAGACTTATGGTCAGGGTTGTACCCGGAAAGAAAGAAAAAACTCCGGCTCACGATTTATGTCAGCCAACTGCACGATGGTACTCTCTTGTCGCTGTCACTATCGTATACCGTATAACGTTCGGGGCCGATCTTCGCGAGCCATCTTGCATCCCGAGGTCCCATCCCTCGCCATTTGCTCAGGAAACACACTCAAAAAATATAACCCGCCGGTATCTCTCGCGCATGCCCTAGAAACCCTACCGGCAATAATTCACGCACGGAGGATGCTCTTACCTCGGCATAGCCGGTGGTATACATGTATCGCAGGTATATATTGCAAGTATTGGCCGGTTTCTTCCTGCGAGCAGGCGGAAAAGGGATGGTGTGCGCGCCGCGCCGGTAGCAGGCTCGTGTCCACGTATACAAGAATGTATGCGCAAGTATGATATAACTCAGGGTAAAGTTCCAGGCCACTTGTGCCGCGTAAATTATTAAGCATGTGTTGCCTCTGTCTCTCCAGCTGGGCGGCAACGAGGAAACGGGGGATGGCGAGCACGCCGGGAGAGGACGAAAGGTCAGAGAATCACGCGAAGTGGACGGGAAAGAGGGAAAAAGGGGCCCGGGGACTACGCAATCAAGTTCTTTGTCGGTTCCTCGAAGAGGATGCAGCACCGTTTGACAGTGATACCTCTCCTCAAAATGTTGACCAAAATGCAATTTTCGAACTATTCGCGGGAAGTTATTTCGATTTTTTTTTTTAATCAACAGTGGCATTAATTCTATAACATTGCGAATCGTAGCGACTCAATCCAGGCCTCTAATTAAAAACGAGGCTCCGAATTTCACGATACCGTGAATGGCATGTTAAAAACAATTTTGCAGCTCCATAGAAGGCGTTAAACTTCGCACTTTCTCGGTATCACGAACATGCTCTCAGATTTAGGATACCACAGTCATGTGTATGTATGATATTAAAAATTCAAATACGGTAGCATAAAGTAAAAACTTCAAGCTTTACTTTGAACAAAATATCATGATTTTGTGATAACTTTTAACGGAGTTACAGCTGTTTAAAGATTGGCTATTTCGCGGCCAAAATTTACCGATGCTTCGATTTTGCTGTATTGTAGCTAATTATTAATTATTGTGTATACAACAATTAAACAAACTTATTTGCATTGACTGTATTTTTTAGAACGCCTCGTTCTGTTAGTGGAAATAAATTCTTCAGTCTTAAACTTATTGTAAAATATGTCTCCTTCTAACGTATTAAATAAATATGTAAGCGTGTACCGACAGTGATACACGCGGTCTAAATCGAGACTTTAACTTGTCAATTCGATTTAATGTGACGAGTTAACATTTATCTTTAATGAAACCATTTGTAGAACATTTGGCCATTCAAATATGAATTTCTGTCAATCTTGATGCTATTTATTTAGAAAGAAATGTGGCTTTATGTAAATTTCGCATATGCTTTTGGTAAAATTATGTAAATAAAATATTGTTAATTAATTAATTTTGAAACGTGGAATAATTATAAGATTTCACCAAGATATCAAGTGGCCTTATGGAAATTTCGACACAAAATTCTGGCTATCATTATCGATAGTCTGTCCTATTTCACTTCCGTTGAAGAGTCAGATTTTTTGAGTACACAAATCAAACCCTCTTGAAACAGTGAATTCGCGTCAAAGTGCCAAACTAAAAATCATGTCGGGAAAGTCTCCGTACGTAACAAGCGCATGCATATTAGCTTCATCGCCAAGTAGCGGTGCCACGACCGTCTCGCTCCTTGCCTGTCCCCCCACATCCCTATAATCTGACCCCTTGCTCTCCTTCGAGCAGCTCCCGCTACCCTTTCTTAGCTGACGAAGCTATATCCTCCTCGTTCTTCGTACCAGCCAGCATCCCAACTCTCATCTAAGGCCGACTTTAATACGTGAGGGTGCCATGGGATTTGCCGGATTAGCACCGAGAATTAGCAAGCAGATGTGGCAAGATGCTACGCGCCTCCGACAACCCGAAAATTATTTGTCGCTTCGCCGCTTCGCTCGCTAACTATCACGCATATGTTCTCCGTTATTAGAAACAGTTTAAACGTTCGCTGCGCGCACGTTGGAAAGCTCGGGAAAACGCGCGGATCCGCGGGTTCTGCGGGAATTAAAATTGTATACTTGTAGCTCGTTAACAATAATAGGATAATAAGCTGGAACATTTCTCGTTCCGAGGGAACTAGTTGCTTTCGTAATGTGGGCTAAGGAGGACGATAAAATGTGGATTCTCGTTTACCTTGTGGTGGGACTATGAATGAGCTCGTAGAACATATTAATTGTAATGCATACTAAAGTTTAATAGATATTAAAGTATTTTGTGGCGTATGCTTGTACACTTAATTAAAGAGTTCGAATATGCGTTTGTTTTATTAATACTATATACCGAATACTGTATACTATACTGAAAGCAACATTGTAAACGTGAACGTATAAAATATTTTTAAGAGATTTGCAATCTCTTTGAAAAGTAAATTACTGTAATTGTGTGTATTGTAGAATATTTAATTTTCTTCATATTCTGTTCAAATACAACGCTTTAATAAAGTGTGCAATTGAGTGAAGAACATCAAAGTATATATCCTTCTTAAACAATTTGTGCTATGACGAGTATTCTCGTCAGAAACATGTAACCGGTTAATAAACATGATTCCCGTAAGCTGGTAAGTAGGCTGCGGATTGTGTGCATTTATGACAAAACTGAATAGATGAAACACAAAATCGTAAAAACGTTCGAAGAATTTCAAGATACTGTTGCACTATTTTCAACTCATTAAAATGATTAAAAAACGAAACCAGTATCCATGTAGCTTCTGCATTCTGTAATTACTGCACACAACTTTTATGTTAAGAGTAAAGATCCGCGATTTACTGATAAGCAAACGAATAACTCCGCCATTTTGTAACATTTTCGTTTGAAAAAATTCGACCATAATGCCGAAGTCTACATTTTCAATGAAATTAAACTTTTTCATAGAGTAATGATATGCCTGAAAAAGTTCAGAAACTTGTAGTTGTCGAAATTGTTTCTCTCTTAATATTTTTAGCAGTAAATGTACCGTATCGATATTACAAGAAACACCTGCGCAGGTGTTGTCAGCACACACTCCACTATTGCCATAATTCACAGTTCTGTCGATAATGCTTCTGGTATCTTTTAAAGCAGCCGAGAATCGGTTGGACGCTTTAATATGCCGAAGAGATCGTGCAGTTGCATCGTATCGAAAACGCCGGTGCACGTGAGAGGGTGGAGTTAACGCTAACCAATTACTCGGCGTTCTCCTTCCGGCATCCTTCCGATATTTACACGCACCCAATTTCTCAAGGGAGGCCGGAAGTCATTCACATTTTAAATGACTCGCCCCCGTTCGCGAGGAACAATGGTACACACATACGTGTACGTATCGACGAAACATTAGTCGTGTGCGCCGAACGGGCTTAAGAGACGGCGAGAAAAGTGAATTAGAACATTCGAGGAGTCGTAAATCGGTAATACTGTCCTCTTAACGAAATTACCGACGGTAAATCAACTGCTGGAGAAAAAACAGAGGGAAGACGGAAGAAACGCGTGCTCCCGGTGCCATTTGTATTAACGAAAAGGCAAAGCAAAACAATACCGTAAGAGCCCTCTCTCTGTCTCTCTGTCTCTCACCCACTTATTCGGGTAATAAGAAGAATCGGCGAGTGTGCTTTCCGACTTTTAATCTTATTAGCCTCGCTCTGCCTTTTGCTGCGACTTCACAGACCTGTATAATTAAATTCCTTAAACAAAAGGTAAGAGGGACGCGATAAATCAATTGCAATGGCCTGCAATGATGCAGTTTGTGCTTCTTATTCGTGAATTATTTATCGTAGAGCACTCTTGAAAATTATAATTCGTTGACTTATGCGATGAAATTGATTCTGATGCGATCGTTTCAATTCCATCGAATGTCAATATTTAACGAACACGTAATATGATCTTTGATTCATGAAATTTATTCAAACCCCTTGTGATAAGTAAACCGCGGATCTTTATGCAAAATAAAAATCGTCCGCATCAATCGTCCCTCTTAGACAATTTTAATCAGTTGTAGTTAACGTATCCACATTTTTAGTTTCTTTTAATTTTTTCCTATCCCATATTTCACCTATTCATTTTCCCCATAAATACATAAAATTCGCAGACCAGTGATGATTTCATTGAAACTCGGCATTTACACATGTACCATTTAACCGAGAACTGTTTTAAAACAAATTGAGAACATGTTTATTTCATAAAATAATTTATAATGATATAGTACGCATCTATAAAATTCGTAATATTGAATAAAAATTACGCTATTTTTGTAAATAAATAAAGTTGGCGGAGAAGAGAATATCTTCACAAAATTATGATGGGAAAACTTACTTAAATTACATTGCTTTTCCACAACAACCCAGTTTTATGGTAGAAAAATATAAATTTCTTACACGAATGTTTTTTGTTTAAGTTGTCTACTCATTATTACATAATATGACACGGTAACAAAGTTACTTTGTTGTCAATATTTCAAATAAACTAAATTCCGAATTTTGTGAAGGATGGTTTTGTTTCCTGGTGATAAAACAGAGGAATAGTTGGTGCCCTTTGTAAAGTACAAACGTTGACCTTTCTGTAGGCAGTCTCAATATCGGTCGTTCCAGTAGTGCGTACACTTGAGCATTTGAAAATTGTTTGAACAAAACCGCTGCGCATTCGCGTGGTATTCGCGTGCTTTAATAACCATATGCCCGCAATATTGCGGTTACGTTAACGACAGTTCCGATCGTCAGGACCAAACAACAAATATTTATGTATGCTTGATGGCGGTGGTCACGCGTGAACGGCTACCAATCAATTAACGTTATTTCGCGCTGGAAAAAAGCAACCACGGTAGACAAACTTGGCCACGCCGAACCACGCTGAAATTGAATAACCAAACACACCGAACAAGACCTGCACGTACGATAAGCAATAGATGTATTTTGCACATAAGTATTATATAGTATTTTTTAGTATTTAAAGGATTAAATATAATTTAACATAAATATGCATCGTGCTCTTATGCTTGGATTGAAACAATGTCATAATTATTATAAACAAAAATTTCATTCGATACTTTATCTTTCTGTATACCCTTTTTTTCAAAATAGTCAAAATTAATAAAACATTGTAGTATGCTTCGGAAGCAAATATTAAAGTTTATAGAAATGTAATATAGACGTAATACATGCTTTGAATTCCAAAAATTGAATGTATGTATGTATGTGTTTGATGTTGGTTTTGATTTAATATATTTAATATAATTATACTTAATTTCATTTTATAATATTATAATTTGATTTCACTGAGCAACAATTAATTCCCATCGTTTGCCGTTTTGGCAAAATAATGTAGAAAAATGCGGAATTGCGTGTGATGTGGAATTTAATTATCGGTAACATGAAATATGAAGTATAATTTAATTGGCGAAAATGAAATACACACCAGGCTGTTCATACTGTCCATTTCTCTTCTTGCCAAATAATCCTGCTTAACATTACAGATGTATACAGAGGTACTTACGCGCGCATCCGAATATACAATTCAATGGAACACTTCATAATTTCATCACAGATTTAATTACAATGAACGATAAATAACGAGGCACATCGAATTCCAGACGATAATTATGGACGAAAATACTCTAATTATCATATGAGTTATACATTAGCATCACGCGATGATAATATAATACGCGAATCCATCATCGGATCACATTGTTATTAATTAAATGTCTTCGTGGTCCACCGATTCCCTGTACATAGTTCGTAAAATATTTAAATATTTCATTCGATGTTGCAATACCATAATGTTGAAAATATTTCATTGGTTTCTCTCTCGCTCGTTTCGTAAGCACATTAATTTTAATCGTGAAATAATGTAAAATAATATAAAATAACGTAAAGAAATATAAAATAATGCACATTCAATAGTCCCGAGTAGCACAAATCATCGAGTCGTTTCTCCTTCTCGTAAGGAATAAATTGGGTATTGAACTACCTGGTTTAACATCGTAATATTCTCGCTGATGGCAAGTTTTAGATAGCAAACATGCAGATGCGTTGTTAGCAAATCTCAAATAATTCCGACAGCTCCGCTATTACTGCTTATCATATAGTACAGATTTTCCATTTTGATCCATTCTATCCTATATTCATCCGCGCACATACACGTATACAGTTCGGAAGTATATACGAGCAAACTTGAAACGAGTTTCAGATTCTTTCAGCCGTCGAACGAGTTGTTGGAGCGTTTTGAAATTCCGGCACTCGAAACTCTCACCGCGTGGTTTCTAATTTCCGATCGCTCCTTACCCACTCTTACGCCGAACTCCAAAAGAGCATGTTCATGTGTGCTCGAATAATGGTGTGCGATCTAGGCAGGGGGCATAATGGGAGCAACTTTGGTAAACCTTGTATAAAATGCATAGCGAAAGGCGTGCCTCTCGAGGTATTTCGATAATTAATTATAACGTGTTCACGTGTCTATACAAATTAAACTTCTTTGATGCCTGTACACACGTTTTCCAAGTAATTGAAAGGTGCTGACAGTTAGCGCTAATTATAAACACACTCGAAAATGCGATCGAAGTTCAAGTTCATTTGATGAGTCTATACGATGAAAATATGGGATGTCTACTTAAAAAGACATCTCTTTCTAGTTTCCAAACGTTATCAAAAATCACTCATACGAATGCAACCAGAAACAACATGTTTCACTCATTCCTATCATGAACTTGATAAATATCTAAAAGGGATGCATCGCGTGACATAAAACTATTTTTTTTTAATAACTTATAGTAAGGTTAATGAGAGGATCGACATTGATCTTTAAGAAATGGGTTTAAGATTTGGGTGTCATGTTATCGTGAAAAAATCCTTCATCGAAGAGTTAAATAAATTAACACACACTGCAATACTACAATACTGCAATAAGTGCTTGTACCGTGTATAAGTGCCCAGAGACTTGCAGACAGAGATGTAATCGGAACGAAGAGTTTTAATCTATGCTACATGAGTTCAATTGTTTTATTTAATATAAACGGATGTCTAGAAACTGATGGATTAACCCCCAGCACTCCGCATCATTCTGAACGTTGGCTAGCAGCTACTCGGCGCCACTTTTCGGCAGAAATGGGAATTTACAGACCCTCGTATTATTTAGTATAGTTTTGGAACTAACTAACATATTATAATGATATTGGACCTATATGTATTTGGCTGAAATCGAGACATTTGCAAAAAAATCAATATTTTATTTTTTATAATTTTGTTATTGTTTGTTTTATAATTTTGTTTTGTTCTTCTAATCGCTATCTATGCGAACTCTTTCTCTCGTCGTCTTGTTGCTTGGACGATATCACTATCACTGCTATCAAAACGATAGACTAACTGTAGCAACTGTAGTAACTCTTTGAAGTGCTCGGACCGTTGTGAGCACGCCTCTCACGTTCTCGTCAAAACCCGCTGACATTTCTTGTATATATCTTAGTAATTTTACTATATTTTGATTTGATTTCTTGTACTATTTTAAGAGAAAACTTCAGGGAAACATGCACGTCTCAAAAAGTTGCGCTGAAATAACTCAATTCCCCGTAAGCACTAATAAACTTTAATGTCCCACGAGAGGGGACGTCCGAGTGATATGCTAGAATTACGATATCCCACGAGAGGGGACAGCAGAGTGCAAAGTGTTAATAGACTCGCGGAAAGAAATATTTAATTCTATATGTTACACGATGTAACGTAGCTAACGTAGCTAATGTAGCTAAACGTACCACTTATACGTATACACCCAGAAACAACGTGTTTGTTGATGAAAATATCCAAAGGCGTTGCATCTGGTAACACAGATCTATTTCTTCCACATTACCAATCGATGGTACACATTTCCATACCGACGATCCTCGACCGCATTGTCAAAATCGCAAAATTGGCTGTGTTCGAAACAAGGCAAAAACTACCTGGAACGATTAAGTAATCACGGTGCATCAACCCCCATTGTCTATCTAGTGCGTAATTGAAGTCTAGACGCATATTTATGAAGAATGCGAAACCTCTTCCCAACCTCTAATTAAAGCCGTCAGTCCGCTAGGAAACTTCGTTACATGACGCAACGAGGCAAATAGCCCCCTTTTATAAATACTCGGTATTTCGTCCGCGAGCACGGTTATCGAGCGATATTACAAATTCTGAATAGATTCGATCGACTGTGAATTAGGCGTGTCCCATCGAAAGCCGGCCGTTGCTCGATAGATGCATCGGCAATTTTCCTGGCACATGCCGCCTCGCCTAAAAGACTCGGATATTCATAATGCGGTATACCTTACGGCTGGCATGACCACCACAACTGGAAGAGATGCGCAGGCATGATCGAGGAGCACTCTTGGAAAATCCTGCGCCTACCATATTAAAGCCAGACATCTGTACAGGGTGTCTCAAAATTCTCGTGAAAAACCGGAAACCAATTCCTGAGATGATTTAAAGTAACTTTCTTTCTCTGTGAAAATGGTGGTTACAGCTTTGTTAATGAGTTATTGACGAAGGTCATCAACCAATCAGAGAGCGAGCAGTATTATTATATATAATAATAATATATATATATTATTATTATTATTATTATTATATATATATATATATTATAATAATATATATATATATATTATTATTATTATTAATTGACGTATTTTCAATATACGATTAGTTCCTAAACAGCATATAATCCATGTAAAAATGGTGCAATATTTATAACAATTTTATCTTTGAGAAGGGTTTTAAAACATGTCCAGATCATTTCATTATTTCATATATGAAAGCATATGTATATCTTTGTTCACAAGAAAGATTGAGGTATGGTTTTCCAAATATTAATACGTATTTTTGATTTTGTATTATTTTGTATTATATTCGGCCCAAAGACGAATTCAATGACCTACTACACTATAATATAAACCCTGTAATAACGCCAAAATAATATCAGACACGGTAAACAGTTTTGGGCGGGGCATCAGCTGCACTCGATATCCGATTAGTCCGTAATTTTCGTCAATAACTCATTAACGAAGCTGCATCTAACATTTCCGCAAAGCAAAAGGTTACTTCAAATTCTCTCTGAGCAATCACTCTTTTCCGACTGTGTGTTCTAGAACACTCTGTATGCATCGCCGGTGCTGTATGCACCACCTCCGCCGTGTTCCATTGCGTTTAACCATGCTTCCGCCCATCCGCGTGTCCGCCTGTCCACGTATTTATGTAAGTTACTCCATTTTCCATATTTCGAAAACTCTGAATCATTTATCCGTGCTCGTTCGTGCATGCTTAGCTATCCCATCGCGATGCTTGCGTTCGGTAGGCGACCCTCTGGGATACAGAGGTATGCAACACACTGGGTTCGTGAGCAACATACAGATATTCGTCTTTCCACGGTGCACGCCGCCCTGAGACTTTGAACAATGACCACGCAGAAAGGTCGAGCCACAGTTGGAATTACCATTAGTCGGCTGTCCTGTTTCGTCACGGACAGTTATATCGGTTCCTCCTCGTTAATTTCATTCGCGGATAATGTTTAGACTCTCCCTCGCTAAATGACCAAGGTACACTTAGGCGCTCCGAGCTAAGTTTGCATGAGAATATCGCAACTTGGGGGCTCCGTGAGTGTCGTTAAGGATAAGGGCTATATTCGCTAGAATAATTATTAGACTTAATGGTAGGATGTATGCCCGCCGAAGTATCGAGTTTGTGATAGATAGAATGCCTTGGCTGTGCTGTCTAAACGTTTCTGTAAAACAGTGCGATCAGGGAAGTACATGTAACGAGCAGGTGGTTCTTTGAGACATATGTCCTGAATTATGAAGTGTTCGAAATACATTTAACGTTTGAGTAACGTCGATAATTGCAGCCTGATCTTTCTTTTGTGCCAAAGTTGTGATTAATTAATTAATTAATTTTTTGGACTCCGATAGGCGCGACCATTTTTATGTTTGTCACAGTTGTGATCATATATTCCTTCTTCTTTTTCATTTCGCAAGGTGTGACCATTTTTATGTTTATCAGAGTTGTGATTATATAATGTATAATTTTTTGGACTCCGACAGATACGATTCATTTTGTACACTTGAATTAATGAGTATCTTTAACATACTTTTTATTTGCGTTCGTTTTAGCAACATCATCTAAATACAGACTTTGGATGGTGTCCGACTGTTGCACTGAACAATCTGCAATGTATAAACATATATAAAAGTTGACGAGTACAATTTTATTAAAAAGTAGACTTTCTTCTCTCATTTCGGCATCGCCTATTGCTTCTGTGAAACTAATCCACACGACTATCCACAAAATTCGTTACTCCATCCCCAATACGTTCCAACAAAAGCATACGCATCGAAAGTTAATCCACGAAATGAAATTACCTGGTCGTTTTGACCAAGTACGTTTAAATCGTCGCCTAATTACTCAATGTTAAGCAATTCAAATACATAAGTTCCCGTTACATTAGAAGGACTCTAATAGGTTTACGAGAAGTATCTTTCATTAATATGTTTTGAAGAGTCGACGAATAAAGTTGAGAATGACGATAAACATAGTGAATTATAGAATCGTGGGAATGATCCGAAGGTTAATTAAGCCAAAAAGAAGTGAGAAATTATTACGGTCCATATACTTTGAAATGATTTTGTGACAGGTGAGAAAGAAGAGACACGAACAGCCTGTGCTATAAGTTGTTATAACGCGTTGGAAAATGAAGAACGCGTTGCAACTAAAAACGATGTGGGAGAAGAAGAAAAATACAGATGATGCTTCTCGCATCGTGAAATAAGTCTCAGTGGCAAAGAGAGAGGGGGAGAGAGTGAGAGAGAGAAAAAGAGAGAAGGAGAGAGAGAAAAAGAGACGAGAGAGAGAGAGAGAGGGAGAGGGAGAGAGAGAGGGAGAGGGAGAAAAAGAGACGAGAGAGAGAGAGAGGGAGAGGGAGAGAGAGAGGGAGAGGGAGAGAGAGAGGGAGAGAGAGACGATACTTGGCGTCGCAGTGACATTCGTGCACGAAGGGTTGCACCCCCTGTGTTACCATCTACAATACAGAAGAGGGCCCTATTGTGACCTAGAAGTCAGTATCTCGGAGACCTCTCTCAGTCGGCGTCCGTCAGAGCGTATTATGACCCCCCCGCCCCGTCCCCCGGCCCCTTTGCACTACTTGGTTGGTGCGCCTCTGTCTCCGCCACGCCTGCCTCAGAACCACCCCCTATTCGTCCCGACCTCCGCAAGACACCCATTGTGTTCCCTATTAATTACATTGCTTTACCACCCCAACCTCATGCCAGGAGCTGCAGCGGGTTAGGCTACGGTCTAAATACTGTGGACCGCGCGCGCGGTACAGTCTCGTTAGGATGTACGAAAACGTTCATAGATTGTCAGTCCGGGAAATTGGCTAATTCGTCAGGACGAGTTTCCCCCATTAACTGGTTTGCTACGATTTAATTGCTCGCTTACGCGAATTTGTTGGACTCCGAAAACTAGGGGACAGTTTCTCCACCGGGCAGTCTCAATAGGAATTCATTTATCCGTCGTGTTCCGGAACGCGGCAATGGAATATAGACGGCGGACCTTGGCTGGAAACTCGGGATCCCGTTATCAGCCGTGTAGCGGCAATACGAATAAAATTTTCTACATCCACGGGGGACGGTGTGGGGCGGTGCAACTTCCACCGAGTGAAACTAGTCGTGCAACGCGTTAGCCTCTTTCATCCGGCAACAATAACGGAAAGCTCGCTGTTACAGACAACTGTGGAAGAAGGGTAGTACAGGAAGGGTGGCGCGCAGGAACCAGAGTTCTCCAGGCGGGACGTTAATGCTGATTCTCGCGTGTTTATCCAGCTCTCTAATTTATTCAATGTGTGCATTCACTTCGCATTGCCGCTCTGTACGCTCTCGCGAACGCAGTTAGGATTTAATAGCGCTCGTTTCACTGACAAACTTGTCCGTGTACAACGTCAGTGCGAGAGGTTGCGTTCGCAACTGGCGAAAACTGGATTAACGCCAGAAGATGCGAAACCCTGGACTGTTCTGATAAACCTGGGAGCAAAAAGACAGACTCGAGGTCTCAGAAACAGGGGCCGGGGGGGGGGGCGAAGCTGAAACGGACTCGAAGTAACTGAAATAAAGTGCAGGAAAGCTGGGGAAAAAGGATAGTATCACGAGGTGCCGAGGCACATCAGCGTCCGAAAGTATATGAGCACTTAAAATTTTTAATGACCAAGCGACATACAATTCGAATTAATGTTATGAAGCGATGCATGTCGGCAAATTCTATTTCGGAAGGCGAATAATCGACCATAATTTTACTTTTACGCGAAACAATGATACCGAGCATACTACTGGGATATGTCCAAATTATCTACAACAAGTAAAACAGACTGCTGATGTAAACATAATAGAATGGCCATCCTAATCTCCTGATTTCAATCCCGTAGGGAAACTATGTGGATCACGTTTTGGGCAAAGAAGTTCGGAAAAAGTATTAAAGTACTGGTAAACATTCATGGGAGAATGCTAAAATTAGTGAAAGGAGCTTTAAGAGCCGGTACATCGATGAAAAGAAAATTTAATTGTTTTTTTTCTGTTACTATTGGTGAAATATTAAATACGTTATTAGCAAAATATGTATTCTAATATAGTACGTAGTAAGTACAAAAATCATAATAATATTTAATAATGATCTCACAACTTTTTTAAGTAATTACACGCAATTCTGTTCTTACGCGTAGGCACGCTTCTGAAAAACTTGTACGATAAGACACGTATAGATATGTACATAAAAAAATAGTATACTGTCCTAAATATCTCTAGAAAATTACGGTTAATAGAAATAAAATTTAAATTCCCTAAAATTTAAATCAAATGCTAAATCGAACGAAATCGTGAAAGAAGGAAATTTAATTTATTTTTCTATACCGTGTCGAATCAAAACCGAGTAAAAACTACCGTGTAGGAACAGAATTGGGTGTATCTTAATTAAGGAAATGACGAGACATACTTACGGACGGAGACGTACGTGGGGGAAAAAACCGTATTCTCATTTCATAGAGATACAAAAGCCTGTTCCAGCGGGCTTACGTATCGATGACGAATTTATTTTCCCCGCGCAATCAATTCCACGCGCGCACACACACGCGCACGCACACGCACACGCACACAAGCGCTCGCTCGCGATATTTATTTTCAGCCGCATTTAAAATAGGCGCGGCAAAGAAGTCGATATGCAAACTGTCGTAGGTGATTTACGATCCGCAACGCATCGGGCTCGGAGCTTTATGGAAAACACGTGCATGCAAATGGGCTACGGGAAGTCGTGGAGAAAACGAACCTGGAAGTAAAATAGGAAGGAGGGGTGCCGGCTGGCTGAGGCGCGGTCGGGGAACGCGGAACTGGAAGTTCGAGAAAACCGTCTACGTTGTCGAGGCAGCCAGCCACATGTTGCTCTCTTTTAAGCGTCATCTTTAATATCAACAAACGGATACGGCTGCCGATCTGCTGGATGCAACGTGCATGCACGTATGCCGCGAATTCGATAGCTCGCGAAGCAGTTGATGCTGGGCGACCGCGAAACATTGTTACAGCGTCTGCTTTGAATTCAGATAACGTATCTCGCGCCTTCAATATCTTTCTCATTCACTCTAACCTTCGTTCCTCGTCTCGTTCCCGATCTCCCTGACGTATCTACCTTTTGTTCAGCCTCCATGCCCCATACCCTGCTTTTCATGCCGCGCTCTCCTTCTCCATCCATCGTTCCCTTTCGTTCACCGGTGGCAGCGTTCACTCGCACGCCTCGAGGTTGCCTCGCGAACGAAAACACCATGTCAGATATGACAACGTTCCCGGCGCATGACGGTGCTAAGGACCTGGACACGGCCAGCCGACCGGCCGACAACGACGTAGCGAACATCGGCCAGTATCGAGCTAGAAACAACAAAATCCATGTCTGTCTTTGTCTGGCCGCGTTCGACGCTGCATTATCAAATATTCAATTGCCGTGTGCCGTTCACTCGCTGCAATACCTGCTCCGAACTTAAATGCTTGCGTTAGCATGCAAAATCGATATCGAACATCATTAGCTATCACATAGTTCGCAGAGTTAATTGTCTAGCAAATGGAAAATATTATTTGTAGTCGCGATACACGCTTCGCCGAATCTAATGACGTGATGATAATCTGGATTATAAATTCTAACGCGGGTGCGAAGTAATTTCTGTTGAGAACTTGTAAACAGTGAACAATTTCGAAAGTATAACTCAGTATATACTAGGTTAAACTTTTCCTTGGGGGTTTATATTTTTTTGACTTTTTCCAGTGTACATTCCAATGGATTTTGTCGAGAAAAGTCCAAAAATCAAAGTGAAGATCTAGGAATGCAATTAAAACGAGTCCTGAATTCGTTCATTGAAAACAGTGAACAATTTTGAAAGTATAACTCAGTATATACTAGGTTAAGCTTTTCCTTGGGGGTTTATATTTTTTTGACTTTTTCCAGCGTACGTTCCAATGGATTTTGTCGAGAAAAGTCCAAAAATGAAAGTGAAGATCTAGGAATGCAATTAAAACGAGTCCTGAATTCGTTCATTGAAAACAGTGAACAATTTTGAAAGTATAACTCAGTATATACTAGGTTAAACTTTTCCTTGGGGGTTTATATTTTTTTGACTTTTCCAGCGTACGTTCCAATGGATTCTGTCGAGAAAAGTCCAAAAATCAAAGTAAAGATCTAGGAATGCAATTAAAACGAGTCCTGAATTCGTTCATTGAAAACAGTGAACAATTTTGAAAGTATAACTCAGTATATACTAGGTTAAACTTTTCCTTGGGGGTTTATATTTTTTTGACTTTTTCCAGTGTACATTCCAATGGATTTTGTCGAGAAAAGTCCAAAAATCAAAGTGAAGATCTAGGAATGCAATTAAAACGAGTCCTGAATTCATTCATTGAAAAGTTATGCGCGTCCAAAGTTGACGAATTTCCACGACCTTACGTACATATAACCTTGACATAACTTTTTAACAAATAAATTCAGGATTTATTCAAGACTTCGATTTTTGGACTTTTCTCGAGAAAATCCTTTGGATTGTACACTGGAAAATCAAAAAAATAGAAACTCCTAAGGAAATGTTTAACCTAATATTGTAATTTTATTTGGCAATTTTGTTGAGTATATTTTTTATGGTACTCTTTCTACACAATACATGTGAAACAAAACATGTGAAAATATAAATAAATTGCTGGAAACTAGATATTGAAATAACAATATTTATACTCTGTTAAATACACCGTTCGACTATTAACGAAGCTTAAAGGCTGCGGAATAATAAAACATTTATGGATTGGTAGATTCTTAACATTTTATCTAAGCATATTGTAACTTGTAACTTGCTGGTACTCGATTGATGTTGCTAGTGCTATTGAATATTTTGTTAAAAAGTTTCCAACTGTAAATTATAGATTCTCTAAAATTATAAAATCATTGCCGCTAAATAATGTATAAACACTAGAATTACCAAATCAGTTAAAATGATTGATTTCTGATTTTATAACAATATTTCTAGCAGAAATGTTTGGATGAACATCTTTATTCGAGCATATGAAAATGGTACGAAGTTTAAATAAATCTAATCTTGTCGTTGTCGTCAAACAACATGAATTAGTGGCGTTGAAGGTAGCACGCGGCACGCGTACAACTCATTTCAATACTATTAATTAAAATTTGATTTGATCGAAATCTGTACGAGAATAAAATTCCCGTTCACCGGACTTCGTTGACAGTTGCACGGACGTCCCTTGTCACTAGTTGACAAATTGTAGATTAAAAATTCTGTTATAAATTCAATTTTACGAGACTGGGTGAAATATTTGTGCCATGTTACGTATCAGACATTTCCATTCAGTGAAATATCGACGAAAAATTTCCTGTCGCGCACGGATGTATGTTGCGCGTAACAAAGTTTTCTGCTATGACAGTAAGCACAGCTTTCCCAGCGGTGTTGTTAAAAAGTATGTTTAAACTTGTAAAGAACAAAAGAAATATGTGACTTTTGCGTGAAACATATTGTCCGAGCCTGTTGTATAGCTTATTGTAAACGGCACGGCAATGTTTCTCGTATATTAGTGTGACTATATGCCAGGGCACGTTCTGTCGCTTGATATTTAAACAATGCCCCTTTGGAGTCACTCCCCTTCTGAATTGCTAATATAATTGGAATCTATTACTGCAGATTGATTGCAGCCTTTGGAGTTCCTCTGGCTTGTGAGAACTTATTTTGTTCATCTCTTTTTATTGTTTTAGAATCTTCCGAGTAAATTATATCGTGTAAATATTATGTGTGTTTCTGCCTTAACACGTTGATTGCTGCACGAGCATGAGCATCGTTCATTTGGTTCACGGTAAAAATCAGTGCTATTTATAAACATTAGAATGTGGGTTTTATGCATTTATTGCAACAATTTACAAGAGAAATACGTAACAGTGAAACCTTTGGGAGAATTTAAGAACATTATTAATACATTTTGAACGAAAATGCATAGTCTAATACTGAAGCTGTTATTTTACAATTGCACATTTAAAATAGCTCTTCACAATTTACAATTATTCTTCGATGAAGAGGATAAATCGTATACTGTATGGTTTGAAATAAGTATAAATTTCTAGACGACAGAAAATGTGTGCCATGATATTGTGACAAAAATTGTGAAGGATGTCGTGAGCAGTGTGTTGTGAGAATGCATTTCAGCAATAGAATTTATTGGCTGATATAAATCTCAATGCCACTCTTGGCAACCATTTCTTCAGTAAATGTTGTACCTTCTCTCGAAGGTATAATATAGAGTATGCAAAAGTATTCGTAACTCTTGAGATTTACTCTTACGAAAGCGAGGTCTTGGGACCTTCAGAAAGGTCCCAATATTCTGTAGAAACATTTAGAGGACAGATGGTAATAGAAAAATTGTAAAATTGAAGAACTGAGAAATCGTAAGAAAGTATTGTCGTTTTCATTGATCATTTTCTAAATATCTGAGAAAGGGAAAAATTTCCCTTGTTGACTAAAAAGTTTCTTGTATTTTACGAACTTGCATGCACCACAAATGCATGAAGATCCGCAATCATGGGAAACCTTGTTTAAAACTTGGTGGAAAACAGCTAAGAATATCATCTTCTTCGATTGTGAATGCAAGAAGAAATGTTTCGAACGGTTTCGGCCTATAATTGCAAAAATTATGTAACAGGACCGGCGCAACGAACGACATAAAGGGTGAACAATTATGCCATAACGAAATGCAACCCTGAGCACGGCACATTATCCACCGTTCGATGTGACGAGTGATATCGGTTTTAATGGTAGGAAGGCATTAGCATTAATTTGAGTTACCGTTTATTTATAATGGGTTAATGTTAATTTACGAAGTAGCCAGCATCGAGTGGGCCTGCCCCCCGACCAACGTTACCACCCCCACCAGCACCACCCTCACCCACCCGCGACTAAAAGCATTGTTTCGAGCCGTGGTTTTGTGCTCAATTTGCATTTCCCTGCTAATACATTACGGTTTATAGCCGCGCGGCAGTCGCTTTCGCGGTAAACTGCATAAAATATGAGGACTCGCTTCACGTCCCGCGGCGTTAGGGCGGTGCCCTAACCGCGAACGTGTTGCTTGCGGGAAAAACGCAGATTTTCCCTTTTTACCGTCGCTTCACGAATGCTAAAGGCAAGCTCGTAACACGGATATCACCACCGGGGATGTTACACCACTCATTTTCTGCTGGGAAGTGTGCGTCAATTCTCCTTGTTACACTACACAATCGTTGCAAGTTTAAACGTTCGTCGCGGCACGATTCAAGCTTCGCTCGATGCGACTCTTGTTTCGCTCGTCGCACTTTTGTGAGTGCATTGTTGTGATCAGACTGCGGATCTTCGTGCGAAATAAACATTTGTTGCATCTGTTGCAAGGAACTGGAGTAACTTAGAAGTTTTATTCTTTGTTTAATGAGTTCAATCGATCGAAAGTAGTATATCGACATTATCAAATGATTCTAATCTTTCGGCTGTTTCAAATTACGGGTACTCATTTTTGTCATAAATGCATGAAATCCGCAGTCTAGTTAAGATGGAATTTAACGTGGTCTTTGACTGCTTTCTTCTTTTGCTACAAATTCGATGGAATCTTAAACCCTTAACTACTAAACCTATTAAAACTTACTTATAATTAGCAGTCTCATAGACTGGTAATGTTTATTGCGTTATTGTCGTCATAATAATGATAAATAAAACATCAAAATCAATTATTTTTACATTGTACGTAAATAATGAAGAGATACACAAGTTCGATCGATAATATGAGTAAGAATAATGAATAAAAATGACCAAGTATAATTAGAAGCAGTCTCACAGGCCGACAATGGAGTAGTTAAGAGTTAAACAATGTAACAAATCGTGATCTGAGAGGTAATCTAACTTTGTCCATTAACTCTCCAATTCCTAATACAAAATACTTTTGAGACTTGATCACCACCTCAGTGAAGCATTATTAGTAATCTCCACGATTTTAATAAACAATAAAAATTCTACTCTATTGAAATACATAAATTTAAGAAAGATTAAACAAATCAATGAATGACATGTTAATGACTAGTGCAACATATAATTAATATAAAAAGAGATTAACTCTCATTCATCATATGCACATCTTTAAAACGTCACTTTATGTACGAAACATAATTAGTCGATTTAAAAAGTAAGAGGAAAATGGGTGAAATATTCTCTGAGATTTTGAACTTATGGAACAATCATTTTTCGTAGCAACAACAATAAAGAATGAAAAGCTCGCAACGAAATACACGTTTTAAGGTCAACAATAGCTCGTCAAGCGCAGGTCTGCAGAATCGGCGGAGTAACCATAATTTGCAGAATACCCGATTTAATCAAGGCAGTTATACAGCAAATGCGTGGGCGGGTATAATAGGAGATCGCATCATTGGACCTATAGATTTTCCAGCGCCATTAAGCATGGAACAATATTTTAGATTCCTGCATGCTCAGCTCTTCGCGAAACTAAAAGAAATTATACCGCATGAACGATGCAATTCATTTCATGCGCACCAGCGTATAACGACATTTTAGCAGACTAATGAGGAAACATTTATGAAGCATGGTTCGATCCTGATGGATCGTTCGAAACATAAACCGCAGCTATAGCAACAGCCTCCGCGGATCTAAACTCGTTGGATTTCTTTATTTAGACAATGGCGATTTCTTTATTTGGGGAATGACCATTTCTTTAATTAAAAAGCTATTTTTTCTCTATTTAGAAAAAGTGACGATTTCTTTATTTAAAAAAATGATCTTTTCTTTATTTAGGAAGTGACCATCCTATTGCTTATGAAGCAACGATTTCTTTATTTAGGAAATTACCATTTCTTTAATCTTTACGGGAAGCGGAACAAAGATGACGTAGAAATTGAAGTAACGAATTAAAAGCATTTTTGACAAGATTCCAAAAGAAGAAGACGATTTTGTTGGAAGCTGAGAACATCGAAAAACCCGAATCTGGTCCCGTGTTATCAATGTTTTACTTTGTACGTAAATTGTAAATGAAAAAATCGATTTGAGGAAGGAAGCGACCCCAATCACATTTATCTCCACCACCCAGGAGAAGAATGAACGCTTGTCCTACGGGTGACCACTTTGCTCCACGATGCTTCCAACGGACCTCTTGAACTCATCGCACACCAATATTTCCTCTTTCGAGTGGCGACCGACGAGTGATCTGTTTGCCCGATAACAGATTCGCGCAGAAACATTCGTACCTTAGCTTCTTTCATTGGGTCTTGAATTTCTTTAAACTTTCGATTGTGTCAATCTCGAGGAGCAGCTGGGAATGGACTGTTGCCAATCGGTATGTTACGAATTTTATTCGGTCGAACACTTGAAACACGGATCCGCGCCAGTTTATAGAGACTTAGAACTTCGTAGGCGTACCGATTTATCACGCGGATGCAACGCCATCTTGGAACCAATATCCCTGCATATAAATCACGTGTCAGCCATTGCAGAGACAAAGACATATATCAGATCGATCAGCAGATATATCCCGGATTGTTCGATGCTCGCGTAAAAGTTCGAGTCCTTGCAACAAATATATTTAAATACGAATCTGCACTTTGCAGTCTGTGTGCCAGTCTGTGTTTACGCATAGTAATACAATTACGTACAATTATTTTTTGATTAGATGCCAAATCTTTGCAGACAAATGTACAAGGGAGTAAGCGCATTCCTTTAATGCATTGAATAAAAAGTTAAATGAAAGTCAGAAAATCTGTTTAAATAGGAATCTGTATTTCTAATCGAGTTACGCAAATTACATGTAAACGCTTCTAATTAGATGCAAAAATCATTGCAAATAAATGCACAAAGAAGACTGCTCCTTGCTTTAATGTGTTTGGTAAAAATTAAATAAAAATCGGGGAATATGATTAAATATAAACATAAACTTCTAGTAAAGTTCCCCTGGTTTGCATTATGTAATAAACACTTTTAATTAATTACGTGTCTGCAAAAATGTACAAAGAAAGCTACTCCTTACTTTAAAGCATTTTGTAAAAATTACATGAAACTCAAAATCGTAGTGAAATGTAGACTGTATACAGTAACACAACTAAGTGTTCACTTTTGTTTTCAGGTAATCGTAATTATTATTGTTAAACTGAATAATGAACGTCTACCTCTACTATCATTCATGTATTATTTACTAAATATTTGTTAAAGCTACTCTTGACAGAAAACGATTTAGTTATAATTGCGACAAATATTAACGATGTATAAATTACGATCGAGTTTGTTTCAGAATGTATTTGTGACAGGTAGTTTCTCATTCTAGTAAAAAGACAATACCAGACTCGAAGGGCGTCAAAGGGCCCTAGTAACGTTGTCTTTGCAACGTACGACGTGCAAATAACTCGATAACGCGTGTAACCGTCTCGTAGCTCGAAGACCTATTCCATCGTAAAATTCTTACAGGCCAGCGTGAATTTTTCAGCATAGAAAATCTTACCCGATTACTTGGAGTCAGCAGGTACAGGCAATTAGGACCGTTCCGTAGCAGCCGACGTTAAAACAAGGAACACCAGCCATCCGTTCGCCGCGAAATAAGGTTCACGGACAAAGCACGGGCAATTAATAAAACCGGACAATAGAAAAAAATCAACGGTCCGAAACTTTCTCCGTGGAAACGTGTCGCCAGTTGGTCGACGTCGCAACACCTAGACACCGCGCGGTCGATGAGCAGGATTTTTGGAGCGGAAAAATATCTTTCAAGAGAAAAGTATTATATCTCGCGGCTCGCCCGCCCTTTCCAAGACCTCTCACCAATTTCAGCTCCATTTTCTCAAGTTGCCGCTTCTCTTTTCGGCCAAGCCGCGCCCGTCAACTAACCCGAGAGCCATTATCGGCCAGTGTCAATATCTTGTTACCGGCATATACCGTCGCGACGGCAGCCGTCTCCTGTTTACTCTCCTGTAGCCGACCCATTCTATTCGTTGCTCCGCAGACCCTCGTTCCTCAGTTTCCGGCCATTATCAACGTCCTCGTAACGAAGACCACCAGATATCCTAAACGCGTGGAAAATTCCCCGACGAATTCTGCGTCAACGGCTTTAATAGCAATCCAGTTCCACCGGCGATCCAATTGCTCCGCCATCAAGTTTATCGCAATCATTAATTTGATGAATCACGATCAAACATTCCTGTTCCCGTTACGTTTATTCGACGTTCCTCCGGTTTCGGTAACTACCCCCAATACCTATCGAATCTGTAATACTTGGCCGCGATCAATTGTCCAAGGATTTGTAAACAGGCTCGTTGTTTACGATTCGTTTGTTTTCTGCTCGAAAGTAGGGCACATTTTTGAAGATTTTAAAACTAGCAACAGAGTCAATGGTCATGAAAGTACCTGCGATTCAATAGTATTTTATGCGAAGCTTTAAGTATTTGTCATAGGATTGACGGTAAAACCTTCTTTTTATACAAGCTATATAAATGTTGATAATGGAGTAAAGAATTCTTTTACAAAGACTATCGACAAATCGTAAAAATGTATGTATTTTGGGTTAAGAACCTCGCGATGAAATTAAGAGAGGATCGTTTAAAGCAACATCGTAGGTAATTATTGTACTAATAACGTGCAATTATCAGTGTACAAAATTTCTGCACTTTGGACAGCAAACCGAAAACAATGGCACAGCAATTGACCAGCCTCGGCTTCGCTATCCTACGTTATCTATCGCGCAATGTGCAATTTTATTCAAAAAGTTCTCAAATGTCTGAAAACAAAGAATGCAACAATTTTAATCCAAGCAGTAAGACCAGTGTATTTTTAACCAAAAAATTGTTATTTCTTTAGAACGAGTATAAACGTGTTGTAGGAAATGGTTAAAATACGTTTCCTTGGTCGCACAATAATTAATATTACCAATCGTATTTTCATTCGCGAAAGTCGCGCAGTTTGGTCACGTCACCGCCATTATTCCCGCGTGAGTAGTCAGAGAGTAGAATTACTCGGCCATTTATCTCGCGTCCGTAGCGGCTCGCGAGGAGTTCCTTTTCTCCTGTGCATAGTCCGGGCCTGGGTCTGGAGTCTGAAGGAAAAAAGCCGAGGAAACTATTGCGTGAGATGCAATGCGTGTATGGACGATCGATGGCTGTAGAAATGCCTGCAGGATCTGTCACGCACAAAAATATTACGTCATATATCTGAGGCTAGACGGGCTCCGGGGTTGTTTACGACTTACAGGATCGTTTCCAGAAGACTTTCGCGATATACGTAACCCCCGACGGGCTCAACGGGTGACGGAGAAGTATGAAAGAGCGATCACCAAAGTCCTCGACCGCCAATTTATTTCCTTCGCGAATCTCGGACGGTCGTTTTCACTTTATTACGCGAGTATCGTGCACCGTCGGCAATGTCCGATAGACGGCTCCTATAAATTTTTATGGCAGTAATCAGGAGTGGTGTCAGACGACCGCCTGATACCACACACGTGTATAATATGGGGGCGATAAGACCGGAGATACAGTTGTGAGTCACTCTCGTATCTATCACTCGGGTTATTCGTCCTAGTAGTTGTACCGATTGATTGAGGAATTACGTGCGATTTGCCGTACTTTCTATACCGTAAAGATAAAAGACTTTATCGGGCAGCCATGCAGAATTTTATTTTCCAAATATGAGCTCATTTGGACGACGTGTCGCTGGTCGTTTCCGAATTGAGTGCATTTCATCTAGGGGACGCGCGCTTGATTCTCTCGCTCATTTCTGTGTTTTCACGAATATATTCAGTCTCTCGTCAATTGTCCGGCTTGTTGATCTCGTTTAACACGAGTTCCGAAAATCAATCTCAAAAATTCCTTCAAAATCTAAATTAATTTGATTAACGAAACTGACAATAGAAAGTTAAAATTTGTCATAACGGAACATCCTAGTAAAATTTAATTTCTTCGAATATATCGCATTAAAATGAATTATGGAAACTAGTCAAACATTAGCGTAATCCATATGTGACCGACACTGCACTTAACTTTGTAATATCGATGTTCGAAATTTATTTTCTTGTTCTCTGCAGTTCTATGTGCTGAAGAAATGCTCGCACCTGTAATTCGACGGACATTTTATTCATTTGATCGAGTCTTTAGATTTTTCCGATAGAATTACACTTCACAAAGTTTCTAAGGTAAGTGACAGAAGACCGGACATAGTCGTCTTACCAAAAAGTGCTCTCGTCTATCCCTTTTCGTAGTGAGATCCTCTAGGCAAACTGCAACTACGGCGTCGTCTTTTTAATCCATTATCGACATAGACTAGCATTTTGACTAGCAAACCTGTTACGTTGTTACTTCTGCATGATTTGTACTACTTTCTGGTATTGCACTTGCAAATTTCAGTGTTAGCATTCGTTCCTTACTGGATTCTTTGAATTCAAGTTGTTTCATGACCCAAATTTGCACTTTGCCAAATACAATAAATATGCATTTGTTACGCTTGAAAGATGTCGCGGAGAAAATTGTTCTCGTGTAGCTTAAGATCAAAATGTTATGTTACGGTCAAATATCGTTGACTGTAAAATGGTGCTACGAAAATCGAATTTGGGCTAAATGATTTCTGGACTTTGATTCAAGTGATTACAAAATGTCACGCTAAAATCTGAGAAAAGGACCTTTTTCTACATGTTCGCGTAAATAAAGTAGTGGAGACGGATGGCCAATTACTGTACTTTTGGTTTGTTTTCGGGCATAATTAACTTTATATATATCAAATAAGACATATCACATTTTTTATCAAAGAATAAACGAAATAAAAGAATAAAAAAGTTGAAAATGTCTTATTCGATAAAGTTAGTTATGCTCGAAAATAATCGAGAAGCACAATTGGTCACCCAACAGTAACCGGCTTTACTACCCTACGTATTTCCTCTTTAATAATGTCAGGAATAATAATTAATAAACGAAGGAGGATGTGAGGACGTTCTCCAACCTTCCTGATGTCTTCATTGTTTGGTATTTCACATAGTCAGTTTTATCATAAATCCATAAAGTCCGCAGCCTAGTGACGAATTCGACTACAATCGAGCAAAAGCTACGGTGAGGCACAAGCAGAGGGAACGAGTAGAAGACGTGGACGCGTTATCTCGTCGTAGATAAGGATCGAAACGACAGCAATAATTTTTCGGATTTCGCGGCGGCACTTAAAAACGCGATGTCGGACATTATAACAGCAACAGAAATGAAATTTGTAATAGCGTGCGGTCTAGACAAGCTAGTTATAAAATTGAATTTCTCGGTGCGCATCTCGAAGTTACTGCCATGCGCGTCGCAGTAGAGACAGTTAAGAGCACTCATATATAACCTGAATCCTCTTTATGCGTTTGCAAACTGGTCGTACGCGCGGCTTTTACGCTCCTTTCTCTTCCCGTATTTTTCAATTGCCCTGCTAACGAAACAGTCCGAGCGATAGCGCCGGTTTCAATAGCGTCGCACAACAATCCGCGCCGCTGTATACCTATCTGCTGTGCCCCTGCACAGACCTCTATACTTGTGTTTGATTAAACCCTTCGACTGCCGGCCGACGCACACCGCCGCTCCGCGCCGGGGCGTACATGCACAATCACGTATAAAGCTTTCGTTCAGCGACTAGGACCTCTATCGTTGGCCCCCTGATTGAACCATTTGGTGCCTTGATTCTGTTAAACGTTCAACGCGTCTAATTAGACAATGTTTCCCCTGCCGTCAGCGGCGCGGCGCCGACGCTCTGTGTCGATCCGCATTCGACCAACACGTAGTGCCTCGATCGCACGCGAAACCGACAAATAATTCCTCCGATAGGACGCATTGGGATGCGTGCCGCGCGCCGCCGGAAATCATTTTCAATTTCCGCGGGGCCATTTTAATCGCATGGAAATCGCATTCAGAGTTATTCCCATCGGACGACTTTCATTCTGCTAATGAAGAACCACCGCGAGACCAGCGCGAACGAGCGCTCACCAAGTTAGAAGTTAGAACGCCGAGAATAGCTCGGAGAAACTGATAGCAGGCAGCTCGCAGCGGCGCGGCGCGCCGCGAAATGGTGCTTTAAGCGAGGCGTTCGACCGCTCGAAACTATAATTCAACTTAAAAGCGGATAAATCGAGCGGATAAATCGATAAATTACATTAAAAAAGGATGTCGGCACCTTTATATTTTTCGACATAAAGACTAGTGGTTGTTGTAATAACTTGTAAAGTCTGATGCAGATATTTTTATTATATTGTAATTTATTATTGTGTTTTTACCATATTGGAAAAAGAATATAATATAGAAGTTTTATATTTTTCAAGCCACGGTAGAGCCTCACTTATCTGATACCAAAACATCCTATTATCTGAAGATTTTATACGAGTTCTCTGCAGGTGATAATGTGTATCTAGATATATATATATATATATATATATATATATATATATATAATAGAATGTTCGGATACCAGAATATAGTACAAATAAATGTTCGGGTAAGGGAGTGTATAAGGGACTGTAACTCCAAATTCGTGCGTCTTCGAAACTTTATATTATACGTATTCCTCATAGTACAGTAACTTCTCCCTAATTGATCTTCCAGCTTGGATACAAAAATGAACAATTTGGGAAGAGCAGATACGATTATATTTCAATAACTATAAAAGCGAGACGCACGAAAACCATCGATAGTCATCGATAAGTTTTACAAACTTAGCAAATTGTCATATCGCTGGGATAGATTTTTTCACCTGCGATTCAGAAGTCTTTAAACGTTCGCTAGCCGGACTGCTCAACTTTCAATTTCACCTTTAGTCTTTTTTCTTTCCTCTATTTTATTTTTTGCGTCATCGTCAATCTGTAACACAATTCTATGTTTCCGATTTTATATACTCCAAAGGCCTTGGCTCGTTTATTAGTCAAATAAATACATAAACTATCGAAAGCTATCGATAACGCCGATTATCGATAGTTCTCCACGTCTACCCAACAGTAACCGACTCCGCTGGCCTGCCTCATAGAAAGCTATTGAAATTAAGACTTCGTCGCGGTCGGACTCTCGTTTCAAAGCATCGCGCTACGCGGGCGTCGATTAATTAAAATAGCATGAACAAGATTTGGCGGCATAGCTGCGGCGAACGCGGGTAGATTTTCCGCGGCACGACCCAAGTCCCCCATACGTTCCTTTCCAGCGACGCGACGCGGCGCTACGCGACTCGACGCGACGCCATACGACGCCGACCCTCTTCTCCCCGTCACCTGCGCGTATTCCGCCGGTACCCAGGGCGTCCCTTTACAGCCTGCTCTGTTCCCGACCCTCTATCATCCATCCCTTCCCCTGCGGCGCGCCGGCCCTGACGACCCAGACTCTCGAGGCCATTCGGCGTGGTTTACGCGTCCGGCATTCAGATGACCGCATTCGCACGAGCCGAGGAATGTCCAACAATATCCGCATGGCTACGGTCACCGACGACGAGGCTGCAGCGCGGAATTCGCTCGCTCATTTCGTTTTTTCCACTCCTCCGTCATGCGGCGGCGGCAGCGGCGGCGGCGGCGGTAGCAGCGCCGGTGCCGGCAACGTGTTATTGCATCTCTACACCCCTTCCTTTCGCGTCACCGATCGTACGTTTCCCAGTGTATACGAGCGGCATTTCCACGGGACCCAGCCGAGCCGCGCCGAGCCGAACCGAGAGGAGCGGAGCACGAGCACGAGCACGCTCCCGTTCACCGCTGCTTTCATTAATCGGGTTCCCTCATTCTTGATCGTATCAATGAACTCAATCAAACTGTTCGGACTCGAAACGGGGAGTCAGAAAACGAGTACCCGGCGAACACTCCACCGCCCGATTGATTCTATTCCATGGCAACCGATCGCGAACGGTGCTCGCTCTATTTATGACGTTATTTCGCGAAAGTGCACCGGTTGCAGCATAATTACACACTTGCCGTAATATAACCGAGCCGATTCCGGATCGAACCGTTCCGCCATCGTGCCGAGGGGAAATTATGGCCGGGGCCAACAAGTAGCTTGCTTTTCGTTCGCGTGGGAAACAAGCGAACAATATCTCTTGTTGTCGATGGATTCTTGGGCTTTTTAACCCTTTCCATTCGAGTGGCGACTCCGAGGCGCCACTAAAAATTGCTATTCCATTCGTTCAAATAGTCTTTACTTATATTCTTAATAAAAGAAAAACAGTTAGAACTGCAAGTATTGTACTTGCCAATAGGCTCAATTTTATATGCATAAATTGCAGTGAATCGTGTAAAATGGAAATATTGTAGATCGGAAAACATATTTTGTATTTCGAAATAAAATAGCTTCGACTGCAATGGGTTAGCAACTTGCGCTAGAACGAGTCGGACGAAGATTTCGTGCTTAATCGATTGAATATGAATATTATTTGTTTGTTGGAAAACGAAACAAAATCTGATTCTCGTGGTATCCATGCACTGCGTAGTGTAACGAACTGAACGAGTCGGAAACTGTGTAACAATGCTGTTATATTTGTGACTTTTCACGGTTTCGTGTTTCAACTGTGTTCATTTTGTTCATAACTGGATACAATCCGCAGTCTAGTTATCAGAATCTATGAGTGAAAGTAAATGAAGATATACGCAGAGGGGCGGATTTTGACATTTGCCGCCCCAGGATGAAAAGAAAAGGTGAGATGAAAAGGTAATCGCGTGAGCATTTAACCCTTAAATGCATGATTTTTTGTTTTGAATTTTTAAAAATCGTTTTTTATAGGAATGTAGTCATAGGTTACGTAAAAAATAAATAAAAAAATCTAGGTAATAATATTGAGTATTTGTTTTGAAAAAAAGTTGTATGTAGACTTTCGGCAACAATATGCGTTTGTTACTAAAATTATTGTAGACGTAAACAAATGGCCAAAAATCTGGCATATATCCAATAAAATTTTCAAATGCAACATCGAACATTCATAGCTTACCTGACAACAGATGAGAGGTAATTTTTTTTCAATTAGATAAATCACTCCTTCATAGGAAACTCGAAAAAAGAAAATATCTCTCCAAGTAACACATTGAAGGTTACTCGCCAAAAGTAATGTCAAGTCTTTTTTTTCACACATGGTCTATTGTCTATTGTTATCAACGTGTGTTCGGAAACGCACATACTCAGGTTTTTGAATAAAATTAAGTGGAACTGGAATATAGACAATTGGCAACAATATGCATTTAAGGGTTAAAATACTAGATTCAGCATTTTTACGAAAACATGGTATTATTTATTATTTACATCTTTTGGTGTCCTATCAAAGTATCGATCTCGTCCAAATGATTAGTACAGTTAAAATGTAATATAATATATAGGAAATAATGGATATTTTTTTGTTCAATTCTGAATAAACAGTTACAAAATTACTTAACACATTGTTGCCCAGCAATTTTACAATATACTTTTAAAGTAGAATCAATTTATCCGAATCTATATGTTGAGATGAATACAATTTTCAAATAAAATCGATTAGATCGATATACGAATGAATCTGTGCGAAATGTGAAGTTTGAATCTTTGAATGTGTTATCGAGGTAAATTCGTTTTTTGTAGCCTAGCGTTTATTATCGTTCATTATAATGTAACCTTTGCGTCGTTTAATAACGTTTTATTTAATTTATCATTAAATATTGTGTTGCTATTTCTCAATATTGGCGTATAATTATTCCACTGGAACTCTACAGTTCTGACAAAACCTAAAGTGGAATTTTTTTCAAATATCGCTGCCCCTTAAAAACTGCCGCTCTAGACCGTAGCCTATTTAGCCTTTACCCAAATCCTCCTCTGGATATACGAGAAAAAAAGATCGTATCGTTCTATTAGAGAGACTATTAAGAACAAAGTAATGCTAATCAGCATAGCCGTGAAGGAAAACATGGTGCATAATTAACTAATTCTAGTAAGCACTAGCACTTGGCGATCAGCTCCGTGAAGGACAAACTCAGACTCGCACCCTTAATTTCCGCGTGAATTACGAACCGAGACCGGCGAGCTCGTGTGCCCGGGATCGGTTAAGAGTCGCAATTGCCGCTGCTAAATTTTCCAAAGCATTTAAATCGATAGTCGGACGCGGGCTACCAGGCTCATTTGCATCAATTACTGACCCCGAAGTTTCTTGGTCGGCGAATTAGCCGCCTGGGAACGCGTCGAATGCGAGATAAAAGGAAGAAGAGGCGGCGGGACCTATTAAAATAAAGGAGAAAAACAAGTTTCGAGATAGTTACGTTACGAGCGACGGGGGACGCATAACGATTCGTGGCCGCCGCCGCGACGGTCGGCTGAGTTACGTCGCCCGTCGGGAAGTTATGCTACCTGCTTATCTTTCGAATTCCGCGCTCATCCTAGGTGACGTTTTCCCCGGCACTTTTAACTCCGCGGATCCGAAAAAAAAGAATTAAACTGGCCGCCGGTACTTTATCCGACAGCGGGATCGTAGTTCCGCTAGATCCGGCGATTCGCTATCGCTACATTAGACTTCCGAGTGATCTGTTGCTCTAGTTTATTTACGTTCCTTATCTGGACTTCCTACTTTCGAGCCAGACTGGCATTGTTACCAGTGATTTCTATTTTCTAATTTTATAATGATATTGATGGTCGACGAATGGACGTTGGTGATACTGCTGACGAAATGAAGTAATATTCGGACGGACAAAAGAGCAAATCAAAACACGGCATTTTAACCCTTAGCACTCCGAACCATTCTGGACGTTGGCTACCAGCTACTCAGCGCCACTTTTCGGCAGAAACGGGCATTTACAGGCCCTCGTATGGTTTTGAAACTAACTAACATATTGTAATGATATTGGACTTATATGAATTGGCTGAAATCGAGAAATTTGCAAAAAAATCAATATTTTATTTTTTATAATTTTGTTATTGTTTGTTTTATAATTTTGTTTTGTTGTTGTAATCGCTATCTATGCGAACTCTTTCTCTCGTCGCCTTGTTGCTTGGACGATATCACTATCACTACTATCAAAAACGATAGACTAACTGTAGAAGAAAACCTTCCACATATCTGTAGTAACATTTCTGTGTAACATTTCTAACATGTCTGTATAAACGTCTACCTGGAGCTCATCTTCACTACTACTTGTGTCATGAGACTCGTTCGTGTTTGAACGTTTTGCCATTGTTCTAATAAAAAATATGAATAAATACACATTTTTTGTATATATCTTAGTAATTTTACTATATTTTGATTTGATTTCTTGTACCATTTCAAGAGAAAACTTCAGGGAAACATGCATGTCTCAAAAAGTTGCGCTGAAATAACTCAATTCCCCGTAAGCACTAATAAACTTTAATGTCCCACGAGAGGGGACATCCGAGTGATTTGCTAGAATTACGATGTCCCACGAGAGGGGACAGCGGAGTGCAAAGGGTTAATGGAAATGAAATAGTTTGACGTGCAATTATGATTAAGATACAAATGAAAGTAAGACAATTTGAAGTAAAAACCTGTGTGTGTGTGTACTGGACAATTTAAAGTACAAATATGAGAGTAAAACTAGAATAAAAGTAGAACTTGAAGGTCGATGCGAAATTAAGCATGAAGTAAAAAGAGAAAAAAAGTAAAATAGAGAGTTTAAAGAATAAATAAAAATAATACGAATGAGATATTTTAAAGTCGAAATGAAAATAGGATAATTCAAAGTACGAATGAAAATAACACATTTTTCGAAGCACAAACAACAAGCATAAGATATTTTATTTGTGCTACATCTGTCAAGCTACAAATACAAACAGGATATTACATTTATACGTTTCATTGAATATTTTATTTTTGTTTGTCCGTCCGTCCAAAAATTGTAACTGAAGTTTATACAGCACCGGGTAACATCGTGTATCTGTCCATACATATTTGTATGGAACAATTAAACTTTAAATTTATGGCATGAATAATTTCATGCTTTAATTTTGAAATATCTTTGCTATTGATCGTGTTTAGTCTGTGAAAACAAATCATGTATTTTTTTAATATATTGATAAACGATAGAAAATTTCACATAAATTCAATGCTTTCAAACTTGCTCGTAAAAATGCTCTCCACAATCCCATCATTTTTAATTGCAGATCATATATTTTTTCATATATTTTCACGAACCAATTTTAAAAAATTGCAATCCACCGTTACCTTCTTTCTTCCACATTAGGAGGAATCCTATATTTCGGAGGAAAGGAAAATGAAATTTTATCAAGTATCTTTCTCTACAGAGTTAAACCCTGTCTTTCACGGCTACTTTGATTAGCAATTTTTCGTTCTCAATAATTTTTCTAGTGGAATGACACAATTTTTGTTTCTTGCATGCCTTCGTTTATTTTCATTCCTAAATTATGACAACTCGACAGCGAATTTTATGGAATTATGATTAAAATGATCACGTAGAACACGAGACTGTGAAGTCATTAAGCGAATTTAACAGCATTCTCACACTATTTCCGACTTATTCAAATTAATAAATAACAAAATGCACATTTATTTAATTTGAATTTAATACAAATGACGTAGAACATTTTTACTTCGTATAAAAATTCGCAGTCCAGTGATAACTGAAGAATCGATGTCAATTTAGAAGAAATGAATAATATTCATATTCAATAACGTATTTGAGATATATTTACGATATCGTTGTATAGTGTCATCAACCTCAAGCATTTCATAAATTAAAGTATTTCATTTAATTCAATTTAAATTAAAAAGCTAACTTTTGTACAACATCAATTACTTTTTCAACGTTCTTACACTTCGTGGAACCTAATGAAATGAAAAAAATCTATTAGATGACGTAAAAATAAATTGCCATGTTTGAAAAAATAATTTTGTCACCCAAATGTAGGCGGCGTGACGATCAAAGTGTTTGGAGGAATAAGTCTCGATTTGGTAAATCGACAATCGGCGACGATGTCGCAAAATTGTCGGCAATGGCGTGCTTCTTTTTTTCCAGCGTGATCCGAGTGCTCGCGAGCCCGTATTTCCCAGCCTTAAAATTAATATCGCAGAATATATTGCAATTAAATGTTAGCGTAAATAACGCTCTGACGCACAAATTCAATTAAACGCAATGTAAATGTTCTGCCTACGGGAACCCAACGGCAGCCCGGCCCGCTCTGTATATATTACCGAATTGTTGAGCGTTTGACCATGGTACGTGGTTGTTTCGATTTTAGGTACGTTGCAGGTGCGCCTTCATTATTTTCATTATTACGTACACGCGTGGCAACCGCACCTTAAAAATTTACTGGGCGTATAATATTCGCTAGAATATTCAGTACAATATTCAAATTGTAAATCAAGCCCCGTAGCGATATCGAATATTAATTGAGACCGGTTCAATTACCGAAGGAAAATAAATGTTTCTAACTCCGCGGCGGCCTTTGTTTCCGGGGACAAAAGAACCGGCTGAACGTTAATTACATAGGATTTTCGTTCGGCGCATTTGTTTTGTAAAGTTCCTTCTTTGTATTTTGTTTCATTCAAGCACGCCGAAATGACTGCAACGGGAGTATTAATTAAGAGACACGCTGCGTATAGAAAGTGCTTCGTTATCGGAGTATTCGCAGATGCTGTGGGTGGAGTTTCATCGATAATTCTTTGCCCCGCGGATTCTATTATAATTCGTATCATTCTAGCTAATTACAAAAAGAACATTTCTGCTTGTACCTTTGCGACTTACGCTCCGTTTCATCAACCGAGAGGATCGGAGAAAAATAACCAGTGTTGCTTTTTATCTTCGTTGCTAACGCGAGCCAATTTTCTTTGATGCACCATTTATGCTAGCACGAGGACTGTATTACAATTATTTTTCTTATGCAATTTTAAGCGTATTATTACATTATATGTAACAATCATAATAACAAGTAACAAAATTTTATACTAACTTCCATTCACAAGTACAGTATTCCAGGAACTATCTTTAAAGAGAAACATGAATAAACGCAACTAGAAAAGATTTATCCGAGCATGAAGATTTGATTCATGTTCTTGCCAGTATTGTATTAATTAAATCAAAAGAACATTTTCCAACAGTTGGACGAAATGTTCAAATTATTGAAAAATCAGCTTTTAACTCTAGACCAAAGAAATCAAAGATGCGACACTAATTTTTATTTAGTATGGTTGTCTTACTCCCCATAAATTCCGCAGAATGAAAATCGTTCATCTTCTTTCTCTGGGTGCTTCAAAAGTTTCATTTCTTTTGTTTACATTACAAATAAGATTTCTATACAATCTTCCACTTCAAATGAATTATAATTTGTTAATTGAAAATGTAAATGGGTAAATTGTTATCCAAGGATATTTCATGTAATTACTTTCGAACAGCGTATGAGAGTTATTGTATGTTTGAAAAGTGTGTACAGCAGTTCGAAGCAACGAATACAAATTGTTTGAAATTCCGACTGGCAATGCTCTGCCAGTCGCTCTTCGCTCCCTCCATCCACTCGCAACCAACTTCAATGGCGAACGTATCACTTCGCAATTACAACGAGATAAACTTCCCACCCTTGACCCCACGACTCCACCACCATGCACGGTTTACATTCGACTTCGCGCTTCCATTCCAGTTTATAAAACTTTAGCTCTCGTACGCCGATTCTCAGTAACAGCGAACTCGCACGAGTTTGCACGGTATCATTCTTGGGCTAGCTATCTCGAAGTAGCACGGAACATTCGAAACAACGTGCTCGTTTAGATGGATCATTAAAAACAGTACGGGTACACGGCAGACTCAAGTAAACCTAAACCTGGGAATGATAAAAATTCGAAACTTGCCGCTGTCCTAGAAATTGCCAGCGGCAATACTTTTGGTCTGTGACAGCAGTAACGCAGGAGTAGACGATACCAGCCATACTTCTGAGGAACATAAAAGAGAGACAAGTATTTAGTATTTACTGTACGAGTAGATGATTCATTGCCTGAAGAGATTATTCATTGTCTGAGTAGATTATTCGTCCTTTGAATAGCTTATTTATTGTTTGAGTAGCTTGTTAATTTTTTGATTAGCTTGTTTATCGTTCTAGAACCTTATTCATTATTTGAGTAATAAATTTAAGTATTAAATTTAATTACCTGAGAAATGTTCAGTACAATGATGCACGTTTCTCATTACAATAAATGAAAAAGAGATGGACGTAATTGTTTATACATTGATGTAAGTAATATTAAAACATGAACCACTTATAGACAAATTAAATTGAATACGTGAATTCAATAAAAAGAGGAACTTACTGTTTGAAATCGTATAGTTAATTTTAAGAAGAATTGGATACGCGTAAACGTATTCTCTTTCAACGAATGCAGAAATAACAACATTTTCATTGTCGAAGTTAAGTGAAACAGACATATTTGAATTTCTATATTTGTAACGTTCACTCGGTGAACTTGAACCACTTACATAATAAATGTAATTGTGAAACTTATTCATCTCTGTGCTAATAACGTTAGGAAACATATTTATAAAAACATGCATTTTAATGTAAAAAAAATGAAATATGTATGTAAAATGGTTAAATTCTATGCTTATTTTTTTCATAATTTTGACCACATTATTACTGTAAGTTGATATGTTCTATCAGTGTTCAAATGATAATAAAAAACAACATATAAAAATGACGTGATTCAGTCGTATTTAATAAATTACAGACTTCCATTGGATACATCCGATTGAGTAGTGAAAACTACGCTTAGTGCGCCATCTATCGCAATATCGCACAATGGAGCGAAACGACGTTTTCTTGGGCATCGGCCAACATTTTAAATATCGACATTCTGTACTATAGCTTCACTAAATCTTTGTTAACTAACCGTAGCATAAGATATATGACGCTTTATGTACTCCATAAGAATCTAAAAAACGATAATCCTGAAATCTCTCAGAATATTTGAAAGAAAATTCCTCGCCATCATCAAAAATATTTAAAACGTTGCAACATATAGCCCTAAACAAATTTATAATGAATTAATCCTTTGCACTCGAAGCTATATTACTCTAACATAAGACTAAAACATCTTCTGATATACAGTATGAACATTTTATAACTCCATTTTATGTTGCATTTATAATAGGCGAAACTATATAACACGCCCTTTTTAATAACAATTTATATTTAATGAATAGCTACACTCGTCAAACTCACCCATGCCCTTTCCTTTGTTCACCAGAGTCTCTTACGTTACATGCTACATTCTCTCTATACATATTTCCACATTCACTGATGGGCACTTAAACTAAGTTTACGATAAAACAATCTTATTTTATACATATGAAAGCGAGTTTTGCGACCCGTTCAACAGTTACACTTTCAACCCTTCTCACCCGAAAGATATTTCTGATATACCTACCAGCAACTCGGAGAAAATTTTGCGGAAATTATGATTTTGCGATTCAAAGTTGTATTGAAATAAAAAATAAAAATAATAAATAAAAGATCTTGTGCTTTTATATGATAAGAAAGTAATTCAACATCATATATTTTACACGATTATCTTACAGTATGAAAAAGAAATAATAATTTAATGTCGCCCTATCGGCAACATCCGCAATGGGTTAATCGTTTTTAAATATAAACGAATTGGATAACGTCAAAATTATCTTGGAACGTGATGCAACAATCGTCAGTGAAGTCTCGTAGACATCACTCGAGTGCAAATGATTAAAGAACAGCGCGTCCACTTTCATCGGATTGGCTTTCCTTACTCGATCATGGACGAACGCGCATAGTTTCTTTCGCTGGCAAGTCGCAAGCCATTTGTAATAGATTTAAACCGAGCAGAGTCAATAGATAGCGTTCGGGTGTATTCTCGCGCGACCAATAATACGGTTAATTCGGTTCAATATCGGCGATGCATAGCCGGCCGATGCATCCCTCGCAGTCTATTCGATGCAACGAAGGTCTGGCTGACCGATATATTTGAGGACCGAGGGCAACCTCGAAATACATACATATATGTATGAAAATATATTCCGGCAATCCCTCAGGGGATAATCTGGCTTAGGGCGGCGAGTAGGATACCTGTGTGAGTGGTGGACCCTCAGCTGGTGAAGCAAGGGGTAGAAAAGGTATTACTGGCCGCGACCAGCCACCTCGGTTGTGGTGCCAGCAAGCCGCTGAACTCTGCCTAATGATTATTTGTCGCCGTGGTAAGTGCTGCGCTTAAAATAACATTACCAGACCGCAAGACCGGGCAGACCGCTATCCTCCTCTGGCTTAATCGGTCTTACTTCAACCGCCTCGTTCTCTCTTAAGTTCCACGACCAGCAGCGTCGGCGAGCCTAATGCCGTCGGGTATAGTTTAAAACGATCCGAATCAACTTACGTAAATCGCGCGACCGGAAGGATTTGGGAACAGGATTTCGAAGTTGCCGGCCCCCGGGTTCGATATTTTTTCCACGGTGGAACTTTACGATTGCTTTCTTCGCGGCCGCGACCCGTCTTGTTCAACGACCAGGGACTTCTTAATTGATCGGACACGGTGTGCTCGCCGAGATAAGGGACGGATAGAGATAACATAAATTCGAAAAGTGGGCCGAAGTGTATCTCTCGCCTTGCTGACATAACGGCGGTGACCACGCCATAATCCCTTAATATTCCGGGGTTCGATACATTATAGGGTAGCTATTAACTCTGCGTTAACTTGGCGCAAACGGGATACCCGGTTTGCCGGTTGGCTGGATTATACAGAAGAAAAATGACCTTATTGGTTCCAGCTAGAACCAAGCTCGGGGTCTGTTACACCCTGCTATAGCAGCAGCTGCATAGCGCTGGAGTTCGGTTGGGCGAGTTGCAATAATACGATTCTCTCTCTTTCTCTCTCTCTCTCCCTCTCTCTCTCTCTCTCCCTCTCTCTCTTCTTCCATTCAACCCTCTCCACCATTCGTCCTCTCGCTCTCCCTCTCTCTCTCCCCCCCTCTCTGGTCCTACCTAACCCCATCATCAACGTTTCCTCTTTCTCTGTTAATGCTCCCAGCCGTAAACACCGAATAGAACCAAATAGAATACAGTAAAGGCAACTAACGCGTGGGCGTATATGCGATTACTACTTCCATGGAACAGTGCGATGCGTGCGTGTGCCGTATCGATGCATCGGTTACAATATGATCTCGTTTTACCGGCCCGAAAATTGTCGTGTCAAGATACTACGAAAACCAGGCGCAATGGCCACTCCGACCCAAGAATTATTCGTTCATTAACGAAATGTTTTTAGCACGTTCTGCTGTGTTTGATACAAATCGAACGAACAATTGTATTTTATGATGACATCGGCTTTTGCGATTGTAAAGAGCATTCTCTTTCAAACTTCTGTCAGTCAATCACCGTAATATTTAAACAAATTTTAGATATGCGTGTTGTACAAAATTATAAAAGTATGCAACCAATCTAAAATATGTTACCTATGTAATTAGATATAATTATACGTATAAGATTGTACGAGTAATGTTTGAAAGAAATTCGAAAATATGTATATGATTTATTCAAATGATCGATACACATTTTTGACAAAAAGCGTGAAATAACTGCAATGCAGATTTTGATCACGATTGACAAAATACACATGTTGTATTCGTACAGCCTCTCTGTATTAAGTGTGTATTAATTTTATAACAAAATAGATATTTCTAAGTTGTGGAAAGTATGCATCACTATTTTAATTTCACTCTCTCTCTCTGTCTCTCTCTCTCCTCTCTCTGAAATTAGTATTTACTTCTTAACACAACACTTTAAAGTATCTTAGTGAGTTTATTTATTAATAAACCTAATGAAAGTAATGAAAAAGCTTCCGAAAATTGCATTCATTTAAATAGCGTAGATTTTTACATAAACATACGATAGAAAACTTATGCCAAATATGATAGAATAATTAAACCCAAAATTGTATAATCAGATATACATTAGCGCTTTCATGTATACATTTATAACTTCCAGTCGAATATTAGTTAGCGGTATCGTTTTCTTCAACTCTGAATCGCTTTCACGTTTAATTAAAAATGTAAGAGACTAAAAGAGTGTGAAATCCTCGATAATCAGCAGCAACGTTTATCGTTCGATCGAACGAATGATATTAATTGCATGGTTAATTACGAGCTGCTGTGTTTTATTTTGCAACAGCGACCGCAGCAGTACTCTCGCAGCATCCAATAATCCAATCCTACATTACTACGGCAGTCTATTGTTGCGTGTCGAACCCAGCCATTATTGCTTGTTACAAAACATAATTCGTGGACCTACGCAGCAGTCGCTGTTTCAGCTATTAAATAAAATACGAACTACGTCAATTGCTATTCATTAACGGCTCGACTAATGACACGATTGTCACGCGATTGCTTATTTAGCTGAAATGCATATACTGGTACTTCGCCTATGTAAACCAAACTGCGCCCGGCACTGAATAAAGCAATTGAAATACCCTAATTAATGTTACATCGGTCTACCACAAGGTCGTGCTGTATCCAATTCTCCTATGAAAATTCCTGAAAAGTGAAGCAAATTTTCCCGTTCGTGTGTGTGCACCAGCTGGTATATTCCATTAATGATGCAGTTTTGAAGTTCGTCGTTTTTATTATTGTTGGAATGTGTACAGATACGACAACGTACACTGCAAACACAGTGAATTTTTAAATAAGGTTCCATTTACGGAGATTATACTGTACAAATTGTTTCGGGTAGAGTAGAATAAAAATATTATTAATTCTTATTCATATACGTTTTTTAGAAATAATTGTGCAAGACATGTTGCTGTAATATTTCATCCAGTTTTGTTTTTATTTGACATTCTCATCGAATACTTCAAGTTGGAACATAATTACAGGGAAATAAATAATTTTGCAATATCTGGAAACAGGAAAGGGACGCGTCAATGTTAATGCAACTGTTTTCTTGCCGCTTGCGAATTTTAATTATACAAAAGTCCTCATCCAGTAGTAAATATTGCATTAAAAATATACAAAAATACAAATCTATTAGAATATCTAATACAAATCTATTACACAGAAAATTGATTTCAGAAACTGAATGTGGACCAGATGATTGATTAAAACATTGTCTGTTTCAACGAAGTATCTTCTCGCTAATAATTATTTTCAAGTTCTTGAAAAAACATTGTTAATATATTTAGTGTTTAAGCTACATTCTGTTATCCACCTTACTTATATGTTTAATTTCTCCTTAATTTCTCCTACAATATAAAATTTTCTTCCGAATATTGTCTTTATGTGATCTCAATTTGATTGTATACTCAATGTGTGTATATCACACACTTACGTGACTTGATAATAATCCTGTAAAGGGTTACATGGCACTCATTAGAAAAAGAAAAGAAAAAGAAAATCAGAATAATGGTAAACTAATAAACTAGTGACCCGTGATTTTAACAGGTTCCGTGAACATAGTATTAAACTCATCAGTTCTGTCGATGCTTGTATCGCAAATTGTATCACAGTGTCTGTAGATCGCTTTAGATACGCCGGGGAAGATTCGAATGTAGCGTAAGTATTTGCTGCTTAGTACAAGAAATCTATCGGTTCCAGCGTTTATACTGTTTTCGTGGCATTACCACCGACGAAGGATCGAAATTCCGGTGTCAGTCGAGCAGTCCTGGGCGAGTAGATTTCTTTTTTCCAGTGGCTGCCCTATCCGCGAGGCTGCTCCCATTTAACATTTCACAATCTCATCAGAATCATTGAATATCGCACAGGATCCGCGTTGAAGCTCATACAAGCGTGCACGCGTGAGATCAAGCGGAAATGATTCCACAGAGGAGAACGATGCGCTTATAATCGAGTACGTCTTTTCGATACGCGCCTTCATTGAAAAATTATTGGATTTTACGCCGTATCGCATAGCGATTCGTTGCCTCGCCGGGGCGGCGCGCGGCCCCGTTGCCGAACTCCTCGACGATTCGCAAATAAAGTCGTGCCCGGTCGACAAATGAAACCGTATAGATTTTCGTTATTGAGAGGTCTGCATCACCCGGCTGCACAGCACAAGCCTAGTCGGGCAGCAGAGTTCTCGTTCGGTACCATTGCTGAGTGTAGCCTGCCCTCACTCCATGCAATCTGCAATAACAACCCTCGCTCTGTACGCTGCCCTTCTCTTTCTCATTCTCCGACCCTCCCTCTCTTTCGACCTACCCTCCGCCTCTACCCAGTTCCGATTCCCCACCACCTGCTCCGATCCTTCACCTTCCATAAAGGTGCTGTTTGCCCGCTCGACCGTGTGTGTATGTGTTAAACGATATACCAAACCTACCCCGTTGCACCAACTCGCCACCCTCTTTCATTCTCCTCCAACTATCTGCAACTACGCCACTCCCACCCAACGGGCAATGCCTATCGTCTCTGTAGCGTGTGTATACTTTCCAGCAGGTTTCCTAAAACAGCCACGTGATTTATCGCGGAGGCACGGAGGTTGCGCACTCGTTAACCCCCTTTTTGAACCACGCGGCGCGGAGCAGAGCGGAGTACAGCGGCGGCCGAGGTCGTGCAACCTGACGAATCAAACGAATAATTTAATTACGCGACGCTGCCGGCCGAGCCCGCCTTTGCTCGGCCAACCGGATCCCGTCTCAATCGACGAAATTTTGACGAGCCGCCGCTCGACCACTGTACGTTCCTTCTCGCGATATTCATTATGAGGAAAAGGTACTAAAGTCTTGCGGTACACGCGTTCAAACAATTTATTGCGTGAAAGATGCATTCAACTGCACACAATTGTAACGCTGAGTTCGATCGCGATCCGTCAACTGCTGTGTTTACGGTAGCTGTTTCTGTAGATCGACCTGAAGTGTGTTCGCCGATTTTCACAATGATTAATTTTGCATTTAAAACGAAATTTCTCTTGTGCCGATTTCTTCGATAATACTAAACCAACCGAGCAACGAAGGTGACTAACGTGTGTTGCTTTATAGCAACGACAAAACTAAATTTATTTAGACATTTTTCCATTTCTATTGTAATATAAACTAGAATAAAGGTACAATCGTCTCTCTCCTTTTTTTATAAGAATTATCGTTCACATGAAAATTACGGAATAACCTTAGGCTAGTTTAACCCTTTGCGCTCGAGTGATGACTCTGAGGCACCACTAATATTTGTTATATCACGTTTCAAGATAATTTTTATATTAACAAAATTTTGATTTAAAAGATTGCTAAGAGTGTAATTATTGCGCGAGTCCCAAGAGTCAATTTCATGCGCGTAAAATGCATTTTGCCACGTATAACAGAAATATTATAAGTTAGAAAAATGATTTTATATTTAGAGTTAAAATAGCTTCGAGTGCAAAGGGTTAAGCCCGTAGATTTGGATGTTTACATTAAAGCAGTCCTGAGCAACTTGTGGCTCGCGGGCCACATATAACTTCTTCCGCCACTGCTCTGCAATCCCCACCATGACGATGTAATATAGTATAGACTGTACTATACTATAGACTTTACAGCAAGGCCTGGGCAACATCGTCATGGTGGGGATCGCAGAGCAGTGGCGGGAGAGCTCGCATGCGGTTCGCGAGCCAAAAGTTGCCCAGGCCTGCATTAAAGTATATCATTGTTCTAACTCAACCGTAGATTTCTTTGATATTATCTTTAATAAGGAAGAATCGTCGCATTTTCAACAACATGAACAAGAAGATTATGAGACCGGCATGGTGCGTTTAGTGTTAAAAGAACTTTTTTTCAGTGTTTGCAAAATGTTTTGAAGACTGTAAGTAGCGTTGACGTGTCTACATTGAGTCAGATGGGATCTATTTCACTGGCAACAAACAAATTATGATGCCTAAATAAATCTTGCGTTGTTTGGAAAGTAATTTCGTTCGTTCGCGATAAAATAAAATAGGATTTTTCAATGTTTACACTAAAAATTATTGAATAGTGTATCGATCTATAATTGATTAACATTTTTGTGGCAGCTTTGAAATCTTACGCTCGCAGAAGTCCTGTATTTATTAGCAAAATATTGAATCAAGTGCTTTTTCAGCACCCATTACAAAACGAAAAATTTTTGAAAAACGACCTTACTCTCCGAACAACCAAATAGTTGGTGTTTTATTCACAAATTCTGGGCGGTTTTTGATAATGTAGCACGCGTATCAACGGCAACCGGCTCCAGAGAGATAGTTACGGAATGCCCGCGTAGCCACAATGAGCGTTGGCTACAATGTGACGATTATGTCCACACGCCGGGGATTCGAACAATTTTCTACCTAAAAAAGCGAACATCGAACGCTACGTAAGTGCGCGTCCCGTTAAAAAACGGACGCCGATGATTTTCTCCGCGATTTTCAGGGGAGCGGCGTCGACGTCGGCGTCGGCGAACGTTCCACGAGAAATTCGCGTTCCATTCTCGTTTCACAATCAGCTCACGGAGAAAAAAATCGGGGGGCGGTATAGGAGCGCGCGGATACAGCTACGAATTGCTGAGCTGGTGGTGTGGCGGGAGACAGTTTGCCTTTCCGGTTCAGGGGATTTCGTTCGGAGTGCTTGGGTCATTTCCAAAGCAAACCAAAACTGGGCGACTGAATGGGCATCGAATCGCGACCGCAGCTCCGAACCACCGCAAACGCGAGCGTAACACAAACTCGACGAGAACGAGTGCTCCCTGCACGTCGTACGGGGGGTCCTTTTAGCAGCTCCGCGGTCAGGGCCATTTGACAGCCCGTACATAATGAATGGTTCACCGTACATTCGAGTAACGAGGAGCCAGCCCTGCCTGCCTGCCTGCCTGCCTGCCTGCCTACCCGCCTGCCTGCCTACCCGCCTGCCTGCCTGCCGATCGAACGGCCACGGACGTGGGATATTCGAGGCAAACAAACCAGGCGTGCGAAATCCCGCCATTTCACCGGGATATCCGAACAAGCAAAAAGCAAATGATGCGAACAGCTGCTTGAATCTTTAGTCGGGACGCTACATGCGCGCAATCCGGCCGCTTTTTCATGAAACCGAACGAGCCGACAGCAAACTGAACACGCTACACGTACCGCACCGCGGAATAAACATTCTGTGTCTATGGTTACGTCGAATTATCACTCCGTCAGTAATAATTCCATTCTATCGGGGGCCATGCTATTTTTAAACGACATTTTTCGGATGTTATAACTAGACTGCGGATTTTATGCATTCATAATAAAAATGGTTACATGAAATCTTGAACAATGAAAGTATTAAACGCGAATTTAAGGACATCTGTACATTATTTACAACTCACCGAAATTATTCTAAAAAGACAATTTTTATTTCGCTCATCTTTGTTGCAATTGATGAAGATAAGTTTTATTTCGGACTAGTTATAACTAGACCGCGGATCTTTATGCAAATTCTCACTTTCACACGCGATTTTACAAAAATTAGAATTAAAGGAAACTTTCCTTCGTCAACTACGAATTACTCGTTATAAAAAGAAAATAAGACTGCTATTAGATCTTCCTAATTTTATACGTTTTCTTGCATTTTGGAAACCTGCACATTCCACAAATGCACAAAGATGAAGTATCGCTGTAGGTAAAATATAAAATTTTAATGAACCCATTATATTAGATCATTAATCTATAATTCTACCATAAAATCTACGAGTTTCATACTTAATGACCTAATCATAGAATTCGTATCGACGAAGTAAACTCAGACGTACCTATAAGAAAAGGAACGATTACGTGTTTCGACTCTTTCATCTGCAACAAAAATTTATACATTTTGCAGATCTTAGTTACCAATGTCTACGTTGAAAATTTCATTAAAAAATGTCATTTGGTCCAATTTTGAAAATGTCACACATTCCGTTTTAAAAGCATGCCGAACACTTTCGCGAGCCGTTGCAAATAAATCAGCACTGTAGACACAAAATATATATGGACGCCAATAAAATAGAAATCTTATTGACAGAGTGATCATAGGCAGGGAAAAAATTACTTTCTTATTCTATAACACAACAATAAAAACAATTTAAGCAATTTGTAATTGTTATGACTAGGTTAATTACTTTCGATGAAATTTCCAGTGTACACATAGTGTACCGATATCTATAGATTGTTAAAAATTTTGTAATAGATGAAGAAGTTGAAACGCATAAGTTTTTCTGTATATCCCTTTCAAGATCATATATCGCAAGTTAATAGTCAGCAGACATTTGCAGCGAAAGCTGCATATTACGTAGTTTCGAAATGTCCAATTCGCATGGCTGCATTTAGCGCAGGATTCTTCGGTTTGTTTCGCGAGCTCTTTTAATCGGCGGGATACGTATTTATCTGTACTACTGAAACGTTCTCTCCATAACATTTTTCGTGCCGCGATTGTAACAGCTTTTACGGCCGGATGCAAACGCTGATAGAGAATTCGTGTCGGCCGATGTAATCTTTCGCGCGATAGCTTCTTTAGTAGTGATCAAAGTTGGATGTCATTCCACAGGTTATAACTAATAATGGTGGTATCTCTCTTCCTTCCGCGAATGTAGTCCTGTTATAACGATAACGAGTATGGCATTAATGGTTTGCAGGGTTGTGCAATCGCGCATGTTATTTCCCAGTAGCCGCCACTTTATTGTCGCTATCGGATTAACCGATTTAATTTAATCACCCGTGTGCTGATTGGCCGATAGCAAACGCAGAAAAACAATTTCCCCGGTAACCGCTATCTCCGGGACACTTGTCGCATGGAGATCAGTTGATTGAAAATCGTATTTCAGGGACTTGTTTCGATTCTGTGCTGATTCGTTCTTCCGGCCATCGTAAATACTCAGAATCGTAAAAAAAACCGTTCATATTTCATTTTCTAACGTGTAATACCGCCGTTCCAATGTTATCTGTTTCAGTCTCGTGCGAACGTGCATTCAGCTGCATTTTTATATCTTCATTGCGTTCACCTGGACCGTTAAAAATGTTTACTACTTCCTGGTAATTCAATTCGTTGAATTATAGTTAATACAACCTGATTATCATAAGGGAATGAAGTTGGCATATTCGAATCATTTGAAAAACATAAATTGTTTTTTTTTTAAATTGCACAGTTATTGTCTTAGTTATCTACCGATAATTTTCCACGAGAAAAGCAGCGAAGACATCGAAACAATACTGTCACGTAATTTTTAATTGTTTTAATCGTCGTTCAAAGATCGTCGTTCAAATCAAATAAAACAACACTAAAAATCGAAGTTAATGTTCACTTTCCAATTCGACGAAACCAAACATAAAATATTAGGTCGGTCCATAAGTTCGTGCGATTTTAATTTCTATTTAAATTTCCCGCATAATAATTGTCTCACAGTTATGTCTCATACGTCATTCGATAGCTTTCGGTTGGTTGCACGATTGTCTATTTATTCGTTCGATGTGAGTAGTACAGCTTTTAGTAGTAAAATTTTTTGAAAATCATGGAACGTCGAGTTAACAAGAATGAACATTTACGAATTAATCGTACAGCAGAACATGTCGGAGAAATAAAAATCACACGAACTTATGGACCGACAAATGGACCGATTACAAGAGAGAAGGAACCTGTTTACTGTAAAACATCAAGCATATTGTACTTTCATAAAGAATGTAATGTGCACAGTGGGCAACTGTCTATGTTTAATACAAACGTGCATCTCGCGCATGTACTTTCTGTTCCTGATTGCGACCCATGTGAATATGTATGTATATATGTATCTGCGCAAAAATAGCCTAAGGAGATGATGTCATGGCTGACAAATTGTCGCAAACAGTGCTGCGTGGGCAGTCGTTTCGCAAAGTACGAGTTACCGCCCACCGTGCCTCGCGTGGGGCGGAAAATCCGCTGCGGGGTTAGCCCGCAAAGGGATCAAGCGCAAAAGGGGTCGCGCACCTAGCGGACCAGTTAACTGCTCCGTCGCGTCTTGAGGTTTGTGACACATTAATCGCCATTGAATTCAGCAACCAAGGTGCTCCAGGCACATGCTATTATCAAAATGTATACTAATGTCGTGGCCGGATCCTAATTGCTGCACTGCGGATTCGTATCCAGAATTCCGTACACAGAAGTACAGCAGAATCACTGCTATCCTCGGATATCACGATTCTTTATTACTCAAATATGTTTTATACGTAAGTAGATCCATTTCAGACGATGTACGCATCACTAAAAAGTTAATCTAGCAATTAACTGTTTTGTTACCCAAACACTCCTGTTTCTATGATTTTCAAAGTATTTTTCTTGTATTCGAGAAATTGTAAAATATGAATTTATAAATGTACAACTAAGAGTGTAGAACAGATAATTGGGAAACTAACAGTATCGCCTTACTAAATTTTATTTTCTAGTAAACAGAACGTAATAAAATAGCAAAGTAATCATAATTTAATTGTGAAACAATTACGATACAAAACAACCTTCATCTGAAATTTCATAAAAAACTAGTTGATATTTTAGAAGTTACATCCATTCTTGTAAATTGATGCAGCATAGTCGAAAACCTTAAAGCTTCCGCACAAACAGCCCGGACCGTATTCTGTTAATTTAAATAATTTGATAGGTTGTGGATGACATCATTATAGTTTTTAAACAATTTCTTAAGAAATTCTTAACCGGTTGATCATCGATTTGAAGAGATCTATTCGAAAACTGCCGGTAGATAGATTATTAAGATCGTCGAAGCACAGCTAATCCAGTTGATTAACGCTGATCCCGTTGTACCGTAAACGCGAGTACGATTTATCAGGACGCGTATTGTGCATTTTAAACCGCGCGCATAGTTCGTAAAGTGTATGAAACAACAATTTCGAAAAATTCCGATAAGCACAGTTGTTCGACGAGATTGCCGCGGCACTCTGTTCCAACGCAATTTGCTGCTAACGCGTAATATCACTCTCTAATGTTCGAGCACGGCAGGAACATCGTCCGCAACAGAATCGGCGCGGAACGCGGTGCGGCACGGCGGTGGAAAACTTTTAATCCGATAATGTAATTGTAATTTCGCAGGGACAAATGACAAAGAGTATTACACGCAGCAATCAGCCGTACACGGCGCACAATAGAAAGATATGCGGGTCCGATCGCCACAGGGGCGGTGGAGACACGGGACACGGTGCATTGTCATGCAAGCAATGCGACGTGTTATGTATTGTTATGTTATTGGCGCATAATTGATGTCACATTAGCGTCGCGCTCACGTTCCTGTAATGAACCGACGCATATCGTCAGGAATCCTGCACGTATGCACTTACACGTGTCCCGTTCGTCACGAGGTGCCACGCGTATTTACACGCCCAACTATTTGTTTCACGGGACACCTTTGTACCGAAGGCTCGGGTGTCTCGTTCTCCGCGTCCGCGCCGAAACCAAGTGTTTTGCACTTCTTTGGATCCGTATATCGTGTCACCTGCCTCGGCTGACACCTGGTACCTGATTTGGGACATTTTTTCTTCGGATTACTCGGTGCGATTATTGTATGTGCCTCGATCAGCTACGAAACTGGAACGGTTGCTTTTAAATAATTAGAGAAATGAGGAAATAGTCTTGGAAAATCTGTAATCAGTTTGTGCATTCTTTTTTTCGTCGTTGTCGAAGCATTCGGTGAAATTTATGTAGGCTGCGTTGTTCATTTTTGGAAAATTGTATCATATGAACGTAACGTGGTATATAAATGATAACAAAATTGTACGAATATTATTCAGGATTGAAAACAATTTTAGAAATACATTGATAAGCACCGCATTCTAAGAGGATAGGGAATGTAAAATTATGTACAAGAATTTTAGAAGTACCTATATCTATTTTTAAAACTCCTATATTTCATGTTTCACGTTTATTATAATTTAAAAATGTTTCATTTTCCAAAAACACATCGAGCTAGCTATTTTAATATTTACATTTCTACGTTATATATAATTTCCTTTCAGCAAAGCCTTTAGAACGCAAAGCCTCTAGAAACACAAAAACGATATACTACCGCGTTATTATTTGCCAATATTTTTAAATTTATTAGAACGCAGAACCATAAATATCTGGATGTAGACCACTTTCAAAATAAATGGCTCGTTTACATACTTATTTTCTTTAATTGAAAGAATAGTGTGCATTACTTATATATCGCTCATTTTTCTACATTTCAAGCGACTAAAAATTTGTATGCACGTTCTTTGGCGCATTATTAAGACGATTCAATTAAGCAACAAGTACTGTACTACCGCAACAAGTAATCCATTATGCAGATAGCGCTTTGTCACTGATCATTATTTCCCTAGAGTTACAAAAATGACTTACGCAAAGGAGATTCAATTATCTTAATGTTAAAGCAAACCCGCCATATTCCGATAACATTTTCGCGCGCGTTGATAAAATGTAGGAAATATTTTAACAACGAGGAACGTATAATTAATTAACAAAAGGGTCATCCGCGGCTCGTCACAATTACAAGTTTCCCGAATAATTCAGTTTGCCCAGTCCGGGCTCCCTAAAAACCGGCCGAGCGGGCTGAAAAACCTCGAAATTTTCGGCCGCGCATATAAACCTCTGGTATAATTACGTTAATAATTAGTACGGCGTGCCAGTTTAATTACGATTATATCAGAGAGTAAAATCACCGTCCAGGCGTTCATTTGTGATTAATTAATGAACGCGTCGGTCGTGGCGGTAGGATTAATGAACTAATATAATTTATCGAAAACGCATTTCCGGTCGTTCTTCTCCTCGATACGAAGCGGTGCGGGGCGGAACGAAGCGGGTGCCTCGCAAAAAAGATGCGAACGGTCAGCGTTCGGCGGCCGGTTCTGACGGCGGCAAGCTGCACCAGTTATTTACAATGGAGCACTCGTTAGCCGCGTCCTCCACCGCCTCCCATCCCACCCACGCTCACCTCCGCATCACGCGCAACGCAAATCGGATTTTTCTCGTAAATTGATAAAATGATGGTTCGAATCCTGGTATACTGTCCGGCATCGAGCGAGGCACCGTTCCGCCGCGATTACACCGACGAAATACTCGTATCCGGTGCTCTCAGGAATCCGCTCCGCGCCGCGCCGCGCCGCTCCACACCGCACCGCTCGAACTCGCTGCCGAACCCGGCGACAGATCCCGCGCGCGGTCGAGTGCCGTTTGTTACGTGTCCGTCCCTGTGAAAGTACCACGCACGTACCCGATACATTTTTTTTTCGGCATACGGAACACGCGTTCCGGAAAAAAAATCGAGCGACAGAGAAGGAAATCGAAGGAAACGGGAAAATAACGAACAGCCGGGAAGTAAGCGGGAAGGGACGACGTCCAATTAAGCCGCAAAATAGATGCGTACAATTCATTCAATAGCGACTGTTCGACGCTGCGGAAAGGGCCGCTAATGAAGTGAACACGGACGCCCGTATGTCTGCGACTTGGTTTGCCAAAGGTTTTCGCGTGTGTGCTCTAAGGGTCGAGTGAAACTTGAACGACACTCGACGACCTCCACCCTCCGACAATTGAGAGGAAATCGTATAGTCGTGGCAAAGAAATCTGAGCGCGAACTGCTCCCGCTGGATTTTTTCTTCTCCTTGTTTTCCTACAGTTCGGGATGCGTGTATCTATGCACGTCATAAGCTCATAGTGTTGCTTTATTTACGGGATTCAGTGAACTGGAAATCGTAACCCTTTGTTCTGCGATTTCTTCGTCGGATCTGTTGATTGGAACTTCTTTGGTGGTAATAATTTTTGAAAGAGAAAGAAAGAAAGTTGGTTTTTGTCTGCATTTAGTGTAAAAATCATCAAACATCGGAAATGTAGAAGAGCATTTCATTTCAGTGTAAAAGAACATGATTGAATCATGTTTAAAATCTGCCGAATAAGTCCGAAACTATGACGTAAGGATTGATGATGCTCACCTATTTTTAGAACAATGACACTTGTACAAGATGAGTTTGTGTGATTAACTTTACCCTATAATTTTGGTTACGAGAATGAAAATGTAATGTAATGTACGATCACGAACTGTGCGGACTTTTGCAAATGAAAAATTATCTGCATTAATCGCAAGATATTTTTCTTAATAGTTTTATCAAGTTTGTAAATGATACAGTGGTATTTTTGCATTTGTTAGATGTTTTAATTCTATTGCATTCGATGCAGTCATTTTCGTCATAAATTCATGAAATCCTCACTCTAGTGTAACTAACAATTTCGAATATTATATATTTAAACGATGCTTTTACTGAAATAGTGATATATAAAGATCATCGAAGAAGAAAATATTATTTCATATAATCTTTTAATTTTTTATTTCTTTGTACATTAGCCTACATATTCATTGAAAGCTACGTATATTATAAAATCTCTACACCAATGTACCAAATATTTGGTAACCGAAAGTCATTCAATGTTCTCGCGACACGACATTAACGAAAGAATTCATTAGCAACACAGTGTGATGGATGTACAGCTTTAGCTGAAGTTGAGAAACAGTTTAAATTCGAACGCGGAATTTCAGATTCAAATTCGAAGTTCCTGAAATACAAAGTGCGCAGCTTAGTACGAAGTTAAAGTGTGGAAAATGTAACAGTCGTTGGAACTGCATCTGCAGGCAGTTTTCGACTTCGATAAATTTTTATCGGTGCAGAAGTTTAAATTTAAACCGTAAGTACTAACCGTTCCCTCTGTTTGAAGACGATTTCGAGAAGTTTTACGTACACCCGGGGATCTTGGAATGCTGAGAATATATTAGACAGTTCTTTAAATGCTGCTGCTGCTCGCTGCAATAAATATCGCTACACAATGCAGAAATTCTGCATGTTTTATTCACAGTAAAGTATTCTACTTTGTTTGCAAACTAAAAGCCATCTACTTCGTTTTAAAACTAACGACATCGACTTCGTTTTAGAACTAACGACATCGACGTTGTTTTAAAACTAAAGACATTTACTGCCTCTTAAATCCACAGTCTAGAAATGTATTCGAAAAGTTTAAAATATTAATTGGAAGATCACGAATAGAAACTCTTAGTAAAAATGCATATAAACATTTATAGTAAATAATTTTGTTTAAAACTACGTCCAAATAAAAACTGAAATATAAAAGCCGATTTCAAATTTTCTCCGTTTAAAAACTAGAATGTATACACTATTAAAATATTCATACTCGCAAATTGCACTTTGCCTTTTTTGATACGGTTTTTTAATTCTTACCGGCGGTCTATTGAATTTATTGCACCACAGTTTAAATCGTTTAATTATTTCAAGTCTCAGCGATATATCGTAAATGTTTTTTTGGTTTCCTATCGCGTGCAGAGAAATTCATTCCATTACTGTAAATTTCGCTAACATGTCCAAATAAATTCGCGTGATTTAAAATACGTTTACTCTCTTGCATTTCCGGGTAGTTAAATTCACCGCTGAAATGCGTCGGGTAACAATTTCAGCGCACTCAATTTTTTCGTCGTAAACAGTTTTATTACTATTGCATTAACTCTCGTGCGCCGTTCACGTCAATTCGAACCAAAAACAAACACTTGTTTTTAATTATAGTCCGCTCTGCGGGAACTCGCCATGTTTGTAAAATATTGTACCTGTCTTAACCGTTTGACTGCTGAGGAGCGCTATCGCGCTCTTCTTATTATGAAAAAATACGTCAGCAGCAAAACGATTAATATCAGTTCGCAACAAAAGTAATGTACAATCTGCGCTAGGAACCAACCCATAATTTTTATGTTTTACATTTTTTAGGCTGCCAATATTGAAAAGTGAACACGAAAAATTGATAATCAAATTTCAAAATGTCTCCATTTTTTATAATTATCGTTTTTTTGTTCCAGTATCTGCTACAGCCAAACTCATGCCAATAAGAATCTTACATGTTCCTCTAGTTCACATAAATGAGACGATGCTTTTAAAATACGTTTGAAAGCAGCCAATACCGCCAATGTTCACTTTTCACAACCTAACAAATATTTAAATGCTTTTGAAACCTTGCAAATGTGACCGCAAAAGATGTTATAGTTTCTTCGCAAAAAAATCTCCCAAAGAAAGTTGAACAAATATGTAATTCGCACTGGAATACCCTCTCAAACTACGATAAGATACGACCGATCATTTGTAGGATTCAATGGATAGAGGAACTTTAAAATTGTGGAATTATTTTGTGCAGAGCGCGTTAGGTGGGAATCAATAATAATTCCAACATAGTGCGGAATGAGTCTCGATGAAGTCGAAGGGTAATAGAAGTCAGCTTAGAAGTCTGTAGCAGAGTCGACAAATCAGGTAGTTTAACGCTGGCGAAAATGCAGGTTGGACCATCGGGAGGGAGTTAGGGGTTTACAGGTCTCGGGGGCGAGTTTATCGCCGAGTTAAGTAATACGAATGTGTCTGTTCCTGCGACTGCTGGTGGGTGCCTAACCCACAGTTATCTATAGAGAACCGTTTTACCGTAGCTACAATCCTCACATCCATTCATTTGAATAAATATTCATTTCCCGGCTACACTTTTCACCGCTTCTTGGCGTATAATTCTAGCGCTTTGCAACGCTTAAGTAAAGATCTCGTAACGACTGAAATTTGCACAGACATTCCCTACGGTTAGGCATTACATTCGCTTCTCTTGTTTGCTCTATAGGGGATGAGGCCAGGCGTCGCCGTTTTTTCAAACATTTCGTTCGCCCGCTCATTGTTCACGGTTTTCAACGGAGACGCGATTCCAATTCCGTAGGCTCCCTCCCTCCCACCCTTCTCCCGCTCGTCTTTACAGCTGCTCTAAAATACGCGCAGTTAACGATTCCGTAAGGGTCTTAAGGGAAACTTTCTGTTCTCCACGCGGCGTTGTTAAACTCTTTACGACGCTCATTCGTCGCTACAATGGCTCTGTTGGCCACTATATAGGCCGTTCGAATGAACGAACAGTCTCAAGGTCCCGGGGAAGATCATTTATCTACAGCTGTCGACCGTTACTCAAGAGAATTTCGCGAACTTTGCGAAGATACGTGATTATGCTAATGATTCCCGAGGATTCGGCTGCCGCCGCGCCGATCGGACCTAAATAAAGTGTGAAACGATCGTTCGTCTTTCGACACTATCGCCTCGGTCACGAAGAAATGGGTATTTGAATATTGAGAGGAATTTCTGTCATGAGAAACTGAAAACTTTCGACACCTTCACTCTCGTGCACATTAACTTGATTCGAACGCAACGTGGTTGCTATGAGATTTACTGATCCCGAGCACAAATTTTGACTTCTCAATATTTCAATAGTCACCATTAAATCAAAAGTTGAATCACTCTTCTATAATGTTTTCAACCCACCTACAAAGAACATGCAATTTTTGTAATTTTTTCTTCAGATATTACAGCACTGTGGATTTTACACATTTAAGAAAATGTTTTCAAAATCGCAACATGACGTGTACATTCTTGTAAAATGAATGCATATGCACAGAGTTGTACAAAACTACAATTGAATTACTCAAGGAATTCTAATTACAAAGTATACATTCAATTATGTTCAAATTCAATCGCGTTGCAATTCATAATTCACATAATTCACCGTTCAGTTAAATTACAATGTAATTCGTAATTTCTATTCGAGTACAATTGCCAAGTACTAGGTAATTAAATCACGTCAACTACGAATTACGATGTAATTGAATTAAGATTACGAATTATGATGTAATTGAATTAAAACTACGAATTAAGGTACAATAAATTGATAAAAAGGAATTTACGAAAGCAAAATATAAAAGTGCATTTCATTTATTCAAGATTTTAGTCTGAAATTTTAACTGTATTTCAATTACATTAACTTTCAATATTATTGTATCTGAATTACAATCGTGATTAAAATAATTAGCCATTTTATTAACCGAATTTGAATAATCTACATAATTTTTTAACTATGTAGTTGAATTACTATGTAATTGCTATAGAATATAATTAAATTGCGAAATTAAAATCTAACTATAGATTGCCCAAGTGTCTAATTACTTTTCATTGTGCACGCAGGTACTAATTCAGAGAACCTACATACATCAAGGGATAAACATAATTTAACAATTTGACAATGGGAAGAAATAACGCTTTCGAACCAAATCTGTCGAAAATCACCAGTGTTTCTCCGCGACCAGTATTAACGATGACAATGGAAATACACGTACTCGCTCGATAACATTTCAGGTGGAACTCTTTGTACGTTACATTTCAAAAAATGTCTACGCCGGTGGAAATTCACATTTTACCCAACTTTCCCGCGGCTATGCGTCGGTGAAAGGCACATCCTCATTTCGCGAGCATCAAAAATTGGCTATCAGGAATTGAATGAATAGACGTGAAACGTAACCCGGTTCGCAAGCATTGTCCGCATTAATCGTTCTATGTACGTGATAGGATACGTCGGAAAGCGTGCAACATATTGACAAAACGGTAGCTCGTTGCAATGGATGGAGCGTTCTACCCTTGAACCGTGCCGTGGGTGTTGCACAATGTAGAAACGAATTTGAAAACATTAAAACTGCAGTCATCCACGAAACAATGGTTGGGTATGATTGCTGGAATGCATTTAAGGATAATAGCTGGAACGAATCGGGCGAGCCCTAACTCTGGTGCATGGGATTTGAAACAAATTTGGAGCTGTAAATGCACGAGAGAAAGTTCCCCGACGAATATAGGCAGCAGGGCAAGGGTAGAGTACGCGGCGGGAGGGGCGAAGGGATTACCAGAGATCATTAATAACGCCGAGCAGCATTATATCCGGTAACTTTTATCTGCCTGGACGAGCATTAATGAATATAATGACGCACTCTTTCCTATCTCGATCGGCTCATTTGTTCGGGTAACCCAGATGCACTTGCACTGTCGATACTTTAGCAACGCTGCATTCTTCATGCCATTGCCTTCAAGTTGAACCCGTGATCGAACTTCTATGCGATCTAGTCACGATTTCCAAGCACTCTTCAATTTCCGAAATAAATTCTTCTCCATTCTTTTTAGTAGTTTTATGCGATTAATCGTAACCAAAAATGTCTGTATTTATTAATAGAAATATCTATTTGTTCGAAAAAAGAAAATACCTACTAGTTTACATCTAAAGAAACACCAAATAGGTCGATTATTTGAAATACGATAAGGTTCTGGATTAAGTGCAGAGCTTTTAAATAAATAATATACATGTAACATGTAAATGTACAATGCAGAAAGACGGGAAATCAATAAACGTAATAGACGTACGTCTTCGCTTCATGGAATGCTAACAAATACATACGCATTGTACTGATCATTTTTCATTAAAATAGAACACTTTCCTTAAAAACAGAAATAAATACAATAACAAAATTTGCCATATGTCAAGAAAATATTAATAATGAAACATTATTTCTATTTTAGAAAGTTGAGACAAATAGTAGATGAAAAGATATAATTCTTTAAAAAATTGAACGCGAATCAAAATAACGAATCGAGCGCTGAATGGTGAAAGAAGTACAACAAACTGGCACCATGCCGATATTAAAGAAAGAATATTTACCTTCATATTATCTTTCAAAAGAGAAAGACTAAAATATTAATCTATTAAAATATGGACGGATATGGAAAGTTGAAATTAGCAAAGCTTTTACACATTTTGCAGGCTTTTGCATTCTTTAACGACGCTTCGTCCCATCATATCGATTGAACATCGCCATTGCAGGTATATTTAAAATATATAATGCATAGAATTTATAAAGATTATTAAGGTAAATACGTTTTTTTCATTTTGGGAGCCTGAAAACATGTCGTTGCGAATGTAATAGATCTATGTATTATGTAATCCATCGCAATATGCGGATCAATGGCCATCACTTGAGCGCCGGGATCATTCAGAGCAAGCTATTCCGTTTATTTGATGCTCGTCATTACCACTATATAATAAAACCGATAATCGAACAGAGCCTGCACCGATAGGTTCTTCTAATTGCTACGGATATTAAAGGATATCGATCGCGTAGCGAAATGATTGCCATGTCTGTACGTTCCAATTAGTGAAATTGATGAAAAATCTGGATTAAACGCACGTGAATGCAAGAATCCGCGAATTCCAATTTACGCGGTGTGACACGAAACTTTAACGTCATTAAAATTGTTCCCAACTCTAACTGTATTCTCGCCGCAGCGTTTAGTTCGTTATCGTATTACATCGATACTTTACTCGCTGTTGCCAACTATTTCCTTGTTACTTTCTGTTTTCAACCATTACGTTCGCTTATAAAGATTTCATTGATTTAAATAAATAACTGCACAAACTGCAAATGCTTATAATTGAAATTCAACTTAAATATGACGAAACAACTACGGAAAGAAAATTTTTAAGATTTTCCAAAATTATCTGCAACAACGGTAGTATTCACGTAGAACATCCCTGTTTTATTAATATTCATTTTCTACGTCATTATTGTGAGTGAATTTACTAATCTGCATATTGTTACTGACCAAATTTGTTGTTAAGATAATTTAGAGTTAAGTTAATTTATAGTAACTTTATAATTTATTTCACTTTTCTTTTTAACATTTTGGTATGTACAGAGATTACACATTAAGACGTAAGTTAAATTTTTCGAAAATGTGACCTACGCCATTATGATTCTAATCCATGCATATGCATTCTCATACAACGAAGTAAACGATAGCTGTATAATTGTCTTAATAATGCTTGTTATAAAATTTATAATTACTATTACAATTAATGCATGTAAAATGAATAATCTCCGTAATAATAAGAAATTAGTATTCCAAACCATGCTACTGCTTTTTTACATATTAATGTAATACTGATTATTCGAGTAGTATTTCATACGTATTTCTAGCGTTGATTTTCTTCGCTCCAATTTTTCCCTGAGTTCATTAGATGCACTAAACGATATTTCGATAAGACTCACGTGAAGCTCGCGAATTGCTCACCGCTGTTCTAGGTCGTTACACTAACCATACCAAATAACATAACCACTCGCTGCGTGACCATTAAAAAGTTACATGAGAGTAAATGAAGGCGTGATTTCGCAAATAAGGAAACCAACGTGAAGGAAGCATGGTGAGCGAATGACATCGTTAAATTTTATGAAACCATGGTATAGAAACTGTTCGTTCATAAACGATCTATGATTTGTGTACAATTTTCGCCAAATTAGTTTCATTTCATGCGACGTTCACATTGATATTCACATTAAGAATATTCCTCCGCGTTCCAATTTCGAATTCAACCAAACGATGTTTATAAAACGTAAGAAATGTTATTAAAAACATGTACAAGTTGTTCATTCTAACGGTGACGCCGATTTCTGAGGCATTTACTCTAATCTGACACACAAAAAATGTTTGGAATAAAAGTTAATGAGTACTTCGAGGAGAACGAAATGTAATAATAAAAATTTCGAAAAATTTGTTAAATAGCATTACATATTTTTTACTTTATAGCGTTATAATTGACGATAAAACGAATTGAACTACCTACTACAGTCAAACTCAAACGTATTCTGAGTTAATTATACGTTTCATTAACGCGTAGAAAAATTATTTTCTCAATTATTGCGAATTTCTAAACTAAAGTACATTCAATGGTCATTGTGTAGCAGGTCGTTGAATTCGTTTTCAGGTCAGCCATCAAGCTATAAAATAAAAAATATATAGTTTTATCTTAAGAAAGTCAAAGTGATTTCAACTTTATAGCGAATACAAAATTTTTCGGAATTTGTATTATCGTTCTTTGTTCTCCTCAAAGTGCTCATTAACTTGTATTCCAAACATATTTTTGTCATATTAGTGTAAATGACTCAAAAATCGTTAAGATGAACACCTTCTATGTACTCTGAAAACTCTACCGTAAAAGAATTTCTTGCAAGCTATCAAAGTTTTAATTATAAAAATCTATACAAATTGATCAATGCAAGAACGAACTGCACATGAATAAATGTGCAAAAGTTTCGTGATGTTATCTTCGATAAGTTGTGCGTTTCCTGAATATTAAGCATAAAATATCACGATACAGTGATACAGTTTTGAATAACCACGCACGTAAGATCAGTCTTTATGCAAAATGCACCGGTGGGTTACTTGATAATTTGTTCCGGAAGCAATACCCAAAGCGTACCTTCGAAACGGACGAATTAAACGAATTTCAGATCAAACGCGAAAATTCATAACTTCATACAGGATAAGCAGTAATACACCCGAGCAAATTAAGATCGTAGGTAGTCCAAGTGATAGGAGTGGAACTTTCTATGAAGTGGGACGGGGTAATGAATGAATAGAGGTTAAGGATGGATCAATGGGGACAAAGGGATAGCACGATTGCTCGAGGAAGAAGGGACAGGGGACTAATTAAAATCCCACAACGACGCCTTCGGGTCAGCAATTCGGTTCTCGCGGTGCATGAAACTTTCCAGGCTACACCCTGGTTTATGTATAGTTCTCTCTGTCTCGCTCTCTCTCTCTCTCTCTCTCTCTCTCTCTATCTATCTATCTATCTCTCGCTCTCTCTCTCTCTCTCTCTCTCTCTCTCTCTCTATCTATCTATCTATCTCTCGCTCTCTCTCTCTCTCTCTCTCTCTCTCTCTCTCTCTCGGCGTCATATATGCTAAGGGATCAAAATTTCGACTGTGCAAACACCGTGAAATCACTACAATTTGGAGTTGTCGATATTGATAGCTTAATCGTAATTCAAACAATCCAAGTATTACATACATTCGCAAATAACATTCTAGTGAGTAGGGAAGCTGCATTCCTCTAAAACATTCCCACGAGACGTTAGATTTCTGGTCTCCCGTATCAAAGGAAGCGAATCTTAATGCACTATAAATGAAAATATGGTAAACATACTGCATTCAGTTTACTTTTATATTTGTGAAAACTATAGGCATTTTTATCTCATCAAAATATTTCCAATGCCTAACGAAAAATTGTATCCAATACTCGAAACTTTATTTCTTAATTTCCAACATTTACCACGACGTTCTTCCCAGAATCTTTTACGACGTTTAATGAGACTATAGCTGATTAACTTCATAATTTCCGGCGTATGTTTTTGATCTTGAGAGACAAATCGGCGAATAATTATTGGACTGCGGATTTTGTGCATTTATGATAAAAATGGATAGGTAAAATTGAAAACAGTGAGAAGATTAAAAGAAGCTGAAAATTTTGGCGTACTAATTTCAATTTATTTAAACTGCTGCAGGAATAAATAAAATTATACTTGATTGTCTGTTTTTCAATTACAGAAAATTTATTTTGCATAAAAGTCCGCAGTTCGATAATTATCCAAGAAGGTAACAATTTGATATAACTTATTGATCAAGGAGAAAATAGATGAAATTTCAAAGACGAATTGAAAGTACATATTTGAGTATTTAGATATTGGCATAAGTAATTGAAAGTATGTTATTAGATAGCGACGTTGTCGCTAAAAGTCAGGGAAGTACACAGTGAATAATTTATAATACAACTACAATACAACTAAGAAAGTTCTGATATTAATAATGTCTTGTATCAGAATAAATATTAAATTTTTCACATGACCTATGGCAACCAGAAGAATAATCCTAACAAATCTGTATTTTCCTCTAATTACAAAAATCGTGAGATAATCGGATTACTCTGTACGTAATACAAATCTCATAATTCTCATATGTGAAATACGGAAACAAGAAATAAATGTAAATAGCCTGGTCAACAAAAATCATAACGCAACCCCGATTTAATGCAATCGAACGTGTGCGCCATAATGTACTAAAAAAGTATACTTTCTTAAATACGAATACTTTCGAAAAAGCCGTACACACCGTGTTTCTGCATCGAAAGCACATACGAAGACTATTTTTACGGTTCAGTAAAAGCAAAGGTGATAATCGAGTGTTCGGGTTTTAGTGGGGCATGTTATGTATTCACGATACTTTCGCGCAAATAATTCAATAACCATAGAAATAAGCTTATTTGCGCGGGCATATCGGAATTCAATTGTAACGAAAAAAAAAAGAAAACGAGCGCTTTATCCAATTACCGAGCGTCAGAGATCGCCCGTGATAGAACACGGTCGAGAATTATCACCGAAACGAGGGAGAAATGAATGTTCGATTAAAGAGATGGAAAGACGGACTGAGATCGAGCGAGTGGGATAGAGAAAGAGATAAAAAGAAACATAGAGGAAGGTAGAAAGAGAAAGAGGAAAGAGGAGAAAGAGAGAAAGAAAGAAAGGAAGAGAGGAAGAAAGAATGAAAGAAAGAAAGAAAGAAGGAGAGAGATGGAGACAGAAAGAAAGAGAAAGTGTGCATGCGTGCGTGTGCGTGTGCGTAAAAAGTGACAGAGAATGCAATAGACTAAGAGAGTGATACATCCTATCACACTAATATGCTAGTAACGAAGCAGTTAGCGATTATTCATATTCTGTATTATTATGCGTATGTGTGTTTGTACGTTATTATAATATTTATGTATTATTGCTTAGTTTGTATAGCTTGTAGGAAGTATGAAAGAGTTGTCGAGAAAATCTGAACGAGTATGAAAGAAAGATCGAGAGAAAAAGATTTGTTATTAACATAAATATATTTTCCTTTCGTTCTTTCTGAAAAGTACCATTCATACCTTTATTCCTTATTCCTACATCAATCTAATTCTAACTATTATTTGTATCGTATTATTACTACTATCGTTGTGTTTATTATTATCATTATTACTATCACTACTATTATTCTTAAAATCAACACCTGTCATTGTTAAACAGACAATATTCAACTTATCATTGGTATTGTTAGTGTTACGTCTATAGCCAATATATTTAGTATAATCTTCATCACCTGCTATAATATAAGAACCAGATTAAAGAAGAGAGGGGAAGAGAGAAAAAGAGAGAGAGAGAAAGAGAACGAGCGAAAGAAAGAGGCACGGGTCGATGAAACGTGGGTAGAAAACAGCTGATAGGTCGCGAGAAAGCGCGGCCGCGTCGAAAAATTCATTTCACCGCGAGACAACGACCAATCAGCAAGTTAACCACGGTGGCACGGCTACGGGAATAGTGGAAGCCATTCGTCTTGTCGTCGCCACAGGCATTATCATATTTCCCAGGCAATGGAAGGGTCGTGGCAGTCACCCCGAACCGTGCTCCGTACAGATCGGCCGGGTCCCCTCGCCGCCACTCGCTCCTTTACACACGAGTAGTGTCGTCTAAGTGGATAAATCTCCTCTGAACCAATATCGTAAAGTTTCATTTGCATCGAAGGTAGATCGGTGGAATTTGATTTCGTGGCTTCGTAAACAACTCTTAGGTCCCTGCAACTCCTTAGATAGTTCGCCGCCCGGTAAACTCGTTACGAGTTACCGGAGTGGATTTCGGTGAAGATTATAGACATGCACGAACACGCACGCACACGCCTGCACCTGCACAAGGCCGACACCACCAATACGAATCGGGTTTATTGACTTTTCAGTGGTACCGTGAATCGGATTATCGTCGACGTTTACTATTGACGGATCGTTAACGGTTATTCGATAGCGGAATTACATGGGAAATTGGTAACATGCTGGCCGTGTATGAATAAATTAGCCCCCCGGTTCTTTGGGAACGCAAGATGGAAGTGTAACAAGCCAAACAGTAACCGGCGAAGCGTAAAAGAGAATTCGGTGTCCCTTGCCCAACCCACTATCCACGTTTTCCGCAACCGACCCCCTTGCCTAAGATAGAAACCAACTTAGCAATGGGATCCGGGCGGAGGAGAATATAGATTGGGTTTAAAATGGAATACTGTTGCAAGTTGTCCTACACTTGGGAGCCAGATAAGCGTAAAAGAAGGAGGAGACAAAGGAACGGACGATGAGAGAAACTCTCATCGGCGGTCTCACAATTCTGCTCACGAAGGGACCTTAGGAAAACGAAACTGAATCCCTCTATTTACGTTCGCAACTTTTATCACCACGGATAGTCGCTGCTACCCCTCGGGCTTTCTCGCAAGGCTAGCCGGGTAATAATCATAATTCGCTGGCTATTGTTTCACAGATAATTAAGTTCTTGCCCCGTGTACGAAGCGTGCCGGCGGCCAGTGTTCCTACATGCCGTGCTTGCGTCTTTGCCAATTCGAGGAAAAACCATTTGCCGTCCTTATTCGGATAGAACGGAACTTGCGCTGCAAGTAGGAAGGCATTAGGAACTCCTTGCAAACACGACCCCAGTTTCCGAAATTATAGCGCTGCGGCAAAATTTAATCGCGTATCAAATTCCGTATTACTTTCGTCGTCGATTCAGTTACGATTTTATTTGTTTAATAACTGCGCTAAAATCGGGTGTGACATTTTTAATTGAATTCGACAGAACGCAATTAAGTGAACTAATTGCACGTAGTGTTAAACCGAGGGCGCGTGTTGCGGAGAAGCTGGAGGATACGGCAACGAACGATCTACGATAAATTCGCAACATAAAATACTCTCATTCGTGCATAATTAAGTTTACGATATTATGTTCGATGCGACATTCGTTATCTCGATTATGTCGATTATATTTTGATTGCATACGTCGATCGCATTTCAGTCGACGATTTTAAAGCGGTAGCGTAGCACAAAAATTTAAGATAATGAATTTTTTGCTGAGACGATTATTAAATGAAGAATTCTGATCGTTTCTTTGCAGTAGAAAAATAACTTACAGCTTTATGCCTCTATTTCTGTAAGTTATATTTTCGATTAAAATGCACCGTTTGCAAAGGTACTTGTAAAAATATATTTGTCTTCAAGACAATACTTTTAACTATATAAACTCTACTTTCAATCTGTTTAGTTTTTAATTCTTACAGCACATGCTTCGTTACTTATTTATTATTTTACACTGAAACTTTATTTTGTGTATGCTGCTGGAATCATTGGCATTGCTGCTTGTACAATAATTACGTTGTTTCTGCGGGTAAACTTATAAACGAAGAATGAAGAACATCTGTCATTAGTTTTTATAGCTGTCTCTTATCTTTCGAACAACTTTGGAATTTCTTATTTATTCAGACCTCTTAATCTCATTAGAATACTATTTTTAATGACAATTATAAATTAATAACGTAATATTAGATCAGGTAACTAGATAACTAGATAACTACTAATACAAAGGTACTGGATACGGATCCATTATTCATGTAAGAATACAACGAAAATGTAAATCAATATTTCGTTAAAGTCCACTTCCATTTATTGAGTAGATTATCGTTTATCCACTGTATTATAACCACTCATGCTATAATAATTAAACTGAATAACAAAAGTTAGTAGATGAAACACAATAATAACCTAGCTATTGCAATTGTTGCAGTATAAAATATCTCGCCTAAAAATTCCGCAGTCTATTAATATTGACTAATCTATAGATATTGACAGTAACAATACCACAGTCCACGCGATAATTCGATATAAATTGCAGCTTGCGAAGCATCGAGGCTAACGAGAAATAAATCACACCTTGCGCCAACGAATTGCTATCAAAAACTGCGAGGAACGTTCCGAAACATCGATCAATCTACTGAAACACAGAGGGAGCCTTGATCAACCTTCCGATTCAATTTTCCCAAGAACAAAAGGACACACATATCGGGGGGAGGGGGGCCTTATTCGGCAATTCCGAGTTATTTGTGTACGAAGAATCGGTTCGGCCGAGTGTGCGCCATTGTTATCTCTCTGGCGTGCATAATTATCCAAGAATTCCGGTTCGCGATGTTGACTCGCGCTACGATAATACATGACTCGCGCGGCGAATGCAATTGAAGTAACACAATATTAATGATAAAATAGCAATACTGAATAAACAATTTAGCCGGGCTTGCAGCTGCAACAACAGCGGCGTTGCGGTGCGGCGCAGCGGTGGGCTCGCCGAGAGACGGGGAAATCGCACGCCCCTGCGTCACCCTTCGCCCCCGTGCTTTGGTTAAATTACGCTAGATATCTGCATACAAAACAGCCCGGGAAAATGAAAAATACAAACAGCGAGCAGGCCACCGGGCCGAGCGCCGCGGTCGTTCCCTCTTTTTCGCGAGCTTCGGCCACCGTTTCCTCGTCCCGATTGCGCGCCCCTGTTTCGCCCAGAGCGCCGCGCGGCGGCTATCGCTTTATAGGCTAGCGGAGGCAGTTACCACGGGGTAACCAATTACTGTGACTTCAGTTTAATTTAAAATATAATTAACTTCATTCAATTAATTACTTATTCGTTAAAATTAAACGGAAGTGTAAAAGACGGAAATTGTTAACGCACCACAAACGTTATTTCATCTTTTTTATACTGAATTCCTGAAATTTTCTGTAAAACTTCAGAATGCACCGAACGAACGCGGATCAATATTTCATAAAATAAATCGTTCCAGGTATCACAATGTGAATTATTTTGGTAAAACGTATTAAGATTACGAAATAACAAAAGAGTGATTATTTCCTTGAATTTTCCTTTTCAGTTTCAATTCCAGTGGTTTATTTACTGTGCAGATTAACTTACCACAAGTTAATGCAGAACCTCAAACGCATCGTTGTCATATTTTTAAAGAGAACTGTAAATACAAAATTTTATTAAACCAGTCATCTCTAATGTGATCTTCTGGATGATTTATTATGATGCTATATGTTTTTGTAGGAAATAAAATTGATTACAGTATGTTAAATATTAAACTTTTACTACGCACAGTTATTGATGCTCGGTTTACAGGAGGAGGCAATATTCGAAAAATATTTGATATTTGTTCCATGGGAACATTTACATCGATAAAAGAAGCTTCGAAATTTACCTTTAAGTTTTTAAGAAATCTCAATTAAGCTGTTTAAGTTGTTTTAGTAGCGGAAACTCCTGAAAACCGCCAACAAGGCACAATAACTAGCTTCCCTAGCCCAGCACCGGGCCACCAATATAGCGAATTGCCTACCGCTGAAATCATAAGTTTCTTGGTAGTCAAGTGATTCATCGCGGACAACGGCCTAACCAGATTGCAGCAACGTTTGAAACAATTCCAACCGAAGTTAAAACGATTCGTCGTCTTCGGGCCTTTCGCGATAAGACGCACGATTCTTTAAATTTCGCATGCCGGTCTTCTTCATTGGTGGATTTTCTTGTTTCTCTTTGAATGCATAGTGATATTGATCGCTATTCTGGCGGGTTAAACGTCGAGTAATTTTATTCGTTCCTAAATCCACTGTATTAACTAGAAAACTTGATCAATCTACCGAAAAGTAACAAAATTTACGACGTAACATTTGAAAAAAAGTTTATTATAAAAAGTAATGTGGAAGAAATGAACCGGCCAATTATGTAGAAACAGTGTATACAGTAAATTCTCCCTAATTTTCCTTCAGCTTGTAAACAAAAATGGACAATTCGAGAAGAGATACGATTATTTGAACCTTGCACCTCGTTTTCATAATTGTTGACGATCAGCAACTATAAAAATGAGTCGCAAGACTCGAATAATCGTATCTCCTCTTCCCAAATTATATATTTTTGTTTACAAGCTAAAAGAAAATTGGGGAGAATTTACTGTATTATTATTTTTATTCAAATTGATTATTTTAGGTATGAATTCCCGTACGAATAAATTTGTATTCAAATAAGTTTCTAATCGAATAAAGTCTTATTCGAATGAATTCTTATCCCAATGAAATGCTATTCAAATGAATTCTTATCCTAATGAAATGTTATTCGTATGAATTTTTATCTAGAGAAATTTCTATCCGATTGAATATTTATTAGATAGCGTCGAATACGATTTACAATTTATTATTTGTAATCTCGAATACAATTACAAATTTTCATTCGGCTGAATATCTATTCGGTAATGTCGAATCAAATTTTACTCGGACAAATTTCTATTCGACTGAATATTTATTCGATAGATTTTCGAACAGATGTTATTCAGATAAATAGTTGTTTAGATAAATTTATATTCGAGCGAATATTTATTCGATGGTGTCGAATAAATTTGTAGTCGCTAGTCTTGATCCTTTATCCATCGATCGAATAAAATTGTGCTCGACCCTGGTTTCTGGACGTTTGGCCCGGTAGAATCGCGATCGGTGGTTACGGTGCGGCGCGAGGCATTTACGCGAGAAAATCGCCGGGAAGAGCATGCGCGGCGATCCCGACGCGGCGTTTCCGGCCGGAGAACGGTGCATGTAAGAAACGCGGTCTTTTGATTTATCAGCCACAAATCACGCGACCCAAGGAAACCGGTTGATTTTTATTGGCCGCAGTTACTTCTAATACATCATTCGGCGGCCGGCAGGCTCGCGGTTCGAGTGGCTTCCCCGGGCCATTGCTTCCTGGCCACCCTCCCCCACACTGTATTCAATCCCGGATTCCCGAGGCTCGCGATAATTTTGCCCTTTCATGGAAATTGATATGTGAACGTATGTAATTCCCCCAAGTGGCGGGCGGTCGCGAGCGAGCTCGAGCGGGCCGGCGAGCCTCGTTCTTGCCGGTCGGGATCGATTTTAAAAGTCGATGGGGAGAATTATTGGAGGAATGATTAATTGACGGTTATAACTACATTAACCGGGGACCCCTCCGATATCGCTGGGAAATTGCATTAATTATTCCAAGTGCTCGTTCGCCGCGGCTATACCGTTACTGATGACGATGGATTATTCGCGTCGTGTATAATTGCCGTGGCGAAGATATTATTAAACGATTTTAGAAGCTAAAACGCATCTTCCCGTTCCAGCCCCGATATATGGGAATTACGGTATCGGCGTAACTATCGTTCTAATTGGATGCATACCGCAGTTAGCGGATCGTATATGCATTAGCGCGATACATAGCATCGCGTGATAGATTAATATCCTTTCATTACGCGCTCGAATTAATTAGAAGAAGCGCCTCCTGCTCGTGCCGTGTACGTGTTTCCGCAAATATTGTTCTTATCGTTTGTTTTCCTCTGCGCTCGAAACGAGTGGAAGAGAATTAATAAATTCGCGGGCGCGCACTTCAAATATAGAAAGCCATGGGAAAATATGCGGATCAAAGTGCATTGTGAAACTTTAATCGAACGGAAAGGAATTCTATCGAACAACGACGATGTTCTTTCGTCCCTGTTCGAATGGATCTAAAATATTGATCGTTGCAACAAAATAGAAGTCTTTCCTCTTTTGATAATTATCATAAGTTAAAAGTAATGTGATACTATCGTTATCAACTTTTTCCAGCGTCATTACATTTAGATATTTGACCTGTCCATCTTTATAAATAATAATAAATCACAACCTCGAACAACGTAGCACTGTTTATTCAATATAGCGAAGAACAATACTTATGGCTGCTTTTAGTATGTATGTTATTCTAGTATGTATACAATTAGCTGCCATCGACGAAATAAATGACATCGCAGCTTATTAATAGCTCGATGATCAACGTTTCACAATGCACACCTGTCACTATTCTTAATGGAGATTTAATACTGTTATATTAATTACGAAATAAGGTGAATGCATGTTGAAATCGTTCGCAGTTACAAAAATCTCAAATGCTTTGGAAATTCAAAACAACGTACCTTATTAAATTTGTTAAATTGCTCCTCGATAAACTCTATTATAAAATGCAAATTTTTATGCTTAATGTCTTCAATTATATATTCCTCGTTCCTCTTAATTAAATATTATTAATATGCAACATTGCAGCGAAGAGACACTTTATTATCCTGCCATTTGGAAATGTTAATGTCGCGTGCAGTATACACAGTGTTCAGATATTCAGCATGCAGTAATTACGAACCCCAATGAATAATTACAAAATGGTGACGTGAAAAGGATTTCTTGCTTTGTGAATTTCGTTAATAATAACACGAAAATTATGAAGCTGCAATAACGACGATACCGAGGTTTGGAAAATTAAATTCCATATTACGTGCAGGCAGGATGTGATTACAATGTGCAACCAAGTATAGGATAATACCTCGTGTTTGAAAAACAATGTGCATGCTGATCTGATCGTGTCCGACCATTATTTACCCTTTCTGCTTATTAGCAATGTCCTCTGAGTATCGAGTTGGATCATAATCTCAGATAATAAACAAAGCGATTCTTCGAAACATCGATCAGAGATTTAGATCGAAACATTTTATTAACACGATAGTATACTTTAAAAAAGCTGAGACTGTAAAGATTAAATTTATCAAACCTCTTCGATCAAATTGCTAATTTCGAGTCTTAACAATAGTTTCGTAGGATAATGAAATCAGTTACTGTAGATCGATCAACTGATGTGGCTTTGACTTGTTTTCAGGCATAATTAGCTACATATTTATCGAATAAGACGTATGAAATTTTGTTATTCAAAAACAGACAAAATAGAAGATTAGAAAATGTAATATATCTTACTCGATAAATACGAAGTTAATTATTCAAAAATAAATAAAATAAGAGAATAAAAAAGTTTAATACGTCTTATTCGGTAAACATAAACATAATTATGCCCGAAAGTAAATCGAAGGCACAGCAATTGATCACTCCACGCTAACCGGCTCCGCTATCCTATACTCGAATATTCTATAACACGAATTAGTTTATATCTGGTGAAAGAGTAGTGGCTTCCTGTACGCGCGGTTTCAACACGTGAAAGATTCTACGACGGTTGGAATTAATTTGCCAGAATTTATAAAAAGCGACGCGGTGTAAAAAATTCATGGCTTGTAGAATTAATCCACGGAACTTCGAAGTAGACCCAATTTAAAATCAGACGGCGTCGAAGAAGCTCATAAATACGTGACGAACACGTACATATTCCATCACACGATCGAACACTAGAGTTCCTGTAGACTGTAGGCGACCGACGCGACGGTTTTCGGGTTTCGCGTACACCCTATAGGCCACGTACAGAGTGGCGCACGGTGGCCAATGTAACGACAGCCTGGGGAACTTTCAATCGACCTTACCCCCTTCGAGTTCACCAGCTACCATCTTTCCCCTTTTTTTCTTCGCATTTTTCGCGAGCTTATCACTCGGCGTAATGCCGGTCACTGCACGCCAGAGCGTAACTGTCGCGTGAACGACAAACTTTCGCCGGAAAATAGATATTAATAACGCCTTTTGCCACGTATTGTTCAAGATTAATGGCGAACGCAGCCTAGCTGGATGTAGATATCGTGCCGTTGCTTTCCCCCGCGTTGCAAAAGTTTCTTGTATACGCACGCTATACAACGTATAATAAAGCTGTCTGACATGGCAATCAACGATATCGCGGAGATGACGCGAAGTAGCGCAACGATATAGCGCAGTCGGGGTGTTTCGCAGACCTCCTCTATCACAATACGTTTTTATAGATCGATTTCATTTCCTTGAAAGTATTTTTATCGGTAGAACAGTCAGCGTAGCGATCTCGGCAGTTATTTGTAAAATCGTATAGAACCGTGGACGAGGCTAATGGATTTCTATCGTCAAGTCCGCCGTGCGGTCATCAAAAGCATTTTATTGCATTTATGTAACGGAACGAACGCCATTTGCGGAAATGCATTTCAGTGCGTTTGATCAAATAATGCCGAAACAAGCTGTGCTTGTAGTACTTTAATCATTTAGTCGTGTGAGGTAAGCAAACTACGGAGTTTCATGTAATGTAAAATTTTTCTGCGTCAATGGCAAGGTAACTGTGTACAAATTTATTTCCTTTCTTAAGAGTTTTGATATGTTGTAAATATACTACGGATTTTATGCAAATGAGTATAATTGATGCAGACAATTTTTATTTTGTAAAGATCCGCGGTCTAGTTATAAATATTTGCACTGTTTTGCATTTAATTTAATCATTCGTTAATTTAATCGTATAAAAGTGAATATACCACTCAATCAATCGTACAGTTTTATTGTACCAGGATTATTGAATAATTCTTTATTAAATGGTACAATATAATAGGGATTTCGTATTACTTTCAAAAGAAGCAAAATCTTCGGATACCTTTTTAGACATTGAGCATATATCATATTAAAAGTAACAAGGTACGGAATGGTAAGCATAACATTTTATAATAAAATGCAGTTAACCACAAAAAAAACAATTATTATGAAATAAAAATGACTTATCATTTATTATAAATTATTTACTACTAATTATTTAATATCAGAGGTTGTGCGATTTTTGTGTCCATCTGTTTAGGCGATATTTTTTTTATACATTTTTAATCCTAAGTTTTTCACATATTAAATATTTGTCCTTCCGAGACTAATTGCCGAGCTGCCATCGGCAGACCCATAAAAAGATCGAATACGTCCGAACACGTTCGCGAACACATGACTAGAAATTCGAAGGGGTTCGAACAGCGTTGGAGAGTAGAAATGCTTGCGAGCTCTTAGTGAAGTTCGAGCTCTTGAGGTATTTCTTGAATGCTTGGTCGCTTATGAGACTCCAACGCTTGCGGGCCTGGCAGGTTTGTCGACTATTCGCGTTCTTCCTTCCCCACAGACCTCGGGACTAAAGTATCCAAGATTCGCAAGATAATGTAAACAGCCACAACGTGTTTGGCGTAAATAACGATCACAATCCCTTCTTCCTTCAGTTGGTTGCAATGTAAGCGCTGAATGAGCCAGGCGGAAATGAATTCAAGAACGACTTCGTTCCAATTACTCTTAACGAGTTAGCTGTTGCAATCTCTTTGAAAGATGTACAATTATATGTTCATACTGTAATTACACCGTATATGTTTGATTTTCTCCATTCTTCACATTTTAATTGTATATTTTTACAAAATATACAATTTAATCAAGAATATTAAATAAATTTTTGTATTATGACGAGTATACTCGTCAAAAACAACTACCTGGTTAACAGTGTATAACCGATTAATAATATTGTACCATTAATAGATACCGATGGTAACTAATTACTACTATTGTACCATTAATAGGACTAATGGTAACTGATTAATACTATTGTACCACTAATAGATGCTAATGGTAAATATCATTGTTTAGTTATTGACGTATTGCTAATTATGGTCTGCTAGAAACTGTTTAAACTTGTACATTATTCCAAGATTCGATTATCTGTCTTTGCCTCGGTGTATGCTAATGGATAATAAAAAGAAATGTTCCTTATTCCTTAAGATTAACTACAAATCTTTATGCAAAATCAAACTCGTCTAAATCAATCGCCGGAAACAGGATGAGTTTTGTCTTTTACCTACCTTTTACCTACCTTTACCTACCTTTTACCTATCTTCCTTTACCTTCCTTTTACCTACCTTAAGCTAAAAATAGTGTCGACATCATTATCGAGTTCTTCTAATGTCTCCGTACTTCTGCGTCTCATATAATAGCTTCTGTCATAAATGCGTAAAGTCCGCAGCCAAACTTTACCCAGGTTCAGGGACATATATCGGTTCAGACACTGTTCGCATCTATTCAGGCTTTCTATGCTGATGTATTCAAACCTGCTTGCTCATGAACCCATTACTGCTAATATACTATTCAACGACTTGCTTCCTGGTTTGCGACACAGGTACCAGCAAGAATTAATTTGACATCGAATCTCCCACGAAAGTTGCCGGCGGAAGTTGTTATAAACAGTGATCAACTTCGCCGGCGACACACAAAGTCTCACAATCTCTCGGGCCAGGTGACGTTCATGCGTCACGCTGCGGTGTCTGCGAAAGGTTCAGTGTGTTAGCAGTGCGAAATTGCGCCTACCGCGAGACATAGCAGCTACGAAACAATCATGCGCAACCTATTTCGTATGTTAGACTACGAGTCAATGTTTCCCCATTGTACCGCGCACTTCCGTTCGCAAATACTACAACAGAATCCGGCGAACTCGATAATTCTCAAGGTAACATGGACAATCAAATCCTAGGGACACGATCGCTAACACGTGTGAGTATATTAGTGTCGCGTCCCTCTATCCAGAATACATGTGGTGTATATCTGCATACCTACCTCACCAATTACCATTCCGAATCTATACAGGAGCACCAACCATTTCGCGCAGGGCCGAATCATTTAGGGGCATAACTGCGGATGACCTCATTAAATTATACAATATGGCCGTCTTGATATGCAAATACCGACAAATTAATACCAAATCGCGTCATAGGCCGTGGTTCAGATGCAGTAAAACGGGACACACGGGAAACATTCAAGGATCATTTCAGGTTGCTCGAAACGTGGGACAATTTCGTCAATTTTGGATCGCTTAATTTGCATCGGAATAGTCAGTTTCATCGGGTCGCCGATATTATTGTTGTGTACAACTGTTTTCTATCATCTCTCAAAATGGCGTAGAAACTTTTCAATAATCTGTGCAAATGTATTTTAATTGTGGGCTATAAGGGGACCAGAAGCAGAACATTTTGTTCAAATATTATTGTTACATCGAAAATATATAAAACGGAATAACAAACATATATTACGGTACAGATTAATGATGTTTTAGAATGTAGAAACTAAGTTATAAAATAGAGTTTTCATACTGTTCAGTGATTTACCAAAGATAGATCATTGGATACAGATCAAGACGACAATCTCCGTAGCAATTTTAGAATGGATTTGTGTATTCGTACTTGTCACTTACACAGTAAATTCTCCCTAATCGACGCTCATATTGTACACAAAAATGGACAATTTAGAAAGAGAAGATACGATTACTCGAACCTCGCGGCTCGTTTTCATAGTTACCGATTATCAACAGCTATAAAAACGAGCGCAAGGCTCGAATAATCGTACGTCCTCTTCCCAAATTGTCCATTTCTGTTTCCAAACTGAGCGTCAATTAGAAAGAATCTATTGTAATTAGATAACAAGTCGTTTACAAAATGTTAATAATTATCTATAAAACATTGCCTCTTACTTAAAGACCAGACCTAGAATCGCCATCACTATACAAGTAGGTTTTGTTCCGTTTTCGTCCTGAACTGTTCTATTGTCTTTACGTTCTTCCTTTTTCTTCCATCCTTTCACTATTATGTTTCTTCTTAGATTGTACAGCTTGTTGAATTTATATTCAAACGTACTACTTAATAATTTAGAAGATGGACACAGATTCATTAAAAAAAACGCATATTGATTGTCTTATTTCTCAAAGAATTACTAGAAAATACATGATCCCTTTTATACAAAAATGGTTTCTTTAAATCCATTAAGCATATTTCATTTGTAAATCATATTTCAAAATATATTTTTTCCGAATACAAACAGAAAAGTAAAATATACTATAGTATTTAAAAAGAAACTACCTCTGACAAATATATGAGGACTGAGAAGTTTGTTCGTGCATTCGATGCTTCAAGAAATAATTACTTAAACCACAATAACTTAACGAAAATAAGTGTAGCAAGAAATAAATCAATCTAGCAACAACTATTATTTTGATTAAACAATACACCCACACTAGAATACTTCTAAATATTCTGGTTTTAGTTTCCGAAACAGTGCCGGAGTATACCTTTGAAATATTGAAATATGTCGCATAATCACTGGTTCTTTGTAAGCGACGTTATATAGTAGACTGTCCAGAAAAGTTCCGTCCCATTTATGGTGGTGGTATGGGTTATCGGAAATCGACGCATCGATCTCGAAGGGTGGAGAAACTGGACGGGAAAATTGTGAGTCAACGGTTGGGGTTATTCCCAACGTGTCAGCGTTTTAACGTCGTTAATGACGTCATTTACGTGTCACGATAAGAGTTACGTGACGTAAGAATAACGAAAGGGCCAACGGTAACGACGAAGACGATTGATTAACGAAGACTTCCACACCGACGGCGAGTGAGAGAGATAACGCGGCTTTTGTGTTTCCCATATAACGGCGAAATGATTGAAAATGCTCGTATTTCTACGTAATTGCGTATGTGCCGTAGCGTGACTATAAATTGAAATTCGGATGCATGCGAAACGAAATACGAACGATGTAAACGTATTCTGCTTAAAAGCATTTAAAATTTGATTCCGCGTTTCCACAGATATTGTTTGTCGCGCTCAAATGTAGAATGCCATTTCATTAGCAAATAATTAACTTTAAAATTAAAAATCTAATTACAATGTACGCACGCTCGCGTTGTGATATATATGGCTTTCATTCCTATTATTTGCCCTGTGTTTATTTTCGGAGTCTCTTGTATCGAGTGTTATCCACGTGACATTCTGTTACTCGAATTATTGTACTGGAAATTTTCTGGAACATGTTCTCATATTAAGTTTACGTTAATCGGATATGCAGTACAAAAATTATTAAGTTAAAATAATCACATTAATGATGTTTAAACAAAGATATCATTTAGCCATCATAGTAACAAATTTTCCAAAATGTGTTTATAATTTAATCTCCGCATTCGTATACTATACAACGTACAACTATATTAATAGAAATGAATAAGATTTTAACATTGTCGTATCAAATTCTTTTATACTAAATTATTATTATAAGTACGACTATTATTGCTTTGCGAATAATTACATTTATAAGAAACCAATGCAATAAAGATGAGAATTCTTATGAAGAAATGTCAAAAGCATAACGCTTTAAATCTACAGCACTTTCAGAAGCAGCGTAAGATTTGTGAGAGGAACTGGTGTGAATTATACATTAGGGAACAAAGACTACCATAAATATAATTTCGAACTTTTAGTCAATTTTGATGTATGTACACCAACTAATCAACGGCGTATAAATCTTTATGCGGAATAAAAATTGTGTGTATCAATTGCAAGATGCAAATATGTTCAAAACAATACATAGTTATTCGTCAATTTTTTAAATCTTTTCACTATTTTAAATTCTGTCTGCTCAATTTAAACCTCATACGCTCCCAAAGATAAACATTCACGTTCATTTTTCATTTTACATATTGTAAAATATTTTACTTTTTACGTATATTTTGTAAGATGTATTTCTTTAAATGAAAATCAATTTGTTGAGTAGTATGTTTTTTTAGCTATACAATATATGAAACTTTTGTAAATATTCATTGTGTAATCCGAAGCACTATCATTTGCAAAGTAATACATTAAATATTACAAAATATATGATACATATTATTACACGGTTCAGACACTCATCTTCTATCATACTTAGGTAACTAGGCAATAAGCATCTGCATAAGGAAGAAAATAACTTTTCGGTACCTAAAAGCCAACTTTCCTTACTGCTTTAAAATTGTGATATAAGTGCTTTCTTAGCAAATATATTCTTCCTTCTTATTTTAAATCTCTAACTTCAAATGTCTTAAAGAAATACTAATAGTTACATTTTATTAATAAGCATGTTATAAATAACACCCAATAATAAAATAACAATTTATAATTAAAGTTTGAAAGTGCGTCCGGGGACGATTGTAACACCGACAGTCGGTGTCGATTATAAGAGATTTCAACGTCTAAATTTCTTCATCTTATAATTTAAATAAGTGTCTATATTTATTAGGTTATATTAAAATTAATTATAATAAAATTAAAATTGCTACAATTTAATATCACAATTAAACTTTTAGAATGCATCGTACAAAAATTAGAAAAACTATTAAAGGAACCGTGGATATAAAAATATACGATGATGGCTAGAAACCTTGTAGCACAAAGATTGTAACATTTTACCCGCTTCCCATATTATATTAAGAACTTGAATATTCTTTAATGTACTACAAAACCACTGTAACTGAATAACCTCAGATAAGTAGGTAAGAGGTTCGTACAACAATTGACGTTGTAAATACGATAGTTTATCTGCAATTGTGTACTAAAATCAAAGTGTCTCCCCTGCTAACGTGACGATCAACGTACTCGAGATTTCTTCTTTCGAAAAACAGGCCACAACAGAGGCAAACGCAACAGCGTCACAAATTCACGGTTCGCCCATTAGCATATCCAAGGGAAACTTTTCATTTCTTTCTGGGAACGGTAGTTCAACTTCTAATCTGAATGGGCCATTCTATCCTGATCCTTAGCGAGACTTCGAGTCCATAGGAGGGACGACTTCGGAAGAAGGGAAAACTAGCGAATCGCAGAAGGTCAAATTATCTTTCGGCGACTGCCGTTTAAATCGTACCGGGCCACTCCTATACTCAGCCAGTTCATGTCGTAGTCGGCGAGAGAGTAGAAGGTACAGGCTTGAGTTTCCCCGCACACAGAGTTCGTAGGACCATAGCCGGCTATAGCTTGCCTCTGCAGTTCGCCGGCTATTTCCCATTTGGCAGGCGAGCCAGACCCAGCACTTTTGGTGCCAACCGATAATTGGACGAATCGCAGTCATTCGCATCGCGCGAACTACTCTCATCTCTCTCCCCCATCTCTTACTTTTGCGCCGCGCTTCCTAGCGTTTATTCTTTCTCGTTTTCCCTTTCTCTCCGAACCTCCGACCACCTCCCCTTTCTTCTCCACCTTTCTCAGCATTTCGGTTCAACGCGATTCCTCTCCGCGTATCTGTTCACCGTGTCCAACCTACACCCTCTCCCTCCCGGACCGTTTACCCGTGCGTTGATCATCCTATTCTCCGTCTGCATCCTTCAAAGGGACCATTCCTCCAAAGTTTCAACCGTAAAAGTTGCCTCTCGGTAGAATCCCAGCCCGACAGAAGTCCAAGGACTCCAAGGTATCATGAAAGGATTGATAGATTCGTTGGATGCATGCGCCAGTTTAGAAGGAATGAACGCAACAATGGTTATTAAGGCAGTTGATGATTAGGACAACTTGGGTATTATTGGATTATTTTCTCTCTTTTGAATAGTCAGAAGTTTTTCCTTCTAGCATATAAGTTACAAAAACGAATCGACGCCGAGAGTCTCGCCAGAGTACCATTAGATAAACAATGATTTCATATGTATATAGAACAGAGTGCTCTTTGTCTTTAGGTGACGTTTTTGGTTTCGTCTTTGTGAATAGTCTTCAGTCTCCTGGAGCAATCAGGAGAGTAAAGACGGTCCTTCCTCGTACATCAAATTAATAAACTAAAAGGGATAAGTTTAATTCACTGCGTTTTACTTTTATTTATCTACCCATTTCCAATAGGTATAATACACACCGCGACGAAACTGTGAGACACTCGCGAAAATTGCGAAAAATTCGATGTAATTTAGAAATTGATTTCTCTTTCACTCGTAGTATTATTGTTTACACCCTAGAAAAGCATATCGCTCAGTTGTATGATATACTAATTATAAGATAGTCTCCGGTAAACCGGCGAACTAAACATAACGAAAAGAGATTTTTGTTTCAAATTGTTGTTATTAGGCGTGCTGTATTTAAAATGATATTGTGTGTGCAATAGTTTTTGATTATACAAAATGCCGCACGGATAAAGACTAAATTCAACGGAGATCAATATAATTAACAATTTAAACAAGGGAAACTATTTAGTGGGAAAAATTGTTTATATATTAGGGAGAAGTCGTTGTGTTATTCATAACCATTTAAAAAATAAAGAAAAATATGTTAGAAAGAACCCTGGTAATCGTAAAAAATCAACAGCTGTGCGAGAAAAGCGACAAATCTTAAGACATGCTTCGAATTCTACAATGATAATACAGCAAATAGCAACGGAATCCTATGTGGGAACGAGTTGCATTTGAAAAGGCTTAAAATGAAGAAGCAACCGCCACTAAGTAATAGATATAAACAAGCTAGATTGAAATTTTCAAAACATTGGATACATTCGCATAAAAAGTGGAAAAAAGTAATCTTTTCTGACGAAAAGCGTTTTAATTTACACGGTTTTGATGGCCTAAATTATTATTTTCATGATCTGAGAAAAGAAGAAATTGTGTAGCAGAGACGACAAATGGATGATATGATGTGGGTAGCTATAGGATACTATGAAAAGACGGAATTTGTTTCTACAAAAATGAATAGTAGAACGTATGTGGATATTGTTAATAGACAACTGTCAAAATATGCACAAAAATAGCTGAGCAAAAATATATCTTTCAATATGATAACGCAGCTGTGCTTACTGCAAAAATAATACGAGCTTATTTCGAAGATAAAAATATAGATATTTTTCCGTGGCCAGCAAAATCACCGGATTTGAATATTATTGAAACCTGTTGGGAAATGCTAGTTATACATATATGATCACATACAAAAACCGTGATTTTAAGAAACATTAGAATTCAAGAGTGTCTTATAATTTTGTCGCTCTGTATAACACTGGGTTTATGGACTACTAGAAGCAAATATGTTATATTACTTTGTAGAAGTAACAATAATATATTTATTTGGAGTTTCGACGATTTTTATTATAATGTTTGCGTCAAGTAACAAAATTGAATAAATTCCTCATAAACGTATCCTAATAAATTTCCCATATTGCAGTCTCAATAATCATAAATTACAAAATCTCGTCATTTTGACGAATGCCATGAATCTAATGTTACCAGATTTTGTATTCTTTCGTGAATATAAAGCGACCAATATTATTTAATGCACAGTCGCAGACACTCGTACGATCCTGAGAAATAATTGCAATAAAGGATAATACCTCAATCATCTTTATTAGACACTTTAAGCTAACAAATCATCATATTTTAAAGTAATAAGTTTGACCAAATAAACAGAAGGAAATCAAACGTTTTACAATATTTACACGAAGAAATGGAACATTTTGTAATATTGTACATATTACATAATATTTAAAGTAGACTTTTATAACAATTAATCGATTTCTGTTTCCCTAGATTACAAGATTATTATTATTGTGTTTACGAGGTATTGTGTTTACGAGGGAAAAAAAACTGTGCCTATGGAACAGGTATGGACAGGCTAGTGAACCATACTATAATAATACTGCAACTATACGTGTGCACACACAGTTTGTCGACATGTTCATCTATTGAAACCCAAGCTTTAAGAGGCTTAAACCAGCTCGTGGTAAAACCGAGGATTTGTGTCGGGAGCAATCATAAGATTATAACACGCGACGCGCTCAAGCTTGTTTATTCAAAAGATAAGAAAAACTATCATGTATGGCTTCGGAGAAGTTTCTCTCTACAAGACAGTGTAATGTGTAATTCCTAATTTCTCCTACATGGTATCAACAAAACGCTAAAATCAGTGTGTAACTGTATTTTTTATGTTTTTTTAGCTATACAATATATGAAACTTTTGTAAATATTCATTGTGTAATCCGAAGCACTATCATTTGCAAAATAGCTTGTCTAATAGCCAAAATGTATCATTAACACTTGCGTAGGCAACAAAAGTATGTAAAGAATGAAATATTTTAGAGCTTTACTATTTAAACATTTATTGATATGCTTATTTTTAAAATATCGTTCATTAGAATAAAAATTTGTTAAAAAATAAATAGGTTAGCAATGATTACTCAAATATCTGTAGAGGAAGTATTAAAAACCCCACAATTCAGTTCACTTTTGAAAAAAAATAATGAATTGGTGCTTTAAATTGAGAACGGATGAGTCTAGATAAAAAAGAAGTCGCTAATGTACACACAATAAAATGATGTCGCAGTCCATGTCATATTCAAAACAATTGAGTTCGCATTTCGCCCAGGTGCGCGCGCTATTGAATAGAGGTTTTACAGTGTATCTGTTCATTGTTTACCGTCCCTATTTATTGCAAACCCGGCGACAAGTATATGCAAATAAATCTTCATTATCGACTCATTCGGAAATAAACAGAGAGAGAGAGAGAGAGAGAGAGAGAGAGAGAGAGAGAGAGAGAGAGAGAGAGAGAGAGCTCTGTACCAGAAAATATTACTTTACATTATCAATATAATCTTTCAACGATATTATTTTAATACTTTTTATAATTTAATACTTTCAATATTTTTTAATACTTTTTATAATTTAATGCTTCCAATATTTTTTAATGCTTTTAATACTTTTAAAATGAATACTAGAATTGCATTTTACTACATCAATTTCTTAATATAGTGCCAACATTTTGATGACCATGAAAAAGCCATAAATCTTTTGTTATCGACGGCCATTTTCATTCATTTGCAGTAAGTATTGTCAGCGTATGTTGTAAAATATAAAAATGGTGAAGCACTTTTGCAAACCCGTCAATTGACAGTTTCTAGTTAAGTACATCCATGTTTTAAGATTTTTAAAAATAACTACAGTAAATTCCCCCTAATTGGCGCTCAGATTCTGCACAAAAATGGACAATTTGGGAAGAGCAGATACGATTGTTCGAGCCTTGCGGCTCGTTTTTATAGTTACCAATTGTCAACGACTATAAAAACAAGCCGCTCGAACCAATCGTACCTCCTCTTTCCAAATCGTCCATTTCTGTGCACAATCTGAGCGTCAATTAGGAAGAATTTACTGTATTATGTTCTCTGCTAACAAAGAATGTTACTTTACGATTTCAATTTATACTTTCATGCAAATGCTTGATGCAAATTCGTTGCGTTGATATTTTGTAAATTACAGTGAGCCAACTGAAACTTCTAAATAAATGTTACATTTCTACGAACCGGAACAAGTGTTCACTGTTTGTACCGTTAAAACTTTTACATCATAATGGGGCATCTGAACGCGCCAAGTGAATGTTACGTTTCTACCTTGTGCCGTTAGTTCGTCGACAACTTCTACGTCACACGCACACAATGGAGCACCTGAACACTCCAAGTGAATGTTACCTTTTTGCCAAGCGAAACAAATGTCTGCTTCGTGTACCATCAGCTCCGTCGACAACTTCAACGTCACAATGGAGCACCTGAACGCTCCAAATAAATGTTGTATTTCCGGCAGCCAAAACAAGTGTCTGCATGAATGAGGCATCCACAGAATAGACGTTTGGTTAGCTGGCAAGGATGTGTGCGCAGGGCCAGCCGGTTACAAAGCAGCCCCGTAACCGAATATTAACGCAGGTCTCTGCGCATGTTTGAAGAGGGAATCGAAGAATAGAACTGGCTCATTTCTCGAAAACCGGTCTTTAGTAGGCTCGAGCACGCTCCCGTTAAAACCGTGGATTTGCATTAGGGGCAATCACAAATTCACAGAGCATTAAGCTCATGTTCAGAAGCGATAGAGCATAGGTGCGGAGGATGCAAAGAGCGCGAAAGGGTGACGGGGCAACGGAAGATAGCGACCGTGGGTACGGGAAGTATGCACTATCTGCAGGATCCATGCTATTTGCGCAAAGTGGCCTAACCTCCCCCCCCCCCCCAACCCCCATCGCCCATCTTCAACCCCATCCCCCGTCGTGCCGACTCTCCCACTTCCTCTCGATTCGACATAACCGCCCACGTTTAGTCGGTCTGGAGGGTAATACATTGTTTGCTCTTCGTTCGCTAAACTAAACCGCATTCGGAATTAATTGCACGTTAGAAGGCCACGGGATAATTAAAGCCTCCCCGATTACCTTCGCTTGCCGTGCTACGATCCCGATGCATTCCTGTCCGACGTCTTCGCCGAGATCAGGAATTGTAATAAAGCAATGCCATTTAACCATAATGAAGGTACGCTGATCAAAGAGATGTAAAACTATGTCTGGTCCCGGAAACTATTGATCCTGCGCAACCGACGGATGGAACGTTTTCTTGTTAAATGTTGTTCGCACGGAATTGTATCGTGCTTTCGTGGATTAATTAACCGTTTGCTGTCACACTGGGTCCACGCTTTTATCGAAAAAGTGAATTTAAAAATTAATTCAATACAGGGTAATCAAGTCAGTTGCTGTAGGGAGATCAATTGATGTGGCTTTGATTTGTTTTCGGGAATAATTAACTTTACGTTTATCGAACAAGACGTATTAACCCTTTGCACCCGGAACTGATTTTGCAATCATTAAGATTTCGTTACACAGAGTCGAATTAAAGGAAAAATTATTACGCTGCTCGAAAATTTTATAGGAGCTGATAAATGAAAGATTTTCATATCTATTTATATATTTGTATGTATGCATTATTTATGCATTGTGATTACCTTACAATATGATGAAACATAATAATTAAAAAGGGATGCCACTTTGACATGAATATATTGTGTCGCCGTATCGACGACATCCGAGTGCAAAGGGTTAAATTTGTTTATTCACACATTTGTTTATTCTTTTATTTTGAATATTTTTTAATACAGAAATATAATACGTTTTATCCGATAAATATAAAGTTAATTATGCCCGAAAACAAACCAAATGCACAGCAATTAGTCACCCTACGGTAACTGGCTCCGCTACCCTACTTGGAAGTGTGATATCGGGTTCTAATAAAGGAAACGATGTTTCAGAATGTTCAAATTATATTCTCAAATTTTTGTGTCTCAAAAGTATTGCTAGTTTTTGAGTGACAGCTGTTTGAAAATTGTACGACGTACATACGTGCTTCGCATAGAAAGTGTGACAGCGGGAGTTAGGAGCACGGTTTCGTTCCAGCTGTGTAGGAAACGTATTTCGTCTCTGATAGTTTTTAGACAAGTATCGATATTAACTCTTTGCCCTCGGAGAATTTTTTCAGATCGCGTACCAGTAACTTGACATATTTATTCGTGAAATAGTAACTAACTTGAATATAATATCGAATGATACAGCGTTGAAAATAATTACTCTATTTTGCAACAACATTGTATTTATATAGACTCGATGAAACAAAAATTTCGAATCGCTAAGTTTCTAAATGGCTTCTTGCAACCGATGCACTTTCAACTTGCACAGAAACGTGCACTCTAGTCACAATGAAACTGTTCGATCAACTACATCGAATTAACTAATGTGTTTTGTTCGAAAAAATGATGTACAAATGTTTCTATTTGCCACTCGATGTTGATAGAACTGCATATTCGCAGAAAGTCGAAAATATAATTCGAATTAAAAACCATTTGCATGTATACACGCTTGAAAAAATGCACTCTTTTCACAACGTGTTTCACAAAGTTTTTAACTACGAATTTGAACTGAACATATCTCGGGTCTGATCAATTGGATTGTAATCAATAGTGGCAGCATCCCGTATTATAAATCGTTGTTTGTTTTCCATAGATATGACACTTTTATACATAAATATCCTCCTGACAGTTTCGGGACTTATAACAATTCAAGAATCCCAGTTTACAAGCCGATAGATCGTAAATCTTCTCGTCCTGGTATGATACAGTTTCGGACCCATACGTTTTAATTCGCGATATTTTTATATTTTTTTATGGAAAAAATTTAAAACGGAAGAGTGAAATTGTTTTTTTTCAGCTATATTGAATCCGACGGAATGTTTTTGCATTTTTTGCATCGAGGTATTTTTCTATGTAATTCGTGAATAATGATATTTCATGAAAACAAATTCTATTGGAATTTCTGTATTACGTTTAAGGAAATATCTGCTATTGTGGAATTTATTTTTGTGGAAAGAAATGTTGGTTTTGGAAACTTTAGAAAGTGATGTCATATTCTAGAATGTGTATAATAAAAGTTTTACAGAAACATATTATTATTACGTCGATATACGAAAATATAATATAAGAGAAATACAAACAATCTTCGAACTGTGAATTATGCGTCTCATAATAATGACTGTCAATTCAACTGTAATAATTATTTAATGTTATTGCACTGCTATTCATTAAGTGATATTCATAATAACCGAAAACTTTTTTTTTGATTCTTATTCTTTTCTGTTCTTACCGAAACTGATGAAGAGAGAAATTTTTTTAGAGAAGTTACACCGTCTGTGTTTTATTAAATAAAGCAAAAGTAATAATTGCCTATGTATAGTTCTTTTATCCTGCAGTTTATATGTATTTTGCGTAAAAATAGTTTCTCTGCGCACGCTGTAATTGCCATTATGAAAAATATACACGCCTCGTATATAAGCTATCGGAGATAAAACACGCGTCGTGGTCTTTGAAAAAATAAACGAAAGGGTGGGCAAACGCCAACAAACCCCAATCGACTTCTCCGATAATCTATAGCTTTTTTCCTCGGCGTGGAAAACCGCCCGGCCGAGGGACCGGCAAGAAGCCATTGTTTCTTCGCGTACGGCCAGTTTGATTGTGCTAATGAAAAATGGGAAAGAAGTAAAACCGAGCCAATAGCTCCACGTCGAATCGCACCAAGGGGTGGGAGGCTCGTTCACTTTTGTAGGGTGAGATGGGAATTGAATATGATCCAAAAGTGTTCATAAATGAATAACATCCGTGAGGGATAAGATATCGTGAGATTATACCTATTATCATATATCCACGAGGAGGCAATGTTTTTGTGCCGTTATTGATGGCCATATTTCTTTCCGGTTGTGAGAATTATCGATCTCGTAAATATTCAGATGTCAATAGTTTTTGCTCATACGTTCGATGTAAATATCCAGTGGTAAAATGGCTCCGCGGATACAATAAAATAATAATTTTATTTATAGGTATCAATAAAAAGCAATTGGCATTTAAACGTTACGTGAGAAATAAATTTCTTGGCTGGTTTATACTGCAGATGGTTTTATCGCTTTCTAGTATATGTTCTTGACATTTACATTAGAATATCAACATTAGAGATATTAACATTGAGAATGGAAGTGCTTTCGAATCGTATAATTAATTACATATATAAACACTTATATTTTGTAAAAATTATGTGCGACAAGTGGTTGAAATTTATGAGAAAGTAGCTGTCAACAATGAAATAACACGTTCATTCTTTATCAGAGAAAATAATGAATCAATGAACAGTAGTTTATGATATACATATATTGTATATTTTTGTATTAACTGAAAATAACATCATTGAATTTATTGAATTTTCTGGTAAGGAGTATACAATTAATAAATATTGTTGCACATATAAAATTACAAATTATATGTGTGAAGATCTTAAGATAAATATATATGTAAGCATATTTATGAATATTATTGCGTTCATAAATTATTAAAATTAGATTTTTGTAATACCATTTTTTAACAATACTATTTTCATCGTTTGAATGTACGCGCCATGTGCAGTATCAAATCATGCTTAGCACTCGTAGTAGATATGAAGTATAGCAATACTTGATTCGTACTAACAAGCTTATGTGTCGTAAATTATCGATAACATCTGGTGTAAAACTAAAACTATGTGAGAATTCTACAGACTGTACAAAACTTAGGCAAAAATTTTCATAATGTATAATTTTATATCTTAAAATTTTGAAAAATATTACGTTTTTTAGAAAATTTAATCAGGATCAATAATACCGACATTTGTTAACAATATACATGCAAACACGAGATTTCCAAATCAATAAAGCAATCAATTTGGGCAACAAAAATCTATCAGGTATTTGTTTTATTTTTATAATCCATTTGTGTGTTTGTTGTAGTTCGAATATGCGCGTTCGTGTGTACATACTTTTGTATACTCATAATTTTTATATTCAATTATGAATTTTTGAACAATTATGATCGTTTATATTTATAAATCCACCAACAAGTGTAATATTAACATGAAATTTTATCAAAATTATAAGTAAAGAAACGTAGTATTCTTTCTAGATGAACGATTAGCTTCTATTGTAGCATCAAATACAATGGTAATTTTTGTTGTTTTAATTATTGTAAAATTATTAATATTTTCTAAAAAATAGGTACTTACATATAAGTTTCTTATTTAGATTTTCTTTTCAAATGCGCTGAACTGCTCCACACGGTCCACAGACCCACTTGTTTGAAATTAGTACGCCTGCAATGCTACTAACCCAGCAACTGTTGGCAATACTGTCCGTTAAAAAGGACAGTACTTCACTCGGTACCTGACGTATACAGAAAGTTCTTCCCATCGTGTAATCGATTTATATTAAACATGTAATTGCAGATAAGGTAAGACATACTGCAGAAAATGCACTCTATTATTCTCTTATGAAAGGTGATCGTAATTAATCAAAATTCTCTTGCAGGAAGAATAGGGTCACTCTATTTTAAGCGCATCCGGTGAAGGCATATTACCCCAAGGGGTGGGGTCTGCTGTCATTTAAAGCCAAAGAAATGAAAAAGCTATGGTGATCACGTAAGAGATATCACTGAATAATATAACAATGGCGCGACCTATTGTACCTAGTCAACAAAAGTTGGCTGAAAAGCTAACTATTTTAAATGACAGAGGTATTGGAATGTTAACCCGTATTTATAATATAAAGAAGGCATGTGGTGATGCGAAATCAAAGCCTGGTTTTCTGTCTGATAAAACTTTAGAGTCTTCTATAAAGACAATTGTCAAAAAGTTTCCTAATATTGACATTAAGGCGCTCCAAACAATTACAAATTTACGCAATGAGATTATCAAATCTCTGTCTCTATACTATTACACATTCGTCGATCTACTAGATTTCAAAGACAATGTTTGTGAACTTTTAACTACAATGGATGCTTGCGGTGTTCACATGGACATCACAATAAACTTCGATTTAACCAAAGGGTATTTAGACTTGGTTGTTACGTACGTGAGTTTGATGATACTTCTATCGCAAGTAGAAGATCGTAAAGCAGTTCTAGGGTTGTTTAATGCAGCCCACGAAATGGTTCATAGCCAATCCGATCCCAGTTTTCCTCGTCTGGGTCAAATGATCATGGATTACGATGCGCCGCTAAAGAAACTATCAGAAGAATTTGTTCCACATTCTAAATTATTGAAAAATGCCCTCACTTCATTGTGGCCTATTTATCCAGGAAGAAACTTGTCCGCAGACACATGGAGAGCAGATAAAAAGCTAAGTCTGGTCGACAGTCCTGGAAAGATACTTAAAGCAGTGGCAACCGATACCATGTCTTGCGAAACTTTGAGCTTAGACAGAATAGAAAGATGGGTTATTTTAGGTTTCACGCTTTGTCACTCATTTTTAAGCCAAGAACAGCCTAGTAAACTCTGGACCACAGCTTTAGAGTCGGGTTGGGTTTTAGCCTTGTTCAGAGACGAAGTAATTTATATTCATCAATATATACAAGTATTTTTTGAAAGTATAAAAGGATATAGCAAGAGAGTATCCGAAGTGAAAGAATGCTATAATCAAGCTGTACAGACAGCTGGTTACAGACACAGAGAAAGAAGAAAATTTTTAAGAACAGCATTGAAAGACTTAGGGTTAATTTTAACCGACCAACCAGGTCTTTTAGGACCAAAGGCATTGTTGGTTTTAATGGGACTCTCTCACGCCAGAGACGAAGTTCTATGGCTTTTAAGACACGGCGTTAACCCTCCGACGCAAGGGAAAAGTAAAGGTAGAGGTGGAGAAGATTTAGTAGATCGTCAGTTGCCGGAATTGCTGTTTCACTGTGAAGAATTAAGAGCATTAGTAAAGAAATATTCTCAAGTACTGCAGAGGTACTACGTGCAATTTCTGTCGGGATTCGATGCTCCTGCTTTAGATCAAATGATTCAAAATCTTCCAGTGTGCCCCGAAGACGAAGGAGCAATTCTGAGCGACATGTGTTCGAAAATAGCTAGTCTAACTGTAAAACAAGTCGAGGATAACGAACTTTTCGACTTCCGCGCATTTCGTTTGGATTGGTTTAGATTACAAGCGTATATGTCTATTGCAAAGTGTAACATGAATCTTGCCGATAATAGAGAATTAGCGTCCTTTATGGACACGGTATTATTTCATACCAAAATGGTAGATAATTTGGATGAAATGTTGGTAGAAACATCCGACTTGTCTATCTTCTGTTTCTACAGTAAAGTATTCGAGGATCAATTTCACATGTGCTTAGAATTCCCCGCTCAAAACAGATACACCGTTGCATTTCCCTTAATATGCAGCCACTTCCAAAGCTGTACACACGAACTCTGTCCAGAAGAACGTCATCATATCCGTGAAAGAAGTCTTTCCGTCGTCAACATGTTTTTAGACGAAATGGCTAAAGAGGCAAAGAATATTATCACAGCAATTTGCGACGAACAATGTAACATGAGCGACAAGCTGTTACCAAAACATTGCGCTTTATTGATCTCGCAAGTGGTGAATCGTAAGAAGAAAGACAAGAATAAGAAAAACATGTACGAGATTCACAAACCGGGTATAGAAAGCTACAGAAAGACCAGGGAAGAGCTCACCACTATGGATAAGCTTCATATGGCATTAACGGAGTTATGCTACGCTATCAATTACTGCCCTACTATCAACGTATGGGAGTACACCTTTGCACCAAGAGAATATCTGCATCAGCATTTAGAATCAAGATTCGCCAGAGCACTTGTTGGCATGGTCATGTACAATCCAGATACTAGTGAAATCGCTAAGCCGTCGGAACTCTTCGTTAGCGTTAGATCTTACATGAACGTCCTTCAGACTGTTGAGAATTATGTACACATAGATATAACGCGTGTATTTAACAATGCTCTCCTCCAGCAAACGCAAGAATTAGACAGTCACGGTGATAAAACTATTGCTTCTCTGTACACGCAATGGTATTCCGATGTTTTGCTGAGAAGAGTCAGCGCCGGGAACATTTGTTACTCGGGCAATCAGAGAGCGTTCGTCAGCTTATCGGTGGAAGGCGCGATACCTTTCAACGCAGAGGAATTCTCCGATATCAATGAATTGAGAGCATTGGCCGAACTGATCGGACCGTACGGCATGAAGATGCTAAGCGAGAATTTAATGTGGCACATAGCGAGTCAAGTCCAGCAGCTGAAGAAGCTGGTCGCCGGCAACAAAGACGTTCTAATCGCTTTGAGAACAAACTTCGATAAGCCGGAAGTGATGAAGGAGCAGTTCAAGAGGCTGCAGCAAGTCGATAACGTACTACAACGAGTTACGATCATAGGTGTAATTCTGAGTTTCAGACAGTTAGCGCAATCTGCGCTGGTCGACGTCCTGGAAGAACGTATACCGTTCCTTTTGAGCTCGATCCTAGACTTCAGACATCATTTGCCTTCCGGCGATCCGATGCGTGTCGTCTCGGAAATGACGTCAGCGGCAGGTCTAACTTGCAAAGTCGACCCAACGTTGACTGCAGCACTTAGAAGTCAGAAGTCCGAGGTAGATGAAGACGAGCATTTGCTCGTCTGTTTGCTGATGGTCTTTGTGGCGGTATCGATTCCGAAATTAGCGCGAAACGAGAACTCGTTTTATCGCGCATCTCTCGAAGGACACTCGAATAATATACATTGTATGGCGACTGCTATAAACAACATTTTCGGTGCGTTATTCACTATCTGCGGTCAAAACGATATCGAGGATAGAATGAAAGAATTCCTTGCTCTAGCGTCATCTAGCTTGCTCAGATTAGGTCAAGAAGCCGACAAAGAGGCGATTAAAAACAGAGAATCGGTGTACTTACTGCTGGACCAAATTGTCCAGGAATCGCCATTCTTAACGATGGATTTATTAGAAAGTTGTTTCCCATATGCATTAATACGCAACGCGTATCACGACGTGTACAAGCTGGAACATTCACAGCCATAAACACATAGGTACACAATGTACTTTTAGCTTGCCACTCAGGGCTACTTTTTTACGTCCAGATTTATTGAATATTATTTAAAACACTGCATTTTTGTATAGATCAATATCCTTCTATTTCATATTTGATACCTGGCTTTGGATATACTATGACATAAGTACTATGCTTTGTTTATCAGTATTCCGTTGTATATCGTACTGGTACATAAAGGGATGTTTTATATTACATAGGCGAAGTGTAAAATGCTGTCTGTCTCAGAATCGAAACACGTATGTATCGTAAAATAGATATCACTCTATCCGCTACGTTTTTTCTAATGTACAATTGTAACTTTTACAATAGTTTATAAAATAAATAAAATTATCTACATTCTGTGTTTTCATTCAACTTTCAACTCGAACTAGCGAAATAAGATGTCTTAGGTTATTATTACCATTTTATTTCAAATTATCAGCATACATTTATTTTCTACAAACTATGGTTATATATGTTTTCTACAAATTATGGTTGGGCATAATTCTATAATATTGATTTTCAGTCACTTTTCAATCACCGAATTAATTAATAAGTTTGAGGCACGATATTAATCTTTACCAGATTTTACTGTAACGAAAAGTTGAGGGCATCTACATTTTAAATGTCATCATTTTTTGATTGTATAATATTGTAAGCGGCGTAGAGGTGAATTTAATGGCATTCATATAATATGACTTTGACATGACTTTGAACTTTGACTTTGTCCCTTGTTCATTAATATTCAAAAATCATACTTACGCTCTCTCATAATATGAGAATGTTCTTTGAAGTTGCTCCATCTTTAAAATTGTTGTTCAACTTCAAATATTCGAAATATTTGAATATTCCCAACAAGTTCAAAAAAAGAAAGTTCTGCTGCACTGTAATGATAAACTGATAAGATGTAAAGCGAACGAAACAGTCAGGTAAATGTAAAATGTATGCTTTATTTACTTCTTTATAATGTTTTTGTTTTTTCTCTTTAATCACATTAACATAACACAAGAGATTTACAATCATATTCCTTTTTATTTATAATATTCTTAAAACACTCGCCGCGTTCTAAACATTTGAGAAAAAGAGAGAGTGGTGGTCTGAAGCTACGTTCAGGCGATTGGTCAGTATCATGCTCACAATAAGATTTATATAAAAAATGAAACAATCAACCAAAACGCGCAGCTAGACAGTGTAGGTATGACGAAAAAAAAAAAATATATAGGAGAGAAAACTGATGAAGTAATACAGTAGAAAATATACAAACACTACGGCACATCGAATGTAAAAGTAATTCGGTAGTTCTGGTAATATTGAAGCAACACTTTACAAAAGAACGTACACGGTGTGTCGGATTGGAAACGAGAGTTAAACATATTTGTTGGCAGAATACGCACTGGGAAACGGGTAAGGGGAACTGAAATACGATGAAAACGATGTTAAACAATCTCAGATGCACGATGTTGATAGGTCACCACATTTTTGGATCGATAGAAAAAATATAATCTTCGATTTCTTTTTTGTTTCTTCCTCACTAACATTATGTACAAGTGATAAAGTAGTGTGTACCGCGTCACAGTGACGCGAGTCTGGATTAAGATAGGTACACAGAGAAGATGCTGATCGTTCGAACCTTCCAATGTTGTATCCCCATCGTCGAAATGCTCGTTTGTGTCTTCGCGGGATAGTACGTTTTATCACAAAAACTGTGCAGCGAAACGCACGCGCGACTGCGGATTAATATTAATTAGAACTCGATCTTAATCCAGACGGCGCGGAAACGAATAAGCTTAAGCATACGCAGTAGACTTCTCAGGATGATTTTTTTTTTTTAAGGGGCGGCCAGGGGGTGGGGCAGGTGGGAGATGGGGGGAACAAATGATGAAGGAAAACGTACTTTTGTTTTTTAATCGTTATGATTCTCATACGAATAAGCGACGTTCTTCGTCAACTAGATACTACAACTTGGTCCCATTCCACGCTCGTCTTTAGGCTTTTCTTTCCTGCGTCCAAACGTTTTCGCTACCACCCTCTCGTTCTATTTCTGCACTGTCACGAGAACCTAATCGCGCATTCTACACCCCCTTTGATCGTATAAGTCAGTCGTTTGAAATGTAACTATGGCAGTGAAATGGAAGCAAGGATAATTCATTACGAACGATATTTGAAACGTCGACCAGCTTGTCCCGAGTAAGATCTACGGTTACCCTACGTCCCTATTGCTGTTCGAATGGCAGTGTCTCGGACGCAAAAATGATCGGTCAACAACATTGTCTGCTTTTCCCCGTTTTCTTTTAAAAATACATACGCCGGCACCATCGTGTTGACACTCGGCTCCCATCTCATCCCGCGAAAATGATCGCACGTTCCTCGCGAGCCACCGGTTTTCCCCATTGAACAACGAATCCGAGTCACCATCACGTTTTTACCATAATACGGGCGTTCGTAAATGATCACGTCGCGTTGACGAACAATAATAACTCTAAAATACGAAATCCTTTGGCATATGAGCGAGTACACTTTTCGTCCCTCGCCGCACGCTATCACGAATGGCAGTAAATCACATTCATGCCGGTGAGAGGGCATGAATCGTTATCATCGAATCGATAGAGAAAAACCACGGAAATGAAGAACGGAGAACGGAACCAAAGCGACGATCGGACGAGCGATTGCGAATGGGACCAAACGGAATCCCGTTGCATCTATATGCAAGAAACTTCGAAACTTCTTATATAATCTACATCGAACGATCCGTCCCGGTCCACGCTGGATCGTCGTTAAAACTCGTCACCTTAAAAAGTTAAGTGCTCGATTACACGCACGTTACAGGCATTCATTTGTCACTCTTTTTAACTTCCGTCCCGATTACAAAATACAGAATAATATTTCGCTATAATACAGATCTGATATAAAAACAAGTATTTTTTTTGTATTCGCTTTACCATTCCTTATGGTTATATATTTACTGTTTTCCGATGATCACGCGTGTATAAGCGCGTGCACTATCTACAGGCGCACGCGCACATACACGCCCACTATCAGTATATGTACACAAGTTAACACTCTCTCTTTTATTCTTGCACGCCCGTCTTCTGTCCATGCCCTTCCCTTATCACGCCTTGCCTTTTTTTTGCTCTCCCGCTCTTTTGCACTTTCTCTCTCTCTCTCTCTCTCTCTCTCTCTCTCTCTTTCACTTTCTCTCTCTCTCTCTCTCTCTCTCTCTCTCACATATGATCTCACACGATCCGCTTTTTTTTTATAATCACATTGCGACTATTGTACATTTCCACACGACCCGCAAACTCGTATTTCTGCGATTTGGCAGACACGTATCCTTCTATTTTGTTTCTTCATCCCTGGAAACGTTCCTTCTGTCTCGCATGCCCATAGGTTTTTCGAAATCGTTACGTTTCTTTTGCGAATGGTGAACCCTAGTTGCCGTGACGTTGAACGGTATATGTACGTAAATGAAGCGGGAAACGCTTCGCGAAACATGGAAAGACAATAGACTGATCGTTGAAACGTAGTCGGTTTTTCTCCGGGGCCGGGGCTTGGAGGGGGAGCAGGGGATAAGTTGGCAAGCTTAGTATTATCAAAAAATCTTGGGAGGATAGAAGGGTTGAAACGCTCAGTCGCGCGAGCGAAATCATCGGTAAAATAGCTTAGGTTCGCGACGATAACGATTCGCAGCGTCTCCATAGGGTGCACAGCGAGTACACCCGATACTAAAATTCCGCGATTACAAAATCTCTCGGGTTGCAAGGCCGATTACGCTAAGCGACGGAATTGATTAGTATCGCTGTTGAATGAATTGAAGCACTATAAAGCACCCAATTCGATGGTCTGAGGTTGAAAGACTATCTGGGTAGTAGACTAGCGTGAGCTGGAGTCTACTGAAGTTGACTGACTAACTGAATAGTAGACTATCGTGAGCTGGAGTCTACTGAAGACGAGTCTGTCTGAGAGGATTGGAGACAACTGATCCGAATGACAGGAGAGAAAACTGAATGACTAGTAGACTAGCGTGAGCCGGAGTCTACTGAAGTTAACTGAAGCAGAACTTGGTTGAAATGGACAGCGAGTGCCTGTTGAAACAAAGTCGCGGACTAGAGACCGAGCGAGAATGACTGAGTTTAACTGACACTGACTGACCGATGAGACGAATGAGACTCATAGACGAATAGACGCAAAGAAGAATAAACAAGACTAGACTAAGAGAAGAATCAGTTTCGAATTTTTATACCGTTTAGTGGACAGAAAACTAGAAACTGATTGGCCAGTAACGCGATGGAAGGGGATGTAAAAGTGACGTAGCACGCAGATAGCAAGAAACCCCGGAGGGGCGACCAAAGCGGTGCGCGCTGACGACCCTGTTATACAAAATGCTGCCGATGAGTTATTGCCGGAAAGAAGACGGCTCGGAAAAATCATAAACTTAGAAACATTGAATGACTATAATTTGTCTCGCTTAGCCGAAGGAAATTCCCCGTAAATAAACTGTTTTTTAGGGATTTAAGAAAATGTAATTTGTCCCGGAGAAATTTAGGCGGACGCAGCGCGAAAATTCCGTTGAAGGACGGAACAGTCTCCGATCATGTCTCAAAACTGTACTCGGACAGAGTTTGCTCAAGAAGGCTGCTCGACAAGGGACGAGTCGGAAAAAAGTAAAACAGGAAATTCAGTCGATCGTGTAAACATTTTGGCGTTTCGAAAAAGGGAAGTGAGTGTACACGTAATGTTATTTAAATATTCTGCGTAAGATCCGGCGCGAGTCGACGCGGCGCTCGAACGCGCACGAATTTTTCGTCCGATCGCATACGAGTATGCAGTTGTGCATGAATATGCTGCTTGAGCCCACGTATATTTAAAACATGTTTATATTTCAAGAGGAGGCCTCGTCTTTGGTCCGCCATGCGCGTATTTCATAAGCGCGTTTACGGTACAGCCCCCGATAATTGCAAGTTAAAAACCGTCTTTAAATATAACTTATAACATCTGCGATAGCGGAGATAAATTATCATCTGCAATAGATAACTAATCAATAATAGTAATAGTATTGATAATAATAATAATATTAATATTAATAATAGTAATAATAATAGTAATAGGCATAATTATAGTAATATCCATATCTTTCGATATTAATTTGATAATTGTTAATGAAATATCGCTATCAAAAAATCTGCTTTTCATGCTGTTGCTTTTCCTCTCTATTCACCATAGTCTCTCGTAGCTTTGCTCGTTTCAATTAGCTAATAAAAATTAGTATAAGAATATTACGTATCATTAATCATTATGCTACAATGGTAGAGATCAAGTGAATGACCTGCAATAGTTTGGTAATGGTGGGCGCGCTTCTTCGCTCCGGAAAGCGGCAGCGTTGGTTGGAATACTTTTGAATCACAAACTTAGGGGGTAGGGTGTTCCTCTTAAACGCTACGTTTAAATATCCTAAACGAATTAAATACAGTTACATCGGAATAAACGTCCTAACGATTAAAATGTAAATGCTGATAAGAAAGAAAAAAAGGTTGCAGTATATAAAATCATCGCGGCCGTTCGACCGAAAATATACGTCGCGAACGCAACACGGCGCAGAATGAAAAATCGGTACGCGAGAGAAGTCGGAAGATGCAAGGTACATTCAGCGGGAGCTTCTCAAAAATTACGTTTATCGTTTCTAACACTTAATCCAAATATATATTGTCGTCTCCTGTCTCCCATTGAACACCCTCTCGTCTTCTGGCAAAACACAATCTCCACCGAGAAACCGGTCAAAAAGATAAAACTCGCGCTTTCGGGAGCGAAACGTGCGCGCGACTCGACTTCGCCCAGAAATCGACGCATCAACGCCACTATGCAATCTCGGCCATTAAAAATGTTCTTACATCGAACGGCAAAAATACGCTACCGTAATCTACAATCGTTTTGCTGTGCGAATCCAGCGTTGTTCGTCCGAATATCTTTGATCGATACGGCATCGCGTCCAACAGATTTGTCGCGCGCGATGCAGAGAAGTCTTTCTCGAGCTCTACCTTCGTCGCCTTGCTCTCGATGATCACGACGCGAATACATAATGGCAACACGCGGAGGAATATGCGAGAAACATTCAAAAGACAAATTACATAAAAGTCCGTACGATAATATAGATTACTAAGGATCCGTATGTTTTACGATCTATTACGTCCAACGCTGTCTGTCGTTCCTTCATCCCTTCTTCCGTTTCGTTCATTCCCCGCAATACGTCGATGCTCCCTGAATCCGATAAAACCGAGCATCGACAGAAACAGTGGGATCTGTATCACGCCATTGATTTCTAGCACGCGTCGCCGATTTACAATTCCGAAACCGGAGCCCTAATCGTCGCCGAATGCTTTTTGTAAAACGAAATAAAAACGTACATCGACGATCCTCGGTACTTTCGAATGCACTCTCGGTTACGCTATCCCTCTGTTTTCGTTCGTCCTTCGTTACGCAAGACGTCGTGTGTCAGGTGGATCGGCTCGTTTTTTTTTTGTTTTTCACAGTTTGGCATTGTGTTGTGTATAGAACAAGATTTACGGCGCGACGTCAGGATTATTCCTCGGCCAAAGTAGCTCCCTGGGCCCGTCACACCTTGTTGTGATGCCTCATCTCGTAGGCTGCGGCCCTACCCCCTCCACCGGAGCCCGAGTAGGCCCCGGCGTACAGTTCTGGGTGATTGGAACGGCCGTAGTTGGGTGCTGCACTGCTACTGGCTGGCGCACTAGCTGTGGGAACCGAGCGATAGCCTGCTTAAAGTTTAGAAAAGTATGCAACTATGAAACGAAATGCCGAAGCGAACGTAACAACGGAGTTTTATTAGGCTGCGTTTTATCGCCAGCCACACACATCCACATGATAGGAACAGCGGAAATTATGATAATGAATCATTACGCCTGCCAGAAAGTGTTTCAGCGAAATTGATGGGTTAACACAGTCGGTTAAAAGGTCTCCGTGGATACTCCTTCACATTTATCTATTTATTAAGATGATGATCTAGCAGTTTTTGATTACCCACCGGTGGTCACTTGGTCTCAAAGTCTAACATTGCAGTCAATAATTAATATCTAATATGAAGAATCAAAATGACCACCAATGGACATGCTCAAGTGTTATTATTTACCATGTTTTAATGTAATATTGAGACTTTTAGCGATGTGTTTATTTGACAGTACTGGTTAGATCCGATTATAGACTGCAGGTCTTTGTACAAAATAAAAATTGTCAGTCTAGTTACGATATAAAAACATAAACTTTGATTAGCTTGAATGAAAAAGTTAGAAAAGGAGATCTTGATTATTTCTCGGACAATTTATAAATTTTTTATACACATCATACAGTAAACTAATTCTTCTGAAACTTCCAAAAGTTAACATTAAACAAGTTATTTTGTTTCAATTGGTGTACAGAGACTTTTTTTATTGACTGTACGGATTAACACACTTCGACCATCATTCATCCAAAACACTACTATCAAACCTGTTCGTATAATTGCATGAATACAGCGCTGAGTAAAATGTTGCTTTAAATAATAAACATTAAATAATTTATTTTACTGTACGTTCTTCATATTCTAAAAATAAAATTTGTTGCTATAAATTTTTGACGCAGTTTTTCAAATATTTTATTTGAAAAATATTAAAATATTAATGACACTTTCTTTGAGATGTTGTTAGATATCTGAAACTTAAACAATATATAATTTTATAATTAAATGATCGTGCTTGTTGCACTTTAAGTTTCAGATTATTGAAAAAGAAGTATTTTATTTTTTTAAATTACATCTCTATTCAAAATGTAGTTAAATAATACTTGACATACGTTCTCATAAATCTCACTCGGCTGTGTATGCATACACTACAGATACATTTGTAAATAATTGAAACACTTTGAAGGAGTGTATAAGAAAAAGGAGGGAGGAATGCAAGAACAGTCGAAATGCATTAATAAACGAATTAATAAAAACATTTTTCTACGTTTAACACGTAAATAATTTAAATTACGGGTGCTTAGTTTGTTTAAGTAAATACTTTCTGTCAAGGGTAGTAACTAGCCATGCATTTAAAGGTTTTATGTATTATCGTACAATAGGTGCGATAATTTTCTTTATTATTTAAAAAATAACTAATCACGGATCAGTAATCAATTAATATAATGTTCGGTTTTTCAAATAAATCCATTTTTATAATTTTTCTCTATTTGTCTTACTATATCTAGTTTATTTTAATTGAAGGTTCAATTTAATCGTATTCATACATCAATTATTAGCATTCGAGGACTATGCAGTATTTCCTTTCCCACCAAGAATTTAATGAAATGCACGTAATGCAGAAGCAGAAGAAACTCTATGTCAACAAAAACAAAAATAAAATGGAAATATCAACGGTGGCGAAAGAATCAGGAGCAAATACAAGGAATTGCGAATACAACTTATTCATCGTAAGATTTGTCGATGGAAATCTTAAGTCTAAAATTTCTTGGAACTCGCCATGGGTTTTCGCAAAATTACTTTGAAATTCTATTGTATTCTTGAATTTGCTCCTATTAAAGCTATAGAATATAGGCCCCAGCTCACCTCTGTAGGTCATAGAACGATAGTATCAGGTAGTGATGCGCGTCAATCAATGCGAGGGTGATGCAAACAGGAAAAAACATTGATGTAGTTGCGGATCACAGAGGGACAAATATCAGGTCGTTCCATAAATAACGTTTTCATGTGCAACATTCAAAAAAACAGAAAATATCGCGTAATGAATCATGTTATTACTGGGGCGAGTAATCATTTTCAGTGACAGTTACGTGACGGTATATGGCAGTCGCATGCCCTAACAATACCACAATTCATTGCGCTAACTGGTACGTTCGATAATCAATAATATACCGATACTCGTTTGAAACATTTTCTCTTTTGCAAAGCAATTACACTTTTTATTTACAACATCGAGTAACTTTATATTGCATTAAAATGTTACCTGAAATATTTTCCACAAATTTACAACGAGATAAGTGTTCAAAAATATGTAAATTTCAAATGTTCGTATAATACAAGTTTTATAATTCTACGTCCTCAAATAATTTTTTTTTTAGAGTAATTCGCTTTCTAGGTACTACAGTTATGATTTAGAATAATCACTTTATGATAATTTTCATAACAAAAGCAGTTGTAAAAATAGACAACTCTAATTCAGAAATTATAAAGTAACATTATAGCTTTGAATATCGAGAAGTGTAGACAATATCCGATAAGACTGAAGTGAGATGAAAGACTAGACAGAACTAGTTTACATAGCGAACATAAACTGCTGAATGAACAAATATTTCCCGGCAATATACAGACAATAAAAAGAAGTAATTCACGTAAGCACGACAAGAAGCCGCATTACTCATGAAATGACCTGACACACAACAGCGAGCTACTTAGCTTGAGTTTAATCCGTGTCTTACGAGCTAATATGCAAACATCCAGTATGCATTTTAACGAGCAATAATTACTAAGATCAAACTCGAGCAACGATAGCTGCGACAAAAAGGCAACAGAGATTTCACGCGAGCCTACCTTTTGGATAATACTGTGCACCTCTGCCCTCTCCATAACCGTGAGAGGGTCCTCGAGTTCCACTGTGGGCCCCTTGACTTTGCCTGGGAGGTATACTTCTCGGACCAGCACCTCCTCCACCGTGTGGATGTCGCTGCGGAGAGATGAATGCATCAATTTTACGAACGTTTAAAACTAAAGGATTTTTCAGTAGGGGCGCTACATTTTTTAATTGTGCTTGTGTGCATGCGTTTGACATTTTTTTTTCTAGTTCTTATCAGATTTTTATTTGTTACGTATTTGGTGGACATTTGAACGATGCGTTGCATCATTAATGGCATTAAATATAATTGAAACTGATGCAAATAAATCATTGGCATCTCACGTCCTTTTGGTTTTATTTAACAACATTTTTGTAGCGTTCGTAATGAAAAACTTTATAGATCCAGGCAATTATGTTGCGTAACATTGTCAAATTACCATTCTTCTCAGAGTATTCATCGGCCTTCTCAGAGTGTCGCTGATGCGTCTCGCTGGTGGCTTCTTCGGATTACTGGATGGAGTGTGAACAGCACAACACTTGATGAACAAGCCCATGAAAATGATGAAACCTATGCCCATCAGCAATACTGCCCACCAGAATTGCTGAGAATTTAACAGTTCCAATTAATCTGCCACGATTACCATCAGGAGGATCAGAATTATACTTACAGTCACCCATTGCGCTACCGTACGCAAAGTATCTTCATTCAATAGAAGATTCTTCAATCTAGCTAACGGCCCTTCTGCGTCGACTGCTCTACACTTCAGAAAGACGTCGCAATAACCCTACAGAGAAATATAAATTGATTGATGCTGCAGGAATTTTTTCAGCGATTTATGAGAGATTCGATATGATTTTTAGTGATTCGATGGCTACCTGGAAGTTGTCGCAGGGCGATCCAGGTCGAAGACTGATTCCGCCGTCGGGCAAACCGACGACATGCGCGAACTCGCTGGTGCTGCGGCAAGTGGCCGGATCGGTTCCATTTTGGCAAGCTAATTCACACAGTTTACGTTTGTCGATGTTCGGGATCACGTTACTCGTTAAGAAGCACTCGGTTAGGTTCCACTCCAGGCAAATTGATCCCGTGCAATCGCCATTGATGCATAACTGTCAATTAAAATCGAATGCTATTACTGAAATATTGAAACTATTTTCTAAATTCTTAACACTAAATCCATGGAGCCCTAAAAGTAAACAATGTATATTGCTGTCTAGTGAAAAGTCAGTGTATTTATCTACACCTTTCGTTATTTCTGTTGTAATGATTAAGACATTTTTATTCAAACATTTTCCATAACAGTTTTTTTTATAATTCCCACAATTTTAGAATAAAAAATGTGAATTCTATTGCAACGTATCTATACAGTTTTCTTCGGGCTGCAGTATTTTCACATTCTCATCAAAACTAGAACATTAAATTTGTATTTCTTCTTCTACATATATAGTTAGAATATTATTTTTACTTTAAGATATTCTCCGAAATTCTCTGCAACTGAGAAATAATCTATGAATATATTTCTGGTTATACGTTGGATTAAACTCGTTAAATATTCTTGAATCGAATTTTCTATTTCTCCGTGTGTTTGGGATTGGAATTGGTGACTGACGTTTTATACATATACAGTCGTGTCTAGGTTTTTCCTGTGCAATATAAATTGGAGATCTTGGAAACTGCCCTTACCTGTGTTCCTTCGTTACATCTAGTTTTATTGGCTCTCGGTAACGGCGCAGGGCATTCGGAGGACCTCCCATTGCAAGTCGAATTGTAACTGCAGTCGGATTCGGCCTTGCACTGAACGTTCCTGGATAGTGGCACGAATTGGCATGATTCGCTCGAACAACAGGGTCCTTGGCTAGGACTATAACAAGATTATAAAAACAGTTTATTACTATATTATTCACTGGAAACTTTAGGATCGTAATCTCCAGAGCAAAACAATTCTATTTGAAAGTTCTTTAAATATTGAATTACATCGAATTATATATACAATATTTTGCAGTATCCCGGGATTAAATTACCGTTTAACTTGTTAATGCAAATTTTATTTTGCATTATTCCATGTATATACTTCTTGATAAATAGCGTGTAAAAAATTTTATACACGAATACGATAAATACTAAAATGATTTAACGTTTAATGCAAATTAGGGGCAATCATGCATGCAGAGTATTAGAAAACTCCTTTTGCATTCGCACATAAATTGAGAAAAGATCGTGTTTGTTAGCGCCAAGAATTTTTGTCAAGCAAACGTTTTCAAGTAAAAATATTCGATTTTAATTCATGTAATTAATTATTTTACGATATCATTAGTGTAGATTATAATAGATGGCACGTCTACGTATTCGACGATGTAATACGGGCCATAATATTTAATTTCAACGGATAAAGTTATTCGAGCGAAGTTCCCTTAATGTCCCGAATTTAAAATGAACGATGTGATATTAAAAACAGGCTATATTTAGCAACACGTTATTACTCCGGACCTTTATGCAAAATCAAAATTTCCAAATTAATTGAAAATATACTCCTTCTCTTCGCAATTTTTTCAAATAAAAAATAATATAATATTCTTTCTGTCGTAAATGTAAAAAATTCATAGTCGAATGATTGCATTGAAAATCATACCTGCATTGTGTGCCGGCCTTCCGATTGCAACCTTTGGCAGTTTTGTTCGTTATTTTATCCAACTCAGACACCTGCCTTGGGTAACAACACTTATCCACGCATTCATCATCGTCGTACCCGCAGTCGCATTCTTCCCCGGCCTCAACAATCTTGTTGCCGCAGAATGCCCCAGCAGACGCTGCATAAAACACAAACCCAAAATAGCATTTTTCTCGTAGCAATCAGCTGGTTTACGGCCGCAATTCTTTCTTCCTTGCTTTTCGGACATTTTCCTCGACATAATTTATGCTAGTTTATCATGTTTACCTACTTTTTCTTAATACTAGATTTACCGACAAAATACGTGCTCCAAATTATTCAATTTATGATTATTGCAATCAGAAAATATATTTAGAGGGAATTTATTCAATAAATTTATTTCATTGGACATTGCATATATTATGATAAAAATCGCTAAAACTCTAAATAAATTAATGCTTGTTACTTTTAGGAAGCAACATAAAATAAATTACAAACATCTGTGCAATATAATTTTAATCTAGATATACAATAAAAAAATATTTTTATACATAAATATTGTTAAAAAATGCAATGCACGAATAAGTTGATGAACACGAAAATTAAAAGTCGTTAGAATACTGTCTTTACAATAGTTGTATCGAGACGCTGATCTTTACATATACAAGATTATTCAGTGATCGGGTCCAAAACTCGTTTTTAAATAATGTTAGTACTTCTTGATCGGAGAAGAAGAACTGATACAAATAAAAAATGAAAGAACTATGAAATTATATTTTCATGCGTTTTGGATAAAAAGATCTTAATAACATAGTTTAAAAATAACTAACTATACAGGTGTTATTACCTTTCTGTACATCCTACTTGTCTGAGTGGGGATATTCAAGTATGAATGAAGTTAAAAAGAAGACCGAGAGACTATTCTCTTTGAAAGAAGCGCCCTTAGAGTGGACTTAGAGTGGCCTTATCTAATATTCGTCCACGAATAAAGCAATTATGTGAACAAGTAAATATAATAAAAATTTTCATCTTCACCTTGTGACGTGCAGCGAAAACCCAACTTGTGGTTCTAAAGTGTAACGCGAACTCGAGAAGATTGGGAAAGAGTCTAACATCGAAGAACTTCGAATCAGTAGTAGGACAAGAAGCGTGGTACACAATAGTCGCAGTAGAAACCATAAATCCCCAAAACTCCGAGAGAAATGTACGTACCGGTAAAGCAATTTTTCTTCTTGTCTTCGATGGCGTCCAGGACGTTGCTGATATTCCCGATGCTGCATTTCGAAAATTTGCTGTTGTTCGGTCGATCGCCGCTCGTCGCTGACGCGAACATGATGTAATTCCCGTGCAGGCCACCGGGTCTGCACTCCGGCGGAAAGTCATGCTACAAACACAACCGCGAAAGAGCATTAAATCGACTGAAGCTAAAACAGAATAGGCTAAAGAAAAATCAACTCGTACAGGTGACCCGAAATTGTGTCCGATCTCGTGGGCCAGCGTCAGCTGCGAGACCTTGGGCGGCACTCTGCTGTTGTAATTCACGAACGTGATGATCCCGGTGTTCAAGGACCTTTTCGTCGACTGATACATGCCGCCCACAGTTTCCGTGTAGGTTTTGAATTGCTCGCATATGCCCCCGGACGCGCCGGAAGCCGAAGCGACCCATGCGAGCCCGAGCGTGCCGCCAGTGAAATCTCTGCGAACGATAAGGTCGCGCGAATGATTATTCTCGGCTCCATATTTATTTCAAGGCCGCAAGTGTCGGTGCACAGTGGTCCCCAAAAAGATGGCCAAAATGCAATCTTTCAAGTTTAGTACATACAATGTAGTATACATAGAACGTCGAATGCCGTTCGAAATTTTCAAGTGACGCGTCTGGTTGACGAGTTCACACGTTTCACAATGTCTTGAAGATGATGACATTTATAACGTGTCAAGCAAAAGTTAGTGTCCCCGGTTAGTCCTACGCCTATGTAATTTCACAAATTCCCGGAAGACAATACAAAGTGGTTTGTTTGGATGTCAGCCAGGTAAGAAAAAGCGCGGAGCTACAAGGTACGTGACCAATTTCCGTCGAATCGTGGCATGTGGCCTCCGAATTGCCTTCGAATCGTATCATGTGACCTCCGAACTGCCTTCGAATCGTATCATGTGGTCTCTGAATTGCCTACGAATCGTATCATGTGACCTCCGAATTGCCTTTGAATCGTATCATGTGGCCTCCGAATTGCCTTTGAATCGTGGCATGTGGCCTCCGAACTGCCTTCGAATAGTGGTAAAGAATTAGAAATAAAATCGTTAAGTCATCGTTTTTATCCTAGCATTACTATCTATGAAAATTAATCTACACCTCCATGTTGGCCGCTGCCTTTTTTGTCGGCTGCCCCGAATTTCTATAAAAACGAGCAGCGAGGCTCGAAGAATCACGATTTAGTATTCTGAGATCTGCCGGTTTCAATTCCGACCCGCGAACATTTCTGGGAGAAATTACTGCATTTGTAGAACACTTTTACTAGACTGCGGATTTTTATGCAAAATAAAACTTATCTTCATAAATTCCAACGAAGACAAGTCAAATAAAAGTTTCTTCCTTTCTATAATAATTTCAACGAGTTAAAAATAATACATAGATGTCCTTAAATTCTTTTAATATTCTTGTTATTTGGAATTTCACCTTTCCGTTTCTATTATAAATGCGTAAAATCCGCAGTCTATTACAATACATGTTAGAAACACGAACTCTGCACATCGGTGACACAAAGTATTTTTGAATTAGGTTATGCTAGTCATCGAAAGACCTGTTCGAACGTGATTTATGATTTAAAGTAAGATATCAACTGTGATACCCAATCGAAAAATTTGGTCCGTTTTTGCCCATTTTTCAAGTATTCAAGTTTCAGATGTTAAGTAGTGCCTATCAACGTTTTCCGCGAACGATACTGAGGACGTCGTTCACTTTAGTATTTAATACTATATAGACTTCGATAAATTTGCTGATTGCTATTATTAAAAACCGAACAAGCAACGTATTAAGCATAACAAATTTCCCTTGCGAGTCAATAAATAGCAAAAAGAATAAAGTACGTTCAGTTGTATAATTATAGCAAAAGAAGCGGAAAATTATTGATCTGCACAAAAAATAAGTTAAAAACACTGCTCATATCAGCGGCGTCTGATTTTGAATTTTGCATGTTTGAGAAGATATTCAAATTCGGCAAGCTCAAGAACATAAGGGAGCCGATTTTCGTAAACATCGTTATGAACTTATGAATTCTGGCAAACTTTTTGGGGAAAAATATGACTGTGCGGCGTTACCTGTAGGTGAACACGTAAGCGAGGCAGAAGTCCTGATGGTTGCCGAGCGAGTGCAAGTTTAAAAAGTTACTGACGTCGATGTTCTCCATGCAGAAGGGGTTCGGCTCGCCGTATGTCTGCTGGGGCGTGCACGCCGTGTCGTCGTCGATCTATCAGACAGAACGATCAGATGTAACGATCCACGCTCCTGGTTATCGCTGGAATTATGGTCTGTTCCTTGACAGAAGGGACCCAAGCTGCGCGTTGGGGCTCGCGATAGCTGTTCACTTCGGACAACTCGAATGCCATCGGTAGAATGAAGATGATCTTTATGCAAATCTAAGTGGCTGACAGGCATTTGGAGAAATTGCGGATGAAGACAAATTTTCGTGTCTTATTAAACAACGTTTATCGTTTGCACAAGCTTCGGAAAGGTACACATTTTATGGGGACTCATCTCTTACCTTATCTCTTTTAAGTTCTAGGATAAATCCTTTAATTTCTATTCTAATAATTTTAATATTCTATAATAAATTATAATACATTAATATATTATATGGATATAATATATTATATGAATATATTAATATTCCATAATATTATTGTACAAAATTTATTAACGATTCTTGAATTTATTGGAATTAATTCTTTTTTTCTTGAAGTTTCAATTATTCAATCTTGTGTATTCGCAATTTTCGGATTATTATATTATAATGAAACATATTAATTATGACAAACTCAAATCATCCTTTTCGTTCAGTAATTCTTAGACTATGACCAATAATTTTATCTTTTCATATTATAAACTAATTATTAAGAACAATTGCTTAAATTTACTCTTCTAATATATACATACATACTTTTATTTAATTGTATTACACTACTAATTTCAGTTTTAATGTAGTTCTAAATGTTACTGGAACGATAATAGATATGTTGCTAGGATGATAACAGAAATGTTTTTGGCTATACATATTTGCTGATACTATTACACAATATTTTATGAGAACCTGTACACTTCGCAAACAGAAGACAAGGGGTTGACCCGTTTTAATGCCCTCTTGTAAGCGATATAATTCTTGTCAGGTATTATAGAGTTCACATTTTTTTTTGAACGAGGCTTAGAGTCGTATCGACTTCGAGGTCATTAGCGACATGATGGGTTTTCTCTTTATATTTTGTCACATGTTGGGTTTCTTGTAGATAGCTGACACTATTATTTCGATGCTTCAGAGAAGTCACACACACAACGCGGTGTTTGGATTTAATCCGTATTTGTTTCTTTGGTTCTGGTATTTTCTGCACTCATGTAACAAGTGTGTTGGATGGTTATTTATTAGTTGCAGATGTTACAGTTAAGTGGTTCTGTTTTGGCTAGGTGTTCATGCGTGAGTCCGAAATGTCCAATTCGAAGTTTGTTCATGGTTATCTTTTCTTCCCCCTGTTCATACTTACATTACGTGCATTACTTGACAGAAATTTTATACTATTTTGGTCCTGTTGGTTATAGTCCATATTCTGTTCCATTCTTCTTTTTCAAATTTAAGAATTGAAATTAGTAGTGGGATTGGGGTGCTGATTTCTGTTGTTCGAACTTTTGTTGCTACTTTTGCTAATGTGTCAGCTTTCATTTCCTTCTACTCCTCGATGCGAGGGAATTCAGGTAATCATTACTTGTTTTTGGTCGTTGGTGGGTTCCGTGGTTTCTTGGATAATTTGTGTGACTTCGTGTTTTTTTTTGTGCTATTCGTGTCTGTTATAGCGTTAACCGAGGACATAGAGTCTGTGCAGATTACCGACAGTTGATGATTATTCTTTTGTGTGTACCTTATGGCTTCTAGAATTGCACAAGATGTAATTACCCAAGCATGTAAGTGAAAGCTGGAATGCATTGATATTGATAAATTCCTTCAATCTATTCACTGTTTAAGATTTCATTTATTTTCTTTTTTGTTACAAATACGTAAGAACTGCGGTCCAACAATTATTAATTTTCTAACGTTTGTTCATTGCACAGAATCTAATTAAATACTGTTGACCGCATGCGGATTGATCTCTTTAGTCTGAACAAAAAACGTATACGTGTTATTCGTATAGAAAATATTTGTGCAGTACAAATACAACTAGAAAAAAATTGCTCGTATCTGCACGAGAAAATAAATGAAACTTTTGACTTTCAGTTTGAGAACATTCAATTCGAGTTTTAGTCAGATACTCGTGTTATTCGACAGGTAGCGGTGCAAAAGTCTGTTCATTATTTAGCTTTTTAACTTGTTGTAAATACGAATGCCTGTGCAACGAGCAAATATTCGCAACTGTTTTATTTGGAAACGTAGTTTCATTAGTTGCTAACTTTTTCATGCAGGAATACCTCTTTCTGGCATGTACCACCAGTTCGAGGATAGTATGATTGACGCGGTAATCGAAGCGTTAAAATTGATCAAACTTTCGACTACATGAATTTAAAAAGAACCTCTTCAGTCTCGTTACCGATCCAAGCAGAATAGGGCAAAATTGGCAGTTACCTTAAAGTTTATGATAGATTCAGCAACGAACAAAGTGTTCCAATGATTTCAGAGACATTTTAGTTCGTAGCATTTTCGAGAAAAAAACGTGTCATCCGCTTTCCATTTGCCAGATCATCTTCTAATTCCCAACTTTGATTCGAGTACATCGTGATTCGTAAATTAGCGTAATCGAATTATGTACTTCTGTAATTGTGCTCCAATAGCAATTACGATTTACATTGCAATTCAATTGAACAGAGATCTGAATTACGAATCGCAATGTGATCGAATCATAATGTAATTGAGTTACTTCGCAATTATAGTACCATGAGTAATTCAATTTTAATCGTGCACGATTCCGCTAACGATACACTTCAGATCCCGCCTCGAAAGCCAGACGACGGCCAATCAGAATTCACTCACCTTTATCCGCTGCACCTCGAATTTGATATTCCTATGCTTGATCCTGCCGTCGAACCTGGTGTCCCTGTATATGTAGTTAACGGCGGTGACGTGGTGCGCGATGAGCGACAGTATCTCTTCTTTGGTTTTCTCGACGTCGTGTTGTAACTGCGAAACGTCGGTGGTGGGAAATTCAATATCCGCGAATTTCACGTGTTTCGGAACGGTTTATATGGGAACGAGATTTTTATAACGGCCGCGGGAAAGAATGCCCGGGCGAAAAAGAATGCGGAGATGGAAATATTCTTCTAACGCAAGGACACCGGGAATGCGGGGACGTCTAGTTTCGAGGAAAATACGAAATGAAATTACGCCGGCCCCTATTACCGAGGCAAAGCTGTGTGAATGTGACTACAACGGCAGAATGGCTGGTATTCAGAGCATTCGGTGGATTGCGCAAGGAATTATTACGTTTTCGAGTGAAATTTTATAGCGGAAAAGAAATGGGTCAGTTGTTATCGTTTCTGAAAGGCACCGGCGTGTTCTCCGCTTTGAGATGGAGCCGAGCGCGCGCGCGCTCGCTCGCTCGCTCGCTCGCGTTTCTCTGTCAAATGCATCCGGCCAGGCTTTATTTGGCTTACCTGTTCGGATATGTGCCGCCATATAAGAGGATCAGTCTGAATAAAAAGGGAGCAAGTGTTATTGTAGTCCTCCTTCGGCCTGGCTGCTCTTCGCGCCCTTCGATGACTAGGTTCGTTAGCTTCCCGGGAGTATTTATGACCAGGTGATTCCTGATTGGCGTTCCACGAATCTCCGGATGGTTTCGGCCCCTTCACGTTTGCGGCCGGCCTCGGAGGAGGAGGAGGTGGAACGTCCGGCTCGCCAGAATTTTGAATTCTCTCCATCCACTCCACCACGTCGTCGGTGACCCCGCAACCACCGTGCTCGCCTACGGCCAACACGAAACGTTATCGCTATAAAATTATGTGAGACAATAAAATGCCAGACGATCGTTACGCTTTTATTGTGCCGGCTAGAATATCACCCTAAATCGTCCAATATAGACCGGACGGACGCGAACGGCGCTCGAAAGCCTGCGTTGATAAAGTTCGGTTTCCAATCTATTATTATTCGATTGCGAACTTTTCTGCAAAATTATGATTATCTGCATCAGTTGCAAGAAACAGGAACTAAATACAAGTCCTTTCTTTCTGTAATCAGTTGTACGAATTCAATATTATTTATTTTTTATAATTTACTATCTCGAATTGCAACTATCCAATTTTGCCAAAAACGCACGAAATCTGCGGTCCAATTGTTACATTTCTCTGCTGGCTGAACGGAAACACGCGTTTGATCTTTTTCAAATTTTACTCTCAAAGTTTATCGATTTTTAGATCGTTACATTTCCACCAGAATTTTTTGAAACTTTTTAAATAATGATAATAATCTATTTACGCGTAGCATAAATAAAGATAATGCTAGGGGATGTGTTTACTGTTTATCCTTGCTGTAACGTTATTGTTGCTGCTGGCACCCACGGATCGTGGTTTATCAAGCGTAACCGCGATCATCGAAGCGTCAACCATCAAGGTTCCACTTATTGCTTGGTTGTAAACGCATTATGTTATAATTAAACTGTGGATTTTATGCACTTATAGCAAAAATCGGTAAGTACAATACACAACGAATTTAAGAATGTTCATACATTATTTTCAACTTTTTAATACCATTAGAAGAAAAAATACACATTTATTTGACTCCTGTTTTGTAAAATTTGGGCACAAAATTTCTATTTTGCAAAAATATCCGCGGTCTAGCTATCAGAATTGTCAACTTTGCCTTGTAATGCATTTGGAATACAAAGAAATTTCATTCTTATTTTTTCTTCCTACATGAATAATAATGTTTTGTCTATTATTTGTCATACTTCATGTTCCTAAAACTGTTTTAAATGTAAAACAGTTTTAACAAAGGAAATGCAAACTACATTTCAAAATAATTAATTATTCACTTTCTACATGAAGCACGTCAATATTTTAATGATTTTCCCATGAATTCTTTAGTTTGTAACTAATTAAAAATTATTGGTAGAAAACGTGTTCTGTTAAGAATTGTTCTTTGATCACCGCGTTCAAGGAAATCAATGTAGAATAAAACGCTGCAAAAGAAGTCAATAAACTTCTTTCTGTAGAGAAAACTCGAGCAAATGAATTTTTCTGATGCAGTCAAAGAGCATTGCAAGCGTTCTGGATTGCACACACCGCCGTTCGAAAATATTTATCACCTGTATGATCAAAAGCGAACTCGGAAACAATGCAGTTGAAGTCTTAACTTTCATACAATTAAAGTTAAAAAGTGGTAACAGTTCCAAAACAGTGGACAGCAACGACTTTCACTATCTTATCTCTAAAATCCGCATCCTGTGTGATCAAATATTTTTGCCCCGCACTGTACGTAAAGCAATTTAGACACTGATTTAGTGAAAACCTGGAATGAAAATAATTTCGTCGGTATAACCATTTAAAACTTTACACCAGTTATAAATATATTTAATTATTTTCAGTCGAGGACGTTTCCGAATGTTACGAATAGTTTACTCGCAAAACTAGCTTATACATTAAAATCTTAACGTTAGAACTACGAGTCTTAAACGCGATTAATGTATATTCAATGTAGATAAAATTTATTCAAACTTCGCGTGACTTCTATTATAATGTATGCTTGAATGAAGAAGTTTATAATTTCAGTAAAAGAAAAATGGGAAACCTCTCTCTCTCTCTCGTTTAGTAGTTAAATCCTAGAAAAAAGAATGATCAAATCTTCTGTTACGTAAGCAATTAAGTTATTCGTTCGTAACAATTATCTTAACATCGAAGATCGACAGTTAAAAACTTCAGGAAAACAATTGTTCAAAAGTGACAATAATTTCATTCATAATCTAACGAATTATTTAAATTGATATGATGTAACAAGTTATTTTGAAATTATTATTTAAAAGAAAACGAAGGAGCTTCGTTCTGTAATAGCTCAGTAAATCCTACTAATCATACTAAGAAGTTAATATTTTTACAATTGAAAGTTTTTCAATTAAATCTTTTCCTTTTCTATCAATAGAATATCGATTTCTAACAATACTATTATTGTCTAATGATTAAAAACAAGTTAAAGTGCTATTGCATCCCCTTAAAAACTATGCATTTGTTTTAATTACATCGTACGAATAAAAAACGTGTTTTGTACCCGTTGTCGTTCAGGTGTTGATAAGCTGCTGGTAAATAAAGTGTTAACGTCGTAAATACGTGGATATCCATCCTCAAAGTACAGTAAATTCTCCCTAATTGACGCGCTGATTGTGCACGTTTTTATAGTTACCGATTGTCAACAACTATACAAACGAGCTGCAACGCTCGAATAATCGTATCTCCTCTTCCCAAATTGTTCATTTTTGTGTACAATCTGAGCGTCAATTAGAGAGAATTTACTGTATACGGTTATCGAAATTGAGCGTCACATTTTTAAATTGATATAAAACACAAACTACTTGAGATATCTCAGGTTTCTTTATTTTAATATAAAGCCCATTTCATAACATTAATCGCGGAACACAATGTTGTTTAAATGACCGCCCCGGCTCTTTTTTCACGAGTCCGACTCGTTTCACCTAATTTTCTATTACATTATTACATAATTGGGGTTCACAGTTTCATTAATGGCACCTATAATATTGTTTTTTTTAGCTTATTAATCATTTGCGGTTATTGACATAAACTTTACATTTAAAAAAAAACCCATAGGAAAACATCTCTAACGGAGTTATTATACATCGCATGATCTTGGGAGCACGTTGATGTTTCTTCCCGAGAAATCAGGCGTTGAATGTTTATAATAATTGTCAACAATTTGTACACGTTGCTGCATACTGTGGCGTGATTATTTGTTTATGCTTAATAACATGTGTGAAGTATAACAAATAACAATCGAATCGTTTAGCAGTGCCATCTGTTGAAAGATGTGACATTTAATTTGGATAAGCCTATATTAAAATAAATATGAATTTTGATTATTTAATGGGACGCATGCTAATCGAGACACATCTCGGATCGATGCAATTTCAAAAAGCGAGAACAAGAATTGCCTGCGTGTCAACACAATAGATTCGATCAACGCCGAGTGCAATCGGAAAACATTGAAACGCTTGCGACGGGACTTCGAGCGCGGTATGCACGAAGGTGCACCGACTCGCAACGGAAATACCGACGTGCAGTTTAATTATTCGTGTAATTTCGAAATGCAGGGAGCCGCGTCTGTACAGCGGATGCTCGGACATAATGCGTCACGTAATGACAAACTTAACCGCTTCCCCTTGGGTGTCGTATCGCCCGTAACGACGATGCTATTATTTTGAGGACATGGTCGACCACGTACATACGGGTGTGAAATCGCACTTCCTTTTTCACGGTGACGCCGGCGAACGCGGCCGACGCGACGTGCGGCCACTGTATCACTTTTTACGAGGCGAGATTTCAGGATGGTCATTTAATGTTTCCCCCCCTCTACGCCGTTCCTTCGAGCAGTCTCTTCCGTATCCGATAATTTCTCCGCGAACAATAGCCCTGCCTGGCGGATGTTAGTGTCCCAACCTCTACGGATGCTAAAACAATTAACGCATTAACTGCCGAGAACCGACCACAAATGTTCCCACAAAATTAAGGTAATTTGATTAATGAAACTGACACTAGAAAGTTAATCCTTAACTACTTATAATAATTATGATAATATTGATCCACGTTTTGCTTTTACAACAGCCCTAAGTCTATTTTCCATTGAGTGGGCCAACTTAGAAGTAACATTTGCATCTATTGATTGCCATATTTCAATAATATTTCGTTTTAACACTTCTTTCAAAGTAATAACCGTATTTCTTAATCATCTTTCTACTTCATCTCATAAATGTTCAATGGGGTTTAAATCGGGACTTTGCGGTGGATGTGGCACCACGTGTGGAACATTTTACAATACCCATTCTTTGACTATTTTAGCGATTTTCTTTCACTTAAAAATGTCACCTGAAATCATGCCGATGCATTGACACTTTTTCAAAAGTGACTCGAGGAAGAAATTTCTTTCGTGACATTCTTTTTGACTTCTTTGAAATAAATCTCGCGTTTTTATATACATCCATAAACGTTAAAGATTCATTGTACCCGTAAAGATTGTTAAAAAAACAAAAGATCAGTTTCTAGTGCAGAAAAAGTGTTCAGCTCTTTTATATGCAATTATTTTCTAATTACGACTAGGAAAGTGATACGACTTTCTCTTGTTACGCAAATGAATGTAGAACTACGTCGTAACTGCTTGCATTGTTCGAGAGTATTGTTGAAAATTCAAGCAATGTTGTTGTTTTTTTTATGTGCGTATTTTGCATTCTGATACTGTAATTATGGAAATGAATGGAAAGCTTTTTTTCTTGGTTTCTTCGAATGGAATCGTGCTATGGTTCGTGCGCAGGTAGAAGCAACATTATTCTCAGATTATAATTATCTAAGTGAATCATACTGTCTTGCAATTTTCTTCAGTAATTTCTATTGCTCTATTGTTGTATAATTCAGTATTGCTCTACATTATTTACTTTATAGACCGAAACGAAAAATAAATATCACACTTTTACACGAAACGTGAAACAAAGAGATAACTGTAAAAGAAGTATAAATACTATCCATCACACTCAAATATTTCAGGTTGAATGCCTTAAACAATACATGTGTGCCTAACACCGATCGATGCTTGTTCAATGTCTTCACGCCAGCATGGTATAATAACGATTCTTCGTGAAAGACCGTGTTAAACCACAATATCTAAACTAAACGAACAGTCGTTACAAGCTACAGTAACGAACAATAATGCGTTTTCTTATATATATGTAGGATTTCCTTCCCGAGAAACTTTGAAAGTAATTACAGCTTTCTTGAACTTGTATCGTCGCCAAAGACAAACTTTTGAGATATCATTTGTTGGATTCTTACAAGAAAACAGACGCGATCAACGGTCGGAACAATGCAAGAATTCCAAACGATTCGCTTATATACTTTGCAAAGAGTAATGCAGAAGGTTATTCTTTCTAATATTATAGTATTATTCTTTAATCAAGATATCAGTTGTATAACTATTCCTAACAAAGCACACACGCATACGGCAAGTTGGAAGCTTTGACAACGAGATTTTTTAATTTAATAATTTAATCAATGATTATAATTCCTATTTCATTTTATCGCCAATAAGTTTGTAGAAGTAAACAAATCTTTATTTATGGTACGTGCAATTTTTTAAAATGCAGGTAAACGTGCATATTCGCAGAAATTAATTATTATTCTACGTTCGCCGTAAGGGATTTTCTAGTTGGTGCAAGATTCTCTTCGGATGAACGAATTTGTGAAATAAAGACAGAGTCTAGTCGTTGGACATGAAAGTAATAATTTAATTTGTCAATATCGTTATCTTGTTACTGTCATTTGTTATCATTATTATTACTTTTTCATTTCTTGTTCGCTGTATTTCTTTTTCGTAAATCTAACATTTTGTAACAAAGGGATTAGCCTGTCATCAATAAAAAGATAAAATAAAAATTTTACATATTTTAGAGATGGTACGATAATATATAATATAATCTGGATATTTTTAATATCCAGATCCGAATTTTTTGCATAACAGTGTTAAAAGATCAAATAGCAGCATGTGCTGAAAATTTTGGAACAGCAGCGCGTATCGATAACCGATTACGATCACCGTCGCTTAAATTACCTTGGCACTTTTTGGAATCGAGATGAATCACAAGTAAGAACAAGCGAACAACGATGGTCCCCGATATCCCAGATAATTGCTGCGGTGGCTGCTGGTTTTATTGGCGGGTTAACTGTGAGCCAGGAGCTTTAATAACCGGCCGCATCGGCGTGAAGATATTCGAGGGATTTATTCGTGATATCTACGCAGCAGGGTTAATACGGATTACCGTTATAAAGGCTGGCGAAAGGCAAAAGTTTCGCTAGCGGTAGAGAACTATAAACGCACTCAACATTTGCCATCGGTCAATGTTATATCGGTAACAATAGTGCTGCACGCTTTATACGAGGGGATCATTTCGTTGAAATCTGTGATAGCTTACACGATTTAACACTAGGTTTACGGAACCCGTCAAAATGACGGATCACTAATTTGTTCATTTACGATTATTCAGACCGTAAAAATACATCTGCGAGTTATTTATTCAATATACGTGTTACTTGCGGCAAATATTCTTATAATACTCGTTCTAAATCAGACTAAATAATGTCTTACTGTTACTTTTAAAAACTGATGCAATAGAGTTAACAAGATGCTGAACAAATTATATGAACAATTCAATTAATAGATTTGTTCCATTCGCACAACGTAAGGTAAACTTGTTATCGTTTATCACTGTTATTACTATACTGCGTATCTTTATGCAAAATAAAAGTTAGGAGTCAGATAGAAATTTCTTTCTTTAATCATTTAAGTGAATTGGAAATGACACGCAGATGTTCTCAAGTTCTTTTAATGATTTCTTGTTTCAAATTTTAATACATAAATTAAATACATTCCTCTTAATCATTATAATAAACTGAAAATAGTGTAACCGTGTTATTAAATTTTTCTTACGCGTTCACAATTTTATGTAATTTTTTTATAAATTGTATATTTATAAATGCATAAATGATCTTCATGCCACAAATGCATGAAAATCCGCAGTCCACTTGTAAGTACACTATGGATTTTATGCATTTATGGCACGGCGCCATTTAAAACAGATGAAAGATTGAAAGTGTTCGAGAATATCGATATACCACTGTCAACTTACAAAAATTGTTGGAGTAAAAAAAATTGTTGGCTCCTGTATGTTACAATGGTGCGGAACATTTCTATTTTTCCACGAAGTTCCGCAGTCTACTCACAGCCAAACTGCGGATTCTGTTGCACGATATCCGTAATCCGACGCTACAGGGTTTTCAATCAACAGTTTATCTCGCGTCTGAGAAATATCCGAATAGAGGACATCAATGTCTAACGCGAAAATATGATAATCTGCCGATAAGCGGCAAGCGGGTGTCCTATCTTACCAGGACAGCTCCTGCATACATACAGTGACACACAAAAATCCTTGAACACCATTTCATACAGAATACATTTTTAAGAGTTCAACCAAATCTCTTGAATTTTTAAGAGACGTTAAAGGCTATAGTTCATTAAAGAATGTATAAACATTTTTTTCTAAACACTGCAATTTTTCAAAACAAAAAACATATGTTTTTAATACTTTTTATCTATGGCTGTAAAAATTTTTAGATTTCTTACAGCGTGTGATCAAAATGTTGACAGAACTGCGATTTTCACAATCTACAATTATTTACAGCTCGTAACAACGTCAATTGATTTCGATGAAATTTTCACAGTATATGCAAGTTACCAAGGCTTACAAAACGCTTATTTTTCAGTTGCTTAAATATTTGTTCCAGGATCAACTAAATAAAGTTAAAAGAACAACCAATTGTAATTTTTAGAAATATTCCTTCAGACATTGCTCAATAAATTATTCCTTCTAACATCCCCCCAAAATTACGGCATTTGTTCCAATTTGAAAAAAGTTACTCCTTTTGTAAATGTGTTCAAATACTTTCGAGAGTCACTGTACGTGCCCAAGGACATTAAACGAAGATCAGAAGCTCCAGCAGCGTCACCCCAGATACCCGAACATTTCTGGCATGTACAGGGACGATAGATAAACGGGGGGAAACTGATTAAAGAAACATTACCATCGACCCGCAGTGGTCGATTTCCATACAAAAAGCGAAAAAAACATATAACGACTAAAATTATATATTTAAGCCTTACTTTTTCATTTTATGTTACTAGTACATACATATATTTGGGTTTTTATTGGGATAGAATAATGAAAACAAAATGCAGTGTTTTAATTGTTTCTAAAAATATATTTTTCAATTCATTTAAATTCAATTGAACATCCTCTCCATTTTCATGTTGTGAACCACTTTAATCGTTGTGGATAGATATGTCAGTGTCGTCGAGAAATCATTTGACATCGTCACCGTTAAGAATGGTACAATAATTGAAAAAAATGACTTTGTTAATTGAAATTAATTATGTGTTGATTCGCTTGTTCCAATTATAAGGGAAACAATTCAAAATATTTAGCCAGTCGACCGATTAGTTAAGAAGGATATTAATATTCTTCTTCAATATTCTCTTGATTAAATTATATATTTTATAAAAGCGTTGTATCTAAACAAATTATAAAGAAAATCAAAGATACACATTATAATTAAAGTAACTTGCGCACTTGTGAAAGACAGTACGACAGCTAACTGGTAAATAAAAGTGAAAAAAAGTGAAGATGTCGCGATCCAAATGTTATTTGTACAGTCTTATGTTTTAATTTTGAAGACATTTACGGAACGGGATTTTTTACTGCTTTTAATTGGGGCGCTTGCGCCCATAACACAGAATCGGAAGATGCATCGAGGACACAACTAACACCGAATGTGCTAGGTCCGTCGTCGACTTCTGGTGTGTAGGAATTCGTCGGGATTGTGCCTCGGTCCCGAGGAGCGTTAATGTTGCAGGCTCATAACGGCACGCACGTATATCCAGTACGCAAACAGGCAAGATGGCCGGCAGTTCGTCCACGTAGCGCAATATGGACGACAGTCCGCGATAAATATTATACGCGATCCGGCCAGTGTTTATTTAAGCGGCGGTTATTTGCACAAATGCTGTAAACAGGACCGTTGGATCGTAGGACCCGGGCGAAATCCGCATGCGTACCTATGGAAGCGCCGCCATCCATACCTAATTCGGATTCAGTGAACTCCTTCGGTCCTGTTATTCCCTGCCTGCCCACGCTCCTGCGAGCGCTATACATGCACACTCGAATGGACTACTTTCTTTCGTAATGATATCGCGAACAGCGCATGGAATTCGCGCTATCAAACGGCTCCCCGGGGCCCGCACCTTTATCCCGAAAATGTAATCTCCCTGCACGGCGCGGCGGAACTCGTTCCAACCGGCAATTGACTATTTGCGTTGCGCAGACATTCTGGTCTCTCGTTCCAGTTTTCGGCGGTGGACGAACTTGACTCGAACCCTCGTACGAAGACGCTGGTGCAGAGCTTGCGAGTGGAACGTGCGGAAAAAGTGAGAGTTTCATTCTTACGGCGACCAGAAATTTTGTACGTGACGGCGTCGAGCTTTGTAGCTTCGACGTAATGATTTATTCTTCGAATGTATTGGGTTGGCAACTAAGTAATTGCCGATTTCAGTTATAAATGTCTCTCACTCCCATTTTTATGATATCCGTAAATGTTGTATTATAAAATTATTAGTATTATTATTATCATGTTATTTTTTATTATCCGTGAATGTTAGCAATTGGACAAATTGAATGCAGCGGTCAAGGAAAGGCGACCAGAATTGGTCAATCGTAAAGGTGTCATTTTCCAGCAGGACAATGCTAGGCCGCACACGTCTTTGTCCACTCGGCAAAAATTCATGGATATTGGTTGGGAATTGATGTTACACCCACCGTATAGCCCTGACCTCGCGCCATCGGATTACCACTTATTTCGATCCCTGGACAACTCCCTTCGTGCTAAAACTTTTAACGATAATGACGCTGTAAAATCTCACTTAACTCAGTTTTTGGCCGAAAAAGTGGAATTTTCAAGTTGTCAGAGAGTATTTTTTAATATTGACTGTTATAAAACAAAACGTAAAGTCGTTCTGAGGTCCATTAGAAGTTCACTTCGAAAGTTCATCAAGGATTAAATGCAGCAGCTAGCGGAGGAATTAAGTAAATGCTTATTTTATGCTTTACAGTCGCGTGAACTACGTGGCTGACTAATTACTACATTGCTAATACATTATGCAGTAATAACACATTCTAATGTACAACATTAACATCATTTTCAACATATTACGGTTTAATTAAAACACTCTGCGGTGAAAATTAATTTATGTGTTAGATCGCAACATAAATATATTAGGGGTACAAGCATGTTCTAATATCAAGAATTTATTTGCGATCCTTTATGAATTCGCGTATTTCTGATTAATAAATAATTACGCGATCAATTGAATAAAATTCTGAACTTCGATAACAAATAAGAAAATATGTTGAATATAAACGAACTTAATTAGATCGAAACCCAATATAATTCTTATTGTCTGAACTCGCGTGTTTAAAGTTGCGCGAAAATGCAAATTTGCATGGAGATTCACAGTCCAGTTATGATCACCGAGACAATCGAGTAAAGTTTCGCTAGTTTCGCTCGAATCTTAAATTTTATGACTGAAAAACGTTCTGTAATATTTCACGTTAACTTTGCTGCGGTGGATTCCTTATGCTTTTTACCGAGTCCGTTCGTTTAATTCGTAAGAAGTTGATTAACTTCCCGCTAGGGAACACCCGCTAGTTCGAGACAAAAAACTCTTCACTCGTAATTTACAAGTACTTTCTTCGTTGTCTGAAATTAGTACGTATTACTACAGTCTTTGAAATACGTTCGAGACAAATTCATTTCGTAACGCGAACGGGAGTAAATAAATTTTTGCAAAAAATCTAACTCCTTAGGATACATTTAATTAGTCATTTTAATAAATCACATATTTTCATTAATGTTTTTCAATATTGTTAACTCTTCTATTACATGTGTCCAATATATAATATGAAATATTATGTTGAATTTTGAATGAACCAGACAGTACCTCTATTCGAGAAATATAAATTTTTAATTGATCATAATATCACAATTTTGATATAATACTTATTCCAGGATTCTTCGTTATTCCCAATCGTAAGAGCCGCTTTCATCTAATTAATACGAGCAACTGTTAACAAATATCGTCCTTAATATTTCGACGTAATTTAGACTATTACGCGAAGCTTCAGCGGGATTAAATCGTACAAATTGCAATGCTATAAAGTATAAGGAGCTTAACATCGGAGAATATTTCTTCGAACAACCAAAAATGTGCAAACACGAGTTCATATTATGGCCAATATTTACAATAAAATGCAATTTCAACAAATTCTCCGGATAAACGCACGTTCTATTTCCCGAGTCTAAAAAATAGTTGCGCTCAGGAAATTAAAGTATTTCGGATAAACCGATAATCGATATACCCTCTGCCGACAAACCAATATAAATTCTGGCCTCTAAGTTCACAGAGCCATGCAACAATCGAAAGCAACTCGTCCGCGATCGATAGGCTGGTAACATCAATTAGTTATTATTATTGGGGGGACGGCGAAAGGCGGTTCGTGGAAGAGGAACTTATCAGTTCTCCACGATAGACTTCAAAGACGAGTCACTGGAAAGGCGGAGCGACGCGTACACGCAATGTCCTCGGTGTTATATCTTTCCTCGAGGTAAATGGACTGGAAGGCGCAATGTTCCGCGTCTACGTGGGACTCTATTCGCATCGTTAAGCACTCTTTTAAATCGTGAAAGTCCCGAAGCTCGACCTAGACATTCTACCTGTTTGAGTTCAGCTTTTACACATTCAAACGCGCGCAACCTTCGCCGTGTAGAAACAGTTCTATAGATTTTTGCCGCACGGGGGAAATTTAACTATCTGCGACTTTCAGGCCAGACAGATTTTTCACTGTAACTTACGACACGGCTCTGGCTAACGTAACGCGTCAAGCTTTACCGTTAGAATTTGCTGCCTAGCGAAGTTCAACAAATTGCATTTCGCAACACACAATTTCCTTTGCCATTCGATAAATTAATCAGCGATCTATGGGGACATTTTCATCGTACCTTCGAACTTTTGTATTTGTACCGAAATGTACCTAATTGGGCGTTACGAATGCGCTTTTCTTTACTATCGAATTAACTTCGTTTTTGTTCGTTATTTAATCTGTTTTGTTTATCGTTTCGTTGCGTTGATAGGACATACTTTGTTGGAACGATTTAAGACGATCAGGAAAGGATGCGATACCGTGACTATTTGTGCATCCCCTTTGAAATTCGTAATTTTGATGTATTCATGAAAAAAATTAGCATATGTTAATTCATATCATTCGTTCATGTAATTCACAAAACTATGATGACATTACGAGAGTTTGGGAATAGAAATTATTTGTTAATTACTAACAAAAAAGGGCGGATATAATTCACAAAACTATGAATGCGTTACAAGAATTTAAGAACGCTGTTATATCGTGACTTATTAATAGATGCTAATTATATTTAATTATGACAAAAATGAATAGATAGAAACCAGTAAAAACGTATATAGAATTTGGAAATGGTATTGCATTATCTTCGGCTCATTAAGATGATAAAAGAACGAAATCAATATTTCTGTGAGACAATTTTTATTTCTCAGAAATATTCGCAGTTTACTTAATAAAATCATCGAAAGAAGATTTATTTGTCCTATTTAAGAATAAAGTATTTATTTTGCACGCGTGTTAGCAGCCTGACAATTCCGAAAATCTGATAATGGCAGATCCAAACGTCCACCGAAACGGTAAGAAGTGGCTTCATGTAGCATTTTCTAAAACTGGCAGTTACTTGTGCATGCCGGCGTGCGTCGTTAAAGTAATTCGGTGAAAAACCATATACGGTCGGTTGCGCCTTTAAGGATGCCTCGCAATGTAATCTAACCTGTCATTCGGCGGTTCGAAACGGGGAGAAACGGCAAAGGAATGGCCATCCGAGTGTGTAAATGCAGAGTCGCGCGACGCCGCGTCGCTGCGCTGCAAGGACTGTGTTGACGCAAACTATCCGACCAATCTATAGAAACTCCGCAGAGCATAATGGTTCAACAGTTACCCAAACGAGACCACCTCCGCCGACAAACTTGACATCTTTCTTTCGCTGACTCTACTAGCTGGCTCGCAGCTTCGAAAGACTGCGCGTTGCCGAAAGATGCCATCATTAGGAGAAGTTTTGCGAGTGTGAAATCGCAGTGTTCGCTCGTCTGTCGCTACTTCGCCGAACAAACATCCGGATCATTGATCCATCATACATTTTCTTTTATACTTCTTCTTTTATGACCTTTTACATAGACTTTAATAACTTTTCTTGAAATTATATACAAAATTATGGTAAACGTTTTCTGCTCTGACTAAAATCGGGAAGTATAGTAGAAAATATGTCGACTTTTCAAATTATTTGTATGCTTATAGGAATTACATTTACATTTATGTACACATATATCAAATTTTTCACAAATGCTAGAAATTAAAGAATTCTAATATAGGAGAATAATGGATATAAGACAAGAGTGTACAGATTCGTATTATCAAATGAATGATTAGCATTTTTAAGCATCTTGTTTAGCCAGCTTTTCCCTGTCAGACAACAGGAATCGTTTTCTATATATTTTTCATGATTGACATCATAAGTTAGGAATGTTTGCATATTTGGCAACTTAAAAAGTGCGAATCGCGAGATTTCATGTCGCAAAAGATTTTATCTTATGAAAGATATTTACGTGTCCGGTTTTCGATAGATCAAGCTTATACATTAGTAGTTCACTTAAACACTGGAATATTTGGATATGAAAGTCAGAATATAGAAGATAAACAACCAAACCACGAAAATGTATTTATGTTGTTAATATCAAACCGTACATCTCTCAGCCCGGTATTAAGATTTATAAACATGTCTTAAACCGATGATACCTCGACATAAATAGGTTAATACATTTCTATAAGAAGCGGCGGGCTGCATCGATCTGGTCGTTTAAAAATACACGCTTCCATTTAAACAAGTGCAAATGACCTAAGCCCGTGTTTCAACGTTTCCACGTAGCAACATTCCGGTTAAGATGCTGAAAGCGTTTTCTTCTTCAATTCAGCGAATGTTTCGAAATACTTTCTATAAGAGATGAAACTGGGACACCCTGTATTTAGGCGAATTCAACAGTAATCTCAAGATTCGATTCGTTAAAAACGAGCTCGGGCGAAGGGAACGAAAGGTATGACGTAAAAAGAAGTCTTTGAAAAATACTGTTCAATAACTTCGTCTCCAGCTATCGCTGGAAAGAAGAAAATTTGTTTTACGTACTTTTAATGTACGATATCGAACTACCTCTAGGTTTTCAGTTTAATGACTGTTTGATTGAAGTCTCTGTGACTGGCGCTGATACACTTCTAGAACTGTTGCGCAGACACTCAATTTAGACTGATAAAATGTTGGAGTTGTTTCTAAAATATATTAGAAATTGGCACAGAGTATGAAACCTTTAAAGCTCTTTGATTTACAAAAGAATTGGCTCTTAGAAGAATAAAATTGTATTCGAACGGTATTTTGATTAAATTTTCCATATAAAATTGTATTTGTATAAAGTCTTCGAATAAAGTTTTATTCGAATAATATTTGGAATAAATTCTACGAATAAAATTTTGTTCGAATAATATTTCAAATAAATTCTTCGAATAAAATTTTATTCGAATAATATTTCGACTAAGTTCTATGAATATTTGACTCGTTGTTCGAATAAAATATGCCCAAATCTGGTTTACAACATAATTTGTGTGTCGCTTGAAAACGTTTTCACCGTTGACTAAATTGTATTAGTTTATTTATTGCAGGCGAATCAGTGATAAGTAATGACGTAAACTGCAAACTATCTATTCAGAAACTGTTAATTCCGTTTGCTTAGTCGACTATGTATGTACTACCCTAGGGACTTGTTTATCCAATTTCGCGACGTATTGCCAACGTACAGTTGTAATTTCCAAACCTCATACACTGATTGGCTAATGTGTTGCAATTCGATTGACTTACACCCATTAACCAATACGATTGAATCAGCAAATATGCGAATATTTGAAGAAATTGTCGTACTACTTATACTTTTATATGTGTAAAATATTCAAAATGCAGATACACTATTGTATACAAATCATGAGAAACAGAAGTGTTTCATATTTAGACAATGTTTTTAGTCTGATTTGTTCGAGAAAAACGGATTTTCTTTTGTATTTTCTATGTTAGTCTTTTTTCCCTTCATACGAACATCATATATAAATATTGAAAATTTCCTTTGCACATTCTTCTTTGAGACAGATTCTAATGTACCTTTTTTATTAATACTGGATCTTATGAATTCATTTATATAAATTCAATTTTATAAATTCAGTTTTATGAATTAGATTTTATGCACTCAGTTTTATAAATTTAATTTTATGAATTCAATTTTAGAAATTCGGATTTACAAATTCAATTTTAGTAATTTAATATTACGAACTCAGTCATATGAATTCAATTTTATATATTAGATCTGATGAATTCAATTTTATTATTTTGAAGCGTAGATAAATGAGTGAAACACGATAAAGTAAAAGTCTGTATTAAAAAGCAAAAAAGCAATTGTTGTATTATCAAATCTGTAACCGGAGCTGTAACCGGAGAAATTGTTACATCATTGTAGCATTTATAAACGAATTTGATGAAGCGCGAGTTTGTATAAACACTCACGTTTTGGTTATGAGACTGCAAATATTTAACTTTCGAGTAGCGGACAATGCTTCAATACGGTCGATGAATTCTGGGTCATTGTAATACCTCAACGTTTAGATGCTATGAAACAATATTTTATTTAATAATAAAATTTTGATTCTGTCGTTTTTCCAGAAAACGTTGTTTTCCCTAACTCCAAAATATGTGCTACAGTATGTGCATCCAAGATCGTACAAATTTTTAATAAATTTGCCATTTGTGTTGTGCAGACAATATATTTTTGACAATTCTATAAGTTTGATTCACATTTTGCATGGTTACACGAGGATAACTCCTCGTGTTCTTATGCATTTATTGTTTTGTCTGATATTATACTATTTGTGACTACCTCTAGATTTATTTAAAAAAATGCATTTTATCATTACAACGAGAAGTAACGCATTTTTGTTACGTGAATAAACAAGATAACAAGAATGAATTTCGAGAAAGACTCAGCAACGAGACTTCGCGTGCATGAGTCTTCTAGCGAGGAATATTTATGGTGACGCTGTTTCCGTTCGAAATATAATGTTTGAATACTCAACAAACCTTTTCGAAGATGGGTGTACGGATCATGGACGTCATTTTCATGATAGATCACAGAATGCAGCGTGTCATTTATCTCGTATGGTGGAAAGTAATAGTGCGCCTTTTCCACGTACCACGCGCCACTGCGAGGCGAAATTATTTTTCCGTGGAACACACCGTCGCTGATGCTCCCGAACACATGACTGCCAGGTTCGCCTAAAAAAAAAGCGATTTGTATTCAGTAATGATTGACGAATATGCAATGAAAAATATAACAGTGCATACATTCATAAACAGTTCGCATAGTCGTTGCTACGGGCTGATATTTCTTGAAAAATAAAATCGACTTTCCTACGACTTAGGGAAAAAAGTAAAAAGATCGAATTAATTTCGACTTCGTAAAATTTATATTATAAAACTTGTTCCAGTGTCGTAATTTATTCAAACATTTTCTATGAAAGGATCACTAATGTTTATAGAATTGTAAAATAACTAAAACAGTGGTACGTTTACTGGTGAAGTTATGCAACGTTCACTTAAAAGTACAATAAATTATGCAAAATTTTAGATCTTCTCGATGCATTCTTCGCAGAAAAAAGATTCTCAAATTAAACAGATAAACTCAAGCAATTACTAACAATTGTATTCATAAGAACATTGAAACTAGGAGATTTTCAACTACATATTTATGTACTTCATTGATGAACTAAATATTTATGAAAAATTAAAATTAAAATTTATAAAAATTTACATATACTGCTAAATAAGAATTTGAAGTAAAAATAAAATTTATATATTTCGTTGTGGAACGTTAATTAAATGTCGAACTAATGGGGAAACTTTATTAATTTTTGTCAAGCCTAATGTTTGAATTATACTTTCCAAATTTGCATATACCATAAATGCATAATATCCGCAGTCTGGGGTTAACGATTACGGGAACGGCGACTGTACAGATTAAAGCAAATGGCATGTGGCCAAAATTGCAAATGGCAAATGCTTTTGACTTTAGTCGCTTAATTATTTTGACAGTGTGCAATAAAGCATTTACAGTCGGTTTAAGTAGACATCTATTTCTATGGAATTTTTAATGATTGTCATCTAATGTTGCTTATCAATCAAACATGGAAATCTGAAGAAGGGGGAATTGATTACACTGATTAGAAAATTCTGTGTGGAAAACATAGAATGATAGAAAAATTAATTTTTGCTGTTACACTCTTCTTTTTCTTATATTTTACAGTTTTCTAGTAATTACATTTTACAGTTTTCAGCAGTCTAATTTTTATGCATAATTGAAAATAGAATCTCACTTGAACAAACAATTCGAAATTTGGTTAACAAATTTGATAAAACTAGATCTCTATTCATGATAAACCAAAGTCTGGTAGACCAAAAACAGCTCGTTCGAATGCAAACACTGCTGCCGTTCGTGAAAGTGTTACTAATGAACTATCGTAACATTAATTCCACGTGGTTCTCAAGAATTGAACATTTCTTATGGCGTTTGTAACGGATTTTGTATAACGATTTGCATTTGCATGCTTACAAAACTCAATTTACACGAGAATTGAAAGAACGTGATTTGCAACGCAGAAATTTCGCTGATTGGTTGTTAGAACATCGTTCAATTGATGAATTGTTTTCACGCAACATCATCTTCAGTGATGAAGCTCATTCTCACATTGGATGGATATGTCAATAAGCACAGTTGCCGCATATGGGGAGATAAAAATCCAAACGCCATTCAAGAAAAATCACTTCATCGTCGAAAACGAGAATGAAGATACAGTTACAATGAATGGTGCACGTTATAATGAAACGATTATTGATTATTTATGACTGAAATTAAATGGTATCGACATAAACAATGTTTATTTTCAACAAGGCGGAGATACGTCACGTAGAACGTATGAAAATATTACTTTATTGCGATTGAAATTCGATGGTCGATTAATTTAAAGAAATGGTGACGTGAATTGGTCACCTCGTTCGTGCGATTTGATTCTATTGGACTTTTTTCTTTAGTGTTATTTGAAAAGCAAAGTTTATGCCAACAAACCAGCAACAATTCATGACCTAAAAAATGCCATTAGAAATTAAATTGGTGAATGAAACGAGCAAATATGGCAAAATGTCATCGAAAATTTTGAAATTCGAATCGATGTCTGTAAACGTGGTCGTGGTGGTCGTTTGACAGACATTATGTTTCACACATAATTGTCATAGATGATACTTGCTAATTAAATAGAAAAAACTCATAAAATTCAGAATAGTTTGTTTTTTATTTTAAGAAAATTTTCTATATCCTATTTTGGATAACTCTGTACTTAAATTGTTATATTGGATGGTAACTTTGCCCCAGACTGTGGACACGCTTGGTGCCACCCCTAAATGCATACTATAGCCTGAGGCATTCATACTAGGACGGACAGCTGCTATAACGAACGAGGTTCCAGAACCAATTACGTTCGTTCTAGCATACTCCACTGCATCACTCGATTGTATATACATACAGCGCTAACTATGAAACGTTCCCTTCTACACACTGTGTCCCAATTATCCGAGAATGGGTCAACAATTCGCAAGGAGTTAAATAAATGTTTAAGAAATCGTCTCTGAGAGCTCTGTTAGTCGGTGTACACGGTAGGTGGATCCTCTGTAGGTGTTACATCAATACTAATATCTTCAAATGCTACAGATTTTTATGCATTCATTTTGAGTTACAAGATTTTCTTGCCTACAGTCGTTTGTTTTCATAACTTAATTTGTCCTTTCATTTAATAGCGATGAATTGGTAAAAACACCTATGTAATTCAAAGGTAAATGATTTTGTAAAATTCTATTTTGAAAATGAAAGATTGAGGTAAAATGAAATTTTTGGTTAAAATTGGGTTATTCGTTCACAATCGGTGGAATATGTGTCAAACTCTTACAAGATACAAATTCGAGTTAATTTTCACCAATTAGACTTTTTAATAATTTAGCATCATATCCAAAATATTCAATCGTTTTTCTCCTTAATCAATACATCAAAATGAATTCATAAATTCCTGATAAATTGATTCCTCAGTTTACTAAGATTCCTTGTTTGATATTTGTCATGATTGCGATACTAGTGCTGTGTAACAGCAATTTTCGTGCTATCACCGTCTTTTAAAATATTTCTTTCACCCTGCAGCGAGAATATCGAGCTTGAAACTTAAATGTCTGTTTCGCCGCAGCCGCGTGGTGCTAAGCAGCCGCCTAGGGGTTGCTGGCACAGATAAGGAGCAACAGACTTAGGGTGCCTGGTGACCAGCCCAAGTTCCAAATTTTCGTCACCACCGAAGATAAGGGTTGCTGTTAGAAATGAGGTGAAGACATAGACCTATGTATCATCATACATAGCGTTACCCGCCATCCGGTTCCCGCCAACTTTCGGGGAACATCGGGGGTCTCATGCGAGCCTCTAAAGACACTTCGTGCGCGAACATCAAACTTCCACCGTCTCCCGCACCTTCGCCTGCCTCAGCGAACAAGTGTATCGCACATTATTCTAATAAAGCTGTTTATAAGAAGGACGCAAGTGTTCTTCAACACGTAACAACAGCCGGGGAGGGTTCAGCTAGACGGGTAGCTGGGTCACGGGTTCGCCTAACCCCTTAGGGCTTCGCTAATTTGCGACCTTCCACCGGATACGCCGGTCGAGATATTTATTGCGTTAGTTTCGAATTCGCAAGATCTGCACAATATCTAGAGCGAGGTTATTAATACTACAGAACTTGTCAAGATGGTAGATCGCATGCTTTTCACTTGTCATTAGATTCTGCATCTCTATGAAAAATTTTTCTTTGTCGACTGTAGGAAACAGAATTTAGGTAAAATTGTATTTCTTCGTTTAATAATGTCAATACATCAAAAGTCGTATGACAACATTCTTAAGTGCTTAAAGTTTTTGCAGGTATGTAATTCACCTACAAATATTTGCCGTAATAGCATAAAATCCGTATAATTGCATTAATACAGAATTTATATATTCTGCAAATATACGTTATGTTATAAATTGCTAAAAATCTGAATAAGAACGGGATCGTTACTTTTATAAACTAATGAATTCGTAGTCAGAAGCCACAGCATTATTATGTACATATTTTTTTAGTGGTAATAAGTAGACTGCGAGTTTAATGCATTTATAGTAAAATTAAGTAGGTGTAACATAAAACAGTAAAAATATCAGAACAATCTAACATATAATAATATATATAAAATAATATACATAGAAAAATCAATAGGAAAAATCGATAATCAGATTTCGAAATATAGTCATTTTTTTACTTATCAACTTTTTTCTTTTGATCTAGCACCAGCTGTAACTAAACTCATACTGATCAAGAATCTTACACGGTTTTTCATTTCAGATAAACAAAATGGGCGCAATCATGGGCACCATGAGACAATTCTTTCGAATTTCAACTATGTTTCAAGCTAATCAATGCCAATGATTTTAACTTTTTCAACGCAAAAAATTATTAAATATTATTGAAACATGCATAAACAAACCTTATAAATGCAACTGCAAAAGGTCTCATAGCTTCTTCGCAAACAAAATTCCAAAGAAAGTTAAACGAAAACGAAATTTACATTAAAATACCCCCTTAAGAGGTCATTATTAGAAATCTCCGTTATAAGTCAGTCGCGTCAAAGTTCGGTAAACGCGAGTTCGAGCAGAATAATTTTCGGAACTGGAAACCTCGTTGCAATAAACTGAGACGGGTTTAATACCGTGGCATTTAAAGCGAGTCTCGATTAAACAATCGAAACAAGAGATCGGTTTTTTCTCGTCGCTCTCCCCCGCGAAACACGCGAACACGGTCGGCGCGGTTCGCGAACACAAAAGTGAAAGATATACCGTCCCAGCACCCCGGCGACCGAATCCATAATTTAAAACGTCCCTTTTGCGCGCGCGAACTACGCTAAATTATTACGCTGCAAATAAAGGTCTCACCCGGTATCTAACGTGACACGCACTTTTGCGTGCCACACCTGGATATCGCGGTGAACGTGGGAGTAGATGTAACGCACGGACTATACCGTGAAACGGTACACTGCCTCGCCGAGGTCAAAGTTTAGAATGTAACAGCGCGCACTTAAGAAGCAAGGAGATCATGATTTATGACTGAAGAACCACGCTGCTGTTTAAACTATTTTCTATGTTGCCCCGTGTTCCCGGGCCGGACAGAAGCGCGTGTTACTTTCTTTCCGTGACAGTGCCTCCGATATTGCACGTTGACCTTACACGGCCGTAACATGCTTGAGTGATCCTTGCAGCTGGATGTGTTATAGGCATGCCGTGAATTTATGGAATACATCGTGCCGGCGATCGAAATTTGCGACGCGAAATGTATTTGAATAAATAAGAATGTTTATAGATTCTACCTTCCAGCTTTATGGAGCGGGTTAGACCTTTGCTTGTGCTTCCTGTATGGCGCATGCATTACTATGTTAGGCTAGTTTTGTGTGTTCCAGTTATGAATGTCTCTTTGTAAACGTTCGTTTATGTAGATTCCTGTGTAGAGCAAAGGGATCGTCCTTGCAGGAGGAAGAATCGTTCAAGTGAAATACTTTCCGTGTCAGTCACAGTGCATACGATAGAAAATGTAATTTTATTGGGAACTGGATATAATATCTGTATAAAAAGTCATTTCTGTGTAAAATAGTTCAATGTTATTTTTATAATACAATATATTTGTTTAAATAATTTTGCGTTGCATGATTTTTTTCTTGATAATATCTTTTGTATTTTTATCTAAAAATTCTGAAGCTAACGGTGAATATATTTGAAGTGGTAATAATAATGAGCATCAATTTAACTGAACAGTTGTTTCGACAATCATTCATTAACCTAAAATGGAATGTTATCTTACTTCATAGTTAAATATTGAATGAATCGATTATAATAATGATTAAAACAATACGATAATGTAAACGGAAGAGTGTGAATAATTTGATCACAAACAGCAGTATTGAGGAAGATCAACAATAACAACTGATAATTTAATAACCCATTCTTCGGATCAATCACAAGTAGTCTGCGGATCTTTATACAAAATAAAAATTCTTTGCAGAGCTCGAATAATCGTACTTCCTCCTCCCAAATTGTCCATTTTTCTGTAGAAGCTGTGGGTCAATCAGAAAAAATTTACTGTACTCCCTCTGGCCATAAATGCATAAAATCTGCTGCCTAACCATAAGTAAACTACGGATTTTATGCATTTATGACAAAAATGAATAGATGTAATTTAAACCACTGAAAAAGGTAAAAAGAAACTAAGAACGTTCACGTATTAATTTGATCTCATTAAAGGTATTGAAGAATGCAAAGTATTATCCTCGATGCACCCGGAAGTATTATCAATATTTTTTAGATCCTCAACTGTGCATTGAATATTTGCAGAAAGTTCGCCAATGAATCACGAGTAAAATGCGTAAAACCTGAATCATGAATTTTCATATTTCCTCGCAAAACAAAGAAGCAAAAAGCTTTAAAGCGAATTTGTCAGGCACGCGGCGTGAGATACGAAAACTCGGCTAATAACTTTACAAAATAATTTTATTTGGAGAAAAAGATTTTTCCCGTAATTAGCTGGAAATTAGCCATAATTTGTCGAACACTCATTAAAACGCGACTCACCGACTAAGTGGCCCTGGTAGATGTGTGATGTTTCGAGGTCCTCCGATTGCCCGGAGGGGCCCTCAATAATTAGGTTATTGCTAAATGTAGTCAGGTCTCGCTTCAGTCGAATATGAAAGTCCCTTCCGTGCGAACGAAACTTCATAGTCACAGAATTGTCGCGGGTAACCGACCTCTTGGCCCTCAAGTGACCCCGATGGATCTCTTCAGTAGGATAGGACAGTGGTTCATAGTGGTGGATATATTCGTTCAGTCTTCGTGCTGTAAAAAAGAAAGAAAGATATCATTTTAGAGTAGTTTCCTAAAAAGTCCATATTTAAAGGTAATGGAAACATCGATTTTTTTCGCCGTGGAACCATTGATTCATCGATTGTTCAATTATTAATTGTTGGACTGCGGATTTTAACCTTTTGCACTCGAAAGATTTAATAACAATTATTAAATTAAAATAACAATCATTATACTGCTATGAAATTTTATACGAATTAATACATGAAAGATTTTGTGTTTTTATTTATGTGTTTTATAAGATCAGCTTGCAATATGCCAAAAAATAACAATTAAAAAGAAATACCACTTTGACATGAATATATATATAATGTCGCTGTATCAGCGACATCCGAGTGCAAAGGATTAATAATAATAGGTAATAATAAAACTAGTTTATTGATGTCAATAGGCAAAACCCTTTTCACGATTTCGCCAATGTACAAAGAATCGTCCATAAAGGAGTAAACCTAATGTATTTCTTCAGTTTTAATACATCTCTCTCTGCAAAACAATTTTAACAAAGTTTAGTTGTAGCACATTCTACTGTAAAAAATGTGCTGCGTGAAACATGCAATTATTCATAAATATCTTCATCAGATATAGATTATATATTTTAGACATTTATCATTTCTGTGCCTATAGAAATGGAATTTTCATAAACTTTAATCAAATTTGCTAATACACGTATTTAATATTTCATGAACTATTATGTTTAGCAAATTGTACCTGTAATAAATTATCACATTGAATACGTGCATCATCATTAATATACATACATCACTAATAATGAATCTTTAATAGAAATTATAAATTGTAATAGGTTCTCCTAATACAAATTTGTATTAAATAATTTTAAATAGGAGTGAAATTAATTACAATAGATTTTTACATAAAATTTAATTATAATGAATTTTTGTTATAAATTTGAATCGTAGTAGATTTTTATACAAATTTATTGTGTAACTGTGTTTTTTAAATATAATTATGAAAATATATTTATTTTAAATATATTCCTTTTTTATAAGATTGGTATATTTTTTCAGAATCATCATTTACGCGTGCATGTCTAAAAAATTGGCACAGTACGCTTAAAAACATATATTTTATAAAATATATATAAGCAGACAATAAAATATATTCAACAGATGTATAGACAACAAATGTATTTAATAGCGAGACTGCAGATTCATTAATGCATTTATTAATCAAAACGTTAACTAATCAACTAATCAACAAATAACTGAACGTTAACTAAACAAAAACTCTAATAGCTTTTTTCTTTTCTTTTTACAACGAGCAATATATTCGTTGGCGAAGGATATTTTACTTTAATTCTAATTTTTGTAAACTGGCGTACGGAAATGAGAATTTGCATAAAGATCCGCAGTCTAATAGTGTGGATTGCAAGTGATTGCAAGTGGAATCGAATTTTGTCCTTCGTTAACAGAGTACAGGAACGTTAATGTATACCCGGACTCGGTGCTCTGGGATTTAGTACGAAGAGTGGATCAGTTCAGTTCTTGGATCAATCGGTTTCCGTAAAAGCGGAGCTTTAAGGATTAACAACTCTGCGGCAAGGCATTTTAATTTTGAGCATTTCTTAGCCGAAATAGATTATCTGAACTCATCAGCAGGGCTCACCTAGATATTCACTCGACAATGGACAATGGGATTGGAGAATATCCGCCTGCATTAATACGGTGCGAGAGGATCGCGTACGTGCGGGTTTCTACCACTGCATCGTAGAACAATATGGTCATAAACCCTTATCGTTCGGAGACATTCGCAAACTAGACACGATTCAGCCGAATCTTCGCGATTTTGCAAATTAATTCGTACCAGTCGCGAAAACTCGAAAAGCTCTTTTCCAGAGTTTATCTATTCAGCTTGGTGTGCAAAAATAATGGCGGAATTCTTTCGCTTTGTGTTTCACGAATAACTTTTTAATTTGCACATTGGATAATGTTTTAGCTTGATCTATTTGCCTTAAAATAATTTTTCTAACCTTTGATAATATCGAATGTTAAATAATAGCAAGTTGTAGCAATATTAGTCATATTCGCAACAATTTAATGATCAGAAATTAGAAGTTACAGTTATCATTCATTCATTCAAAAGAGTTCGCATATGCCGTCATTTTCAACAGTCATTCGATACATGGTCGCAAGCAGTAGAACACCTGCTCGAAAATTATTTAGAACCTGCTCCAAATTTTTCATCACGAAGTACTTCAGTTTCCCAACACATCGGCAAATCGTGGCCACTTTCAAGAAGATGATAGTGGGGACAAGATGAGAATTTATGATCTTAAAAAGTTCTGGAAATCGTCGCCGAAATCCTTAAGCGAGCCCATTGTTTGGGAGCACCGGTATTTTCTAAAAGACGCAAATCCCTGGCCGCTAAATGTGGGAAGATGTATTTCAAAGTCTCTAGTCCTGGCATTGTGTTGCGCTTCAATGAACACTTTACAGTGATACGCAACCATTAGCTCGACAGCATTTAAAACAATTGAATAAAATTAATTTGCCGAATAAAAGTCTGGAGCGTACTGCAAGTCGCAATGGACGAATCTAGCATTTAGAATTCTAGACATCAGAGTTGAGCATATTTTATTCGAATAACGAATAACGTATGCAATTTTATTCGTCGAATTTATTCGAGACATTATTCAAATAAAATTGTATTCGGAAAATTTATGTTCGAAGAATTTATTTGAAATATCGTTTGAATCAAATTTTATACGAATAGTGCCCGACTCTGCATGACGCATTCAAAAGACAATTCACGCGGTTTTCATTCTTGACTGTATGATACCCTTTTTAACAGCAACTGTTAAATCGTTGATTTTTATAAACTTTGCACATGAAAATTATGAAATAGAAGATTCAACATAATTTGAAGTATTTTCGTGTTTCTTTTTGCCTCGTTCAACGCATAAATGAGAACAACGATTGCTTTTAATATAAAATTTGTTAAGAATGACATAAATTCATACAAAATTTCGAAGTCAATCAATTATTCGATAAACATATTACACCCTATAAAGCTGGAAACTGTAGGTTAATTGTTTATCTCGGTTATATTCCTTCCTGTCATCTGTTCGTTTTGACTACGACTGCGTATCCCGTAATGTTCTCATGAATACATAATACGGAATAAAAGATTTGAATTGTCTTTAACTGAGTTACGCGCATTGTTCAATTATCTTTGCGACAGAAACCGTTGTACGCAATGAGTATTCCGTTTATTTCCTGTCTAAGAATATTGAGAAACGGAGCATTAAAGGTATTACGTTGCCGGCATCCATTTTCCTTGTTCACTTTTTAGAATGCTCGTAAAAGTTGTGCAGAGTGTTCCAGGTTTTTCTTGCCAAACAGTGTCAGCATGCACTGCAAGTAGCATGAAGAAAACAATATCACCATCTGTTTCCTTGCTGTATCAGGAGAAAACCCGGTTGGTTGTTATTTCGTGTTTTTGTGCCGAATAAACGTGGGATCGTATCTGCTCTATTGCATAGTTATAACAAAAATACGAAACTACCGAGTGGAATCAGAGATGTTTTTGTTATTTTGTTATTCTAAACTTATTTAAATTATTAAATTCTTACCTATTTGAATTCTTATCCATTTAAAACGTATCTACTGTATTCGTAACGTATGTAAATTATTAAAAGAAAAACATTTGTTTTTATTTAAATTCTGTTGCTTACAATCGTTTTGGAAAACTTGATTTTGCATACAGATCTGCAATCTACCTATAACAATACGCTTAAAGTTTAGCTGCGCAGTGAGCGTAGATTAATGTACATTAAATATAAAAAAGTGACGAGGCAAACGTGTTACTTGCATCTTAGTTTCGTTTCCCTCCTGTCGCTATTGTTCGTATATTTCCCACAATTTTATTTGAATTCTAGGTTCATAAACTTCCTTGTGAGTAACATTGTTACTAAACATTCGAGAAAAGTATAGCTCTCAAGTGAAATTAACATTTTTGAAAAAGGAGTCCCAGAGTTCTGTGTGCTTCAAAGATCGTACAAAGATCACACAAAACCAATTTATGTTCTAAATAACGACTTAATTGTATATAGAGTTCGGCAAAATTTTATTCGAATTATAAGATGACGAAATTTTATTGATAAAAGATCAAGACTAACGACTAAAATTTTATTCGACAATATCGAATAAATATTCAATATAATATGTTGAATATTCAATTGAATAAGGTTTTATTCGAATAAGAATTCATTCATATGGAAAATAATTGATTTGAATAGAAATGATGGAATATAAAACGCTTTTTCATAGTTTTTAACGATTTATTTCTTCCATACTACTCTTTTGAATTATTCAAGTAAAGAATTTTTCGAATTATTCGAATAGATAGAATAATTTATAAAGGATAATGAGTAATTCGAATAAAATATTCGATGAAAAGGAATTTATTCCGATAATTATCTTAGAGAAATATATATCTGAAACAATCCGAATAATGCTCAACTCGGATCGATTGTTTTAAAATCTGCTAACCTCTGAAGTACATATTGGTACACACTACACAAAATAAAAGACGTATAAATATAAAGTGTACTAAATATAAGTTAAATACATTTCTTTTCGCAATAATTCCAGTAAGTATTGTTGCATAAAATATACGAACATTTGTCTATAATCTTTACAGTAGCACGTATCCTATGTTAATTTTGAACACGAATACATAAAATCCGCTCTCTACTCATCACCAAAACCAGAGATAAGAATTTCTTGAGGGCCCAATCGAAACTTCCTTGATTACGCGGAAAACGTTGCGTCCGCGCGCTTAAAGTGCCGGTAATTTCACGCAGCGCCTCAGCGGATGCCTCGCAGCTGAACAAAAGCCATTCATTCTCCCGAAGCGTGTTCTCGAGTTTCGCATTTATTACAGCAAAAGTCGTGCAAAAGGAAATTCCGCGTTTATACATTTTCTTTCGAAACGCTCTGGCGTCGTTGTTCGAACGCATCTCAATGCTTCCGTTGCGCAAAAAGCGTCCCACACACAGACACGGATTTCCCGCTAGGAAATCCCGCCGATCGTTTCTCCGTGTCGTTATTATTTTGTGTTTTCAGAGAGCGTACGCGGAAATTAGGGGTTCGGTCGCCGACAGGAAAAGTCAAATCATATTAGCCGGGAAGCTCTTGTTGCAATTATTTCACATTTGGCGAGAGATGTTCGGTTAGGTTAACGAGACAAAGTGTCTCGAGGCAACCGACCCGCCAAATGTTTCCTCGGCTCGGTATTCTTCGTAATTTTCACGGACGCGGCGTGAATTTATATTAGACGACTTTTCTTCGCAATTTCGTCGCGATGTCGCGCGCAAGAAGCGAGAACATCGGATTCCCATAAACTCTGTGCCGCAGAGATACATGCAGCACATAGAGCAACGGTGATAAGACGATGAATTTTAATTTCATTTGTGTGCATATTGTATAATTATTAATCATTTATTCAGTTCGTTTTGGTTTGATATCCACAGGTGTATGTTTCACTTTCTTAACACTAAATCTAGCGCTCTAAAAGTAACTGAAATGTGCTGATTTATAGCTATGAGAAAACTGTGTTTAGTTAGACGATCCACCACCACGTTTAATATTAGGTCTACCGAAAAGTTCTGTGCGTTTAAGAAATGAAAGGAAATAATAGATTTTTCATAAATTTAGTAATATTCATTGTACAATATAATTTCCGTCGTTACTTATGACCTCTTGCCAGCGTGATGGCAATTTGTGAGCAACATTTTTCAAAAATATATCTCACATGAATATGTGCGTATCTATTGAAATTTGCAATGACATTATCGGACAGAATTTTTAGGTAGACCTAATACAACGTACAGTTTGGTTAGTAAGGTTATTCAATTATTTTCTAAGGAAGAGTCTTCACAATTTATACAATAATAATAATTTATACGTAATAATATTAACATCCGAAAAGGAGTGATTCCTCAGATCATTTGAACTAACTCTTTCTTGGCGAAAATGCAATTCGCGGCTTCATTTACGAGTTATTAACGAAAAACACTGATCAATGAGCGGTCGAAGCCTGGTTCCGCTGATTGGCTCAGCTGCCTAGCGTTGGGCGAGCACACCTCTCATTGGTTAGTATTTTTCATTAATATATAACTCGTGAACAAAGCTGCGAATTCTATTTTCACTATGGAAAAAGTTACTTCAAATGACCTCAGGAATCATTCCTTTCCGGGTGTTAACATAATTATGAGACATTCTATATATTTTATAAATTAATACGAAAATCTCGTCATAATCTTAATAACATTAACATTATGACATTAATTTTATAATATTAACGTAACATTAGTATTATATAAATGTATCAATGAAGAATTATGAGGTATTATTTGGGCACAACTAATTTTCTTTACATAGTCCCCGCGTTCAGGGGTTAAGAAAAAGTTAACTTTTATGAACAGCGAACATCGTTTTGGAGAAGATTTGCAATCGCAGTGCATTTTGTCAATTTCTGTCTTTTTTTACTTACGTTTTTATATTTTGTCCGCTTATACATTTGTAACAAAAAATAGTAGATCGTATTCAAAATGGTATAAATATCTAGAGAATTTCAAAATGCTGTTGCATAATTTCTAACACGTTACAACGATTGAGAGAAACAAATGTCTATGTCTTCAACGAAGACCTTGCAGTGAGTGTAGGTAATTTGTATTTTGCATAAAAATGCGCAGTCTAGCGATAGAAGGCTGGAAAAAGATTACATTGTAGTGACATTTAGTTGCTAAAATGTTACAAGCGTAGAAAACTTTAAATTCTGAAGTACATACTTTGAGCTTTATGGCTATGCAAATTTAAGCAAGAAACTGAAATTGTTAAATAGTTGTAAAGATCATGAACGTATCATTAGACTGCGAATCGTTACCAAACAATATTTGTCTAAGTAGATTATGAAAACAGAAGTTAAATAAAAACGTGTTTCTTTCTTTGATCGTTTGACGAATTGGAAGATTGAAATAATGTGACAATATTCCCAAATTCATTCGGTAACGTCTTCACAGTTTTCAATGTCACACATTCAGTTTCCTATCGAATGCATAAAGTCCGCAGTACAGTTATCATATAAAAAAAATGCAAAGCATAATTAATCATTGATATTCATTTCAACTAGTAGTATTGACTAGTATACTGGGGGATCATGACAGATCCCAAATAAATACTGCAAAGTTTCGCAACCACGACGCATTTTACGCAAATTTCTTTCTTTCCTTTAGTCGCAGTCTATTCTCGCAGTCTATATTGTACGACTTGCAGTTTTTCGATGTACGCGTCCTTAGGGATGCGCGCGAATTTATCAATCGTTCGGAAACTTTAAATCGCCAACGCTCGACGCCACCGTTACAATACCGCGGCAATATCGTCGTTCCAATGGAAACGGGAGCCAGGTTTATTACGATTACAGCTATTTGTTCGCCGGCGAAAGGCACGCCCGCATTCGCACGCTTATATTAAACTGCATACATCTCCGCAATAACGGCCGATATGTTTAGATGAGTTTTCTCGACGATGAATTGTACTTCGGCCTACTCCGAAGTTGGATCGCATAATTACCCACCGGCGTGCAGATGGAGATTCTTGCGCAGTTCCGCGGTGTACGCGGCGGTCGTCTTTATTACGGGACGCGGATATCGCGAATCACAGTTTCCTGGAGTGTATGGATAGTTAAACGGCTGCCAAATCGCCTGGCGGAGTTTACTGCAGGACAATTAAGAACGAGAGCCTCGGAAGTGACTATCAACTGGAATCTTTGGAAAAAACGCACCTAAACCGAACGCAGTCGACGATAAAGTTTTATTGCCCTTTCTCTGACCACCTTGAAGGGGTTGGAAGTCGTTTTCGACAGTTTTAATCAGCTTTAACGTTAAATTGTTAATTGTTTTAGATATAGAGCGGTACGAATAATCGTAGACTCAAAGTAACTTTTACATTTCTTCTGGTATTTAAACAGAAACTTAGCGAAACATCGTATTTGTATATTTCTATATTAGAAATAATAGAAAATTGAAATATATTTTCTTCTTAATCATTTTAACGGGTTCGAAATAATCATAAGCGTAAAAATAAATAATCATAAATGCATAAAATCCGCAGTCTATCGATATCCCATCAAGATTCGTGATAAGATCATTGACAGAATAAGATTAATCTACATTTTTGCGGTGGTTACAAGCTTCTTCTTGAATCGCTCTTCACTTTATTTATTTACCATTAAGAAGTATATATCATACATCAAACAAGCACTTGTCGAGGCAATTTTTGTAAATATAAAGAGTAAGATAATAACTTTATTTACCTCAAATAATGCCAATGTTTGCAATAATTTAAAGAAATATTGCAGTATATATACAGAACATAACATGATGTAACTTTCAAAGATTCTTTCCATTCTTTTAAACGAGATTTTATTGCTATATGTTAACACGATAGTCCAGCTTAATAACAAAGTAAAAAATTCGTCCAAAATTAAGAGTGACATAAAATTGAATAGAATTTACGAAAATTTAATTTCATGTACCTTAACAAGGCCCGTATTAAAAGAATGAGAGCTTTATTTCATTACAATTTTCACAAATTAATGCCTAAAGCTTTGACATGCACGGAAACTCACGGTCCAGTAACCCCTTTGATTCGAACGTTAATTTACGGGAAATGTTGGCCGGTTAAAAAAGATCCCAAATGTTACTGTGTAATATAGAATATCCTATATGGCCAATCGCGAAGTAATTCAAATTTAATATGTTCAAACGGTTTGACACAGGAATCACTTTCGGACCGAGCTGAATTTAAAAATCCTTGAACGACATTCGTCATTAATAAGTATCGTGGAAAATCATTACGGTATTGCAAATATCTGTATTTCTATAATCCACGCGTTCGAAAGTTGATTTGTGAAAATAAATATTACTTGCCGCATGAAATATGTAAATTAAAAACGTCGATTAGTATAAGTCTGCCACGATTCAAATGTTACAAAACTGAGCGAAGTGCAATCAGTTATTGTTGAGTATACAATTAGCCTTTTGTTTATTTTCAAGCATGATTAACTTATATTTATCGACTAAGATATTACATTTTCTTATTTAATTTAAATGTATCACTTATTTGTTATAATGAAACATGTAAAAGACGAAAATTCTTAAAACGCCGCAAAAATTATTTTAATGTTTTGATACTGAATTCGCGAAATTTTCTGTAAAGCCTATGAAAAATATTACGAAAATATTGAACGAATGAAGATTAATATTCAGTAAAATAAACTTTTTCAGAAAGTAAGATATCACAATGTTAATTGTATTGGTAAAATGTATTAAGATTGCGGCAAACTGTGATTGTTCATTTGAATTTTTCTTTTTAGTTTCAGTTTTAGTAGTTTATTTACTAAATAACCTCAAATCATCTCTGACATATTTTTAAAGAGGTAAAATGTAAATATGAAATTTCATTAAGTCAGTCATTTCTAATGTGAACTTGTAAATGAGTTATTATGACAATATTTTTTGGATAGAAAAACTTTATTCAAATATATTGAATATTAAATTTTCAGTATTCAGAGAGGGAACGTAGTAACAGACACATAATAACTGATCTTTGTAAATTATAGGCACCCAATAACTGGCTCCGGAACTTTTCCCTTTTTTCTTCTGAAAGAAGATTTGATATTTGCTTCATGGGAAAATTTATATCGATAAAATCAGCTTTGAAATTTACCATTACGTTCTTAAGAGATGTCAATTAAATTGCTAAAGTTGTTGTTAGTGGTGGAAATGGAACATGGTGCAATAATTGGCTCCTCCATGCTACGACATGTGACACGGTTGCGTTTGATTAATTGCAGAAAAGATAAGAGTATGTTTGATCGCATCCAGTATTTCGATTTGCATAAATGTAATACGTCGTTGATACGTATCCTAATTTACATTAAAGTAATGGAATATGCAAAACCTCCAAGAGATCGGCCAACGTTCCGATATAAAACAGAAAGTTGTAAGCCGATAGGAAGTAATGTCTTCCGTCAAGATAAATGTTAGATGGCAGTAACAGCCTAGGAGAGCCGTACCGAATTACATTATAACATGTGCGTACACGGTGTGTAACGCCTGTCCGGATGTTTGAGATATGTAGCCAGACTGCGAAGCCTGATATCACACGATATTACGGCACGATATCAAACCCTCTGACCAGGTCGTGTCGCAAATTGAGAGGCTTTCGTTTTCCCGGGAACACTCGCGCTCCTTTTTTACGTTTCGATATTTCCAGGCAAAAGTCAAGTGAAATTGATGGCGCCGGCGGAATGTTGCCGGGAATATAACTGGCCGCATTCAAATTGCATTCCTTGCACACGGCCGATACGTGGAGCCATGTTTCTTAGGCGAATGCAAACGTTGCATTCGACTGAGATTCTGTCTGGAGCAGTTTGCATTTTGAATTTTTCTAGTTACACCTTTCGAAATTATGTGTTATATCATATGACAGTAATTAGACCGTGGATTTAGTGTATTTATAGTAAAATTGAGTAGAAGAAACTTATTTTCAATTTTATGCATTTATGATAAAAATGAGTAGGAGAAACATATAACTAGACTGCATTTTTTATGCATTTATAGGAAAAAAATAAGTAACTGAAATATGAAATTGCGAAGAATAAGAAGAATTTAATAATAATGTTAAACTATTTTCAACTTACTAAAATTATTAAAAGAATTATTAAAAGTGGACTTGCACCACTTTCAAAATAAACGGTCCATGTAATTTACAATCTACTCAAATTATTAACAGAAAAAATTATTTTCTACGTAACACCTATATCTTGCAATCGATGCAGACAATTTTTATTTTGCACGAACATCCGCAATAATAATAATTTAGTAGTAATATAAATCCGCAGAATACTAAAACTATGCCTAATACTAAAACTATTCGCTATGAAATATTGAATAAATTATTACGCGAAGAAGATTGTACTTGAAAGGAAAACATTAATTTTCTTCTGGTAACCGAAAATTTATGTAAAATATGTATAAAGTAATTCTGTAAGCGTTTGTTAGTAAAAGTAGCATATCTAGATCGTGCTTGATCGGTAATCTAATTTTCAGCAGAAACAGAATGTTTCATTTCTACGATGACCGTTGCATTCATCCTAAGGACGGCTCTTTTAAATACAATGCAGTATTCCGGTGAAGAAGAAAGGCTCTCAAACAGTTATTGTAATGAAACAATTCATGAATAGAGCCACTGAATCTACTGAAACAGAAGTTTCAACGAAAGCCGCGTTAAGTAACATTGTCTTAAGGTATTTAATTATTCAATCATTGTCACCAACACTGTAAGTGTTTACTAAGTACGGTGGGTCTTAACCTACATTTCCTGCTACCCCTTCAATTATTTTTGCCATGAATTACTGACGATGACAGACTACCTTCCGCATAATTAAACAAACCTCGGCTTAAATCAATTATTTACTGCTCAATTTATGCTTCTGTATTAACACAACTTCATAAAGCTACATAATTAAAGCGTTTTCAAGAATATCTTAACTTAACTACCTCGAAATTGGAAATTAATAATTCGATTTATAACTTCCCCTACATTTACTTCCACGATAGCCATTGACTATGAAACATTTGAACTTTATCGAGGCCAGGTGCATCACGGTAGAAAGATAACAGTAGAAAATGAATCCCGGCCCGTAAGTTTAAATTGAAAAGAGATTTTTAATGCAACTTTTAATGCGATAACGAATTCATGAATTTTCGATGTACTAACTTCTGAAAATGAAACGGAGAGTGGATTTTAAGAGATTTAAAGATTACCTAACGCGATGTACGTAAAAGTTGTATAGCGTTGCCAGAATATATTAATATTAGAAAATTAGTAACGTTTTTAGTTAGACGGCACCTTGTTTTCACGAAGGTCACGCGTAGGTGAATTTGTAGCACCGAAAGATTTGTTCTAGTTCTGAAACTTGTTGAAGAAGTATCGTTCCAGTTCTTTGCTCAAGGAGCACAAAGATGGGCGTTAATCAGTTCAGAACTGCAAATCGAAGCGAAAGTGGACGTTAAATAGGTTCGCTCAGCTGAATGCATATTGTTTCTAAACTACCTGGTCTGCGATGTACATTAAACATACCAACAGAGCGCGCTTCGATTTATTTAATTTATGACTTCAATATTTATTGAAATATCAGGATTGAGAACATGTTCCATTGCATCTATTTGTACGATGAGATTGCACTCGAAAAGCGAGATAAACAAGAACCAAACTAAATATATTCGAGTGTTTGTAACATATTGAAACATCAAATCGTACTGTAACATATTGAAACATCAAATCGTTATTGTTATATATTGACATTCGAAGGAAATTAGTTATAACTTTTGACGAGGCTCAAATCACTTCGTATTTTAATGTTTGACTTATTGAACAGTACTACTCCAACGTTGGAAACAACAATGCCGTACAGAATACAGTAAACTAAATTACTGCGCATGTAAGCAAAGTAATCGCAACAGAAAGTAATTTAAATTCTTCTAGCAGGAAGAGCAAACTGCTTCGCAAGCTGTGAAAATATTGAGCGAACGTGTATAATTTCAGTGGTAATTGTGCAAACCAAAAATTCACATGAAAAATTCCTTTCTTTCAAACATATTTCTGTACCGTGCAGTCTCTTTCGAGATTCCAAATTAAAGCAACCACGGATACATCAAGTTGGAATAATATTTGAAAATTAAAAATAAACATTCGTATTTTTTCCAAAAGAATACCAGTGCTCTCTATTTCTGTAGACTTTTCAAGTACCAACGTTTTGAAATAATGCTTCCCGCGAAGTATATTCTTTGTTAAAACAGAAGGTATCGTTGAGCTCCGTAATTTCTCGTTCCACCGCGGCCGACCATTAATTCTTATAGTTACAGATTATTATAGTCCGCGGACTAACCGTCTATCCTTCGTGTTAAATTTTCGCGTGCAACGCGACGAAACGGTTCTCGGATCAGCGGCATTTCGATCGCCGCGTGAAATCGAAGACCGAAGACGTTGTTTTTCAGTCCGACAGTGTAGAAGATCTACGGAAAAGGGTGGATCTCGGATAAATCCCGGAAAGCTAGAGAGTCAGCACCGACTATCAGCGCACAATGTTACTCCTTTTATTATCTCTTCTTTCGAGTTTCCTACATCGTGCGGTCTGTTTATCGACCCGAGAAATCGTTGGAGCAGATCAACTAGTATTATACTATAAAACAATCATTCCTTTGGCACAGAAAATTCAACGAAGTGAATGAAACAGAATTTTGCCAATTTTCAAAACCATTGAAAGGACGATTCAAACGAATAATTGAAACCGTTATACATAGAAATCTAGACTGAATGGGAAGTTTTGTTCCGAAAATTCAGTAATTGTTAGTAAAAAAAGAAGTGGAAACCCATTGTGTTTTCATAAAGCTTGTCAGTTTCGGCGAACGTCATATATGATTTTTTTTTACACAGGAGAAAGGAAAAACATTGATCACCTATTATTAGATTTTTAGAAAGTAGTACATTGCTTGGAACGTGTATCACATAAATAAGTTTATTAAAATTTTGAGGAACGTGTATTATATAAATGAGTTTATTAAAATTTTGAGAAACATGTATCATATAAATAAGTGTATTCAAATTTTGAGGAACACGTATCATATAAATAAGTTTATGAAAATTTTGAAGAACATGTATTATAGTTTATTAACATTTTGATTAGACTTATACAGTTCTCTTACCTCGTACTACATTTCTGTACGTTCGGAGAATACTTTCAAAATACAGTAAAGCATAAAAAAGTACTATTTTAATTAAAACGTTGCTCAAAAATTTTATTTCGAATGTAATTTAACCACAAGCTCTCTCGAAAAAGGTAACACAGAATATACGTTATTACACAAACGTATATCGGATAAATATAACAGCAAAAGGAAAGAAAAAGGCGAACAAGAAATTGATAAAAGAGTAAAATCAAAATTATTGTTGGCAATGTTTACGAAGTCCTTTTTACCGTAGTCAACAACACGGTTCTGAACTGTTTTAAAAAAGGAGTTGACACTCCATTAAGTGACATAAATTTTGCCTTTAAAAGCGGATTTAACTTTTAATCCTAATGACAGAGAATATATCAGGCGACGCGCGAAGGCTGGCTACTGTCAGGAGTAAAAAGACGAGAAAGCAATATTCTGAAAGCAGGAGGAAATATGGTAGGGTGGGAACGAAAAACATCAGATACCTCATCCTTCTAATTTTTCGGCGAACATCGTCTTCCCCGAGCTCTATTTAAAAATGTTGCGAAGCTGATGAGTGAGAGGAATGATTTTATGCAGAATATCAAAAATAATGTTTCAATTTACTGGTAAAATTAGGAGACGTTCCCTGTTTTTTGGAAAATTATAATAACTTCTTTCTATTTCGTGCATAATCTTCTTAATTACGATGTTAATTACGATGTAAACTGGCCTCAGTTTAATCGTTTCGAGGCCATCAAATAGTAAATCAAAATTTTTAGTTCTTTCGTTAGTTGCTTCATATTATAAACGGACATCATAATAGAATGCGTTCGTGGATTTGCGTGTCAAATGTTCGCCTGACTCGTGAAGATTGCTTTACTTACAACGTGTTTATCCTCGAAGCAATTTCAAGCCTCTTTCATTTTTTAATTGAACGATCAATTCATTTTTGCATACGAACTCTAGTGTATATAGAAACAGATTTAAACAATTTTAAACCCGGTTGTCGAAGCTTACGAATTTATTCAAAAGACCGGTTTTTAAAAACCGACAATCTCTAGTACCAGTAATTGGGACATCTATCCTACACTTGGTGCAACCGTACGCAGGAAATTCGTTCGATCGGATTTGTGGGTCAGCACACATGCCGGCATGGCAGAGATTGTTCATAAAATAGCAGGGACCATAACTGTTATAACCGAAACGAGAAAAAATTGAAGTATAACCATTAAATTCTGCTTAAAATAATTTTTGTAACCAATAACTGGTATAAATGACGGAAACAGCTTTTGGTTACAAATAACCATTATAAATGACGGAAACAATTTTATACATTATATCGCATTATATTATACATGGCGAAAATGTTATTCGCTACGGATAACCATTATAATTGACGAAAAAAGCTTTCGCCTATGAGTAGCCATTACCGATAACCAGAATTATATATTGATTAAGAATAACCATTATCGACGATCAGAATTTTATTTTGTTTACCGATAATTCATATCGGTATTTACAAACCGCGTTGTTCGATGAATTTAACGTACACATCTTCATTCATATGGAGGTTTTTAATGAGAGGAAAATTCAAATTATTTTAAATGGCGGTGAAACATATGAAGTTTATATTATAAATTCTTAATCGAAATTTCAAGTATCTGACGTTAGCAGAATAAAATATTGTCGATAATATTTATTCAGAACCAATAAATAAATCTGCTTATCTGCAACGGTTATTCGTAACCGACGTGTAATTCTGGTTATCCATAATGGTTGTTCATGACCAAAAACTATTTTCTTCAATTATAATGGTTATCTGCAACGAATTAACATATTTGTAGCAAAAAACAATGTTCGTCATCTGTAATAGTTAATTGCACACCAAAAACTGTCCTCGACATTTACAAGGGTTACTTGTAAACATAAACTATTTCAATAATTTATAATGCTTATTGTTACATAGTTAAAGCAGAAGGAAAAACGCTTCTTGAGACACATGTATCGCTCGCTGAGTTGCCACGTGGCCGTTACAGCGGAGTACACAGGAAGAACAAACAGTGAACGAAAACAAAAGAAGTTGCAAAGAATATTTACATACGCGTGTATTAAATTCTCATTAGTTCCGCATGGAATATCTAGCGTAAGAAGTCTGATTTCATTATTAATTACGTTAATATCTAGCGTAACCTCTAAAACTCCAGTCAATAACTAAACTAACTGTAATCGATAACCGCAACACATGAAAGTGCATTTCTTCTAATCGATGCATTTTTAAAAATTTCCTTCGAAAATTTAACGTCGACTACCCTTTAAGGGAACGAAAATGAATTTTCTATCGATCATCTTTCCCTATGAAATGTTCGACACAACTGTTCCATTTGATCTCTGTAAAATAGAATAAAATAACGATGGGTATTGGTTGCGAAATGGGATTCGCGCTCAAGGTAACGAAAGAATTGAGGTAAGTGGGTCAGAGAGTAAGCGGCGGTGTGCTCTCGGTGTACACCGTAGGCGTAAATGGGGCAGCGCGGCGTCACCTTTAAATTAGCGCAACCGTGTAATCCGAACAGGGAGATTTCCCTTTCCCATGATTCAGGAATAGCGCGCAGCTTATTGAAACCGGACTATTGGGTCTAATAGCGCCGCGGCAAGGATACCTGCGGGTCCTATCAAATTTTCATGGTATTTGAATTACAATCCGGAAGACCTCGGTCGACGGAGATCGTGTTTCCGTGTCATGGCCGCTCTTTGCCGAATACTACTCCGTCTGCAGACGAAGGAGAAGCTTCGCCCATCCTATGCCTCTGCTCTGTCTCTTCGTCGCGCCGGCCGAATCAGTTTGATTTGGTGTTCCGGACAGCTCCGGGAGGATTTCATTTCTAGATACGCCACCTTCTCCTCCTCCTCCTCCTTCTCCTCCCTGAACGGCGAACAACTTTTCCCCGGCGGAAAGTTCCGCGACTCGAGACATTTTCAAGTAAAATTGCTCCCTTGTCCTCGGCGGGACGAGCGTTTTTAACAAAGAGTAATTCCCTCGAACGTATCTACTACGGGGGAATTATGAACCCTTTCATACAGCGAACTTAATTACTTCCAATGATCGCGGGCCCTTTCCGCCTCGAACGTAACGAAAGAACATGGGAAAAACTCGAGTAGAAATCGTTAAAAGTTGCTGAAAGTGACGACAGCGTTTAGCGTAATTACGTAACGGCGGCGATGAGAGTGTGTTTATCGATTGCGAAGAGAGTATCCTTTGATGAGCGAGCTCCGAGAGGAAGCTGCGACGACGATGTTTTAATAACTCTGTGGAAATTGTTAGGAATTGGTACGTATCGGAGATCGTGTCGTTAATACGAGGAAGTGAAACGATAATAGAATGAGTGTGTAGAACGGAATCGTATGAAAATGGTGCGTTTGTCTTAATTTTTCTTGTAAACTATTATACATGCTGTATGGAAAAATGTTTCGATCGAAAGTTGTTTGGCATGGAGAGGACTATACGCGACAACAGTTAATTTTTGCTTTCTTCCTTTCTTATCAAAATTCACCTTCGATTTGTTAACTGCAACGAGCAGCATATGATCATGGCATCCAAAGACTATTAAATACAGAACAAAACGTTATTAAGGAGCAGGAATTCAGAAATTAATATAATGCGGATTTTATGCATTTATAATAAAATTGTGTTGGTGAAATTTCAAACAATGAAAATATTAAAAGAATTTTAGGACATCCATTTATTATTTTTAATTCATTGACATTATCGAAGAAAGAAAGACCTTTCTAGTTAACTCATGCTTGTTGCAATTGATGACGATCATTCTTATTTTGCGCGAGGATCCGCAGTCTAGAAATTAATGTTTATCGAGATATTCTTCGGTTGATTTTTAATGCAAGAAATATTGAAAATGTCCATTATAATGCAAGCTTGTGAAAAGCGAGAGGTACATGTGTAAGTGTGTGATATTTTGATAAAAAAGGAAATTGTTACCGTTCGTGCTCTTATTTATACCAAATAATTATTGTTGAGAACACTTTTTCGTACAACATGAAGTTCGCAAGAAAAACGAAGGTAAAAGCGTTAAATGACTAACCCTGCACAATCTCACTTTGTCGATCACCTTATAATCTAATCGCCGGACCCGTCGCGACACGGCAGCAGCTGACAGTAGGCTGGTTTTGCTGGAACCTTGTCGATGACGCGGAAGAAGAACCGCAACAAGGGAGCACCTAACAACTCCATAAAGCAAGCCGCCGAGTAATTAAATGCTCGTAGAATCGCACAAGTTGCGCCTTTAATTGCATTATTAATTTCAAACGGGGAGGCTTTATGAATAGAAGAAGGAACGGCAAATATGAATAATAAGCAACGTAAACGACAAAACTTTGAAATGATTCTGCAAGCTTTGAAATTTGTTAGCACTCAGAGATTAATTGAGAACCGTAAACTCAAAGGAGTAATTATTATTTTCACATGTAATTAATGTGGAAGAGAAATGTTTCGCTACATATGTATATCGGTCCAATTTCGCCACGGTTTGAGAAACTTTCAATCAACTGAATGCAACATTTCCACATCAGAAAATCCTATTCGATGTATGAGAAATAATTTCCTCTATTTCTTTTATGCAGGAGTCCGGCAGGGAACTCTTTGTGCCATAGGGATCCGTATGAAATATTCTTTTTTTGTTTCTGCTGGATGAAGGACACAGAGATTTACGGATGAATATATGTTCGCGGAAAGCATTTTTTCGAAGTAACAGCTTCCATCAAAAATGCTTTTTTGCGATACGAACAGAATAAAAAGAGGGGGGATTAGTTTCGCCCATGCGTCGCGGAAATCTAACACTGACAGCGCGCTTTTGTAATAATAAGTGAATATTTGAGAAGTGTGTGTATCGTCTTAAGCGATAAACAAAACCCTTCGTGACTTGACCTCGTGACATTCGATCGCGAGATTTCCTCTAATTCGTAAAAATATTTGATTACTTCTAACAATAGATGAGAGACATAGAGACAGACATATATATCACAGAATGCTTGGAAAAGCTGGATATTTTTACCATTAAAATTCTTTCGTTTTATTGTAAAATATAGAATCGTCTCACTTCTTACTATTGTCTTTATTCGACATATTTAAATCAATATTTAACGTAAACATTTATAATAAAGGTATTTTAAAGTACTTTCAGACAGAGTTGGGCAAAAAGTAATTGGATATAAATTAGATTATAAATCAGATTACTTTTATAAATTATAATTAGTTCTATAAACTAGTTATAATAAATAACGAGTTATAATCGTTAATCATTGATGAGATTACTTTTGTTTCAACAACTCTGTTCCAGAAAATAGAGAGTCAAAGACACGCAACAAATAATTTACACGTAAATTGCGGCGTCCCTGAAACTTAAAAATTTAAATGCATTGAGTCTACCAACTAGTATTTCATATCAATTTATTTCAGTCAGTATTTATTTTTACAGTATTTCATGAATATCTCACACGATACTTCACGAACCAACTACCAATAGCCAAGAGCTCAATGCAAAACAATGGAGGCAGCTGTTTGAACAACCAGAAAAGACTTTTAACGTATTCATGCTGAAATGAAATAGTCTCGCATTCTTTCCCTTCGGTGTTTTAAAGTTATTTATACATCGCATGTTTCAACCATGTGAGTGTCTCAAATGGAGTTGAAATTCAAATATAATTCCTGCAACGAACGTACGAATTTCAAGAGATAGGAGAACTGGTCAAGTTCTGGGCCAGGGTTCAAACCCGCATTGTTTGCCCGCCGTGGGACTGTTTTAACCAATTTAGGCACTCAGACTGTCTACAATCCATCCATCTTCTCGGAATTCACCGAACTCTTAGTGTGACCACCGAGTATAGGGTTAGTTCTCTTTCTATTCTCGGTGGGCCGAATATAGAGACCTGCAGGAAGGCTGCCCAAATGACCCGGGAAACGATGGTCTAAGTTAACACCAGCTAGCAAAATGTCTTTCTCGAAAGCCTGGCCATCGTTTGGATATGATTGGCTGGTTCCAGACACGGCTAGTACAGATCTCACAATTTAATCCTTTGCACTCGGGTGTCGTAATGCTATTCCTTTTTATTTATTTGTTTTCATACTGCGAGGTAATCACGTGAAATATATAAATAAAAGCACAAAATCGTTTACTTATTAATTCCTATAGAATTTCGCAGCAAAAGAATGATTTTTATTTCAATTCGACCTTGTACAGTATAATCACAATGTTTGTAAAACTCGCTTCGAATTTCTGGTAGGAACACTCGTGCACGAAAGTATTCGAACACTAGTCTAACTTTGACTTCTACGGCATATATGTATTTACATGAATATAATGAGATAGGGTGAAAATACAAACAACAATCACATTATAATAATATGACAATGTGCCGCACAAGCAGCATATCGAAAAGAAAGAAGCGATAGAATAAAAAGATACAATAAGTGAAGAATAACGAAAGCATTGTTTAAAAAGCGGTCATTTCATCGCTCTGGTGGCTATATAGTGTTGATTAAACGGTAAATAATTTTTTCCTATCGGTTCGTGCCGATTACACGTGAAAAGTGCTTGAATAATATATAATTCTGATATCGGAGGACCAGATAATCGAGGTTTTACCGTATCGCTCGTCGAACATTGCATCGGACATGAAATGATCGTGCAATAAACTGATTTTTTGGTCCGGAGCGTCGCCTAATTGAAATGATTCAAACGAACCTTGGTAGCTCGGCAGCAGCGATCGCTATCGCGCCGCATAATGTTCGCGAGAGCTTCTTCTATTTCATCAGCCGAAGCGGACGAGGCCGAATATTCAGCCTCCGTTCTCCATTATCGAATTTAGCAAAAATTTGAATAAAATTCATTGAACACTGGTTATACGCGGCTTTCCATAGTACTCGGTCAAATTGCGTCTGGCATCGATCTATTGACACGGGCTTCTGCTCCATTCTGTCCGGAGAGGAACCGGTTTCCAGTAGCTGGTTCTATCCGCAGGAAACATCACCGCTGCGAGGGGCGTAACTCGTCACGGACCGATGGATCCCCGTTGTATGGTTTATGAGCACACACGATGGACACATGGTACGTTCGCGATCAATCTCACCTGCACGCATGCGCATTATAAGTATAAAAATATAAAAAAAAAAGACGAGCGAGGAAGATTATGGGGGAAAAACGAGAGGACAAAGCAGTCACCGAGCATTGGGGAACCGAATCGAGACAATGCGGACATTCTGAACGCTGTGCACCAATTTCGCTCTGCGTTTGCTGTCATAAGGTAAACATTTTATACGGACTTCTGCTAGCTCTGAATTCAAAGGAACAAAAACGCTGACGAACGACTGGAATGATTAAAAAGTGTGCCACGATGGTCCACCATGTTGTCGTTTACTGTGCATGCAGTATTTGTTTATTTATTTATTTATTTATTTATAGCCTATTTCGTTTTGATAAGTATGACTTAACGGCAATACCCGCCGTGTTAGTTTTGAGTTATTTATGACATTTTCTCTCAGACTAATTTTTATCCGCGTATAATAAACGTATTGTTTGTATGCCTGAGTACGAAGCATACAACTTCCGAGATGATGGATGCAAGGAAAATAAGAATAAGGGAAGATAGTTAATTATAAAATGAGCTTGTATAAAATGAATATAACAAAAATATGGGCGTTGATAAACAGCGAAATGTCCTAATATGTTTACTGGCACAACGTGGCAATACAGAAAATGCGAAGTGTCGCTTGATTTGCCAAAATGTTTTGAAACATATCATTCGCTGCAAAACTATTAATAACTTTTTGTATTTTATTTCTTTACACTGGAGAACATATGTTACTGTATCGTAAGAGTTTCATATAAGTAAATTCAATCTCTTCGAACACGAAACAATACGATTTAATTAATTAATTTATTTCTTACGGAATATAAAATGAAATTCAATCCAATATTCACAATTGCGAATTTTAGAAGGATGCGAATGGGTTAATTATGTAAACCGAGTTCCTTTTCATGTCTAGACGGCTGAGAGAGAAAATAAATAAAACAAATATCCTGGTAAAGATTTATGTAAACATATATAGTAACGTATGGATTTATATAAACATTATGTATCATAATTATACATATGTATATATATGTATATCATACAAGAGCCGTTTAAAGCAGAAATGTATATAATATTATTAAATCATATTTAATTTAATATTTTATTCGATTTTGTTTATTATCTTACGTTAAAGCTTGAAAGTGTCTTACATAAAACTTGTAACAATTTTTTATGTTATTTCATTTTACAGGACCTTCGATTCATCCTTCATTATTCACAAATTAACCTTTCCGATTTACACAATTTCTGCTTTCCACGACAAATACATATATTATATCGAGGTTTTCTAACTAAGAATATACCAACTTGCAACTACCAACATTATGCTCACTAAATAAATAAAAAACGAATAGCCATAATAGTTGTCCATCGATATTTTTCCAGGACACATGAAAGCTCTCGGAAATGTAATTAATATGTACTCGAGGTAAGTTCCGCCTGTCGATACTATTTCAATATGAATCTTCACGCGGACCAGCGCCCATTAGTTGCCGTTAGCCTGTATCCACCAAAGTTTCGTCCCTTAAGAACAACGTTATAGTTTCCACTTACTTTCAAGCTCGCGCTTCTTCGCGCTACAGGAACTTAACGTCCTTGTTTACCGAAGTTCGCCCAAGAGAGCCAAGGATTTACCACTGTGACTCGGGGGAGTGAGAATGGTGTTGACTTCGTACACGTTCGATCAGTCCCAGGAGGAGAGGGACTCGAATATACTCGTTTCTCGCTGGTTCGTCCTGTTCCTTGATTTACGCGACGATTCTTACCGATATAGGATTTCGACACAGACAAGACGGAAGAGGCACCTCCTGTTTGCGCAACCGACACACAGTGTCGAGCTACTAATTTGACAAAACTCAATTTTGATATTTATTCTGCGTAACGTGTCTCTTTATTTTTATCGTAACAAATGATGTTATTATTGTAAATATTGTTTATTCTTTCATATGCGCCATGTTTATTAACAATTGTACGATACAACATTTATTTAAGAAAAGTTATATTATTATTGATCGAAGAGTAACAAAATAAGATAAAATAAAATAATATTAACCCTTTGCACTCGGGTGGTGACTCAGAGGCACCACTAAAATTTGTTACACCAGGTTTTAAGATGATTTTTATATTAACAAAGTTTAGATTTAAAAAATTGTTAAGAGTGTAACTGTTGTGCGAGTCCCAAGGATCAATTTCACATGCATAAAATGCATTTTATCGTATAGAATAAAATTCTTCTTCAATACATATAAAAATAATCCGAAATTTATATATTTATATTTTTCTTAAAATTGTTCCAATGGTCAATCACTCTCATTAAAAACACAGTATAAACATCGTTAATTTCAAAATAATTTAGCAGAATTGATTGAAACAATCAAACGTATTTTCGCCCCGCTAGTTCGCATTATACAAATTCATTTTAAGATATCAAAAAGTAAACACAAAATTTGTTTTCTAATATTAGCTGATATTAATCTTAAATAAGAACATGTGTAAGAATTGTCTTAAAAAATGTAATACAATGTACATTTAGAATGCACCGACGTAGAAACATCAATACTCTTATTGTACAAATATTATTCCTTTTTTACGAAATTCAGTTATGAGTATTGTCCACCTAATTAACATTAATCGAAACACCGTGTAACGTTGTCGTAGTCGCAAACTTTGCTCCGGTGTTACGAATAGGATTTGGGATAAACGCCAGGAACCCGCGAACAATCTGCACCGCGTACGAACTGCTTGGAAATGTAAATCACTCGTCCTTCCGTGCATTACGAAATATTAGCCGGTTCAATGAGTAGGACACCCTTTCTTTGGATAACGACGAAATAGTTCGTACATAGGAGACGTACTATACATGTATGCGAGGCGTACCCAACTTCGGTGGCGCGACGGGTTCGGTCCACGTACATACTAAAAAACGTTCCCGTAAATGCTCTCCTTATCTGACCTTGTTTCTGAGTTACTGCCGCGCGTTTTTGTCTCCCAGTAATCCTTCTGGCAACCGAAGTTTCGAAGTCCTTTGGTTTACGACACGGAACAGAAGATAACGTTGATGTACTTCGACGGCGTGCCGAAGACATTTGCCAGCGAATTCGGACACTTGGCGAATTTTGGACGGCCGGGAAAGTCTGCGATGACGAGACGTTTAAGAGCTTGTACTCTTGTGCCGGAATGGCATGGAATAAACGAGGAGAGGGAAACAAGCTGGCGCGACATGAAAACACGATTAAATGGGAACAACTGAATTTGTAAATTCTGACCAGACTGCGAATCTTTATGGAAGACACAAATTGTCGGCATCTGTTGCGGGAAAAATAGGAGTAACCTAAAAGTTGCATTCTTTCTTGTATGATTTTAAAAGGTCGAAAATAATATATTGTCGTTATCAAATGTTTTTAATCTTTCTACTGTTCGACATTAGAAATACTCATTTTTGTCATAAATGCATAACATTCATCGTCTACTTATGATCTTGTGTGTACAAACTGATTTATAGTTACAATATAAATTATATTACTATTTATAGTAATATATTATATATTAATTATATTATAAATTATATATTATATATTAATATATTTATATATATTACTATTTATAGCATAGTAAATATAGTACTAATTGTATATGTACTCGTGATTAGTTTTCTTTTGGATTCGAATGAAAAATTCTTTGGAAATTCGAACTTCCAGAAGAAGTCACAAAAGTATCATATTCTAATAATGAAGATCGACGAAGAGAGGATTTGTGCACGGTCATGAAAGGACCTGGTGTATGATTGCAGAGTTAATTACAATTACGCTGTAGATTTCATGAATTTATAACAAAAATGAATACATGAAGTGTGGAACAACAGAAAGATTACAACAACGAATATGGCTCGTTCATACAGTAAATACTGAAGTAAAAGGAAGAAAATATTTTGGAGCACAAAGGGTTAAGGCGATGTTGATTCAAAAATGATGGCATTTCAGTTTCGCTCCCTATGTCATTCAATTTTCGCGCGAGAGTTCATTAAATAACAAACTGACCAATATCGATTTCGATAAATGTATGTTCAATGCAGGTCATTAAATTCATTAAACAAGATTAGTTCGCAGGTGCGGAACGCGTTGTAACTGATATAACGGGGCAAACGCGATTGTGCATAAATAAATAAACAACATAAATGTATAGAACAATGAATTGTTTAGCTTAACGATTCCGTAACAAATAAGCCGGTTTCATTGGCCATATTGTTAAAAGAGAGTTTAACCGGTTACTGTGATTATACCGTATGTACATATTTGATTTTCTGTATATTTTCTATAAATATTACACTTTGATAAAATATATAATTTAATCAAGAATATTAAAGCATACATCCTTCTTAGCCAATTACAGTAAATTCTCTCTAATTTATGCTGAGATTGTACATAAAAATGGACAATTTGGGAAGAGGAAATACGATTATTCGAGCCACGCGGCTCGCTTTTATAGTTACCGATTGTTAACAGCTATAAAAACGGGCCGCAAGGCTAGAATAATCGTATCTCCTCTTCCCAAATTGTCCATTTTTCTATACAATCTGAGCGTTAATTAGGAAGGATTTACTGTACAGTAATGTCTCTCTAATTGACGCTCAGGTTGTCCAGAAAAATGGAGAATTTGGGGAAAGGAATTGCGGTTCGTTTTTATAGTTGCGAATTGTCGACTACCTACCTTGTTTTGACAATAGTCATGAAGAAATGGCAACACTTTGTGTTACGATGAATATACTCATAAAAAAACCAACTGAAAAAATGAAGCGATTAATTCCTTCTGGGGATTGTTAACCTCTTCCTCTGTAGCAACGAGTCAAACTCGCGATGAAGATTTCACGCGTCATTTGCTAAATATAAAAACTAAATAAAAAATTTCAAAGGAGACAAAGAAGAAGAGAAAGAAGAACATTTGATTCCTCCGTTATCAAAATCGAGAAACTATCGAGAACGAAGAAGTGCTGATCACGTAGTTGTGAAATAAATCGTAGAGCAAAGGGTTAATTCACGGAGAATTGTTATTAACATCGATTTGCTTAGATGTTTCATCAGAACCTTGTTGTACAATCTCTGCTTCTCCGTAGTTCGTTCCTTGGAGATTGCTTGGATCTAGTCTAGTAGGATGTTAGTTCCAAACACGACCAAACAGTTCGTCTAACGATGTTCGAAGAAGATGCCTTACAAGTACTGTTGCAGTTCGATTTTGAAAACAAAATAGTGTAATATAGAACGTTGTTACAACGACTAATTACCAATTCACGCGTTTACCGATCGAAATTGCAAAAGAGTGTGCAAACGATGCCATATAGATAGTGAATCGCTAGTGTCGAACAGTCGGTTTACTGCAAACAAGACGAGTCAGCTAGGAGATGATAATAACGACGGAGGAGGAATCAATTGACCCAATTCCGCGTGCCGGTCCTGCCTGCTGGGCTGCCACCATTATCTAATTTAACTATTTAGGCGACCACTCGCACACTCCCTTCGTACAGGCTGCTGAGAATAATGCCCTCGCGCGGGAAACCTGAGAAACGATATTTAATTTCTGCCACTCCCCCTTCATTGCGCCGCCATTTACTATCGGCAAACTTGTAATGCCTCGTAAATGGATTTTCCTAGGTCCGTAAGAATATCGATTTTCGACTGATTTTTGCTCCATCTCTGTGCCTTTATATAAAAATTTATAGAATGCACGTGTATTAAAAATATTAATAATATCTTTACGGGATTTTGATCACAGTCTGCTAGTCAATGACAGAAATATTTCTTCCATTCCATCAAATGAAATATCTAACCGCGCCATCGAATTCATTGAAATTTCCATTGATTCTAATTTACTACAATTTTCATTGATTCTAATTTATTAAAGTTACACCATTGATTATAATTTAATTTTGTAATACAAGACGGTTTACATTTCATAAACTCTTTCATTCTAGCTACTGATTAAAACAAGTTACTGTACTACCTTTATGTAGTTCGAATATTGCAGCTATTTAATATTCATGCAGCAGAGATGACTTTATACTTCAAACAGAAGGACATATTTTTCATGAACAGGTAAATACAATTAATTTGGCAAATTCCTTTATATTAGTGAAAAATCAGTTAATAATAGAAATAAAATGATCAATTCTATGTATACATATGTACATATAAATATGGTTAATTGTAATATGTGAATTCAATTTAATTTCTAAGAATGACTGGGTATCGATCAAATCGAATTATATTTCATATCTAATTAAATGTTTGTAATTATTTTGCTATAATTTTAACATATCATTGAATCATTAAAACTTTGCTTTGTGTCGCAATGATTCTTTACATCATTTATTTATCAATCAACATATTTCTCGATAACATAAATTCACTAGAAAATATTGTTTTAACACTAAAGTGATCAACGTAGATTGGTTTATTGTTATATCAGCGATGTAAATTTAATATATGTCGCATAATACTTTTTCAAAAGGCTTCTAATACAGTCAAAGCACACTTCTCATTATTATTCTTTTTTCCAAAATCTCGAAAGGCATCATCAATCTTACAGACATAAATCTCAAACTTCTTCGTCCAGAAAAATTAATTTTATGGCTACCAAACTTTCCTGAACAGTCGCTGAAACCTGGGCGTCGCAAATTATGAGTTCACCTACCTAAAAGAGAAAACTGAAAATAACCTTGGAAACTTCGATAAATAAAAACTAACGAAAAGTTTGCTGTAACCATCTTGGAGAACTGTGAACGATATCATGCGACGCATAGTTTCGATCGATCCGCTAATAAGGGAATAAAAATTTCTGGTAATATATTGCGTAAAAATATGTTGTTACTATTTCTTAAACTGTTATTTTGCATAATGACGTTTTTGGCCGGAAATATTCTTCTTGGCTTTCTGTTTCATTGCGTTGACCATGCAACGGGAAGCCGATGCCTTTAGGGGAATAACAGAACTAAAACTCGATACTGACGAAAGCACGTAGTTAGGCACGAGGCGGAGAATGCAACGGGAGGCTTTAATTAAATTAGTTTAGAAGTACCGGATTAACATTCGTTGGCTAATTAATGTTGCGGTCAGCTAACTCCGGGAGATTGCCTTTTTGCGTAACGAATCGTTTGCCGAGATGAACGCGGGAACAAGAAGGATCAAACGTACGAGCCGTTGACATCTTAAGGTAGTTTCCTATTTACCAATTACCTCTGACAATCCCTGATTAACTTATCATTAAACAATATTACTCCTCTTTGTCGTATGCATACGACTGCCACTGTCTTTGCGAGAGATAACTTATCGCTAGAATGTGGATTTTTATGTAAAATAAAAATTGTCTACATCAATTGCAAGAAATCAAAACTGAGTAAAAAATTTACTCTTCTTTTTAATAATTTTAATAGATTGAAAATAATGCAATGAAATCTTTCAATGCTTTCAACCTCTCTGCTATTTTAAATCGAAACTACGCATCTTTGTCATAAATGCATAAAATTTGCGATATACTTATCACCAAACAATGTTACCTACTCTTCTTTGTCATACACACAAGACTACCATTGTCTTTGCAAGAGATAACTTATCGCTAGACTGAGTACTTTTATGCGAAATAAAAATTGTGTACATCAATTGCAAGAAATAGAAACTAAATAAAAAATTCATTATTTTAAATTGTAAATTTATTAAATTGAATTAATTTATTAAATCTCTCTACTATTTTAAATTGAAACCACCCTTTTAAGCACTTATAACAAAAATGATTAGATGACTTAAAAAACAGCGAAAAGATTAGTAGACTGCATGAATACTGTTACATTATTTTCAACCTACCAGACTTATTAATAACGGAAACGAACTTGTATTTGACTTTAGTTTGTTGCACTCAATTTTTGTTGCATTAAACAGCCCACTCATCGCCAAACAATGTTACTCTTCGTCGTCGTACACAAGACTGCCATTATTTTTTGAGAGATATCTCTACAACTTAGCGTTACCAGTACAGTATTTTATTTTTATAGTAGTACAATTTATGACTCTGTAATTGTAGAGAAAAAATGACACATTTGGTCGCTCTTTATTATCACCAGTAAGACGAACGTGAGATGTGTGTACACTCTACACGACCATACGTGTGAAGATGGTGATGCAACTATAAATATCGACAAGACGTAATAATTATAGGGGGGAGATAATGTACCTGAAATACAAGACCGAACAGGCGTTTGTGTCAAACATCATTCATTTGTACGGTTCTCATTAGAATGAGTGTGTGAAAACTGGATGAAAATAAACGATCCTATCTACAATGTACAATCCACGTAATCGTTACGTAGTAAGCACTCATTACTGGAACATAAAAGTATTTTTCTAGCTGATTGTTCATCTCGAATGAAATGAAACGAAAAATACAGTTCTCTCATTTAATTAGTTAGATTAGGGTTCCTTGTTAACAGATCATTTTCTAGCGTGCAAGGTAAGGAGAAATTTGTCCTCGTTCGTTGTACGATATCAGTTTCCACGGCTTCCGTGATACATAATAAGGATAATATAGTACACGAGGGTCCTTCAATGATTTACAGACATCTGCAATTACTTGCCGACCTTGCAATCAAAGTGACACGAATTGCGTGCACGATTTATTGTCGCAGAATCTACCATGAGAATAGATGCACTCACGAATGCCCCGAAATGCTACGTAAGGCGTTTCTGTCGCCTATGATCGGTAGAAGCGGAATATGTATAGCGAACGCCTTCGAACGTGCCCGGTCGGTTCGAAATTCCAATTGGCCACTGCATACATTAACTATTTATCTATCAATGCTTGTACCTGTCTCCTAAATGTGTCGTAGCACTGCGAAATAGCTATCGTAGTTAGCAGTCCTTGTATAACCTTGGATTTATGGGTAAATCGAGTAGTTGCAGTTGAAAATACTAGATAAATTAAAAGAATTAAAAGATGCCAATGCATTATTTTTAATCTTCTAAAATTGTTTGAAACAGTAGGAACTTGCTATTTAGTTACCATTTCTTGCAATTGATGCAAGAAATGGAAACAGTCTAGTGATTTATTGAATAAATCGTTAAAATTTAATAGCTTTTAAAAAATTTTCTGGTTGAATCAAAACTGATATAGAGTAAGAACGATGTCACAGAAAAATTCAATCATTAATTCTGAACGGCATGTTATCTTAATTTATTGATAATACACGAATAACAAAAATGACATTGTACTAGAATTTAAGACACAGAGATCAGTCATTTGCTTGAAATTGAAGAGCGTTGGCAGAAAACAATGTAAGTGCCAAAATTGTAATTTTCTAGGAGGAAGAGAAAACACTGCTATCTTCAAACTGTTAACGAAGCTTCATTTATTTTTATCTTTCCGTGTAACTAACACAACAATGGCTTAAAAACACAACAAAAATTTTATTTCCTACAATAATAACACGTGAATTTATGAAAAAAGCCAATATCTGTCACATCATGAAATCTGCAAGCATTGTGTAAGTGCCAAACTAATTGCTCAAGAATGTCAAAATAAAGAAAATACAAAAAGAAATAAGATATGCTTCCTTAATGTGATATCTTAATTTTTTATCAAGAGGTATTAACAGAATTTTCATTTTATAATATTTCAAATAAATTATTGTAACAATAACTACATTTATAATCAGCTTGTTTTCGATACTTATTTTTTGAGTATACTCTAACAACAGAAGTTCATGTGGTATGTCAGACAAACCTAAACCCTTTCGCAGTACATTGCTTGTCCTCCGCATGCTGCATCGATACTTACATTGTTTTCTACAAATGCAACGCTATGCATACAGCCATTGTCATATATACATTAGTATTATTTATAACTGTTTATAAAAAGATATTCTACCTAAATTGTATATTACCGTATTCCCATTGGGATACATACATAGAATATATTAAGAAGACAATTTATCAACTTCGACGCTCACATTGTTTTCTACAAACGCTCCTCAATTAATCAGCCAATTTTATTAAATGGAATAAACGCAGACGAAAGTCGATCGCCGTGCGTCGCGTCGCATGACGAGACGCAACAACGTAAATCGTGTGTAAGATTTATCGTCCTTCACTGTCCGTTACTACAAATGACCCCCACGTCCATGGTTCCCGACGGTTGGCATAAATCAACAGAAGGAGTTGACGTAATTTTAATATCGGTCACGAATGTCACCGGCGCCATTAATACATTCCGCGAGCGTACGCGACCCGTCTTTGTTTAAACGGGACAGAAATATCATCCGTGTTTGAATTTCTGTCGTATCGCACCGAACAAGATATGTGCCAGCCACGGCGGAAAAAGGAATTTTAAATTAAAAACAGAAGAGAAAGGAAAACAGGACGTTCTCGTGCAAAGGATTCGTATGCGACTGGGTTGACGTTGCGGACGTGACTTCCGCGCTTCCTTCAAAATTAACGAACTTTTATCCGCCTACCGTGCTGCGTGTGCATTCGGTTCTTTCCGAGATAAGATACGGCAAATACGATCACAGAAATCGTTCGACTCTTTCGGATTTCTCCGTGAAACGCTGTTACGTTCAGTTCGCATCACTTTTTGCTCGTCGATCGCTGGCGGATAACATTTCTTGAAGGCTTTCATAAGAAGAAGACGCGATCTATTACATGCTGTAATTAGATTTTCTTTCTGACCCTCGATTGTTAACCCCTAACTGCTATCCTCCGGTCTGTGAGACCGCTGTTAAATTATCTATTCATTTTTATTCATTATTGTAAGAAAAACTGTAAAAGATAAAACATTTTGATACACTCTCTTGTTTCTATTTGATCGAACTTGGACGTCTTTATTATTGATGTTCTGAGCAAAAATAATATATTTCGATTTTTATATATATATATATATATATATATATATATATATATATATATTTAACGTTTCTATAATAAAATATTTGAAATATTACTAAAATAAAATTTTATTCGAAGAATTTATTCGAAAAATGCCCAACTCTGCTCTGTGAGAATGACAAAGCAAGATTAAGTATGCTTGAATTAATGACTTACTTGTTTCCTATAAAATAATCTTTATAATTACAATAACAATGCGAAACCAATCGTTTGAACCGACACGATAAATTTAACGTTGAAAATGCGAACACTTGCGTGTCGTTGACCCGTTTATTAAACGCACCAACGCAATTGTTCGTCGAAACTTTTAAAATAGGGAATCAGGCTCCTAATAAATATTTCAACAGCTTGCTCTATCATTTTCGTCGGTGATTAATTAGGTGGTAGAACCGGTTTCACTGGCAGAGCTAATTTTGTTATTGCTGTGAATTGATCCTCCAGAATCGCTATCCGGTGCAAAAGAGAACAGTATTACGAGAACTTGCATATTAATAGCGGCGTGCAGTAATCAAGATGCAAGATTTCCGGCGTGGCAGACATAAAAGGAAGAGCGACAGCTTGAATTTGCATCGGGGCTGTGCGCCTTGCGAACGGGCGTAACGTCGCGTCGTTTAAAAGTATGACGCGTTCGTTGCAACCAATTCCAGTATTTAAGCCCGAACCGCTTGGTCGTACCGGATAGAAGCATGGGCATTATCTAAAGACGATTCGATCCCATTTGCTCTAATCACGTCCCGGCGTAGGGTGCACGTGTGTTGAAGACCTAAGAGAATTTCTGAGAGTTAATGAGATTTACAGTACCTTGCGCGTAATCTGGTAAGGACGCGTCTGAAGACAAATTTACCCGGCGTGCCTGGTAGTAAACCGAGCCTCTACATCTTCCCATAGTCATCGGTAGTAGACTGTGAATTTTATGGGAAATAAAAATTGCCTACGTTAACGTCAGGTTTACGGAACATTCCTTATTTTGCCACGAATTGTTTAATTTACGATTATTGAAATTATAAAGATACATTTAAGGAGCGTTTGTCGAAAACAATCTAAATACCAAGATTTACAAATTTTGCTTTTTCTTCTTAAAATATTCTATGCGCCAATAGGAATACGGCATGTATATTATTTAGGTGGAATATCTTTTTATTAACACTTTGCACTCGAGTGGTGACTCTCAGAGGCACCACTAAAATTTGTTACATCACGTTTTAAGATAAAAATTTCTATATTAACAAAATTTAGATTTAAAAATTTCTTAAGAGTGCAACTGTTATGCGAGTCCCAAGAGTTAATTTCATATGCATAAAATGCATTTTATCATATAAAATAAAAATACTACAAGTGAGAAAAATGATTTTATATTTACAGTTAAAATAGCTTCGAGTGCAAAGGGTTAATACAGTAATTTCTCCCTAATTTGCGCTCAGATTGCACACAAAAGTGGACAATTTGGGAAGAGGAGATACGATTATTCGAGCCTTGCGTCTCATTTTTATAGCTGTTAAAAATCTGTAAGGCCCAAATTTTCTCATTTTTGTACGCGATCTGAGCGCGAATTGGGGAGAAATTACTGTAGTTGTTACACTTAAGAATACGCATCTGTGTAACATATTTCTTAACTTTTGTAGATAAGTGTATTTGTTTCATTGGACACACATACTACAATAAAAATCGCTAAAGGTCTGAATGAATATTTGTTTGTTATTTATACGAAGCAACGTAAAATAGTCGCTTTAGTATTAACTGCAAGGTGCAGTATTAGGTTTTTGGGATAAGTGAACAGTTTTATAAATAACATTTATTATGATATAATATAACGCATAAAGATGTATAAGTAGGAAATCAATAACAGACCGGATGACTTTATATTGTCAGCAAGTTCATAAAACATCTCGCAAGGCTCATTTTGTGAAAAGTCCCTTATTAAATACGAAATATATGAATATTTTGATTAAAGTTTTCTAATAAAGCAACGGCTTCCACGGTTGTTCTCGCGTTCAGGTGTAATATTAATATTGCACAATGAAATTAATATGTACCGTCAACATCACAAAGAGAATGCATTAATTCATGTTCAACGAAAATGTAAATGCGATAAGAATAAGTTATTACATTGGACAATTTGAAAAATGCATTACTTAACAAAATTAATCAGAATGAGTGAAATAATAATAATTACAAGAAAACAAGATTCCAAGATGTCCAGAATTATAAAATCGCTTTGAAAGCTCATACCATGATGTAAATGGGTTTCTCAAGATAATTCAGTATACCTTAATAAACCTGCGATAAAATGTAATTAAAATAAAATCACAAACGGTCTATAAAGACTGCAACAAGTGTCCAATACTTGAGAACAGCAGCACACATCTCTCATATTCCCTTGTCTGGATAGAAACCTAATGAGCCGACATTAAAAATGTCTTATTAATTATTTGTGTATCTTCTTTTTATATTACTTATTCACAGTCGCATGAACCGCTAGTCCGAGTTATTAACATCTTACTTAGTGTTCTGACTTATAACTTGGTTTACAGTTTGGTGTGTTTTATACAGTACAGTAAGTTCTAAATATAATTGTCGTCTTTGCGATTTTAGGTTGTGTTCTTGTTTAATACTTGCAACATAATCTCGAGAATTTGCGAAGCATCGTACTGCATCCAAATGTTAACATATACATATATGTGTGGATTATAAAATTAGTAATTAAATTTCACAAATTTCTAAAAGTTAGTTACTATCTCCTAATTCACTTATACTGAGTTATACTCAGGTATACTTAATTATACTAGTAAATCATCAACAATTCTAGATCGAATCGAATTTCCTTCATCATCTGTAAGAACTATACATATACTGTTCAGTTTTCAGTGTCCAATAACATTCAGTGTAACTGCTTATAGCAGACAAAAATTATATAGTCACGTGTAACAACAACAATCCTAACTACAAGATATTTTGAGTCGTTCTCTGTTAAATCAATTTAAAAAAAAATAGAAATCTCTTAATTGTATACTAAAATTATGCATATTTTTGTTCATATCCTCCATATTTAATCTTTAACTGTGAACACGGAGTATGGTAGTTTCAATTTCCTACGTATAACTATGAAATATTTTGCAATCAAAATGTGTGATGCATGTTGTATTTAATTTCTATGGAAAAATTAATATCATATTTATTTTATAAACAATATATTTTGAAGAGAGCCTGACAGACTTCGTGTCCATATTGTTGTCATAAATTCGGATGGCCAGATTTATTGTATTTATCTTATTAAACACATCGTATTCTCTTATAAAATATGCTGAAAACGTCGTCAAAAAGACCCTCTAAATATCATGTTATGTGTTATAATTTTAAATAATTATATCCACGTCACACATGTGTGACGCTGTTAGCGAACGTGTTAAGGTAAAACGAACGCTAATTAACGCTCGTCAACAATGAATATTGAACAAATAAGCTGATCTTCCAGCAACCATGTCGCGAAGTACATTTAATTGCAACTCTATCTCCTTTTTGGTGAACCGATGTCTAACATTTTTATAGTGTACTTCATCGATATCGCTCGTACCACGAAACAATCTGTAAAGATCGATCAACAATTGGTTCGATTTTCGTTCGCTGCAAGCCGGCGTTGTGCATCGTGTTAACGATTCCATGAAAATTATATGAGCCGAACGGGTGGCTATTCGTCATTTCCCAAAGTACCGCACAGTACGAATTTTTCAGTGTTCTCCGGCTGGTTGCCGATAGAATCAAGATTCCATCTGCGCGGGAACCATTAAATCTGTCGAGTAGTACAGTAGGCAATAGTCGGACAAACGTCATCGCATTTATCACGGCACGCATCAGTCACCGGTCGTCGAATGAATACGCGAATGTGTATCGATTGCATTCGCGCGCGCATTCGCCAACAAACGGTATTTATTATTACACTCGGCCGGTATGCCGGTGATAATCCCGCGAACATTATTCTTCTTCTCAGCGCCTTTATTCTCCTGAAATATGACGTGAACTCGTTTATCACTATCTCCGGAACTGATGTATGAATACACTGAAAAAGACAATCGCTTGACACGCCACTCGCCGGGAATAGGCCAATGACTAACAGTTGCGGATTTTTAGTTCAGCTGTACATTTATAATACTGTTAGAAAATACAGGATCCTTGTGTTATTAATAGACTGCGGATTTCAAGCATTTATGGCAATGGCGAGCAGTTGCGATCTAAAATCGTAGAAAGATTTAGATGCCAATGTATTATTTTTAATCTGCTGAAATTGTTTAAAACAGTAGGAACTTATTATTTAGTTTCTATTTGTTTCAGCTGACACAAACCATTTTTATTTTGTATAGAAATCCGAAGTCGAATCATTAATCTCTTGCAGAATAACTACGAGTCAGATTCGTGACGAAGTTATTTCTAAATCGAAACAAAATTTGATTCTTCCGTTATCGCAATCTAGGAATGAAGTAGGTGAAGGTGTATAAGAAACGAACGTTGTCTCGTTCCATTAGGAAAATTATCAAAGACGAAGAAGTACTAATCGACATTATGCAGTGTGTCCCAAAATTATTATACGTGGGGTTCCTGAGGTCATTTGAAATCACTTTTTCTTTAGCGAAACTGCAATCCGCAGGTTTGTTCACGAGTTATCAACGAAGAAAAGCAACCAATGAGAGGCGAGCTCGCCTAGCGTTAGGCGGCCGTGACAATCAGCGGAACTGGGCTTCGATCGCTCGTTCGACACTCTGTATATGAAATCGTACTACGAGGAGCTAACAATGTGTTGATAGGTTTCGCAAGCGTGGAATACTTTTTGTAAAAATGAAGGCGTGACTAATGAAAAAAACCTACGTAATAAAACGTGATTAGATTACACGAGACCCCAATAACGTAGCAGGGTTAAAAATACAATAAAAAGTAGATAAACTAAAATAATAATATAAAAATGTAATAAAGAAAAAACAGATTGCAATATTTAGTAAAATGCACAGATCTTCAGATAAGATACTTGGAAAGAGACAGTGACGTAGAGAACTGTCTCTGGAAAAATTGTAAAATTTACAGCATGTAAGTTGGAGTCCGATTGCCGTGTAAAAAAGGAATGAACTCGTCTCTGCCGTTAGTATCTTAGCACGACTATTAGTGGCCGGCGAAGAGAATTTAAATTACTCCATATTGTTCGAATTTGCAGGGAAGTAGAATAAAAGCGAAGTGCTTCGAGTGAAGAGCGTAATTGTCTTAGATTTGGAGGAGCATCTTTAAAACTCCGGAAAATAAATGAACGCAGTATTTCTTCTACCAGCGCTCTGTTCTAGCATAATGAATTGCAGGAAAGAAAGGTTTCTTCTCCCGTAACTACCCACCGGTGTCGAACTTTTGCCCGATACCCATTTATTACAGTGAGAGGAAACGATAAAAAATAACAACAGATTGGAAGCGGGGGGTCTCCTCGATCAGTGAATTCTTAGGGAGTTGTATGTATGCAGCAGAGAATAAGATATTCGTAATTAGTAGACTGAGGATTTTTATGCAAAATAAAAATTGCCTGCATCCATTGTACAAAACGGAAGTTAAATGAAGATTATTTTTAATAGTCTCAGCAAACTGAAAACAGTAATAAGATCCTTAGATTCTTTCATTGTCTTCGTTACTCTGAATTTTAATTACTCATTTTGCCCATAAATGCATAAAATTTGCAGTCTAATAATTACGATCTACGATAAATGTGAATAGAGGGAAACCAATACCTGTCTTTACAAAGTTTCGGAGTGATGAAAGCAGCAAAAAGCTTCTGTAAATTCTGATCGCTTATATCTGAATTATTTCGTGATTCGTTAACACGCGCGCGAATTGCTATGCAGGATCGTAGGCAGTGGTTCTAAGTGACAAATTACGTATATGTAGGTGCAACCGAAACATAGCAATTAACGAGGCTTTCAACGCTGCCCGCAAAAAAGTCCATTAACTTTTGTAATTGGATTACAGCTTCTACGAAATCCCATCCGTGAAAAAATATACTGCAGGCTGCAGCGCACACGGCTGCAGATTACCTCGATATTTTTCGAATGAAATGTTGCAGTATTGTTAAGAAATATGTGCCGATAATTAGAAAGTGTAAATCACTCGTATATAGAATTACGATTATTTATGTTTCACAAAAGTCGCGTGGGTTCTCTTTTACAAATACATATGAACAAGCGACACGCGACGTGTAATTTGTGTACATGAGCCCTTTGAAGCAAAAGTGGTGCACCAAGCCAATTCTTTGTTATTTGATAATTTTACTAGTTTAATAATATCAAATCATATTTAATTGTTTTAAACATTTTATTTGATCTTTCAAAATTATTTTAAGTTAAAGCTTGAAAGTGGCTTACGTGAACAAATTCTAACCAGTTATTATGTTATTGCATTTTACAGAACTTTTAATTCATCCTTCATTATCCACCAATTAATTTTTCTGACTTACATCATTTCTACTTTCATACTTCTTATATAATAGCTTCTTATATAAATAACATTTCATACAATAGTTACACTGTGGATTTTTATACAAAATAAAAATGATCGATATTCATTTCGAAAAACATAACTTAGCTGAAAATTTCTTCTTTTCTCTAATAATTGTGATAAGTTGAAAATGCTATAACATTATCTTGAAATTCTTTCAAAGTCTTCAGAGTTTTCTATTTAGCATATACATTTCTGTCATAAATGCACAAATTCCACGGTTTCATAATCATATTCTGTTCCTCTTCACCTTTTCTTATAACTTCAGTCTCAATCTAAAACTAAATAACTTTCGCTTGGATTCAATAAAAACGAACGAATATCACGGTGTGTAGAATTCATGCTTGTCTTTAAAGAACAATTTCAGAAATTTCAGTTTTAAATCTTGGAATTCAGCATCGGAATAAAATACATTTTGACTCGCGATGCATTTCGATTGTTCTAATTACGTCAGTTTTCATTAACCGTTGAAATGGAAGCTTTAGTGAATTTTTATCCGTAAAATTGTTTCTGTTTCCAAAACAATACAAGTAAAATTCGTATCGTAAAAATGTTCCTGGTTAAATAAATATATTCACTGAACATTAAATAATCGAATCAAATAATCACCATCGGAAGTACCAATTTTTTGTCATGGAAAAATCATCGCGTTGATTTCTATTAAAAATCGCAAAATGCTTCTTAGCTTTCGGCTGCTGGCGCAGCAACGCGCGAGCCAATATTAAAAATAAGTTATATGGTTGTACGTTCCGAACAATGAAAGCTCAGCTATAAATAGCGCTTTCATTATCCTGTATGTACGTATTAGGTGCAATTTATTACGGTATAGTTGTTTCCGAGGGAAAAATGAAAATGGAAATAAACAGTGCCAAGATGACGGCTTTATGGCCAGCTTTATTAGGTTTACTACATCTCGCGTTGTAAACGCTTATCGAAATCTAGAACGTTCTACAACACATTAATAATTAAGCTGCAGTTTGACAAGACAAATAGTCACCGAGGATGGAAACGTAATTATGCCATTAGGGTATTGAACATCGGAGGCGTGTGCTTCGAACTGGTAACACGGTTCTATTTAATACCCGATTCTCCTCGATTCTATCAACCATGATTCACCAAATCATTCTACCACTGTTAGATTATTATGCTGCGCATTCTGACACATTCCAGAAATTATTGCAGAGATAAGACGATTTATTCCAGTGGGATATTCTTGTTTTAATGAGACTAGTTTTCACGGAGAGAATGAGAAACTGAATTTCGATATACAAGATAAGTATTTGTTTATACTTTGGATAATTTGTAGAATAGATTTTACTTTAAACTTTTATATAATATATTCTTTAGATATTATATACAGTGACGCGCATTAATATTCGGACACGATATTGTTAGAAGAATTATTGTTCCTTTTTATCGTTTATGATAGTATTATTGAATAAATTGTTTTCTCATATGATAAAGCACTTCTTAAAGTAAGTAGAAACATAAATTTTGTTTATTTATTGCACGGTGGACCCTTTTGTTTTATTACTTCATGTAATCGCTTCGGTATGTTACAGATGATTTTATTTAAATAATCCGGCGAAATCCGTTTTTATACCTCTAACAAACGTTGTTTTATCTCTGTTGTTCTCCTTGTAGGTGTTGTCTGAATTTTGCGGTCCAATTGATCCCATAATTTTTCAATCGGATTTAAATCAGGCGATTGAGGAGGAGGATGCAGTACTTTTGGACAATTGTATAATAAATATTCCTGTGCAATTCTGGCCTTGTGTTTAGGATTATTGTTCTGATGAAACTTAAAACTGTACGTATACCCATATTTATAGCACTTGTAATTAAATTTTAAAAAAAGTCCAAATACTTCATTTTGTCCATAATACCATCGATAAAAACTAGTTAACCTACACCTACAGACGAGACCCCATATTTTCGGATGAAAGCAAATTTAATCTTTACGGATCCGACAGTCGAAAAATGGTGTGGCGTAAAGTAAATACAGAATTTAAACATCTCAAACTCATTAAAACTAATTGATAATTTCCGTATCTTGTGTTGGCGATATTTATTTTGTATGAAAATACTCGGTCCAATAATGTCACATTAAAGTTACAAGAGATGTACACGAATGCTTTTTCGGTCTTATCAATTTAGAAATGAATATTTTCGGCAAACGGCTATATACGGAGATCTCCGGCTCGAATGAAAATATCAGCGTATTAAGCACAAACTGTTTCTTTCAACGTTTATATCTGGCTCGTTCCCGAGAATCACCCAGAAATGTTTCCTTAATTGCGCTGCTAAACGCGCTGACCATTCCGTCAATTAAATTAATTACAGGCCGACGTCCATGAAAGTTTCTCGATTGCGAGAAAATTCACAGAGCGTTTTAACCCCCGACCCCCTGGCCACCGTTCCATCGAGTTCGTCCTTTTCTAGTCATACCATCGACTTCCTTCCTGCACTTTAGGGTTCCTGCGCCTTATGAATGCAGCTTTCGCGTACCCTCGTAGAAAAAGTACTTAAAACTTTTACAGTTCAGCATCCCCTTTCTGAGGCAGTAATTGGAAAGCCTAGCGGAATAACCGGTCATGTTAAAAAATTCATTCCGTTTTTCTTTCCTTATTATTTTTGGGTCGACCGGCAAACGTTACGCAAGACCCGTGGTTCGCCTAAATCGACAAATTAATGTTTCGAAATCACGGCAGCCATCTTGGTCACGTAAGTCGCGGTTTTAATTACTAAAAAAAACTTGGCGAACATAGCGAAATATTTTTACTTGTTTCTCTGTACCTTTGAAAAGGTACTCCAGAAATTAATATCGCACCCTGTACTTGAATTCAACAGTCGTTTAATTTTGCAAAAATTAGTAGATCAAATTATCCAGATCAAAAAGTTATTGCGTTTTGAAAGGTGAGTGAAGACTTTTGCGACCCACTGTATGTCGATTACAATTAGTTGTACATAAAAACTTATGTTCTAGATCATAATAAAAATTTGTATAACTATAAAAGAATACTATAACGAGTAATATAGATTCATAGATTTAAAGAAGAAAGAAAAATTTAGAAATATATTAAAAAATTTCTTTGTAACAGTGTTAATAACTTATAATACCAACGAATCGATGAAAAGCAATTAGCCGTGCTAAAACGATTAAAATCGAGCTCTCAGAATCTGGGGATCCATTTCCATTTTCGTGTCCTCGGATCAATAATGCGGAAGTTGGATTATCGGATTTATAATATAAAGCGTAAAAATGGAAATACTTTGCAGACCCATAACCGACTACCATTTTCGTACTGTAAAACATTAATACATTGAAATATCGAAGGCAATCTGATAAGTGACGTTAACAGTACACGGCAGAACGGTGAATTAAATTCGTAGCTATCACTGTCACGAATTTAACTAATTACAGATATAATTTTACGTATGAGTCGCTTTTGCGTCGCTCTTCAATCGCTTTTACATTTACGTATTTAAACGCGGAACGTTTATTTTCGAAGTTTTCTCTTATGTAGGCGAATCGGAAAACTAAAACCATGATTGAATATCTACTGTTTACACATGATTACAAACTGAATAATATTTAATTATTAATTCATTATGTGCGACAGATGTATTAATGCATTTTTTAATTTTGTTGTATGGACGGTTCAGAAGTCAATCAGTGTAATCAGCGCAGTGCAAACACATCTTTATCGTAGGATCTTTATCTAGGTCGATAAATCAATATAATCGATTTCTTCGTACATAACCAACAGCAGATAGCAGCATTTACATTGATCATGGAACGAGTTTTTTCGATTTTCTTCTGGATAAGTTCATTTGTATATCATAATAAAAATTGTGCTCTGCATTATTAGTGGCATTGTTATTTTTTTACAATTAATTTGCAAACTCCTTATTTATCTCAATTTTAAGGTGAACAAAAATTTGATTAACACTGATTAACTTTTCAGCTGTACGTATATTTGACAAAATCCTCCTTTGAAATTCTAGAAATCTTTGTTACATACTTATTATCAAAATCTTATTTATAATTTTGAGAATATTAAATATGTTTTGAAAGCTGGATTTGTTCGAACTTCATTCATAGATATTCACTGATATGACACCTCTATAAGCGTGTAAGTAGAGCTCGATCTGTGATTCACACAAAATATGTTAAGAACAAGCAGCATGCAATAATACGGATAAGATTTGATATGTACAGTACTTTGCCAAAAGTCTGAAAACTTGGTTTTTATTATCAACTATACAGCGTTCACTGAAAGCTACTAAAAAATAACGACAACTCTATGAAAAAGAAAATAAGCTGACGTATTTAATGCTAAGTCATATAAAAGTAATACCCGAATTCACTTTTGATCCATTTGATCCATATTATTGCATAATGCTTGTTATTAGCACATCTTGTGTGGATCTCTGATCGAGCTTTATTCACGCGCTCGGTTATATCTAGACTGCAAATCTTTACGCAAAATAAAAATTGTCTACAATCATTGTAAGAAACAGGAGTCGAATAAAATTATATTTCTTCTTCCAAGAGTTCTAATACAGTAACAATAATGTAACAACATTCTGAAATTCTTCCAAAGTTTTCACAGTTTTGCATTTTATCTGTCCACTCACATAAATGCATGAAATCCGCAATCTAGTTAGAACAGCTACGATCTTTGGCTACCACGCCAGCTGTTATTTCGTTTCCCCTAAATCCCGCTAAAAAAATATTTGCAAGAAGATTTCGAATCGCGCAGTTCCGCAGGTTCTATTGCAGTGCACATTTGCGTCATAGTTGAATTTCGATGCGAACCGATCAATTCGTGAATCGTGCCGAGGGATACTGAGCGGCATCCATAAATAAGCATACGACACCGGCTCTTTCTTGCGTGCGCATGATACAAGATGCGGGCTTTTACGACAGCCGCGTTGAAATACGATGAAGAGGAAGACAAAGAGCTGGAGGATCGAGGAAGCGGAGGCGGTAACATTTCACCCAGCGATGCGAGACCGTAGCATCGCGAAAGAACGGCGAGCAACAAATTTTCTACGTCTTTCTTCGTTTTTCCGCTCTACTTCGTCATCGATAAATATCGCGCACGATGACGCTTTCCTTTCGCACGGGAACAGTAAACAGAGACCAAAGATCGAGCGTGTTCGGATCAACGTTTTCCCCAAGTAACTCAAAGAAAATACGGCCGAATAAAATGGAATCCCCTTATACCATGAGATCGGCAACCGAAATTTTCATTCGGCCATTTCGCCCACGATGCGACGCAACTCTTGGAAACGGGCGCGAGCACTCGCTACCGAAAGCCAGTTTGCCAGTTTGGCTTTCGAAAAACGCACACATGGTTTCCTAGCTTAGCTTCGCCGTTCGTGCTGAAACGCTTTCCAGCCGTATCTTTTCCCATTTGGTGGGAGTACAGCGTGCCGTGCGCAATGCCTACTTCCAGTGCAATTTCGTCCAATTTTATCCGTCGATTTGACTGAATTAGGGCATCGGCCTCCTCAACGTTCTCAGGAGCCGACGGTCTTCCTTCGCGATGCTCATCGGTAACTTCCTCGGTCCCGGTTTCAAATGATTTCCACCACTTAATCACGGAATAACCACTCGTCGAGCTTTTTTTCTGACCGGCCGACGCTAATTCTTAATGAATCGCACTCCGATTTTCAGTTATTTTACCAGCAAGAATTGAATTATGAGGCTCGATCTCACGGTTTTTATTCCATGCTCCACATTTAACATTTTCTGATTTATTATTTGTATTTGCGATTTAATGTTGTACATTTCGCGAGTTTGTAGAGTACAATTTACTTGTTTGTTCGTAAGGTTATCTACATGTGTGAAAAATTATTGGTAATATTCCTTAGGCAGTACAATATTTTGTTTTCCTTCGTTGAAACTTAGTTCGATTTTTCTTCATTTTTATTCTGTGTTCTGCATTTTATATTTTACGATGTACAATACTTATTTATGGGTTTATACATTTTATGATATATGTACTATTCATAAGGATATTGTATATGTACGTGACGATTTATTTCTAATACTATTTATGGGATACGATAATTATTTTTATTAACTTAAACTTACCTAAAGTTTTTTCTTTTTTATTCTATGTTTCACATAATGCATTTTGCGATTATACTATTTACTTGTTTATTCATACTCTTTATCAGATACGATGTTTTTTCTCTTTTATTTAAACTTACCCAAACTTCCGAATAATGTTCACACACGTGTGCATAGTTTGTTTAGTTTTCGATTTAATTGAAAGCTTGGGTAGCATTTTTAAATTACGTGATCGGTAAATTACAATTCGGCCGATTTGTAAGCTCATACTTCAAATAAATGTACAAAGTTATCTAAGTTATCTAAGATCTGCGGACGGCATAGTGTTAATTCATACTCCAACGATTCTTAATTCTATTCGAATGATTATCCTTAGGGATGCTCTGATAGTAGCAGGTCATTGTAGCGAAAACAAAATATAATATACCAATATTTTTACGGTTTGTTGAATGAAATCATTTTCTATAATTAATTCCAGGTATAAATGTTTATATTTCTAAATTTCTAATTGGTATATTTAGTTCGGTAATATAATATTGCAGTTTACAAGTCCGCACTCTCCTAATAAAATGAAAACTAGTATCGATTGAGATTTCTGTATGTTTGACTAATTTCCGTATAGAAAATTGCTGAACTCATCACACCACCAGTTTCGAAACATTCTATACACATTATGTTGCAAATTGAACCGAAGTGATCAACAGCCTGGGAAGTTTCGTTGTGCAAAGTTAAAGTTTGGAAGACGCGGAGATGGACAGGATCCTAGGGAAGGCAGCGAGACGGTGGAACATTTCGGAATTCTTGGCATGAAGTTAGGCAACAGAACAGATCGACAGGATACCGAGACGAACTGATGGAGAAATGTAATACCATTTAAAACACTTCTTCGCTAACAGGACACCGCACCGAGCAATTCGAGATCTCGGGGAAGCCGTAAACGGCTGTTTCTAGAAACGATGTATCCGAAGGAAGGTTAAAGATAATTTCGTCTTTATCGTGGCATCGATTGCAAATAGTGGACATTTGACTGCAGCAGAATAATTGAAGTTCCGTTCCAGACGTTCGTTTAGAAGACAAGCGGGAAACAATTAACGATAGAAGTTTACCCTGGATTTATTAAGCAGGAAACAGTAAACGAAAATTAAACTCAAAGCCTTATTAGCTATCATAAAATGCACATTTTATTGAAGTGCATGACGAAACGAAATATTTAACTAATCGCTGAATTCTGCGGTGTCCCGTTTCTTATCATATAATTGAATTATAAGCGAACCGAAATGTAGAGAGGTCCTTTTTAAAATGCACTTTTATCAATTATTTCTCAAAGTCAACGTAAATTCGATCGTAAATATAATATAAAATATCTGGCGAGATTGACTTGTCGAAGATGTCAAAATTTCTGCTTCTTCAATCTTCCACTAATTTATTCGTAAGCGTTATTGCGAGTCTTTCGAAGTCTCTGATACGGGTAATTCGTTCGCGAACTAATTAGCCGAGAAGCAATATAAGTAAATTAATAAAATTCTTTGGTACAATTCTTTGTTGCCTGGAGTCCGTTAAATCACAATTTGTCTCGAGAAGCGAACAAGATACAAAGTGCAGCGCACTGCCTACGTGAAAGACGTTAAGAAGGAATTTACAGTTAGTTCGAGCTCTTTAAGCTCTCCAAAGTCAAGTTTCGCGAAGCGCTTTGCTGAAAAGCTGACGCTGCATCCCATTTTCCACGTTCTAGGGGGGGAGCAGTCTTTATTTTCGGCGAAGCTGCACGAAGCCTGTAAATAGTAAAGAAAAACAAACTCTTTGCGAACAGCAGTATTAATTTCATTACTCTACAACTCCAATAAGCTTCAAATGGAAGTTAATGAAACGGAACTACCGATTCGTCAAACACCTTTTGGTAACAAAGCTTCCATCGTACTCTGTTGGAGAGAAACGGAAACTACTTGAAAACAAGTTATCAAAGTTTTCTGTGTTAACCTCATCAATTAACTGTACAATGAATTTCAGCAGGCAATATACAATTTCAGTGTAAACGCAATGCAATTTCTTCAATTAAATATCAATTGCACGATTCATAAACTGCCAACTGTTTTCGAAAGCATTTACATAATTCTACAAATTGCAGTTCCATTTCTACTTTTATAAAATGATCTCAGAAACATCAGAAACGCATGATATGCAATAGGTAAAATATTTCAATGTTCTAGAAAATTACGTGGAAATATATTTCGATTATTCATTTTGCACACAAGAACGCAATTAATTAGTTTTTGACAGACATCATGATATTTCGACGTTCCAGAAAAGTTATGTGAAAATATATTATCGTCTTTTGTAATTGATATTTAATCGGAGCAGACCTTGCATATAAAAGCACGATTAATTAGTTTTTACCGCGCGCTGTACAGCAGGAAGAAAATATCGATGTTCTCAAAAAGCGATAAAAAAAAGTTTCTATCGTTGTTATCGGTGCTTAATTGGAGAAAGTGTTGCATAGCATTCGCCCCGGCCTTGACATTTTTTTTCGCCCGTCCGAATCGTCGCCACACACTCATTTCCACATCACGCTAATTTAATCTGATTTCACGCGTCAGGTGTAAAAACTGCTGGCCGCAGAAGTGACAATTACGTTCGTGCCACCTACCCGCTGTCATATACGTGCTCCGAAAAACCTGAGGAAAAATCGAACACGAGTAATTCACGTAGCGGTATTACACGTCGCTCCATTTCGCCCGTATCGTTCGAATGACAAATTGAAAAAAAGTCGGAGCACGGCGTCCTATATCACCATTAATTATCACCGGCTGATAGTCGTGCGAGCACGGAGGGACAATGGGAATAATGACGAAACAATGAACGATCACCTTTTTCTAATTAAACTCCGGTCTTGATGTTCACTTGCAGTCAGCGCCGCGATTATTACGTTCTCGGATACGATAGCGCCTAATACGTCAAAGAACAGGAAGATGGATGGCCAGATCTATTTGCTGAAAAACTACTACACTCCTCTCCGACTCATGTCATATCAATTTAACAATTTTGGAGATTTCTTAATGTACTTATTTGTTTGTAAAACGACTTCATAATACGGGTTTTCATTTTACACGCGTTGTTTATGGTATTTACACATCTTTAAACTGCTGAAACACCTACATTTTGACAAATATTAATGACGCTGTTACCTTATGTTATCATTAGACTGCGAATCTTTATGCAAGTCGTCATTTTTATAGGTCATTTCACCCGTCGGATATTTAAATATTTAAAAACCAAATTTCTTCTAATTGTTAAGAAAAGGATTATCACGATAGTTCCACATTCTTTCGCCTTTTTTTCTGGTCAGAAAGAGATTTCAACATTAGAAAGGGATTTAAATAGTTTGTAATCTGTGTTCATAATAATTTCAATTATGTTAGGAATTTTTTTCTTAATATCACTGTGAATTAAAAAGGATATCTTTCAATTTTTATTTAATATCAGCGTTACTTTGCTAATCTGTGCTATTACAAATGAAACAGTGTCCATATTTATATAAACATATGCGATAAGAACAAAAGAATTTTCATTTTATTTTGTGACAGATATTCTCTCGCGTGGAGTTCCGTTAATATAAATTGCCTGCACACGCGCGTCTCCTCGAAAAGAGATCGCAAGGCAAGGGTTTTAAACAAGTTGTTCTGATTCCGCGTCCCGCGGACGCAGGTATGTCAGTCACGCGTGAAAAAATTCCTTGCACCCTTCTTCCAGAAATTCGTCCGCTACTTTCCTGACAACCGAGCTGCCTCTTATTTTCCGAAAAAATTTTGATGAACGTGACGCACATACCCCAACGAAGTTCTGAATTCGAATGACAGCGAAGTGAGTTTCCGAGGGCGTAAAAGTCGGGGAATTTCGTTAGACTAGCAGTCGGGAATTCAAACGAGTCGATTACTGACGGAACGTCACCGTTCCCCGTGCGCCGGTGTGTGTTCGTGTGCAGAAATCCACGCGACAGCGCATCGCGACGCGACGCGACGGTACGGGGGGATGGACAACTATTTTGCTCGCCGGTGTACAATGCCCACAGGGGTGTAAGAGGAATGGACGTAGAAACGCGGACGAGCGGAAGAAAGAGGAGAAAATAAACGAAGGACACGAATGTTGTCAGACTGATAAGGAAGATCGATGCGGCACGCGTAGGTGAAGCGAGCTCCGTTTTTCGGATGGAGAACGTCCGTTATAAAGGAATGCGAGGAAAATAGAGGTATAGGAATTGGAGTAGAACAAGGCACGGAGTGAAGACGGCCAGCGTGCGATCACGACTACCATCGGGGCTGTTTTAATTTCGGAGCGGCGATCGACTCTGCTTTACGAACCGGCTTGATAAACGATGATGCATTGAAGCGCAGAAATTCCGAACTTCGTGAACTCGCATTAACAATGCCCTAATGGAATGAAGAAGCTCCGCGGACCGGCATAGAAGTCTCCGCTCACATACTTTCCTGCACCATTCAATCCTGCTCATACCATCCGCACCTACGTACATTTAATAAATTAAAAAACGCGATTCGAGTCGGAAAGTTCTGTACGGGTTTTTGTTGCTAACTAAAATTGATGAAAATTCAATACCTCGTGTTAACCCCCTACGATGCCATTTTCTTCACCGTTAGAATGATCGGAAGTTTTCATTTCTTCTAAGAAATAATTTGACGATGTTCGTTCTCTCTTTGACGATTTTACTGGTAGATTTTGATAACGGCGAAATGAAATTTGATTTCGATTTAGAAGAAATGAATAACATTTCGATTTAATAGATTACGTACGAAGTCTCGGTCACGAGGCTGACTCGATATTATAGTGCAAGGAGTTGATATACCACTAAGAAATATTATGTCTCAAAATAATTTTGATATTGCCAAATTCGTTTGTATCGAAGAAACTGTTACATGAGTCGCAGAACCAATTTCATATGCATAAAATACAATAAATCATATTAATTGGAAAACTATTTTGGATTTGAAGTTAAAATAGCTTCAAAGGATTGCAAAGGGTGCAAAGGGTTAGTAGTTCACGGAATTAAATTGTATCATGATTTGTTTGTTGTAAGCTGGGAATTTCTATGTAGAATAGACATATCTCTGCCAATAGCGACTTTATTTATTTATTTATATTTATATTATTATTTATATATATATACTTATTTTTATTTTTTATTTTTACTTTCGATAACTATAACTATTTAAAAATCGCAAGATTCTACCATTACGCTTTTCTAATATTTTAACTGCTTACACCTATAGATTTCATCCATACACGCACAAAATTCGCAGTGCGATAATCATGATTTATGAATCTTTGAACGAGAATACCGCGCTGAAATTTTCTGCATTTTGGAGATTTTGGAACAATACATTTGTGATATTTCATTAATTCATAAGAACGGTTTTTAAAAATGTAATTTAAAATACGTGGTTTGTGTCGCCGAAATTTAAATTTCAAGCACGGGCTCGGTCAGATATTATTTAAATATGCTTTTTCGACTTTCATCAGGCTTGTAACGGGTTTAATATCATCATTGGCCTAACGAGATCTATTGTATAATTTTGCGACAAATAATGTCAATTAAAAATTCTGTAGACTTTGAATAAATACGAGATCAGTATTATATATAATCCATTACAACTTCGGCTATATGTATTCTGTTCTGTACTTTGAAATATATTATTAAAGCATAAAATATATGGTTTGGTAATAAATCTTTTGTGCACATCGCGTTATCCTCTTGTAGTATCGTAAATATCACTGTTTCGCATAAACGATATATATGAGTTATCCAAATTACGAATAAAACAATTTAATTGGTGCGGCATGACACCACAATGTTATTTATTTTATTTTTATGTATATCTCATAGCATTTTCTGAGATTTTTGTTTCACTTGATTTAAAGAAGCTTGCCCAGCATTACTATCAGCATCTGGGAACGATTATATAAAGTTCCTTAATATTCTTCCTAAGCATATTAATTTAGATTGTACGAGAGATACTTCCAATCTTTTTATCCTCGGTATTAGTGTGTTAAGATACATTATTAAGATATTGGAATTTTTTATCAGAGATTTAAGGCTTTCCCGGTCCGGTAGCCTACGGCTGCCTCGAATGGAGCTTTCGCATTTAAGCCGTGTTCTTTCGGAAGAAATATCTTAACGTTCCGTGAGCATTAGAGGTAGCTTCCCCAAAAGTCAAATGACGCACTGATAATGGTCTGCGCTTGCTAAAGTGAAACTTGTTCGTGTTGTGGACCGTTGCTTGCTAATTTCACGATTCAACGGTTCAATTGTTCAGACAGTAGCTCTCTTGCAGCAAAAGTATACTTTATTGCTTCTAACATCTCGCTTTACTTCTGGCGAAAGTATTCTTTGTTTCAGCAATGACAGAACGCCTCGATGAAAAGAACGATTTTATATCATGTGGTAATCTATTTACAATTACTTATTTACACATGCATCCTACATTAGATTATTCTACATTTTTTCTGATATGGTACAATTTTATAATAAAAACATTGGAGAGAGAATGACTTCCTTAAGAAGGACAAAGGGCTTCTAACGACAAGTCGAAGATAACTTTCAACCTTGTAGGATGGGTTATCCCATATAGGATGAGTTATCACATATTGACATCTAGATTTACGTTATTATTATTACGCCTAGCGAAAAATTTGTCAAATGAAATTAAATGATTTCGAGAGGGACACGTTCTGATGATACTAGTTTTCATGTAAGTGAACATGTAAAGGACAAACGAACGTCGTTGATACTAGATTTATGGAACCCGTCAAAATTACGGGTTTCATCACTAATTTCTTAATTTATGATTATTCATATCGTAAAGATATATTTACGAGTTATTTATTCAATTTATATATTACTTACGGCAAATGTTTTTGGTGCTCCGTAAATCTAGCGTTAACGTTACTGTATACGTAGGCAGCAGGATGGTAAGTGTTGCTCTCTTTCAGCATGCACTAGGTGATACTAAGCATCTGGGTGGTGCGATAGGAGACACTGATTCTGGTCTATGTACACTTTATTACATAATGTTACAAATGATTCGCAATTTCTATGATACGACGATGCGTTCTACATACATATTCTATGTTCGGTTTGTTCGGGTTGTCGTCAGCTCTGTTGTTTCGTGTGATTGGTTAAGAATAGTTCTTTGTGGCGAAATATAGCGATTTTTAATTGGAAGCGGTTGTGTCAGGAGGAGTTTAGGTTGAGGAGTGAGAAATTGTCAGGAAAACCTCTTTGGTATTATTTCCGGGCGGTAACGGTGTGATTTACATCTCTATTTCGGGGTAGGTCTGTCACACGTGTTGTCCGTCTGTCAGAGCCAAAGAACGGCTCTGTAACAGTTCACCAGATATATCGCCTAACGTGGTGTTGCCGTCGCTACAATTACATTTTTATTATTGGATTATTTACCTCGAACAGATCGCAGTAATTGGAACACGATAATTGGATCAGTGTACAGAAATTGACACACAACTAGAAAAAACTCGGAAACTGACACACAGAAATTAACTTCTCATCTTTCCAAAGGCACAGCAACTCCCTGAAAAACTGTTTTATCCATTTTATTAAATGTTACGTGTTCTTCAAATATTTCAATTATTGAGCAATTCATGCTGACATAAAAACATTAATATATAATTGGAATGTTTTAAGAAGTGCGACATAGGTGAAAAAGGCTATTTAATTTGTAGAAAACTTCGGACAACACTTTAATGGGCACAGTAACTGACACACCTACCCTGTATCAGCATAATCTCCCGGCTCTCTGCTAAGGGTTAAAGTGAATATAGAATTACCAACACTTGGGAACTTTCTCCAACGCTCCAGTTCCCACTGTCAATAGCGAAGATTGAACGGCCGAAGTCTTTAAACATCGTCGACGCTTCTTGCATTATCTACATAATATCCGCGGCATCCGAGGACATTAAAAATACTCGCTTATGCGACCCCCTAATTTGACTTTCATCCCGTTGGCGAACAACGGGAAACTTTCGACGGCGTGGGGGCAGCTTCTGTCCGAAAACAACGTCATCCCGCCAAAGTTCGCAGGAGGGTTGGTTTCTAGCAGCCGAGCGTCGTAAAGAATTTTATTACAACTCGCAGATTGTTAGCGATTTTATGACCGTACTAGGCAGCCGTTCGCAACGCTCCGATCCGCCGGTATTAAAATCTGAAGTCAGCGACGCTCGAGCCAGGAATTTATCGAATCCTTCCTTCACTCGTTTCGAAAACCTTTGTTCACCGTGTCAAGATTGCTAAAATGCAAATGCATGCTGTTGAAATAACAATTGGATGCCGTGCTTTTTATACGATGCGAATTTTGCATAAGAAACAGCGAATATCAATCGCAGGTAAATAACGCAGTGATCATCATCGAAGGACATCGTTCTTTCGCTTATTTTCGAAACCTTTGTTCACGGCATGCGATTGAAGCAATAATTCAGTGTTGGTATTGACTATGGCGAAATGGAAATCAAATTTATATCAGGAAAAGTGAGTATTATATACTATTACTGAGTATTATTATACTATTAAAAAAACGCTATAAATCTTTGACAAAGAGTATATGATGGCTCTCATTAAATATAAAGGAGAAGCCACGAAATGTCAAGCATTAAATATCATTCGTTGATTTGTCGCACTGTATTTCTATACAAAATTGGTTTATATCAAATAAAATCGTTTAGACTGGCAAAATTCAATTCTACATTTCATTTCTGTATGTTTATAATGGTATCTTGCAAGTTCGTATAGAAATGAAACCTTAGTTGTAACACTCAATAGATGAAAACCACGTTAAGGGGTAACGCGACTCTAGAATTTGGTTTAAATTATGCTTTGGGGTATTAGAAATAAGGTGTAATACGTGTAATAGCGGGGAAAAGGTTCTAAATGCTTTTCCAGGTACCGCGGGTAAGTCCCTTGCAGCTCGCTCCGGGCTCCATTTATGTAAGTTCTCGCTATCTGACGCTGCGAAAGAGGTTTGATTAATCAAAATAAAAAAAGAAGAAGATGAGAAGAATATCAATATAGGAGGCAACTGTATGGTACAGGAATCACAAACTAGAGGCAAATACTATATAATATAATTATATTATATACATATATATATAATAAATATTATATCTCAAAACTACATTTTGTAAAATGACCGGAGATATAACTCGAACAGATCTCGACCGATTCACTTAAAATTTACGTCAAAACTGTACAATTGCATTATCTCGGCAAAGATTTTTTATTAGAATGTAAACTTTTTATGTGTGTGTTATACACAATTTTCTATCAAAAATACAATACTTGACTTCCATCGTACGTCCTTCTTAAAAAAGACGATATTTTTTGAATTCGCCGCATCTTTTCAGAAATAATCTTATATAGAACTAAAAAAATGTTGGCTCGTCAAGAGGAGCTCTCGTTGTATGCGTCAAGTAAAAAATTGGAACTATTCTTTGAAATATGCATAATACAAATCTTTGTTCAAATTTTGTATTGCATTTATAAAATTGCATTTATATTGTCATAAAAAATTGTCAAAATTCTTGGGTTGCTAGAGCAATATTAACCCTTAATTTTAAACTGTGCGAGACTCTTGTCTCAGAGTGTAATCATTGTAAAAAGCCTAAGACGAGTTTCTGCCATCTTATTCGGTTAGACAATGTCCAAAGTTACATTCGCATAATAGAATTTGACAATTTCTGATCGCGACTCTCCCGAGTGACCGGCTCGAATTGTCAGCGGGAGCAGCCGAGCATTTGTCGTCCGCCGACTGACGTTCAGGCATCGGGGGCCATAAATTGTCAGCGAAGCGAGAGCAGTGGAGTTTCTTACTCGCCATTCCTGAATATCGCTTTAACAGAATCAGATTTGCGCTGCAATCTCATCCCCCTGGCGCCGCGCGTCATAAGAGACGCGGCCGGAGGTGAAAGGGGTGCGCCGGCCGAGGGGCTGAAAGTGGAGAAGCTCCGCAAAGACGGCGACGCCGCCGCTATATACAGGGTGTCCGCGCTTAAGTGATACAGTCAATTATCTCGTAGAGTATCGAACACACGGGAGAAATGTTTACGGGGATGTAACATGGCGTGCACAGACCGAGCCCGTTGCTGAACACAAATTTTTCTTGCGTCTCCAAACCCTTGCAATTCTCTCTACGATGTAACAGTTTATCGCGACCATTATCATTCGTGGTCGTTGTTAAGGTACCGGAGATAGTTATAGCAACGTCTATATATCGAATATACGAGAGCATCATTATAGATCGTGAAACAAGCAACGATAATCGTTCTTTCCTTTCAACACTTTTATTCGCTCATCTAATTTAAATTAATTTAAATTTCCACATATGTTTCATAGAGGTCTAAATTAAAAGTACATATTATAGTGAAGCACGCGACGCATTGTTTATATTGCAATATTGTTTTATGTACTGCATACAACAAATAAAAAAAACAATAGAAATTACAAACTAAATAGGAAATACAAAAATAAATTAAAAAATTATAAAACAATACAATTAATATTTTTCCCGACATAATACAAATTCTCATCTCTTGTTGGATGAATTCACACCCAAGAACAACGAAGAAGAACGAATATACAAGCGAATTGTTCGACGTCAATTTTCTCGGGTAAAAACAAGTTTAAAAATTGATTTACAGTTCCGGAATGATACGTACAGATGGAAATGATTGTACGTTGAGAGGTTAATGAAATGAACTTTGTTTTCACGCGTAACTTAGTGCATTATTAAAAGCTACGGTCACGAAGTGACATTATTTCCACCTGAAGGGGTTAAATTAATAATGTAAAAAGATCGTTATCATTTTCAAGCGAAAACGCCCTCGCATTGCGTATCGTATCGCCCTCGTAAATATTATTCTCGCGTCTTCCATACATCCGGAGATAAGTGACTGCATCCCTCAAGGGTGGACACCCTATATATCCGTCAGGAAAGAAACAGCGCGAAGACCCGCACAGCAGAAAGCGCGATGATAATTTAAGTATCCCGGTAATGCATTCGCGTTAAATGTAAAATATGACATGCGCGCGGGCATGCTCGGCACGGGGGTAAGCAAGAGGGATGGAGAAACCTAAAAGGATACGAGAACGAAAGGCGGAAAAGAGGGATGAGCCGAGCGGCGGGAAGAGATCGGTACGAATGAGGTAGAAAACACGATTGTTAGCTCGGGAATAACAATGTTTGAACGCAACGTTTTCACTCGCCGAAATATAGGGGAATGATCTAGTCTAGAACCTTCGAAAAATCGAAGCTTTTTTACTTCATTTTATGAAAGTATGTATATGATGCATTCGAAAATATTTCTACCAAAGGACATTGTTGGATACGAGAAAATGATGAAATAACACGTATCTGTGATTTAATTATTCTTATCGAATAAATTATTCCTACAATTACTCCTATCGGTAAAATGACTTATATATTGTTGTAACAATATATTTGTAGGGAGTTTTGTTATAAATTCGGTTCATAATCGATTTTTAATGTAAATTTGATTTATAATTAATTTCTCATAGAAATTTAATTAAATTGATTTCAAACAGGAGTAATGTCAATCACAAATTTATATTGTAGCGAATTTCTAATAGAAATTTAAGTATAGATATGAAATTTTAATCGATATTTAATGTAGATGTAAATTACGACGAGTTTAAAATACAAATCTTAGATTTTAGTATTTAAATATGTATTTTCTTTGAAGCATTACTTATTACTTGGCGACCAATTAAATCGGTTAGTATTAGATGTAATGAATCAGTCGGTTCTTCCATTTTGCAATGGTTAAAATTGTAAAGGTTCTTTTGCGAGTATCGAACAGATTCGTTAATCCTATTATTAAAAATCGCCTAAAGCTTAATCACAGTTGGTGAACGCGTTTATTTCTCGGAGAAATTAGTCGCGTTAAATGCTCTGTAATTCTAGTGTCAACAATGATTGTTTCCCTAGCCGATTCTCTCTGTGTGCATTGGCTGCCACAGAGCAGCCGACACCGATCCTCTGAAAGCATTTCCTACCGTGGCTACGGCTCAAAGACTTTTGCCTGATACATTTTAATCGTGCGCTGACAAAACTGATAGCTTAAATTGCCGTTGTTTCGCGCAGACGTCCTAGCAGCGCCGGGGATCGATTGAATATTCATTCGACTGATTTCACTGGCGAGCTTTACACTTTTATACAATTTGATCCGGTTGTACGGAGCGGGTTACGGTTAGAAGCGGGTTTTAAATAATACGATTATTGGCAATGAATATAAATGGGAAACCTGCACTAATTCAATTTGCGTAATTCATGTTAAATTGCCTATTGAAATATTCATTCGACGGGTGCCGGCTCCTTATTGTTGGATAATAATGGAAATAGATCGCAGCAGAATAATGGTTAACAATGTAACTACGCCTGTTTCGTGATATGATAATGACGATTCTTTCCTCCGAAATCCATTCGATCTGTTTCAGACTGGCCGCGAGAACTGATTACAAAATTGATTGCAAAATTGATTTAATTATTGTTTGCGAAACAGTTTCAGATAATCTCTTAAATACTGCAATGAAACTTGAACTGAACGGAAATATGTAAAAAAATACTTGTTTTAATAAATGCATTTATCGTCCATAATTTTCATTCGAGATTAGAAGTTTCGGATGCATTTTTCTTTCTTTTATATATAACAATTTAGCTAATGTATAAAAAGAAAGGGAACTTGATTAGGTACGTCCGTTGAAACGTTAATGACGATTCTTGTCTCGGAAATCCATTCGATCTAGTTCAGATTACTTGCCAGATTGGTCTATTATTGTTTGCGAAACAATTTCTGACAGTATTCTTATATATTTTAATAAAACTTAAACTATACCTGGAGAATATTTGTTTAAAAGAATGCATTTATCGACCATAATTTTCATTCGGCATTAGAATTTTCGGGTACATTTTTCTTTCTTTTACTACGATTTCTTTCAAGCTTTGATATTAATTTGGTAAAGATTGTATGTGCGGATAACAAACTGTCATGGGATTCTGAAGGAAATAAGGAAAATGAAAATTCAGAAAATCTCTTGCAATTTCCCTTTCATTGCAGCGCACTATAACAAAACGCTAGCAGCATTGTGCGCCGCGGTATTCGCATAACAGTCAGCGAGGCTGGCTTTTGTTAAGACTCGTTGAGCAGCGTGTAACAACAAGGAACATTGAAACGGTCGTTTGATCGATTGCCATGTAGCATGTAACAATATGTTCTCTATTGTAATAGTTTGATAAAACATTAAATACTGTACATTGAACAATGTTTACTGGGTACATGATATGCACGTGCCCGTCGCAATCTCAGGTATACTAATAAATATAATGAAATCTCCGTTGCAACGTCACATGATTTTCTCTTAAAAAATATAGATAAACATTTCTCCGTTGATCGTGTACGATAAGACATAATATCAAATAATAGTTTTCAATCATTGTCTCCTTGTTTTGCTAATATTGAATAATTCCCACCTTGAGCTAAATTTTAGTAAATCTCATTCGAAGAATTTATTCGAAATAACTTTCGAATGAAACTCTGCTTGAAAAATTTATTCGAAATTTTATTTGAACAATCCCCAACTATTCTACATACGCCCAAGTGCATAAGTAGGAAGTCGTGGACTAATTATGATAATTATCTGATAAAAGTTGTGGAATCATTAATGAATATTATTATGATTTTTGTATTTATTTTGTACTGTATTGGAGAATTGTTTTATCAATAACGGATTTAATACTTCGCCATTACCCGTCGCGAGCTCTTAAAACCCAATGCAGTACTACTAAATGTTGCTAAATATATATAGAATTTGTCGATATACATCGCTTTATAGCATTAATTCATATTGTATATCACTTATTCATTAAAAATGATAAACGTCCCCATACTTATGAACGCGGGTGTTCATACAAGCCGAGTTAGGTTAGTTTGTACGCAGGGGAGGATGAAGCGACGTCGACCATAAATTTCCTGAATGATTCCAAGTAATCAATCGACCCTTATTGGTCGAGTAATTTTCGTTGACAAATATTTGCGCAGCTTGTGCGAATAAAACCTGACGTAGGAATGTGCGTCACGTGGACGTTCATAATTTTAAATTGCTATTAAACTAAAGCTCAATTCGAACTGTGCCATCATGGCATAGCTGCTCGATGAGAAAATGAAGCACTATTTCTGAATCGTTTTCAAACCGACAACTTTCGGACGCTAAAAGTTGAAAGTTCTACTTTTGGCTAGAATGGTCAACTAATGGACTCCTGAAATTCCCGATTCCATAACGTCTCGGTTCTATAACGATTATTCATGTCGACTTTAAACCTTAATGAATATACCTAAATAAATAGTTATGAAGGCGTACATAATTCATTGCATATGGAAATAGAATTGCGAACCTAACAATTATTAATAAGTAGATCATAGTTATTATTCCATCTCGTTATGCATAATATGTCTTCCGTTGATTTTTATGCAGAAAAGTAAGAATAATATAATGCACTTTGTAGCAGAGTCGGGCAAAATTTAATTTGGATGATGAATAAAAGATAAAGACTAACGAATAAAATTTTATTCGACATTATCGAACAAATATTCAAACGCGCGCGCGCGAACACAAATTCATCCGAATAAGAATTTATTCGTAACAGGAATTCACACGAAGAGTAATTTATTTGAATAAAATTTTTCATAGTTTATCGATTTATGTTTTCCACATTACTTTACAAATCATTCGAATAAAGGATCATTCAAATAAAGAATTATTCCAATAAATAGGTAGAATAATTTATGATGAACAGTGAATCATTCGAATAAGATATTTGACTAGAAGAAATTCATTTGGATAATTATCTTAGATAAATATTTATTCGAAACAATCCGAATAATGCTCAACTCTGCTATGGAGCAATACTTGGTTTCAATTTGTAAAGGTTAAATGGTTGTCCAGTACACTAATTAAATGCTTGGTTAGTATATTTTTAGAATCAAGTAATTAAAGAGTCCAATGCGCGCGCGACCGAACCCAGAACTGCTTATCAAACAGATGAATCAATTGATAGTAATGACTACTATTTATTAACTGAAAGAGAGAAATTATAAGATAGCTTTGACCGTGTTTTTAATTCTTCTTATCGTCCCCTCGATTAACGACAGCGGCACTGTAATCTCTGTAAATATGTTGCTTATAGACAACGCTCAGATTAAACGTGTTAATACTGTTAATGAAAAGGCAATTGAATATCAGGCTAGATGGTTTTTAGATAAAATTTGTGTTTGAAAGCATCGCGACTGAAATATATTCGTTATTTACGTTTTGAAGTTTTACACATTTTACGAGTTACAAATAATTGATACGCAAATGAAATGTTAATTGTCTTTGCGAATAAAGATAATTTATATCGATGTCATTATTCGTTAAGTCTAACGACAATCAAGAAATCGAAGCTCGCCTATTTTGTTTATGATTTCTTCAATTGCATACATAGTATTCTTTTATTGTAACGCAGATTCAAGTTGAAACTTTCGACCTCCAATGCAGATTATACTGCCGCATATCTACATTATATGATACCATAGTTTCTCAGATCGATAAATTACATTCTTTTCAGAAGGAATTTACTAGAATTCAATTTTTAATCATTCTTCGCGAATGACGAATAACTACATTCATACGAATAAGAATAAAATTTTCCGTATTAGCAGATGCACATTCGTGAATAATTAATAAAGATTGTATTCTTATTTGTAATTAGCGAATAATGAATACAAATTGTATTCGCGAGTAACGAATAAATTTTCCGTTCTCATTCGTTATTCGTCGATCGAACGAATTTTGCCGAACACGAATATTTTGGCTCACAGATTTCTTCATATGACAAGAACGTTCGCCGTGGCCGTGACGTAATAAACATTGGAACTTAAAAAAGTTGAAAGTTCGCAGTGGAAGTTTATCCGTAGAAGCTCCGAGAAAAGTCGTTTATTTGTTTGCATATGCCCGGTTGCGGATTTTCCGGGAGGAGACTCGGCCCCGACGAGAATTTCCCTCGGAAGAGCTGCATCGAGGGAAACGGAGGACGACGGCGGGGGTTTACGATGTAACGGAGGGAATGAAAAGCGTACGGAAATCCCATGATGCGACATATAACACCGGGGTAAACTCGCGGACGTGTCAGAGTCGCGGCGTTAAAGCACGTTCACCATGAAACGATTCTTGGTGCGTACATAGAACGCCTAGCCTCATTTATGCAGCTGCGTTTCTCTCATACGCGGCATTCGATAAAAACCAGCACTCCAGAATTCGTATACACGAAGCGCAGACTATAGCGAGCACTCGATAAACAATGCCCCTCGTAGGAGAAAACAGTCAGCAACATTTAGTTCGGCTGAATTCTACGGGACCTTGTGCGACAGTGTTTCTTGGAGTTCATAGCTCTCGTGAAATGTAATTGCAACTTAATTTCGTACGAACGCGAATTAATTAAAAGTTTAGACACTTTTATAGACCTTGGGAAGTATAGAGTAGAAGGAATAGCCGGCATCTTTGGTTAGATCTTTGTTTTCGCAGAACTTTCTGCAATTAGTGTATTACAATCTCGGAAAAATCGTGTTGTGCGTGATTCAGCGGGAATTCTGTTGAGACTCGGTCTTTCCTTAACCCTCCACCGTACCATTTTCTTCAGTTACAATGATTTTCCGATTGCAGTCATTTCTTGGAAGAAACAGAATGTTTCGTATTCGTTGCGTGAATGCTTAAACAGTCGTGACAAGAGAACAACATTTTATTTCGACTTACAAAATCGGAATAATATTCATATTTAACTGGTTATTGTTAAATGTTAATTTAATATAGAAGACCAGAGAATTACATTGTTATAAGCTTTAATCGGTAGATTGTGGATTTTTTATGAGAAATTGACAAAACGAAAATTGTCTCCAACAATTGCATGACACAGGAGTTACGTAGACACATTGATTTCTATCATTAATCACAATAGTGAGTTGAAAATAATACAACAGTATTATATAATTACTTGAATGTTTTTCCTGTTATACAATTGATGTACTCGCTTCCATCATAAATGCAAAAAATCCGCAGTCTACTAATCAGGAACGCATGAGACTAGATACTGTGTTCAATGTTAAAGCCTTGTAATTTGCTGATAACTAGACTGCGGATTTTATGCAAAACAAATGTTACTGTATTTATTGCAGAAACTACGCATCTCTTTTCAATCATTTTAAAGAGAGTTTAATCTTTGTATCGTTTCATATTTAATCTACCCATTAACGCCACAAGCGCATAAAATTCATAATTTACTGATAACCATTAGGGATAGTAATGTATTCCATAATTGCAAAAATTATTCGTTGCATTATTTAAGCATTACCATTTAGTCCTTTATATTAACCAAATGCTTTGATGAATAAACAACGAGGCAGTAATATTAGGTCGGTGTATAATTCATTTTTATAGATAACTGAATTGATTTACTGGCTTTTTTGAATCACAGATTTTACAAATATATAATAAGTATTTAAAGCATATATTTTACGATATGAACCTGAAGTACTTATAATTGAAATAAATACTTCCTTTATTCAATAGGATTATTTTTTTTCATAAATATTGCTCTTAAGAAATAGAATGTCATATAATTAATAGAAACTTCGGCACATAAAATACCATTTAAAATAATTATTTACAATACATTTCAAATACATTTGACATAGTATTTCAATTAATAAACTGTGACATGTACTTATTTCTATGATGTCAAATAAATCTTAAAATATTTTATATGAACAAGAGTATTTTATTAACTATTTCTAGCTATTATTAAATAATAGCAATTACAAACAATTTATTTATTTTTTATTTCAAATACGACAGAGGAAATAATCCTCCAAATAATATGCAACAGAAGGCTTTATTGCAAGGAATCTGCATTCTGTATTATTCTTTAGAAAAATGTTTCTTATTGTCGTTTAATTTTAATTTTCGTTTAGTCATCATCCTCGAAATGTCATCGAGGATGTCACATTATAAACCAGATACGGAGCTGATAATTATCTCGCCATATTATGTCCAAGAACAATTTCACAATTATCTCAAATACTTATTTTAAATAAATGTAAAATAAAAAAAAATGTTATTCAAAATAATAACTATTTCCAATCAATACCTTTTCAAATATTTTTATCCAATCTAAACATGATTTGTCTACGCGATGCTACACGTTGGTATAAAAGTCGACGAAACGTATAAGATAAAAGTAACGATATAAAAAAGCAGAGTCATAACTGTAAACGAAACTGCCGCACAAATCGTTTTGCTTGGGAAAACATTACGAAGACAAGATTGCAGTGCACACGCCCACAATGTACTGGGCGAGCGACGTAAAAGAGAAGAATCCACCGGCGTGCAGGCACATTGTAAAACAAACGATGCGATTAAAAGTGTCCCCACCGATCCTGCAGAACATAACCGTTTGATGCATTGGACGTCGTGACCGGTGCATGAAGCGAATAAGCGCATAAATTTTAATAGAGAAAACGTCGAACCGCGGCATACTAATCTCTGCAGTCTGCATTTCCCACGAATGTATCGTATAACGTTCGATTTTTTTTTTTTTAAACACGAATTCGTAATCCGCTCCTCGAATAAATTACTTCCGGCCATAAATACGGAAATGTTGCCCGGTGCAATAAAATTCCGCGTATTGTTACAACGTTTTTTCATATAATACCGCAAACGCGATTTGTTACTAGGAATTTCAAGAGAAAAATATTGCACGAGTTAACTTTAACAATCCCGAACGGGATTGTTCATTGTTCAAATACTTTGTGTTCGTTTGCCTTCCATTGCGACGTTACCGGAATTAATTTTAATATGTTTAAATAATATGTTCGACGATGCTACCTTGGTGTGAAATTACGTCGTCGATGTCTACAGTTTTTTTGTATTTCACACATTTTCTATTCCGAATATTGTAAAGAATTCAATTTCCAGGTAAAAACGAAATTACATTTCGTTATCACGGCATGGCACTTGCATTTGCGCCGAAAGGTGCAGCACGCTAGCACTAGAAGAACAAAAGGTAACAAATCATCCAAACAATTTGATTCCATTCCAGGATTTCGCCGCCATTACCAACTATTTGGAGAACGCAGGTTGATGCAAATGCGTGAGACATAGGGTGCGCATACATTTTAAGGCGGACAGAGGCCGACAACGAATTCAGCTCGGATCTATTGAATTCCGCAACGATGTCGATGATATTTCTGTAAACGCGCGATACACGCGGTCACAAGCAAGAATTGTACAGCGTGTTCGAACATACGTACTTTACAGCCGTCCGCCATTGTAATAGCAGAGACAGAGTCGGTTGCACTATTAAACTGGCCGTGTGCACGCGCACAATCTACGTAATAACCTCTCTTTAGGCGATCGATAACTCAGAAGAGCGGTCGTTAGGCGTTGTTCCGTTAACGTTGATCGGATGCGCTGCCAGTTAAAGGATTCTCAATACTCGCGGTCCAATTTCCAACCCCCAGAAATCCTTTGTGGACCGTGTCCCAGAAAGGGGTTCCGACTCGAATTCGAACGTCACAGGGATCTCAGCGACTGACCCTGTTTCGAGTCGGATCGTTTTCATTAGGAATTAATCTGCGCCAATGGATATTCACAATACTGGAAACGATCCCTGTGTGGGGACGTACACAGAAGAGTGTGATCGGCAGGGGCACGTCAAAGAAAAGTCACTTTGAGAACGGCATCCTCATGGGCACGTTTGACACATACTATGCACTTTAGATATCGTTTAGCAGCATCAAAATATAAAATCAATTTTCTGAATACAAAAAATACGATCGATTAATTTTCGAAGATGACGACTAGATGGCAGATCTTTCTGTATTTATATGAAATTCACATGTATTTACAATTTTTAATATGTTTTCATCGTTAATTGCTTTTTACCATATTTTAGGAATGTTCTGGGGGTGTGGTAATTTGAATTTATTCTTCATTCTAGTTTTCATAAAATATCCATGAAAATTTTAATAAATGAACATCTGCGTGATGAGCTATGTCCAATGTCAGACATACAATGGCCCACGAATCGCTTGAATTTTGTTGAGATATTAGATTTGCTACAACTTAAATTTCTATTAAATCTAATAGAGATCTATTAAATTCTATTAAATATAAAATCTGTTATAATTAATGTTATTCTGAATTTAAAACCAATTTTATAATTGGTTTATAATTTCTACTTATAATCTATTGCAAATTGAACTTCTAGTAAAAATATATTATAATATAAATTTTCTATTACATTTCTCTATTAATGTACAATAAAATTTATTACAATTTAAATTTCTATTAAAAATCTACTATAACTTAAATTTGTATAAAAAAACTATTATAATTAATTTTAAAAATAAGTAAGAACCTCACGCTTGTTATCTGTTTATTAATATATTTATAAATAATACTAGATGCAGTGGTGTTTGTATTTGCAATAAAAAAAATAGCAAAATAAATAGGATAAATCGAACACAAAAATATGAAGAAATGATTTTGAACGCGATAGTGGTATCTTGCTATACTATTATGTAGAACAATCGAGGTGGAGAGCAATTATATGTATAGCTCCGAGAAACGTTCACCAGCTCAACCTTGACACTGTAATTACTTAATTTGTCCTAGGATGGATTTGCAGTAACATGGAACAACAAGGAACATGCAGCAACAAAAAATACGTTCAGTGTCGTCATCGACTTCCTTCCAAGCGCCTCTGTTCCTTTCATGACGAAGGACAGTTCTCCATTGTTTCTTTTTGTTCGTTTGACGTGCAATTATTTCCTGCATGAAACAACCTGTTCTTCTCCTTGAACTATAAAGTCGTTTCTGTACGGTAGTCATGTTGCCGTTTTATTTTAATAGTAAGGTTAACTAAATGGTAAAGATTAAAATTTTCTTCAAATAACAAACAAAAAGTTGGACACATTTACAGTACTGTTTACTACATAATAATCAGTAATTTTTATATCGAAAATTACAATTTACCCGCTGGAGTTGGTGAAGCTAAGATAATATTGCATAATATTGCTACTGATTATATCTATTATTGATAATGTTGCGTGCTTGAAATGCAAATCGTTAATGTAGATTTTAGTAGTTTGGCGGCGGTTCGTAAGGATGTGAGAAATGGTAAAGGAGTGGGGAGACGTTTCGTCCGGGGCCCGCTAGAGGACTCATCGGTAAGGCTATCCTAGCGGGGCCTTGCCTTAGACGTAAGGGTAGGACGAAGTCTCGGTATATATATAGGGATCGAGGCGGATCGGCTACTAGCGGGAAGAGGAGCCCTCTGCTGGCAGGTCTGGAGGTAGCCGCCACAGTAGTATTTCCTTAAAAAATGTATATTAATCGCTCTCTTACTCTCCCTACAATTAGTTTGCAATTTCCGATCAGGATCTCATTATTGTAAATATCGTATTCATATCTGCCATAATTTACATGCAATCAAATATTTCCACTCACAATACATACAAGATCGAAGCGTAAAACAAATGTGAGAAAATAATTCAAACTGCCCTTTCCAGACCTGAAATATTTGTTTCGCCCAACAAGCACTGGTATTGATTTTTCATTGCCCACCATATTCCAATTCCAAAAGTATGAAATCGACGGAGAACTCTCTTACAGACAAAAACTTCTCGCTTTCAACATATTTTTTCACCCAGTTTCACTGCTCATATTGAACGGACCTATGTATGTAACGTAAGTTTCATGTATAAAAACGTTTAACAAAGCGACATAAAAGCGTTGTAAAATGTCACACGGCTAATGCATGTCAGGTGTCTAACATGTGAAAAACTTCGATGCTTTTAAATACGTCGAATACAAAGCTGGTGAACGAGGATGTCAAGCTCATAATATGTATAATAAATCATCAGATGAAAGTGCGACAGACATAGAGTAGCCGTTCTTCTATTATACATACGCGCGTATCTGTTGTTTCAGATTTTTTCTAAAGAAACTTTTACAATTTCTAACGATGTTTCATAGCTTTGTTTACAATGAATTTGCATACAAATTGATATCGCAAACTGTGGACACTTTGTCGTGATACAACGATATATATATCTGATATATTTATATTTATTTATTAATGCTTTAAACCAAACAGTTTATTTAACGAATGCATATTACTTGTTCCATATTCTTGTTCCATATTACTTAGTGTTAGTTTCTGTATTCTCATGGAATATTGTTTAAGAAAATTATAATTATAATTTATACAATTATAACAGAAACGCAATCGTTTTAGTTAATAACTCCGTTATTAATGCATTTACGAAAAAGTGCTGAAGCATGAAAATAAATTGGTTCGAAGTGCACTACATGTGTAGGCGTTTAGATATTTTTTAAGTGCATAAGTGCATGTGCAATTAACAATTGCATCATTTCTTTAAATGGAAATGCATATTTTTTGATTGCGCAAATCGATCCATCTGTTCATATTACGTAGAAAACTATTAGGCTATCATGGCAAAATAATTATTAATTCTCGAGATATTTTCAGAACATGTCTTCATTGAAGAAGATGCTCGAACGCTTCTCTATTACATCGCAAACGTTTCTGATAAGAGCCGGTAATGAGGAAGTTCGTATCATTATATAAGTTGGTAATATCCAGTGTTCGTTAATGGCGCAGTATTCTGTCGTAAACATTGAAGTGTATACATCTAAACTCATTTGTTGGAAAATATTTAATAGTATACAATATGTTGCAGCGAGAATTTTCTAACTGTCTATATTGCAACTGTATTCGGAGGATTGGATTCAATAAAACTTCTTAGAGGAACATTGAGATTTATAATGATTAGAGAGCCTAAGTAAATATCGCAAGATGGAATATTAAATAATATGTTATAGTCTGTAGTAAAAATAGGATGTTTTTCAGTAGTCGCTAAACTGGGTCGCATTTCCAATAAATTCAGATTTTCAATAAACAGAAAGTATTTCGTTCATTAATTAGAAAATGTAATTGTCAGGTCTGTATTGTTTTTAAACATGATTTTGTTTGAAGTCAAGTCAGCATAACAATAGCATTTGAATAGGTATTTTTTCAGCTAAAAAATTCACTCGAGCTCGGAAAGAAATAAGTTTGGCCTCGCTTAACAGAATGTTGATAGGTGTGTTTGTTCTGTATCGTAATGCCAATCTAACTACAAACAAACTGAATCCGATTTAGTTTTAACACAGGTTTTCAGTTTTAGGATTTCTCTGATTGAGTAATTTATACATTTTTCCCCAGACATTTATGATACATGCATATACAGCGTGGACTTAGAAGTTTCAGAGCAGTATATTAGGGAAGCTTAACAGTGGTTCAAAGGATCAAGCCACGGAAATTAAGGTTCCAAGAAAATTCTGACTGGCAGCCGAAGTTCTGTTTGCTACTTCCAAGGGAAACGTGCGGAAAGTGTAATGGTCGAAACGACTTCACACCTCGAAAAACAAGGAATCAGAAATTTACCGGTTATCAGCGAAGTATCAAACAGTTCGTGCGTTATCGAGCTTCCAGTTGCGTTCAGTTCAGAAACAGTTAATTAGCTGCAGAAGTAATTAAGGTTTCAATTGCGCAGATATCTTATCAGTTACGTACTTAGCAACGTGAAGGCAATTAGGCCCGTGTTTGGCGTTAGAAATTTAGCCAAATGCAATTCCAGATATTATTGGCTTTATACGAATCGGTTCAATCTGTTCATTGCGCGCGTTAATTATTTAGAGGCTCGAAAATCGAACAAAAGTATTAATAATAATGTATTAATAATAGGACAAGAGAATATTAGATTAGTAATAGAACAGAAAGATTGGATTAATAATAGAACAAAAATATTAGATTAATAACAGAACTAAAATATTCATTTTAACGAATTTTATAAGAAAATCGAAAAATGTTCTTTCGCTAGGATTCGAATAATTTCTTTGAGAATGTTTCCCGACTATCTCCATTAAATTTGGATCGTGCCCGATTGGCTAACTTTAATTATTTTACTTTGAGAAACAGTAAAAAACTAGATTCCTTTGCAACAGCTTTTCTATCCGCGCAGAATACCGAAGCGTAATCGAAGGTAGACGAGGAAGTTAATGGCGCCCACCAGTTAGGATGGCTCGTAAAAGAATTTATCGTAGCTTCAAATGTACGTCACGTGCAGAGTCAAGTTCGATTTCCACACGGGAAAAAAGATTGGAAGAGCAGCGTGAACGGAAAACAAAAAATCACGAGAGCGAGAGGGAAAACAATCCAATAGTAACGGAATAATTAACAGTGCTCCAAAAAAGCGAAGTCGCATGGTTGTGTCAAGTATTGCGTCAACTCGCGCAGAAAATAGCAATTTCTCTAAATACTTGATGTATTTGTGTTGCTACAGTGTTTCATTAAACGTACCGTTCACCATCGTTCTAAGTAAAAACTGTCTACATCGATTGCGAAATACAGACATCAAATAGAAATGTGTTTATTCTTTAATAGTCTAATCATGACTTCAAACAGTAACGTGTATGAAATTAATTTGGCTGTCTTTATATAAATTAGAAGACCATATACAGAGCATATACACTGCCCGCAAACCATTCTGCTATTTTCCTATAAATGTTAAACTTCCTACTTTAATTCCACAAAATTAAAGTTTCGTGTACATTCTTAGTCGTGTTAATTGCACATTCAATTTCAAGCATGAGAAACTTTCAATTATCCGAGTTCCCAAGCGAAATGATGCGGTACGTTGTCAAACATATGCATTAAAACGGTAAATCGTGTTGAATAACTGTAAAAAACACAGCATATTTTACATTTTAGATTAACGAGAAGAAAGTTGCAGTTACGAAGCTGTTTATTGGAAATCAAAAACGGCTAAATAATCGGCTTGAATCTCAAACGACGTCAAGCAGTTCGAATACTTGTTGCGCTAAATTCCCATGATATTATGATTCGCACATCATTGGGTAAACATACGCTTGAAATTCTATCTGGATTTCGTTAATTCACAAAGTTGAATCATTTAATTATAACGCGTTGCACGTACCATATTTATTAACCACCCTAACACAACGATTTATCAGTCATGATAAATTTTAAATGATCGATGCTTCGGCGTGACACGAGATTCGTTGAAATTATTGTGACAGTCGATCATACCGGTTAGCGTTTATATAATATCTGTTCCATGAACTGGTAAACTGCAGTAATGTGTTAGCACAATCACGGAATCGTGTCGATAAAACAACGGTTCCATAATAACAGCCGTGTCGAATCTTCAGATTTATGGTGCGTCAATAACGATCGAGTTTGAGCACGAAGACGATAGGAGTGCACGTGTTTGCCAAACACGTGTAGCAATCAATCAACTTCCAGGGCTCTAATTCCAATGTTGATTTGACGACAGCTGAAAACACAAACTGTCCATCTTATCTGGAAAACAACGGGTCCTAGGCACCCGCATCATAAATCTGGCTGTCCTAGGAGCATCAAATAATACGTCTTTGTACCGTGACAGTTATGTAATTGCGCATAGGATAGATTTGGGTCGGTTCGTGATATCGGTCATTCGTCTATAACTGCGATTTGACATATCCAGTTTACACGAAAAACAGAGACTCGGCAACATACAGAACGAATCATGCAATTTGATGTTATCTTTCTTTTCTTTTTGTTTCTAATATATGCACGTCAATGTGCATAGAGCTAATAGCCCTGGAAGGGATTCCCAGCTTAGATGAAGAAAAAAGAGAAGCATGGAGAACGTCCTCCTCCTTAAATCTATAAATCTATATGACGTGTTATAGTTTTCTATTATAGTTACTCGTATCACACATACACAATATAAATTTTAATTATAATCTAAAATATAAGTCTTCATGTATATGTAGTTGTAAACCATGTGATCACTAAATGTGCTCGCAGTTAATGCGACTACACTATAAAATAAACAAACTTGTAATAAAGCTAAAAAAGATGTTGATATTCTACTACATCTTAAAATAAGAGAATATCGAAATTGCGTTTGGTTTAGTATAGGAACAATCTTCTATATTTATTATTAATGCAAAATAAAAAAATTTCCTACATTGTTTGCAAGAAACAATAATAAATTGTTTCTTCTAACATTCTTGTTAACGCGAAGATAGCATAAAGATATTATTAAATTCTTGTTATGTCTTCACAATTTTATATTTCATCTACACAATTTTGTTATGAAAGCATAAAATTCGTAGTCTATTTACTATAATTTGATGCGAAAATAAGTGGAACACAATACTTCTCTGCATCACAATTGCAAGAGGTAGAAATTAATTGATAATTTCTTTCTCTCTTTGATTATATTAAATAAGTTGATAATAATTCGACGACATTACATTCAATTTTTCTAATCTTTCTACTGTTACGAGAACAGCATCAATGTAATTCTCGATTATAAGAACCGAGCTTTTACTTCTTTTTGCTTGCCTTTGTGCTCTTTATTCAGCTGGGAAACGTAAAGAAGATTGGTTTTGTCAATCTCGTGGAAAAGCTGCAAGAAAGATGTGAAGGAAAAGAATGGCAACGGGCAGATGAAGTGAAGCTTTTGTTGCATTTCGAACCATTTATCGTGTCGAAACGTCATTTTAGACGTTACACAAAATAATATCATATTAATAAATCACGGCATAATTATAATAGCATATTATATAATAATATATTAGTAAATCGAAAATAATCACATAAAATATTTCAAAAGTTATTGTTGGATGTAAATATCCTATAAGTGTATTTAACACTGTCACGCATGCATAACACATCCACGATCACGTAGTTCACGTAAAAACATTTAATAAATTATCTAAGCAACGAAGACAGATAACGAAAGAAATTATAGTTGCGAAACAATTATGATCGCGTGTTTAAACACAGTGCGAAGTAATCAGGAATGATTCATAAAAAACGGCTCGAGTACTTTCTCCATTAAAGAAACGCAGATAAATTCTATTAACCTAATTTTCGTCTGCAACTATGTTTGAATATCACCGTAATTTCGTATATAAAATGAATTACTACCTACTCCAAATGAAGGAGTTTTGAAATACCGAGGAATATTTGCAATTCACTGTTTATTTACAAAAGATACTTCAGCTCGACGAAGTTGGAACTTCTCCGCCGACTGCGCTGAAGTGACCTACCTAATTTCTACAGTTCGTAATTACACCTCCGAGGGCGAAGTTTACATTTTCGCTCTGCTTAGTTTTATTAACTGGGTTAGAAGATTGGTTGGCAGGATGCGCGAACTTTCGGACGATGGTGCAGGAAAATAGAAAATTGCCAAGAGCTGGATATTTCACAAAACTGCAAAGAGTAAACAGTTTCGCAGCATAGTTCTCGGAGGTGCGGCTCTACAGGAAAGCCCGATTGCCAGGAGATACATTTGTATTACTAGTCTCGATATAGAGCACGGGGGTTGTAAATCTTTTGTCTTACCACCCACGCGGGTCTATGGAATGTCTTCACAGACCTTCCGCCCTCTAATTCAACCAATCAAACCAACACACACATTTTCCCTTACGGACAACCGTTGGGAAAATCGTGGTAGAAGACGCTCCTGCAAGGGTCAAACTATTTTTAGTGTAAACAAATTAACTGGTATAACTAACTTAACTAATGATTAATGCAGGAAAATACGAAAGCAAAGAAACGTTAGAAGAATTTAACCAACTAATATAATAAGAAATGTAACTAATAAACGAATAAAATCTAAAGTGACGTTAGACTAAGAATTTAATTAACTAATATAATAACAAGTATGAGTAATAATTAATATAGAAATATAAGAAACTAAAAAGATACTCGAGGAATTAATATGTTAAAATAACTAATATAATCAAATATAGTAGAATGATCTAAGAATAATAATCTAAGACAGTAGAAGAAATTTATATTTCTCTCTTACAATTAACTTAGCTAATTTTTGCAGTCATTTTTGCAGTTTTGCCATCGTGTGAACCCATTTATTGCACAATTAGGTGGATAAACAGTTCGATTTCTCGCTTGCAGTTATGATGCATTTCTATCGATTGCATTTAATGATTTTTGCATTGGAATGATTCTCCTTAAATGTATTGAAATGTGAGAGATATTGATGTATACTTTATACACGTCGCTTGATTCCATAATTTTGCATTCGCTGCATACTGTAACAGTTGAAATATCCATATTAATGAACAGGAGCACATGTTCGAGATGGAAACATGATCATCGTAACCAACAGTACAGCCACTTCGTATACGAATTTCTAATAAGTATTGTAACAAGCATTATAAAACTTCGAACAATATTTCAAGTAAACGTTGTTTTTTAATCTTGAAGCCTTCACTTTCACAGTCCATTATTCTAAAATGTTTCTTAACGATACATCATTCTACGTGAAACTGATTTTTACGAGCCGTTTAACACATCCGCAGACTCTCTTGTAGTGCATCATGGATTTTGCAATTTCATCGGCATTAACCTATATAAGCCACTTAGTCTCCGCTGTTCCAAATTGAAATTTCCCGCTAGCAAATCTCGTAACGCATTTCCGAACCGCACATTTTTAAACAGCATTCTCACCACAAACGACACGAATCTATTCCCTCATTTCTTCGACACTTTCTTTTGCTAAAAGCACTTTCCACTTCTTCCCTCCTTTCGGATCAAAACAGTTGCGAGCAACAAAAACGTGGCCAGTACAAAAATGTGAAGTAAATCTCTCGTTTACTGCCAGCCCCCGGCAAGCTGTAAGCTTGTAGCCGACGATCCTTCAGCGTCTAATCAGGACGGTAAGTGCGTTGCTTTAGAAGCGGATATTTCGCGTTGATAACAGAGGACCGTCACCGCGAAAATTTGTCTCACCAGTGCATTCTGGAATGTTAGAGTTCACGAGGTGAGAACTCAGTCAGGACAGCAGGAGAGATCTGGACATTACTTTTCAAATGACATTTCATTTTATTTCATAATTCTTTCTTTTTTAACTTGAAATAGTATTTTAAATTCCATGTCATTTTATTTCAGAATTACTTGAAATATTAATTTTATTTTAGAATTATTTGAAATATTATTTTGAAAAACTTGTTATTTTAGTTCAGTTCTAGCAATTCGCGCGCCCGTTAGATTGAAAGAATTACATTTGTTTAGATGTCTTTATTTATTATGTACTCGATACTTTATACATTCAGCTTGGTAATATATTGATTATATTATATTATAAACTAATATAATATAATATATTATAATATTTATGTATATATTATATATTTTTTATTATTTAAATATTATAATATATTATATTATATATTTTTTATTATTTAAATATTATAATATATTATATTATATTAGTTTATTTATGTTAATAAAGTGCTGTTGAGTTTACATCACATATGAGATCGTTCAGCATATAACTCTAACAAGAATTACTTGAAACATTATTTTGAACATATTATTTTATTTTAGAATTATTTGCAGTAAGTATCTGAGATAATTTTAAAGTTGTTCTTAAATCTAATTATGATGTAATTATGAGCTTCGAGTCTGGCTTACAAAATTTAAATTCTAGTTCATTTTTAAAAAAGATATTTATTAAACAATAATAAGAAATATTTTTCTTACACGGAATACAGATTTCTTGCAACAAAACTTTTTGTTGCATATTACTCTCTTGTAGGATTATCTCCTTTGTCATATTAGAAATAAATAAACAAATTGTTTCCAAGCATTGGAAATAGTTAATGAAATACTCTTGTTTGTAAGAAATGATATTTCAAGATTGAAACAGTATTTCTTTAGAATGTACTGGGGGGAAACAATTATTTGAAATTGTATTTTGTGTGTCCGTATGTCTATTAATTATTAGAAACAGTATCTCACGAGAATTCATGGGATTAATATTCATGAGAGATAATAAACCTGTAAGAAAAAGTACAAACATGTGTTGTTTCGAAAAATAAGCTTTTCCTTACATTTCTTTTAATTAATATCACAGTTTCTGGCCGGCAAACTTTCATGGAAATAATATTTCAACTATTTCATTTCACGCACAATCAAGAAACTATTTATTTCAATGAAGCATTTCACATTCATATCGTAAACTACATATTTTAAATACATATCATAAATTTGTAAAATCAATCAAATATATCACATACTTGTATTTGAGCCGTTTATTTTGAAAGTGGCATAAGTCACTTTGTTTTTAAGTCGATATACATATTTAAGGGTTTGCGTTTTAACACGTTTAAAAATATGGATGCTAACTTTCGAGAAGATTTACTTGTATTTGTTATCTCAGGATACTGATACTTTTCATTACGGTAAAGTGGACTTATGCCACTTTCAAAATAAACGGCTCATTTGTTAGTCGAAGTATTTGTAGCCAAGTCTGTTCGCAATGGATCGATATTATTTTTACTTTAAAATGGCTATGCCTTATTTTCATTTGAAGTAAAGTTCGCTCGAGTCTCGTGTCCTCATGCCACCAGCTGAGTCGGAAGTGATGCTCGGAGGTTGAGGAGAGGTCGGGGAGCGTTAAGACGCGGTCGTTGCACGATGATGCAGCGTCGCCCTGATAAATGAGAGATGTTATCGGGGAGAGGGTGAGGCAGGAGGACCGAAGCAACTGCTTCTTAGACGAGGCGAGAGTGGCTGTAACGATTGTGTCCTAACTTGCTGTACGTTACCGGGCTAGACGCGGACCGTTATGCAAACGACGCAACAATCTTGCACGCGGGTCCACATTAGTGCGCAACAATTTCGATCCGTGTAAATACCGGTGAGTGCGCGATTATTCCGTGGCACGAAGGCGCTGCACAGTTAACACCGCGCGTTTCAAGGTCTAGGAAAATTCTCACGTGAGTAAAACTCGTTCCTTTTTCGAAATCGAAACGTGTGTGAATCACTATGCTATTTTATCGTTCTGACGCATGGGCTGGCCCCGTGGGATCCATGGGGGAGAACTGCCGTTCTTTTAGCCGCGTTTAATTCTCTCGCGGTTGCTTCGCTGTTTTAATGGATTATTTTCGCACTTAATGTTGGACGTACCACCGCCGCACCGGTGGAATGACTAATTTTCAATTTTCTATTTTAGAACGTGAATTGTATAAAGTCTAAATCATGGAACATTGTAACTGGACTGCAGATTTTTATGTAAAATAAAAATTGACTGCATCGATCGGAAGAAATAGAAAACCAACTAGCAAGTTCATTCTTTATTTAGTTGTTTTAATAGATTAAACGTAATATGTATATTGACATTTCCAAATTCTTTCAATCGTTCTACTATTTTAGATTGTATTTACCTAATTTTGCCATAAATGCGTAAAATCTGCAGTCGAATTATAATTTTTATAAAGTTAGACAAATCAGACACTTTTCGTGCTCGAAACTAGAAAGATATTTTTATGGAAAACGATTAACTAAATGTTTTAAAGCGTATATTAGAACGAAAATTGCACAAAGTCTAAATAAACGCATTGTTATAACTATTATGAGATGAGCTAAATCAGTTACATTTAACGCTTTGTGCATTTAATGTCAACGATTCGTTATTGCGGTGATTCATTCAATATTGACTGAAAAGAGAAGGTATACTAGGAGAAATATTTACTCTTATCTTTATCTTTTATTTTTATATCACACTTTTGCAAACTTGATCATGAAATTTGAATGTCGTTAATTCGACAGGTTCCATCGATTCAGTGTTAATAATTCGGTATAACCACAGTTCACTTAAAAAATGACCGAACAGTGAAGTAAGAGCTTCAAGTTTAAAACTGACAATATTTTTTGTGAAATGAACGAACAGTGCAGGAAACTGTTTTTAAACTATTTAGCGAAGTCGCTAATTAATTTACGGCTTCTAAATCTGACTGAGACAATATATGGTTTCAGTTGACAATCGAAGTGGTTTAGAACAATGAGCACACTGTATTAAAAGTAGAGGATATTCATCGGGGATTGGTTAAATTGTTTCGAAATAGCAGGGGAAGCAATAAGCCAACATGTATTGATTTATGTGTTACATTTATTCGAGTGAGCATCGAGTGGAATCACCGTATCTTCCACTTCAAAATTGATTTCTATTCAAGAACTATAACTTCCACCAACGTTGATACCTTCGGTTAGCCCATTGAAGCACGTATTCGTGATTTGATTACAAAAAGTTATTTCAAGCCGTGTGAAGTTCGAGTAATTAAGAACGCCTAGCACTTGCGTTTTTCATTTTATTAACAAATATCGTGACATCATACTTTCTATGCATTATATTGAATCTCAGAAAAACTATAATAAAAACTATAATTCGCAAGGTTGCGAAAACAATTTTATTTTAGGGATAACATAAAGAAAACGAAAATAGCATTAACTTATATTCTAAGCTTCGACGCTTTACCCGTGTCCCGATAATTTTGAGATTAATAAAATTCATAATTTTCTTACCATGGGCTGGAATTTCTACGCTGCTTGTACGCTTGCTCGATAATCCTCTCGCTTCTTTTCAAGTTTAATCAATCGTAAAGTTTGGAAGACAAAAACTTTGTACTCCGAGAACAATTTCTCTTGGAAGAATAATCAAAGTGCCTAAAAAATTGGTATTTCATGTTGAGGAAAGTAAGCTATATTACATAGCAAAAAGGTTGTATCATACGTACAACGGGTATCATGGTTATGTGCATATAAAAACAAATTAGATTCACACTTATGGCAAATTTGGATAATTGCAATACAAAACAGTAGATACATCGAGAGGATTGAAAAATGACAATATATTATTTTTTCAGTCCATCAGTTAATGAAGAAACCAAGTATTTGCTATTTAGTTAATATTTCTTGTAATTAATGCAGACAATTTTTCACTTTGCATAAAAATCCGCAGTCTACTTACGACATAAGTGCACTCCAAAAACTTTATACAGAAACACATCTACTCATCAAGCATGCCATTAAAACATAAAATTAAATAAAAACATGCTTCATTACACGTTCCATTTTTTATCTGCCTACACCTATTCCAAACACTGTGGCATGCTGTGATGTTTCATTGGCATAATTGATGGAATGGTAACTAGGTTACCAGCAAACTTTTGTACGATAATGCTAATTCACGTCAACTCGACTTCAGCCCTAGAAAAAACTAAATAACCTGCGCATATATAGCCATTCGATTCCAACACTCTTTTCAAAAAAGCCTATTACTGTCGAGGAAAACAATTCTACGCTGTTTATTGGAGACAATCACTGACAAGTAATTTTTTCAAATATTCGACATATGTATAATAGACAAGTCACTTTCATAAGTATTTCATTCACTCATAAATCTTTCCAATATCTGTGATTTGTTCATTGTATACATAATATAATATAATATAATATAATATAATATAATATAATATAACATAACATAACATAACATAATATAATATAATATAATATAATATAATATAATATAATATAATATAATATAATATAATATAACATAATGTAATGTAATGTAATATAATATAATATAATATAATATAACATAATAATATAATATAATATAAATATTTTCTTAAGTCTACCTTCTTTCCACAGTTCACTTTATTAACTCATCACTATGATAATTAGAACTTCTTTGTAGTTTATACTTTTCTACAATAAACCGACTATTGATATTTAATGCACTACTTTATTTTCTTCAATACTTAAGTATCATTGCCAAAAAGACACAATTTAACATATCTAGTAAAAACTAACATTGTAAACATGAAGTGTACCTAATTGTTAGTCTGCGGATCTTCATCCAAAATAAAAATTGTCTATCTCAATTTGAACACACGAAAGTAAAAAATATTGTGTTTCTTTTCTTAATGCGTCGAATCAGTTGGAAACAATGTAACAACACTTTTAAAGTATTGCAATCTTCCCTCTATTTTGTGTGTTCATAATTGCATTCATTCACAATTGCAAACATTCCTAAATACATAAAATCTGCAGTCTAGTGTCGGCAAAAACGCCAAATACTTTAATATAAAGGAATGGATCAGAATAAAATTATTATTATTATTATTATTATTATATATTGAGGAACGAAATTAATATAATTAGTAGACTTCGTTCGAAACGTTCATCGCGATTCTGATTCAACATTCCGGAACAAGAGGTTCTTTTAAAACGTGAAAAATTCGCCATGCAAATAGCGTCACATTTCTCAAATAACAAAGTTCCATTTCCGTTTTCATTAACCACGCTACCGGCCCACGATCAGAAAACGCCGACCACCAAATACGATTCAACCGGAATTATTCGGACATATAAAACTCGATTCGCGTTAATGGCGTTTCGGATGCGTGAAATAAATAGTTAACAGCGCTGCGAATCACGGCAACGTGTTTTATTCGTCGCGCCGCTTTCGGAGTAAGTTCGAATGGCCGAGGGCGAGGCCCGTTCAGACATTTTCCGGCGGATAATTGCTAAACCGGGTACCGGGTGCAGAATGGACCGAGAACGAACGCATAAATCTTTCATTGACTCGGCCGTTCGTGCCGTTCACGTTAAGTATCAAACCTTTAAGAGAAATATGATCCGCGCTCTCGCGGGGGCGGTTCATGAGGATCGAAAGTTCAATGGAGCGGAGAGCCATGATAGCTGAACGGCCAGAATGCACGGTTTTCAGTACAACAAATACCTACAGCTTTCCAGATGCTGCCTCGAATTAAAATACCTCGTCCTGCTGCAAAACTCTTCAGCTCAACACGTTTCCGCTACGACAAGTGTGTCACTTACTGTACCACCTCCTGATTGCTGTGCTCTTACGATAATTTCACTTACATTTAAATACAACATTTTTAAATTAAAGGCATTGAAATCTCTCGATAAAATTTGATCTGCAATTTTCATAGCCGAATCAAAACTTTAACCTCTTAAGATTTATGAAATGCGTAAACTAATTTGTTATGTTCCTGATGTAAGGTTTGATGTGTTTTTGCCTGGATCTTGTCGAAACGCTTAAACAGTGCAAATAAAGATAGAAACAATACAAAAATTATGTAATACATAAATAACTCATAATTATATCTTATTTATGCAACATGTGTGTATTACTTGCGATTATTAATTTAACCTAGTGTTAAATACCATTAGAAATGTAAAAGTCATTTCGAGTGTATTCACACCACTATAGATCGCTTTGGATACAGTTATTTACATTCGTGTTCGGATAATTTAGATAGCCGAGATTCGATTAATCGAGATGCCACTGTATTTCAAGAACCGTGTAGTTTCCAGTTCCTGCTTGAATCGCGTCTGATCCGTGAAAGGCAACGCAGAGGGAGCTCCTGAATATTGTATACCGCGGAATACGATTTGCCTACTTTTCTTGCTCAAATATGGCCTCATTTTGACGAACACTGACGAAAGAAGGAAGCCCAGGAAGTGGATCAGAGACGTTTCCTTGAAAACAAGCAGGATCACCGACGAGGCTGCAACACCCTGGGAGAACTCGGACTATCCAGTGAAGCGGACTGTCTATTTCCCTCCCCTTGTGTCTCTCCAACTTCGTAATTACATCCCCTAGAGCCTCGAACTGACTTGGACGATAAGAGGCATTCGAACGCGCGCACCCATGCCGTAGCGCGCGCACACATTACACCGCTCGTGCATGCACCAAGCCATTTACATCTGCACCGTGACCAACGCTCAATCCGCAAGGTATTTTGCAAATCCACCGTATCGGCTTCGCGCTGTCAAACATCGCGATGCGGTTTACCCCAGTTAACGATAATTGTCATACGTCCGCCAACGGAGACGTTACAGTTTCCGATATTTCAAAGCTGATTGCTAAGTTTTGGCCACGGAGTCCGATAATACACCAGTTGCGACATTAATTGATGTCTCTGATTACGGGACACGGGCGATTTTCGCGAATTCGGCAAGGATTCGTTCCGGATATTGGAACGAAATTGAACAAAAATAAATTCTTTCTTTTAATCATTTCGATAAGACTTGAAAATAATGTGACGATATTATTAACGTTTTTTTATGTGACTTCATAATTTGATAATTCGACTACTCATTTTTGCAATAAATGCATAAAACCCGCAGTCTAATCATTACTCATTTTCAGTACATTTTTTTTTAACAATTTTATATTATATAACTTTTTCGAAGATGTGTAAATAATTAGTTACATAAAGCAGTTTTCTTTTCTTGTCTATCTACTGGTTTTTCCTATTATTTTCGTACAATCCAAATACATTCTTTAAAAACTAACTATATTACCGTACATATACGTTATACAGAAACTGCTACAACTTTTACTTTCTTTATATTGTTATTTGGTCGCAACAATACCTTCGCTTGTTTATGAAAACACGTGACGCTTGCACTATCGATATTCTTCTGTTTTCGATACTCTTGCATCGCAGAAAATATCTCACATTGAAAAAGTAGTTTACCAGATAATATGTGAAAAATGGAGAAACTTATTTATTTATTGTCTGAATTGTGCAAAATGAAATGTACCGAGTAAAAAGAAAATTAAAATCGTATTTAATGCCTCATCAAGTCCAAGGCTGAATATTTCAATAAGCATTCATGAATGGCTGCTAATGCAGATAGAACAGAGTTTACCGTCAATATCAAGTAACATAATTGGGTGACTGGCAGTTGAAGTCCTACGAAAGTCTTCATCTTCTGCTAATTCTCCTTAACTCCACTTGCAAACCTCGATTTCGCTCGATAAACACAACACGGAATACCGCAGTCATCTGAATATAGGATTTAGAGCACAATATCCTCTTAACTGTTTTCTATTGTGTGCACGCGGAAAGCTGTTACCCGTACTATTTGGAGGAACAATTCCCCTAATTTGATGAGACCTAAGTGTTCCGTCAAGCAGTACACACGCGTAATAATATTCGTATTGTAAATACCGTAGAATGCATTTTTATTATCGCGTTGTATTGATTAGCACTTCCTCGTTGCGATCGCTTCTTTAATCGAACGAGACCATTTTTGTTACTTGTTTTAGAGACAAATCTTAATTCGATTAGAAAAAAATGTATAACGTTAATATGTAGTAGATTATCTATGTAATCTTCGTCACACACACAAGTCTGAATCTCTAAACTCTAAACAATAGAGAGTAGAATAGAAATTAATTACATAAGTATCAGTTTTTATATGTATATGTATATTCAAATGAGTTCCGCAAAATCCGTACAATATTCATTGTAACATAGAAATTACAACAAAAATATTGTTTCATTTTAATGTAATCATTCAGATCCAGACCGACGGGCTTAAAAATAGCCCGAAATTTTTTTGTTATCTTCATGTGGCGGAAGATTCTTATAAATAAAACACATACATTCATTAACAACACTGGCGACAAGATTGACATACTTGCCGTCAATATTACTAGATTTAAAACAATTCTCTATAAACCGTTTACCTGATTCACTGACACACTGATTTACCCTCATTCAACATGAATTTTGTTTTGTTATTGTAAAAATGGGTATCCAACCGTATGTATAAATTAAAATTAAAGTAGTCTTCTTCTACCGAAAGTGGATTCAATCTCTTGGTAAATATCGTTCGTTTTTTCTAAACCGAAACAAAATTTGAGTCTTCTGTTATCAAAATCTATTTAAAAAGATGATTAAAAACGAACATGTGCTAATTTAGAATTATGAAAGAAACCGCATTGCAAAGCTTAAATAATTGTAGTACAGCATCAAAGTAACACATCCAGTCAAATTTTTCTACTGCTTCAAATTGCAAGTGCTCATTTTCGTTAGAAATGTAGTCTAATTACAACATTTCATTAACTATATTTCCAGTCTACTCAAAAAACATTTGTATTGTTCGGTGTATTCGCGTTCCTTCAAATTTGAAGGACTCCTAGACATCTGATAAATATTTATCGAACAATAGACATCGGTATTCGGGGATATATAGGCCCATAGTTAATACACTACTACGTTGTGTAAAAACGGGTCCCGTACGTGCCGTTGACTCGCAGAACAATGTAATCGTAAACCCTTGCCAATGGTGGATGCTGAACTCGACGCCGATAAGTTTAAAACCGCGTTTCGCGTGTCACAAAAGTGCGGCTTTTGCTGTCACGTCGCCAAAACTCATGACTCTTCAGGTAGTAAAAACTGGAAGCTGGGTCGGCAATCTTTGAAAATTGACCATCCTTCTTAATTGAGTCCTCGCCGCTTTTCCTTAAATTTCATCAGCGTCGTCAAGAAAACTACGAAGCATTTTCAGCACGGCTAATCTGATTACATTCTAAAAATCAACGAAAACGCCGACGACGAAAAATAAACAGCCAGACTGCAACTTGAATAGTCGTTTAGAAAAGTTCAATTTCTCGTTAACGCGCGAGTAGAAAATGTTCGTTAATCCTCTAACCGCTGCCGGGTTTTCGGTTTCTTAGCACGAAATTGTTTTATTTGTTGCGCAAATGCGTTCTACAAATTAAATTAAAAAGTATATAAAAAAGACAGATGAACGAAAACATTTTTTTAATTTAGAATTTTTTTTAAATTTTCTTTGCGCAATTTTACAAAATATTTAGAATGCAAATTCCACGTTGCCAGTGGTTGTTTTATATATTTGCAGAACATAATATAATACATAGAAGCATATTCCTCAAAATTTTCATTTTATCTCAACTGTTACACATCTTCGAATGATCATGATCAAAAATCTTGCATTGTAGAATCCGCATAAAACTATTTAATTTAATTTATTTAGCATAAACACCGGCCAGATGACTTTCCAATTTGTCTATACGAATTCAACATAATCATCATAGTAATAATAATAATAGTAGTAGTAGTAATAATAACAACAATAGTAATATAATTATAGTAATAATAATAATAATAATAATAGAATTTCTACACATATAAAACTTATTCAGTCACGGTGCTAGACCAAATCTTGATTGATTCATACAATAAATCGCACTGCGCATGTATTGAGGTTAATCGGTTTCATTCCAATGAGAAGTCAACCATAAATTGGTGTTTGATACCAGATTGTTCCACCAGGCACGCGCAGTTGATTTGTACACAATATTCGACACAAGCTCAAGGCATCGTTATGCCTTGTACACTATCGAAGAAACATGCTGCAAAATTCACCGCGTGATCGATACTCCAATCCTACGTTCTGCGGTTCGAATATATATTCGTGCAGCAATCTTATCGCCCCGAAAGTTGAACGAACGGCGCTATTTCATTTCCGTCAATATCGGCGAACCAACAACGATACGGCTATTTTTTTCCAGATAAGAGCAACACTGCGAAGCATCCACAGTGGTGTAGCAAGGTAGCAACAGCCAGGTTCCATTTGCCGACCAAGCACGCCTCCCTTGCGAACGGACAATGAGTTCCAGCGTTTCGTTGGAACTTTTTCCGACGGTTTTTGTTGCACTCCTCCTGTCCGACTGACTTTTCCGTTGCTCGCGAGAGCTCTGCTCCCGGTTAAAGTTTCATCCCCCACCGAGTTTCCGATTTATTGGCTTATCAAGTTGACCCGGCGAACTTACTTGCTCAACACCTAGAAGCACGTGCTAGGCGCTACAAATATCGCCTGTCGATTCCTTAAGCCGTCTTTGCGTAAGATGCAGAAGACGAGGAGGGCTGCTCGTGAATAGGAACTCCATTCCAGGAGGTACATATTGCTCCCGCGTAAGCTGATTGGCAGACGATGTGGGTCCTTGACGATTCACCGGCAATCGGCTTACGCTTCCGAAGAAATTCCCCTGTGCATTCGACCAGATCAGAATATCGATAGTTCATCGACTGCCGCGGGTATCTTAAAACAGTGCTGTACCTACTGAGATTATTACGACGAATAGGGTAGTGGAGCCGGCTACTGTGGGGCAGAGCTGCAGAACTATCGATAGTGCCGCCGTTTTTTGATAACGAGAACTATCGTTGATGTTAATTGTATTTGTTGAATTTCAACTAGTGTTGGCATTGATACCGCATCGATACCTATCGATACCAGTTGATTTTCGTAGTTGTATCAAAAACAGGATCGATACCTCTTCGATACTTACTCTAAAATATCGATACTTGATAATTAATTAACTTCATATTTATCTAGGATTACAAACATTTATAATATTGGTTTCGATTTTTACTAAAAGGGAATTATTCGGATAATTATATTAGATAAATATTTATTCGAAACAATCCGAATAATGCCCAACTCTGATTAAAATTAACAGAAAGTAGGTTGCTAATAATGTATAAAATCTTCTAGAATATGTAAATTTATAAACGTGACAGATCATCGCAGCGTGATACGACATTTGGCCAATTTCGAAACACATCTGATAATGACTGTCACGTTTTAAAGTGCACGACGTGTCTACTGAAACAATAAAATTCAAAATTTATGACGTCAATCAAAGAGAGAGGTTGACAGATTTATTAAATTAATGTTGACAGAAGATCGATGATGCAATGAAAACGTGATAAAATTTCATAATCCTTAAACTTAGATATTTAAAACTGCTAAACAATTACAATTGCTTTTAATTATGACTGTCAAATAATTGAAGAATTAGTGAATGCATATAGATTTATAAAATTCTTGCGCCCTCTTCACAGTTTTGTATTTCACTCGTTCACTTTTATGATGAACTCATGGAAACGTAATCATTACGTTCGCATGTATCACGAATAACAATGTATTCCAGATCTTTAATCGCCGATCTTTACGTAAAGTGCAAATTTTCAGTACTAACTTCGAGAAACGAAAGTGAAGTGTTGATTTATATATATATATACTCCTCTTAATAATTCATCTGAATTGAGAATGCTGTACTCATACATTTTTCAAATGTTTTCAGTGCTTTGTGTTTTTTACTTATGCATTCTTGCAAAAATCTGCATTGCAATAACGAGAGAATAGTTCTTTTACTAATTTCAGCCTTTACCATAATTACCGAGGAACCAAAGAATTATCGAATGTTTCGAAAATTTATTAATTCCCGAACGGAAACCAGAGTGTCCTACTTAGGCAACAATTTACGCCCACGCAGTGCGTGTCACGCATATCGGTCACGAGTTCCGGACGTGTTCGGATGATCGCGTTTAACAATTTCGCGTATTCCCATGTGAAAGTAAATAACCGAGAGCATACGTACGGTCGTGTATGCTAACAGGGGCATCTGTGCAGTCACGTTTGCAGTTTACCATCGAGTTTTAGAACAAGCCTGGAAGCGTTTGAGAAACAGTAATAACGCGATATCGGAAATTTCTCGCGACATTTCATAACGACGTCGCGATGCCGACGTATAAGTGGCTCATTGAACGCCATGATGGCTGAATTTCCATTTATTGAAAAAGTTCCTTAAATTCGTGGCCTAAAAAATCAGTTCTTCAATTGATCCGTTTTACACTCGCCGTTCGCGAAATAATTGGATATGTTGCGGTAACGAATTTCAAGCAAATGAAACCATACAAACGCCTCGTGCAACAATTTTTCATAGTTTCTAGTATTTTTGCAGTGCACTCGATTTCGTTTTTATATTATACGATTTCATTCGATTTTGCACGGTTAAAAAAGTTATTCGATTTAAATTTTAGGAACAATTACTCCCATTAATCTTAACTTTCTAGATATAATTAGGGCTGCATATGTTTACATACGTTCTTACATTTTCGTTATATACTCAGATAAAAAAGTTCTTCAATTTTTGTATCATTGCAACCAATTGCGATCTAAAAAATTGTTATATATTCATTCTCTAGAAAACTAACATTTTTTCAACAACACTAGGAGACTAACATTTAAAAAAAAACTCATGTAATTAGGACCAATTTTAAAAAAGTTATTCCGTTTGAGAAGATCGCCGCGAGCGTATATATTTCCTTTTTCTCTTAAGCAACAACTACAGACGAAAAACTTGAATTCATCGTAACTGTGGAGGATGTTGCAAGTAGTTAATCGTCAAAAACTAAATAGCAAAATAATTATTAGTTCATTAATAGCCAAATACGTATTAAATAATCTAAAATGGCTATCCAAAAACATCGCCAACCGCGTCTTTCCAACCGACCGAACCATTTTCGTCTAAAACGACCAGCTTAATTCCAAAAATCCAGAATCCAACGGTGCGTTTCCCAGAATCTTCGAAATACCTTAAATAAAACGACTCGAAATCCGTAATTGCAACTCCAGAATGTAATTATAATTTCAGACCGAGTTTACACTGATCCAATAAGCAACCAGGCGATTCGACATCGCATAACAGAGTCTCGCATAGTCACTCGAATGAAATCGCGGCTATTAATTCGCAGGACAATTTTTAATAACCGTAAGCAGCGTCGCGATCCGGAAGAAAATTGACGTAGCCGTTTAGCCGTCGTCGCGGCGACGAAAGCAGCATCGAAATGTTTCTGTTAACGAAATGTCGCGAGAGGAATGGCTGTTTGAATGATACCTTTTCTTTATTGCTCGGACGTCGCGACGACGGCGGACTGAAGAAAGGATCTTTCCGCGACGCGAATTAAAGAATCGAGCTTTTATTCGCGGGCGATAAAGTTCCGAGAATGGAGATGTGTCCCGAAATTACTTACGGCGAACACGGTCGCGATGTTGTGTTAATTAACGCGTAAAACGCGCGTATGGAAGCCTCAAGACGACGTACCTGCTCGTAAAAAGTTGTCAAAAATTCTTAACTGTAAAGGATTTTTTCGAAAATTATATTTTTTTGCGGTTGCTGAATTTCGATATGCTATCGAAAATGTGATATTCAAAATGAAAATCAAATGCCACTGACATAAGCATCATTGTTTGTGAAGATCGATTTTCCGGTATTTTGTTATAATTACATAGATGGAATATAATAAAATTTAATGCGGCGACTCTAATTACATGCCAGTTTCGTAATTAATTATAATAAAAATGTTTGTCTTTCCGATTTTACTTTTCCGAAATCCAGTGATTGATTCATGAAACAACATTTTGACAAGATGTTGCAAAACCAATTTCAAGAAATGTCATTTCAAGCAAAAAATTGTTTAAGGATTCAAGTATATACCAGCATCAAAAGCAAATGTTTCATTTAAAAGTCAACAAAATTGAATATCTTTCGAAGTGTAAAAATTGTAAGAATACACAAAATATACCATAATATTTTAAGTAAACGAAAAAGCGATACTCCTTAATTGGAAAAATGAAGATTAGAAGATCACAGTTGCAGACTATATTCATTTTAACTCTTGGCACTCGAGTAACAGCTTTGATTCTCAATTTCATGTGCATAAAATGCAATGAATCGTATAAAGTGGATGTGGATCAAAGAAACCGTTCTGGATTTACTGTTCAAATGGCTCCAAGTGCAAAGGGTTAAAATAATTTAAATGTACCAAAATCATAAAGATGTTCTCAAATCATCGTTAATCGAGGAGGTCCCAGTGTCAAAATTAAGTATGATATAAAATATAAAAAGTGTTGAATTTAGCAGAATCATTTTCATTGTAAAATTATATGAAAGCAAAACCGTGAAGTGCAATTTAGAATGAGAATTGTTACTCCTCTATGATATTAAAAAGTTTACGCTTGTCGAGTGAAATACGATTCAAGACAATCATGCAACTCGTTCATTTTCTCGAAATCCAAGGAAAATATCATTCGCTTATGCGGATGGGAATACCGTATGAAATGGCACGACGTAAACGAATTTGCGCTATATACTCTGCAAACGGAAGCCAGAATATCACCGGTACATCTGTGGCTTGTTAGTTATTATTCACTTTAGTTCTCATCTTTAGTCAGTTTTCGCTAAATTAATCACAGTACGTGTATAATACATTTTCGAGACAATCATGAGTGCCCGACCGAGCTGCGGGTATTACCTTTATTAAAGTTTTCTAAGAGCTACATTATGCGGGAACCACTTTATTATAAGGTTTGATTAAAAATTAAATCACCGAAATAAATATCGCACTCTGTATGTACTAAACTGAATATTGAAACTTGACAGTGTTACGAGACAATTATTTCTATGATCCGGGAAAATATAAACAATTTTAAATTGCCTCTAAGATATTTCATTAAATCCGACATAATTACGAGGAGAGAACACGAGGCTTTGAAATGTCATGGTTCTCTCATAATTATCTCCGAAATAATGCAAAACATCAGCAAAATTATATACGAAAAATTTTAATTGATTAAATTGATTCGGTTTTCCTATATCAAAAATGGATATATAATTACAACAACAATATGAATAAATTTAATATGGCTTCGCTTCGTCAAAGAAGAATGGTCAACGACTTTTGTCTGCTGCATAAAATTATACATGAAAGAGTGAAGCAACCCCAGTGTTATCAAATTGATTAATTTCAACAATCCGCGTTAACGGATAACAATCAATACGTGTCGCAATTTTTGTACACTGAGCCGTTGAATAAGACTCTCACTTTGGCTAACACTTCTTCTAAAAACATTAACTTCTTCATCGATTATTTTAATCAATTTAAAAGTCAACTTTATAATCTTATCAGAAACCATGATGTTTAAATTTGTGTTGTATATTGCAATCATTGGACTGGATTTTTATGCAACATAAAAACTTTGAGTAGGAGTTGCAAGACACAAGAGTTGTGTTCACATTAGTTTCACGACTTAATAATTTTAATTATAGCTGGGAATAATAAAATAGTACTTTGAAATTCTTCGAATGGTTTTTTATTGTCTCGTATTTGATCTACTTATTTTTGTCATGAATACATAAAATCCGCGCAGTCTAGTAATCATATTCCATGAGAGGCATGTAATAATGTAGGAATGTAATTATTGTAACCATTAATTTCATTTTATTATTGCTATTTTCATTAATATTTTATTATTACTGTTACTATTATTTTATTATTACTATTATTATTATTATTATTAAGTTGGAGTTTTGTAGAGAAGTTAAAAGGACATTTGTCTCATTGATGTTGTATAAATAAATAAATAAATGAATAAAATAAGTTACAATTTAAACAAAATCGATCAATTTGAATTCGTAAGTCGAGTAATTGTTTACGTATTTTTCCCGAGTCGGCAAGAAAAGTATTACAGCCGCACAAAGACACACTGAAATCGCGAGCTCGTAATCCCGGCTTTCGCGTCTCCTTTCTCCGTTCTACAATTCCAGGATTTTTGTTTTCTTTGTCTGCCAATATGACGTGCCCGTACTCAGCAGACATCAAAGTTTTAATTAGAAGTGGAGGTTTGCCCCGGCCACAATTGCAGCATCTCGACTCGATTTGACTTCCTCTTTTATTTTTTTTCATTCGAAAGTTTTTTTCGCTTCGACGAGGCCGATGCTCCCGCGAATCGCGATTCAATTTAACTTGCAATAAGAAGTTCGAAAATTCGCGAGCTGCAGAAACAGATTGATCATTTCGAGAGTCGCGCGAGCCAGCCTCTCCAGGGACTTCGCCAATTATTTTTTACCCGGAGATCTCTCTCTCTCTCGAATCCCTTTGTATCGATCCTCCATCGGCGAGAGCTCGATCGCATTACTTTATAATGCCGCGCCGAGAGGTCGCCGAATAAAGATTAATCCGAAACGTTCCTCCGTCGTTGCGGTTCCTCGGATTCCCTTAATTAGGACATACTTCCATGGTCTATAAGTAATTAGGGATTTTCCCGGCTTATGGCGGCCCTTGGTTAAGCTATAACAATCGGGAATCGATCCGCGCCGGTTCCATTAAGTTCGGACACCACCCTAACGGCTCAAAACAATCGCTATTCGGCGACTCTAAAGGTAACATTTAAAAAATCTTACTTTATCAGGGAGAATAGTTATCTTAAAGGCCATCGTGAAATCTCCAGAACTATAAATCTGATTTACTCTAAATTTGTTGGAAATGTTTCGCAATGTAGCGTGCAATTGTTTCAATATGTCAATTATTTAATCTTTGATAAGCATTTAATATTGATTTCTTGGGATAAGAACAGGTGTTTTTTCTTCAAATTGCAACCATTTCTACAATTATGAACATTTTCGCAAATCCGGATGCTAGATTTTAGATAATAGTTTCTAGTTTATGAATCAGCAACATTTTGATGTTCCGGAAGCAACGAGTAACTTTATTTACTTAACGATATTTACTTTCAAAAAATCGAAAAACGAAGTTGAAACTTACGTTTATATTCTATATCGTTTATTTAGTAATTACTAGACTGCGGATTCTGATGCAAGATAAATATTGTCTCAACTAATTACAAGATACAGGAGCTTCGTAGACGTTGATTTACTTCATTAATAATTCTAATGATTCGGGAATAATGCAGCAGTAGTTTTAAATTCTTTGAACGTTTTTACTGTGTTCTAATCGGTCTATTAATTTTCGTCATAAATACGTTAAATCCGCGGTCCAGTAATTACCAACAAAAAAGCTCGCAAATTTTACCTATTTCTTAACACGTCAGGGTGGTGCCCCCCCCCCTAACTGCTCCTTCTCGATAACCATGCATATCCCAGTTCCTTTTCCCTTTCTTCAGCCGTGTTCTTCCGTTCGTTTCCTCCGTCATCAGCAGTCTAGCTGTTGTTCTTCGTCCCCCTTAACTTTCGCTTCATTCCTTCTTTGTTCTTTCACTCATCGTTAACACCCGGTTTCGTTCCATTACGGCTTCCAGACGTTCAACGACGTCACGGTTGGCGGTAATGGGTCTTGTTCTTTGGTCACATTAAGACCGAGGTGTGAAAGGTTCACGACCTTTTCCGTGAACTTTCGAAACAGAGCAGCGGATCTGTCAGGCAATTTTATTCATATGCAAGATTTATCGCGACGTGTCGCAAATACTTTCCGAACGGATTTCTGGAGAACGTGGTCTCTCTTCGCGCAAGGGAAATCTCATTCTTGCCGGAAAATGTCCGATCGGAATCGTAAATATGACCGCTGGAAGAAATTATTTGGATGATTTGTAAAGCAGTAGCTGCGGGTATTGTATAGACAATTTGTGTATCGCTTCAGAAATTATCTAAACTATCATTTATAAATTGCTGTAGCAATCGTTTGGATCGTTTATAAAATAATAACTTCAGGAATACTTTAGACAATTTAGAAAACAATGACTGGAGAAATAATTTCGTCAATTTGGCAAATAATGGCCGGAGAAATTATTTAGAGAATTTAGAAAATAATAGCTGATGAAATTATTTAGACAATCTAGAAGATAGTAGCTGAAAGAATAATTTAGGCAATATATAAAATAATAACTAAAGGAATTACGCGTATACCGTCTGTAAAATAATAATGGAAAATAATCTCGAAAGAGATTAAAAATGCTCGAAATAAAATGAAAAAAGCATAATATAATAAAATCAAATCTAATGTATATAAAATAGGTTTCTGCTGTCTCTAAACAAAATGTCAATTATCCCTGTGTAGGATCACTCGAGAAGGACACTGCAAGATATATGTACTAATATAAGAACACAATGTGGGAACTAATTACAGATAGTATATAATAATACAATAAGATAAGATGCTATCATAGAAAATAAGACGGATGTAGGAATAAAAAGATTAGTTAAGCAATGCATCGAATAGAAATCGTATTAGTCACTCAGGTTAGCTATAAATGAGTGATTAAGTGCTGATAAGAACTTATTGAAGATACTATCTTATCACGACATAAATTGGTTTTTTATCGCATATTTCATGTAAACGTCACTTTACTGAAAGTTACGATTGCTATGTGCAATTAGGATCAATGAAAAAGAGATATAAAATAATAATTCCAAGCTCTATCTCAATCAAGTCAAAGAACAAAAACAGATAATAATATTACAAACATATACAAATTGTTTCGTACAAAAATTATAAATATTTTAAGGGACTATTTTATACGGACTTGTTCGGTTCCTGCGTACGTATATAACGTATATATTGAGGTATTTTCAAGTATAAATATTTATACTTGATATTTCGTTGCAAAATTATAATAACACCATCTCCGATGACAGATACTATTATTTTTCCCTGAAAGATGAATTTAGGGATATATACAAAACTTAAAATGTCCATAAAGGTTTCGAATTCTTTCAAATAAAGTATTACGAAACTTTGGTTGGTAACAAGAGTACTATTTATTCGCAGAAAAGGCTCAAGATACGTGTGACCCCATAAAAATTTCAGGGAGTGCAAAGGTATGTTGCGCACACCTGACGGTAAGTTGTCAGCGAAAATTCGGATTCGGTTTATCAGTCGAAGGAACTCGATATTTACTTGATAAACACATTATTTTGGGTAATTGCGAACGAATACTTTAATTAGTAAAACTTCTGAATCCGTCGTTTTAGCGATTGCATTCATAAATATTGATTTTCCGAAACACAAGCGACACGGAAATCTTGATCAGCAATTTCGTGCATTCTTCGAATTTTTCTTGACCAATATTGTCGCGTATTAAAATAGAAAATAGCATCTAAATGGCGTATAACTTAACATTATTTAAGCCTGTTTGATGTTGTTATTAAAAAAAAAATTAAACGTATTCGATTAGATCAAATCCTAATTCATCATTAGGAAAACAATTTCTGTAATATTGTATCGTTCGTTTTTATCTTCTCTCATGTTAATGTTTAATTGATAACTGTGAACTTATTGCATTTTCTTTATCTTTGTAACAAAGATACTAATAAAAAAAATACTAATTATATAAATAAACAGATACATAACAATGATATAACGACGATAAATAGAACTTGCAAAGAGAATAATAATAATAATAATAATAAATATAGCTATGATATGTGAATCAAAATGAATTAAATGCTTTTAATATTTTAGAAAGTGGAGGAACTTCAAGATTCGATCTTTAAGCTCTTTTCGCTTTTGACGTGGCAGGAAATTCGAAAAAATCGATATTTATTGAAGATCTTAGCTCACGCGATAACGTTAAATCTGCCGAAGATTCTCTCAAAATTTGAAGTCTATCGGGCGAATGAATCTCGAGACATCGCGTTAGCCGTATCAGAAAATAAGGTTCGAAGAAAAACACGTTCAAAGTTTTTCCTATCACGGAACTATGTATTCTTGCTTTAAACATTTATGACTTCATCGTGTGAACTCGAAATAACTCATTTCACGGATATGTTTTCGGTGGCGGACACTCTAGAAAAAATAATCGAACAAATTAAAACCGTTTCCTTTCGAAGTTCCAGGTTAAAATATCTGCTCGATATACTGAGATGCAACGATGAGATTCTTTAATATTCCCGTCTTTTGAGGATTCAAAATTTGCCGTCAAAGGGAGTCGTAGAAGGCGGATCTGTGTAGTACGTCATACGGGAGCAGTTCTATACCTACTTCTGCGATAGAAATTCTATTTCCGTTCTAGCCTGCATCTTATACGGCCAATAGAGATCTTTCTCTCGTTTTGAAATACGAGCCGCGCAGGAAATCGGCGAGGGAGGTCGCTTTAAGCTAAAAACGATCGGGAAGGTAAGTGGCCATTCCGGCAAGATATGATGTTCGATTCCATTATGAATATCGCCCGAATATGCGAGTTCTACCGCGAACAACGAATAAACTCTATACACATTTCTCTCTGTTCATTGTTCACGTTCACATTGTTTATACAGAGTGCTGATCAGAAAATGTGAACGGGAATCCTCATTTTCATAAATCATTTTATGAAAATCAAACAATGAGAGAATTTATTTCGTCACATACAGGGCACAGTAGAAATGCCATGAATGTTTGTTAATGCAAATGTAATCTAGTATTCCGCAAATTTACGAATATCATAAATTGAGTCCGGCAGTGATTAATTAAATTGTATTTAATATTCTCGGGGCGAATATCGAATCTGTTTGGTTTCAGTTTTCAATGCTATTTAATTTATTCTGATCATATTATATGAGTGTTATACGTAAATTGCTTCTCATAACTATGAAACCAACAAAAAATTTACAGTTTTTATACGTTGTAGTTAGGATTAATAATGAATGAAGTATCTTCAGAATGAGGTTTCTTTGTGATATCAACTCGTATAGCGTGTTCGAAAAATTGAACAATTTATTACTGAATAATTTATTTATGAAGAGACTAAATTATGTACGCTGAAAACATTTTCAAGAATGTGAAATACACCTTTGAGGAAATTGAATTTCTTCATTTAGTTAAGAGCGATTGCATTTGTCACATTTATTGCGAAGATACTGGTGTAAATACACTCTCAATCACAAGTGCCACAGATAAACGATTACCCATTATTGGCTAAAGCAGACTTAAAGATCGATCGCTAGACGTTTCGCTCTTAGAGAGTTAATTATGTATACTATAAGTAGATGAAGTCAGTAATTAAATCATCGATGCTTACGGCTTATCCAACTTCGACCACTTCGAGGCAGACAAAATCTGGTTCCACGGCTTCGTTTCTTAACTACTCTACTAAATTTAAGAAATTTTAAGCTCTCGAACTCACCTGCAAGAGAAAATAACATAATTAGATGAACACCAAGTCACTGCAGTACCGAATTGTTTAATGAAATTTGAGATCTAAAAGTTGATCTTAAATAGAATGTATAATAATATCATACATTCAACGAAAGAGGATCTTTATGCACTTAGGATAAAAATGGATATGTCAAAAATATGACAGTAAAAACTTTAGAAGCATTTCAAGATATTACTACGTTTCCTTGCATATTGTTAAAATTAATAAAGGAAGTAATAAATCTCTGTGCAATGAAGATAATTTCAATATAATTTGCATTTTGCATACAGAACCGCCTAATAATGCCTTGTAATGTCTTGTAATTACTATTCCCATAAAATATATTCTTCGCCGAAATTCTAACAAATTATACTTATTGTTATATATATTGAATACTAAAACATACATACATACAATATACAATATACATACAATATATATATTGAATACTAAATTGTTCGCCATCGATTGCGGAGAAATAAAAACGCAGCTAAAAGAATGATCTATCGTTTCCCAACAAGAAACGAATTTTACAGAAAATGTTCTCTGATACATCGGGAGCGCAGTGGCAATTGAACTTTGCGCAGAAAATTTCTGGAACACGCATGGCAATTTATCACGACCGGATATTCCAACGAACGCCTAAGTTACACGGCGAGGAAGCCTGCGACCTGAAAAACGAGTAAGATAAACGGAACGTTGATTGCATTTTAATTTGCTCGGGCGAAATAACATTAAACGTTGTCGGAACGAGGTCGTGTCAAGAACGAAAAAGGAAACCCTCTGGAAAAAAGCGCATCGAAATTCGTTACTCGGAATGAGATGTATTCTTGATCGAACGAATCCCCGTATTCGGAAGAGTCCGGCGCGTCGAAGGCCCACGAGCAAATCGTATTAAATCCGTATGCAGATTTTTTTCACGCCCCGGGGGGCGCGGCGATACAGGTGGAAATATTGCATCTGCGCGGCGAATGCACCGGCTAAAAGAAATTTTGCAGCCCGCACGGGCAAAAGGCTCCGTGTAATTGCAAACAGATGGTAGATACTGAGATTCGCCGCGATACGATAACGAGTTCAAAAGGCTCGAGCCGCTTCAGGAATTCGGCGGGTCTCGAGTTCAATTTATCCGGCATTCAGGTCGTCCTGTGCTCCCCAACAATGCGTTTGCCACACTGTATTTCGATCAGGGCCGACGGACAGACTGCGAAACACTTGTGAATTTCGATTCGAAAATTGCTACGATATATGTATATTCGCATATTTTCAGCTGCACAAACATTAGTAGATCGAAAGCAAAACATTTAACGAATGTAAGAATGCATCAATTTGAAAAAATTGTTAAAATGATTAAAAAAAGAAATAAATGCCTATTTATTTTTAATGCGAATCTACGAAATCTCGAAATTGCGAATCTACGTCAATTATGAGAATTAGAAGTTAAAGACAAGTATGTTGTTTAGTCATTCAAATAAAACAGAGATAACAGTTCCCGAATTCACGTAACGTTTTCATCGTTTTGTATTTCACTCGATCAGTTTTGGCAGTCTATGCAACGCGTGCAAACATAAATTAATCATTGAAATTCATTTTAACGCTTCACTGGGACAATGATTTTCAGAAAAAATGCGGAAACATATGTTAATCCAATTCCACATAAACGATCTATTGTATTTTACTCTGATCTAGTATGAAATATAATGAAAGCACGTTAAATTAAACTTTTACTACAAAGAAAAAAATGGAACTACAATGTGTTCACACATAACTCCAGTATACCAGTTAAGGATTAAGTACATCGATGTCTTGCAGAACTCAAATTTTGAAGCAGGCGATACGTTTGTTATCACATTCTTAAATGTTCGTATTTTATATTGAATATTACCGCACGCAGATAAAAAACGTCTTATTGCATTCTAATGCGGAATATTCACTCTTAATTTGTTATCGCAAACAATAAATGTCTGCTACGCTGAATTAACTATGAATCAAAGCCATGATACCTTCTATCGTCGTCTTTGTTTCACGAGCGATCGATCATGCTCTCGTATGTTTATTCATGATCGTTCATGGGGAAATATTAACGAGACAGCATGTAAACCGATGCACGGAGCCCACAGCAATATTTAAGTAATTGATTGCGAATTATTTATCTTGTTCGGCAGTGCGGAAGATTTATGTTCTCCGATTTGACTCTAGACGTTCTAGGATCTGTATCGACGTCGGGAAATGTATTCGAAATCATCTAGAAACTCGGTTTAAATTTTCGATTATTCGAATTAGCTAAATATGAATGTTATTCGTTTCTTTAATTATCCTGCTCCTGTTAATATTTAAATTCATTCTTCATCAATACATTTCAATGTGTATATCATTTTCAAACTAATAAAATTATTTAAAAGTGAATGAACTTTTGATTTAGTTTTCATAATATTTCTTGCAGTTGATGTTCGACAGATTTGATTTTCTATAAAGATCCGCAGTCTAATGATTACTACAACATTACTCAGCATGGAAATTACATTTGATATTCCCTGGATGCTGCACTTGGAAACTCGAACGCACGACAATTACTAACATCTCGAACCACGGTGTCTAAGACGAATAATAGATATGCGGGAAGTAATGAGAAACGTAAAAGTACATTTCGTCTTTCCTCTCCGGTTCCCTCGATACTTCATCTTCGCAAATCGTTATAGAGTACGGAAAGTAAAACACCCTCGTTGCGGGGGCGAACGGAGAAACGTGCAGATATCGTAAAAAGAAGAATTCTAAGGCCATGGCTGACGTAAAACCCAGCTTTTACCCCAGTTAAGGTTGGCTGTAAGCCAACCAGGACTACGAACGCAGCAACAAAGCGTGATCTTATTCGTGGGGCAGCAGTGGATAGATTATACCTATATTCTTAATTATATTCTTGTAGTTAGTGGGCGATCGTAATGCTGACAAATATTTTAAGAAGCTCCTCTTGTTTTGGTTAAACGCCACCACATTTAAAAATATATTAATGGATAGTTCGCGATTATTACATAATCTAGATGCAGTAAGAACAGCACATTTCAAATGTTTAATTATTCATATTTCAACATTGATTTATGAATTTGCAGTTTTTCTATTAACGCTAAAACTATCGAGCCTTTAACAAAACTAATGTACATTGTTTTATAGCAATGGCAAAATTACGTTTATCTAAACTTCGTACGATTTCGATTATACATATTGTATGCCTCGATAAAAGAGCATGTTTAAACATTTTTCGTGAAAAACTAGTCATTTTGACTGGTTCGATAGTTCTAGCCTTGATCGATTATTCTTTATTGAGATTATCGAAACAACCTTTTGAACATACGAAAAATTTGACGAGTCCAAATGCTTAAAATCGCGAAAGAATGATCTTAAACAGAAACATTTGTCTTGGAAACACAAAATTAATATAGCGAATTTGTTGATCATTAAAAATAAATAAAAGTATAAATATTGAACATTAAAACGTATGGAATGACCTGATAGTTAAACGGTTTTTGAATCATCTTGATTATTATCTGACTATTTCTATTTGAAGGAAACCATGTTGATCATAAGACAATGCAAAGCACGAATTTGAAAAACGCTTTTGCTTACAAAAATATTTGTCTACCAAAAAAGGTAATTATTTTTACAGCGGTTCATGCTTTCGGCATTTTTCTGCGGCTCGTTTAACACACACTCTGATGGCAAGGCCCGGATCCTTTTGCTACCACATTATACATAGATCTATTATTTGATATTCTAGTTTCGGACAATTAATTTTAATTTCCACATGTTTCATTAAGGTCTATAAAAAGATTAACGTGTATAGAAGAAGTGCCTTAAAAAGTATTTTCAAAAGAATTGATAAATAAAATTACAAATAATCCTAACTACATGCTGAAATTAGGTGAAACACTCGGCAGAGTAACTTGTTAGACGAGGAAGTAATATGTAGCAGGAGGAGTTCAATTGAATTCTCCGTGTCCCTTAATGTGACCAGGACCCGACCCTAGTTTAACCTTTACACTGCGACATTCGACTATAGTCTACTGCGGGATTCAACTTTGGTCCACGTTCCGTCAGAATTTACATTAGAACTACGATTAACCGGATCGAGATTATCCGTAGTCTCGATAAATCGGGGTCTCGATTATACGGAGTCTCGTGTTTACAAACAACAAACGATCGTGCCTCACGATTCGCCTCTGTTTCCATAAAATCCCGCCTTCGTTAGCTCGCCGCTTTCTGTGGCTGGCACCATTGTTGCCTTTGGTGATCACAAATAAACACTTCAGAAAAGAGATAGATAAGTTTAGCGACGATTATGTGCAGAAAGGCATTTTCAAAGGTTCCTTCTTTTTTCAAATAGAAAATTTATTTCGCAGGTGAAATGCATTTTTGGTTTTCTCCCCCTCGGATCTTCGATCACCCGATGGGGTTCGATTTATCCGGGGTGTCTGTCTGCCGATTTAAGCCGATTTATCGAGGTCCTACTGTATCTTCTGTTTTGCCACCACCATTTATCAAGCACAGTCTTACTTGAGCCCCAAAATTCACTTCTCTTCGAAATTGCGATTTCTCAAGGGTGGCACGCGCACAGAAAAATCAACTGTGGAACTTCATACATTTATATGGATCACTAAACATTAATAATACGTTAGCTTTACTAATATTTTGTCCAGTTGCAGTTTTAACTCTTTAAATGGCCAGGTCGTGGTACCTAATTAACCAGCCATAATTAACCAATTAAGTTTATCTACCAGCAGTTTTATAATAGTTCTTTTAAAATTGTCAAGATCAACGGTAGACATCTTCTTAAAAAATTGTTCGAAAACTACAATAATCTAATCCACAATCCGTCAAATTATTTAGATTAATATAATGTAACAAGTTCTCTCTTAAATTATTATTTCAATCATATTTTGCCTCTTAACAGAACGATATACAATTTTTGTTAAGTTAATCTTACAAGTTAATCTTGATTCGAAATATTTACGGAATAAAATTCTATTCGAAGAATATATTCAAAATGTTATTGGAATCAAATTTTAACCGAATAATGCCCAACTCTGTTTCCATTAGAGAACGTAAAATGGGAAATCGGACAAATACGGGACAGAAAACGATGAAACATAATAACAGGTAACAATTGAAAATAAATGAATTTAATAACAAGTAACAATCGAAAATAACTGAATTTAATAATAAATAATAATTGAAAATATATGTAAAACTAAAATTGATGTCAAGTAATAATTGGAAAGAGAATTAAAATTAGCATAAAATATTAGTATTATAGAATAATAAGTAATTACAATTAATAACAAGTAACCACCGATAATAACTAAATTGAATAAGGAATAACAATTGAAAATAATTTCCCGATGTTTCAAAAGGCGAACTGTTGGATCAATGCATTTTAAGCCAATTCCGGTCCCATCACGATCGCCCGCGTCCAGAAAGCCGAATCCGCGATTTCTCTCTATTCAATTTAGATAACCAAGCGCGCTATAATTGCACAAATTCGCAGATCACGCTTTCGGCCAAAACATTTGCAGTTCTTTAATCGGCGGAGCATCAGACGCGTCAGCCGTAAATGATCAAATATTGACGAATAATAGTCGGCGCGTGTGCTTCGCCCCGAACCCGAATCCGTCTACGTTTTACCCTGCTCCAATTTTTCCCTGTAAAACGCAGACAAACCTTGCTTTTTTCTGTTATACTAACTAACACCGATGGGAATCAGCGAAGAGCCGGGTATAATGCGACCGGTTCGAGAGCTGTAATTATACATCGGCCGGCCTTTCCGTTTATCCAGCAGCGACGTGGATTAAACTAACGAGCAATTTTGAAAACAGGTGATTGAATTTTCCTGTCGAGAGCAGAAACATCCCAGCTAGGCATTAGGATGAAGCGCAAATGCAATCAGGATCGGGGAGGGATGATGCTTATGCGAGTCAGTCAGTCGCATATTAACTCAGGAAATTAAACGGGGTTGCCAGCCGGAATGACAGCGGTCCACAGTGTTGCGATTCGAGCAACTAACTGGACCAACCCCCTTTTTATGTTTATCGTGTGCCATGTGACACCGTAGCTTTATTGTAACAAATGAACATATGTACTTACTATTTCATATGTACCATCTTATTACCAATTGCTTAATATTACATTTTTTGAAACAAAAAATATATTAACATGAATTGAAAAATAATAAGATAGGCTAGAATAAAATAAAATTATATTTACTTAAATTAAATTAAAAATAGATGTATTATAAATTATCGTTTGTAGAACTAAATACTTTTTCACTAGACGAAATGGTATTTTCATTAGACGAATTTTCAATATTTATAAATATTATAAAAGATGCATTTATTTTTATATATATTGTCTTTCTTAAATTATAATATTTTTAATTTCCTCACATTTCCGCATATTAAAATTTCCATGGAAAGAGAGATTAAATTCTGCTCTAATGCTACCAACAACATTTCTTTCGTTTGTTGGTGTTTATTGTCTATCGTAATCGTTCGTATATCGTAAACCTAACCCAAGTAATCAAAAGTATTAACGGAATTAATTGAATCAATCAAACGTACCTTCGCCACTAGTTTCTAGTAGTTAGTTTATTTCTCTATTCTCTTTCGGTTTACAAAGGATCTCGTTCTCTTTACAACCAGTGATAAGTAATACAAATAAAATACCCGCGACTACTATTCTCTCTTTCTCTCTCTCTCTCTCTCTCCTTTAAGTCTCCTTTATATCTCCCTTTCCGCTTCTTTTGAATCGCAACCCGTAGTTTCCATTATAAAAGTTGATTTTAAAATATAAAAAAATAATTACAAAACTTATTCCAATAATATCAGTGGACGTTAATCATAAATAAGAACTTGTAAGAACTTGTAAGAATTATCTTAAGAAACGTAACACAATATGACAAGCATCTATCTTCTTACACAATTAAGTTATGAGGTTCCTCCACCTAATTAGCATTAATCGAAACATTGTGCGACGGCAAGGTGTGTCGCTACTCCGAATTCTTCGGCGCCGTTCGTGTATATTCGAACACGAAGTTGCAAGGCGAAAACGATGATTAAGCGGCACGATATAATGGCACTTTGTGCAAGCACGATCCTTCCGACTATTGCGACACGACGATGAGTCCCCGGCGTCGCGTCTCGTCGCGTCGCGTAAGCGCCGTTTCGATGCGTATTTGCTATACAAGAATTCGTCACAAACAGTAGAGATCCTGTGCGAACTTCCAGGGACAATATTGAATCCAATATTGGGGAGAAGAAGCGCGGTGTGCTCGCCGAATCGCTACGACAAACTCCGACTTGATTTTAGTAAGTGTTCTGCAGACAGAACAACAACGAGCGAGACGAAAGCTACGCGAGTCGACGGATGTAGGGAACACTCAGCAGAACGAGTTAAGTCAAACGATTCAGGCTACTATCAAATTAATAGAAATTCCAAGTACACGGAACTGATCGAGGTGAAACGGTTTTCATAGTTCGATACGCCAGAGCGCAGGCATGCGCTGATCGTTATAAATATTGATTTACGTATCGTCCTCATTTTTTTTTAATATTGTGACAGATTCGTTAAAAGAGTATATTCGGTAAAATCTACTTAAAATCTATAGTAATTTAAATTTGTGTTGAAAAAATTTATTGTTATTTAAATTTCGATTTAAAAAAGTTTATTGTGATTTAAATTTCGTTTAAAAATCTATTGTTAATTATGAAAAATAACACGGAAGAAATTAATCAATAAACTATGGAAAAACACTATAATCCATAATTTTGATTCGAATCGATTATTTTCCGAATTAGTTCCTAAATAAACACTTGTTCAAATAACGAATTACTTCTTATTCGGATAAATTCTTATTCGAATAAAATCTTATTCGAATAAATTGTTATCCAGATATTATTCTATTGGATATTGTATTAGAGATTACAGGATAATCGAAATATTTCGTATACTTAGATTTTTCTATACTTCATTGTGAGAATGCGGATTTTTGTGCATTGTGATGAATCGAATTTCAATATGAAAAAGCTGCTAATTTTAAATGCATCAGTGAGATACAGTGAATATCACCAATTGTCCCTCGGCTTGTAAACAAAAGTGGACAATTTGAGAAGAGGGTATACGATTATTCAAGTCTCGCGGCTCGTATTTATAGTTGTTGAGAATCGACGACTACAAAAACGAGCCGCGAGGGTCGCATAATCGTATCTCCACTTTCCAAATTGTTCATTTTTGTTTACAAGCTGAGGAACAATTGGAGATAATTTACTATACTCATAATCAATAAATCATAGCCAGTCGTTTTTTGATTCTACATAACAAAAGCGATATCGATCACCTATTTACCATTAAATATGGAAACATTGTAATGGCGCGTTTATAGTCAGTTAAGGGGACACACGTACTACATTAATGAGTGGCATTTACGGAAACGGATAATGTTAAAATTTTAATTGACAGAAAGCGTGACGTGAATGTTCGAACTAGTGCAACAAAACGCAAGGCGTGTTCTGGAATTGGCCATTCGGGCGAAATATTTTGGTTTTAGCTTCGGTACATTCGAAGAAAATATGTTAATATCTAATTTATTTAAGCATCGAGAACTTTGTTGAACTTAATGGGACCTCTTGAATTAATGATAATTAGACAATATGTGCTGGGAAACGAATTATACAAATTTTATTATAGAAGAAGAAAAGAAGCATAAAATTGTTCTTCTGTTCAGCTGGATGAATGAGTAGCGTTAATCTAACTCATTATTTATTCAATGCTTCATCAAGAAATAGAATTCCAAACATTTATATTAATAACAAATGATCCTGAATGAGCAAATAATTTTGAACACTTCTTTTATTTTTTTGTGTGTAATTGGTCTAGCAGAATACCGATATGCACTATAGTGCACTATATGCAACTACCGTTGCACAATAATCGAACAAGCTGCCGCAATAAAGGTTCTGCTCCATTTTCGAGTAATTCGAGTAAACCAACAAAACGCAATCAAAATCAAGCACTGTTTCAAACATGCTATGAAGTGGTCAGCTAATATTCGTGTTAATACTGGATATGATATACTTGATACTGCATATGACACCTGTACTTTTCCACTCTGTCCCAATAAATGAAATTTAAATATTGCAGAGATCCAATAATTATATTAATACAATAAATATATTTCACTGCATTAGCGAATTGTATTCGCGATAATATATTGATAATTAATAATCCATCGATACAATGAAATAAAATTTATGCAGCGATCATGTTAATCGTGTCATTTTATGCGAAACCAGCGCATGTATTGCTTGAACTTAAAAAGTACGTAAAAGGTCAAACATCGTAGCTATCCATTTAAAACAAAAAGGGCAATTACACTTGCATCGCTGCACTTTTCTAAATATCGCTGGTCAAAGATTACAACCTCTGTCAATTATTAGATACATCCCATATTATTTCGAAAGGTCAACATCAATATTAATTTCTATTACCATCTATTAAGTATGTCAAACTTTCTTAGGATCTTTAATGTATAACAGAATTACACAGACAATTGCTGTAACAAATCTTGTTTCTCCTGCTTTCATATAATTAACACGTTTATTAACAGTGCCATAGATATAAAACGTTCATGGTCTCCTTCTTGAAAATGGTCAAATTAATTTTATGCATGTGAGGTAGGTGAACAATGTAGTAAATAGCATAACAATTAGTGTTAACCTTCTGGTGGTAATCAAATTTTTGACAGCTTGTTTTGCAGAGTGATAAGACATCAAATTGACGCATGCCGCCGGAATTGATACGGTATTCACTTTGTTGCAGTAGTCAAACGCAAATGTACACAGCACGCACTACGGTAACTGTAAAAAAGCAGTTCGTCCGGCATATCGTTTCAATCTATGTGAAAAAATGTGAAGAGAACATTATGTAAATATTGACTTTTTACAATAGAGTCAATTTAACACACGAGGAAGACGTTAAGTCAGAACAATGAAGCCCGGATGAGAGTTAAACTTGTCTCCATTTGATTATGAAGAAAAAATTATCGTCGTTCCCCGCGTAATAGGAGCTCTTGTGCATGCACAAAAAAATGCATCATAGTTTCGAATTTAATAAAAGCGGCACGAGCGTTAAAGCATTAATGAAACATTTTAACACCGAAGACAGAAAGGGAGAAAATGTTGGAAGTAAACGTATTAAACAAGCTGTTCCGATCTTGTGTATCTTTCATAGAACCTCGCATGGCAAATGGCACGTTAAACACACCAAAAACTCCATAAAAATTCGAATAATACATCGCGATGTTCAAAAAATCAGTGCATTCACGCATCGCGAACAACGCAGGACCATCAATCCGTCGACGGTACGAGCCACCGGTGCCATTTACTCGATTATTCCAAAAATCAAAGACAACCGGGAAAAACGGTCGGTCGTTTCGGGCCGTTCACAGAAGAATGTGCCTCGCGGTGAATTATGCAGCTCTCGGGTCGACAGAGCGCGGCCGCGCGGTTACTTTCCATGAATAAATTCGTATTTACGGTGATGCGGGTGCGCGGGTTGCATCGATCTTGTCAATCCCATTCGCCGTTCCGTCTGGCAAACGGAACCCCATTGGTTTCGCATTTGTTTCCCGTCGCAAAACAAGCGTAATGGGAGCCGGGAAAGCCTTAAAACGCGCTCGGCCTACAGGCGAGAACGAATGCAGGTCGACATGGCGGCTGCGCGTCCCGTTGCAAAGGGACTCCGCGCACGCCAGCCAAATTGGGACACATCGGTGCTGCCGGAGCAAGGGTAAACAGATTCCGTTTTGCAGGACGCCATAAAAATCCGGCAGGCTCTGTCTTTATCCCTGACTGAAAGTATCGGCTGGTCAGGGAGTCCGCGCGGCACGGAAAACGTGGCACAGATACAGATGCGAGGCTCCTCACCTTTAGACCGATGCACAGTGCGGTCACCATATAGCAATGTTGAACATAGAGACATTTGTAAATTATTATTAATTAAGTGAGATACGTTAACTATTTCTTAATGATAATAACTGTTTAGAAAACATGCGGTGGCTTACAAAAGTGTTCGTACTCCTTGTAAAACGTAAAAACTTTTTCAACACTCGACTAAATAACTTGAATTTTGTTTGGACGATAGGGGGACTAGTCTACTAGACAATGACTAAAATGCCTTTCGTAGATCTCGGTAACTTTGTGGGTTGTGCTGAAAAAAGATGGCGAAGTGGAGGAACTCAACAAATTTCAATACGACAAACATGGCCTCGCATTTGAAAGGATACAATGGAGGGCGTGCATCGAACTAAAAATCGAGGCACAATGTCGCAAAATAGAGGTTACAGGCTTTATATCTTAACAAAAATGTCATCAGCCTACGATGATTTTTCGCGGAGTTATCGTCGGTCGAATTTGGCCAATTTTCATGAAAAATATTTTCATAATTTTTTTTCGAGCAGTGTAAATATTTAAAAAAAATCATGCCAAGGCATAGCCCACATTCCCAACAAACTACATCCGTATAAACTTTTCATTATAGAAATATTTTATAAAAATGACTTTTCACCGCGTTTGGAATGCGATTGGCCCAGAGTGCGCCGGTAACACCGTTTCCCGGTGCCTCGGTCTGGCAGAGGGGGTAGCAACGGAGTGCACACACAGGACTCGCTGGCGTCCTGCCAACTGACGGCTCGAGGACCGAGGCGAAGCTAGGTGACCCGGCCGTGTGATATCGAATAAGATCAAGGCGAGCTGAAATCCCATTCCGACACTCTTGCTTTCCCCCGATCGAATATATTACGTGGTGGCGGTGTGTGTCACGGCCGGAAGAGAAAAATCGTTTAACAGACCAACGCCGGTGGAGCCTGTCGGAGAAAGCGAAAGAGAAAGAGAAAGAGAGAGAGAGAGAGAGAGAGAGAGAGAGAAGGAAATAGAAAGAGACAGGCGAACGGTGGGTGGAGATAGCTAGGAGTGCATGGGAGAGGTCTGGAAGCAGCTAAAGCATTCTCGCCGCTTTGAAGACTCCCAGGGGTGGCATGGGACGGAGCCCGAGAAGATCGCGCGGACCAACGAAGACAGAGGAGCACCAGGAATGCTTCTGGAGGCGTCTCGTGCTGCGAGACAGAGAGGAAAGGGTGCGAAGAATGAGGTACCATCGAGAGCTAGGAGAACGAGGTGGCGAATTCCCCTTCAATCTGCACAGCAGGAAACAGCAAAGCGGAAATTTCCGCGCGGGTTAGAGTTCCGCGCCGAATTCATTGTATATATAGCGTGTCTATCGGCTCTCTTAAACCCTTTGGTACAAAGCAACCTCCCAGGCGTATTTCGCGAACGGGATATGAAGAAAACAACGAGCCCGTGTGCCCGATCGACGCCGGAAAGATATCGAATCGCTCCGTGAAAATGCCGAGCAGGGCCAATCGCCGACACGAACGAATCTAACGACATTGTTTGTAGGAAATTTATCGAAACGACGGATCCCCCATCGAATACTTCGATGACGTTGTACCGTGACCTGGGGGATATTGAAATACCAGTGGACAGTTGTCTCTTTATACTAATGACCTTTTATTGACTATCGCTGGACTGCGATTGCTGACCAGGTTTGCTGAGACTTGCGCATATCAAAAGTTTTTCCGGGAAGGAATTGTATAGTAATTTCGTGGAACCTGATAATTCGAAAATTCAAACAGGAAGAAGATATAAAGCTGTTATTTATTAAAAATATTAAGAAAACAACAGTTTCTCAAGTGTAGTCAACGACGATATATAGTTGTTCGGCACCAAAAGGGTTAATTTATGATTATCAGAAATGAAAATCAGCATATCTCAGTAGATCTGAAGAATCTTATTATACTTTGTAATCGTGATCTCTAGAAAATACAGTAAACGAAAAGGTCTTCCATTAATTTCTCAGATTAGCAAAAATGGTCCGATGAATTCCTCATCTTTATTTCAAACAATTCCTAACTCTTGAAAACTATTAGTACTTTCGCAAAGGTGTTCTCGAAAACGAAAGTACGAGAGTGAAGTATTTTTTATGCGAACACTTAATAAAAATTCAAAATTTTGATAACAACGGAATATTGAAGAGCGGTTAATTTACCTATCCGTTGCAGCGCGATTCACTTTTCGCGAACATGGACAAAACGAAATTATAAAATCGTTCTCTAATGAAACGTGCCCACAGGGTACCGTTAATCGTTCGATTTCATGATCTAAATCTCTATGACGAGTCGCTAAAAACGGCGATTTTTTTCCGCGAGATCGGCCGAGACGGAGCTACGATATTTATGAAGTCCGATCACGGTCCGCGGTTTCTCGTGCCCAATTATGGAACGTGCTAATGACGTTCATAAAATGGATATTGCCTGCAATTATTCGCTTTTCTGAAACGCGCTGGTTTTCGGATACAACGGCGCGCGACCGCGATATTCGAACTATTAACGACGGGATCGTTGTCTTGAACTCATGCCAAATGTAAACCGCCGAAAGTTGGTTGTTTCAGGCGGAGTTTAGACTCATTAAAACGACATTAAATGAATGGAAAACTTGGCAACATATTCACCGCGCCAATTTCATTTAACCATGCGACGGGAAACGTTTTTGTGGATATTTAAAGCGTACGTTTTAATACGGTTCCTGAATAATAATACTTCTAATGAATTAGCATATGCATATCGCGATAAAGGACCTTCAGCATCGCAGGATATGCGACGCTGTACCGGTTATCCGAGATTCACGATTATTCGTTGCATACGCGATCCGTTTCCACGATTTCGTTCGGTACGATTTTATTAAAAGGTACAAACTGCCGCGATCGAACGCAAATTCGCCAGGAAATCGGAGTTTTTCGATCGCTTATATTGTTCTATTGGATCGGTCCGTAAATTCGTGCGGTTTTAGGTTCTCGATTTAAACCCGCCTAACAGTTATGTTTTGCATGGCATTCGATAGTTTTTCTTTTCTCTTGATGTACGATTGTCGATCATTCGTTCCGTGCGAGTAACAAAGCAATTAGTTTTTTGGGAACTGCGGAGTGTCTAGTTTAACAAGAATGAACATCTCCGACATGTTTCGCTGTACAATTGAATCGTACATGTTCGCTCTTGTTATCACGACACACACACACGCCATAGTTTTCATAAAGTTAATAGATTCTTAAAAGAAAGATAGATTTTTGAAATAGTAAATAGACTATAAATATGTTTATCTTCTCATATAATACAGAATTTGTCACATCAACTTTTTTTGAAATAATAGTTACGCAGAAATAGCATTTCAAATATATTTAACTACGCGATATGTAATTAATACTTCAAAAACAGTTTAATTGCCAAATTCTGTGTTACGTGAGATAGAAGAGAAAAATATTTATAATATATTCACTATTTGAATATATCATAGCTCTGCTCACTCGGAACGAATAAGTAAACAATCGCAAAACAGGAACAAATGCCGCAGGAATAACCGCACCAACTTATGGACCAACCTGTTAAAAATAATACGCTTAATTGTACCGGATCTATTAAGCTAGCCACGATCTACTTTCGTTCGCTCGGATTGTTACGACGCTTTAAACTACGGGAAGATAATAATTTCCGAAGGAGCTACAATACATTCGATAATCGTAAACTCGGGCCTGAATGCGGACGCCTGACTGGAAGTGACCCTAAAAGAGGAATGTCTGCGGAGTTATGCCCGCGGTTAATGCCCGACACTCTCGGCCCGTAAATCGATCCTAAATTATAGAATCGTAGAGGAGCCGAGTCAATGGTGCGAAAAGTCGTTCGTTCGATTAAGCAAATTTGAATTGATCCGAGCTGTCAGTCGAGAACATCACATATTCATAGCGTTGTTTTTGATGACCGAAACGCATACTGTACCTTATCGCAACAATATTTTTCTATTTCGCATTTCCACGCGGATTTATTTCTGTTATTTACATAAAAAGAGCTGCGCGAGTTTACGCGAAGCTGGAACACGTTATCCTGCTATTGTACATAGCACGTTTATTAACACCATTTTGCTCGTGATTCGATTGCCTATGACGCAACGTGAAAATACAATATTTATCGACGCAACGATCAATATTTGCAGTTAAATTATTTATACGTTCAAGGTATATTTTTTTTGTCAACGTTACCTGGAAAATGGAATGAAATAATACTAGCGACGCAGATCTGTTTTTTATAATTCAATTTCTGTGTGCCACTGTTACGAGGTAGTATCAATAACGACAATTTCAATCGACAAAATCTATAGCACTGTACCATTTTGAACAACCGTCAATTTTTTAGGTAAACCGTACACGTTTTCTTTTTTTCGAATCACTGTTTTATCAACTTCTATCATTTCGATCTTGTTCGAAGCGTTTAACACATTACGGAGTTTTCGGCAAATTAAATAGTCTTTTTACCTATATCGCATCTCTTAAGACATTTATATTATATGTTGATGTTTTTTTTTTTGTATAAGCACGAATTTTTCATAAGTCTAATATATAACCAACACGAAATATCTAACAAAATATATGTAAAGTTAATTTCTGTGTCAGTTAGTGAACCTTTTCTAAGATCTAATAATCTAATCTAATGATCTAATTTTCGTGCTTCACTTATTGTGATCAGTTCTAGGTAAATAATCCAGTAACAAAAATGTAATTTTTCAATACTTACGACATTATTCGAGAAAGAAAAGAAGATCAGTGTAGCTTACACACAAGTCACGGTCCAAGAAATTAAGGACAGATGTAACACGTGCTTTGGCATGAGAGTTTGCTCAGTAATCGACGCACGCATCGAAGAAGACATGAAAATTCAATCCAGTTACACTGCACAGTGATAGAAACAAAACGTTTTCATTCGGTTACGAAATTACTTTAAATAAAAAAACATATCTGGGAAGTCGACGATATTGTTGTTTTTCCGTAATTTGGTCGAGTTTTGTGAATATAATTGTCCATTTTTTCTTTTGGAAAGCAACATTTTTGTACTTTTTTATCTTTATTTTCAACGTTTTTCTCAAGTCTTTTAACAAGATGAAGGCAAAAACAGATCATCAAACCATTGTCAGAAATTTAAAAGATCTGTTTCCAAATTTTACAGGTCTTAAGAAGTTGAAGTTTTGATTCAGTTATGAAAATTACGCGTCAAATTTTATTTTTAAAAAATCAGTATTTTTAATTTAATAACGTTGTTTTTAAATGTAAATACAATTATTGTACTGGAACAGCAACCAGGGGAGAGCACAGTAATCGACACACTTATCGTATGGATCGATTAGCGCGTGCATTTTATTTGTGATCATCGATCCCGCGACACTGCGGAGAGATCGCACGATCGGATCTCTTACCGAACGCAAAGAGTTCATCGCGAACATTCGGCAACTTCCAACAACTACGTTCACCGGACGAGAAAATCTCGGTATCAGCTAAGAAATTCCCAAGAGTAAATTCCTCGCAGCCAAAAGAGTGCCGAGTTTTCGATCTTTAGAGCGAGGTTTGCGGGAGCTGGTTGGTCCGCATTGAAGATACCCGAGTTTAGGTCAGTGCAGCAGCCAGCTCGTTGTTTTTAAGATTCAAATTTTCTACTGCACGCGCGATTTTTCATTTCCAATGTCGCGTTTGCTAAGAATTATTCGAATTCTAACTAAAAACCTGGGAGTTGGTAGAACTTTCTTATGCTTCAACAGTAACTGTCCAATCTTAAGCTCGCGATTAGCGTAGGTGGATTGAGGACGGACGCTGATGATAGTAAGCAGCTACCCTAACATTAGCATTGCTGTTACTTATTTTCCCATTTAACGCTCGAACAGCGGACCTACTTGAGAAAACCACAGTGGTGCGAACAATTATCAGACTGCGGATCTTTATGCAAAATAAAAATTTGCCAAGATGATTGCAAGAAATAGAAATATGAAAGAAAAATAAACTGTTTCTACTGTAACGTACGGAGAATCTTACCACGAATTTTTTATATTCCTTTCTGAAGGCATATGCCAGGCTGGCGCCAGCCAGCCGGGGGTTCATTTGTATATCGCGAGTCGAGTACCTCCAAGGGGGTACGACGACGAACGTTTCTGGAATCGGACCACATAGGGACACCCCCACTACCATTTTTCCAGAGAAAATTTGGCTATATAAAGGGCCCAAACGCGACCGGGAATCGGGCTAGTTTCGAGTCATTCGTCGACGTGGAAACGCTAGTGAGATCGAGTCGTAATTCTCCTTCGAACAATCTACTAGGTATTCGTTAATAAACTATGGAGAAAAACACTTCTATCGATCATTTTTATTAAAATAGACGCGATTTTACGGATGAATTTCTCTATGAATAAATTTTTATTTGAATCAAATTTCATTCATTAATAAATATTTATTCGATTTCGTGTAGACATCGGTAACAATGTAAAAGTTGCTTTGAGTCTGCAATTATGCATGCTATCCATGTTGTATGTCTGACGAATGCAAAAAGATAGTCGTCGCGTTGTTTGAAAAGCTTTTCACTCGGAGCTGTTTTCGTTTCTCCGTAAAATGTAGACACATGAAATATCATTTAAATTAATCATTTTCATGATCACAACGTAAATAACTATCTTCGATGTATACACTTACCTCTACGACGTCGAGTAGATCTTAAAACATTATGTCGTACAAACGGAAAGTATTTCATTAATTATTTCCACCACTTTGTCCAAAATTTTTGCCCAGGTCTGCCAATGAGCTCTGAGAAAATTGCTGCGCTTACGCAAGCAGGATTAAACGCCAAAAAGAACGGTGGCCAAGGAATTGGGTTGACAGAGAAGCATAATTCGTCCCGTAATCCTGCAGAAGCATCGGGTTCGATTTACGGCGCCGAGTGTCCGCGACGCGAGTCATTAAACAGCACTTGTTCCTCATTCGAATCAATCGCTCAAAATCAATTTGGCGATCTGAGCAAACGCGTCCGCGACACGTCGCGACGCGACGCGACGGGTCAGTCTTGGCCCGCACAGCTCCAAGAGGATTTAATTGGAAATCTAGCCGGCTATACTCCTGACAACACTCGGAGGGACGGAGGGAGCAGTCTTGTTACCGACGTGATTAATATCTGCAGAGACAGAGAGTTCGTCACTTCAGGCGTGTTCGCGCTGATGAATCCGACCGATGTTTGTAATTTAGCTAGTTGATCCTGGCGCTCCGTGCGGAAGGACAGCTACTCACGATTTGTTACCGAACAGAGGGTTGCTGGCGGTGGTTATGCCACGCATACATATTCATGTTACCTCTAAGGCACGTGCGACATACTATGCTTGTTTGGGATTAATACGAACGTAGAAGATCGTAAGCCACGTTAAGCCACGAAGGACTTATCCCTACTCAAGATGACCGTGTTCGACAAGCTCCGATTTTGATTTTCGGCTAACGCCGATCTCATTTTTCACACGCGCACACGATCCTCGGAATTCGCCAGTGGTTTCCGGAAACTGTAAAGCGATCGATTTTCTTTCTGTTTGGCTTGCAGAATCTCTTCGTTCGTCTACAAGGTGAGAAACGAAAACAGCTCCGAGTGAAAAGCTTTGCAAACAACGCGACGGCTATCTTTTTGCATTCGTCAGACATACAGCACGCATAGCATGCATAATTGCAGACTGAAAGCAACTTTTACATTGTTACCGATGTTTATGATCTTTATGATCACAACTTTTTCACGAAAAGAATGAACGCTCGTGCCAATTCATCTCTGCAATTTGTCATCGCCAGCGAAACACTATTCCAAACTCCAGACAGTGCTAAACCTCATTACCAGCAGCTCTCTAATTTTTCTGTTCACGTGATCCCAAAGCAGCCGTGCGACGCGCAGATAATATAAACATGCTTAAAAGCGTCGGCAGGTGTGATAAAAAAAAAAGGGAAATGGAAAATGAACACGTACGGTCTACTCTGCACGCAGCGTTCCACTATAACAAGCCGTTGCTTTGAAAGAAGGAAAAGTGGTCTATTTTCTCGAAAGCCTGTATAATGCGCGTATGATCTAGACATTTCACGCTCTTCGCATATATTCTGCGACACGAAAAACCGTGCAGCGCTCTACGCGTTCTCGAGCGTGCACGCGCGAGCTATTTCGTTGCGGAACACAGAGTCGCCGACGGCGTTTATAGCGACCCTTGGAAAACGGATTAACGACCTATAAACCTAGGTCTACCGCAGCGGGTAGCCTAAATTCATAATTCGGAAAAGCTCGATATCCGACGGACTTGTCTGTCGCGTCCCTCGCGGTAATTAAACCGCATTCTCCAGTGAATAAAGGATAGGAACTTACGGACCGCCTTGAAAAGGGTGAACCGCCTTGAATAGGGTTTATGCACCGGCTGCAATCATGCTTTTTTATTTACAACAAACTACAGATTACCCGACGTAATCGATATTATCCACAATTTTTAACCGGCCAGATTTTTGTTGTCATGGAAAACTATTGATCGTGATAGCGGAAGCTTGGTTGCAAGGAAGTTTATGCATATGTATTTTGCTGTATACAATACAATTTAATAGACAATCATTTTATTATAATGTGCAATGAATTTTGCATTAAAATAAAAAAACCTGAAATATCTCAAATAGTTTGTGTTTTATATCAATTTAAAGATGTGATACTCAATTCGGACAACCCTATATTAACAGGAACATCAAGAAATAGTGACAAACAGAAATATTAATGAAATCAGTAATTGTCACATTATTTTTGAGAAAGTGTCGTGACATTGCATTAATGAATCGAAACGAAATACAAGAGAGAAACAGAAAAAGATCACCGACTTTTTAGTAAAAAATGACATTCAATAAATATTGCATTCATATTATGTAGCATTATATTACATTAAACGGTGCACTGGCCGCAACTGGTATATCCACTCTAACTTCGTTTGGTCGCGGCTCTATACGGGTGACTATTTTTCCCGACACCCTCAGAGACCGCCAGCTTTATCAAGATCTCGTCCCGTTCCTTGGTCTCTAATAAACCCGTGTCGTCATTCTATCCACGGCGGATCAGAGGACACCGGGGAATTTTGGACGAGGGATCGAAGAGCGTTCGACTCGGAGAAGGAAGATGTGTCTGCGAGAAGGAGAAGAGAGAAGCTCTGCGAGGAATATAGTAGGTAGTTTGCAACGGAGCGCAGGAAAAGGCGACGTCCTGGCTATGTACCGCAAGAATATCATTCTATCGGGACTCCGGCTTCATAAAAACCTAATAAATCCTCCTCCCAAGCTATCGCTACTCTCCATCCTCCGCGCCAGACCTGCATCCGCAGCCATCGTTGTTTATGCGTCTGTCTGGTTGCTTCGAAATTTTCGGATGCTCTCACTTTCGTTCCTCCCTCTTTTCTTCTTCGATCACAGTCTTGCGTGAGATCAGATCCTTATAGCGTTCTATCAGGCGACGCTGTTTTAATTGAAACTATATAGGCTGCCGAGAAAATTCTTTCCCCCTTATGAAAAACACCCTTTCTTTCTGAAAATGTTCAATCTCCAAATGTATTTTGTTTTTTCAACTCTCTATGAATTTTTACATTTATCAGTAGGGGAGACCGGGGCTAGAAGTTCCGGGGGTAAGTTGTTCCGATGGTAATATATTTCAAATAAAAAAGAATTGCGTTATGCTTTCAATTGTTTTGAAAGCGTGGACCGATTACGCCACGCCGTCAACCATTTTTGTAGTTTTAGACAAGATAGTAGTTTTTTTGTTTAATTCAATTATTTAATGTCAACATCGTCTATCGATTCTTATAAATCGAATAACATTTAAGAACATGTTGTAATAGTATTGACTAGAATATTGAAATAAATAAACAAAATATTTTTATCAATGCAAAAATCGTTGGAAATGCCGAATATTCGAAGTCGATTTTCGCGACAACGACGCCTTAACTGAAAAAATGTTATCCTTTATTTTCGATTTGTTGTATATCGACAAAATATTAACAACAAATTCCGTTTCCCTTAAACACCGTAAAACAGATAAGAATGTAGGAAACAAATTTAACAAATAGTGTCGTCACTTTAATTTTATCTTGAACACTTTCCAGCTAGCGATGTAACGTTACAGCTTGGGAGTATGTTTTTCTCATGGCGAACGTCCCGGACACGTCGGTGAGATATAAGAACTACCGCCTAAACCAGCCATAGATAACTGGCACGCGATTCGCGATAAGCGAAGGTGCATCGTGTTTTCGCGATAATAAAATGAATACAGGAAGCAGTCACGTGTACACACCGAGTAAAAAAATATCTGATAATTTTCTATCGTGCGTCATGCGATGCATAACAGCGGGCGAATCTTTCGCACTGTCAATCTTAATTAACAACTTGTCTTTCTGCTTGTCTTCCAACCTGTCTTTCTGCTTGTCTTTCAAGTTGTCTGCCTCTTTGCGCTAAATAACACCCTGTCTTGCTGTGTTAGCACAGAACTCCAACACATTTTTTCGATACACGCGAGTCTTTCTCTACGATGCTCGCGAGACTTCTTTCATATTTTCGACAGTTCTCACCGAATCTCTTGCAGTTTAAATCATTGTTCCCATTCGTTCTTCCAGATTCTCTAACTTTCTGAATCATAAAAAGATAAGACATATTTAATGAACACCTTCTTTTGCCGAAAATGGACAATTGAATTTATTCGATACACACAAATCTTTTTTACAACGTTCGAGTGACTTCTTCGATATTTTCGAGATATTTCGCTGAATCTCTTGCAGTTTAGATCGTTATTTCCACTCATTCTTTCTGCTTCTCCAAGTTTTTGTGTCATAATAAATGAGACATCTTCGATGTACACTTTCCTATTGAAAATGGCCTAATTCAATTGACATCTAAATTGAGGGCACATTAAAAGTCTTCATTGGTGACCTTTTCTCAATAATTTCGACTCTTTCAAAGAAAAATGCACTGCTAATTTTCTGAAATTAAGATTTCAGAGACTCGCAATGATTCCTCAAAGGTAAATAAATTGCTGAAAACAGAGTTGGGAATAAATATTCAAACGAATAATAAATAACAATTTACCCCAATAAGATTTTATTCATTTGAATAGGAAGTTATTTGATATTCAAATAAGAATTTATTTCTACAGGAGTTAATTTTTCGAAAATGGTCGAGTTGAGTAAAAATTGTAGAATATAGTATTTTTTCACAGTTTATTGACAAATTTCTTCCATGTTAATTGTCACAATTAACATTCTTTTTCAACTGCTGCATCGAAAAGTTGATTGCTTTTGGGTAGATTGATAATTGATGCATAACTAAATAATCTTTCTTCGAGTACAAAGAAAATATTCTTAAAAGATTACATAAAAAATGGTCAATAATTATCAGCATTATTATTTGAATAATATATTCGAATAAAAAGTGAAGAATTATTTGAATAAATAGACATAACAATTTGCTACGAATAATGAATAATTCTTAATCGAATAAAATATTCGATTACAAAGAATTAATTCGAATACTTATTCCAGATAAATACTTATTCGAAACAATTCGAATAATGCCCAACTTTGGCAGTATGTATAAGCGGATTTATATTCGATCAAAATATGTATAGCTAAGAAAGGCTAAGGTCGATAAAACGTCGACTTGAAAAAGAAGTTTGAAATGTTGTATCTTATTGTTTCAATGTTTCAAGTTAGCAGTTTATCAATCGTGATATTCAGTTACCTAAATTCTCTTTGCAAGTTCACTTATCATATTTGTAGCAACATTTTCGTTCACCTTCCTCCGCGGCGTCTGTTCTAATTTTTCCAGTCCATGAATATGTTCGGTAAGTCGAAAACGAGACATGATGGACGCGCGGGGATCAGTAGTGTGTAGAATGAAATATTGAATTTCGGTAGACGCGGAATCGCAACCGAAATGTTTCGTAACCAAAACGAAGCCCGCTCAAAGGCTGCCTCGTGCACGGCGTCGTAGCTTCATACGTCAAATTTGGTACCGCAGCATTAGTTGACTTGACATACAATCCATGGATTAGGCGGTGCGTACGTCATCGATCATCGCATTACTATTCTCACGAGAGGTCGGAACTCTACGATTTGCGTCCGCTGGAACACCGATGTTCGGCCCTTCAATACGTCCAGTCGCTAACGGGCGCTTGGGACTTGATTATATTCGCGTTCGTATTAATGCCTTTGCCGCCTGACAAACTGTACAATATTGGCAGTAGTTACGTCAAGGTACTCATTATCCTTCACGATATGACGGTGAACGGCTTTCGCCCGCTAAATGTAATTACTAAGCTGCGAATATTCGTGCACACAACGCCGTTGACTGCGCGAAGCGTGATATATCGCCCTCGGATATTTCTGCAAAACAAACGTTGACTGCATCAATTACGAAAAACAGGACGCAAACGGAAATGCGTTCTGTTGCTCGATGATTCCAGTGCGTTTTGTTTTCTTTGTTTTACTGAAAACCTGCTCATTCTTTTCACAAATGCATGAAGTTCGCAGTTTCGTAATGAACGTGTAATACGTTGAAATTTTATGCATGTTCTCGTAGTTCATAAAATTCTGTGAAGCATGATATATGCAGGGTGAGTTATTTAATTACAAGCTGTATAACAAGACCTTTCCAACGAAGATTGTTTGATATCAAGCAGAGCATGCACGACAACAATTAATTTGTTGCTATTTTCCTTGTTTGATAAAATATAAATGTAATTTTCGAGAAGAATTTCAGAATTAATACAAAGAATTTCAGAAAAATACAAATCCTAAATAAATTCGGTCTTCTCACTTTTGTGAAGCAGTACATGCCAGTTAGTATTACTGCTTGGTAGGTTTAGTGTTAACTTATTGTAACTCGTAACAATGTTAAGTGATTTCGATAAAGTTGTCATCGTGCATATAAGTTATCGAGATCTACGAGAGACATTTTTTAAATTTCCGTTGCAGGCCCAAAAAGAAAAGTTAAAAAACGAGAGTTTTTCATCTTTTTTATCATTCCAAGTAATAGCAAAATTTAAAAAAAGCATTTTGGTTATCATCTAATAGTTGGTATCGTCAAGTCACTTAGCCCAGTTTTAAACAAGTTTTTGCATTTTAAAAGATGTACGAACACTTTTGTGGGCCACTGTATAAAATCCTACGGACATGCGGCAATTGCAGCTGGTATTCAATCACATGCGTAAAACAGTAATTAAAACCGAAATGTTTCTAAACCACGATTTACCCACTCCTCAACCTCAAACGTTTCCCTTGTTTCTAAAGAAACTCTAGCCTCGCTTTCATTCAGTGGGTTAAGCATGTCCGTTGCACGTGTTTACCCACCCACCTTTTTTAACCTACCTCCGACTCCCTTCTAAGAATTCTCGTCTGGTACCACCCAGAAACGCGTTCAGCACTACATCCTTCTAGAGTAACACATAGGGGATGTACATAGGAAGTTCGCGTAGTACACAACACGTCTACTCGACGGTACAGTGTCGTCGGCGACCGTGGAGCGTAGGTGCACGTAAGTGGCGAGGTAAATACGGTTTTTAAAACTGCCGTCGGCTAAATCCCACTAGCCGATTGTAAAATGGTTCCTCGAACACGTGTTCCTTCGTCTTTTTTGAAACGGCGAATCACACATCGGAAATTATACACTTCTGAAACTCAGACATGTAGAGCGTCATTACCAAAGCGAATAACAGTTTATTTCCCGGTTAATTATCGAGAGAGTACAATTTAAAACAATTCTCATTTTGAACGTTTCTACGAAAGAAATTAATGAGTTTTATTATTCGACGCTAGAACTACCCTTAACGGAAGTGATGTGTATTGTTTTATAAGTATGGCAAGATTGAGTTTATTTAAATCTATGCATGACTTATATTATCACATCGTTAAGTATTAAACGCATAGATTTTATAGTAAAATTGTAGAGCGAAGTATGGATTTTGACTTAAGACTGGAAATGACTTAATATAGATAAACTGCGGAGCTTTGAAAAAAATAAAAATGTTCTAAGTCAATTAAAAGAAAAATAGAATACATCAAGACGAATTTTTTCCTTCCGCTCTTGTAGAAAAATATTTGCATATTTCACATAAATACACCGATTTTATATTTCTTATAAATAGACCGATTTTATATTTCTTATAATTGTTCGAAGTAAAAAATCCGCAGTCCGAAATATGCTTGAATAATGAAGTTTATCCGAAAATTTCTCTTAAATACATTTTCTGGTAGTCTCAGTATTAATGTTTCATCACAATCCACTTGTCAAACTGAAATTAGAACGAATTTGTAATTATTTTTGTACAGCAATTTCCGCAAACAAAAGTGTTTCACCATTGAAACTTGAAAACTTCGATAGGTAACAAACATCGTGTGCAATTTAAACTAGCGGTGGTAATTAACTGTTACTACGAAGCTAATAGTGATAGCAATAGTGGTACTGGTATCCGTGGTGAGATGAGACAGTGGATTTCGGTGTTTCCTGCCAAACTGCGGTGGAAGCAACTAGAAACATCTTAAAGTGCTGCCATACTTCCGCGAGTAGTCTTACAACTTTTTTAGTCGCGGGCCGCAGGAAGATGGTTCAACTCATACTATCAACAGAAACTATATATATATATATATATAACTATTATCTAAGTTAAAGGTGTTTTCTATAAGTTCCTGTCGTTCCTCTTCTGAGCTCCGAGGCTTATTCCGTTTGCTCTATCATTCACTCATCCTATTGATTTTCCTATTTGAGTCCATAGCAACGCAACGCGCTAGGTCCAGGGTGCTTTAGAGCCGTCCCTCAGCGATTAAGAAACAAAATGGACTAATTCCGCGAGCTGCGACTCCCATAAAAGCTAATCCACCCACAGGTACGGCAATAAAGTACTCCCATTGGCACCCCAACCGGAAGAAGAGACACACCGCATCCTTCAGCCGTATATGTTGCTTCCGCTATAAGGGATTCCCTTGCCGTGATTGTGCTTGATATCAACTATTAAATGAATCACGCGTGCTTCCGGCCAGAAAGCAAATGTTAGGGTAACGCCATTATTCTTTTCAAGAACGGGGCTCGCTACGGCAATTTGTTTTAGTCATAAGCAAACTGCGGGTTTTACGTATTTATAAACAGACCTGGGTAAATTTTTTATTTCAAATAGAAATAAAAAAATAACCATTAAAAAAAATTCATTTCGAACCGTTATTTGATAAAATAATATCGATAACAAAAAAGATCGATTCATTTCAGATAAAGCGAATTCAAATAATAAATGATCTCGTTATTTCTGTATTTAAAATTGGCCGAAAGAAATAATGCTGAAAATAATAACGTTGAATAAGATTTCATTTTATGAAGTTTTCATAACAATTAGTTTAAAGATGTAAAAACTTTGTCGGAACTTTTGTTACAGGCACTTATGCTAATAACTTACAACTGAATGAACGTAACTATTTTAATTACTTGGTTAATTTTAGTTGAAGCTAGAAATTAGAGAAAAATAGTATATAGTATTCTTAAAATATTAAATTTGTCTTGAAATTAAACCTTGATATCATGTTGTCCATAGTATGATTCACCAAAATACTTGATTAGATCATATATCTATAAATTTGATTATAGATCATGATTCCCATTACATATGTGCTGAAATAATTTAGCAAATCTCCATGAAAATGCAATATCAAGGTACAGTAAATAATATTAAATTAATCCAAACATCTCATTATGTTGCTCTATTCAGAAGGTTCATTGGAATAATGTATGTACATAAAATTCTTCCCACATAATTACGTTTTGTTAATTTCCCCTATAATCACATCACTATTCCCATCGCCTAATGGAGGTAGTGTAACATGATCAGATAAATAAATGTTCTTCCTAGTCTACGTCTCATTATCTCTAACATTAAATGTACCAAATGAGTCTAATTGACTAATGTATGATCTCTTGTTTCACAATGATCGATATCGTGCAGGAACCTTGCCATGAAATTATTAAAAATCGCTCAAGCTTTTAATAAACACATTTGCAATTTTCGTAATCATTTAAATCCTTAATGTTTATTCTTCTACATTACACGGCACGTTAAATTCACTTGTACAAAATATTCTGTAATAAAAAGAATTAAATTTTCATTTTTGCATTGGGACTACCTGAAGAGGATTTAATTAATCTCGAAATTCATTTCGCTTGCACAAATCTTGCGCTACGTTTTTCAACCTCTCGCAGTTCATCTTTTGAAAGCTGCTGGACTAGATTATTATCAACAATTTTTGGGCCTCTTGGTATTAACTATTGCATATTGGATATTGGCACCAGATGTTGAAAACGAATTCGAGTGGTTAGTTAGGATAATAAAAATGACTGATGAAAACGATTAAAGGCGTCAATCGTCGAAAAGTCGGCGATTGAATTAAACGATTGATGAATGGAATCGTTGATTCAAAGTAGAGCTTGTGATTTGAATTAAACCTATGAGATACCCGGGTACAGATTTTGATTTCGAAATAAAAATATTAATAAGTCAACGTATTCTGGCAATAAACTATTGCGTTTATCTGTCACTATATTTTCAGCTGTAGAGAATAAACGTTCTAAAATAAAAGTTGTAGTTGGAATGCTTAAATACAGTAATTTCTTCCTAATTCGCGCTCAGATTGCGCATAAAAATGAACAACTTGGGAAGAGGAGATACGATTATTCGAGCCTTGCGTCCCGTTTTTATAGTTGTTGACAATCGGTAACTATAAAAACGATTTCTCAAGGCTCGAATAATCGTATCTCCTCTTCCCAAATTGTCCAATTTGTGCGCAATCTGAATACGAATTAAGGAGAAATTACTGTATACCTTCGCAGAATTCGATAATTATTTACATTTTTCAAAGTTGCTCTTCCACCGGTCCATCAGATTTAAATTATGAATAATTCACGAGGGGTATCTCACGAGTAACCTAGGTAACCGAATATCTCATAAGTAAGAGCTCTAATTCAAAGCATTCTTCATAGAAAAAACGGCGACTGAACAAATCGATTGATATTAATCGACAATCATCGATTGAAAGAGACAGTTAGTAAAATATGATCATGCTCAATCTCAAACGCTTGCTGCATTTGACTTACTAGAAAAACATTAATTTTCTGAATGGATCGCTAATCTCATTCAAATCATCTTTATTAGGCTCACAAAATTTTATATATCTCATAATTAATTTTTACGCCACTCTCATCTTTATATCAAATTCTTTATTTACCTAATGCAAAAGGATTTTGTCCGTAAAATAAATGACTAAATATTCTAGAACTGCATTAGAAGAATCGAATACATACACTCCCCTCCAAAATTATTAGGACATTCGCAGAAAATTAAATAAATTTGAAAAACTGACAGGATGTACCGTAACAAAATTATCGAAAGACGAGACACAGCATCGAAAGGCGTGTGCATATATATAAAACTTGTAAATGCCCACAATGTTTTCGACCATTTTTATCTCACTGAAATGCAAGGGGGCCAGTAGTCGGCAGAGCAATAGTGTACGCTGGCATTTATCACCGGTCGGATGAACAATCTCGCGAAGGAGGAACGCCCGCGAATAACTGGTATCTCCGTTGTGCGGAGCGTGCAATAGTCCAGAATGAAAAGCGCGAACCAGAAAAGGTGGATGCAAACACCACTGAGAACTCAAATCTGGATACAGTCACGCGAGTTCTACGTATCGAGCTGAATATGATAAATAGACTGTGGATCTTTATGCAAAACAAACGTTGTCTAACATTTATTACAAGATGCAGGAATTTAACTAAACATTTGCCTCCTTTCTTAATCATTTTAATGAGTTGAACATAATACGATAGCGTCATTATTTAAATGTCTCCACCGTTTTGAATTTGATACACTCATTTTTGTCATAAACGCGTAAAGTCCGCAGTCCAATGACGAAAGAAGAAATCGCGGCGTCAACGTCACGGATAATTCGTTCGCTGAAGAAGCTAGATAAACTTCGACTTGAAATCATAATTGACGCCACTTCTACCGAACGCGTCGACAGACACCTTTTAATAATTTTCAATAAAAATTATTTCCTACGGTCTGTTTTCTATGTAATCGTTTCTCGACGTTTGCTACATCAGTCATCACAAAAGGAATTCGGTTAATTTTATAATACAATATATCGATAAAAATAGTATTAATGAAGGGAAAGAGGAACTTTTCTGGCGACGCGAACAAAATGTAACGAGGTTCCCAATTTAGTCATCGGAGATCTCAGAAACTAGGTCGATCGCATTTCGATTTTGACTGCATGATATTGGAATTTTTAAATGTAACTGTCCATTATGAAATTAGTAGGTTGGATCTTTGGCGATTCTTTTGTTGCTTTCGTAATTATGAAGATTTTATATATACTTCTTTAAATAGTTATAATAGACAGACTGGAGTTCTTTTATCGCACCTAATAGCAATTACAATCCTGAATTAGATATCAGATGGTCTGATACGTGCGGATCTAATTATGTTTGCAGTCTGAATAGATTATGTGCGCATACGAATTTGGATCGCGTGATAAATTTTTATGCAATGATATTTTGGGTAATTCGTTTTAGCTGATGTGACATTTCCATTTTGAACGGTGACTTCTGGAGCAAGTGGTGCTAATAAAAGCTCATGTTACCTGTTTCATGCAATTTCGTTTCAATAATTCATTTTTGCAATTTTCAGGCTTCGATAGTGAGGAATATAGCGTTTATCACACATTCATTACTACTAGACTGCGGATCTTTATGCAAAATAAACATTGCCATCACCTCTTATATTAAACAGGAATTGCATGAAATATGTATTTCTTCTTTTAATGATGTTAATACTGCGGAAGCTAGTATAAAATCCGCAGTCTAATTATTAATGTCAACATGAGTGTACTTTCAATTAACTGTATTCAGTATGATCGAATTTTTCGTATGTGATAATTAGTATCCTGACGATCTGATATTGTATAGCATTTTTAGTCTGCGATTACTGAATTTTCGTTTGCAACACAAGTCAATTTCCGGTCTTTCATCTTCTTACCAAATGAACGAGTTGTTGTAAAAACGATGTGACATTAATCTTAGATATTGTACTAAAATTATAAGTAGCAGAATCTTTTTACAAATGTTGTAATGCGAAAGTGAAAAAATTGGTAAAAGCAGTAGCCATCACATTTTTACGCACCGTGCCCAGAACTCGTAACAAAATTGAAGGATCTTCACAAGTCAGTTTCATATCTTGCACAAGTTATAGGATAAATCAGATATCTTATGGAACATCTTGATCTTACGAGATCTTCACGATCTCTAGGTTGTAAGAATGACATGTTCGGGAATTACATTCAACCCGACTCGGGATCAGTCCAAGTTTTACAGTATTTTTAAACCTAAAAAGTGCGAAGTTGTCAGAAACTATAAAACTCGATTAGGTATAAATTAGGATACTTCAGTTCGATCACCTCAAATCGAACCTTCAAAATTATTCGCTTTCTAAATTATTGTCTGTCGTATGTAAAAATCATTTATTTTCTAATTATACAAGGTGTATAATAATTAAGAGACTGAATCTTTATGGAAAATAAATTACTTTTATAAATTGCAACGAACAAGAACAAGGTAGAAATATCGTCCTTTATTTAATTTCAATGTATTATTAATAATATAATCGTAATATTAATAGTATATACGTGAATGTAATTAAAAGTATATACGTAATGTATACATATAATTGTAAATTCTTTTAATCTCTCTGCTGTTTCAAATTTCATCAATCTATTTTATTAACTTTATAATATCTTTACTAATTCTTATGATTAGAACCTCTTATAATATACACTACTGTTTCCATTACAGTGGATATCTAAAAAGTATCTGCAAACAAAAATTTAAACTTTGTAATATAGTTCGTATTTGTTCATCATCTTGTATACTGCAGTTTCAATCTATTCGTAAAATATTTTAGCTAGGGATAATGAATTTCGTACACGTAAATATCTGTAGTCAGAGTTAGGACTCACCACAGATAAAGAATATGGTTAAAGTTAGTGTTCATCGCAGATAAAGAATTAACATGCGCGAACCTTTACGCAAAACCACGCTGATTCACTAAACTTCGTTCGTCTCTAAAATTGCCGAAATTAGAGCCAAAGGAATCAATTAATTTCAACGTAATTTTCATCCTCTCCGTATAAAATTTCACGTATTCGTATGCATCGTGCGTACACTATGAAAACCGTGATTCAATCATGGATATAAATTTATTCATCGCTGCAGCATACTACCGATACCCCATTATAAAAGACAGAATTATTTGCAAGGCTCCACTTTGCAATTCACAATTTCATCCAGTTAATTAATATATCGAATGTCTGCGGAGAATTTATACATACGATATCATAATTCATAAGATACAATGAGAAAGTTCAATTTCATCGGGGCACGAATAAACCGTGCTCATCTTCGATGCGTAACAAAGCAGGACTTCGAAATCGACAGAGAAAGGCGTAACCTTCGGAGCAGAAGAATTCAATGAAACGTAAATTCTCGGTTATCGATTACATTGTCCGACAAAATCAAACTTTTTTCCTGATTTCCTATAGCCACTATGAAATTCCTGTAGAGCTTCACTCCCCGATCAAGGATCCGAAAACCGAATTGCTCCATCACCCTCAGTTTTCGAACAAAACGAGCTTTTGTAAAAACCCAAAATTTTCGACAAAAATGAGGTATTGCATGAAAAATACAAACACGTTACGTGCAAGGGTTACATTTAGTCCGCAGCAGAGCTGAACATATCATATTCGAATAACCAACAACGATATAATAACCAACCGATAATAACCAACAATCAAATTTTATTCGAAAACTTTATTCGAAATATTGTCCGAATAAAATTTCATTCGAAGAATTTATTCGAATCGTTAGCTGAATGAAACTTCATTCGGAAACTTTATCCGGAGGATTACAGAACTAAAATTTTATTCGACAAACTTTGAAATGTTCGAATAAAATTTTGTCCGGATGATGTCCAACCCTGGGCGACAGCCTTCTTGTTAACCATTTGTCTCCGCGACATGGAAAACTGTTTTCGAATTTGCTCGCGGCGACCTTCTCCTCCAGTAAACGGAAAATCAATTGTACCTAAAAGGACTGTATAAACGCCGCAGTTGGGCGTGCAATTACGTAGAAACGCATGCGTGAAAAGGGGTTATTAACTTTCGTTCCATGGTCGGTTCTGTTTTCATGGGGGGGCTGAAGAACGAAGGGGCGCAGCAGGACTCGCGGTTCGTGCATTAAGTCTAATGTTCTGTCACAAGATAACCGGTTACGCGATTACTCATTCATCCCTCCTTTGCTTTCTACTTTTCCACTGTGTCCCGAAAGATGTTATTTCGATAGCAACCCTTAATACAACGCTATCTGCAAATACCCTTTATGCGGGGCCCACAGATTCGATCTTCTTTGCAGGGCGCACCGCGCGACTGATTATGAAACCGGAAAAGGGGCTTTCGCATAAAAATGTATGTCGTAAATGTAACATAAAAATCCTTCGTGCTTCTCAGAATTCTTTGAACTTTTCTGCTGAAATGGTCGACTTAGAAATTCCGTTTAATATGCATGCTATGAAAATAGAAATCTAACAGGCCCTATTTATATATTTCGTTGTGATATTTATCAAATAAGTTGCACACTTTTCAATAAAAATATTATTCTTCCGCTCTTTCATTTTTTTTATTTTAAAACAATGTAATGTGTGTGTCTTATTTTTGCATTCCTTCGTTGGGTTTATTTTTTAATAAAAATATTTAATGTCTTATTCTTTTACTGTTTTATTTTTTAATAACAAAATTTATTTTATATAAATCTCTTATTCGATAATTATGATGTTGATTCTGCCTAAAAACAAACCAAAGGTACAACAATCGGCCATCCCACAGTGAGTGGTTTGACTAGTTTACTGCAATTTGAAACAATTGCTACGTTATAAATTTTTTTTTGATAGAGTAGTGCACGTTCATTTCAGTGATTAACATAATAATCAACGAAACTGTTTATAGAGTTAGATTGTCCTGTTATGGATATGCGACAGAATTATTTAGTCTTTAAAAATTAATGTTTATTCAGACATATTAAGTGCTTCAAGTTTAATTAGGGCTTATGATTAATTTAAAATTGATAACAATGTTAATTAGGATTTGAAATCAACTTTTCAAATTTTGAACGTTGAAAATGTAGAAAGAAAAAAGAGTGGTGAAACTTCCTAAAACTGATATGATTCTGGAAATAAGAATATTAAAAATAGTACTAAGATTGTTTACCATGCTCGAGGCTTCCTATTTTGCTCATTAAATATTTTATACAGTTCATTCACCGTTCTCGCAATTGTACGTCCCATTACAGAACATCACAAATAAAATACAGTACAATCTGCACGAGTGACGAATTTATAAATAACAGATACAGACATTAATTAGTTTTAATGCATCCTGACGCGACGATGTCCACAATTCCTGCAATTAGTAACGCCTGACTTATCTTGAATAAACAAAACTGTCGATAGAATAGAGCAGTGCGTATTCTATGAATACTTGAGTATAATTGAATTATTTAAATTGAAGTAAAACACAGTGATTCAAGTTTCAAAATTCTAGTACCTATAATAAAATTCAACAAAATGTATCACTCGACTGCGGATTTTATGCATTTATAGGAAAAATGAGACATGATCCAAGGGGCGACTGTCTCCTGTTCGCCATATTATTTAATGCAATTTTAATGCAAATTGGTGTTTTTGGCATACAAGTTTTTGTACTTGTTTTTGGGGATGTAATTAAGGGTGCGGTTGTTTGGCGTGGAGGACATTTTCAAGGCACATGAAACGCATAATAATGTTCTTCTTCGTTCGGGTAGCATCTCTTTGGCTTCAAATGGAATGCCGCTAGTTGAACAAGTATGGTAAAGTCCTGTAGTATTCTCATTGCCACGTTATGTACGAGTTCAAATATTCGTAAAAATCTGGGTTTAGCAGAAATATAAATAATTGCATCATAGTCAATTTTGGATAGAATTAGAGCTCGATAAGTTTTTAGCGTTTCCTGATCTGATCCCAGTTGTTGTTGGCTAGAGATTTGATTATGTTTAGTATTTTTAAACATGATTCCTTCAAAGATTTGATGCGTGGATGGTCCAGGTTAATCTCCTATTAAAGAACAGTCCGAGTATTCTAATGGTATTCACGAATTTAATTTCTGCATCATTTATAAGGATTTTTGGGGGAATAAAATTTGATTCGATCAATCCTTCGAATAACGTTTCGAATAAAATTTTACTCGAATAATATATCGAATAAACTTGTCGAATAATATATCGAATAATATATGGAATACATTTTTCGAATAATATATCGAACAATAAATGGAATAAATTCTTCGAATAATATGCCCATCTCTGATCAATGACAGTGCTAGGATACAAACGGTTTCTTCTATATTGCAGAAATCGAATTCCGCCTAAGCCGTCGAACAGCAGGAAGCCTTCGTGTCATGGAACACTTTGATAACAATATGTCATAGAAAGGTAATATTTCAACTAGAGACGAAGAAATAATAGAATATCGATTAAGAAGTTCATGATATAAATAAGCCATCTAGAGTTGCGGAACTATGAGGTTTCCGCCGAACAATGAACCTCATTCCGACGAGAGAGCACATTTTTCGCTATGAAATACTGAAGAGAATTAAGTAATCGATACCTCTCTGCACTTTGGAGAGTTTGTCGCAACTGGTGCCACGAGCATTATGAGCTGCGCCGTCGTCGTTTCCGCTATCGATCAGAAATTCGCGTAATTGTTAATGAAGTTTTGTCTGGTTCGTTGGTCGTGTAGCTCGTATAAACGGTTAATGAAAAGTTCCTTTCAAATATAAATATCGCAAGGATGTAACGGGGTCAAAGAAACGAGTGATTAACAAATATTCCACTACTTTTATGCAAAAATTTGAATTATAACAAGTCGGCTGGGGATCTTTATATAAATTGTTACAAATAGATTGCAGACTTTTATGCAAAATGAAAATTTTCAACATCAATTGCAAGACGAATGAACCAAGTACAATTTGATTTGTTTCGATAATAATCTTGATAAGCTGAAATTAATACACCAACATACTTACTTTCATTTAATCTTTCCACTGTTTTAAATCGCATTTACCCAATTTTGCCATAAATAAAATAATAAATAAAATCTACAGCCCAGGTATAAAGATCATTTGCATTTACATATTTTAAGTTACGGCAAATAGACAGAACTCTACAGTAAATTTAACGATCTGTAATTAAGATTCGATGTTCCTAGATTCTTGTAATTCTTCTGCTGTTTGGAATATTCGTTATTCTTATTATAAATGCAGAAAATGTGCGCAGCGTAATAATAAGCTTGCTTGAACGATTCAACGGATAACGAGCAATAAAAGCAACATTCTCGGCTTGTGAAAATATGTAATACTCTTCAGACTATCTACTGCACAGCCTCAAAGTGTCTAGATTTCATGAGAACCGTGCTATCTACGCATTTGTAGATATTCTATCGGGCCGTGTATCTTACGTTAAAAGGAATTTGTTCGCATTTAGTTCAACTCTACTTGTAAATACCTCATTTGAGTAAAAGTAATGCGAGGTATTAAACTCCCATGGTTCTTCATTACGTTGATTTATCTTGAAACTGTGTTCCAATTTACATTTTACCAGGATATGTGTCTTACATAGCTAACTGCACATGTTGGTTTGCAGTACAGTTTGTTGATCAAGTAAATTCCCATTGCTCATCTCGTGAATCATTACCCCTATTCCGATCAATAAGAATATACGTACTCGTAGAACACGTGGCGACCCTGAATTGTAGTTTGTTCGACGTTGTGACACTTACCTGAAACAATAATAAAATCATTTAAATAACATTTTACTCACACATCTGCACACGGTGTTGCACAGTTCATTCTTTTCATTCTTGACTTCGCTATAAAATTTATAGATAAATACAAAAATATCGGCCAATTCTGCTCGAATTTAATTATACTAATTGAAACCAGAACCATTACATGCACATTTACATAAAAGAAATTATGCAAGATTAACATATTATCTCCGATTCGAAGCAATTTTCTTCTTTAACGACTTGAACCGACTTTGATCAAATTTCTGGCAATATTTAGAACGTCGATATATATTCGATCGTTAATTTTCAGCAAACAGGTTTTAATTAACATATCCTCCGACTCGGTTTACAAATATGAAACTTTCGTCGGTGAATATAACGGGAGCTCTGGTGTCTCTAAAAGGGAATATTATTCGAAATGTTACGGGGACAAAAGACGAAAACAAGGATTTTCGTGGTCGGTCTCCCAAAAGGGTAGCCAGCTACAAATTAACACAAAATAAAACGTATTCATTGAGATGTATAATTATCATGATAATGAGCGGCATTATACAGGCTTTGCGAAACGCAAGCTAAGCAGGCATGCGTAGACACTCTTTCATTCGTGTGCACCGGTGTTCGCAACGCAGATTTCAACGGAGTTGATGTTTATTCATTAAAGCAATACCATCGCCGGCTCGTCGCGGTGGATGGATACGAGCGAAAGGCCATCGTCGTTGAAATGTTAATTCGACGCATCGCAGTCGTGGGCGCGGATGTTGACTGCAGTGACAAAAGCCGGCGAGGAAGAAGGAAATAAGACCGAAACTTTGTCCAGATGACATTTTAATCGCGTCCAATGAAGCTTACGGGGTCTGATACCGAGTCCAAATACAATGGTTCGCGAAAGCGTTTTACAAAGTGTTCACACAAAAATATAATGGAATACATTTAGAATCATTTAGAAATATTTTTACTAATTTTTTCGACATATTTTTGAAGGACGCGACACAATTGAACGCAATAATAACCCATAAAGAATCATGATAATATTCACATCATGTTCATAAAATCAATTAACAAACATAACCTTGACATACACATATATTTATGATCAATATGCACTGGTTTTATTATTCTTTTTCTAAGGAGTTGCGAAATGCGAATTTTATGCACTCGATAAAAATGAATTGTTATACTAGATAAAGTGTAAGCCCTTTATTAGAAAAATTTCTGGACATCTCTATTTTCCCTTCACTTTATTAAAATGATTAAAAGAAGAAACACATTGTTACTTAACATTATAATTATATTTATATAATTATAGTTTCATATTTAAAAAAAATAGATTTCAGAGTTGGGAGAGAAAAATACATATATGTTCTAAATATCTGAAGAAATAGACAACGTAGAAAATTTTTCAAAAATCACTGATTAATACAATATAAGTAAGAAATTTCGTGTCGCTTCACTTTGTAATTACGTATTATATGAATTATGTCTTCAAAATGACATGCTCGGCACGAACACGTGAAAAACTTTGTATTATTCAATTTAAAATAGAGAATTCGCCTAACTAAACGCGGAAAATAAAAGCTTCGGACTGTATTTATCTATTATAAACGCGGCCGCGTTATAACGCATGACAGATAAAACCGTATTATTTTGATCGAATGACCGGGCTGGCGACGGATGTGTGCATATACAAATTTCAGCTTCAGTTTGATCTCCACTTTAAGTTTCTATTTGGAAAGCTTTTATGACATACATGCAACGAGGTCCTCTTAAGCTGCTTTTATCCTTTCATCTTGCTTCTCTCTACGTTCCACCGCAAACTCCATTCGAGTATAACCGACGACACGATGGTCTTCAGCCGGCGGTCGGAATTGGAAACGAAGATTATGCTAATTAAACATCATTAATTATCCGGATGGAAGATGTGCAAAGAAAAGCCGGGACAGACGCTCTTGAAATTGGAAAACCGAGCGAAGGGATAACGAAGTGTTCATGTATCATTAACGTAATATTTCGAATAATTGTCGGGCTAAATGCGAACGGTTAACGTGTCTTGACGTTCTGAACTCATGTCGTTGGTTGGAGTTTTACTTTACTTTGCAAATATATCTTCGATAAAGGGACACGAAATTGTCACGATGCAAATCCGACGCAAAGTAACTGTACCAATGCTTGGACACTAGTGCACGCAATATTAACTGTTATATAATGCTTGCCTTATCCAATCAAAAATTATTTTATCCCGTTATACAAATATTTAGGAAAACATATTGATATTACTTTTTGCTAGTAGGCTTGTGATAATTTCGTAAAAAAATTATTGTCTTACAGTCTTTAGTTTTCACAGTTTGTGGCAGTGTTTTTGTCCGGTTTGTAGTATTACTGTTTTGAGACTGAACGATCACAATTAAAAAACCATAATATTTCTAATTTACGTGTCCAAGTATTAATACGGTGAAATTATTACGCGTAGTACACGATTCTTTATCATTAGAATATTACATAATACAAATCAACTGATAAACCCGAAAAATATTCTAATGTTTCGTCTATATCTTAAACATCCAGGTATTAGTACATTTACATTAATGATTTCATAGAAATGAAACGCCAGAAAGTTGAACGCGTCGCGCGGGACGTACAGAGCCGGTCGCCATTTAATCTACGAAAAATTATTCGAATGAGACTTATTCGAAAGTTTTCAGGGTGTTCTGAAACGGAAACGAAATTCTGACGCAGGAGGTCTGTGACGAGACAGAACGTTTTCTTCTTCTTCGCATGAACTTTCTTAGCGAGTGAGGCAAGTAAAAAGAGTATGATAATGAAGTGAGCCCGTTTTATGCATTACGTAGTATTATAAAATAAAATTTGTATAATTGCATGTAATTATGGAGACGAGGAGCTGCTTCGTTTCATAAATGTTCAGCTGTTGAATCATTTCTTTTGCATCCCGTACAAGCGTTTCTTTTCAAACGAAATTAGCGGTATTTATCAGCACGGCGAATTCCGCGACAGCCGGAGAAAGAGATAATTGAGTTTTCTGAAATTGCGCAAGAAAATCCTTTGTAAGCATAATGTGGACTACGTTGCATTGAAATCTATAGAAGCGACATAGCAGCCACGGGTTTTCCGCAATGCAAATTTAAGGGTTCGAGAAAATTAAGTTTAGCTGCTGCAACGGCTCGCGAAATTAAATGATAGAGCCTGACCCGGCAATTTCACAAAAAACACCTGCGGTCTACGGAAAATACAAATACCGCGGGACAAAATCCTGATTAAGGAAATTTTCCGAGGGAAATGCGAGTTATCGATTTAAAAAGAGTACTATTGTATTTTACGCTATTAACAATTCCGTTCGTTAACGTCAACGCGTGTGCAACTGAGGGGAACGTAATTACGGAAGCATGGAATTAAACTAGCTTTTGTCTGGCCAGTTTACTCATTTGTTACACGGCTGTGTTTGAAACTTTCTTGTTTCTGTGCAACATTTTTTTGCATTTATTCTGCGTTAGTTATTCTGTATAATGCGCAGTATCTCCTGCCCCTAATTGTTTCAATGTTTCCAATCCTGTGGAAGAGATAAAACATAGCAATTGCAAAATGATACTATCGAATAATAAATAATTTTTGTCGTTTGAATTAATTTTATCAAGCTTCTTTGCGATTGTTTAATGCACGAAGGATAATTTCTATTCATCTCGTACAAGTTTTTTCTTGCGCGGAAACATTAAGTTTTTATTGAATTTACTTACAACATTGGATCCCAGAGAAACGTTCCAAAAATTGTATGTTTCAATTTACAGAATTTTACAAAGCACTGAAAATACTCCAAACAATGCACTGAAAATACTCCATATTGCAAAACTTTACACATTTTTTCCAGTGTTCCATAAAAAGGATGCAAAAAGGACCTCTATTGCTCGTACGAGAATGATGCAAATATTGGCAAAATCAGTTTTTAGTTTTTACTGAAGTTGAAATTCTGATGGTAGAAACGGATTTTTTTGTTTCAGGTTAGTGCAACAATTATTCAAAACAATATATTCCAAGAAAAATATAATAATATAAGTAATATCGAAAATAATCGTATACAAAATCACAAAATATAAAATTGTGTATCTCAAAAATTACCATAAAAATATGACTCCTCAAAATGTTTAATAGAAATAAAACCTGTTCAAATTTTAATAGAAATAAAACTTGCTAGTATTGTAATAGAAATTTTAATAGAAATACATTATACTGTGTCTAATTACAAGCAGTGTACAACAAAAATGACGTTAACTGTTCTGATAAAATACCTTCTATGCTAACGATAACGTAACTATCAAAAAATAGGATGAAATTAAAAAAGATAGGATGAAAGAAAATCTCTAGACTTGTCCTAAAAATTATGACTAGACTGCAGATTTTTTATTATAACAAGAATGGATAATTACAATTAATAGCAAAATGATCAAAAGAATTTAACAGAAAATTTCTGTTTCTTCTGTTCTTTACAATTGACGAAGACAACTTTTGGCATAAAGAAACGCAGTCAAATTACAATTTCTCTGTAACATACCATCAAAAGAAGCTCATTGCTATTCTAAAATATAATTTAATATCACGATAACGCACATTTGTATTGTCAATGGATTAAACTTTCCTTTGTTCTCCAGAGTGAATCGCGTGGTGTTCACTGACTTTAAAATTTGGCAAACAGAGATCGACAATGGAACCGATCGCCGAATAAATTCGGACGTCCAGACGAATTATCGAACTTCTGGCTCCGCTAAACTGAAAATATCCTTCAGTCCGTATCGCGGAGCAGAAGAACACCTTAGTGAAACGAACACAAGCTCGAGAAGGGGGCGGCGGTCACGTATTGTGTTGTAAATGGGCGGCGACTTTGTCTGCGACCAAGGCTCGATTTGAATGTGCCATTCAGGAACTTCGACTGTCAAGCTCGAAATGTTGTTATAGTACTACGGGGGAGAATTATTGGCAGCTAGACTGCATTCCGGGTGAGCCAGACGCGTGTAAGCGACCGGGTACACATGCAGCTACCGATGTTCGTATACACGTGACAATATGGATTCATATGTAAATAGGCGCCACGCTGCAAGAATGTCCACGGAACATCGAAATGGAATGCGGATGATTATCTAATAATTGCGGTGCGAATGTTTATGGAAATTATGGTCTTGCACCAATACGCGAATTTTCAAAAACGGGAAAATCCGTTTAGACTGTCTCAGTGATCAGAATGTAGTTTTCATCGCGAAGAAAATTGTTAGATAGTTTTTTGTGCCATCCTGTCGTGTGCTACAGAAATCGAATTTCTCTTAATCTCATGTCGTATTATAATCATTATTTGCTGTGTACTTAGTAGAGTTGGACATTATTCGAATTGTTTCGAATAAGCACTTATCTAAGATAATTATCGGAATCAATTCTTTTTAGTCGAACATTTTATTAGAATAACGATTATTCATTATTCGCTATAAATTATTTTCTCTATTTGTTCGAGCAAATTATTCGCATAATTCTTTATTCGAATAGAGATCGTAAAATTATTCGAATGATAATTGTTTACTGTTTTTGTTGTTATGTAATTTTATAAGAATATACTTACACGAGAATACATTCAAGATTTAATATCTTATCATTTTTATTCAAGTAGATTATTTTAGAATTCCTGAACGAATAAATTCTTATTCGAATGAACTCTTATCCGAATGGATTCTTATTCGAATAAAATCTTATCCCTTAATCTTTATCTCTTGTTCGTTATCCAAATGAAACGTTGCCGAACTCTCGACACATAGTTATGCATAAATTTGAGATTTTGATTTTCTACAACGTGGTGCTTCATAAATAAAATCACCTAACATCTCCAACGTTTATGATTACATGAAAAATGCGGTTTGAACATAATAACCCTTTTTTTATATACCTATAAACATCTGAGACATTTATGTGAAACCGTTTGCTTGAAATATATGCTGTCTATGTATAAATCTAAAAGTGTTACACATAAATGTCACTAGAATGAGTTGTAGAAGTTCTGCTTTCTAGAAGTTGTCCTATATGTCGCATAAAAATGCAAAACGTCAATGAAGTTATCGCGAACGGAAACAGTGATTCAGTTCGAAGAGCTGCTAGTTGGACAAACTTCCATTTTATGTAGAAACATTCAGCAACGCCTAAAATTATATCTATTATTTCTATTTGCTCGAGAACGCGACTCTATTCAGCACAAGCAAACGTAGAAACCGAAACAGTTGTTTTATCGGAGACAAGTCTCGAATTCTCCAAACGACTTCGTACAGTCGTTTGTCATCTGAAACAACGGCATTTGTCAATAATAAATGCATTTCGAATCGAAAGTTTAATCTGATGGTACAAATCAATGAATCCACTTGGCCTACCAATTCGAATCGATTGTCCAATATTAATTTAGCGGGCGATTGTCGGAATTCACGGTTGTACAGCCGAGCATCGAGCCTGTGCCTTACAACCTCAAGAGGATTAAGCTCTGGATTCTCACTGTCCGTTGATGCAGTCGGTCACTGACCTCCAGCAAGGCATTCTTTGGTGGAAATGATTCACGAACAATGCAGGCACCGCTACGCAAAGATTATCTACCGTGTGACAAAAATACGCCGCGATTCCCGATGAGAATATATCAGCGTCGAGTTCGATCGCGACCAAACAGCAAAGTAATTGACTCTTTTAAACTTTTCGAAATATTATTTACGCTGTGAGTAAATATGATTATCGCGAATAAAGATTCGAACGAAATCGAAAATACACAAAAATTGTGCAAGATATAATTTCGTAAATTGAACAATTAATTACACTGTCTATGGGAGCTAAACTTCTTCTTTGTGTTTTAATAATCTATCGTGTTGGATTTTGCGACATTGATCACGGAATCGAATTATTTAAAAAAAAGTCAAATGTTCGACTGCAATAGTTAATTCTGACAATATAATCTTAATAGTCGTACTTACAGTATTAATATTTTAGAAAGTATAAACACGTTGTTATTATTATTCTATTATTTATTAATTAAAGGAGCTATATACCCTTAAGATTACAAAATATGCTAGTTTATGCTGCTGCTAATTTATGTTTTCTTCATATTAGATCAATATTCAAAATTGTTTATACTATTATAAATATAAGACGATTTCAAACATTAAACGCATTTTACATTGCTGATTTATTGTTTGCTCGTAAGAACAAGAATATTGACAAAAGAAAATGGAACTCCATATTTCTTTATCTTCCTTTATTTACGTAATACTTTAAAGAGATAAGTTGAGAAGATGAATTATGAAAAAACTACGAATTTCATGCATTCATGACATAAACGGGTAGATAAAATACAAACCAGTGAAAACATTTAAAGAATTTAAAAATACTGTTACAATATTCTCAACCCAATAAAATAATAAAAGAAATGTATATGCATCTTCTGTATCTTGCAACGAATGCAGACAATTTTGATTCTACACAAAAATCCGCGATCTAATTATGAAATATCCTTAATCGTTTGAGTCACAGAGCTCAATGAAAAAACACGGTCGAAAAATGCCGAACAGCGCGATAGCGCTTGTCTTAATATACCTGCTATTGGTTTATAAATATTTCAAGTTTTGTTCGATAAAAATTATTGAGATGATAAGAGTAAAATACAAAATGTGTTAGTTGTGTTATTTACTTTAAAAAAGCAGCTATGCGATGTATGTGTATCAGTAAAGTTGAGAGCGTTGTATACATTCGCCAGTTTATGAGTGCACCGTCAGTTGTTCATAGAGTTCAAATGGTTCAAATGTCCTGGGACTTTTCGACACAAAATCTGAACAGCGCCGTTGCGCTGTTTAGGACTCAAACGATTAATAAATTAGAATCGATTGTGACAGAGAAGGAAGCAAATCCACTGAGATTTTTCGTATCCAATTGGCTCGATTCGCGGAAGCAAATCGTACGATTCCTGCGCTCAGAGTCAATTTGCCCAGTGTACGTAAATATGTAACCGGCCTGGCCTGGCTATACTGCTGCATACATCCTTCTCGTATATGCATATACGCATTTCCAAATACGACAGCCGACTGACCAATTGCGTCATCCGTTTCAACGAATATCATCGACGAACACCCTATAACATGGAAACGCGTGCAAAGCCTCGGAAATAGGGATAAACGAAGCGGATCGAGAACAGCAACGAAAGTCGACGGATTTTTTGCTTTTGCCATTATTAACGTGAAACAAATTCAGAGGGGGTGAACACGGAATTATCGATGGCATGGCGTTTCAACGTCTATGATATAATGCAAATTACAAAGTTTAGATTCGATTGTCCCACGGCAAGCAGAACAACGAATTTTCCGCCGGACTGACGGCGGACCGCGTGCCATTTTTCATCCGAAACAATAAGTCCGCCGATGAACGAGGCCCTTTTTATCGCGATACTTCGTTTCAAATTGATCAATTTAACGGATTTCGTGCACGATTCAATGCGTCCCAACGTGCGCGGGACGTTTAATCAAACTGCTTCTTGTTCCGATCACTATGGAAATCGTGTCGGCGCGAGATTGAATAAAAGTGTGTTACCATATATTTCGAATGCATTATGGATTCAAATTACTGGCCGTCAGCAAACCAAAGGCGAATTGTGTATTCCGCGGGTTCGGACGTTACTATACGTGCGCGCCAATATTCCGAAATTCTTCGACGACAAATCACAATTATTGTATCCAATATGTGCTCGCAGCGCAATATTTTTCAGATGAGATTTTTCGTTGGAATTCAATCATTGGTGTAACACAATAACGCGTGCCGCTTCGTTTATGCCATCGGCCAGCTATATAAAAATCTTCGAATTCTCGCAATTACGAACGTAATGTAAGTGAAAAAAAACGATTTTCTCTTATTTAGTCGTTTGGAAATTTAATGTATTTGTCATTAACGAACCAGAAGCTCTTTCAATATTTCTACCAAAATTCAAGATAATAATAATAGTAATAATATTAGAATAATAATAATAAGAATGAAAATGAAAACAATATGTTTACAATATACGAAACAAACACAAACTAAACATCCCAGTTTCTGATAACATTATACGATGTGCATAATTATAAACTTAAAGTTACTTTTACATTTTTAGTGATATTTAAACAAAAACTTCATATTTGCATGTTTCTATATTATAAATAGTAGGAAAAAGTAATATGCAAATATAGCTCTTGTTCTGGTTTTTGTTTAAATCTCAGTAAAAATGTAAAAGTTACTTTGAGTCTATAATTATGCATATCATTGTAGTTGATGTTTAAATTGATTAAAATCATGAATAAAGAAATGAATGTCATTAGTGTAAGTGTTACTCAAAGTGAGAGAATCATATTCAATCGGGGCATTGAAATTGTAATATCTAGTGACAAAGCATAAAAACTCGATGGGTTCTCGCAAGAGATCGCCGGTTGTTAAGATTAGTTGAGAACATCCAAGTTGTTTTTGCGCAAAAATTGAATGCCGATCATTTACGTTTACCTGTTATCGCGTATTCGTATTTTAGACATATTAAAAGATAAGTTCGATAAAAAATTCAGGGTGAGACGAAACAGGTTTTTCTGGAAACTCGTTTTCCTTTTACGGAGCCACTGAACTATACGCTGGCAACGTACCACTAATTAACGTCATATTTTCCACGCGAGTTTTTAATAAAATCTCGCATCTGTTGGGGCAGCTTCCTTTTTAATCCAATTATACCCATTTCTTAATTACGAAGAAAGAAAATCGATTTCTTCGTCGGAACATTTTAAAGAAGCTTGCGAATACCATGTTTAGTAGCACATTGTCTCTCTACCACAGTGGGAGCATTAAAATTAAAAACATTTCGAATGCAAAATTTGTTTAATCTCGACCTTGTTGTACGAATACTCTATACTATTGCATTAATGTTGTCAGGAAATAAAAAGTTATAAAATTGTACTTATTTTTTTAAAGGATGATCTTCATTTTAAATTGATAAATTCTTGTAAATTCTTTTAATGGAAATTAAATGAAATTAATCTACATCTACATTATAGCTGCAATATCATCGTATTTCGATTAGGATCAAAGGGATAGAATGCGGTAAACATCATCGATCGAACAAATTCGATAAAGTTGTTTTTGATGGTAGGCTACAGCTTGGCGACGAAAACTGTTGAATATTCACTATCCGTGGTAGGCATGCTAGAAGACACTGATAAACACGTGCAGTGACAAATCGAGTCGGAATCGATTACCTTTGACGAACGACTTCTAAAAGGTTCGTTGACTAAATCGAGAAAATCGAACTCGACATGGAACGAATTTATAAAGGCATTTAATTTGACACCAGATTTATCAAACGGGTCGTTGTGACCCATTTCAGATGTTTTATTTCACTGTCCTTTCAAGTGACGAAGCTTTTCCTAGAAGAATTCGCGAACTAAATTCACTAATTTGTGCGAACTTGAAAGTTGTATAAAATATTAATAATTTGCAATTATTACAAAAATTATAAAAGAAGTCACTTTTGACGTTAAATATTCCGGTGGAAATTATGACGTATCGAACTGTGTCGATCGTGTTTGATTTTTCCGAGGGACAAGCATTTAAACGCGTCGATTCTGATCGTACTACAATATTTTATTCATCGCTGACAATTCAGCGAATCAATTTTACATGAAATGCTTGTTTTCCAGCTAGTTGAACGATTCCTTTAACGTCGTTCAACATGTCGGCGAACGCTGCAGGGTGCGGAGAAAATTCAGTCCCTATACCAGTATACATATTTATATTTAGCAGCTTTCAAAATAAGAACACTTGAGTCTAATATTCGATATATTTTACCAGTTTAACAAACATATTAATCAGCAAACCGTAGAATAAAATTCATATCGAGTGTTCAAAATTTGCTCCTTCTGCTTTAATGGATCACATTCGAAGCCTTTCTCGAATATTATTAATAACTGCCGCATAGTCGGTTACTGTAATTTCATTTGATTTTCATAAAGAGAGAGATTTTTCTCCGCGCCCTGTATACATTGTATATCGCGACAAAAAAGAAACCCGGAGTACATCATCGGCGCTCCATAAATTCACCTAAAAATAACTCGGGGCAAATTAAATATATTATCATGTGGCAAACAACGCGAGAAACAATAGAATATATCCCGACAGAGATTTATCAGGAAATTGGATTAAATTATACAGGGGACAGCACTCGCGATAATGAACCAGCCTGTAAGAATAAATGTAACGAGGTTACCCGGACAAACTTGCATTCAATTATGCAGCATATCAAAAACACACGTTTAAGCATTACATGATACTTAGCGAACCTGAATGAGAAACATATTAAAACAAGAATTTATGAATAACATATTTCATAAGCTCGTTATTCATTTTCTTTCTGCTTTCTAGAAACGTGTAACACGTGGCATATCCTAGTTAAATCGTTCATAATCGAGAATTCATTTCGCGTTCAATTAAATACCTACTCTAAAAATTGTTTAACTTTTTTTTCGAGTCGGAATAAAATTCTGGTTGCTTATCATTTATACTAAAATTAATGTAGGCACACAATAATGTAGTCTTTTTTTCTAGGAAATTATTACAATTGAAAAACTTCTAATCTTTGTATCTGTGACGATAATGATACAACAAGAGGATAACAAATGTACGTATAATTTACAAAATAAATAATTTAAAAAACCGCAGGTGATTTTGAGATTTCGAAAAATCAGATGACATATACATCACGACGACTAAATTATTATTAACCCCTTGCCAGCCCAGCACGTGAGAGTCACAGGCTTACGTGTAAATATACAGCTTTAAAAAAAGATGGTATGTATTGAATTGCATGTATTTATAAATAATTATTTCATTTTTATATATAAAAGAAAAGCATTTACTACTCGAATCCACTTCTTTTATATCGAAATAACATAACTAAATTTATTTAAAAAGCCAGGTGAACATTTTTTGAACCGATTTCGTCAAATTTGTAGGACTGACAGACTGGGATTGACAGCTATTGTCAGCTATTGTCGCTATTGGTGAATTATGTAGCATTTTATGAACATGTATTGCCGTTTATGAAACTTCCGGGCAAATTATAGCTATGTACATAAAGTAAAACGGAATCTCGAAGATTCACCGAAATAAGAGAAAAGTGTTCAAGCGTAGAATGCGCTTCTTTGTAAAAACAAGAGGCCTGTGTGTTTCTTGTGGTCACCCATCAAGTCAGTGACCGTAAAAACGCGATAACGGGGAAATGAGCGTGTAGAACAGAATATGGACAAAAGAAAGCGGAAGCAATTGCGGTCACCGCGTTTAGGTCAGAGTAACGAATGATAATCTCAATTTCTTCACTCTCTTTATGCTCGTTTGTTGCTTCGTAAATAGAGGAGCCGGAGATCGAGATTATCGAGAGTTCCACGTAGAGTTGGGCATTATTCGAATTATTTCGAATAAATATTTATCTATAATAATTATTCTAATTATATCGAACAAATATTTATCTAAAATAATTATTCGAATTGTTTGGAATAAATATAAAATATCTAATAAAAAAATAATAAAATAAAAAATCTAAAATAATTATTCGAATGAATTCATAATAACAAATTATTCTGTCTACTTATTTGAATAATTCTTCGCTTTTTATTCAGACAATTTCCTCGAATAGAAATTGTAAAATTATTCGAATAATAATGGTTGATAGCTCTTTATGTAATAAGTCAGTTGAAAAACCAGATAATTGCGAAAATTAACATGGAATCAATAAACTATGGAAACAAATTCTTATTCGAATGACAAATAACTTCTTATTCAAATAAATTTTTATTCCAATAAATTCTTATTCGGATAAACTATTACCTAGATAAATTTTTATTTTATTCGGCTTTCATTCGACAATGTCGAATAAAATTTTCTCTTATCAGTCATCCGAATTAAATTTTACCCAACTCTGGTTTCATCAGGACCTATTTAACACGTTTTCTACCATCATTCATTCGCTGTCTAATTTCATTGTTATAATATTCCGTTAAATACAGCATACCTGCTTTGAGAATAATAAAATAATTTAGCAACCGGAAGTTATAAACTTCCTGATTATTATGACTTTACGTACCAAGGTTCATCAAATTAGTTTGACCATTTACATATAAAGTACGAGATCGCGAAGTACGAGTCAGGGAGTGTGCGAAAATTCTTTATTTTATGATTGCTGAGACTATAGATGCCTTTTAATGAAATTACTCCATGAATTTTTAAGAAGTACCGGCTGCGACCGTATTCATCTATCCTGAACTTCATCTGGAGATCCTGGAAAATGTAGAAACCAGTTTTCCTTAAGTAGAGATTTATTTTAAAAAATGAGAAGTGATATATCAACTAAATTGAACATATTTTTGTAATTTCAAAAACAATATGCTGCAATTTCTTTCTATAAACATTCTTAAAAATAGCAGAAAATATTATAAAAATAAACGCGTAGTATATTACATTGTACACTATTAAAAATAATTAGTTGTTAATATAATCCTTTCACTTACAAGAGTACATTTTCAAGCGTAACATTTTAATAAGATTTTATTATATTATTATATTAATATTTATATAATATTATATTAATAATTATATCTTATTATATAATAAGATTAATATTTTAATAAAATTAAGCCGATTTTAATAAGATGATATTATAATATACTTTGTTGACAAATATTTGACGCATATTTTTTTATATTTGCAGTGATCAATATCTAGGTGGTGAAAAAAAGATGACTTTTCTCTCAAAATCGAAGGTTACATTAGATTTGCAGCTGTTTTATATTAGTTTATAAAAGCAATAATAAGACATTTATTATAATTTTTAACGAGTGTTATTGTAACATTTGCTGCAAATAACACATGTATTGAATAAATGACTTATAAATGTATTTTTACAAAATGAACAAAATTTGGTGACACCGCACGAAAATTTTCCAACACATAAACACATCCCATCTTACAGACGGCCAGTGTCGAATGATGCAGTTATAGGATGGATGCAGCTCCTAAGCGATAGCCCGAGCGTCGTGTGCAATGCCAGCAGGAAATCTAGTCGGTGCATCGTTAGCTCGCGCGCCGAACTTTCAAAGTATTATCCATTGAACGTCGCGGCTGATTACTTCGGCGTATTTCATCCCGTCGGACGGATATCTGGCCGAAGGATCTGATTAACGCGATCGGATAAGGTAGACGGACATCCGTCGCCGGAGGATTCTATTGCGCCAGCAGCTGCATAGGTAATTTCCCTGAAAACGTAGGACGATCATACGGGCTCGGAAGGGATGAAAAAGGGATCGGACCGAAAGAAAGAAGAAACGCTGCGAATGAGAGCCTGAGAGTCAGAGGGCGATTTCCGAAGGAAGAGGGATACGGCGAAACGGCGAAGGCAATTTGCAAGGCTCCCCTCTCATTCTCTCCTTTCCGGATAACGGGAGTTAGAATAAGGGATGTAACTGCGTATCGTAGTCTGCAATCTCTGGTTATAGTATCCGTAACCACTTTTTCCTTTTTTTTCTTGCCGGTATTCCGCCATTCGAGTTTTTCAGCCTGTTCGCCTATAGCTCCGTGGCACCGTGTTTTTTAATTAAACGAAACTAATCAGCGCGCGCTCTTTAAGCGAAAATAACACAGATTCTACGAAATATTCTTTCCGAATTGAATAATTGAAAGCGAGATTATTCCTTTCGCTTGTACAGTTGCGAATTTCTATAAATTACGATAATTCGAAACAGAAATTCCACTTCGATTTTCTGTTTCTGTTGTATGAAAATTAAAAATTAATTAACACCTCGCGCTACGATTTCTTTCGTAACTACATTGATTACCAGCACTTCGTCCTTAATAATTAGACTATGGATTTCAAGCATTTATTACATTGATCAATAAAAATGATATTAAAGAAGAAAAGAAATTCCAATGTGGCTTCTGTTTCTTGTAATAAACGCAGAACATTTTTGTTTCGCATAAAGATAAGACAATGATTTCTTTGATAGAACGAGTGTATGTCTATGTGTGTCTTGAATGTCTTTATTTGCTTTCGCTCTTAGATTGCGATAGTAGAAGAATCAAACTTAGAAAAAAGTGAATAACATTCATGTTTAGTAGATTATGTATGAAATGTCCATCGCGAGTCTTGTTCATTGTGATACTGTATTAGGTTAATCATATATAATATAATAATCGTAGTACTACGCCTTCTACAATTCTATTCAACAATAAAAAAATAGGAATACTAAAATGTGTTAGTTGAAACATGTTACAATGCTATTATACAATAGTCTATGTTCACTGCTGTGCTAGGTCTCCCATAATTATATTAACACCCAGAAAGAGGTGATTCCTGAGGTCATTTGAATTAACTTTTTTCTTAGCGAAAATGCGATCCGCGGCTTTGTTTACGAGTTATTAACGAAAAACACTCACCAATGAGAGGCGAGATCAGTTGGCGCAAGGTGGCCGAGCCAACGAACGATCGAAGCCCAGTTCCGCTGCTGATTGGCTCGGCCACCTAGCGCTAGGCAAGCTTGCCTCTCATTGGTCAGTGTTTTTCATTAATAACTCGTAAACAAAGCCGCGGATTGCATTTTCGCTAAGGAAAAAGTTATTTCAAATGACTTCAGAGATCGCCCCATTTCGGGTGTTTACATAATCATGGTACAACCTGTATAATCGATGTTCGCTACTATGTAATCGATGTATCGTATCATCGTTTGTAAATTATTACCATTACGTCGTCATCGTTATCGCTTAGATTCGTTCACCGTAATTCAATGAATCATGTTTGTAATATTCATATTTCTCATTGTGTTATATTAATAAATATAATTAATTATACTGCGTGGAATTCTGTCATAATGCTCCGACTTTATCAGGATTCAAATAGCTACATCGATTATCACGAAGAGATCTTTGGACTTGTAATAGTTAATCGAATTCGTCGAAACTAATTTCCCGCTTCGTCATAAGCACGCCATTGCGAGAGATTTCATAATACCACGGCTAATAAATTGATATCTTTAGTTATTACTAGATTAATATATGAATTTCGTAATGCGTTGATTTTAGCTTCTTGAAACCAGAATTTGATAAAATTTTATTCGGTTGAAACAAAGATTATCGAATAAAATTTTCATTCATATTTAGGATTCATATTTACAACACATGTATGCTTACAAAGTTACGTAACAAAAAAAAACGGTCAACAATTATTCGCATTATTATTCGAATAGTTTTAAAATCTCTATTCGAATAATTTATTCAATTAAAAAATAAAAAATCATTCGAATAAATAGATAGAATAAATTGTTATGAGTAATGAATCATTGTTATTGGAGTAAAATATTCGACTAAAAAGAATTAAATAAAAATGAAATATCCAACTCTCAATACAATGTCCAAACACAGTGTGGTTGGAGTTCAGAGAATTCCTTTACACTCGGACTGGTGATAATTATGACACCTTGTGAATGAAACATTATTGTTTTGCATGATCTGTATCAATACAATCTTACATCAAATTCTGTTCAAATAGAGCAATTGTTTCCAAAGTTCTATCATTCTACGTTTCATTCGTTACAATTTCACAAATAAATACGTTTCATTTGTGCCTAACTGATCCGAGGAAATTCGTTAAGTGCGAGAAATTAATAAAAGACTAGCTGCTTGTGCTTCAATTAACCGTGGATGGAAGATTGGATGAAATCGGAGCTGGTCGAGCAGCTCGCCGATGGAATCGCGCGAATAATATAAACTAGATCGCAGCGACTTTTGTTCTATTTTCTTGCGCACGGCGATGCACAGTGCGACAATTCTCGGCGAGGTGTCTGGATTTGTACGATTGTATGCATTCAGGCCGGGCTGCGTTCGCTGGCAGTGCGCGATGTAACCTACAGTTTCGTATCTCATATGAGATTCTCATATACATATACATATATATATATATATATATATATATATATATATGTATATACCATCCCGTGGGGCAAAGCCTTTGGACAAAGTTCTTCGGTGTTGGAGTTCCCTTTTTGCCGGCACTCTTGGCCGTGCTTTTGTATAAGATAGAATCGACCCTTGCAGACCGAGCCATGAGAAAGACGTACGCTTCAGTACGCTTTATACACGCTGTAACGTTGCAAAAATTCCTTTTGAAATCCGTTAGGATCGCATCGGTGTGCGTGCGTACGCGCGCATGTCGGCGCGGACCTGTACACGAAACTTCTCTTCTATTTTTGACTCTATTTACTTCATACATAATTATGCGATGGTCTACATACGAGTGTAGTACATAGAGGCCGATTGAAAAATCGTGTCACGAGTCGCGTATACTTAATTTCATTTTCGAATTCGCTTTTTCAAGTTTCCCGCATTCGGACTCCCGTGGCATCCATCGAGCCCCGTTGTTGCTCGTGAATCATTAACCCTTTCACACTCTCGCACGAGACATCTCGTATGTAAATGTGAGTCCATGTACAGGGCGTCTCGCGACCTTAATCTCTTCGTTCCCATTGCACTTTCCGCGCTTGTGCAATTAATAGCGCGAACCTCAATCTTCTACTGAAGTATCTTTGAAGCTTTCCTGTTGGAACAGCGAAACAAGACGCTTGTACTATGATTTAAATATCAAACGAATCGAAATACAGAGTGCGGAGAAAATTGTATCCTTATATCTGTACCTATATTTCTATTTAGCTGTTTTGGAAATAAGGACACTTCAATTTAATAGTCTATATATTTTACCAGTTTAACAAACATACTAATCACAAAACTGAACAATCAAATTTACATTAGGTGCTCGAAATTTGTTCCTTCAGCTTCAATATATTTTCGAAGCATTCCTCGAAAATTATCTATAATTGTCGCACACTCGGTTATTGTTATTTCGTTCCACGCATTTTGTAAAGCTAATTTTAACCCATTCGTCGATTTGAATGTTTGTTGGGAGATATACTTTCAATAATCACAAGTTTAATTTTTTTTTCTTTACTGCCCTCTCTACTTCATTTTTTCCGTATCCGGATTTTTATGCAAAATAGAAATTGTCTATATCATTTACAAGGAATAGAAAGCAAGCAGCAATTTCATTCTTCCTTTAATCATCTTAATAAATCAATATAATAATATAATGAAAATAATACATAGACGTTTTAAAATGCACTTAATTTTTACACTATTTTATCTCTAAACTACCCAATTTTACCATAAATGCGTAAAATTCGAATTTTGCGTTCTTCATTTATCCTTTGAGCGATTTAATAACTGCAACACGCTCTTTATCGTTCTTTTTTTCATTTTTAACCTGAATGAAGATACAAACGTACATGATCAGTACTAATAGAGGTAAAAAAACATAAAGAATTTGGAAGACAAGATAGATTTGGACACTGAGCCCTCGCAGAAAAAAAAAGAATGTTTTCATAAAGGGGCAGAATTTTCTGCGCACTCTGTATACATATAGTATCTGACTAAATAATAAGAAATCTTGCTTCCAACAGCATAACAAATTCTGATTTTGTTCGACACACGAGATCTGTGATTTTTCGTTTCATAAATATCCAAGTTTCGAAGGCTGAACGACGCCGGCGACAATCACTTAGCGGATGAAATTGGATTGCTCGGACGAAAAATGTTTAAAAGAACTCGGATGCATTTAATAATGCAGCGAAGCGTGGATTGCGGCGATATTTCGTCAGTCTACGCTGTTATGTCAGCCGCCGGACCAACGAGGACCATCTGTGTACACAAAACAATGGTGTTGCACGAGCAACTTAATACGGACCAAAGAAACTCAAGAAGAGGAGAGGCGAAGCGAAAAAATAACAAGGAGCTACCGCCTACATCGCTACCTTTATTTTCTGTTTCAGCCTGAAATTTCCTGTAATTACATAGTCCGAAATTCGATAGGCGATCCACCAATGGTTCCAGTTTAACTAAGGCGAAGATTTACCCGAAGACAACGGGGTAAATATCTTACAAAGCATTAACAGCTTCAATCAAATCAATTAAAGTGATTTGTTATATATCGGCTAAACCGATTTCTATGTTTACCTTTTACAATTTCTGGCATAAAGAAAAATGTTTCTATGAGAAATTTTCTGACAAACTTTGTCATTCAAGCATATTTTAGACCGCGGATTTTATTTGTACTACAGTTTGTGTGCACGATGTTGAAGAAAATTGGTTGGAAGAGTGGATTTTTCAGTTTGATTTTTTTCATAAAAGAGAATTAGTTTACTATCAAACAAATTAGTTGGCAAAATAATTTGCCCATAATTCGAATTAGCGAAAAAGATGTTATAAAATTGCATATTTTCTAATTTTTATCTGACTAATTACTGCTAGTTGATTTTTGCCCGAGTGCCCTCCCTTAAGATGGTGAAAAGATTCGTCTTGACATAATCTCTCTTTTTTATAACTGACTTAGCACATTTTTATTTTGCATAAAACTCTGCATTCTACTTATAATACAAATCATATTAAACTTTAAATGTTATAAAACAATACACATTAAGTACCATTAAGGGCTCGGCAAGTTCTAGCGTTGAGGTAGAAGATTGATTAATTTATTTTTCGCATGAAGCGTGCAGAGATAGAAAACATCCCAGCTTGAGGTGTTCGAAAATTGTCGAACAACAAAGTGCATCACCAACGTGTGAACTGCACGTGAAAAATCTAATTTCCGAAGTGCAAACAGCTACACCTATTTGCCTTGCAGCTTTACTCGCGTTGCGACCACTTTCCCGTCGCGTAATCGCTTCTGTTATTTTACTATCCCATGAATTCGAACAAACAAGTCAGTTAATTCGCAAGTTCAAAGTTACAGCAACCAGCTGTTTAGTGAATGTAGAAACGTAGAGGTCCCTGCTTTTAATTAAGAACTCTTATCCTAGTGAATGGATTCATAAAAGCGTACGGATTTATTAAATGTAACGATTACACGCTTCCGCGTGTTCCAGGAAACCATGAAAGAATGACTTTTAAATTGATTTAACTTCTTTTAGTTCTTGTACGAACGAAGAATTTCCTAACGCGAGTATAATGCATTAACAAATCGTAAACTAATTACTCGAATGCGGATTTAATGAATATATGGAGAAAATAGGTAACCGAAATACAGAACAGTGAGAACATCGGAAACATTTAACCCTTTGCACTCGAATGGCGACTCTGAGGCGCCACTAAAAATTGGTATAGTATTTTTCAAAATCATTCTAAGAGCATCAGACTCTTTTATACTTAAAAAAAACTATTAAAATTGCATTGTACTTGCCAATAGGCTCAATTTCATACGCATGAATCGCAATAAATTATATAAAATAAAAATACTGTAGATCAGAAATCATGTTTTGGATTTCGAATTCAAATAGCTAGCGAATAAAAAACGCAGATGTAACATTCAACCGGAGAATAAATATTATCGTACGATGGAAATTCGAATAACTTTGAATGAGAGTTCCAATTTTCTCATCTGGATGTTATAGAGCTTCCTGTGGGGTAAACACGTAAAACGATCGATAGAATCCTTTGGCGTAGCTACCTAAATGCTGTATCCTTCTCGCTTGCGCGCACAGAGGTACACGTACACGCGGACACAGGTGTAAAGTACAGGAGTGTCGTCGGAAGGAATACGTATAGGACCGGAGAACCTCCCAAATCCTTAAGACGCGATAGGAAACTAGAAAAGTAAGGAAGAACACGGTGTTCGTGGTGGTTAAAGTACGGCTGGCCAGTCGGCAAATCTCGAGATACCGAGTGTGTTCGAATCCTGCTCGTCCAATCCCTCTTTTTCCAAGGATCCTACGGTTTCGGAGCTGCGCGGGAATGGAAGTGCAAGGACCGCAAGGCTACGATGGACACTCGCAAAAAGCACTGCGTGTGTCGCGCGTACCAGAGAAGCTCCGCACGTCGAAGACACGGCAGCGAAAAACAGAGACGAGATGGTCTCTCGGAAAAGGGAAGAAATTGTGAGAGAGCTACAGATTTTTCGTGACCCGGAGCTGCAAATGGAAGAGGAGATCGCGGTAAGAGACCTCATTTTAGCATGATTCAGATGCACTCGTTCTTTTAGCATGAGTCAGATACTCTCGCTATTTTAGCATGATTTACACTACCGTGCATAAGACACTTGCACATTATTGTAAAAATGTGAGCGATATTATTAGTACAACCCTCGATTACAGAGATTCAAGATTTCATCTTAGACGGTCATATAATGCCTGTAAACACCAAAGACTGTTTAACATTTAACTGTTTAATATTGATCGGTTAATTGTTTTTATGATGACGCTAAAGTTTATACACTACAAATGCTTCTCAACTACTTTTTATTAATATTCAGACCTCTGCGTTGAATTGTAGCAATGTTTTCAACTGTTACAATGTGTCACACTCAGGACAAGACTCGTGATGGGAATGAAGGAAAATATTTAATATGTTGAATTGTGAAAACGTTGAAATGGTTTGTATACATAAATTGATCAAGAAAGTGGAGCAACGTTGTTATATAACTCTTCAAATAAGTTTACAGATTTCAATTAAAGGAGAACTGGAAGGAAGGATTTCGCTTCTTTTAATTTTAACATAGCAATGACCGCACAACATCGCTAACAACAAAACTCTGACGTGTTTCCTGTCCTGATATATTACGCTTCCTTAAAATTCAAAGTCTTCTAACTTACCATAAATCTTAACGTCGAACGTTACACGCTGAGTGCGCAAAGATGTACGGTTGCGAGCGATGCGCTGAATGCGCGAAGGTATAGATTTGTTAGAAAACCGCTGAGCGTGTAAAAAAGTGAACGATGTGACGGGTCAGTCACGGGTAGAGGTGGTTGTAAGATAGCCGAATGTGGGATTCTAATCCCCCCAGTTCTTCAAGGGACACTAAAAGACAAGGGATAGTGAGAGCAGATCGGCCGTGGCTGTCACTCGAAATACGCAGAGCTGCCCCTAAAAACGGGAGGATTTCCTGTACGCGTCAGACGCATTTATACCGATGTGACGGAAAATGATGTTTTATGTTTCCCTATCAGCGATTTCCAAATATTGCGCCTACACACGACGAACGCGTTCGAAGATCGTCTGCTTCGGAACTAGTTTGAACGCAAACGCATTGTGATTAATCTCGACGTTCACACATAAAAATGTCCAAAGAATTATTGCCAATAAAAGTTACCACTTCGACGTCAGCAGTCACGTACACGTTAGTTCGCGAAAATTCGAATTACAAAAATCGATTCAGCGAAGTTTTTCGAAAAATGTATCGTAATTACATTACTAACAAAATTTATCCTATTCATATTATAGACAGTAAATTTACGGAACCCGTCAAAATGACGAGTCACTGATTTCGTAATTTACGATTATTCGGATTGTAAAGATACACATTTATGAGTTATTTATTCAATACATGAGTTACTTTCACATATTTTATACATTCAATATATGTGTTACAAATATTACAATAACACTCGTTAAACATCAGAATAAATGCCTCATTGTTACTTTTATAAACTAGTATAAAATAGCTGCTTTTAATGCTCCATAGAGTCTAGTGTTAGTAAAGTATATCATAAACTGCATTATTAAAAAATGATATCATAATTACGCCATTAACACTGCGTCTGTCGTGTCACCCGTATGTAGATATTAGAATTACTTAAAATTTAATTTAAAAAAATTCATTTTTACACTAATCCGTTATAATTTCTTAATTTTATTCAAATTTAAGAAATTTAAGAATGTTCAAAAAAGAATCGACGTCATATAACTTTGCTTTGCAATTTTAACTTGATTGAGTAAAACAGGTTAGTTTCATGACATTTTCGAGGTTTTTAGCGTTAGTCAAACAGTCTAAATATGATACTTTATGAACAATATAAATAGAATCAATTTTTTCAATAATATAATTACGATACATTTTTTTTAAACACACTGTGCTGTATCGATTTTTATAATTTAAATTCTCGCGAACTCATGTGCGCTGATGATACTGGATCCAATCGACTAATGCACCTAAATAATTCTACAATTGTGCAGATTCCAAGTGTTCATCTCGTGACACAGAAGAAGTATTACGATATTAAACCAGCCACAAGAAATTCGCATAAACACCGAAGAAATAAGCGCGTTAGACGGGAACAGGATCTCCCAAAGGAGCCGCATATAACCTAAGGAACATTACGAGGCAAAAGAATTTCGAGATCGCTAGATCCTGAATTTCGCTCGACGGCTGCTGCTCCCTTTTCCAGAAACCTGGATGCATATATTTCGAATACTTTCTACACCGTAATGCAAATGTTTCCTTGCGTGTGTAAACCTCCGGTGATTTCGGTCGTGCATATAGAGTGTCTATTATCAGAGCAGAAGTATCAAACATTAATTTCGTGATCCATTATGCACGACACGGTGGCCGGATTCTGTGCTTGGTCAAGGTTCCGAGTGCGCGGCTATCATCATTATTGCAGTAGAATTCTATTAAATCCGGCGAGTGTGGTAGACGCGACAGGAAACGAGACAAAAGGGCGAGTTGTTCGCACGTAACAACGGTGCCAGATACAGTGAAGTTTGACAGCGACGTCGACACACCCGAATCACATGTACATACTTAGATGTCGCAGTTGCTGCTGATGGACAGACACCTTGGATCATGGTGTCGTCCCTGCGGAAAACAACGGTCCTGCTTGGAATTGATGGGAGATAGATCCCCCTCCCCTCTGGTCCCTGAGGACCTAGACCTGGTCGTCCAAAATTATTGGCGTGTCGTTAATTATGCAATATCAAAGAACTGTATTTTTACACATAATTTCTTGTTATTTATTAACCTGTTACACTGAAATATTTGTTACTTGTTTGTGTATTATGTTCAAATATGTGTCGGTTATGTATGTATTATGTAAAAATGTGTTACCCGACACCTAGTAATTCTTAATAAAAAATGTTTCGAATAAAAATTAGTCGGTACACAGTTTATAAAAAATTACAAAACTAAATGTTGATAAAAGGTTTTTTATTTAACAAAATTAAAATCGTTGCAATTTTTTAACACAGCTGTATATTAGTTATCTACAAATCTTTGTATTCTTGTTAAAAAATTATTAATGTGGAATATAAAGGTCGAAAATTAATTCGTTTAGAAATTATAATTATTGTACCGAACGCCCATAAGATTGCAACACTGTGCGCCGTTTCAAAAATTGTCGACGTTAATTGTAAAAAACAGAAGTTAGATGAAAATCTCTTTCCTCTTCTGATAATTCTAACATATTGAAAATAACAGGTCTTTAAATGCTTCTAATGTTTTTATAGTTTTGTATTTGACCTGTTCACCTCTATCATGAATGCATAAAATCAGCAGTCCAATCATCTCTTTATGATGTATTAGTTTATTTATATGAATTTATTTGATCATTCCAACGAGAAACCCGTTGTTACATAAAACGATGAAGTGAAATTTTAAAGATTAGATTTAGACTAGGAGCCAGTACTCAAAGGCTATGACTAAAACGGTTAAAAAATAATCATCAGAATAAATAACAAACGCACATGGAATCTTAATGCACGCTACAGATTTTCTAAATTTACTATAAATAACAAAAATTAATTCTTTTCTAGTTTGCTATTTCGTCTATTCATTTCCGCAACAACTACACGAATTAAGCTACAATTTCGTATAGAATCTCAAAAATTCTTCATCTTTCGTTAGAGATTACTACGTCGAACAAATCTTATCGATTACTGAAAAACGGCTATGATAGCCTGATAACGTGCAACTGATCGACAGCAAGTTGTGTGCATTGGTACAAGCGACACTGCTTGCGGAACGGCTTAACGCACGTTATTATTGGCCGATATTCGTGATGACGATTGATTAGATTTGTCTCGTATCCACGGCAATCGTATGTCTACGGAAGCAATCCGGACGACTACTATCCAGCAAATTGAGTTTCCGAACGGAGCTTGAGGGGTTGCTACAGGATGCGGAGGAAGTGGCAGCGTGCACACCGAGATTGGATACCAACGAAATCGTCTCGTGGGAAACCCGCTGCCCCACCTAAGCTCCGTTGCATACTTTCGTCTAATGCTGAGATCCGATTGCCAACTGTGCTCCAGGGACATCGGGAGGCGATACATTTCGAAAGAACGTCTCTCTAAACGGTCTGGACTCGCGTTCGATTAAATTCATGTCGATCGAATCGACGATATGCTACGCAATAATCATGACGCATCTCCCGCCATCCGACCATGCACATAATTTTACAAAGTACTATGCAAGATGTACTATGTACATTCCTGCTGATTCTGTTTTTATACGTTCTTATTATTAAAAAATTATCGAATCTTTTTTGCCAAATACCTAACTACCGCTATATGGCGAGAGTTTGAGAAAACACCCGCTTAAAATATATTAATATACAAAATATTGATCGATTAACATACAAAAGTAGCAAGATTGAACTTATACGAAAAATTAATCTAGTGTTACCGTTGAAACGTAATTAGAGTAATTCCATCGATAATTATGTTTGCTAAGAAATCTCCAATCGCTTCCGTGCCGCAATATCGAACAAATCTCTTGTATTTATCTATGCCAACGTAGCAGACCATCATCGCATGCATTAATAATTACCGAAGATAATTACGAACGTGGCCGGAGGGTTCTCGTAACGGAATATTCCTTAACGACGGTTATCCTGCAGGTAGCTCGCGGATGACGCAAAAATAGCAAACATAACGCCACTAATAATGCATTAAATGAATAATCGCTGGAGGTCCCGTATCATTTTGTCATGGAGAGATATATGCATCTCTACTATATTACGCGAGGCTTCGAGGGAATTCTTTTTCCGCGATATTTGTCTGCATTCCGCTCAGGCTCGAGCCTCTAAGTCCTCCAAGTCCTAATTAGAACGTAGAAGTTTCCACCGTGGACCGTGCAAACCAATATAGACAGGGTACATAGAAATGTTTAATCCCAAAAATAACGAAGAAGTCACGTTCGCATTATAATCCAAGCGTCTGGCCGGTCGCCGTCTTTAATAACACCACGAAACTGAGAGCGGATTGTCAAGAAGAAAACGAGACACGGGAGACAATGAAAAATCACGAAAAAAATGGCGAAGAAGGAAACGTAAGGCGTAGGATGAGCTACAGATCGGAACAAAAAAATAAAGACGGACTTTAAAGTTAATCTAATTTTTATTTGTTTAACATTACAACCAAGATTTTGTTTTTATATAAACTTGCAAAATACCTCTACAAACATACAGAAATGAAATAGAATTGAATTTCGTCAGTCTAAACAATTTTATTTGGAAAAAAAGTATTTACATGGAAATATAGTCGCACAAAATGATTACAGATTTAACTTACTGTGTAAAACAAAATTATATAGAACAACCAATCAACGAAGGATATTCAATGCTTAATATTTTGTGACTAACGTATTTGTTTATCATTCATCTTTTAATATAATTATACGAAATTAAGTTTCTGATAAACTATCTCCAACTCAAATTAAACTATTAAAGCATATAAACTGCGTGAAACATACGTATGAACACAGCCGGTACTTCTAGAAATGTGTAGGTTAACCACATCCATACGAATAAATCCAAAATATGTACCATATACTGCTCTATTTATTCTACAACTGTGCAAGAAATGTTAATGTTTATATTTTCTTTACAAAATCTAATAATTTGTATGGCATACAAACACTGATTTAGTCAACTGAAAGCTAACTATGTATTTAAAATTGTGACCATTTATATAAATTCAGTTTCGAATTACCTTCAACAAGAAAACAATTGATTCACTAATACTATCATAAACAATAAAAAGGAGCAATAATTCTTCTAATAATATCGTGTCCGAATATTAATGCGAGTCACTGTAGGTGTAAGGCTAGGACGGGAAAATTCGCAGCAATCCGAAATTTGGTATTTCCGAGAGAAATTACTGTAGCCCCTTCTGAATGACTTTATTACATTAACATAATATCAAATATTATATTAAAATTTCGTTGTTTTTATAATTCTTTGTCATATTATTGTGATTATCGTTAAAATAAATGAAAGTGACGATATACTGGACAATTTCCTCACTCTATATTTCGATAAAAATTCTTTTTTTTTCAAATAACGTTGTTTAATATAATAATATATATAATATATAATAATAATAATATAAATATTATGTAATATATCTATTGTAAACCTGTGAGGCATTTTAGCAAGAAAAGTTGACAGCAATGGTAAACAATGATTAAAGTGGCTAAAATGGTTATTGAAATAAAAGCTGCTATCAAAAAGTCATGATCTCAGATCGGATCAGAGACGCTGCAAAAATTATTAGATTCAAGGTCGCAAAGAACATTTAACCTTTACCTTATATTTCCATAAAAATTCTTCTTCTAAATTTTATTTTGGTGAAATTAAATTCTACTTCATTTGTAGTTGTGTTTATAACGATATTTCGGAAATTTGTATTAAAACAAAACTTTGGTAGTAATGTTAAATAAACAAACATTGCGTCAATTTTAAAGTCGGCTAACTTTTTGTCCCGGAGTGTAAGGCAGCCCAAGGCAACTAGGAAAAAGGACGCGGATGAATGAGATTCTGGTTGTTTCATCGGCGTTATCGAATATTCACGGTCCTCTGCAATATTGATGGGCTCCCCTGTTTACCACCCTATTCTAGTTTACTCATGGCGCGTTCAAGTGTCGATCCTGCGGGACGTGACCGGCACTTTCCTCGTTCCTGGCGCCAGGTTCAACGGCCTGGATAATTTCTTTCGTGTTTCTCCTTGACCAATGTTGGGTCCTTCTCGTGTTTCCCATTGATCTCCTCGGGGTACGTTTTGTTCACGCGAAGAAAGGCCATGACCCCTTTCGCGGCGAATGGAAAAAAAATGACGACAAAAGGGAGAGATGTACCTTCATTGGAGCGGGCCCTCACGGCGAACAAAAAGACACCGATCAACGAGGAAAAAATTGATCTTACGGAGCCTCCTAGGACTCGCTAGGGTTACAAGTGCAATTATTACACCTTTTACCTTCACGGCTTAGCATCGGGAAACTTCCAGGACTTTTTGCACCGCATCAATAATTACGTACTCCTCGTCTCGTCTGATCCCCTGTCTACGCGCATTATTGCAACACTTGTGGAGGATTAAGGGAGCTGGCTCACTTAAGTTTCTCCGTAAAGCAGTCTTTGGAAACAAGTGAGTTAAGAGTATAGATAATTTTGCGCAGGGATCGAAATTCTTCCGAAAATAACTGTTTCAAACTGCTGTAATATTGGTTCATAAGTGAAATTATTATGGAGAACCGAAAAAATTTCATAACTGTTAAAAGTGAACTTTAGATCTTCGTGTAAAATAAAAATGTTGCGCATCCAAGTGCAAGAAACAGGAGCTACAGAAACATTTGTTTCTGTCTTGAATAATTTTAATAAGTTATGAATAATATAATCAGATTATTAAATTTTTGAAATAATGTCAATGTTTTGTGTTTCATCTATTCGTTTTTGTCATAAATGCGTAAAATTGTGAAATAAAAAACAGAGTAGCGAAGGTGCAAGAGAATTATACTTTATCTGCACTATTCAAAAAAGAAACACATTTTTATGTAACTTCTCTTTCATACAATCGATGAGATACATTTTTATTTCGCATACGGACCTATAGTCTAGTTACATCCGCAGTATAGTATTCAAATACCATTTTGAACGGATGTTAGATGGTCTAGTTAATTAGGCAATGTCTACAAAATATTTTACAGAACTTGCAATTGGTTGGAATGGCAAATAAAATTAAAAGTTTACGTTTTTTAACTTTTTTATCTGTCATATATCTATCAATCAACCAAATAATAATTTTCTTTAACACCGCTAAACTATGAATCTTTATACGGTATAAAAATAGTCTGCATTAATTGCAAGATAGAATATAATAGTGATTTTAAATTCTTTAAATGGTTTCATCATTTTGCATTTTATCTATCCAGCTTTATCATAAATATCGAAAAATCCACAGTCTAATGATTGCTTTTTAAAAAATTACTTACTCACAAATTACTTACAAATTTCTGCATTTATGAGCAATAGTCTACCTATTCCCTGCAATTCATTTATTAATAATTTTCATAACTGTTTTCAGTAGTATTATTTTTTTATTTTGTACGTTTGCAATATAAGCTTCCCTAAACCCGAATTGAAAAGGCGTGCGTTTTTTCAGACCTGCTGGCAAGAATCTTCGGGAAGTGTACGCTAAATTCAGCCGGTTCCTTTCGGGGAGAAAAAATTGTATCTCGTGCCCGCAAACTGTGTATCACTGCGTTGAAAGAGAACAGTAATTATCCTTTTTATTCCTGTTGCAGCTCGCGCGCCGCGTTGCTTTTAAATGAAAGGGAACGAAACCAAACTGTTGGATGTTTCTAACATTTAAAATGTAGTTTCGAATTTAATTTTAATGTTGGTTCTAGTTTGGTTTTCACGCTGGGTAAAACATGCAGTTTGGCTGACAGTAGATATAACATGCCGACACGGTGCATCAAGCACAGAATACAACTTTGTGTTACATAAATGGAACAGCATTATCAAAATAAGTATAATAACTGCGTTGTCTTATCGTTTCAAAACTGGTCGGCTGTCACTCTCTCAAAAATACGTTAACGTTATTTTCATAGCTAATTTCATAAATGAACTTAGATTATAATATTGTATTGTATATATTATTATGATATATTATATAAATTACAATATTATACAATATTAATATATTCATATATTTAGAACGTAACTTAAATTTATATATTGTTAATAGACTACGGATTTATACGCAAAATAGGTATTAACTATAATAATATTAACTAGTTGAGACCAATGTAGTGATATCGTTCAATCAATTCAACTTTTTCAAAGTTTTAAATTGCATTTACCTCCGTCATTATAACTTTTGTATCAGTTCTACTATCGTTTCTGGTGCGTTTAGACTTAACAAAGTCCAATTGTAACTAATTTATTGTATTTCGTTGTAGCGCAATCTTTTAGCAAACAGTACAAGAAAATGTATTACAAGGCTGCGGGCTTTTATGTCTAATAGAAGTTTTCAAAGACGATTATAAGGAACAGAAATTAAATAAAAACAGATTGTTTCGTTTAATAATTTTGATAAGTTGAAAGTAGCGTAACAAAATTATTAAATTCTTCTTATGTCTTCACAATTTTATATTTCTGCCATTCATTTTTGTTATAAATGCACAAAATTCACAGTCTAATATATTACACTAATCCTTGATAATACTTAATTTTGATCGATGACTGTGTCTCCTTGGCTCTGTAGCTTGATAAAAAAGAAATTAGTGTAACGTGTTAGAGAGCAGTAGGGGAGGTAAACTGTTGATTGGCAACGAATAAGATCGTTAGGAGTGTAACGAAGATAGGTGTTACGGAATAAACGGGGAGAAGAATACGCGGCTGGAAAAAGACGGGACCGAAAGGTGTGCATGATAGAATGAAAAATCGAATTAGCGTATGATTGAAGCGATAATTGAAGAGCTGGATGAAATAGGGGGCATTCGGAAAACGAATTTATTGATTCAATTTCGTCGTAGCCTCCGCTGTCCGTCCTACCATTTTAACTGCCGACAGATGGCACGTTGATGCTGTCAAGTTTTCGAGTTTAGTCCGACCACGGTTTCGCATAATTGATTAGCGGCCGCGACAGATATTAGCGGCAGAAACCATTTCATTAATCGGTAACGATTAAATTGGCCTGTTTATAGTCGTCATTAAAGCGACTGTTGCATTACAAGGTCGTAAGCTTTATCGAACCGATAAGAACATCTTATCGGTAATTTGGTGACATAAATTGGTAATGCAAGCCTAATATCCTTGTTGCGACGGTACGTTATGCAGAAAGCACTCGTATGTCACTCAAAAATCGGTCAAACACCAAGTATCTTATTAATTATTGAAAGAGCTTTGCGAACCATTCGTTGAATTCTGTTCGGATACGGAATTATTTATAATAAAAATAAAGCAAGTAAACGTACGAGAAACTCGTTGACACTGTCCTTTCTTGCAGTGAAAGAATTGATCTTTCGAATGTTTCAAACTAGAATTAGATAAATCGTTCAACTTTCTTGTTATCTTGTACCGAACGAAAGTGTCCCATTCGTGGCAGTTCTCCATTGCTATTTTCAGTGCATCGCTCACGCATTCATAGGTTGGAAGAAAGAAATAACCGGAAAAGTACAAAGCACAAAGGTCAATAGGTTTCAAAGACTAATAAAAACCGAGAATTCGCGGAATTATCAATGATCTAATAATTGTGCTTCTGAAGCTAGAGTTATGGTCGTATTTTTATCTCTGACAGTGATTGGTTAGTAGGATATGCCAAGTTTCAGTTGATGGGGCGCGTAATTGACGATGATTGAAGCTAAGAGTTTTCCGAGAATTATTTATGAAAGAAGTGGTTTACCGTTCATTCTGCCACTGCGGTTTAAAAAAAAAAAAAACTCTGGAAAGCTGACGTCCTGCGAGATCATGAAGGTAATCGATAGATAATCAGATTTAGATGTATGCAACCGATGGAAATCAAATAGCTTCGGCTTTCTACGCAGGTTCGAAAGTTTTAACTGAGATTATGAGTTGAAACGAGAGAAAAAGGATACCTTAATGTAATATTGTAATACTGTTACATTAACTAGCAAGAAAAGTGTCGGAACACTAGCAGGAAACACGGAGCAGCGAGAGACGGTTCTCCTTTAACAATTGCGACGAGAAAGTGCCGCCAGCGGAAAAGTCAATTAACAGAAATGAACGCTTTGTCTATTAGATGCGACTCAATTTTCCATCCAGAAGATACCTGCTTCGCCGGCGAACTTCTTATTCGACAATTCCGGCCATCAATTTTCGCGTAATCCAATTCTTGCTCGGGTTGTTCGTCGAATGACGCGCACCTTTTGTACAGCCAATAGTTCCCGGAGTTCCGCGTCGCTCTTGTAAATTTATTCCATTTCGACGTTTTTTTGTTTTTGTTTGTTTTTTTTTTGTTCGCTCTCTGTTTTCTTACTTTTCAGATCGTTCGTTCCATTTTTATTCGGCCGGTATCGACTCGCTTATCAATTTCTTGCTCGTTGTTTTCCCAGTGGCCCGACGGCCGCACTCGTTTTTCGTAAATCATGAAAAACGTGCGCGAACGGTAACGCAATTTCACGGGCGATAGGGAAATCGAGTTACCACTGTTCTGCGTTTTATGTACACGCGAGTGCTACGGGTTGAGGGGGGAGGGAGGGGTAGCGTCGACGAGCGCTAAAAGAATAACATAGTAACTTTGCAAACGCTAGATTTTCGAGAAGAAAAATGCTCCCGCCAAATATTACAGAAGGTACAAACGCGTTCGGAAAACTCGCGTACACCGCGACACACTGTTTTTTCGGGAACAGCGCGACGAAAACAGCTAAATATCATCGGGAGATCGCGCGAATACTGCACCAAGCCCGGAAAAAAATAGTCGAACACCTAGTAAAACGCAATAACTTGTTTAAAACTGGACTAAATCACTTGAACTTTTTTTGACCCTAGAGCGGCCCCATGGGGATGCCGGCGAGTCCACAAAATTGTTAATCTGTTTGCGAACGTATAAATATTTACTAAAATACTGAGGTTATGTATCATCTAACCTATAATATTGTTTTTTTTATGACACCATTAAAATCCAATGAGGCATTTTAGCAATAAAAGTTTACAGCAATGGTAAACAATGTGATTAAAGAGGCTAAAATTGTTAATGAATTAAAAACTGGCATCAAAGAGGCGTGGTCACAGATTGGATCAGAGACTGCAAAAATTATTAAACTCAATGCCTCAAAAAAAAAAACAATAGAGGGGAGACCAACTAAATATTTAGAATTCTTCGTAATGAATTCATTTCTAATTGCACTCTCATGATAATTTTTTAAATACAAGTACAAAAATATTAAACGAACCTAAATATTTATTATGCACAAAATTTCCAAATTTCCGTAATATATAAAAACACTATATCGTCCGGTGGCACCACGCTGGTGCCATGCAAAAACTATCTGTTGTATGCCGGTGGTACCGCTTTGGTGCCATTTTAAAAAACTAAAATAACATTTGAACTATATTTCTTGGGTGTTAAAAGGCAGCAAACTAACTATAGCATCGCGCTTATTTAACTAAGAATTAAGTACGAAAATTCTTGGATGACATATCTTAATTTTAGGAATTTATATTACCGCCATCTTCGAAATTTTTTTTAAATCTAAAATTTCCAAGCTATTATGCCGGCGTCAAGCAAAAGAATCATATCTAAGATCTGCGGACGGCATAGTGTTAATAACGATTGTATTATTTAAATAATTATGTGTTTCACTAAATGCATTGTAACGAATCTCACCTACCAATGACAAAGAACAGAAATGTTACGTAAAACACGCTGTTACATCAGAAAAATGAGATGAACCTATCACTATTTCGGCTGCTGCACTAAACTATTTAAAATTGCAGTTTTACGAATGTTTGAGAGTTTTCTTGATGCAGGACAACGACCTTTCAGTTGATTTTTACAAAAACATGTGACAGATTAACACAATTAGCATACGCTAATTCTCAGATCGCAGATACTGTAAAATGATGATTTTTTTAGTAATTATTACGTCGCTAACAATGATTTTCCGTAAAACGAACGGAAATTCGTTCACCGGGCACACGGAGGCTGCATTATTGATTTTCTGTAGGCGCGTGCGGTTTTCTACACCCACCAGCACCGACTCGCTTACAAACAGCACGCAATCATAAAGTTTTTCGACAGTTTTCCGTACACAGAACACTACCCGACACTGCCTTAAGCTGAAATGAAGCGATTCCCCGAAAAAACGATTGCTTCGTCGTGTAACGACCTCATCGATATTCCTCTGGTAGGCGAACGCGCTTACGGATTTACAACGATTAAGCCCCTACCACTGCCGAACAATCAATTGCCAAAATCCCGGACAGGACCACAGAATAAATTGAAGTGATAAATAGAGCATGCAAAAAATTACGAAGAAAGTTAAGAAGCAAAATGTACTAGGATATCACTTTTAGATGTTGTAATTTACTTTGCAACGAAAACTTCTACTCGTATTTTTAATTCTACAATTATTTGCAACTAGAATATATTTTTTATTTTAAAACAGACTTAAATATCATTAATTTTGCAAAGCTCACTCTATGCAAATATATCAAAAATAAGCAAAGTATAAAATGTATGAAAAATATAATATGTATATAATATGTATAGCAAAATATCACAATTTTATAATTAAACAGTCTTCGACTACAAATGAGCCATATTTAGAAGAATGCTATTGAGTTTTTCGCAAAACCGAAACACATGCTCGTTGAATTTGTATCCTGCTGCTGATATGTCACATGTGACAATGTATTTGAAAGAGTAAACAGAAATGAGAAAGAAAAACTTAAAGAACAAGAGAAAAACAGAACTGTCACTGGAATTAAAAATTTAATTAAAACTTTCCCATGTTCTACCTGCATCGCGTAATCTACGTTGCATCGCAGTAATTTCCAGGAATTGGGAGTTCGCTTTTATGAAATAGAACTGTTGCAAGAATACATTACAGTTTCGAATCAATTGATTTTAGACATTTGTCGACCTCACATATTTTTAACCAATTTTCCGCCACGTAGAGTTCAGCCACCAGGATATAATCCATAACTTATCCAAACGCTATTACAACTTTCCAATTTCCTTGCTAAGTTGCAAATAGAAAAAAAAAACGCGGAAGAAACTTGAATAGTGTATGCAGGCAGTTCAAACTTCCCGGGATCTCAGTTTTATGCAAACGCCGCATGTTTAAAGTTCGCCAGGTTCTGCGTTCTGAAACGTTAGACCCAGTTGTCTGTAGCGTTCCGGTAGCTCTCAATTGCAACTTCAAGTATACTTTATTTGCAAGTTCCACGGAAGATGGCGGAAGTTCGATTGATTAAAGATCGCCTGCGCAATCAATTTAGTAATTAATACGGGAACTATCAAACCGGTCGAAATAACTGGTTTCTGATTTCCTGAAAATTACGGAAATGTTTTAATGAGAATTTCTGTTGTAATAGAAATCATACGAAGTTCAAGTAAATTCAATCTCGACACTGTTATAAAACAATATGTATTAGCGGTGCTTAGTACTTGGTAGATCTACAATTAATATGTACCTCCTTACTCTTTCCACGAGTAACTTATTCCCGATTCAATTATTGCATAAAGCGCTAGAATCTGATAGACGTATGTCCCATAAATGGCATATTTGTCGGACAGAAGCAGTAAAAGCATTTCCCTCGCTTAAAAGTGGTTAGGTAATTAATGGACTTGGGTTGGACAGCTCAGTAATGTTTCCTATCCGTGTCACGCTAGTTAGGGGCACCCTAATCCAGTCATTAGTGCCTGCAAAGAATCAGTCCAAGTCCAGTCCCGACCATGGACAGTTCTAGCATGTGGCACCCTGCGGAGTTTAACGAAGACGCTTCATTTGTTCCATTCAGAGTTGGGCAACATTTTATTCGGATAACGAATAAGAGGTAAAGACTAACAAATCAAATTTTATTCGACACCATCGAATAAAAGTTTACCTAGATAACAGTTTATCTAGATAACAATTTATTCGAATAAGATTTTAAACAGATAAAAATGTACAAACGAATAAGATTTTGTTGGAATAAAAATTTATTCGTACAGTAATTCATCCGTAAAATACTCGATTTTAATAAAAATGATAAAATATAAAGCGTTTTTCTGCATAGTGTATTAATTAACTTTTTTCATGTTAGTTTTCGCAATTAACTTTTCTGCAAAATTTCTCATAAATTCAAAGTAACTTTTACATTGTTACTGATATTCAAACAGATACCAAACACAACTATACTTGTATATTTCTATTATTTCTAGTATAAGAATATGCAAATATATTTTGTTAAGTTTTTGTTCAAGTATCACACTAAAAACGTGAAAGCTACTTTGAGTCTGTAATTGTTCACACCGCCGCAAATCATCTTGGATAAAAGAACTGCCTCCGAGAAATTGACAATTATTATTTCTAAAAAACGTCGCCAAGAGGTATTTTCACCCGACAACTAATTAACTTTGGAAATTGGGTTCGAGAAATTCGTTCATTGTACACTTCCAGCGTCCCAGCCAGCATGTTGAATAGTGATTGACGTATCATAAGCCTCAAGACCAGTCGCAATAAATATATAACAAGTTCGCTAACTTTCGGCGTCCCAGCTTTTCCACGCTGTATAGTGATTGACGTATCATAAACCTCAAGACGAGTCGCAGTAAATATACATATAACGGGATCGCTAAGCACGCGAATCCCATGAGCCTAGCCCTCTAGCAGGTTTTCTGGAAGCAAACTTCACCGTAAGCACATTCAGAATGGTAGCTGAAATCCTGCGAATGATAGCCAGTCGAGCGTTCCACGGTAAATGATCGGTGCTAAACATGCCACCTTTGGATTCTTTCATTTGGAGCCAGAGAGTGTAAATACAGTTATTTGATCATTTAGTCTCTGACACAACTCACTTTAATTTTCACGCGTTTCATTAACCCTTTACACTACGACCTGTTTTGTAGCTACTTTGATTAACACTTCTCCGTCCTCGATCATTTCCCTAATAATACTCATAAATAAACGATAGATTACAGCATTTACATTGTTACATTGACTAAACAAAATTATTCAAAGAGAATTGTTTTTTCTCTTCTCGTTAAGTTCATTTATATGTCATCTCATAGTAAACATTGTCGCATTGTTATTTTTTGCAGTTAATTTGCAAAAACCAATTGGTTTCTGTGAACCGTCCACATACTGCTAGATTATTAGCAACGTTACTATTTTTAAATTTTACTGTATAAATTCAGCTAATTTAGGGGTTTCATAACAAAAATCTTCGGCTTAGACGAAACGAATAACGTCCATATTTAGTAGATTCTTTATGAAATTTTCATCTGATGCAGACTCATTGTGTTATTCATAATAAATTATACAGCATTCTACAGTATACCGTAAATCTGAACAAGTACCTCTAACGAGTACAACCACTGTTAAACTTCTATTTAGTAAATGTAAAATATTGCACTTCGTGAAAACAAATACAAATAAGGCTTAAAATTATTACCATACTGCTGCACGAGGCAAGCACATAAAATTTACAACCTCGAGTCCGATAACGTGAATTTGTAAGAGATAAAAGGTGTAATTTCTTGATTTACAAATTTGCATGTTTGTGTTTCATCTTCCCTAATCTAGCAGATTTATATTTTCTGCTTGAAATCATAATTAAACAAAATAGCAATTCTCCACTATTTGAGAACAGCATTTTCAAATTATAGTTATAGGCGGCCGGTAATTTTCTGTATTTACTTAGGTGGAAACCGGAAACTAGGTTGTATGTTGTATCAACGTTTAGGCGCTACAATTTCAAAGCCGAGTGTATTTTCTGCTTTTATCTGCCGTGGTGGCCACATGGACAGGAAACGACCGTGGGATGCTCGGATAATCCGGAAGTTTATGGTGCTCGGAACGCCGCGATACGAATCGCAATTTTTGTTTCGCCATAGAGAATGCTTAATGATTCGTCCAAATATTACGTTCAGTACTATCAATTACCGAGTTATACGACTTGCAACACGTAAAAAATGTCTGCGTTTTTCTTTCGATCAAATAACTTTTTGCACGCAGAAAATAATATTTCACCGCGCCCGTGTACAAATACTTTAACGAGCAAGCGTGATGACATAATTCTTGAATATTTTATTCGTACACACGAGGATTTGCAGGCGGATAATAAATTGGAAAACGAAAATAGCAGAGAAATTCTCCATCTCGTTGGAAAGGAATTTTATTGTTGTTCCGAGAGATTAATTCACGTACAAAGAATTCTGCTTCGAATGAAATGCAATTTTCTGCACTTCCATTGATGTAGAACGTGATTCAAATATGTATCATGGTTGCTGCAATCAAATTAACAGAATCTATCAGAGTTGTTTCTTTAGCTACCGATAAAATACTATATTATATCATTTCATATCATATCATACATCACACACATATTATATTGTACAATTCTCTTACTCAAAGTAGAAATCTTTTGAGTCGATCGTGGGAAACAGACGTTAAACAAAAATTTATTTTTATTTCCTTTTTATTTTATTCTTCGTACTTCATAATACATTCATACTTCTATTATAATTTCGATAAGATCAAAATAACGTCACATTTCTTAAATACATTGATTTCTTAAATTCTAATGTTCCGGTATGAATACATAAAATTTACAAACTATGTACGGCAATGCTTGTATGTTTGTGAAAACAGATTTTATTCAACATAATATTAAGATCACTTCACATCGTTTACATTATTAATATTTGTTATTTATAGTAATAATAATTTTTTATAGTAATAATAATTATCCCAAAAATGGCTGATATACTGCAATCTGCTATAGTTCCAAATAAAAAGTGCAAAAGACTGTGTTAACCTAATTCAAGATTAACAGTCAAGTGATATGTTATCCTTAGCTAGTGAATAAAATAATAACACCATGAAAAGTTAAATCTTTACTACAAAATCTATCTAGTCACTCATGACCCCCGTAATATCATCTCTTCTAAATCGAAACAGGATATGATCCTCCAAGTATCAAAATTTAGGAATAAATGTAAGCGAAGACGTGCAAGAAACAAAAATTGTCCCGTTCTATTAGGGAAATAATTAAGAACGAAGAAATATCTATCAATTATTTTAAACAAAAAGTTGTAATAAACAAGTAAACACAATTAATTTGCGAATTCCTTTATGCTATTTAAAAATCAAATGACTATAATAATAATAATATTATAATAATATGTCATATTTAATATGACTAATTATTTTTTTATAATACATTATATTAAAAATTTAATATTTTTTCAGTTTATTAAGGAACAGGATCGATAGTAAGACTCGATAAAAGCACAAGCAACAAGCCACAGTTCCATTATCCGAACAACATGTGTTATTTTAGATCGGCGAATCTGGGCTCCACGGTATCGAGAAAATTCGAGCGAACTGCCGAAGTCTGTCGAAAAGCAATTCGCTGCGGAAGCAAGATCGCGCTGAATCACAGCTTTTAAGGCCCACGCAACGTTAAAACTGGCGACGGAGGATTGTTTACGACGTATAATGCCGGTAATAACGTCGCGTCGGGCCGACCGGCATCGCGCGCGTTCCCTAAATTAACGAGCCGACCATTTTCAAAACGGCATTTGTCTCGCGTCGGCGTTCCCCGGGGACTACATTTATCTCGCATGCGAAACTTCCCACATTAATTTCGGCTCTTTTAAAGTCTCCCCGACTTTTGTCAGCTTTCCCGTAACCGGGGCTCTCCTTTGTCAGGAACATTAACGAAAATGCAAGTTATAACGGACTACGTAATAAGAGCGGTTAGATTTCATTTCCGACGAATGACTTAAGCAGAGAGAAAGGAAAGAAAGAGGGGTCTGGTCGGTGAAGAGGAGAACGAGAACGAGGCGGCGGTAGGAAGGGGGAGGGCAGAGCAGGAGAGGGTGGCGGCCAATTTATCGCAGCACCGAGTCGTGAAGAGGAACAGGATGAGAAAGAAAGTGAATAATAGGAGCAAGAAACCGAGAGATACGGGTTGAAAAGGGCGCGCGGGAGGGAGACAGAGAAACGAGCGAATAAAGAAACGAAAAAGGACACGTAAGAGTTAGGTACAGGTTGAGAGGGTTGCTGTGGCCAAGCCTGGATTCGCCGATATTATTTCGCTCGACCGACACGTCGCAGACGAGACGAACCGAGGAGCGACAGGAAGCTGAGCTCGTTTCGCCTATGCAACTCGGACCGGAAATTTACAATACCCTGGCGACTCTGTCCGCGACGCTACCAACACCTTCCATCGGCTACACTCGCGTCGATGCCTCCGGCAATGTGTGCGTCGGTCGACATATATGTAGATGCGGAAAATTAACTTGCTCCGATCAGCTGCCTCGACGACTTGTGTTTCCTTAACTTTCACGCACGCTGCAAGTTGACCAGGGATCTTGTGGCTACGTATCACAAATTTCCTGCGGCTGTTGCGAGAGATAGCAGCCAGACGGGTGTTAACTTTTATCTTGAAAATGTCTTACTGTTTAACACGGAAGCTACTCATTCAGTTTGTCATAGATGCATTACATCCACTGACTAGCAGTGTAACTTTGGATCCTGTTTCTGACAGAGATGTGCAGAATTACCATCGAATTACTCAAGGAATTATAATTACGTTATGAGTTCTAGTTGCAACTGGAGCACAATTAGAAAATACTAATTCATTAAATTACATTAATTACGGATTATGATGTGAATGAATTAAAATTACAAAGTACAATGTAATTGAATTAAAATTACGAAGTGCGATTTAATTGGATTGAAATTACGATTTACGACGTAATTGAATAAAAATTACGAATTAAAAAATGACAGATTAATAGATAATAATAGAAAAGAAAATACGCAGAGAAGATAAAAAAAATAAGTATGCGAACGAAAAACATGAAATTGTATCTCACTTTTTCAAAATTCTGGACTGTAAATTAAAGAACCGTATGTCAATTACACTCTGTTTCAATTGGATTGTGTTTAAATTGCACTGCGTTTCACTCACTCGTGATTAAAATAATTGGCAAATTGAATTAACTGAAAGGTTTGAATTAAGTAATTGAATTAAAAAATCGTTTACACTACTTTATAATTGAAATACAACGTAATTAAATTGCGAAATTGAATTATAATGTAATTGCATTAGCGCAACTCTGAATTTCTGATCACTAAACTGTGAATCAATCCTGTTTGAAATTTTCATCGCTTAGATCAAATCGAAACATAGGCAAATGACAATTCTTACGATCTCAGAAATTTTCTTATAAATTATTGCAGCTACCAAACCACGAAAAAACAACCACTGCCGTCGCGACAAAAGCGTCGATCTCCATAAATAGTATAATGCGAAGTCAAATTAATTCAGGATACAGGGTTTCACGGGAGCAATCTAAGCGACTTCAGGGAGCATTATGAATATTTATTGTTTATCATGGGGCTCATGTTAGCACCTTATTTCTCGACCTGATTGGTCCATGCATAACCAGTGTCAAAGAGATTTCCCTACCTCAATCTGCCGCTGTATATTAGCTTCTCCGGGTCCTTCGTGCGTCATAAATTCAAGAAAAATACTGTGCAAAGTATTCTCGAGTAGTAGTCGATCTTACAAATCATTTGTAAGAATTTGTAAGACCATCGTAACGACTTCGATGACCATCGTAACGACTTTCATGACTATCGCGTTCGCCGCGCGAGTGCTTAAGAAAGGCCTATACTATTGCTCTCTATTATAGGATCATGCCGCATAGTCGATGAAAACGATAATGTAAGTTTCCCTGTAATGTTTATAATGCTGAAGAGAGAGGTTGGTCATCCTGGAGGGTTCGGAGCACGTAATTATTCACAGCTGGATGGGTTACTCGGCCGAACCGTTCGACGAAGAGAGTGAATGTGATTAGCTTGAGTGAGCGACATAGAGTGCTAAGGAGACTCGTTGACCGGCTCCTAAGACTTCGTGGTAATTATGGCTTCCACAATACAAGATAATACGATATTTGCTGAAATAGAGGTTTGTTCTTGAAAAAATATCGATGATACAATCTCGCGTCTTGCCCTTGCTTAACTCTTGGAATATTAATTAATTAATCCTTGGTTCTACTTCGATAACATCGGTCTTGCGTTAATTTCCTTTTTCTATTAATACTTTTCCAATGAGAAATTCGATACATTTATCGGAATTTTTTCCATATTATTTAACGAAATGAGTAATTTAACCGTGTGCAAATGCGTGCACATAGTAGCGACTTCGTAAATATTTTAAAATAAAACTAAGTAAACAATTTCACCAAGCATTTCTGTATGTAACGATGTTCTGTATGTAACATAGTTGATTTTTTATATTTTTAAAATCTGGATCTGCTGTGTTTAAGATGGATTATAATTATAACAATATCATGAGTAAAACTGTCGTATCGTTTTGTCAGAATTGTCATGTGACTACGGTGTCTAGTTTTTGTTTGTTTATATATTGTAATCTATTGATTTCACTTTCATTTTCATTATTACTTGATTATTATCACTAATTATAATTATGTTGAATTTTTACAGAAAAATTGAAGGGCACTTGGCCCGCTGATGCTAAATAAGTAAATAAATAAATAAATATACTACTTCAAGAAGCATTAAACTTCACGTTAAAATCAGTTTCATTTTTCTTTTAACTTAAGTGTAGGTCCAAAGATGACAACCATTCTTTCACCCTCTACATATAGCTCGATCTGCTCTTGAATTCACAAGCTATCAATATTTTTTAATTTCATTTCACTTTAGCCACTCTTCGTAAATCAGAAGGTTCTGTATCGCAATCTTCAAATTAACTCCACACATAAGAGTAAATTCATTTTTTTTTAAATAAAAACTATAAATTCATTGACAATTTATGTCTAGAGGTTTGCATTCGCTAGTAGATTATATAAATTATTCTAGAGTCACACGAAGGGAACTTCAATTGTTACCAGCAAATCGATGATAGAACAGGGGGATCGATTATTTTTATTGGATTTAGAGAGAATGTACTGAAAAATGACGCTAACTTAGGGTTTCAAGGCGAAGGTTCAGGTTTCAAGGTAAAAGTTCAGGTATCATGTTTCAAAGTAGTCGGAATATGGTCGGAACAGAGCAGTTTCTAATCTTCTGGATGGCAAGCTCTATCATGGGTTGGACACGATCCAGTTTCGATTCTTATTTGTCTAACGTACCACCATCTGCTAGGTAATTATGCGAAGCCGGCTGATGTAGAATAAGCCGATTTAAGTATTATGAAAGACCACGTGAAGAAGGCCCAAATTGGGCTAATACTCATTACTAGATTGCAGATTTGATGTATTTACCGTAAAGGTTAGCTGATCAAATGCAAAATAGTAATAACAAGAATTCAAAAATACTGCTGCACTATATTCAACTTATTTAGCCCTATGCATTTCTTTTTAATTATTATTTATTCTCTCATATTGTAAAGTGATTGTATAAGATACATAAACAAAAACACACACAAAATCTTCTATTTATTTATATCAGCAAAATCTTCCGAGTTATAAGGGTTAAATGATTAAGGAACAAAATAAATATCTATTTAAAAAAATTCAGTTAATTCAAAAGATATTTTTATCATAAATGTATAAAATCCGCAGTCTAGCGATTAGTGCAGACAATTTTCATTTAGCATAGAAATCTGCAATCTATTCATTACTGGACTAATATATAGCATATAATTTCTAAAATATAAAAAGGCATATTATTTTATTTTCACCATTAGAAACCTATTATCAAAATAAACAAATTTTTTGCTTATTTTATTTTCCATAAAAGTAACTATGTAAATGGAAATGTGTTTAAAGATCTACTGTCCGCTAATTATATAATTGATTAAAAAATGTTCTAAAAAGACATTCGCCGAAAAAAAATGTAAGTGATTTCCTTCGGCGTCTTATTACGACAGTCATTGCCACGTAATAAAAACGGGTGGTAAAACGATATTGCTTCACTGATTAATTCCACTTATTGTTTTTCACCTGTCTGTCCACTTACACGCAGCTCTTTATGCTCTTCGCTTCATTTACAGCTACCGCTGTATCTCGCCCGGTGGAACTATACTTAAAGTGATCGTAACATCTCCCTCGGGACTGGTTCTCGTGGAGAGGCCCGAAGCAAGGGATTTCTCGGTTACACTTAAGGATTTAAGTCCGGAACAAAGGAACTCTTCTAGGGTAGGAGAATGCCGCCGGCATGGATTTCGATTACGAGATAGATAGGACTTACATTAGCCAGATAGTTCGCGAACGGGTGCGGAACTTTTCACCATTATCCTCTGTCCATTTAATCCGAGGATCAACTGTCTCGACATCAAACCAGAGAAAAATTCAATCGAATTAAGGAGCGCGATCATTAGCGAACTCGAACCGGTCAATTAATCGCATCAATAACTTGACTGATCCCATTTAAAATCCCGTTTTTAATCGGAGCTGAACAACTAATTTGCAATGCATCCAATTTAATCGGTGAAAATATCCGGCCGTTGCGGTTCTTGTCGTGTCAATACTTAATGTTCACGTCGTTTGTGAAAGCTGTTTTAACGAATTTTCGATTAGTGAGTCGGTCATCGGTCTCTTTTCTACCAATACACCTATTATGTTCTACTTCCATTATACCTATTATGGAACGCTTTCCAAGGTATTATCACCGATTTCATTATGATTACAAGCATTTATTGTCGAATACTACTATAGGTTACTGTACGTTAGATTGATGTTTCTAGATAACGTAATGAATTTTCGAATATTTATTTAATGAGAATAAAAAATAATACGGGTAAGATAGTATTATGGAACGTGCATTTCTCCCTCAAGAAACAACACAGTCATAAATATTCTTAATTGCAAGCATCGACTTGAAGTGTAAGATATATCTTGAGTGTAAGATATGATTTTCATAATTGTATCGTTTAGTTTATGCAGAAAGGATTCAAATGAATAATTAATTTTCTCCTTTATTCTTTTATATATGTTCATAAGAAACATATATACTTTAAATCAGATAAAATTATTATAAATTTCACCTAAACTGTAATATTATATTTCTACATTTTCAATATCTTTTGTACCTCAAGTATCTTTTGCTACAGTCTTATTTTCTCCTCGGTTAATATTTTTTATTCCTGAAACTGTTTTCTCCTTAAATAAATTTATAAACAAACGCGTATATAGGCAACGTTGTTGCTAATAAAATGAATTCGACCAAATCCGACAAATGGAAGATCAACATCGAATCGGTACGAAAACGACGTTTCGTGTAATCGTCTCGAAGTGAAAAGAAACATCAAGTGCTCTCTGATAATTACGATACGAGTCGCTCAATGACGGCCATTAAAATTTATTACCGAATGAGTCACAGCAATTTATTCGCACACAGAATGAACTGTTAAATGGCTTTCCGTTCCCTTCACGAGGCACGGCTTTCTTGATTTTGTTTCAACACGCCAATAAAACCATCTGCGCGACAATAATCATACATTGCTATCTTTTGTCTGCTGCACAAGGGAACGAAACACCGATTTCCTCAGACATCTGGATAACGGATAAACATAGGGTTTAACGAATCAAATTTTATTCGACATCATCGTATAAAATCAAAACAATCGTATAAAAATGTATTTACATAACAATTTATCTGAATAAGATTTTATTCGAAGAAAAATTCATTTCAGTAAGAAGTAATTCGTTATTCGCGAACAAGAATTTATTTGTACTGGAATTCATTCAAAAAATAATCGAATTCAATTGGAATGATATAATATACTGTTGCAAATTTTTACAATTAACATTTTCTTGCAACTACTGCATTGGAAAGTCTGATCATCGATGCATAGCTAAATAATCTTTCTTCGGGTGTAAATTATTCAAAACTTACGTAAGAAGAAACGATCAACAATTATTGATATTATTATTCGAATAACCTTACAACCTCTATTCGAATTACTTATTCGAATAAAAAATAAAGAATTATTCCAATAAAAAATGAAGATTTATTCGAACAAATAGATAGAATATTTTGTTACGAATAACAAATAATTGTTATTCAAATAAAATATTCGACTAAAAAGGATTCGTTCGAATAATTATTTTAGAAAAATATTTATATTCGGAACAATTCGAATAATGCCCAACTCTGCTTGAAACCAGTGATTGCCTTTTTCTATCTATGTATGTTGTCTAAGAAATGCCGAACTTGCCGGACAATTGTAAACTGATTCCAGACATTAAATCTTGTAATCTATACATATCGAAACATAGAAGACAATACTGATTATAGTCTGCATCGGCAGAAGGATTTCTTATCTCGATCGGGATCTTAAACGACGTTCCGATAAAGTTTCCGCCAAGTTTCCGGGAAAATGTTGAAGCACACCCACGCTTAAGAATATTAGCGGCGTTTAATATGAATCGTTAATCCGATTGAATTTATTCGGAGTAATCTTTAACGAGTTTCGCTGACGCAGCGAATAGAGTGGCTCGCGGAGCGCTCGGAGCATCATTGAACCTTCGGACAAATATTCATGAAAACGCGATACAGCCCGGAAAATATTAATCCGGAGAACGAGAACATTTTCCCACGGATATAATGCGTCGACGGGAAATATCGCGGCGCGTTATAATCAGGGATGGAAATGCTGGTTCGCGGATCCGCGTTAGCGAATCCACGTTGCATTCGATCCGGATACGTGTAATCTATGAACGAGTAGAATGACGAAGCAGCCGTGATAGCACTCTCGTCTTACGATGCAGCTCCACGCAACGCTCATTCGAATGCACGGGATGCAAGTATGCATGCAATTAGATCGACGTCTAGGGAGAGAGTAATCGCAGGAGGCGTCGCGTCGATGTGCATGCACGACTGTGCGCGTACTCGTGCACGATACACGGGCCACGCAACCATGAAGGACGGAAGCATTTCTCATTCCCGTTATCGGTTTCTCATTCGCTCTATATTTTACTCCGTGCCGGCTGCGCTAAATAATCGCCGTAACATTATAAATAAATCACGGTGGCCGTTGCGCAACGACGCCGAGAGAAGTCGAAGAAACCAAGGCGTCGCGTCGCGTCTCACTTGGGAAATATGTATCCGCGAACGGCCACGGTGCTTTGATCGTCATCTGCGAATCATTATTTTCAACTCTTTTAAACGTGCTCGCGGATTTTTATATTGAGAAAAATAGACAAAACAACTTGCCGGAGGGTGGTGCACTAGATACACTGCAAATTGATTTGCATGATACTTGCTAGTACACGAGGAACTATTTAAGAAAATGAAAGAAAGTATTTATTTGCCTTGTAAACAACGAACTCTGTGATCAATTCCTAGACATTTCACCGTGAAAATGTAGGTTTGCATAAATACTTCTAATTTATTTGTTTAACTATGATTTTGTAATTAGATCTATTACCATTAAATTTTCTATCTAAATTCCTGTAAAAATCTATTACAATTAAATTCTCCATCTAAATTCTTATAAAAATCGACTATAGTTTAAGTTTCTATAAAAAATCTATTACAATTTTTTTATAATAAAAATCCATTATAATTGAATTTTCCATTTAAATTCTTATAAAAATCTACCATAATTTAAATTTGCATTTTGACAATACTTGATGGTACGTATTTGTTGTGTAAGTAAGTCATGGACTGTATAAGTTAGCATCGATATTTAGACATTTGATGATGCAAATGTAAGTTTGCATAATCACGTGCAATCTAACAGTCAGATGGAAATGCATTAGGAACATAAGAAATATGTTTTTATTGGAGAGTTGAATACATACTAGAAAATCCACTCAGGGATAATAGTTACCATGTACAAAGCCATGCAATCTATTTTTTGAAATACAATTTGCCTATATGTACCATGTTAATGTGCACCTTAAAAGAAATGATTAATCTCTAAACTGCGATTTGCATAAAAATTTTCACTGAACTGCGGACTATATACATTTAAAAATAGATCAAGGAAGTATAAAATCATTTCGAATGTATTAGATCTATTAAAACAGAAATACAATTGATGCAGACAATTTTTGGTTTACATAAAGATCCTCTAATTACAACAGTGAAACTAATCAAAGTGAAAACACCTGACTTCATCGTCATCAACATTACTCCATTTTCATTGTTCAATTAAGAAAAGAGATTTATATAATACTACCGCACGCTACCATTAATGCAGACAATTCTCATTTTGCACAAAATATTTGACATTCTATCTCAAACAAAGGCAAGCAGAATAAACACTGTCCAAACCGTTGCAAGCGGCCGTTACGCCCCGTTTCCAGGAAATCTCGGATTTCATTTTTTAACCAGCACACAGACATCGCCATAGAATATAACCGCGACGATCGTGACGCGAGTAATTAAATGAAAAAGCAATTTCCTCTAAAACAATGCATTAGAGTCGGCCAAGTTTTCCTACTTTGTTCCGGACGACGCGGCGTTCAGAGTCAAGCGACACGTCTCCCAGTAGTGAAAATCAAATGAAAATCCCAAGCGCGCGCGTTCCCTTTTATTTCCTTCATTCTCGCTCTTTCTTTCGTTTTTTTTTTTTGTTTGGAAACTTATACTCGGCTCGAAACGATAAATCAGCTGTCGATTAACGAGCCGCGGGGAACATCGCGTGTCCCGAGAGCTGAAACCGATCGCGAAGTAAGAATCTGGCTCGTTTCCAGGAGTTTTCCAATCGCCTTTTCCCTCGGGATCATCTCTCGAACTTCTCAGCTGGCCGATCGGCCATCGGCGCGATAACGAATGCTTTACGAACCGGAAGCGCGACTTCAGGACTTTGTCCCGACTCGTTGTTATCTCCTGTCTTCCGACTTTTTCCGGATAATTCCGCGCCAGCGAGGAAACCAGCAAAGATCCAAGCGAGCCGTATCCTTTTTTCGTAGGAACACAAACTCTCCCTTTAATAAAACGGCCCGCCCCACTGCTTCGAGCGTATGGATGTCTCGGGTCAAAATCATAACTTCTAAACTAATTACTTCCCTACATAATTAGTACCTAAATTATATACAGTTCCGTTGAAAAAGATTCAGGCGATCTTGATTTTGTGTTGAAATCATTTATCAACGTCTAGTATTGTCATTTTTTAGAAATTGTGCATTGACTAATTTTTATTCGATACATTTTTTATTAAGAATTACTAGTTGTCGGTATGTTAATTATATAAAAGAAAGGTTACAAAATTTTTGTAAATCCTTGCTTGCTTCTTCCATAAAATCAATTAAATGAAATGTGTTCTGAATTAAACGAAACACGTCCACTTTTTTGTTACTGAGAGATGAGCAAACCCATTCTTAAAAATTTCTTGATTTGTCCACATCTAACGAAAATGATTACAATTAAAGGATCAGACTTCAACAAAACTATTTTCCATAATAATATCGAGGACTGTTCTATAAATAGTTTCCCACAAGAACCTCAAGAAAGGATTTACCTTCTAGAGAAGAGTTGAGAGTTAAAGTTAAAGTTAATGAAACGAATACTTTAGAGGAATATAATGGATGTATAACTTCGAGACAATAAAACCGGATTTACAATAAGCAATTAAAACATTACCAATATCTTCAATTGAATAATCCGTTAAAATTTATATTTATTTCCCTGCACTTACACAACTTCATGTTAGAAACACTCAATCGACAACATACAATCAAAAGTAAATACTTTACTATGGTTTACGTACACGATATCGAAGAAAATTGCGAATGGATTTTACAATCCCATAAATTTTTACAAAAAACTAATTATTTTAATAAAAAAAATTAAAATTGGCAAATTAATTTCTACATAATTCGATTCAGCGAGAAGAAGTACTAGAAAAATATACTGTTTAAAAAAATTATAGTATAGACAAATTTTGGATAAAAATTGGCCAATTTTGACTGACGATAACTTCGCGAAAGATCATCGTAAGATGATTAAAAGTCATCATCCTACGATAATATTTTGCGGAGTTATCGTCAGTCCAATCTGACTAATTCCTATCTAAAATTTTTCTATGCTATAATTTTTTCAAACAATATCTTCAAAATTTGATCCGAAAAACTACTAGTACATTTGGTTTTAAGTTAAAACTGCCTCCCTTAAGGGACGCACTGTGCGGCCCGCGAGATTCGTGCGGAGGGTCGAAGGGAAGATCGGCGAGGGTGGAAACCCGAAATCTTAAAAAGACCTTACGCGACCTAGCGCGGTGAACTATCGCGCGCGTTTGCATATCCTTAGGTAAACCCTCTTGCTCCTTGAGCCAAGCCGAATAGTGGGGTTGTGCCAGGAATGCCGAGCAGAAAGTTTCGGGGCCGACCACCTATATCCCGGAACAGAGAATACCTTAGAGATAAGATCCCCTTGATTCGGGAATTCCGAATTCTCGAGGAGCCTTCCATACCGTATCCCAAAATTCCTAGTAAAGTTCATCTCGCTGTATAAACACCTCGGACAAAGATGATCTCTTCGTCGCTCGCCTGACAACGCCGGACTACATAACAACTTGTCGGCAAACGAAAGTCGCGATCATTCAAACTGTCGCAATGCCAGCCGGGTTGGCAAATAGAACACACCGGAAAGAAGCGGGCTCTGTCGCGAAACGGTTGCGACGCACACTGTTTTCTGGAAACAATCAGAGTCCGACCGGGAAAAAATGACTCGTTCAAACCAAACTTGTTTCGTTTTCAAGAGACTAATGAGAAAACTGGTCGAATGCGCGAGTAGCCGGCCAAAACGTTTGCTGAAGAACTAATCCCGGTGTTAAGCATCAATTTTTTATGTTCGGAGTGAAAATTCGCAGTGAAATTAGCTGCTGACGGACGTACAGTGTTTCATTTGCAGTCGTGAATAAATTGGACACCTTTCAAAAGAAACAAACTTTTTTAACATTAAACCTATCACGGTCAAATGACTGGTTCCTCATTCGATATTTGTAAAGGTTATAATAACACTTACATGAGAAATGATTGAATAAATTACATTATTGAAGGAAGTATTATAGTAAAGACTGTATAAAATCTAAATAAATTGGATTTTCACACTTTAACGAGGCATTGTGTAAAAACATATTCGCAAAAATAGCAATTGGATGATATGATAAAAACAAAAACTGAAGAAATCACGATTTTCAACTATTTTATCTGAGCATACAACGAAGATACAAACGATGCATTTTTTAAGGATCGACAACTTATTTGCATGCTGAAAAATTCGCTTTATCAGTTTTAAAGATACTACGTGATATTGAAAACAACTTATGAAAATCAAATTAAAAAACAAATATTTCAACTATGGCACGCGTTTGAAAAAGTGCATCGTTTTTTCTTTTAATTAACATAACGTCTCAATTTGAACAAGAAATCGGTATATTCGATAGAAGCTACGAGTAACGTTAGATACTATGTTTCATCATTAATATTTTACGACAGAAAAATTATGAGATCCGATATTTCGAATTCCTGACTTTTGTCGATTGAGCGGAACACCGTATGACGTACTATCGACCATTCTACGTTTTTAAAGACAACGCGATAAACGCGGGATCGTTCAATGCGAGGAGCGGTGTTATTCAGCGAGATATGACGCCTATAAAAACACGCTATGCAATTCTATGTCTTCAGTGATCTAAATTCCGAGAACCTGTTTGCACGAAGTATCTCAGGAATGAAATCGGGGCAATCTTTTTGCGTGGTAGCTGTCATGAGCTTGTGTACAGTGCCGGTAAAAGTACTCCGACGCTTGCAATCAGCGAGTCTCATAGGCTGCGCGAATTCCTGCGCGAATAAAAATATGAAGAACCAAGCGAGTCGTTCGGCGGCGGACCATGATCGTAGCTTGATCATGGAAATATGATAATGCGCACACGTAGAAGTACCTTCGACATCTGAATTCACTACCGTCCAAACATGTTTCGTATGTGAATAGCTGAATTTAGGGTGCTCCATATGAGACGCTATTTATAGTGGACTGCGCTTATGTAAACTTCGTTTATGTGAATTTCGTTCCTTTATGTGAACTTCGTTTTTGTGATCTCCGTTTCTATGAACTAAATCATAACAGTGACCGGTTAATTGAACTCTATTCTGTCCTAAATTCTTTCATATGACCGTGAACACTTATTAACACCCGAATGGCGAACCTTTCTGATAAAATTGTAACAAAGTATGTTTAGGTTGATTTAAAAGTTTATTCATTAATTTGTTCGTCATACTGTTCGGTGTACCTTTTTCAGAAACTTTAGTCTTCAATTAAACATGTGAAATATTTATGCTGTGCATCCAAGTAGACCCGAGCCATACACAATTTTCTTCAAAGCTTTTGTAATGAAGTTCCCAAGATGAAATTTTGATTGAAGAACATTGTGTATGGATTTTTCGATTTCATAATTTTTTTCACAAGAACATGATCTTTTTTAATACAAAAAAGGAAGTTGGAAAATCACTTTCTACAGAATTCAATACTACATGAAGAGTTATAGAAAGATATACATTTTCCAAATTTTATCTGAAGTTTTTCTAGTATTTCGTTTTCGACAGAATGGCCCCCTTATTTTATAGATTTTGATAGCTGAAGAATTAAATTTTGTTTCGACTTAGAAAAAACGAATGAAATTCATATTAAATAGATTACACACGAAGTCATGAGTCTGACTAACACTAGATTCGCGGAGTACTAAAAACAGCTGTTTTATATTAATTTATAACAGTCATTAACGAGTGTTATTGTGTAATATTTACTGCAGATAATACATGTGTTAAATAAATAATTCATAAATATATCTTTACAATCTGAACAATAGTAAATTAAAGAAGAAAGACCCGTTATTTTCACGGATTCCGTAAACCTAGTGCTAATCGTTATATGTATGTACTTCGAGAGCTTAATTTATCACCATGTCTACGTAAACGATCGATTATTCCAACGACCATATCCTCATGATTAGTTCGGTCAAGCGAAGTTCTATCGCGAAATTGTTACAGCTTTTGACACTGAACATAGCTCGGTCTACTTATTCGTTAACCGTAGTAAATCCGCGTTAATTGCTCCACCAACAAGAATCACTGTCGGACGCTGCACGTTCTGAATCATGTGGCTGTAACACGCGGTCCAAAAGAAACAAGTACAACGAGGTAAAAGTGATGCAATAAATGGATAACAGCTGTTACGTCATGTTTCCGTCGTGGATCCCGTCCACCGTTCAGAGAACAGTGTTCACGGCCGTGTCTATCGGATCTAGAGACCGCAGCAAAGCATTGACCTTACGAACGGCAGGTTCCGCGGAATGTTTTCCAACCGACAACGTTTCCAAACTTTTGCTCCAATTGTGAAGCCGCTCGTGACCGAAAATCCGTATGCAAACCGACGTATATATATAGTTAATCCGTTTAATATTTGAACAGCACACGGTTCCTCTACTTTTGTGTCCCACATCTCCGCCGCGTGCGCGTCGGATCAACCATAAAGTTTCCGCGTTTCGTTTGAGCAAGTTTGGCAAGTTTCGCTCTGATAAATCAAAGATTATCGAATACGGATTGCTCGATTTGTTCCGTAAGTTTTCACCATTTTTCAATGCATCCTCGCACTGAACACTGGAGAGTTATGATTAAATAGCTCGAGGGAGATTGAAGAATTGATCGGCTTTACGTAGCGAAATGTTCAAGCTATGTCTACGTTGAACATGATATATTTTGGTATTCGTTATTCGAGTATGATCTAAGACTAAGCCGCATTGTAATTTATGGATTTCTAAAGATTAACTTTCTGCATGAGGGACGCGGTTATTGTATCGCATTTTCGCAATTCGTTATCCAACTATTAGATATCTCACGAGGTTTGTAAAAAATATTTGTAAAACGTGTAAATCATTCTAACACATAGCAAGAACATCTATGCAACCTTCTAAATTATTCCATGTTCAGATGCCCAGGTTATGAGTGATGAATGAATTCCTTTTTTTTAATTGGAGGTTTTATTCACAATGATCACTTATATATTCTTTCACTTATGTTATCATACTATTATTATCATATTTATTTATTTATTCATTTATTAATTCTTTAAACCAGATGGTTTATTTAGCAACTACAGAATTATTATATGCATATATGTTCGATATTACTTACTTATGTTAGTTATTATTATTCTAGATTCTTACTAAACATGGTATTTTCTTTCCTGATTAATTCTATTGGTATGTAATTACTATACTGCGGACTTTTACACCTGCATCAATTGCAAGAAATAGAAACAAAATAATACACTGACACTTTAAAATTCTTTTAATCTTCTTACTATTGTAAATTGCAACTACTCAATTGTGCCATAAAAGCATAGAATCCGCAGTCCAGTAATTACATTTCAACAATTATATTTACATCGAAGAGTCTCACGATTATCCGTAATACAAGTTGTGTACGGTAGATCGTGTCCTAATGTTGCACGTTACACCGCTGTAGTGTGAATCCAAAATTAACATCGCGTGTAGAATAACCACAGTTCAATTCGGCGTTAATTACATTAGAAATCGGGAACTGAAAGCGACTGACTAAATTCAGCATTCAACTTGTGTAGTAAACTTGATGTATGAACGACCACGGTATGGTTACCGGCTGCAAACTTTCCTAAATGAATCAAGTCACACCAGAAGAAATGTTGATCAAGTGTTTCCTGAGTTCTACCGGATTCGTAAATTCAACTTACGTGATTTCTGTCCGTTTCTACGGAAACAATTTATTAGGAAGAATATTTTAAGATTAGAGAGCAGAATAAGTTATTGATTTGGGTACAACATCTTCGGCGATCGCTATGAATATAACCGTTGATTGTTATGGTTGTTTGTAAATTATTTGATCGGTTTTTTTCAATAAGCAAATTCACTTGTTTCACAATGATAACTTTTTTCGTTACAGTGAGAAGATCTATCGGAAAGTTCTGTCCATTTGTGAAGTGCAAGAAAATAACAAATTTTTCATACATTCAATAATATTTATTGTACAATACAATTTTCGTCGTGAAATGATCTCTTGCCAGCGTGATAGCAATATGTAAATACCATTGGACAGTTTGGGAAGAGGAGATACGATTGTTCGAGACTTGTGGCTCGTTTTTATAGTTACGAATTGTCAACAATTATAAAAACAAGCCGCAAGACTCGAATAATCAGTTAGACAGACATTACTGTATATGTATGTTACAAATGAACATATGCATACGTATTGAAACTTGAACTGACATTAACGGACAGAACTTTCCGATAGATAGAAGTAATAAAAAAAATTGCTTTTTTTTCCCTTGATTATTTACTTCGTCAGAATATTTTATGTCATATTTAGAAAATATATAAATCAGATGTTTCCAATATAATTTTATAATTTAATTATTGGTCCTCCATAAATTTGATAAAAATTAATTTTATTTTAGAAAAGTTGATTCAATTAACAACATCGGGGTAAAATTAATTAAATAAATTGTTGATATAAAAGATAATAATGGATATTTACAAAATTTAATTCAAGAATTATAATAGGTTTAATATAATTTTTGATATAATTTATACAATTTTATATTTTAATTAATTTTTATATAAATTTGACGAGGTAGTAGTTTAATTAAAGTTTTATAGGACTATTATAGGTTAAATTTAAATTTTAATCAAATGCAACATAATTTCATAATTTGATTAATTTATTTTTATAAACTAAATAAGAATTAAATTTAAAAAAAAATTTAATTTAATTGATTATCATATGCTCACGCTAGGTTTTAGCGAGTAAGAGCGACGTAAAACGTAACACGCTTCTGGCTCACTTTTAACAATTTCCATGACGAAAAAAGTCGTCATGCCCATTGGAGTTATCTTCCTGATGCAACGAAATATTTCGTTATACCCGGTTAACAGGTCAATAACTTCAATTATGTTGAAACCGTAAAGTAACTAGTATTTCAGTAATATCGTTTTAGTTTACGGTGTCAGATATTTCATAAGGCGGAACACAAGAGAACCGTTTCGCTGACCGCGTTAAATAAAAAGCTATTACAAAGGACAAACACACGTCAAACCGTCAGCGTGGATACAGGATGTGTGAAAAAAGTATTTGTACATGAGGCCAAGGATTGGACAAAAAGTAATCCTTTGTTTTCACGCTGTACAGTTGGAAGCGGATAAATTGATTCCGTTTCTGTCGCCGAAAATAATTTGAATCTTCAAATTGGTTGTTTTAAACCCGCATACATATTGGTATCAATTTTTACACCCTCTCGCAAGCAGAGTTGAGCATTATTCGAATTGTTTCGAACAAATATTTATCTAAGACAATTATCCGAATGAATTTTTTTCAATTCAAATTATTCTATCTATTTATTCGAATAAATTATTCGCACAACTCTTTATTCAAAATTATTCAAACAATAATGAGAATGATTATTGAGCCGTTTCTGTCTGTACTCAATTTTATAAGAATATATTAATATGATTTCATTCAGGATCAGTTCAATTGAAAATATTTATTATAAATATATAACATTGCGATTATTATAATTATAAAATCTACCCAATGCAACAATTTAAAAAAAAAGGAATATGAAACAATTAAATGGATGAATTTCTAAAAATATTCTATAATTTTTATTCCAATCAATTATTTTCTATATCATATTCGGATAAATTTTTATTCAATTGGATGTGTGTATATTCGGTAGTATCGAATGAAATTTTGTTCGACAGTCGTCCTCTTTTATCCGTCATCCGAATATTATTTCGCCCAACTCTGCTCACAAGAACCAATACAAGCTCCATTAAATTGTTTTAAATACCTATTAATTTCTAGATTCCTATATCAGCTTCAAAGGACCGTCGACGATAAAGCTTCCACAGCTTTGGCACAGTAGTGTATTAATATTCAATGACTATATTTCACATATTCAAGGACATTTCTGATGCATAATTTAAACGTCTGTCGCATGAGAAATATTCTTGTTCGTTTATTCCAATCACCGCCGTAAATCCATCAAATCTTCGAGCTCTTTCGCTGCATTCGACGCAATTGGCCCAGTTCAATAAACATAATGCACCAAAATCAACGCTGAAAGCTACGTGCGGTTGACAAGATCCCACGGGAGCACGGAACTACCTACTCCGAATATACATACGTCGCGGGCTCGAAAAACTAATAAAAGCGCCCCTGAATTTCTCGAATCAACATATATTATATTATTCAGCTCTCGAGTGTACATTTTCCAGAAACCAGCGCCGTTTTCCGAATGAAATATATGAAGACAGCGGCAACGTGCCGTGCCTGAAGATTTCCCGAAGACTTCCGCTCGCCCCGAGGCGATGGGGTTCGTCGCAGAATTGAAAACTTCGTAACAGAAGAATCGGCCTTAAGATATGGCTCGGAAGGCGCAGCGAAACGGCTCACTTATGGGAACTAACTACATCTTTATATTCCGACCGCGCGATCTGCGACTATTTTTTGCCACCTGCGAATAGAATTTCGTTGGGTAGACACTATTTCGTTCCCAGCATCCCCTAGTAATAATAAATTGTTCGTTCTGCGCAAACGTTAAATTGAAATTGCTGCGGGAAAAATTGCTTTCAAATTACCAGATCGGCAAACCTTTCGCTGCCCATTTGCTGAAATATGAAGCTTACATAGGAGCACTTAAGAACAATTTTTCTATAAGGTATGCGAATTTCATACGTGTACGTTGCTAATTTGAGATAATCCAAGGACAACAACCGTATAATCTACAAGAGCATGAAATTTTATTCCGTCTAACATTGTATTAATAAACTGATTTCACGCTAAACGAATGAACACGTTGAATACATTTCGCGGGAAATAAATAGTCAGCAATTAACAAGTGATACAAACGTAATTACAGAAATGATGTCAGCATTACTCTGCACTGTATTTTTTTTTGTTCAGTCTGCCTTAGCTTCGGGCAGATAATACAGCGTCGCGTTCTCGAGCATGTAACTATCACCTACATCGGCCAGTGGTCCCTAATTGGCACTTCCGGTGGCGGTAATTTTACGATTTACACTCTGGAGAAGAGGGAACTCTCTTACTCGACTAAACAGACAAATTCCTTGCCGGCACTCGGTGAAAACCGAAAAGACAACAATTTTTTCCAGACGGTAAATTGCACAGACCTGTTGCGATAAGATAAATATGCAGCTGGAAACGCGATCTGCGGGATTTACGCAAAATTTGATTGCGATTAACGCGCAATTCGTGGAAATTGCCTGTATCAATTAGGGAAGACGCTTTTTGATTCGCCGGTACGCATGCATATACATATACAAATCTTTTCATCAAATATGCACGCATCCGAATCAGAATTTACGCAAAATTCGACAGAAATTAACTGTTATATTTATTGATACGCGAGTCGAATAATTCGGAAAATAATATTGACTAAAAAGATTCCGCGGCAATCCGGCGATATTAAAGCTCGAAATGAATGTTATCTTTCTTATCTATGAGCTCGTAATTTGCGAAGCTCGTTTGAATGCGCATTCAGATTTGCCAAACATATCATCAACGACAAGAAATGCAATATGCAGATGCAACTGTAGACCGTATGCTGACCAGAAACGAACAAGAATTGTTTAACACAATATAACATTGCATAATTATTCGAACTAACGAGAGTATGCGTTTTACACAATTTCCGTAAGCTAAGTATAAAATAACGTCGCTTTTAGCGTGAACGATTCTCAATCAAAAACATCCTTTTTATTCGATATCACCTAACACCCTGCTGTAATCCTTTTATTTTTGAAATCCCGGTTACCGGGTGGTGTATTCTATTAAAATCTTATGGTGCACTAGTAAAAGCGTCCATAAAACAAATGGATATTGATAAACGTTGTTTGCCCGAGAATTGGCAAATGATTTTTTAATAAAGTTCCTTTACGCTATATTCACGCTACAACCGCACAATACTTTTGTTATTCAAACGTTAAAAGTTGCTCGAATAATCATGAGAGATATTACCACATCCAACTAATACTGTTTGTTAGCTATTCCATGCTAAAATAAAACAAAAAAAAGGAATAACAGGATAGCTTCCAACCATGTTTCAGTATTATTTCGAATATTTTTTTAAACGTCTGTTACACATGTGAACAATCATGCTGGTAAGACAAACAAACCCCTATCGTCGCTGGAATGTTCAATATTTCTATAATCATTTACCGGATGCGTCAACTTTGACCCATATTTGCAGAAGTGTGTGCAAAAATAAAACTCTGACGAAGTTTGTTACAATTTCACCGGATTTAACGTGAATTCTGTATTGAGAATTTTATCAACAGCGCCGAGTGTAATTATGTAACAAACAAAAATTGTTTGTTTACACGTAAAATAAATAAAAATCATTTAAAAATATATATAACAATGTATAGTTTTTTTGGAATTTTATGGAAAATATTTTTCCCAATGGACTATAAAGGTAACACAAATTATGGTTAGGCTTATTATGCAATGTCTTTTATTTATTGGTTTATTCTAACAAAATGTTAACTAAAATAATACAAAATTATTAAATAAAATTACTATACAAAATGATGTGCTAATTATGATATTCTGCGAAGCAATTTCTTTTAGTTGTGGAGCAAAGATGAACATTAGCACAATTTGCACATCTTTTCATTTTCTCCGCTTTTTGCATGTTGTGTGCTGGCAAATTGTGTTTTGTACCAAAAATAACCAATAATTAAATACGACAATCACCAATTTTGAAATGGGGAAAAATGTTTTCCTTAGTCGTGAAGGGGTTAAAGGTCGAATTTATTGTCCAAATTTAAAAATCCAATTTAAAAAAGCTAGCATGAACAAATAAGAAAGGTAATTTCGACGAACAGTCGATTCAACGTCCCGAAACACAGGTTTTAGCTAAAAGACTGGTCACAATGTCCCGCGGAAGATCAGACGTGAATTAGTCACAGGTGACTAATGGAGCCGCATAGCAACGCGGGAAATTCCGTACAAAACTTCGATGCTACCGTTCCGAACGCTCCTCCCAGTTACCCCATCGTTTCGAACAATTACGAGAACCGTGTATGTACACGCGTTTCGTTGATCGTTATTATTTCATGAAACAGATTTCCCAAAAAAAATGTCCGAAAAACTCCGAAAATCTCCGAAAAACTAAACGCCTGCAGTAAAAGTTTGAAAAATAAATGACCGAAGCGAGAGACGTACATACCACGATGATCCGATTAAGTTCCATTTAAAGCTCGACCTCCAAACAAAAGAATTTTCATTCATCTCTATTCCGCTGTGAAAAAATTTCGGAGAACAAATCGGTTTACCCGCATCATCCCGAGTTTAACACTAGAACCACCCTAAACGCGGCTAATGTATGTTGCTTGATAACAGTGACTAGACTTCTAAAGAAGATATATATTTGAGCAAAGTAATTTATTTATATGTATGAAAACGAATTAGTCATAGAAATAGTTTTCTAGTTGCAGTCACGAAGAAATTGGAAACAGGTCTCATTTCAAATCATCTAATAATTCTAAACCCTAAATGTATTGTTTCATTAGTACTGCGTTTATTTAAACTGTTCGCTATTGACATTATTACATATGCTTCAATTAAAAAATTCATTTAATCAATTTCCTACAAACGAGTTCGTATAACTTCAAAATAAAATCAAATATTTTGACTGACACGATAGGTTTATTGTTAACTGATATACCGAGAACTCCTGCATTTTGTAATAAAGTTTTTGTTATTTGATACACTAGCTGACAATAAAATATCAATTTTGGATATCCATCTAGAATTAGATCAACACATTTTTGCACTTTTTATTTGCGGTCTATCATGAGTCTAGTATAGCAGTGATTTTTGCGAAAATCATAAGTGGCGGAGCGATCGGTCGAAATTTTAATACGCGAGAAGATTTCTGATTGGTCGGAATTTCGAATGATTGCGTTCGGTTCCGCACGCATTACACGGAACGCGCGAAACGCACTGGTCGTGAGAGGATGATTCATGAGACGCAGCGAGACGGTCTCGCACACGCAGAAACGCGCGCGTACACGGCTACGGAGAGAGCGAAAGAGAAAGAGGCAGTGAGATGAAGAGAGAGAGAGAGAGAGAGAGAGAGAGAGAGAGAGAGAGAGGGAGGGAGAGAGAGAGAGACGTGCGCATATGCATATGACATCCAGCTAAAAGCACATTTCACGGGCCAGATGTTCGGCGAGACACGGGGTAGCGTGGCATTGTGACGGGAGCGATATGCCCGCGTCAATGGGGAGAAAATTCGATCGGAAAGTTTGTGTCCGGTGTGCAGATTGGTAGACAAACCGGAAGTAAGTATCGGAGAGAGAGAAAGAGAAAGAGAGAGAGAGAGAGAGAGAAAGATGAAGAGAGATGAAAAGATATAAAGAAACTTACCGCTCTCGATATAAGGAACCAGCAACAGCAACAGCAGAAAGGGAACGTATCCGCAGGTATCACTGATCATCGTAACCATATTCTCTCTCGCACAGTTAAAAGCCACTGGTCTCGGTTAGGTTATTAGCACCACTTGCGCGAGTACGTGCGAACAACAATAAACAAAACAACAACGCGACGACGCGAGGAAGTAGCGGTAATAGTCGCAACAGGGCACGGGAAACGGGATGAGACGACAGGCGAGATAGAACGCTCGCGCGTACACGCGTGAAGGAGAAAGAGAGAAAGAAAGAAAGAGGGTACGTGAGAGAGAGAGAGAGAGAAAGGGAGGGAGACGGAAAGAGAGAAAGAGCTTCGCGACACGCAACGGTCAAAGACGAGCCGACGTTACCGATATATTCACTACATAGCCTGCGTACCAACCGGACAGCATAGCACACACACGATTCTGTTTTCACTGACCTTACTTTGTATACGCGTTCCGTTGTTCGCGCGCGCGACTTTTCGGAGCAGCCGAATCATATGCGTGTGGCACGGCGACACGGGGAAAATGACGGGCGAGGAAAGCACACGATAATCACGGTTCGCGGCACGCCTTGGCTCTCGGAAAACGAGCTTACGCCATCGTTTACCAGGAATATTAACACTTTCACACGAACGGTCCTTACCACCGACGATCCGCCCCTCGTAACCTTTTTTTTCTCTCGCCTGTCGCACGGCGACTTCTCTCCCTCGGTCCGTTTATTCAGCCCTCCGGTTCTGCAGCCGGACGATGCTACTTCTCTCAGCACTGTCCACCGTACGTCGCACCAGCTGACCACTAACTTTTCTCACACTCGTTTACTTGCCGATCGCTGATTTAGCAGACGCATCGCAGCAGCAACAAAACACACGCACGACGTCGGCCAGTCGCCACCATCGCCACTGGCAGTCCTGCCACTGCTGGAGCCCCGACTTCCCTGCCATGTTCGCGATCTGCTAGCCTCTCTCGGTTGACGGTTTACCGCCAGGTGGCCGCCAGATACCTGCCGCTCCGCCATGAAGCACTTTCATCAGACCAGAAACTCCATTATCGTTTCTGCGTCGGCCATGAAGTGCTCTTAGGGAGATGAAAGCCTGAAGGTTTTTAGGAAGCGGTTTGCGACACGATTGCGTATGCAAGCAAGTCCTTTCCGAAGGTAACCCTTGCGTTTTTTCGACAGATAAAAGAGATTTTGAATTATGCACAATTGCATCAAGGCTAAAGCTACCGGACATTAAAAATGGCTGATACGTGTTGCTTTATTTTATAAGAATGATAACGCTGAATTTACTTGAAACCTACACCATTTCATTAAGAAATGAATTAAGAAATCTATTCAATTAATCCCAATGAAGTTCCCATAATTTCAATAATTTTAAAATGATAAACGTGGGGACAGCGATTTTGATCATCGCGGAAGGTTTAGTGTTAAAGGGGACTATGACTTTGGACTATGTATATTAGGTAATATAAAGCGAAATTGCAGTATATGTATATGAGTTAATAATCGTTACATGAAATTCTTACTAATTACTAGACTGCGGATTTTGTGGATTTATGACAAAAATGACTAGACCAAAAAATATATAAGGACATTGGAAGAATTTGAGAACATTTTTATATTGTATACAACTTATTGAAATTATTAAAACAGTAAAAACATTTTCATCTAACTTATGTTTCTTATCATTATCATAGAATTCTTTCAATCTCACGTACCTACGTACTTTTGTGTTATACAACCATGTCATTTATTGTCAATTTTCTATATACATATTTTGTTTCTATGCAGAGCAATATGAAACTTGTACTATTGATAATGTATTTATTCTCACAAAGGGTCATAATTAAACAGCGAGTTTTATGCATTTACGACAAAAATCAGTAGAAAAATTCAGTACAGTAAAGACGTTTAACGAATTTAGTGATACTGTTGTAATATTTTCAACTCATTGAAATCATTAAGAAAGAAAACAAATGTTTGTTATGTTCCTGCATCTTGCAATCAGTGCAGACAACCTTTATTTTGCATAAAGATCCGCAGTCTAATCATAATCAATAGTACAATTTCTCCTCTGGGATTTGAAAAATATAAATTCTGGAAATTTAAGGGGCTAGAACAGTCACGTGACTTTATGGATTCAGTCGGTATCTGCTGTACAGATTTCATTACAGAAATGGTATTATCTACAGATGTGTAGTTGATTGATAAATATCAGATGGAGCCACCGTCGTTTTCTGCTAGGAGTGGAAAGCTTAATTCTAATACAAATATTCTCCGGATCGAGAAATGCACATTTTCGTATAACTTTTGAACCATTGGAGATATTGCGATTAAATTTTCACTAAAAATATTTAAAAAATAATCATTCTTAACCTTAGATAAGTAAATATTTTTTGCATTTATTAAGTAATAATTTTTAACAAGGATTGAAAATATATATGAGCCGTTTATTTTGAAAGTGGCATAAATCGCTATACTCAGGAAATTAATTGCGGGGCTTAGCGTAAAAGAAATAGAAACGTGTGATAAGTGTGTGTGAAGTATTGTTTTGAATTATTTTCAGTATTTTTAAAAAAGTTGTGATCACTGGACTTATTTTTATAAGTGCGAAAGAATAGTGCAGTTTTGTAAATTATATTATATGTTATATACGCTGGATCTCGTCCTGTTTCTTCAGCAAAATACAAAGACATGATGGACTTGCTTAATTATATACCCCCAATATACCACAGTTATTTTAAAAATTTGAAACAAAACACGATTTCCGAGGACTTAATCACTCCTATTGATGACGAAAATTAAATTTAACTGATGTATTTTCATATAAATTACTTATACTTATGTTTCAAAATGTGTCCGATTTCGCATGGAATGACCCTTTCGATTTATGTTTGCGGATATTTAAAACGAAAATGACGATAATTGTAGAGGAAGGAGTGGTTCTATTTTATATTACCTTGTAAAAGTGAATTTATAAATTCAATTATTTTAACCACAATCCAAGTTTGTATCTACCTCCGATTCCATGTTGACAGTCCTTCTACTTAGGTGCCACCTTATAACCACCAGTGTAACTAAACCTGTCAAATTTTTTGTTCTATATTATCGATATCATGAATTCTGATGGCAAAACGGTATACTTTTACCAAATATTTGTATAATTTTTATGAAGACTGATTTCGCGCACTACACTGAATCTTTCCCTTTCCCGTAAACCCATGTTTTCCTCTCACTTTGTCGGCAACTGTGTCCTCTACCTTTATCTCGTTGCTAGGGAGTTTGATTTAGGAAGCAGCAGCGACATCTTATGGTTTCTATGAGTTTGGGGTTTTTCAGAATAGTTTGAATTGATTTTCAAGGGATTTCTGGGAGAACTTTTTAAGTTTTGGGAGCGCAAACGATAGCTGGAATATCGCAATTTGTGATGGATTTGTTTAGGTTTATAGAAAAATTCGAAATCAAGACGAAAAATTGATGTACATATTTCCGATTGATAGATCGGATAAAAATTAATGGATTTTGAAGAGTTACTCCAAATTGATTTTAGATTATATTCCTACAAAAATGTTAAAATGAAAACTGGGAGATCATACTTTATAATAAATCTATTTAGACTCACATGAAACTTGGAAGCTAATCCACAGGCTTTTTGTCCTAGTTTTGACGGACTCTAGAGCTCCCTTACCATTTCGTGTCGCGCTCAGTGTTACCGATGGTTCGCGAAAACTAGACACATTAGCAAGAAGTGAATATTCTGTATATTTCATTTCTACTATTATTTGGAGGCAATGAGTGTATACCGGGCGAACATTTAAATGTTTGATACATTTTGTCTTGCAGATGGATATTTATAACGTTAATTTTGTAAGCTTTATAGTGCTGACATTGCAAAAAGAGCATTACATGCAATATTTGTGCGGATTTTAATTTTGTGATATTAAGTTGTTGCAAAAATAATTTAGATTTTTTTTTGGTTATCTATTTGGAAAACCGAAAATACATTTGCAACATCTCGACAGATACAATTTGGTAAAATTTGAGACAATAGGAGAGAATTTACTGTATGTATGATACAAATCTTTGATTTAGAATATCGGTTTGAAAATTGATCTTACGCATGAAAATCAATATTGGAAGAAATAGAAATTACTCACCGAATAAGTGTTATTTAAGTATTACGATATTAGTCCGGAATCATACGATTTACTCATAAAAAGTATGTTGTGTTATTTTATTCTTGGAAAAGAAGAATAGACAATCACCAACTGATTCATTTACCTTATTTATATTCAAACTTTGCGAAGCTAAGCCATATGTAAATTAAAGTTCACATTACAAATTACAGAAACATAATACCAGAGCAGAATTTGTAATTGTTTAGCATCGGAATTAGGAGTTAATTAATGATTGTCCAGTTGAACGTGCGAATTGAGTCTTTTGCCATTAAGCTTTAATAATTGCAACAAACAAAAGCTCAAAACACCTCACGAAACGACATCGCACTTTACGATTGTACGACGAAAAATGTCGCAACTTCGCACTCTCGATGAAGACCAGAGTGGGTCTACTGCGACACTGTTTACTCTGTATTACTATTGCTAGCGAATTAGTTCGCGAGATTGGTGCATGTATTCGACTGTGAGAGAATCATTTTCGCCTTTTTCCCTATCTATCCCTATTAAGTGAGTGAGATCAACGAGAAGTTCTCAAAGAAAATCTTTGGGTCCCCACAGCTAAGGGCCATCCTAACCCATACCCATTGCATTATATTAATAAATTATTCACGATGTTAAACAGGACAATTATGTAAAACGCGTCGAAAAATGTTTCCAGCTGATACGATAGAAAGGAAAAAGAAATACTTTTGTTTGTAGCATAATAGCTTAAACCAGCTTTCTATTTTACATACACTAATGTAAAATCGTAGCTATACGACAAATTCTTCTGAGTATTTGTTAAATATACCGAACCGATATGTAATCAAATGAGGTCAATTTATCACTACGTTAATAACTCTATCATTCGATTCACACGAATTGATCTCTCATAATACATGCTGTACGCGATAGGAGTCCATTTAATAGATATAGACTATATGAATAGATATATGTATACTAGTGGAGTGTAAACTACGCCATTGCAATGCAATCATTACCTATAAAAGTGTTCATATCGTATTCTTTTTAATGGGTTATGCCCTCGTTTCACGTAGTTAAGATGATCTAACACATCCAAATGTGCCTCGAGATAAGGAACGTTGCAAACAATATTTCATCGAATCGATAATGATTGACATCGTGGTACTTGTGTCGACGTCCTCAACTTTCTAGACAATCGCTTTAATTCCCTATGTTTTCATTCACAGATACGTTGATTAGCACTTCTTCATCCTTAATAATTCCCTGATCGAGCGAGGCAGTGTTTGCTTCTTGTATGTTTCATTTATTTTCATTCATAGATTGTACTATCATACGAATCAAATTCTATTTCAATTCAGAAGAAGCTAATAATATCCATATTTGAGCCGTTTATTTTGAAAGTGGCATAAGTCACTTTACCGTATAATGAAAAGTGGTGATTTTTTCATGTTTATACGAAATTATTTATACCGAGAAAAATATCAGTATCCTGAGATAACAAATACAAGTAAATCTTCTCGAAAGTTAGCATCCATATTTTGAAACGTGTTAAAACGCAAACCCTTAAATATATCGACTTCAAAACAAAGTGACTTATGCCACTTTCAAAATAAACGGCTCATTTGGTAAATCTTCACCGCAGGACTAACTCGTTGCTATAGTGCAAGGGGTTAAAACACCCGTCTATCATCCATTCCCGTCTAATACATTTCCGTCTAATACATTCTAGAGTTAATTGTCAGTGCAATAGTTGACGATAATAATTGTTGGCAAGAAATTTTCAGAATGTGTATTGAAAATTATTGAAATTGTGGCAAGATAAGGTTTAGCATTACCCTGTGCACAGCCGCAGTTGGTGTAACTAGCTTTCAAAGAATTGGACAAACAAATTCCGACGATCATTTCGCATGGGTAATCTCTGTAGCTAAAATTAAAAAATAAAACTTGTGTGGCAAATTCGAACGAAGATTCTGAATATCGCAGACAAAACTACGTTTGTTTTCAATAATTTATGAATCACTTTCTAATGAAATATTCTATGGTAAATGGTAAGGGGCAGTAATATTCAGCCGTTCGAGAATTACGGTACATTCCGTTCTCAGAAATTTAGTAATTGGATATATTACTTTAAAATTTATATTTTCACGAACGTATATAAGTTCAAAAATTGTTCATGTATGAAAATTTGGGCTTGGCTACATCATATACGTATTTTGAAAATTAATATTTGACGGTTGACGTTTTTCTGTAATTTTAATCATTGTAAGTCATTATACTTCTGTTCTGTAAACCCGAATCGTGTATGTCTGTGGCAACTGCTTATTAGCGGTTTTTCAATTTGAACTCTTAATTACTGTATAAATTGTTCTAAAAATTACTGTTACATCATACTTGTGTAAAAATTCAATGCCTGTTTGAAGTGTGATTGGTGTTGCACGATCACCTGCATTTATTTTAAGGAAATATTATTCATACCCTAAGATATTTTAGCATATAGAGTTGAACGAGATACACCGCATACATAATCTAAAGCAGAATATATGCAGAATTTGCTTCTAACAGAGCGACGCGTGTAAAAGATTTTCAATTTATCGTGGCCACGCACCAAATTATTATTTATCTAATACTATAGAGGACGATGGCTTTCTTATCATGAAATAACTCCGAAACACTTCAGTTACTGATTTTTATATACGTCGTTGCATGGAATCAGTATAAAAAGGCTTTCGCGTGGCAATGGGTCTGTTGTTTCGTTAAACGTTCCACGATGGATCCGCGAACGTTCATTTTCGTTGTGATTTTCGTCGGTTTCGGCATATTCATCAACATCGTTATCACCAATCCAATCGCAGTACCTGAAGAAATTTCATCCGACATAATAAAAATTCTCCTGGATTGCAAGCATTCGAACAATGAAACGTACATGGCGTGCTATAAAAGAGAGAAGCGGAACTTGTATTCTCATAATATAGGTTTGACCGAATATATTCAAGGAAATATTCAATTATAAATAATTTTTAATATGTTAATTTGACTGATAATATATTGAAAAGCCAAGGTAGACAAATCAACGTTCAGCTTCCAATTAGATAGCAGATTTCGAAGAAATAAGTGAAACGCGTACGACTTCTTGATTCTATCGTCTGACTTTAATATTGGCAGATCTTGTTAGTTGCATACAAATACATTGCGTACAAATACACATATGAAAGGTGACACTAAGATAGTAGTGTGAATATTGTAGTTTCTTTCGTTTCTCGATCAATAATTAATGTTTGAACAACCGAATAGCAACGATTGTTGCATACTAAATATCTCTTATGCGTTAGATTAGTGATTATTTTCAGAGCGAATGTTTATAACATGGAAAGAAATTATTACATATTTAGAAAGAAAGTTATAACAATTCAAACATCCAAATTTCCCTGAAACCGTAATTTTTTATTTAGAAAGAAAGTTATAACAATTCAAACATCCAAATTGCCCTGAAACCGTAATTTTTTATTTGTCATTGTTGTCTCAGTGATTTTATTGTCACTGTTGTAGTTAATGAATCATATGATGTTAAGCTTTTGAATTTTGCTAAATGTGAACATTATAATACGACATAAAATCGATCTAACAGATAGACATGAGATTGTTTCTGTTACGGTGTTTCTATTCAATTATGATTTAGCTACATTACAATTGAAACGAATTCTATACTTTATGAATTAAGTAGAGACAAGGCATAACATATTGCGAACATTGAAATCTGTGTATATCTTGTTAAGATCATAGCTGCATGAAGCCATGTATAGAGGATTGTAGAAGGAGGACCAGACAAGTGCCCCTAGTCTGTGAAAATAATTGTAAACATTGTTTAAAAAAAGTAACGCATCGTCAAATTAATATTACTGATACCGAAATTGAAATACCATGTAATCACGAGAATTGTACTAAGGTTAAACCTGAGCAAAATAAACCAGTGACAGTCAATTATACTACTCATATCCACATTCATAATCACCTCAACACCAGTTCTGCATTGCCTGGTAAGTAATACGTCTTTTTTCAAGTTCTTAAAACGAAGCAGTTTGTAAACCAAATATAATGTGCTCAATATTCTGGGGTAACAATTTTCTGTTAATTAGATAAACCACAATGTCCATGCTATTTTGTTACTTGGCAGCCATGCTACTGTCGCCCCACATATCAAATATGCCAATATCAGACTCAATGGCCCTGCGTACCAGTAAGTTTGAATACCTTATCATAATTTTATCTACATGTTAAACACCTTTCCATGAAAGTATCCAACAAAGTTTGACCTTTTCTTTGTATATACTGAGCTTTTTGAAACCTTAATTTATTAAAAAAATCGCTAATTTTCAACATTGAAAAAATTGATGTTTAGTTGGTGTACTTGTTTTTGTGTACTCCCAGTTAATTTAGTTTACAAAGATCGCAAATGCCAGCTTTATTAACAGCAACAAAAGCGACACTGTTACAGCATAATTGCAGCATTGTTATGGATAGTAAAAGGCATAACTGGATAAGACGTCGAAATGAGCCTCCTAATCAAATTGGCTTTTGTTTATATCATTCGATAGAGCAGTGATCGAAAACCCTTTCGGACAATTTTTAAGTCCTTACTCCCACCACGAGGGTAAGGAATTCGGATTAACAGATTATTTACTATTTCTTCTGTTCTACAAATGGAAAATTATGAACATTATGAAAATTATCGAAAGATCATTCGACCATTTTATCTGGTTATGCCCTCTATTAAATCTCTAAGAACAGTAACAAAAATGTTTACTACTGTTTTCTATTGGAAGAGGAGGATGCTATTACGTTGTCACTAGATTTGAAACATTCGCTTTAATGGTTGGCAAGTGTATTTGTAATGTAATATTATGTAGTTTGACATTTATTTATTTTCATTTATTTCTATTTATTTTCATGCACACAAAGGCTACAAAAAGTCTTTCACTATACTTTCATAACACGTGATGCCTTGACTGTATCGTGAAATAATGGAAATTTGAAACCACTTTGTCCATTATCAGTCTTGATTCTTCACATATTTGAATATTTATTGTTTATGCTTGCATGAATGTGAATTGCCAGTAATTGATTGGGATTGCACGACATGATTATTGTGTTTCTTATATAATGAAATTAAATAAATATTCTATTTGATTTGCGGAACTCTGACTAAATCCGGAGATCACCGTAGTTTAAAATATCCGTAATTTAAAAATGACCGATCTACATTAAATAAACATGCGATAAATATAAAGAATTGTTTAACATTCCGCAGATTAATATTTATCAGTACCTATAGTAATATGTTCCTTATTTATTATAGTACGGTGGAATGCAACAAATAATAGAACCGATTCGGCTTGCTCCTATTCAGATGGTGCCAGTCATCACGGGAGGATCATTCCTAAATTGTGTATCCAATATTTGTAATCCTGCTATAAGAAACTGACATATATTCGTAGATTTATAGAACCTAATATATATCTAACAACGAAAATAAAAGCAAGTTAAATAAAACTGATTAAAACAAACCTACATGGACAATCTAATAATGACAACTTATGACATTTTACGGCAACTTATAACAACATTAACACTAAACCTACCAAGCTGTGATAGTACCTGGAGTGCATTGCTTCATACGAGCGAGAAGATCGAATTTATTTAGATTTTGTAAAGTTTTTATTATAAAACTTGCTCCAATAATGTAATTTATTCAAGCATTTTTCACGAAAGAGTCTCTACAATTTGCAGAACTGCAAAATAAGAGAACGGTTATTTTGACCGCGGTAGGCATAGTGTTAAAAGAACCTAATCGTTTCGCAGAAACGACCACATCTCTCGATCATCAGTGCCACATTGCCTGTCAAAGAGGGCCCTCTTATCAGTACCTTCCCATCATGGAGTCCTTCGCATTATCTTCCCCGGGAAGACCACAAATCGACATTGCAATTAGCTCACCTTTCATCCCGCATTAAAAATAGCAGATGACCACTATCTCTCTCTCTCTCTCTCTCTCTCTCTCTCTCTCTCTCTCTCTCTCTCTCTCTCTCTCTCTCTTTCTCTCATCCTACCCCTGTCTTACTTTCAAATCTCACATGCATAATGTTTTTTGTTCAGAACGATCTCCCGAACATGTTAGCAAAATTTGTCGGTTTTGATCTGAGATACCCTGTATAGTTTATGTACCATACGTTCTGCCATCCGATCGATGAATTCGGTCTTCATTTCTTAAAATTTGTCAACTTTGAACGCGCATAACTTTTCAACACGTGAATTCGGGACTTATTTTAATTACATTTCTAGATTCGAGACTTCGACTTTTGGACTTTCCACGACAAAATCCATTGGAATATACACTGGAAAGTAAAAAAAAATAGAAACTCCCAAGGAAAAGTTTTACCTTACCCTTTCAACATGCGCGGTAGTCGATACAAAAAAATACGTGTCATCATTGTTCATCGAAGGCATTGACGTTCAGTAAAAATTTTAAACAATATTTCCAAAATAACGAACTACTATTATGTTTGTAAATCAAATGAAGCATAAAAACTCTTAAAGCTTTTAAATATTACACGAATCTACGTCATGGGTTTCCGTGACAATGCTTTCAAATGCTGCAAACATCATTTCCTTACAAAGTGTCACGATTGAAGGAAGTGAGATCAATAAAATTGCAGAAGAAATTGTTAATCCCTATAGCTGAGAACTACCCTAATCCATATCCATTATATTATAAGAAGAAATTTTTTGCGATGTCAAAACAAGAAAGTCATGTTAAACGCATCAAAGATTGTTTTTAGCTGATGCGATAGAAAGAAGAAATGAACTACGATATTGCGATGCAATAATCATTACCTATAAAAATGTTCATATCGTATTCTTTTTAATGGGGTATGTCCTCGTTTCACGCAGTTTAGATGCCCTAATTCATCCAAGAGCCTTGAGATAAGAAATGTTGCAAACAATATTTCAAGAATCGATAATGATTGATACCATGAGACTCGCGTTGACGTCCTCAGTTTTCTAGATAACCGCTTAACCTCGCGCACTACGATTTCTTGCACAGCTACATTGATCAGCAATTCTTCGTCCTTAATAATTCCCTGGTCCAGCGGGGCAGTTTTTGCTTCTTTTATATTTCATTTACTTTTATTCATAGATTGTAATATCAGGCGAATCAAATTCTGTTTCGATTCAGAAGAAGCTAATAATATCCATATTAGGTAAATTATGTATGCAACCTTCATCACCGGAAAGTGTTGAACTTGTTGTTATTGTGCAAATGGTTAAATCATCCCTTTGCCGTCCATGAGCCTGTAGGTACAACCCTACTAGCGCATTTTACAGTTAATTTTCGGCTGTATCTTAACTGTATCTTAGCAAATTTTCAAACTCGATGTTCTCGAAAACTAAGTTTAAATAAAAAAAGGTTATTCTATATTTTGTTCATGTTTCTTTATGAGGAATCTCCGTGAGGATACTTGCTTGTACATACTTTCATGGACACCCTGTATTTTTCAGCAGGATAATGCTGCAGCACAAACTGCGAAAGTAGTAAAAGAGTATGTACTTTTCTGGAGAAAATAATATCGCGTCTGGATTGGCCAGTAAGGTTATATCGTTAAACATTGTTGCGGAAATCTTAACCGAGCTATATATGCAAATGGCAGACAATTCCAAAACATCGCCGAATGAAAAAAAATGTATTCAAGATGAGTGGGAGCAATTAGAGCGAAAAACAATTAAAAAACTCTATAAGTATTTGCCAAAGATAATGATGACTGTTAATAATTGTAAAGGAGGAGCTACAATATATTAAGCATTATTCCTTGATTTATTGTTATACATGATTTATACTTAAATGTGCTATCATTTTGTCCCACTGTGTTTCCATAAAAATTCTTTTTTTACATAAAATTGTTTAGACTGGCGAAATGCAATTCTATTTCATTTGTGTATATTTATAGCGGTATTTTGCGAGATCGTGTAAAAACAAAACCTTGGTTGTAATGTTAAATAAATAAAAATTATGTTAATTTTATATTGTGCTATCTTTTTGTCCCGAAGTATACCTACTTTCCAAAGAATTGGACAAACAAATTCTGACGGAGATCCCGGATGGATAATCTCTGTAATAATCTCTGGATAATCGCTGCGGATAATATAAATACAACTGCTGCTTCCTCAATCGTCTCCATACAGTCGTATGCAAACATTTTCTTCTGCTGCTATTTTTCGGAGGCTAACTTTGTTATTTCTTTCGATGCGATTATGAATTCTCTCTCTTCTAAATTTACCGATCTTCGTTTGCGGGTAGAGTTGGAACTTATTTTCTGTCTCATGTATCCTCTGAAATATTATTTTATTAGGTAAACACCTTCAAGGAAAACGCTCTGCATAGAGACGTCTTGCCTCGGCGCCATCGCACTAAGCAATCCCATAACACAAATGCATCTCAGTCATGTCATTATATGCGAAATTTTTCATTTTTAATTAGCCAGAGGTTGAAATAATACTGTTCTCCAAATATGCAAGACTAACAGAAAATGTTTACAGAATACAAAGTTCAAGCAGATATTGAGCTCTATTTGTGAACAGTGAGATAAGCATAATCCGTTCATCAAAATTTTTCGAAATAATTATACGAACATACAGTCGGTGTAGAAAGTATTCAAACAACTTTTAAAAACGAGTAACTCTTTTTGGTAATTGGGCCAACCGATCTCAACTTTTCTGAGATGTTCGAGGGATTACTTTACTAGACAGTAGCTGAGAAATTGTTTTCAAATATGGGCATTCATCGACGTCTTTTCAACTTTTTCAGCTGAGTTTAGAACGAAAATTAAAAAAAAAGAAGATCAAAAAATTTAAAGTTCATGAAAACAACACTTCTTCATGAATTTCAACAAAAAGCAGGTAATTTTTACACCTTTCAGTGGCTGTAGCTTTGACTATGCGTCAACGCAAACAAAACGCATTTTTTAAATTTTCGTTCCAGGGTCAGATAAAAAAGTTAAAAAACGAGTGATTTTTATCTTTTGCTGTCATTTTATGTAATAGCAGAATTAAAAAGAAGTTTGCTAGTCATTGCATTACATTGTATCCAGTTCCTTTAACATAAGAAAAGATTGAAGTTTAAAAAAGATTATTTCATGTTAAACGACGATCGAATACTTTTTGCAAGGGGTTGTACTTAAGCATTTGTACACATTTCCATATTCAGAGTTTGCTTCTAAAAGGGTGACGTACGTAAAAGATTGTTAATTTATCGAGTCCATGAACCTAATTATTATTTGCCTAGAACTCTAGAGTACGATTCCTCTCTTATCATAAAATAAGACGGAAATACTTTCAGTTGCCGATTTTTATATACAGTCAGTGTAAAATGTATTCGTACACCGAATTTCAGGTTTCCACAAATTGTCGATATTTGAACTGTTATCATCTGGTGAGAAAGAGTATAAATAAATTTAGATTTATTTTAAGGCTTGTAGTCTCTACTTTTACAATTCATCGATCACTTCTCTCTACGGTGGTCTTACAACTCATGGCAACCACAAGATTGAAGACATAAGCTTACTAGAAAATGATATGAATTGAAACGTCTTCAAAACGATTGAAAAATATTTTCCCTAAGAAATCGTTCACGGATTTGAAGATTGAAGATTTCCTTGTACAATGACCTCGCGAAACTTGGTGTACGACATTTTTTAGACGTTTTATGAAACAAAAACGAAGAATAAATTCGATCGTGTGGACCCTTCGTGAACCTTGTGTTACTCTGACTAAACAAAAATTGTACATCAATGTTTAAAGGGTCATTGTAAAGGGGAGGCTTTAATCTTGAACTCTACGTCAGGATCATGAAAACAATTTTCCAGTACATTCACAAATGTTTGAATCCGCAAAATTTTGTGTAAAGACCACGTTGTTTTCTGTTTCCTAGCTCTTACATTATGCAAAAACATGTTACAGAAAAATGAACGACGAATAACACGAGCGAAAGCTTCAAAATAAGTCCAGGCTCGTTGTATTACGACACGTTTTCACGATATTTCAACAGTTCAAATATCGACAATTTGTCAAAAATCGGAAATGCAATGTACGAATACTTTTTACACTGACTGTACGTCGATGCATGGAATATGTATAAAAGGACTTCGCATAGCAGTATGTCTAACGATTCGTTAAAGGTTTCACGATGGATCCGCGAACGTTCCTTTTCGTTGTGATTTTCGCCAGTTGCGGCGTATTCATCAATTTCGTTACCAGCAACCCGATCGCAATACACGAAGGAACTGCATCCGACATAATAAAATTTCTCGTGGATTGCATACATTCGGATAACGAAACATACACGGCGTGCTTTAAAAGAGAGAAGCGGCTTTTACATTCTCAAAATATAGGTTTGACAAAATTTTCTCAAGAAAATATACTATTTAATTAACTGAATTTTAAATAATTCGCTTACGTTAATTAGCTTGATTTGACCGATCATATATTGAAAATCCAAGCTTAGACAGCAGATTTCAGAGAAATAAATGAAACACATACGATTTCTTGATTTAGAGTTATAACATTACACAGTTAAAACAATACAAAACCCTTTATCCTGAAACCATAATTATTTAATTATGTCATTCCTGTAGTTAATGACCATACGATGTTAAATTTCTGTATTTCACTAAATGCGAGCTTTCAATGTAAAATTGTCGAGTGTCCTTTCGTAAAATATAAAATCCATTCTTTTTGTACGATCTAAATTAATATTAAATTTAAGATTAAAATTAATATTATTTATTACAAAATAATTATCATAAATATTATATTATAAACAAAATCAATATTCGTAATTTCAATTGTAATGTAACTAAATCATAATTAATAAATATATCTTTTAATAAATATTATGTTATAATATTTATATATATTTATTAATATAATATTTATGATAATTATTTTGTAATAAATAATATTATATATATTATATTATAATATATTTATCAAAAGATATATTTATTAATTATGATTTAGCTACCATTACAATTGAAATTACGAACATTGAAATCTATATCTTATTAAGATCATAGGTGCATGAAGCCGTGTTTAGAGGACTGTAGTAGGAGGATCAGTCAAGTGCCTCAAGCCTGTGAAGATGATTGTAACCATTGCATAAAAAAAGTAAAGCATCGTCAAATTGGTATCACTGATGCCGAAATGCATATACTATGCAGTCACGAAAACTGCACTAACAATAGGGTTAAACGCGAGGATGCTAAACACATAAACATCGATGTTACTTCTACTGTCCACGTTGACAATCATGTCGGAACCAGTCCTCGTAAGTAATTAATTACTCATGTTTTCAAATTTAAGCACGTTGTACACCAAATATAATGTGTTCAATATTCTAGAGTAATATTTTCTATTAATTAGATCAACCGCAATGTCCATGTTATTATCACACTTGGACGCCATGCTACTGTCGCCCTACATATACATACAATATATGCCGATATTATACTTATTGGCCCTGCTATTGAGTAAGTTTAAGTACGTTACCATAATTTTTCCTACATGTTAAATGCCTCATCACGAGATGAAAAACTTAATTTTTCAAAAACCCCTAATTTTCAACATTGTTTGTTTTCCGAAAACAAATATATAACCTTCTTATATGACATAATCTTGGCATAAATTTCCTCGCAAAATACACTATCAAGTGTTTTACATGTATTTCATCGAAGCAGACTTGGTTGACTTGGACTATGGAACTAGCTTACTACAAATTAGTTTATGCATAAAAATTTCCTTAGACTGACTATTTCGAAATTCAGTTTTGAGAAGCTGATTCAGATTATGAAAAATGAGTGTACGATCATTTTCTAGTGATCTATAAAGGCACTTAAATTATTGTTTGAGCGGTACAGATTCATACATATATTCGTGCATATTCCACACAAATCATTCTATTATCATCTACGAATTTTTGTAGCCTGTGCCCTGAAATGATTTATTAAATATTAAGGAGCATTAAATGTCATTCCTTGATTTATTGCTATACATGATTTATAATTAAATATGCTATCATTTTGTCTCACTGTGTTTCCATAAAATTCTTTTTTTTCCAAATAAAATTGTTCTTTTTTAATCCTCTATCTTTTTTTCGCATTTTTTTATGTACAAAGACGTGCATCGACAAGCAGGGAAAAGTCATTTGAACACTTTTAACGGAGCCATCGTTTTCGTAGCGATATAACGCGACAACAATGTACTTTTGAAAGCTGGCAACGCTGTTAACTTAGCCACCTCAGACACACACTTTTCTCCGTTGCAGGCATACGTAGTCCACTAACCGACCGTTCCATTTAGGTAGAGTTCGCTATCGTACCACAGCATTTTCTACAAAGTCGGTTTGTGGTTGCAGTCAGTCAGCGTTACCGATAGTTTACGATAGTACACGTTAGCAAGAAGCGAATATATCCTACATATTTCGTTCCTGGTATGAGTATTTATGGAACATGTACTACAGAAATATATCTACTTGGATAGGGTCCGTCTTTCTAAATAAATGTTGATCTGACTGAAAAATAGTTTTTACAAGGTCGAAAATTATAAACAAATCCTTATTTTTTAAATTCGTGTTCGAAATCGCGTTTTTAGAACATAGAAAAAGATAATACCGAGATTACCTTAGACTTTTCTCTACAAACATGTGTCTCGTAAGATGGTGTGACGCATATTAAAGTCACAGTTAAGCGTCGAACGTGGCTGTGCACCCCGTTGCATGTAAACGAACCGCGCTGCACTATGACGGCCGGCGAACCGAATCACTGTCAATCCATATTACTGCAATGAAGTCTAAGAACATAATTAGCAAAGCTGACAGCCACCAGGATAATGTTATTTATATTGGCAGAATAATTTTACTAACATATTCTTAGCCAATGACACCGTTTTTACAATAATCTCATTTGTCAGTATTATCATGTTCGTACGATATGCAAAAAGTGTATACGAGCCCATCTTATGACTGAGAAAACTGTAACAAAAATAAGGATATAATAATCTCGTATAATTATACGTTTGTCCTCAAAATGACGATTAACAGGAATTAGTTAACGTTTATAGATATACATGTGAATCTATTATGTGTTTCGCAATACGTTAGATAATGTTGGATAATAGCGAAAGTAGTCGCAGCATCCTGCCGTGGGAATGGCAACTAGTTTCTCCTACTCGCGTATCCACCTGAGTTGCGGGCAGATTTTTCTCACTGTATAAGTATTGCAAGAACTATCCTGCTGGCATCGTATTCTAGTCATAATTGAACTTTCGGATGCAAGAACAGCCTGAAAGCACTCAAGCCCTTCTTGCGGAAAATATATAAATCGATTTTTCATTCCATTCTAAATATATCCCGCAAATTTTACTGCGATATCTCTAAAATTGGCGAAGTTACGGCAAATTTTGAATCGACGTGCGACGTTCACGAATAAGATTGATCGTCGCGATTCGTACCGCTGCGTCTGACAAATACGAGTCTCTGGTAATGGACGATCTGTTTGGTCTAGTAAGCATCTTCTGGTATCATTTGTGCATTGTGAACGAAAATTTGTGTTAAAAATCGGAGAAATGTAATCTCTAGTTCAGACTAAGACAGTGAACCAACTCCAGGAAGATTTGTAAAACCTGATCGAAGGAATCTTCGTCAAAAGGATACTTGGAAACGTAATTACAGTAAAAGACGAAGAACTCAAGCGATGTCATATGAAAATATAAGTGAACGGATTGGAAATAAGAAAATTTTTAATCCAGTCTTTACATGTTGCCCCAATAAGTATTAAACTAATGTCCATTCTGCATGCCAGAAAGAATTGTATGTTAATTTTTATGAGCAGCAAAGTAAATCTCTTCAGAACCTCTATTTATCAGGTGCCAAAAGAAATTAAGTCTAGGAATATTAACCCAAAATAGATGCCGTATGAAAATCTATGGAAGTATTTTGTGATTAAATTTCCGCTCTAACCTCAGATGAAAAAGTTAAAAATATCGCTTTTTATTTCTTTTTAGCATTCCAATCAATTATAATTGGTGCAAAAATTTGTTTAAACACTGTCCAGTCAGTAACATCTGAAAAAATTCAAGTCATGCGACACAATTTTGAAAAACTCATTCCGTTTTATGAGGTTTACGAATATTTTAGTGAGTGATTAATTATATAAAAATTGTCTCATTGGTTTGGGATATAGTAAATTCTCCCTAATTGACGCGCTCAGGTTGTATAGAAAAATGGACAATTTGGGAAAAGGAGATACGATTATTCGAGCCATACGACTCGTTTTTACAATTACCGATTGTCAACAACTATTTCTAGCAATTTTTTCAAAATTGCACTAATTTAGTTATATTTTTTGAGATGTTAAAAAGACTGATTTGTTAGACAATGTGTGTAAAAATGTTTGTAAAAACAGTAATTAGGTGGAATGACGTAAAAGATTAAAATATCACGCTTTTCAATTTTTTTATCTGTCTATATAACATAAAAACAAAGAATGCATTTATTAGGTCTCGATGACTACGTGCGAATGCTGAAGATTTCATCAAAACTGGTTGACGCCAAGATAAGCACAGGCACTGAAAGATGACAAAATCTCTAGATTTCTTACACTTTTTGGTCGAAAGTTTTTTTCTATCTGTAATTGTTTGTAGCTCACAGCAATGTAAACTAATTTCGACGAAATTTTCGTCATGCATATGAGCCATCGAAACCTAGAAAGCGCGTTATTTAAATTTTCATTATATGGTCGAATAAAATTGTTGAAAACGTAACTTTTTTATTTTTTTTTATCATTTCCCTCAATTGCCAATTGCAATGTTTACAAACATTGTTTCATGTCTTGTCTAGCAAATCAGCCCTTCTATTATCTCAACAACAAAAATTCAAATTGTTTGGTCCAATTTGAAAGAAATTATTCTGACGTGTGGTTGATGAAAGGAAGAAATTCCTTCATGTTTGTAGATTTGTATGGTTTTCTATATATGTATACCGTGTTATAGTGTTGCCGCGAAGTGTACGTTTACGCTTGGAATGCGTAAGTTGTGAAAGAATGTGCAACATTAGTTACCGGGATAATTAACAGCAAGGTTGGTCGCACCGTAACGACCACGGAGGATCGTTTCTAGCCCTGATCCGTTGTATCATTCAAGTTAAAGGGTTCTTTGTTCTAATCTACACCTGGCGTACGATCTAACTCCTCGAGTTTATAGTGCAAACGGGCCACATCGACGGACCACCCACGGACTCGCCCAGCTGTGTTCTCCGTTCGTCGCGCTCAAAACTCATCGAACGTCTGCATGGGCCTGGATATTCGACTTCCGCTATATAATGCGGTAACAGTACACTCCCCTTTGCCCCCTCGAAGAAACTGGACATTAAATTTTCACGGTTCAGTGCCGTCGAACGCGAGTCCTTCTGGAGCACTGTGTGCAACCCTGACTTCTGCGTCCTGCCGTGGAACCCCAAGGAGGCCCTCGGAGATACCGCATATGGTACGCGCGAGCGACCCGGTCACCGGTCTACGGAGGTCCCAATTAATCGAGGTACTCGAGTGTCTTAATACGCACGCACGTACCTACCACGTAACTTTCTTTTAACCGGCATTCTTACGGATGCGTCAATTCGAAAATGCAAGCTGCTCCACTCGATCCGATACAAAGGTCTGCTTCTCGCCGCGAGCTGCGGGATCGTCGCAATGTAATCGTCGACGTTTCATGATTCGAGCTTTTTTTTAACGCACGCGAATCTATAATCTTTTGAACGAGAGACTTTTGCAGTTCCTTCGTTCTTACGCGCTCAACCTACAGCAAGATACGAAAGTATTCGAACGTGCTTTAAAACGGAATGACCTTTTTATGATTAGACCGAGCGATCTAAATTTTTTTAGACGTTAAAGGGATCAGTTTACTAGACAATGGCTAATCGAATTTTCCCAACATTGCAATTGAATAGAACAGCAGAAAAATTACAATATTACGTTTTTTTTGACTTTTTCATTCGAACGTATAACGAAAATTTATAAAATGATCTTGGCAACCTGTATGCATTACGCATGCGGAAATTTGTAATCGAGGCCGGTTAACGTTATTATGAGTTACAAACAATTAATGATCGCGATAATAGCAGCTTCGACACTTCCGACCAAAAATTGTGAGAACACATATATAGTGGGGAACAAAACTGAGTAGACACCATTTATAACGCAATAACTTTCTTAAAACTGGACTAAACGATTTGAATTTTTTTTAGATGATAAAGAGACTAGTCTACTAGACAATGACTAAAATGCACATAAGTTATCAGGATCTACAAAACGTATTTGTTTAAATTTTTGTCATAAGTGTAGATAAAAAGTTGAGATGACATTTTTTCAATATTTCAATTACCTCAATCAATCGCAATCTAAACAAATTTTTGTTTATTCAAAATCTATCGAACTGTTAGTCGAACTAACATCTCAAAAATATTTAGGTCATTTGGACCAAGTTTAAAAGAGTTATACCGTTTTCAAAGTGAACGTAAAGTGAACGTAAAGTGAACATTTCTTACATTTAAATATAAACAATTACCATATATATATATATATATATATATATATATATATATATATATATCGTGTATCTTATTCTGTTGTCCAGCACTGTAAAGAGCACTTAATAGCTACTATCTTTGCAAAATTTATTTATTGTATCAATAGTCAATAAATAGTATTCGAATATAATGCGAGGACTTCCCTAATTGTAAGGGCAGGAAGTCGAAGTCAGTCGTTGACGTGTCCCATACGGCGCGACGCAGCGCGGCGCCAGAAGCGTCGCGCCGTCGTGACGCTTGTGTCGAGTCGTCAATTTAGGAAACTACGGTTGTAAAAGTAAATACGGTCAAGAATACGATCGTGAGAGATAATGTTTGACCTTATTATAGATAATTTGTTCCACAGGTAATTGGTCTCGTGATCCTTCGGGAACGCTAAATTAGAATTTAACGAACCTAAAATGTTGCAGGCAGGATGATATCTATTACATTACAGACAGCGATTCGTTGGACATTTTCGTCAGCAAAAATTGTCAATGAGTTCGCGAACGTGAATGCTGCAGCATTCATTTTCATTGTGATGCATTCAATTCTATGTAGCGTTTATTTTTTGAAAATTGATCTGTGTCGACGTTGATGTAATAACATTCATTGTGTATAACTATTAAAATGCGATATCTGAGCGCTCGGACAAAATGTGACTAATCAAAATTTGGATGTCACAATTAGTTTAAAAATAAAAATCACCTGTTTATTTAGGCAGCTCATTAAAATTTTTGCTGTCCGCGAACGAGTCAATGCTCATTCAATCCCTGAATTCAATCGTGAATTACACAGATGAGATCTAGTGTTTAATTTGCAGTTTTTATGGAAAATAGTTTGTTTATGAATTTTATATAATTTATAATATAAACAATAATGTCAGTACAAGAAATACAATTTGAATGGCATTCATATAATACCATTATATAATAATATACAGGGTGCCCCACAATTATTTTAACAGCCGAAAATGAGGGGTAGCTGAAGTCATTTGAAGTAACTTTTTCCTTTGCGAAAATGCAATCTGGGGCTTTGTTTACGAGTTATTAACGAAAAACACTGGCCAATGAGAGGCGACAGTGCGAGGGAGAGAGTCCGCGAGAGAGTCCGCAGCACGAGGCTTTGACAGAAGGTCGGGACGGACTCGAGCCGCGTTCGAAGTATTGAACAAGTCACAAGACGAGAAATTTCCGGATTTTTTTTACTACATAACAGTGATATTTTTAAGAAAAACGCTGTTCTCCATTACTTTAGAACGTCTGAAGAATATTTACTCATTTTTCGGACCCGAAATAATATGTAGTTTAACCGTGACAGCCGTTTTAATTTTCTGGTGTGCATGACACCTCGTGTGTACCATATGAAATTATTACCCTTCGTGCTCGTTCGGCTGAATGTCAAAGCTCAATCAGTCGGGACTTGACTAATGGTGGAATCAGACGTGTTTCAAGACAGCTCTTCCAATAATGTCGATCGTCAAAGTCATTGGGGTGGGGGGGGGGGGGGTGTACCCTTCGTGCTCGCTCGGCTCAATGTCAAAGCTCAATCAGTCGGGACTTGACTGATGGTGGAATCAGACGTGTTTCAAGACAGCTCTTCCAATAATGTCGATCGTCAAAGTCATTGGGGGGGGGGGCGTGGGGGGAGGGTGTATCCTTCGTGCTCGCTCGGCTCAATGTCAAAGCTCAATCAGTCGGGACTTGACTAATGGTGGAATCAGACGTGTTTCAAGACAGCTCTTCCAATAATGTCGATCGTCAAAGTCATTGGGGTGGGGGGGGGGGGTGTACCCTTCGTGCTCGCTCGGCTCAATGTCAAAGCTCAATCAGTCGGGACTTGACTGATGGTGGAATCAGACGTGTTTCAAGACAGCTCTTCCAATAATGTCGATCGTCAAAGTCATTGGGGGGGGGGGGCGTGGGGGGAGGGTGTATCCTTCGTGCTCGCTCGGCTCAATGTCAAAGCTCAATCAGTCGGGACTTGACTAATGGTGGAATCAGACGTGTTTCAAGACAGCTCTTCCAATAATGTCGATCGTCAAAGTCATTGGGGGGGGGGGGGGGCGTGGGGGGATGGGTGCACCCTTCGTGCTCGCTCGGCTGAATGTCAAAGCTCAATCAGTCGGGACTTGACTAATGGTGGAATCAGACGTGTTTCAAGACAGCTCTTCCAATAATGTCGATCGTCAAAGTCATTGGGGTGGGGGGGGGGGGGTGTACCCTTCGTGCTCGCTCGGCTGAATGTCAAAGCTCAATCAGTCGGGACTTGACTGATGGTGGAATCAGACGTGTTTCAAGACAGCTCTTCCAATAATGTCGATCGTCAAAGTCATTGGGGGGGGGGGGGCGTGGGGGGAGGGTGTACCCTTCATGCTCGCTCGGCTGAATGTCAAAGCTCAATCAGTCGGGACTTGACTAATGGTGGAATCAGACGTGTTTCAAGACAGCTCTTCCAATAATGTCGATCGTCAAAGTCATTGGGGGGGGGGGGGCGTGGGGGGATGGGTGCACCCTTCGTGCTCGCTCGGCTGAATGTCAAAGCTCAATCAGTCGGGACTTGACTAATGGTGGAATCAGACGTGTTTCAAGACAGCTCTTCCAATAATGTCGATCGTCAAAGTCATTGGGGTGGGGGGGGGGGGGTGTACCCTTCGTGCTCGCTCGGCTGAATGTCAAAGCTCAATCAGTCGGGACTTGACTGATGGTGGAATCAGACGTGTTTCAAGACAGCTCTTCCAATAATGTCGATCGTCAAAGTCATTGGGGGGGGGGGGCGTGGGGGGAGGGTGTACCCTTCATGCTCGCTCGGCTGAATGTCAAAGCTCAATCAGTCGGGACTTGACTAATGGTGGAATCAGACGTGATTCAAGACAGCTCTTCCAATAATGTCGATCGTCAAAGCCATTGGGGGGGGGGGGGGGGGAGGGTGCACCCTTCGTGCTCGCTCGGCTGAATGTCAAAGCTCAATCAGTCGGGACTTGACTAATGGTGGAATCAGATGTGTTTCAAGACAGCTCTTCCAATAATGTCGATCGTCAAAGTCATTGGGGGGGGGGCGTGGGGGGAGGGTGCACCCTTCGTGCTCGCTCGGCTGAATGTCAAAGCTCAATCAGTCGGGACTTGACTGATGGTGGAATCAGACGTGTTTCAAGACAGCTCTTCCAATAATGTCGATCGTCAAAGTCATTGGGGGGGGGGGGGTGTACCTTTCGTGCTCGCTCGGCTGAATGTCAAAGCTCAATCAGTCGGGACTTGACTAATGGTGGAATCAGACGTGTTTCAAGACAGCTCTTTCAATAATGTCGATCGTCAAAGTCATTGGGGGGAGGGTGCACCCTTCGTGCTCGCTCGGCTGAATGTCAAAGCTCAATCAGTCGGGACTTGACTAATGGTGGAATCAGACGTGTTTCAAGACAGCTCTTCCAATAATGTCGGTCGTCAAAGTCATTGGGGGGGGGGGGCGTGTACCCTTCGTGCTCGCTCGGCTGAATGTCAAAGCTCAATCAGTCGGGACTTGACTGATGGTGGAATCAGACGTGTTTCAAGACAGCTCTTTCAATAATGTCGATCGTCAAAGTCATTGGGGGGAGGGTGCACCCTTCGTGCTCGCTCGGCTGAATGTCAAAGCTCAATCAGTCGGGACTTGACTAATGGTGGAATCAGACGTGTTTCAAGACAGCTCTTCCAATAATGTCGGTCGTCAAAGTCATTGGGGGGGGGGGGCGTGTACCCTTCGTGCTCGCTCGGCTGAATGTCAAAGCTCAATCAGTCGGGACTTGACTGATGGTGGAATCAGACGTGTTTCAAGACAGCTCTTCCAATAATGTCGATCATCAAAGTCATTGGGGGGGGGGGCGTGGGGGGAGGGTGTATCCTTCGTGCTCGCTCGGCTCAATGTCAAAGCTCAATCAGTCGGGACTTGACTAATGGTGGAATCAGACGTGTTTCAAGAAAGCTCTTAGAAGATGAGATTCAACGCGAAATTCCAAATGTTTCGATGCAAATCTTAAATGTGTGTTATGGAACTTGGGCACTTCTTGGTGTTGCTTCCACTCTCCTACTGCTGTCTTCTTTTGCTGCTGCTATTGCTACTCCGCTGCTACTTCCGTTTACTTCTTCCTACTACAAATTCCAGAACCAACATCGCATCGAAATGTAAGTCACATGCTCTTGTTTTACCAGTAGTTTTCTCAATTTTTCGAGTACAGTGACCACATACTTGTTACGAATTCTATTGTATATCTAGTTAGGATGTTTTCTTGTCAATAATTCGTGTTTTCCGTTTGCATTCAATTGCCGTTGCCCTTGCTAATACTGTCTGTCATTGTTACTTCCATTACATTTTTGCCGTTACTATTGCCGTTACCCTTGCCAATACTTCTGTCATTATTACTTCCATTACATTTTTGCCATTACTATTGCCGTTACTTCTCGAGCAATTAAATTCGCGCGTAGTCACCGAAACAGATTAATTTTGAAGAATAATTCGAAACTAATAACCCCATTTTAGCTAGGATTTTCAGGTTCTTTATTTTCAGATTCTTTATTTTCAGGTTAATACTATTGTAAGACAAAAATTATTGTGTATATTATCATGTGTATTATTATGTATATGTATTGTTAATTGGTCACTGTACTCGCTGCAATAGTAATAGTAGTTCTTGCAGTAGTAGTAGTAGCAGTAGTAGTATTTGGGCAGGCTTTGCCGCCCCAACGAACAGCGCAGATGGACACATCCGCGACTTGCAATAGCGTTGCGAAATAATCTCGCGTTGTTTCGCTTCATTTTTAACAGAGATGAAAATAAGCGTCGCGAATAAAACCATCGCGATTATCATTAGCATCGAAATTAATTATTCAGAGTATAGCGTCGCGAATGAAAGATTCGCGATTTCATTTGGTTCGACATGCAAGAAGCGTCAAAGATAGCGTTGCGACTAAGTACGCTCGCGTTTCAAGTTTGAAATTTTCGAAGATCATCAAAGTCCACTCGCTTTTGCATCTCTGTTCATTGAATTAGCGTCGCGACAATACAATCGCGTTGCAATAGTTTACCTTCCGACTTTTCAGGCGCCCATGCTGCAGCTGCAACGAAGGGCCTCGCCGCCCCAACAACAACTCGGATGGGCACATCCGCGACTTGCCATAGCGTTGCGAATTATTCACGCGTTGCTATAATTAATTTCGAACAGAAATCATAGCGTTGCGAATAAAATAGACGCGAGTTTTCTTTGTATTATCAAGCACAATAGCTTTGAATATAGCGTTGCGAACTAATCGCGTTTCAACTTTGCAATTCTATCAAATTTCTCGAAGTCTACAGACTCGTTCTTTCCAGAAAGTAAAGTTAAATCTTTCGGATTTCTGTTCGATGCATTAGCGTAGCGTCGAAATAATCGCGTTGCCAGTAGCTTCGTTCGTCTTTTCAGGCGCCCATTCCGCAGTTGCAACAATGGACCGAGGTCCCAACGATCAGCTGGGTTGGGCACATCGCGATTTTTCCATCCTAGCGTTGCGAAATGAATTATCGCGTTTTTTCTTCGAATTAGTTTCGAAGTTAGCGTTGCGAGAATAATCGCGTTGCAGTAGCTTCGTTCGTCTTTCAGAGCCCATGCCGCAGTTGCAACGCTCCGCAGTGCAGGCATTCGCGATTTTCCTTAGAGTCGCGAGACGAAATTAACAACGCGTTGTATTAGCGTCGCGAAAAATTGCCAATGCGTTGTATCAGAATTGCGAAAACTGCCAACGCGTTGTGTTAGAGTCGCGAAATAAATGCCGCACTGCGAGTTGCCGTTCCAAGGATCGCAGCATTGTCTCGCAATCGTCGACGATTCCCTTTAGAGTTGCGTGAAAACAAATCAAAGCTCGCGGGTGTTTTCGCTTCCGGATCTGACGAATTAACATCGGATTTAATATTTAGACGAATTAGCACGAATTAATATCCACTTCTAATTCTCGTGGATTAGCGTCGCGAGAAAGGAGTCCGCGTTTCTTTGCCACTTTCATTTTGATTTCCTCTCTGGCATCCAAAATCAAATCGTAATTCTTATATTCGCAGACAATATCTTTGCAAAGCAGTGGAAGATCGTCACCACAGGGAGCGAGAATATTTTATTCCTACCTTCGGACTTTTGTAGGCCAGGTCCGAGCACGTGGTGCAAATGCCCGAAAAACCACTGCGGGCAGTAAGAATTCATTTTTGCGATCCGAGAATTTACAAGTCGTAGCAGTTGGCGCAAAATCGCGACGCACGTTACTTATGTCCAAGTCTTCGAGCTCCTTCTGTCGAGATTATCATCCGCCGAGGGTTTATCATCCGCGAGGGAGAAACATCGGCCGAAAGATGAGTCTTAATTAATAATTGCGCGCATCTTAGTTCATAATTGTCTGCGTCTTAGTCAAGCAGTGTTCTTAATGTAAGTTTGTTAGATTTCGTTTCCAATTATTTTCACACAAATTGCATTCGTCTGTGGGTTAACTTGGCACGTGCTGATTTTAGGTTTTCTATTTTATCCTGTCACCCTTTTTGTATTCAGACTAACCATTTTCAATCATTTTAGGTACATTATAGAGATTATCATCCGCCGTGGGATTATCATCCGTCGTGGGATGCGTTTTAATTTAGTGTTATTCCTCCGATAGGAGGTCCCTCAGGGGCTCGCTTGCGGGTGGGGCCCGCAAGTGAGTACGGGGGGTAGCGTCCCCGAGGTACCCGAGGCGCTTGTAGGTTGTTAGGGTTCTTAATTTAAGTTTGTTAAATTTTGTTTCCTCCATTCTCTCAAAAATTGCACTCGTGTGCGGGTTAGTTTGGCACTCGTGTGCTGGTTAGTGTGGCACTCGTGTGCTGGTCAGTGTGGCACTCGTGTGCTGGTCTTAGGTTTCGTATTTCGCCTTGTATTCGGACTAATTTGAATTCAATCATTTCAGGTTCATTACAGATATTATCATCCGCCGTGGGATGCGTCTTAGTTTCCTTCATTTTCCCAAAAATTGCACTCGTGTGCGGGTTAGCTTGGCACTCGTGTGCTGGTCTTAGGTTTCCCAATTTGACTTGTCACCTATTTTGTATTCATACTAACTAGAATTCAATCTTTTCAGGTTCATTACAGATATTATCATCCGCCGTGGGATTATCATCCGCCGAGGGATTCGTCTTAGTTATTAAGTGCGTGCGAGTTAGTTGATATGTGTATGTATGACTTAGTTTAAGATTCTTAACTTCTTGCCGTACTTTAACGGGTCTAGCTTTGAACAAAGATTTTTCTTAAGAATGAACATTAATTTATTGTTTCATTTTCGCCTAAATCTCTCTTCTTTTCAGTACAATATTTACTTGTTCAATGAAACGTAGTCTCACAATAATTAGAAATTTTCTTCTCCTTCTGAGAAATACTTACAATCGGGAAATTTCTAGTCATCATAAATTTAAAGAGAATGGTACGGCAAGGGGTTAAGATTGCTCAGGGGCCCTCGACCCACGGGAGCGCCCGTGGGGGGCACGGGGGGTAGCGTCCCCGAGATACCCGAGTCGCTAACTTCGCATATGTCCAGTATTATTGCCTTACTTTTACTTTTTCGCGTTTCGCTTTTGACTCCGCCACAGCAGAAAGCTGTGGTGGCCTTGCTTGCGCAAACTCTTGGGTAAGTCCGAACACATCTCGATGTTCGACGAGTGACCATGCGGCGTAGTGATTCGAACGCGGATCCTCCTTCTGGGAGGGCTCTCTCCTGGTCGCTGTTCGGCCAGTAATCCGTCCTTAGCTCTCTTTTGGGGGCGGGGCGTTGGGTGAGAAAAGGTCACACAGGTTTACCTGTGTAGTCTCCCACCTAGTGCCGATTCAGACGGGTAAGGCGGCCTAAGTTAGTTTTAGGTCGCAGGGCGAGAAATGGCCACTCACTCCCAATGTGGGAGGATACAACTTTGGATCATCACTCCTCATGTGATCACGCCGGTCATCGCGATTTGCGAGGCACCGAACTTGTGCGAGCATTGTACGCGTCGCGTCACCCTCGACACAGTGCCTTCTGCACTGACTCGCAGTTGTTTCTCACTTTGAAAGAATCACTGCCTTCTGCACTGATTCATTTCGGTCCCCGTGGATCAGAGACTTCTTCTTTGATCCACTTGGTCCGCAATAGTACTTGACATATGCGAACGAGTGAGTGTGTGGGAATGTGTGATAGCTAGCTAGCGAGCGTGTTAGTTTATAAGTCGTCGTTGTTAGAAAGGGAGCCATAGCGAATTCCGGCTTCGTTCTGACTCCCTTTCGGGTCTCTAAAGCAGCAACCTCCTCGCGGTGAGACCCGGGCAATCGGTATCATCCTCGGTTCAGGAAATATTGAGAATTGCAATGAATTTCTGGGTCGAGGATGATACCGAGCAAATAGCTGCAAACTTTATATTGTAAAATAGTGTGTATTGTAAAAGTGTGTGGATTTATAGTTCCAATCAGTGCTCGAAATAATGTTTCGTTCGAAAATTGTTGAAATTGGTATTCCTCCGATCGGAGGTCCCTCAGGGGCTCGCTTGCGGGTGGGGCCCGTGGGCGAGTACGGGGGGTAGCGTCCCCGAGGTACCCGAGGCGCTTGTAGGTTGTTAGGGTTCTTAATTTAAGTTTGTTAAATTTTGTTTCATTCATTCTCTCAAAAATTGCACTCGTGTGCTGGTCAGTGTGGCACTCGTGTACTGGTTAGTGTGGCACTCGTGTGCTGGTTAGCTTGGCACTCGTGTGCTGGTTAGCTTGGCACTCGTGTGCTGGTCTTAGGTTTCCTAATTTGACTTGTCACCTATTTTGTATTCGTACTAACTAGAATTCAATCTTTTCAGATTCATTACAGATATTATCATCCGCCGTGGGATTATCATCCGCCGTGGGATTATCATCCGTCGTGGGATACGTCTTAATTAATAAGTGCGTGCGACTTAGTTATTAAGTGCGTGCGAGTTAGTTAATAAGTGTATGTGAGTTAGTTTAAGATTCTTAACCTCTTGCCGTACTGTAACGGGTCCACCTTTTAATAAAGATTTCTCTTTAGAATGAATATTATTTTGCTCTTACAACTTTATCTAAATTTATCTTATTTTCACCACAATATTTAATTGCTCAAGAAGTATAGTCTCACAGTAAACTCAAATCTTTTTCTCCTTCTGAGAAATAATTACAATCGAGAAATTTCTAGTCATCATAAATTTAAAGAGAATGGTATGGCAAGGGTTTAAGTTCCCTCAGGGGCCCCCGACCCACGGGAGCGCCCGTGGGGGGCACGGGGGGTAGCGTCCCCGAGGTACCCGAGTCGCTAATTTCGTATATGTCCAGTAGTATTGCCTTAGCATTACTTTTTCGCTTCTCGTTTTTGACTCCGCCACAGCAGAAAGCTGTGGTGGCCTTGCTTGCGCAAACTCTTGGGTAAGTCCGGACACATCTCGATGTTCGACGAGTGACCATGCGGCGTGGTGATTCGAACGCGGACCCTCCTGCTGGGGAGGCTCTCGCTTCGCGTATTCGCAATGTAAGACGTCCTTAGCTCTCTTTTGGGGGCGGGGCGCAGGGCGATCCGACTCGTAGGATGATCCAACTTTGGATCATTATTCCTCATGTGAAAACGGCGAGCATCGAGATCTGCGAGGCTCCTGATTTGTGCGAGCATTGTACGCGTCGCGTCACCCTCGAGTCAGTGCCTTCTGTACTGACACGCCCTTGTTTCTTAGTTTCGAAGAATCAGAGCCTTCTGCTCTGATTCATTTCGGTCCCCGTGGATCAGAGACTTTTTCTTTGATCCACTTTGGTCCGCAATAGTACTTGGCATATGCGGATGAGTGCGTGTGTAGGAGTGTGTGATAGCTAGCTAGCGAGCGAGTGTATTAGTTTATAAGTCGTCGTTGTTAGAAAGGGAGCCATAGCGAATTCCGGCTTCGTTCTGACTCCCTTTCGGGTCTCTAAAGCAGCAACCTCCTCGCGGTGAGACCCGGGCAATCGGTATCATCCTCGGTTCAGGAAATATTGAGAATTGCAATGAATTTCTGGGTCGAGGATGATACCGAGCAAATAGCTGCAAACTTTATATTGTAAAATAGTGTGTATTGTAAAAGTGTGTGGATTTATAGTTCCAATCAGTGCTCGAAATAATGTTTCGTTCGAAAATTGTTGAAATTGGTATTCCTCCGATCGGAGGTCCCTCAGGGGCTCGCTTGCGGGTGGGGCCCGTGGGCGAGTACGGGGGGTAGCGTCCCCGAGGTACCCGAGGCGCTTGTAGGTTGTTAGGGTTCTTAATTTAAGTTTGTTAAATTTTGTTTCATTCATTCTCTCAAAAATTGCACTCGTGTGCTGGTCAGTGTGGCACTCGTGTACTGGTTAGTGTGGCACTCGTGTGCTGGTTAGCTTGGCACTCGTGTGCTGGTTAGCTTGGCACTCGTGTGCTGGTCTTAGGTTTCCTAATTTGACTTGTCACCTATTTTGTATTCGTACTAACTAGAATTCAATCTTTTCAGATTCATTACAGATATTATCATCCGCCGTGGGATTTTCATCCGCCGTGGGATTTTCATCCGCCGAGGGATTCGTCTCAGTTATTAAGTGCGTGCGAGTTAGTTGATATGTGTGTGTGTGTGGCTTAGTTTAAGATTCTTAACCTCTTGCCGTACTTTAACGGGTCTAGCTTTTACTAAAGATTTTTCTTAAGAATGAACACTATTTTATTCTTCCAATTTCGTCTAAATTTCTCTTCTTTTCACTACAATATTTACTTGTTCAATGAAATGTAGTCTCACAATAATTAGAAATTTTCTTCTCCTTCTGAGAAATAATTATAATCGGTATATTTCTAATCATTATTAATTTAAAGAAAATGGTGCGGCAAGGGGTTAAGTTCCCTCAGGGGCCGCCGACCCACGGGAGCGCCCGTGGGGGCACGGGGGGTAGCGTCCCCGAGGTACCCGATTCGCTAATTTCGCATATGTCGAGTATTATTGCCTTAGCCTTATTTTTTCGCGTCTCGTCTTTGACTCCGCCACAGCAGAAAGCTGTGGTGGCCTTGCTTGCGCAAACTCTTGGGTAAGTCCGGACACGTCTCGTTGTTCGACGAGTGACCATGCGGCATGGTGATTCGAACGCGGACCCTCCTGCTGGGGAGGCTCTCGCTTCGCGTATTCGCAATGTAAGACGTCCTTAGCTCTCTTTTGGGGGCGGGGCGCAGGGCGATCCGACTCGTAGGATGATCCAACTTTGGATCATTATTCCTCATGTGAAAACGGCGAGCATCGAGATCTGCGAGGCTCCTGATTTGTGCGAGCATTGTACGCGTCGCGTCACCCTCGAGTCAGTGCCTTCTGTACTGACACGCCCTTGTTTCTTAGTTTCGAAGAATCAGAGCCTTCTGCTCTGATTCATTTCGGTCCCCGTGGATCAGAGACTTTTTCTTTGATCCACTTTGGTCCGCAATAGTACTTGGCATATGCGAACGAGTGAGTGTGTGGGAATGTGTGATAGCTAGCTAGCGAGCGTATTAGTTTATAAGTCGTCGTTGTTAGAAAGGGAGCCATAGCGAATTCCGGCTTCGTTCTGACTTCCTTTCGGGTCTCTAAAGCAGCAACCTCCTCGCGGTGAGACCCGGGCAATCGGTATCATCCTCGGTTCAGGAAATATTGAGAATTACAATGAATTTCTGGATCGAGGATGATACCGAGCAAATAGCTGCAAACTTTGTATTGTAACAAAGTATTTATTGTAAAAGTATGTGAAATTATACTATAAGTCGGGGCTCTGAATAATGTTTCGTTCGAAAATTGTACAAATTGTAATTCTTCCGATCGGAGGTCCCTCAGGGGACTTCTTCTTTGATCCACTTGGTCCGCAATAGTACTTGACATATACGAACGAGTGAGTGTGTAGGTGTGTGCTAGCTAGCTGGCGAGCGTGTGTGTTAGTTCATAAGTCGTAAATATATGCTACGTAAAAATTGTCATTTCAAAAACGCGATTCAGTCGGATCTACGTTTATGTACCGGTCTCTGACCGTCGCGACCGATAAGAACGCGTACAGCCGTAACTAAAACGGCGCTTTAATGCGTCGGAGGAAACTTTCATTAATTAAGTGATCAGTGTTTGGTAACAGTGCAGTGAAAGATCAGCTGTACGTTGTACAAGATCAGTGCCCTTCGACATCGTGATTTTCAGCCAGCAAATGCATCCTCAACTAAATGGGTGAGTTTCTTACTGATAATATTTTTCATATCTCTCTAATAAACAAATCCTTTACGTCCCTTATTTATTATTAAATCAGCTTTGCAAATCATTCGTTAATCTTCACTGTACACTTTGCATAAAAATTTCATATGGTACACATAAAACGGCTGTCACGGTTAAACTGCATATTATTTCGAGTCCGAAAATTAGTGAATATTCTTCAGACGTTCTAAAGTAAAGGTGAACAGCGTTTTTCTTAAAAATATCACTGTTATGTAGTAAAAAAAATCCGGAAAGTTCTCGCTTCGTGACTTGTTCAATACTTCGAACTCGGCTCGAGTCCGTCCCGACCTTCTGTCAAAGCCTGGTGCTGCGGACTCTCTCGCGGACCCTCTCTCTCGCACCGTCACCTCTCATTGGCCAGTGTTTTTTGTTAATAACTCGTAAACAAAGCCGTGGATTGCATTTTTGCAAAGGAAAAAGTTACTTCAAATGACCTCAGCTACCCCTCATTTTCGGCTGTTAAAATAATTGTGGGACACCCTGTATAAAAAAATAATTATAAAAATAGATATTTCTTCTACTGTAATTTGTTATGATCCGCATATACTGCGGATTTTTATGCAAAATAAAAAAATACCTTGAGTTATTTTAATAGATTAGAGAAGAATTTTAAACATCGAATTTTTAAGTTTGTAGAGGAAATACAAATCTTCGTTATATAAAGTTATCGCTCTTGAAGTAACGAAGTATAAGATTAACAATTGAACAGTGATATTTGTGCAATATCATGCAAGGAGTATAGCCGGTTAAGTGCCCTTGGGCCGATTTAAACGGTTGATGCCATTCGATAGAACATAAATAGAAACCGCTTCCTGTAAACTTTTAACCCTCTATCGTAACCAAGAGCGTAATAATAGGGGCGTAGATTTCGGTTTAACGGCTTTCGATTGGTTTTCCCTATTTAAATGCATGCGAACATTTTGACAAAAATGTTACATATCTCGGATGTTGGTATGCATTTTTGAGAATTTTATTCAGATTTTTAAATTGATAATCCTAGTTGTAGAAAATGGAATTAACAATAATAGTTTATATAAATTTATATAATAAATTCATAAAGCCGATAATTATATACGAGAAAACCTTTTCACGTCGTAAACATTTATTTTGTTTTATTTTTTTCATTTCTCCATCTTTCTTTGCAATTTTTATTTTATATTCGTAATTATCAAATTAATTATATTACTTAATTAATAATATAACTTAATTATATATTAATTATATCATAACTTAGTTAATAATATTACTACACCAAATGTCGACAAAATCTTTATATTTTGGCCACGACTTCAGGAGGCGTTGCCTTCGCGATCCTTATGTTGCGTGCTGGTTAATTCCGAGTCCTGAGCAAGACTGACGAAATACCATATTGTGCAACGGTTAAATCCTCTTGGAGATTATTCAGAAGGTCGATCTTCATAATACCATGGTAGCATGCTCTCCTAATCGTAAGGTTTAGCAATTTCTTTAAATTAGTAATATTTAAAAGAAATCTTCTGTGCAATTTGAAAGGTCTCAGTACATTAAACATAATTTATCAGAATTAAATGAATCAAACGATCATTTGGCAAATAGTACAATTTTGAGAACATATTGATAGTTTATAATCATCTTCTCACTTTAGGTTTAACAATAAATTCATATATTCAAAAAAATTATGGGTAATATTGGAAACTATATTACGTTATTAATATTTTATGGCAGAGATGTTTTTTCCAATTTAATGCTCGCAAAATCCGACGTTTTCACTTCGATTCGAACAGTGTGCGTCGGTTTAAATTTGTAGATACTACCTGGTAACTCTGAAGCATTCCGATGGATTTGAAATCCACAGTTAGGTCGTACAGAGAACAGTAAAATATAAATCCATTAGGTGTGGCCAGCAGAAGTTTATGTTCACGCTGCCGGCAGGAGACCGCGTTTGCAATACGAATAAAGTGTAAATTCGGTCTGCCACCTAAAAATTGTAACTGGCCATTCTCCGAGGCATTCATCGTGAACAGTTAGAAGAGGAACGTTCAGGTACATGCAGGCACCTGAGTCGGCTTCCACGATGCCTCGCGTTGTCTCGCTTGATTTCTTCCCATTTCGATTAGGTTGTCCGGGCTTCTTTTATTTCGCAGGTTACAGTTATATCGACCAAGCTGGATTATTATCGCTGTAGCCGTAACATTAATTAAAACTTAACATCTACGGTCAAGTTTCATTCGTTGTTTAATATTTTCGGCAAGTATTCAGAAATTTTTGCGTATTTTTGGTACTTCATTGTAAGAAAAGACTATATACAAGAAAACGAATGAATAATCAAATTACTCGATACTCAAAAAAGAAAACTGTAATTATTCGGGTCGTGCTAGCAGCGTGCTCGATTGAGAATATGTATTCATATTAGACGTGCGAGCATGGTGCCAGACAAATGAAGAATAAATAATAACGCAACGTGTAACTTTTTTACTTTTTAATGCTTTTTAATGGAACTTTTTCCAATGCAATCGTGAGATTTTTCTGATTAAAATGAGACCAAACACGATAAGATTATATTGATTTTTATTAAAAATATAAATATACATCCTATCGAAATGATTGTCTGGTTTATAAATTTGCAACAAAATAACACGCGTCGTTTAATTATATAAAAATAAAAATGACCTTTTTTATATAAAAATATATATTTATTATACTCGTGTAGCTGTATCATACTTAGTAGGTTAAATTAAATTCAATTAAATTTAATCCCCATGACTTTCTCACCTAATGCAACGGCTGCGTGAAGTATATCGCCTAATCCGCTGGAAGAACGACAAGATACCGGACAAGGTTGAGTGGACACTCCTCAAAACGCAGTATCTTTTTTGAAAACTGACTAAAGGACTAGAATTTTTCTAAATAACAGTGGGACTAAGAATGATTCGATTTTGGAGCACGGCCCGAGCCTGGCATGTAGATGTGCACCGACCTTAAACGTGTTCGAACAAAAGCAAGTTGCTCTAATTAGCCACTCAGATCGGAATCCCGTCATGAGATTTAATAAAACTATGAACAATATTGCCATAACTTTCTTCGATACAACTACATAATAGTTACTACAATGCCATGCTCGTGCTATACACTTGTCGTTCCACTTAATTTAAAAAACCATTGCACCTGCTCTGCCTTGTTTGCATTTTAGTCGTTGCAATTTGTACTGACATGTTTACCTGACATCGTAAGATGCAACGAATTTAACGGTTCCGAATTCATACATTTCAAACATGACCTGTGGCTATGTTAAAGTATTTCCGAATTCGAAATTTTTTACACTGCTTCGCGGATGACTTATTTATGAAGTTTCGATTTTGCTCTCCAAATTAATCCCTTCGCAGCTCATATTCACTTTTTTGCGCTCCAAATTAATTCTTTTGTAGATTATATTCAATTTTTGGTAAATAAACAAACTACTTTCACAGAACAAAATTGTTTGTATGTTATTCAATTTTTATGAATTAATACACTTGTTCATAAAATTATATGAATAAGTAATCTGCATTAATCTTCGCGCGATAAAAATCTTATACCTACAATTTTTACATTAAATATGAATTTTATTACAAATAATTACAAATAAGTGCATATAATTTGCAAAAGGGTGAATTTTAAAAGGTAAATAGGATCTGCAAAAGAGTTAATTTGATTTGCGAATGGGTGAATATGATCTTCCGAAGGATTAGTTTTTAGTGGAAAACTGTATAAAAAAGTTCACTGTTATAACCGGTGAAAGTAATTATTCGGACACACGCCACTGCAAACGTACCACAAAACTATTTCCGTTGAGGACACCGTTCATTGCCACAATTAATTTCACTTTTTCACGCAGCTGAAGAACGCGAGTGCACATACATACATATACATATAGTATACCCACAAGCTAAAGGTGTGCAAGAAGAGCCGGCAGTTGGACACGTTGCACTTGATGAGTCTCCTCACCTGTCCTCTGCTGCTCCCCTGCCTAGACACGTTTCGTTTTTAACCTGTTAATTATTGTTTATAGGCCGCAGAGGAAAGTGCCCTTCAACGGACTGTGTACTCAACCTTGCGGACAGATGGCCTATATGTATAAAATTCGTATTTCATATCAATTTCTGTGTATTTATAGGATTACTGCTCGAATTATTACATTGTTGATAATATCGAGCTAGTGTCGGAATCGGACATTTAGCAAATCATTTAAAAATGTTTTTTACTAGCCGATCATTTCATTTTATTAAATCGAATATTAAGTACACCTGTTTCATGATTAACGTCTGTTTAAAGTACTACTTTAAATGAGGAATAGGAAAAATGAATGTAAAATGACAAATAACTTCGTTGAAAGCAAGAGAAAATAAATAGAAACAATTGAAAATGCATTTTGATCAAAGATCGTGAGATTAGTTGTAGACGTGAAAACAATTTTGAAGCGTATGTCTCCTTTTAGAAATAGCTTGTAGAAGATAATTCTACGTATTCCTTATATGTATCTTCATTTCGAAGATTATGTAGGTGAAAATTAGTGTTCTTTTAATATATAACTGAAACACGTGGTAAATAAAACATTAGAATACACGTTCGATATGGCACACAATTACCTAAAAACTGCATTTAGGATGCTCCGTAAAATTTACTGTTTATCCAAAATTCATTAATTTTTTTTCCCACATTGGTTATTCTTAAACATATTAGCATCAATCTTTGCAAGTACTACTTAGTATACCTTTTGCAAGTACCTTACAAATACCAAAACATGGTACCTAAACAAGTATTTAAAGCTCCTTAAACCATATTATTTTAGTTCAACAAATTTCCTGAAATTTTTCCGAACTTTTTAAGGTTTTCTGTAGATAAACCTACAATTCTTTTTTACATTCTGAAAAAACCATATGTTTTGCCAAATTCGTCTCACCATCCTCTAAACGGTGGGTAGAAAAAAATTGTGGGTCAACCTATAAAAAACTGAAGATGACCTTAACAACTGCGGAAGAAAGGGGCTAACAAGAAATTTGGTACGATCACCTTAAAGCTCTCCTTAAACCATGTTAATTTAGCTCAAGAAGCTACCACGAGCAACAGAATAAATTAAGCTGATCACGTTGTGTGATCCACCTAGTATATTTTATAACAATAGCAAGATTGGATTTACTCAAACTCCATACGTATACTATTATAATATATGGGTGCTTGAATAAAGGAACATTTCTTATACAAACAGTTTTATAATTTCAGTAATTATAAAAGAACAAATCAGGGACTTTATCTGGCTTGTTCTTTATATAATGATATAATTGGCTGCCTGAACAATCTTTTTCAAATTTTACATGCATATAAAGCAGACATTCCTTTGTCTTGTGAACTAGACTGATCTCGATATCAACATCAGTTTATTTTTTATTGTGTAAAGTAAAACATTGTGTAAAAAATAATCTTAATACAATAATGTTAATAATGATACAGATAATTATGGTTGTAAAAATAGTCCATTGTGCGAGGGTTAACATACAGCGGGTGTAGAAAATATTTATGCACTTTTTAAAACGGAATAACTTTTCCATTATTCGTCTAAATTTGTTTACCATGTTAGAGTGATTAATTTACTAGACAATAACTAAAAAATTATTTTCAAAAATTGTAATTTGTTAGCATAATAAAACAATTAAGAAATGATATGGGTTCGCATAAAAATGTTGAAAAAACATCATTTTTTATTTCTTTTATCATGCCAACAAATTGCAGTTTTTGAAAATAATTTTTTAGCCATTGTTTAGTAAACTATTCACTCTAGCATCTCAAAACAATTTTAAACCGCTTGGCCCAATTATAAAAAAGTTATTCCGTTTTAAAAGATGTACGAATACTTTCTGCACCCACTGTACATATTTCTGAATGGGAATATCTTCTCAGTGAATGTGATTGTGTTAGCAATTAATATTAACTAGTTATATATTCAGTTATTAATACTATTACCATGATTTTCAGAGTTGTTTTCTCTCGCTTGCAGCTCTGAGTTCCACTGATCGTCTTTCGAAGGTGTGCTTAGGCGCAATTCCCAACAGGATAATCCAGGTTAAGACCTGCGGCTCTCTGTAAAGCGTATTATTTTGTCTTCTTATTTTCACTCAGATAGAGAGATTTTCACCGAGCACTTCTTTTCCCGGAGAAATTTTCCCTAATATACCTGCGTTATTTCCGGTATATGTATTGCGGTCGATAGTCGACGGTTGACAATGTGAAAGATGACCGCGTCCTTCGATTTTTCGTGAACCTTGTCTGTCCTTGCGCTGTGACACGGAGATCACCCCGTACCGATGATAAAGAAACTAAAACTGTGTGAAACATGGTGCACCGGCGTCACGGTACTGCTACCTGTTTGAATAAATTAGAATAAATTTTATAGTCATTGACATTCCTCAGAATGTTCAGCAGTCTGTGTATGTTAATGTCGAGTTTGCTCGAGTGAAAGGATCATCGTGGTAACGTACCACATCAAACCCATAAATTAGACGATCAGACTGATTAGGATTGCCTTTTCGAGATTGGTTACGGGAGGGAATAGGTAGCCGCCGTTTACTCTGCAGTTGCAGAAACGATTGAGCGAAACTCTCATCAACTGCGGAAGTACGAGGGATTTCTTGCACCATTGTTTATCGACTATAAATCATTTCTGAAATGCCATATCTTTTTACTTGAAAAATTCTGAGTTAACTTGTTTGGTAAATGGTGAAAGCAATCAGATGTATTTTCCCATATTTGTTTAATCATTTATTATTTCACGCTGCGCGGTGGAGTATTTTGCTTCAGAAATTGGGCACGAATCGATTTAAAAAAACTCTTGTATAAAATATAAAATCTTTGCTTCCTAGGAAAGTTAGGATTGAATGTATAGAAACCAATGATACAATACATTTCCTTTTATTATGCTTTCTTAAACAGTAAACAGTTTTCGCGATACTGTTCCTTTGTTAACTAGTTTCTGAATTACTGTTCACGCAACAGTGATTTTTTTTTACGTTAAATACAACGTTGTACATGTCTATGTTACATGGCGATGTTAGAAAATGTAGAATTTGATTATTCATTCGAGCGAGTCCTAATGCTTGTTTCGATGTCATTAAAATCTGAAGAGACTTCTGTTTGTGATAAAAAAAGAAACTGCTGCCAATTTGTGCCTATAAGAGAATTTCTAAACGTTTTTAACCCCTTGACATATACAATGACGACTGGGAGACGTTACTACTTCACTCCGGCAGACATCGTACATTATACCGAGGGAAATTAAGAGTTCCTGAGGTCATTTGAAGTAACTTTTTCCTTAGGGCAAATGCAATCCGTAGCTTTGTTTACGAGTTATTAAATAGAAAATTAAATAATTTGTTGTTCACAATGACTTTAATTTTTTTAAGAATTCTTTTTTTGTTTTTATTGTAATTTAAAAAAGATATTTTTCCATTTTTAGTTAATATTAGCATTACTTTATTAATCTGTTCTATTACCATTTGTAATAGAATAATGTCTATATTCATATAAATATACTAAATATGAATTGCCTGCATACACACATTTCTTTGACTATAAATCTGAAGACAGGGGGTTAATTAGATTAAATTTCGGGGAACATGAACCAAATAGAGACGAACAACACGGAAATAGATGAGCTGATTGAGTAGATGTTAGATGAGGAACTAGTTCATTTATATCCATACCTATAATGCAAAAGAAAAGTGTTAAAGTAATATATTATAAACAAACATGTATAATACTTTATAATATATTACTTTAACAATTTTCTTGTGCATTATAAGTATCGATTTAAATGAGCTAGTTTTGCATCTAACATTTACTCAATCAGTTCATCTATTTCCCAGTTGTACACGTAATACTTATAAATATTTATAAATCTACTTGTAAATTTTTTTGTGGAATTTTAGTAAATGAAATACGAAAAACGGATAAAATCATTTATTGAGAACAAATTCTTCACCGTGCGCTTGGGAAATTGTAAGAAAGCTTGAGGATATCGATGAAATAAACAAATTGCGTACTCATAAAAATCTCTTGCAAATTATAATATTTTTGAGTTGCCGTGATTTTATTTTCGTTGATTACAGATGATTCCATGCACAGGTACCAGAGCGTTGCAGAAGATCGAAAGTAGTTTGCCCGCTTTCGTCGATTCTAACCCGTTTAAATTTATTTATCGTCGATTTGTAACGACTTTCTGATTACCGCTGTCATTTTTTAAAATTGTGATTAAACTTTCTACCGTAAAAGATTTATACGCGTATCTTGTTATTATAGTTCATTTTCACTTACGCAGAAGAAGTGACTTACAGAGAAAGTTCTCATAAGTGTTACCTGTCAAATTTTAATAGCAATTGGAACAATCATTTACTAGGCAAACAAATTACGAGTCTATAAAATAAAGTTCTCCTCCTTATTGACATGATATTTTAATGATACTTTAATTAAAATTCGTTAATAAGCTAGACATAGTTTGTCTTCAATCAAAATCATTCGGGTAATGATTTTTTTTATTACATCGCATAAGTAAAAAAACTTTTCATGAAGAAGTTAACATATTTCTATGACATGTTAACATGGAAACCAAAATTTGGGAGGCCTTGGGAAAGGCCTTCGCCCTTCCCAAGGACTTTCCCTTACCAATAAATACGAGGACCTCTCGACCGAGAGAAGTCAGTTAGCAAGTTTTCCTCCGACTCTCAACGTGTTCATATTTCTGTCTCATCCGTCACTCGTTTACCTTTACCTTCTACACACTGTACCTCATCGCCTTTTGTTACAAGTTATATTAAAGTTCTCGTTATATAAAAACCAAAAAAGCTCTCTCGGATTATTTTATATAAACCGTCGCAGTAACCCCTGCGACAAAATATTATATTATAATATAATATATATATATTATTATAATTATTATAATATTATTATTATATTATATATATTATATATTTATTTATTATACATTTATATTATAAGTTCAATCTTGTGAAAACTGTTACAATTAAATTATTTTCAAATATATGAAACTTTACATATTTAAGGCACATGCAGTTTTCTAACACGCAAGAAAACGTATAAATCAACAAGGTCTAATAGCATTTTAATTTTCTTCTTTCAATGAGTAATCTTTTAGTCGACGAAGTAAACTTTTCTCGAATTCTAAATTTTGTAAAACCACGTATGGTAATGACAATTTGGCGAAAGAATAGTAGGCTAAGAGTAGTCTCGTAATTATTATGAGTTCACGAATAAGTCAGATGATTTCTATTGGTGTCTAATTCGTATCCAATGGGTTCAGGTGATTCTGACGTGTAACATTTATGCGTATTGCGCAAGTACACAGGTTAAGAGTATCAAAATCGCTCAGATCCCTCGATTTATCATGCCTGACCACATGCGAGAAAGGCGTAGGCTCCCGAGGTGTTTCTTAACCGGCGATGTTCGTGTATGCCCACGCAGCCCACGTTGAAACATTTTAGATTAGTGCCCCCAGATAACACGTGTACGCACTCAGGACCGTATATTACGAACGAGAAATTGGCAGGGATCTGAACTTCCTTTTATTCAAATCAATAGTCTCGAATTATGATTCTGAATATCAAACCTGATAATTTCGACTCGATAGCGATATTCGCGCTGAAACTAGTTTCAGAAAGGTTGAGCTGACTCGCATCTTAAATAATCTGTTACGATTCATTTTTTAAAATCGACTCGAGCTTATTTTTCGTAACAAATAGACAGGTAGATCGATGCATTTTCTGTTTCTCCGTGGGCTGTTCGCGTTGCTATCGCTAGGACATCGTTCCTTTGTCCGTTTCCTTTCGTTTCTTCGCAAAGATCGTTTCATATTTAAGAAAGTATATACATCTATTATGAAGTGCACGTGTTTTTAACTTCGTTAGGAAACTTTTTGCGAAGAAACTTTTGCAGTCGAATTGACAAGCACAATTTTTTTCAAGACAAGATTTTTTGGCAAGACAATTTATTTCCACGTGTTTCAACGACTTCTTAAAATTTTTTGGAACAAATAAAGGTTAAAATTAGTGGCACTGCATACTCTTAAACATAGTAGCTTTTAAAAATGGCCGTCCAGAGAGGTATTATCAGGAAATCCAGAATATCCCAGAAATTACGAAAGATAGTGAAAAATTGGTCTTATCAAAAGTTATTTGGTATAAAAGGGGACATAATGTGATATAAACAGTTTTCTTGTCGGTCGAGAAATGACAGAGATTTCAAAGTCGTGCTAGTTTTTTTAATTAGAATCATGTGTTTTTGTATAAATAGGGTGTCCCAAAATTATGTTACTTCTGGGAAATGCGGGGTTTCTGAAGTCATTTGAAGTAACTTTTACCTTAGCGAAAATACAATCCGCGGCTTTGTTTACGAGTTATTAACGAAAAACACTGACCAATGAGAGGCGCGCTCGATTGACGGTCGAGCCAATCAGCGAAACTGGGCTTCGACCGCTCGTTGTAGTAATCTTAGCTATCGCGATATAATAATAGAAATATGTAATCTTATGTAAAAGAAAAAAACATCGATGACCTTGTGATCTTGAAAAATATTAACTTTACAAAAAAAAACCGATTTCCACCACAGCATGTGCTTCTTCGAACTAAACAATTTGTTCTTTAAGCATTTTCGCGTATCATTACCGATAACGAAAATATCGCTTTGTAACAGTTACTGAGACACCCTATATGTTGAAATAATATTTCAAATAATGTCACCTTAAATGTGTCCATGTCTGCTTCAGATTAAAACAATTTAACGATACCATGCGTTTTTTCTTTGTACCGTCCTCTATTACTTATTTATTGTACAATAAAATTTGGTATTTGCTGTTAACTTCGTATCATCGCGTGCGGTCGAAAACTCATTCTGTTTTAATGTTGTTTACGATGGCAAGAAATTCAATCTCGACGGTACATATGGATTCAATTCATACGGTATAAAATACATTCGTTTGGAAATCGGTGTATAAATGTTCGAAACTCTTGAAAATTGTGGTATTGCTATAAGTTACTCTCCTCATTCTATTTGCGTTTCCCCATAAATCCTGTACAATTATTTCAAATTGCATCGTTCGATACAATCGGCAAAGTGGATGGTAGCGAAACAAGCACCACGAACCTTGCAACATTTATTAGTTTGTCTCGTTCGACATTTACAAGAGGAGTTGGTACCGCGCGGGTACCGGTAGAATACAGATAAGTCGATGGTAGGAACTGCATAGAATGCTTTTTGTCGGGCCCAAGGCCTCGGTGGAGATGTGAATGAATCTAGAACCTGTTCCCCTCTGCTTCTTCTTACGTTTATTCCGTCTTCTTTTAGAAGTCAGGCGCGAGCAATGAGCTCGTTGAAAGCTGCCTTAGAACCGGAACAGAGTTGAATAGGGTTTGTTAAATGAGTCTGAATATAATCTACTTCGTGTGCATTGTCCGACGCGTAACCCTTTTTTCGACAATGGACTCAACGCTGCAATCGTAACGATTCGTAGCGGTAATTATACGAGTGACCGAAGTCATATGCATCATATTCTTTGTTTTAGTATGTTAACCCTGCGCTGGGTGCAACTATATCAAATTGGTACTCGTCAAAATTTATTTCTACGGTTGTACTTTTATATTTTATTCGATAGAATCATAATCCTTGCTTCTTGATGTAACGAAAAAGTAATGTTTCATTGTGAAATAAAATGTTTTCAAAAGTGTTTTCCCTCATGCTGTAACAAATTCTGATAACTGTAAATTGTTACATGTGGCATGATTTTAGAACTCTGCACACACTTATGTTCTATTATGTTTCAAGTAGGCCACTTACATAATCATCATTACATTTGTTCGAAACAGATACAGCGTTTGCATATAATTTTTATAAATTCGTGATATTTCACAAAAAATCATTTTCACAAAAATGATTGATACATACACTCACGTCATGATAGATCCCAAATAAAGAGTACAAAAGAATGTATTTATTTAATCCTAGATGAGTATACATAAAGCTAATATATAAAATAAACAAGACATGAAAATTATTTGTTACAACATGAAATAAAAATAGAATGTTGCAGTCACTCATGGCACTATTACATTGTTCATGTTACCGAAGATGATATTCATTCTTATATCCTTATATTCTTATGTCCTTATATGCTCATATTATGTTCTTGTGTTCTTATGGCTTTATATTCTCATAAAAAAGAACTGTTCAATTTCTATAAATAGACTTTATTGGATAATATTTGTCATTATAATACCGATAGTTGTGTGAAACAGGATCAAAACTCGTCCTCCTTTTTTATATATCTAAATGACGGATGTAAATGCGTTGATAACTTACACTTCATTCATTTCCATTACACTCATTTTTAATAAAGCAGGATGTAAGATAACTCTTCCGTTTCCTGCGTTATTTACTATCATCCTTCATTCATTGTTAGTTTCATCGTTTTTTCTCATTATGCTACACGTATAGGCTAATTGAATGCAAAATCTTAGCTTCTAATCAAAAGCTTAGAATGTAAAATCATTTCAACCTTTCAACCTCCCACGCGAAATCGGACACTTCTCGGAATACTGTTCCAGATAGTAGTCAAGTTCCAATATGTTGTAGTTTTTAGCGATACATTTGTATTATAATTAATATACATATATCTTTCATGGCGGAATTGTGTTTATTGTTGTCCCCAATTATTTTGTTTCACTGTAACAAACATTCAAATAAAATACATCACTGTTTTCTCCATCTGTTCTGTTGATTGTTTCAATAGAGTATTATGTTGTCGGAGAGTGTCCAGACGATCTATCAATTATAACTTTAATTTAATTTTTATTCGAGATTCACATAGAATTCCTAAACAGCGTGGAATTTCCGCCATCCTGCATATTTAGCAGAACGTGACTAGTAATTTTTGATGATGCTTAAGTTTGGGGACCTCGCAGATCATCCGAAAATCTGGATAATCCGCTGTCTAAAATATTCATTTATAGACGTAGCAGTACGAACATCTACATAATCTTGTTGCAAGATACAGCGGTATGCATAATAATATACTCAGAATAACTTTTACATTGTTACCGATATCCAAACGAAAACTTAGCTAAATATCGTGTTTGATTATTTCTATTCTCTATTATTTCTAATAACAGTAATATACAAATATAATGTTTTATTAAGTTATTTTCGAATATATAGGGTGTTTCAGTTAATAGAGGCCTCCTTCGGTGCTGTGAATAATTATAAACTCAAAGTAATTTGAGTTGAATTTTTTGGAGATGTTAGGGAGACTAGTTTACTGTACAATGACTAAAATACTTTCTTTTTAATTTTGCTATTATGACAGGAAAGATAGAAAACTCGCGTTTTTTAATTTTTTTATCTGAGCCTATAACGAAACTTGAGAAAAAATGCGTGTTGTAGGTCCCGGTAACCTTAGATGCATGCTGAAAATTTTATCAAAATCGATTAACGCAGAATCAAGCTACAGGCGTTGAAAGATGCCAAAATTTTTAAATTTCTCACAGCTTTTGCCGGAAAGGAAAGAAGAACTGTGATTTCCGTTACCTTTGACGGGTTTTAACTCATAACAACGTCAACCGATTTCGATATGCATATAAATAAGTATGCATATACAAAATTCATTTTTCAAATTTTCATTCTAGGCTTACCAAAAAAGTTAAAACCTAGAGTTTTATATTTTTTTGTCATTTTTTATATTATCTTTTATTTTATTTTATTTTATATTATATTGTCCGTCTACGTTCACAAGAATACAAATTATTTTATCCAGTTTAACACGTTGACTGCCACGCGTATTTACAACAAAATCTCCTACAGGCCACCCGTGCCGCTATAGGAAGCGTGCGCTGTTAATTCATATCTGTTTCTGTTCCTGCATGAACAGTTGGAATCTTTGCCGTGTACCGAATGGTATAACTTAAAATCTCTGCCCTTATGTTTTTTCAATAATGAAAAGAGATCGGATTGCCCGGAAGGAGAAGCATAAATAAAATTACATCGTCAGATTCTGATTTGGATACTGATAAATATAATCTTAGTGATAATGAATGTTACGAAGATACTATTGACGAGATTTTACGAGAATTGGTCATGGAAGAAGAAAGAAATATTGATGATACCGAGGAAGCTACAGTTCAAACAAAAGATACGAAATGGACCGATCAGAGGTACGAGCATATCTGAAAAAACAAACAACTTTTTGTCCAAGCTGTCCTGATCAACCTCAACTTTGCAGAGAATGTTTTAATGTTATACACTGCAAATATTTTCGGAAATCCTTTGTAAGTAGTCAAATCAGCGTCAGCCGAATTACGGGTGACGTGGCCCGATGAGAACTTTTGCTGTCACCCGAATACGGGTGACGCGGCAGTCAACGTGTTAAAGGAAATTATTGCGTTTTAGAAGGTGTACGAATACGTTAGTCTATCGCTGTATGCCGATAAAAATCATTTTGCTCAGCTAGAATCGCGTTTTAGACCATCGGGGATAGGCTCGTTCGCAAGGAATCTTTCGAAGTAAGCTGAAGGTAAAACGAAAAAATGAATACTTCGCGAAGGGCGCGAATGATTTACTCCACCCTGGTTCCCATCGAGCGAAATGCTATTCGCGGCGAATACATACCTACCTACTACAGCTTTACCTATTCTGCCTTCTACCTACAGTCGCTACAGTCCTTACAGTCTACTGGCCCTCGACGTTTCTCTCCCCTTTGCCCACGTGCATTCGCTCCGTGCCGCGCGTAGGCAGCAACAGCAACAGCAACGCTGCCCTGCCTCGTCGCTCGCCGCTCTACGGCTCGCCGCGACGCTCACCTCGCCAGTTTCGACAGAGTCGTGCCGGTGTGCGCATCTGCGACCCGATATTTCGTTCATTACGTCGCGTTACGGATTCACACGGTATCGTGCTTGCATCTCGTCGATCGGTGTCGAAATATTTTTGAATAGTGAAGGCTCGTCGTCAAAGGATTTCATTCCCTGTGGAGTTCCGTCTAGTGCGATTCACGCGTGCCGAATAAATCGTTCATTGGTTTAGCATGCATTGATCTGTGGAGTTTCTTCTAGTCAGAGGTGAGTGAACTTCTTGTTTTTTATTGACAAACACAACCGCCTTCCAAGAGTTACAGCTTTATATCGTGCCGATGGTTCTCGCCAATTATCGACATCTCTGTTGTTTCTTTCAATTTGCAGTTGGGGAACTATTTTTATTTAGAATTATCGTTCGGTTGTTCATTTTATGCAACATGAAACGCACATGGTAAGATTAGTGTGATACGATCGAAAATTATGGTTACCGATATCGTTCGATAATGTGCGTGTATGTAAATTACAATAATATCAGATTTTGTGATTTTGTTGTCAAAGGACGAGAAGGATAGCGCATTTCGACTTTCGTACGATATGATAAATAATATATAATAATATTCAATTTCAATTGAACCTTCGAAATACTCTGGTAGAAAAAAATTGTTCGAGTACCGGGGAATTTTGTAAGATGAATCATGATATACCCTAATAGACAGATATTTCCCGAGTGAGATATATTGTCTACAAATACATATATGTAGCGACAAAAAACGCAACAGTTTACTGGCAGAAAAATGTTGATTTCTTAATATCGTTATTTCAAAATTAAAATGTAATGTAGAAAATAATGAAAATGCAGAATTTGATTTAATTAAATACATATAATATTGAAAGTAAGAGTTACAGAAAGATAAACTGTATCTTAAAATACAAATAATTTTTCATATTATTTTATCGTATTATTTCAATTTGTATATCTTCAGATCAGAATTTCACGAGTAATCCGGGTATCCGAGTATCTCATAAGTAAGCGCTCTGATTCATGCACCCTCATAAAGCATCTTGAAAAATGTTTCGGTCGCGTTCATTGGTGACTGAATACTCTACACTATTCTCATAGTTCGATTTATTATCGATTAATTATAGCATTGCTAACGTTCTATTTACGATCTTTTCCGATTTCTTTCAGAAATTCTTCCTTTGCCCAATCTAATTATGAATACCATGAATATATATACAGTGTTACCGCCTACCATTGACATTTCAAGAGAAAAATTATCTTAAAAAGCTGCCTCTGCATAACAGTTAAATTGTTAAAATTCGAAGTTTGTTTTGAGAAAGGGAGAAGCCTAAACTGCTGCAAAGTTGCACATGAAATTGCCGTGGAAATCGTCCGGAAATGAACTCAAAAATGCCGCTCTTTATTTTGAGATTTATGGACCTGTTCGTCGAGCTCTAAACTTTGGCTACCGCTGTTGTGCTAAGAGAAGCTTTAAATAGCAACCGTCATGCTTTTGTCAACCTGTGACCAATTAGGATAATATTCGTGTAACGCCGCGTCATCGTTTTCTTCTTTTTCGGCAATTGAAACCTGCTCTGGCTCACCGTTTCTCATTTTGCAGCTTTGGCTCGATATTGTTTATAACATGGCTTCCCTTGGTCGCTGAAATTTCGATTTCTGTGTGCGGATGGCACTTCGACTAGCGAAATCGAAGAGCGTCGATTGTTTACATGATGTCGAATGTCGCGAGACGGTTAGCCTTGGAGCATCAAAATAAAATTTCGGCGTCGTCGGACTCGTTCAGATCGAACACTACCTACTTAAATACCTCCTTACATGTGGCAATCTTACAATCAGTTCAGTCGCGGTTAATTCCCAGATACGTATCTCGTAAAAACGATGATAGAATTCAGGTTTACACTCCTTTCTTTTGCGAAAACTCGTTTAAAGTTACATTTGAATGTGTTTCTTGATTAGCAATGTTGGAAACTTATTCCAACGTTTAAATATTATTGTTTAATTATTTAAATTATATTGCTTAATTATTCAATTATTTATTATTTTTAATAATTATTATTTAAATATTATTGTTTACACATTTATTAAATTTGTATCATAATGAAAATTGTCATACTTGTCATATATTTTTTCAGTTAATGCCTTTTCAATTATTTTATAAAACTTGTCACAATATTTAACGTAATGTTTGCTCTCGAGTTCAATAGGATTTTAATTTTTAACAACAGTGGAAATTCTATTCAACTGTGATTAAAACTTTTTTACCCTAAAATTTCAATGACAGTAGATTGCGAATGTTTAGGCAAAATAAAATTGTTATGCATCATTTGCAACAGGAGTGCATTACATAGTTCATATTTCCTTCTAACAATTTTAATTATATGGAAATAGTGTGTGTGGAAAACAGAATCCGTAGTTCCATGATAAGTAAACAAAATTCCCTGAATTTTATGCAAATGCGACTGCAATTGTAGAACTCCGTTATCACGAGTAAAAAAAAATCTTTATAAACGTTCCTGTGCATAGGTATTTAGAAGTCATTGATTTCGTAAATACGCCTAATACGCGGGTATAAATTATGTAAATGCGTACTTCTTGTATCCGTGGATGCATTTCATATATTCGCGTCGTTCGTAATCGTAGTAGCTAGTGATAAATCATTGCTGAATTCCCATCCTTCGAATGAATACAAGGATTCGAGGAGCGGAAACAAATTTAAATTATTAGCCACTCATCCGGGGAATTATTCTTATAAATGATTTCGATGAAAGTGCTATTAATTCTTGTTCCGTGGAAATAAAATCAACGAAGATTTTATTTATTTCAATTTGGTGTATCAGAAGGGGGAGGGGGGGGGTGGTCAACAAACAATAAAAAATGAAGAAAATTCCTAACGAATTGTGATAAATAGACTGTGGATTTTTTTTGCAAAATAAAAATTGTCTGCATTCAATTGGGGAAAATAGAAATTAACTAACAAGTTCATTGTTTGTTTAGTTGTTTTTATAGATTAAAAATAATACATACATTGACATTTGACATGTTCGAATTCTTTCAAGATTTGCGGATCTTACCCATTTATGGCACATGCGGATTTTTTAAATGTATTAAACCTATAAATTAACAGTCTAATAGAATTTTTCTTTTTTTTACAATGAGTGATCTTATTGTAATCTCAATTACTATAATAATCTAAATTACTAACTAATAAAGTGATCTCATTTTCTTTCATTCTAACGTTTGTAAAATGAAATGTGAAAATAAAAATTTACATACAGATCCGTGGTCTAATGATATCGAACCGACAGTGTGGTGCAATTGGATGCTCGTGGATGCAATTCAGCGAGCCGATAAAAGTTCTATGCTATTCAAAATGTGTACACCAGCCACGTGATCGGTAAATATCTTCTTAAATTACACCGTACAACCGTTGCAGTTCTAATACACTCTAGATTTGGGATTCTACCTGGGCGATGTCAGGTAAGAATTTCTTTCCTGAAATGGATTTAGCAAGGAAAAATTCTTGTTCGCCTAAGCAAACGGTGTCAGGGTTTCTCAAATAAATATTTTCCTTTGAATAAAAAGAGAAAACGCTAGAGAACATATAATATATTTTTTCTAATTTATTATAAGATTCCTTATTATTAGATCGTGGTATGAAATTTCAGATTATTATTCAGATGTTGAACAGATTTCTGCAAACTATTTGCTGTTAGGGTTTCGATGAAAAATTCCAGTTTAAAAAAAACCGCAAAAAATTCCTTGCAATTTGTAACGGATAAGAAAAGCCGACATTTCATACTACCAGAGTTGAGCATCATTTAAATAATTATTTAAATACAAAATTATTTGTTATTTGGAAGTTTAAGCAGAAGATAAAAACAATTATTTATCATTTAATTGCTTGTTATTTATTCGGCACAACGCCTTATTGCAACAAATGAATAATATGAAATATAATAATATATTATAAGCTTAACCTAAGTAATCAAAATAATTCCTAGAATGAATTGAAACAATCAAACGTATATTCGTTGCAAGTTTCATATTATAAAAATTTATTTTAAGGTATAAGAAGAGTAAATGAATAACTTAATTTAAAATTAGTCGATGTTAATCTTAAATAAGACCTTGTATAAATAGTCTTAAGAAATCTAATGCAATGTATATTTATAAAATATTAATTCATTTGTGTTGGTATAACCAACTTTAGGAGTAATCCTGGCAGAGAGACATTAATATTGTTATTGCATAAGCATTACTTCACATGATGGCCATTTGTTTCTTACGAAATTAAGTTATGTGTTTTATCCACCTAATTAGCATTAACCGCAACACTGTGCAACGTGTTAAGCACACGTCATAGTCAGGAAATAATGGTCTTCGGTCGCTCTGAGCGATATCATTGAGTTCACGAGCAGGAACCGCAAGTTTCTCAGTAATAATAAATGGAAATTAATATTTATTACACAATAAACGAAAAAAAGAAACGAAAATTACGTATTACTTTCTTTTCACCTAAATTCGAATAAAAAATAACATTTTATTTGCAAGTAAGAAATATTAATTAAATTATTTGTGAAATTATTTAAATGGCTTTTTAATTAAGTAGAAAATTAAATTATTATTTGCAAATGCAATATTAATTTAATTTCTAATTTGTTATTTATTATTTGCAATAAAATTTGCCCAACTCTACACATTACATAAATTAATATTTCTAAATTTTTATTATTATTCTCTGTATCCTTTTTTTATTATACTTTCATGTTAATTCAGTTTCACTGCTGTGATGCAAATAATAATAGTCTTTTAGGAAAGGAGAACGTTATATTTTACAGTACTAAAATCTTTTGGTTGGTTTCAATCTCTTATCCGACTTCTTATTATCCCGATCGATTCCTTTTCAAATATTAGTCGATCAGCGCCTTATACGACGAACAATGAGTAGCAATTTGTATCTACAAAAATGGTGAACAACCGTTTAATGGACGGTCTTTGCTTGCAGCTAAAAGATTGTCTCATACGTTTCGAGCGCAAATGGATACGACAGTAACGATAATTGCATTGTCCGACTGTTGATCTTATTGTTGGGATGCTAACTCCGATAACACGCGATCCTATTGCGCGAACATTAACGACAAGCCAACCCTGAGTTCATCCAATCGTGGATGCAGCTTTCAGACTGACGATGTCCGTTTACGTGGGCCGTGCGCATTGTTCAACGCGTTTTCTCGTATTTATTCTGATTAGTACATTCTACACGAATCGGATGAACCAACGACGATGTTTGGTTTTTCAGTAGAAAAAAGTAGCCGCCATTGTGAGTGAAGGAATATGATTTTATTAAGCTTGATATGGTAACTGCATTCGTGTTTGCTGGCAATCTATGTAATGTGTATTTTCGCATGCGTATCTATAAAGCACATGTTTCGTAAATACATATTACACAGCTAGTAACTGGAACGAGGTGCAACCCTGGTTGCTACAGTGGTGTGAGATAATTATAGACCCAAAGTAACTTCTACACATTTAGTGATATTTAATCAAAAACTTATCATCGATATATCATATTTATATATTTCTATTTTCTATTATTTCTAATATAGAAGTATACAAATGTAGCTATTTTTCTTGAGTTTCGTTTAAATATTTCTAAAAAATGTAGAAGTTACTTTGAATTCATAATTATACATATTCACAGCACTGTAGATGATCTCCTTTATCTGAGTCGTCCTGTATATTTAAACGAAACTTAACAAAATATCATACTTGTATGTATATTTCTATATTAGAAATAATAGAAGATAAAAATACGCAAATAAGATATTTTGTTAGGTTTTCTCTCTCTCGTTTAGATGTCGGTACAATGTAAAAGTTACTTTGTATCTATAATTATTCACACCACTGTAAATTGTAGTACACATCGTCGCTTCTCCGCCACCTAATTGTCGATGATCTATCAACTGTTCCTTACGCAAATTATGGAAATAATCTCTAGTCCCTCAACTTCCACCATTTTGACAATCACTGGCACGTATTATACACGTGTCCTTTGGGGATTCTGTCCCCTCATTTAATTCAAACGTCGAAAAGCGTGTTGAAGGGTCTACCTAATCTGCCACTAACTTCCATTCATAACCCAGAAATATGTATGTGTGCGTTTTTAACGTCTTTTATAGTAAGCTAGAGATACGTGCAGCCCTTTCTACGGGGCTTCGTAAATGGTTACGGTACATTATGCAAATCGTAAACACGATTAAGCGTATCCTTCGAATTAAAACGAATTTTCAATCGATCGATCGTGTTAATGCATCACCACTTTTGCACGCCCGTTACACAGTGGGCTAAAATCGATAAAACGAGGACTTAATTCATATTATTGTTATTTATGCACTATTCATTATGAAATAAGCTATTTTATAGGTTTCTCGGCAGGTTGGTTCAAATTTAGTAATCATTTTCATGTAAAATAATTTCACATGCAATTTTAAATAATGATTAATAACAACAAATTTTTTACATAGAATTGATTGTGAGAATCGGATATGTTTTGATCTACGATCAAAAACTGCATCAAACTGAGTCCAGTGTGATGTATTCTATTATATAACTGTATAATTAATAGTAAATTGGTTATCAGAATCAGATTCTACAGATTGAAAAACTTCTAGAACCTAGTTTCTGTTTTAGTGTTAACAATATTTTAATGTACTTTTATTACTAGACTGCCGATTTTATACATTTATGGCAAAATTGGATAGTTATAATTTAAAATATTATAAAGATTAAGGGAATTTAAAAATCCTAATCTATTATTTTTAATACCTTTTTTAAATAACATTGTATTTTTTGTCATCGATTCATAGGTTTTCACACGCTTTTTTAATAAAAGTATTAGGTGTCTTGGATCGCAAATGAATTTTGTTGCGAACAAATTCAAGCAAATGGAACTGATTTTAATTTGAAGTTTAATATTTCTAAAAATAGCGTACATAACATGTGTTGTTTGTTAAAGCCTTTTTAAAATAGCGAAATATTTTACTCGTTTTAAAACTTTTATAATATTCGGATTGAATTTCAACAACAAATTGGTCTAATCAGCAGAATCTTTTGCTGATTCGAATTGTAAAACTTTCTAGATCTTACGCTTTGTATTTTCGACTTCTGACCTGTGGCTCGAACACTGTGCGTCACGTCGATGGGGAGGAGGAAGAGAACAGAACGTTACGGAACGAAACGGAACGGAACGGAGGTTGCACCAAGCAACCTGAGCTCACCTGGGTAGATTTGTCGATCGATGACGTCACCCTCGACGAAACAGGCACTCCTGTATGCATCTACCTGCGGCTATGTGCGCGTGTTCGATGCTCGCGAATAAAAAAAGGCTAAAACGGACTGGAAAGAAGAAGAGGCACGGCGAAGGCAGGCAATCGGCCAACGAACTCTCCCAGCTAGCTTGATACACCTCTTTCTCTTTCATCGTCTCTTTCTCTCGTTCTTACCGCATCCTCTCTGTCTTATACTATACCGCGACTCCTATATACGCTCCGTTCCCTTCTCTTCTGTTCTGTTCCGTTCCGTTCGCTCTGTTCCTCCTTTTTCTGTCCCGCGTCTTTCTTTGCCCGACCTTCTTCCCTAGCGACTTTTCTTCTGCCTGCCCCATCTAATCTCGCAATCTCCATCTGACCTTGCTCCTTGCCGCAATCGTGAACGTGTGTGTCATCCGGGTCCTAGATAAGCCAGAGCAAATGAGAAGTTATCGCAGGTGCGCGGTTAGTTTATAAAAAGGAGCGACCAATCGCGGATGCGAGTGGGCGTGTGCCGGCTTTTAAGACTACCGGATTATTTGGGGAACGAGATTTGTTCCGTTTTCTAAAGCCGACCTTTTTGAAGACGAATTCTTTAACCCGAGAAAGATAACCTACGTCGCAGAGGCGCCTGCGAAATAAACAACTGACTGCACCGTTTTCATAGAGGGCTAGTGATTTAAGTTTAAAATTACTTAAAATATAAAAAAATATAATATAAATGCATTTTATTTTTACAATAATGCCAAACCTTTAGAATGACTAGATTAACTTAAATAAATATCCATTGTTAGTATAAAATTGACGCCTTAGAAAAGCATGCGCCTCTGAAGCGTATGGTTATCTTTTACGTACGTTGTCATATGGTTATCTTTCTAGGGTTAAAGGAAAATTCGCGACTTGAATTTTTAATTGGATAGAATTTTACGGGACTTACGCAGATTAGAAATAAGTTCCTGCGATTTTAATTTCGATTGAAATTTCCCGCATAATACGTGCCTAACGGTTATGTCTTTCACATTATTCAATAGCTTTGGCTTTCTCTTGTTGTACGATTGTTTACTCATTCGTTTCGTGTAAGTAATAAAGTTTTGAAAACTGTGGAGCGTCAAATTAGCAAGAACAATTATCACTTTATAGTTATCAAAAAATGAATCACTTTATTAGTCACGCGGAATGAATAAGTAAACAATCACGCAATAGGGAAAAAACCACAGCTATCGAATAACTGTTAGGCACTTATGATGCGGGAAATCTAGATAAACTCGATAGAAAGAACGAGCGATTTCAGTACTGTATCAGCAACTGAGTATCCGTTATGTTATTTATATTGATTTACGATTTCAAAATCAAACTGTATGAAAAGATTTTGTCAAGTATTCGAGCTTGGATTTATCTAATGCAGTTGAAAACGCTGCGAAAATGTTTTCCCTAACGTAGCTACAAATAACCTTCGCAGATAGGGTCGACAAAATTGATAATGAAATAAAGAAGCAAATAAATACGATCGATTTTCTTGACATTTCGATTGATGTTAAGTAAAACGCGCGTGTATGTGCTACCGGCAACGGCACTAGTTTTATCAGACGTCTTTCAAAATTTTAATTAAAAATTATTTTATAAGTTTTATCACTTTTCCTACAACGGTAATAAAATTGTTTTGGTAGAAATAGATATATAGAAAAGATCGGTAGAAATAGTGTTGAAGAAGTGAATTTACTAGCATAACTTGAAAAATATTGACTCATTAATCTGTGGATGATTAAGCATCAAGAGTTAGATATTGAATGAAATTGTATTAATAGCGAAAGTTTAAATTGTTACAGTTTCGTTCCATAAATTGATTTTGTTTATCAGAGTAATTGAAACGAGATATAGTAGTAAATTAATTAAATTCTGGGAGAAGCAATACCATTATGGTAAACACCAGCGAAAGATACATTTCGAAAATATTGAAAACGATGTCTCGCTATTAACTTTCCTCTGGTGCTGTAATGCATGCTCTTTTTATCCGTTGAATCGCGGTCGCGCGCTTCTCATGTAATTAACGAAGATACTAATTGTGTAGTTCTACAACACTGCTGGTACATGTTAACATTGTTATTATGCTGTTTTTGTGAGCGAATACTAGTGATTCCGTTTCTTTGATTGATGCGTTGCTGTTTCTTTTTCGTACGAATCGGTTAACTTTTTCCTGTTACCATTTTGATGCAATCTTTTGCGCTGTTTTTCCGAAGATATTAACGCTGCCAGTGATTGAAATTTCCTCGTAAAGTACGACGTGATTTGGGTACAATAAAACTTTCATTCGATAAGTATGTATTTTTCGTGCGAGAAAATTTTAGAGTTCGAAGAAAGCGTTTCCCCGATATTAGAAAACTTATTTACTAAAAAATCATATTTTCATATATGGTAACCTTTGCGTGGAAATTCAATTGAAAAAGATAAGTACAAGGACCACCAAGATAAGTACGGTCCATTTGGACCCTCTGCATAAATCAAAGTTGTGCATAATTATTATATGTACAATTAAATTACTCAAGGAATTATAATTACAAAGTAATTCAATCACATCGTAATTCGTAATTAATATAATTGAATTACACACTTACTATTAAGTCATTGAAGTATAAAATAATAAAGTATTTTATAGTAAAATTGTAAAGTATGTATTTCATATTTAACGACCAAATACTAAGTAATTAAAGTATGTTCATTACGAATTACGATGTAATTGAATTAAAACTACGAAAATATGCAGAAGTGGCAAAGAATAAGTGTACGAATGAAAAACATAAAAGACTGTACTTCGATGGCATCGTAAATGCGAATTAATTTCTTGTACACCGCTAATTCTTCGAATTCTTGTCTTTGAATTTCAAAATATTTTTTGCTGCAGCAACACGTGCCACTCGAGGCAACGACCGGGGATAAGAATAGGCGATACAGTCATTATAAAACCTTCTGAGAAGTCGAGTAGTGTTTTACTGGTCATTTTCGAATACATGGCAATTTTTTAGTCGTCGGTAGTTATACAAGAGTTGTTAAACCAATCCCTGATATTGTCGTTCCACTTGTATTTTAGCCTAACTTGTTAATTATCTTTTGGAAATCGTTTCGTTATTCCAGAAGAATGAATTTTAGAATTATATATACCTATGTATACTATCGTAGCAAATGTATGCAGATTCATTTGTCTGAATGGAAATAGACTAGTTTTTATGGAATATCTATACTATCGTCCTTACTCTCTATTAGATCCTTGACATGAATTTCTTAGAAATAGCGTACTATATCTTTCAATTGATACTATGCTTCTTACACAACACTGTCTTCGATATGTTATGCGTTATTCTTTCATTGAATTATCCGAAATTAGAGAATTAGCATTTAAGTTCTAAATAACATACCGTCTATAAATATGTTTATAGACAGTGTCAACTGTATGTATAATTTATATGTATGCATATTTCTTGATCATAGTTAAAAATAAGTACTGGTAAAAATTAACACGTTAAATGCCACGCCGGTTTTACAGAAATTGCCCGTGGCGCCACGATGAATTTTCTTTTATGCGATACATATAATGTTGAAATATTATCTGCAATAAATAAGTTACAGGGTATAACCATGTTCGACATGTTAATTGCGACAGGGGTCACTGTCTGAATTGACGATGGTAATAATACAAAATTTTAACAAGGAGGTGAGTGTGTCTGTTAGTAATTTTTCGAGTCAATGGAAGGAACGTTCACCTCGATGGTTCTGGGAGTAAATCCTCTTACTAAAAGGCACCCCGCTGCCTTCCCAATCCGTGGCCAGATCCTTCGAGAAAACTATTCTTGTTCTTTGACCTAAGGTCGCTTGCCGTACTTAAAGATTCCTAACTTTCTAAACGTGTGACAACAAATGTTGTCAACGAAGATCCGTGAAGTACCAGCATAATTTCAAAATGCCCAACATTTTCTAGGGTTCGTCCGTCGACAGGAATTACAGTCTTAAGAGGCTAGGCGAACCCATGACCTTAACACAACTTAACTGAAAGCAAAATAGCGTCAGGCGATTTGTCTTTGGTTCCTTTAAAAAATGAGCTGTCGCTAATATGTCAATCGAGTAATCGAATGATGATGAATAAAAAGCGAGGTGCGATTGCAATCGTTATGTGTCAAAATATTGTGTGTTCTGACTTTCTTCAAGACGAATTGCTTTTTTTCAAGTTTGAAATAGCAGGAAAAGCAAAGGAATTCCCTTTGGCTTGGCGTGACAATGCCCGTACTACTTCAACGAACGGTTTGTACGTAATAAAAAGCCCCGTCTTTTAGGTTTACAATTTCTTAGAGTTAGAACCGTCTTCTTTCCGGCAATAAAATAGTCGCTGCACTTACGCACAACAGAGTACTTGCACACCTTATCGGCAGCATATTTTCGGTTTATAGCAGGCTCGCCAGCTCGCACCGCCTCGGTCATCCGCTTGGGATTTCCCGCTACCTGCGGCACTGCGCGCTACGTGATTTTTTACTTCCCTTTCCATCTTGCTACTAGCCAATCAATTGCTAGTTCTCTGTTTTCGACTATTATAAAAACACAAAAACAATTCTCCTTTTTTGCTAATCTGCTTCAGTCTGTCTCTCAGTTTGCTCGAATAGACTCCAGCCCACGCTAGCCTTCTAGTCTGCCAGTCTATCTTAGCCTTTCAACATTATACCATCGAGTTTAGTTTATTTTAATAGTGCTTCAAATTCAGTCTTCAAGGCGGAGGCTTGCAAAAATCCCTCGCAATTCCCTCCAATTATCGCACAACATGTTAACAGAAGTGGACAATTTGGGAACAGGAGACTCGATTATTCGAGCCTCGCGGGTCGTTTTTCTAGTCACTGATTGCCAACAATTATAAAAACGAGCCGCGAGGCTCGAATGATCGTATCTCCTGTTCCCAAATTGTCCATTTCTGCTTACAGTAATTTCTCTTTAATTTGCGCTCAGATTGCGCACAAAAATGGACAATTCGGGGAAAGGAGATTCGATTATTCGAGCCTTACGGCTTGTTTTTATAGCTACCGACTGTTAACAACTTTAAAAACAAGGCGCAAGGCTCGAATAATCGTATCTCCTGTTCCCAAATTGTCCATTTCTGTTTACAGTAATTTCTCTTTAATTTGCGCTCAGATTGCGCACAAAAATGGACAATTCGGGGAAAGGAGATTCGATTATTCGAGCCTTGCGGCTTGTTTTTATAGCTACCGATTGTTAACAACTTTAAAAACAAGGCGCAAGGATCGAATAATCGTATCTCTTTTTTCCAAATTGTCCATTTTTGTGCGCAATCTGAGCGCGAATTAAGGAGAAATTACTGTACACGTTGAGTGACAATTGGAGGGAATTTACTATATTTTGGTATCGAGTGCACACGCGAATCACTTACATTGTGCGTGAAATTGGTACAGGGATTTGTGTTAACATTTTAATTTTGTATTTAATAAATTGATAAATTGTTATCATCAACATTATTATGAATATTTACGTGGAGGGAAATACGTATAACGACAAAAATCATTCTGCTCGGTTAGAATCGCGTTTTTGGCGACTGTGCGTCCGTTTCTTGAATTTTCGATATTATCGTTTGCCTAAAGAAGTTATTAGAGCGCAATACACTGTTCATTGGGAATTCTGGCACAGGTACCGGAGGCCATAAGATCCCACAGATATAATAGCGCGCCTAGTTAAGTATAATGCGTGCCATTTCAGATAGAAGTAACGTACCAGAACCGCTCCGTTTATCGTTTCTCCTTGTGAGCATACTTAATGCGTCTCCGTAATTGCGCTTCCACAAAGTAATCGTTAGCGCGAGACGGCATAATTACCGGCAACCCCAGGGCAAACTCCACTACGCGAGGGCAAACAATCGTACTCGTGCATCAACTACTAGTTCCAGAGCACGTGTCGCACCTTACGAATTACTTTTCTTTTTTGTAAATGAAATTATGTCTTCGCGCACGTGCGTGTCTCTCGGGCAACCACTTTTCTTTGCTCAACGACTGATACGGTGAATAAATTAAGTGCGGAAGGGACGTTCTGAACCTTCCCCTCGCGTCCCCGTTCCCGTTCACGTTCATATTCATGTTTGCGTTCGCGCAAGTGTATTTTTATTACGTTAGCAAATATACAGGGTGTCCCACTAACTCGTGTCCAGGTATTGACAATGAGGAAAATTTGATTTACATCACTCATATAATGGGGCTATGACGGCCATCAAATAAAGGGCGTAGAAAGGTATGTTATCTAATTCCAGATATACCATATATTGTATTTTATTTTTAGCTAGTGTATAAAATAATAAAAACATAGAAAATTACATGTTTTTTTTACAAAATAGAAACATAATATTAGGGTCAATTGTGAAGGGTCTCGTGAAGAAAATTTAAAGTCTTTAGACGAAACAATTATTTTCTCATAGCAAAGTTATTTACCACAATATTCTAATAAACATTGCAGAGGCCTTTTGAATTTAATTTTGCATCAAGTATACAACACAATAATTTTGAATTTAATTTTGTATCAAATATGTATATAATAGTTTACTCTAAAAATGATAGGGTACATAAATAACTTATTTTCTTAATCATTTTTACTAACGATACAAATTGTTTCTGTACAATACTAAATTGCTACTTCAGTACGTAATAGCGTTCGTTTGAGTAACGCGTAAATACATTAGTTTACGATCTGGCTTGAAGCGCGTATACGTTTGTGTTGGGAACTTGCTTCGTTAAACCATAACACAATACCGTGGTGGAAGATAGGTTAACGATTCCAAGTGGGATATAATTAGTGTAACGTTACATTGTAATAGCCAACTCGTGGCACATTTGATCCTTCGTATTTTTAAAAACGATAAAGCAAGATTAATTACTGCTATAATTAACAGATCCGATGCTTGGTATGCTTTAATATTTTAAGCGAAACTACTAGAAACGATTGCGTTATAATGAAATTTTTAAAAACAGTCCATCAGCATCCTAACAATCATTACGTTAGTTGAAACATTTTATGCTTTCTGTTTTTTAATGTGATACTTTTATCGTAAATAAATATGCGGCCAGTTGATAGAAGATTATCAAGTTACATAAACAACGTAATGTCATCAAATCTTATTTTATAAAGTCAAGCTTCGTCGCAAGTGGATGATGATATGTGTAGAAATTGTTCAATATTTAAACAATATAGAATATGTATTGATTGGGAAAGAACTAAACGTGATGAAAACAGGAAATATCGCGTACCGTATCTACAACTAGGATTACAACTACTTCACTTAATTCTACAACTTGCAACGCTCCTCATTCGACGACACTCTCGAATACTCTCTGTCCACTCCAAACACGCTCCTTCGACACAATGCCTGCCTTTTCCAAAAACGTGACAATCGCATCCGCCGGCTCTCCGTCGCCAAGGGTTTTTTTCATCTGACCCGGCCTTCACCAACGTTTCTCTTTTAATACAATGTCTTAAAATTACGGTCTCCTAAGCCTAACACTCCTCCTCGTCCTAATCGTACTCACTAAATTACGATACTACATATGTTTATTATTATGGTAAATCTGCAGTTTAATGCAGATTGCAACCTAAAAAAGATTTTGTTTTTCTTTATTATTCTCTAAAAAGCTAGTCGAACTAACATCTCAGAAAGCTTCAATTCATTTGAACCAATCTAAAAAAAAGTTATTCTATTTAAAAAGCTGTCAACATACTTCCCACGACAAGTGTATAGTTATTGTTAGTGGGGGGGGGGGGGCAGTAGTCGGAATCGAGAAATTCAGTGACATTTTGCTAAAATATCAACTTTCGCTAAACGATATTTACTTAATTCACTTAATTTACCTAAAAGATTCGACAATATTTTAAGTATGGAATGCATAACACAATTAACGAAGTATAAAAACAGGCAAGAAAGTGCAATTTAACTATTCAAAATCTAGCAGTATAATTTCCTCATTCATCGTCAAAACATCAGAAACTTTACGCTTTCGCGTATGCAAACGTTTTCACTAATAACACAAAATATCAAACCGTCCCATAAAAGTAACCGACCGAATGATCTCAGGAAACTTTCCATGAGATAATAATACCATCGGCGATTTCTGTATTCTTTAATAGTAGAGAATTCAAATGCAGTAAAACTCCATTTATACGAACGAAATTTTCGTTAATGCATGGTTTTGTGAATCCTAGCTGACCGTATTCTCTTAACTAGTACTGAACGTCACTATAATTTTACGAAAGTCAATTATATGATGGACTTCTAGCTATTGCTATAATTCGAGGACTAAGTAAGACATATGATTAAATCCAATTACCTAAACGCGGACTCTAGTTATTTGAACGCAAAGTTGCAAGTAATGTGGCCAGTCAGTCAACTCCTGGAGTAACGGGTAGAGTAATGGAGCCAGTTGCTGTGGAGTAGCCAATTATCGTGCCTTCAATTTATTTTCAATCGTAGTTAACTTTATATTTATCGAGTAGAACATATTAAATCGTTTTTATTTAAATTCAATGAATTATTCATTTGTTAAAATTAAACGTGTGAAAGATCGCGGAAGTTCTTAGAACTTAAAATATCACTAAATTTATTTTAAGATTTTTTGCACTAAATTCGCGAAATTTTCTGTAAGGTGTATGGAAAAAGCTTAAAAAATATTGAATGAACGAAGATCAATATTCAGTAAAATAAATCGTTCTAGGTAAGATATCTCAATGTTAATTGTATTGATAAAATGTATTAAGATTACGAAAAAACAAAGCAGTGATCATTTATTTGAATTTTTGTCTTTAGCTTCAATTTCAGTAGTTTATTTACTGTGCCGCTTAACGCAGGATTGGCCCACATAATCTCAAATCTCAAATCATCTGTTATATTTTTAAACAGAGGAACTGTAAATTTGAAATTTTATTAATCCTTTGGCTACGGCAGACTTTGAAACGCACTAGCCCTACCATATGGTAGGAATTTATTTCTATAATCAAAACACCGAATTCCACTACATTAAAGCTATATTATTTATTTCTTTGTATTCTGCATTGAATTGTTAGTGTGCATACTAAAACTTTAACATTAACATTAAGTTTTTTGATCGATAAAATTTTCCGGGCGCCGTAGCGGCGCCGCTCGAGTGGACGTTTGAAATCGGCCGGGTGTCGAATTTTTTTTTCATTCTCTAAATACTGAAATAAGATTTGATATTTGATATTTATATCAATTAAATAAACTTTGAAATTTACGCGTAGGTTCTTAAAACAGTATCAATTAAATTCTAAAGTTGTTTTTCGTAGCGAAATTTTCTCAAGTCCGTCAACTGGGTAATACCAACAGTAATTGGCATCTCTATTCTATTATGTGAAGCATCTAGTTACTTGAACTATTTCTCTCCCTACGAGTTTACATAAGGTAACGGAGCAGGTTATTGTGGGATAACCAATTGCTGTGCCTTTAGTTTGTTTTCGGTCATAATTAACTTTATATTTATTGAATAAGACATATTACATTTGTTTATCCTTTTATTTTGTTTATGTTTGGATATTAAAGTTTAATACATCTTATTCGATAAATATAAAATGAATTATACCCGAAATAAATCGTATAATTGCCGGCTCCACTATTGTAAATAGAGTTTTACGGTAATGATACTTTTGGCAAATTCTGTTTTCTTTTTTAAGAGAATTGCAATAGTTGGTTACTTCTCCGCATGGCGTATACAACTTTCGTAAAGGTACGCGGACCAATCCATTGGCATCTTGACCGTGAAAGTTTCGCTGTTGTCGCGTGCTTGAGCGAATAATAAATAGGGTACATGTCCCAATTTCCACGTCCTCGGATTACAAACGTATAGAAGGAGGAAAGTTTTATACACAAATTGACGATGTATATTTTTTTTACTATGTTTACCTATCAACATGTGAGATTCAGGGAAAGGTGTCATTTTATATATAAAACTTCTCTTTTTTATACGTTTTTAAACCGAGGACACGGAAATTGGGACAGGAACGGAAACTGGAACATCTAATCTATCTCTTTGTGGGCGATCGACTTCGTTACGAAAAGGGCCTCGTCTTCCAGCGTGTGCCGCAGCCGCGCACACCTGACCAAGCGGTGTATACCTGTCCCCTTCGGTCATGGGAACCTGCCCTTCGGTAGCCCGTGGCTAGGGTTTCCAATGTTCCATGGAACAGATGTCGATTGTCCTTCCTCTTTGTCGTTCCTGCAGGCTACGCACACCTCGTGCACGTTTCCTACGATTCTCCCACGCTGAACTTATTGTACGATCCTCTTTTTTTCTTTCTCCGCTCTGCTGCATAGAGCTGCGTGCTAGTATTGAGAGACTCAAATTCAACGTACATCCCAATAATGCTCGCGTAGATTCACCGCTTTCAACGGTATTACTTTCAAGCTCGGGGTGATCGATGCTTGTTATGAAATCATACACTGCCTGAGCAAAATATAGTCTATTCTATGCATAGTAACGTTACAAGGAGTGAGCTAGGTCGCGCATGCATCGGCAGTTCCGTAAAGGGGTGTAATGAAAATGATTATTGTTTAAAGCGTTGTTTCTGTTAATTTATAATTCTTATATTTTAATAATGGTATTTTTGTTGTTAGTTAATATTGTTGTAGTTTGATCGATGATCAAGACAGTAACTTCGGAGTAGCTTCGCACGGTTCCGGCCACAGATTCGCTTTAAACAATGATCATTTTCATCGATGGACGTTGGGGGAAGTGATATTGGTACTATTATACAGGTACGACAACCACTTCCACCGCGATCAGTTGAGACTCAAAAAATATTCATTGTTAATTGTATAAAACGTTGACAATTCTTCGTAGTCAATTGAATATTAATATTCAAATATACTATAAGCAATATTTCTTATAGACAACAGCATTTTTAAGTATGAGAAATGCATTTTGTTGAGGATTTTGGAGGGCATGAAGAACCTCGCTTTTTCCTGACAGCTCTGCTTGCACGCAAGGCCAGACAGACAAAACTCTTAAAGTAAACATTGCACTGACTTGACTGGAGGTCCCTTGTTTCTCAATATACATATATCCCATTAACATTGAGTAATTATTGTTCAGAAAGTAACTTATTATTAGCTCACACGTAGAAGGGCCCGAAAATTTTGATTCGGCCTTAGTCTGAACAATTGGAAGCATAAAATATTATAAATACCGATATTGACATTCCAAATGTTTGTAGTTTCCATGTAATATCTTATTTTTGTTAAAAATTGCATGTTTTCACAAAAATTCGAATTTTTCGAAAGCTCTACAAAGCTCGCCTATTGAATATTGCAGAAATAAAAATCGTGTGAAATAATCGTATCTTCTCTTCCCTAGTATAATAAATTCTCCCTAATTGACACTAAGATCGTGCACAATCTGATTGGCTCGAATAATCGTGCCTCCTCTTCCCAAATTGTCCATTTTCGTGTGCAAGCTGAAGGCCAATGTAAGAGAAATTACTGTAAATCTAATTTACATCATTTTAGAATTTTATAAAGAAACCTAATCCTTTGAATGAAAAAAATAAAAATGAAAAATCTTTTTCCTATTTATTCTGTGTGTGCCATTCATAAACTTGGCAACAACATTAACAAGTTAACTTGTTTAATTACTATGATAAAAACAGACTATCCGGTGCTATGTGTCAACATTCTCGAAGAAATCACTGATCGAATGGAATAAATAAAAACAATACTTTAAAAAAAGTAACAGTACTTCATACAACGTTACGAGAAAAATGGAAAAATATTACTTTCAAGCATAAGAAAGTTAATTGCCTGATATAATTACATATTAACTGGTAAAGTCTTCAAATTAGACGTGATTAGAAATGCATAACAAAATAGTTACAAATCAAATGTAATTTTATTATAGGAAGATTCACAATTTTTGGGATAATTGTAATGTTCCGTTCATGATAGTTCTTCCCTACATATCTTTCTGGGACTCGTAGCCATTGGAGGTGATCCAGATTTCTCGGTTGGTAGAGGATACGCTTTCCTGTTGGTTCGATTACGAGATATTCTACTGTTACTTCGCACAAATAGATAAGAGTTCACACTAAGTGCGTTAATTCGTACAGTTCGAGTACGTCTCATCTACAATTTCCGCGATTCTCCCACGTTCAAGGAGAGAGAGGCATTGTTCGGTCGTCGAGTGCTCGGCGTTGAATGCGAAACAAGCGTATCCTGGTCCGTGAGTTTGCATAAATCCACCGGTTTCGTGGTATCCAGAAAAGGCTCGAACGGCCGAGCCCCTTGACGCGACGTCTTATGTTGGGTCCACACTCTGCTGGCTGCGAACAGCTCGCGAGCCGCGCTCGCTAGCCCGTGTGGGCACTTTCGTGAACAGCGAGCAATAAGCTCCTCGGCGAACAGGCGAATACTGTTCCCTCGAGAAGCTCGCGTGCTTGGAGTGCGTCGAGACGCGTTTGCAATAAATTAACGCGTTTTAACTAACCATGGATTCAAGGCGAACAAGCTTATATCTGTTCGTGAGCAGTTTGCAAGCTATTCGCAAGGTCCAACGCGGACACGCTGATGTTTTCGATGGTAAGCCCGCGAACTGTCTACGAGCAGTTCGCAGGTTACTCGCGAATTGCTCTTCCAGCGCAGTCCCAGCACAATGCGAACACGCCGAGGTGCTCGCGAACTTTTCGCTCCAGTGTGGACCCGGCATTAGGTACACTTCTACACGGCACGCACAGGTACGTCGAGCAGTTATTCGATATAAAGACGTCTCTACGGCTATCGCGGGACTACGAATGGCAGGGATAACCAACAGAATTTTCATCGTTGTAAATACGTTTGTATTCCGTATGATTTGTTTCGATGGTCGTCGCTTCTTTCTGGTTGCGACTCCTCCTAGACAATAATCTCCGGAACGTGAAAACAAATTAACAGCATCGAAAAGAACAGTTCGGAACGAATTACCTCAAATAGTTATTTCTTACTTATAAATTTGAAATAAAGGCTAGGTCTGCGTTCGAGTGTGATCCGCGTAACATCGTTGTCGTTTCGACGACACGACGCACGCGCGCTTCTCTTCAGGGTTCTCTGGATGCACATTCGCGATAGGACAAGCTAATTACGATGAACCCAAGGATAGCTTGTGCTTTATAGCCGTGGCACGATTCTCATTGGGGCGAATGATCACATTAGATTTGGTTCGTTTAAGACGGTATTTAGGGCTCCCGATGAAAATTCTCAGCAGTCGATTAGAGAATGTTCCCGATCCCGGCCATTGGTCTGTTACATTTTCGCTCCCCTTCCGAAAAAACATCGCGCATTCCTGGAATAAGAAACGTTGTGTTGTGCCTCGTTGGCATTCATTCAACGTTTCATAGTTCGCGTGAACTCCCCGCAAAAAGTACTAATTATCCTCGACTGTAACCAACGATTGCAGAAGCATTCAGATGCCGAGCGCGCTGCGGTTTCCTACTAACAAGCTTGCCTCTCTCGAAGCGATTCGATTTCTCTGAAACTTCGCATAGCTGCCGAGTAACCGGTATTAAGCAACATGCACGTATACTTCATTCTTCAATAACAAGACCAGTTTTATAGGCGACTCTTATCTACAATAGGATGCTTTATTTTTCGTCACGATAAGCCCACAGGCTGTGTATGTCACGCCCACTTTGTACGTGCAACCATTTCGGATCGACAAAACGCGATTCTGTAGAGAAGCGGGTATTACTTTTTAATAGTTTCATTGGCTGACGATTCTGCCTTATTCTCCTTTCTACTATTCCTTAAGAGAGTATTCTACAATAGTATCGGGTTTCTACGACAAATGTTCATTGTCCGAAGATCGAGAAGCAGCAAATAAATTTGACGCATCGCCGAATTACCAGCGAATAAATCAAATTTATGCGCTGGATAAGCGACTCCTTGACCGTTGCGGGATTTTGCACTTTCGTCGTCGTCAATTTTGCACGTTTTGCAGTCCAATTGGCAAGGTTTATTCGTACGTTATTTCAACGGCGTTTAAAAATCTTTTGGAAAAAAGCGACTCGATTCCGGCCATTCTGCTTTTCTGGAGTGAGAAAAAAACGTCAGATCTGTTTTTTGCGAGGTAGTGTTGCGTTTTCGTGCCTATAAAATATACACATTTTTTTGTTTTGGAACTCCGCAAGATGCCTATTTCGTTCGATTCGGTTTGCAATCTGGACCTCGCGTTCGACTCAATCTTCCAAAACAACGGGTTAAAAAAAGACAAGCATCGTCGCGTGTCAATCGACAGCGAGACGAAAGACGTGATCCGGGCCGAGCTGACACGATCTCGTACAAATCCGCTTTCTACGTGTCCTCCTGTCGAATTTGCTGTGGGCCATGGAAATCCTTTCGAAAAGAGATCCGCGGAGGACGGGAACACACGAAACCGCGAATGTGTGTCAGACGACGAGCCAGTTCGAGGACGCTCGAGACTTATAGTTTTACTTTCTACGGGGCGACGGTCGAAAGGAAGAGACTAAAAGCGCGAACGAGATGAAAATTAAAACGACAAAATAGAACCGCCGCGCCGACCGAAATACCATGGCGTGGCACCGATTCCATCGGTTAAACATAACCAATTCGATTTCAGGCAGCGGACCACGGCTCATTGGCGAACCTGCTCACGAGGTCCGAGTGCTCCTTAGCACATGATAGTACGTTTTCTAAAAAAATTAGACAAATTGCAATTTTCGAAGGACAGAAAAAGTATTCGTATCCCTTTTGAAACAATATAACATTTTTATAACTGGACTTCACTGGCTTGAATTTTTTTGAAGATGTTGGAAGGACTGGTTTACCCTTTTCTCCGCGGAAAAGTTTTTTATAGGTTTATCTAGAATTTTTTGTACCCATCGTTTAGGGGATACTGAAACGAATTCGGCAAGTTTTTGTTTATATTCCGAAAGAATGTAGATTTACTTATAGAAAACATTGAAAACACCGGAAAGAAAGGATTGACAAAAAATTTGGTAGAATGCTCTCCTTGAACCATGTTATTTTAGCTCAAAAGGTTTTCAATCGAACCATTAGCAACAGAATAAATTAAGCTGATCACGTTGTGTGGTCCACCCTGTATAATTATATCTAAATATCGGAAAATGATTGATGTCCATCATAAATGAGTTAAAAACGATGTTTATGCCAGGAGTGTCTGATTTTCCCCCACTTTGAATTTTACATTTTTCATAACATATTCGAATTGAGGAAACTTAAAAACATCGAAATTTTCATGAAAATCGTATGAGGTTATGGATTGCGGCCAACTTTTAGGGGAAAGGTAATATTATGATATGCCGTCTTACATACGTTGTACACAGCGTGCCACGACTGTTTGTTAACATTCGGTTTGCATATCGGGCAATAAACTGGAACCGGTTTCTTGAAATCAAAAAAGAAGATGATCTCATTTTCTACACTCGTTACCTCCACGCAGATTCGGGTTTCCGACTAATATGGACGAAGCATGATTCCGCTGTAGACGGTGGAATTATTGCTCGAACAGCCTAAAGAGATATCATTGAGCTCTTTATGCAACTATAAGGAGGCGGACCTTGACAAGTGTCGCCAGTTTCAGCATTGTGAACCCGTTAGTGAGTCACACCGAAGGGATTGGCGAGTGGAAGGTACTGGTTGAAAGGAAAATTTTATTTTGTCGCTTCGATCCTGTGTAATAGTGAATATTTGATTTCAACGTTGTCTCGGCGTGTTCGGTCGACTATTTTCTGATAGATTATATTACTCAAACATTGAACTACATCCTTTTCGGTGCCTGTTTAGAAATAGAATAAACTATGTGTCATTCTTGTGCTTCCATTAGTGATCTCTAAATAGGAATTCAAGCTGTATACGTAATCTTTTAAGTCAAAACTGTCTTCATATTTACGCTTAATGAAGTTACTTTATCGTTGAGATCTTGTGCGACGATAAAATAGATCTATGTTAAAATAAAGATTAATACCTGCTTCGTCTCCGTTAAAACAAAGTAAATGCACTTGCTATAAAACTGGTTTGTATTTTTATTGGATTCATTAATATCGTTTGCAATATGTAGAATTTGATTAACTCATAAACAAAATAAATAACCAACATTTGGGGTCAAAAATAGTTTCGCACTAAATGATCAGATGTGTGAAAAAGGAAAATTCAAAATTTGAGAAGAAGAAATCAAATTTTGAAGTTTCCTTTTTTTATATTCATATATATAAATCAGTTTGCTATCGCTTTAGGTAAAAACAAGTTTTTTTCTCACAAAATTGTCATGATTTCACAGCGAGTACGTATTCTCGACGCGAACATCCAATGGATTAAAAGCATAAAATAACATTCGTGTTTAGTAGATTTATATTAAAATCTTTGTCACGTTAAATTTTATACAGCAAAAGATTAAAAAATATTTAACGTTTTTTTTTACATGTTCACATCTTCACGATTTTCTTCATCGTGAGAAATAAGAAGAATAATATTTCTTCTCGCTTCCTATTTAAACAATAAACACTATGTATCTGCATATACATTTTCCAAAAGAAACATGGATCAACGTGCGAGTTGTTGCTAAATCTATCTAAAGCATAAATAATATATTCGAGAGTGAATAATCGTCAAATGAGATGTTAACAATCCCTCGAATATACGAGTCATGACCAGCCTTACAACTTCTCAATCTGAAAATGGAGGAGCTAAAGGTTAAATGAAGTATTACTTCAAGCTATGCACGCTTCTGTCAAATACAACGATTAACCCCTAGCCATAGGATTTTGCGCGATCTGTCACAACTGCCTACACTTAATTAAATTCGAAACTTTTAATTATAACTATATCGTAATTGTTGAGAGAGGAAGATGTTAAGTCTGTGCATCGAATATCGAAACAGGTTAACTCTTTGCAATCAAAGTCTGGAGCTACAATATACGATTGTAAGGATTATATAGAAATGATTATGAAATACACGTAGTTAAATATTAAATAATATTTATTAGGTTCTAGGGAATGATTAATTGATCATACGTTTTCCATTGAGCGAGGGAAAAGTGTAATTACAATCAATGCAGAACAAGCGTTCTGAAAAAATCCGACAACTTAAAGATAACGCCGAAGTAGTAAAATTTTCAAGCAACAATTTTTTTTTAAATATGAGTAACTCTTAGTAACTCTTCTAATACCACAACGTTTTATTTACTAATGGAAGTTAAAGCCAGCAAATTTATTCTTAAAAAATAACGTGAGTGCGGAAGAAAAAGTGAGTGCTGATTAGAAAATATAAGTATAAAAAAAAAATCTCGGAAACACGTTCACCTAATAGACATATGTGACAAAAACAGTTGCATGCGAAACTTGAAACGAGATATACAATAAATTCTACCTAATTGACTCCTCGCTTGTACATAAAAATGGGCAATTTGTGAAGAGGAGATACGATTATTCGAGCCTTGCGGCTCTTTTTTATAGTTATCGCAAGGCTCGAATAAACGTATCTTCTCTTCCTAAATTGTCCATTTGATCGTTGACAGTTGTAACACTTTGATTTTACAACACAATTACACATAAACTATTGTATTTACAACGTCAATTATTGTACGTATCTCTCACCTACTTATCTGAGATTATTCAGTTACAGCGGTTTTGCTGTGCATTAAGGAATATCCAAGTTATTAATAAAATATGGAAAGCGAGTAAAATGCTACAACCGAACCTGACCCTGGGTCGGTTGTAACACGGCATGGCATTTCTTATGTGCCCAATCATTACAGCCACAACATTGAAGCAATTTTTCATTTTTGCTTGTGTTATAAGGTTCCTAGCCTTATCTTCGTATGCTTTTATATCCGTGGTTCCTTTATTAGTTTTTCTAATTTTTGTACGAGGCACTCTAAAACTTTAATTATGATATTAAATTATAGAGCAATTTTTAATTTATTAGTTAACGTAATAAATATAGATACTTATTTAAATTATAAGAAGAAGAGAATTAGCAGTAGAAATCGCATACAATCGACTCGACTGTCGGTGTTACAGTCGTCGCCAATCGCACTTTCAAACTTTAATTATAAATTGTTATCTATATTGTGCTGATTAATGCAAAATAACTATGAGTATTTCTGTAAGATATATAAAATTAGAGATTTAAAACAAGAAGGGGAAGAATATATTTGTTGAAAAAGCACTTATTATCACGATTTTAAAGCAGTAAGGAAAGTTAGCTTTTAGATACCGAATATGTAGCTATTTTCTTTCTAGATGGATGTGTTTAAAATGTCATTTTACATTATGTATCTGAACCGCGCAATAATATCTATCATATATTTTGAGACATTTGACGTATTACAATTGTCAGCGGTCTCCCCTATGCATAAAATAAAATGGTATTCTATATTTGGCGGCTTTTTTGTATCGATAGTCGCACTCTATTCTACTTGGTATCTAGTCAGATGTGCGCTTAGAGGTGCTCCGATGAGTACGCTTATGAGTACGCTTATGAGTACGCTTACAAGTACGCTTACAAGTACGCTTACAAGTACGCTTATGAGTGCGCTTATGAGTACGCTTACGAGTACGCTTACGAGTACGCTTATGAGTACGCTTATGAGTACGCTTATGAGTACGCTTACGAGTACCCTTACGAGTGCGCTTACGACTGCGCTTATGAGTGTGCTTATTTCACATTTTACGGTACCTCGACGAGCGCTCGCATATCCTGCGTATCCCGGTCGATTTTTCATCCCCATTGCAACACGTGGCTCGTGGAGAAGTCGCCTTTAAAACGACCGGTAGAATAAAGTCCAGCACGTGTCCAGGTATATACATATACATAACTGTAATGCATCTCGCGTCACCTATGATCTTGCACCGTTACCTAGAAATAGGTGAGCCGTCAGCTGTGTCGGTGGTAGACGACGACGGTTAGCGCGGCTCACGCTCTAACAGGCCAGCAGAGCAAACGGCAAAAAGCAACGATTTCTCTGATGGGAAGCCAGTCTCGTTTTGTAAAAAAAAAGAGAGCACGATGGTAAAAAACCTCCGAAGAGGAACAGATGAAAGCGCGACAGGAAGCTGGCACGACGGGAAGCGAGCGTTTCCGGCGCGCGAGACGACGACATCCTGATGCATCTATTTCTGGAGGAAACGATGGAGGCGGCAGCATAGTACACCCTTGGTGGGGAGAAAAGAGTTTTTCGGTATACGGCGGTGCGTATGAATGAAAAGTTAAGAAGGAAGCCCGTTAGGCGGTGCACTGTCTGGCTTCGTTCTGGCTCGTTGCGTTTTCTCAAAGGAGACGTGGGTGCTGCGTGGCCCTTCCACTCTTTGTAATTTGATGCTGTTTAATCGTAGCTCGCTCCAATCGCATTACACGGTTACACGTTGCTGCGCGCCGCGCCGCGCCGAGTCGCGTTTTCATGGAATCGGGACGATAAACCCAGTCTATTTTATGGCGACGATCGCGTCGTTTCGTTGCACGTTGCCCAATGCTGTCGCTGTTCTTCGCGTGATATGTTGCTCGCGGGAAATAACAGTTCTTATTTTCGACCACCGATCATCCATGGACCGAAGTCACTGAAAGTGCTGGGATTACTGTGCGGAAGTGTCTTTTAACGCAGGTTGCGAACGATCCAGCCAAGATGAAGGTACGTTTTCGATCGGAGAGCCAGTAGTTTTTGTCTTACAAGAGCATTGTTTCCGGAAGATTTTGTTGCTTCGCTACCTTTTGTACCAAAGAAAATGTGTATGGAGACAAGTAGCACGAAACGTTTAGCTGGCGTAATTAGGTTCAACCTAACATCTTGCATTATAACGAGTCAGACTCGTGATGAAGGTTTAATACATAATCTGCTAGATACGAATGGTATAGCGATGTAAATAATTGTAGACTCAAACTAACTTTTACATTTTTCGTGATATTCAAACAAGAACTTAAAATAACACCATATTTGTGCATTTCTATATTATAATTAATAGATAATAGAAATATATAAATGTAGATGTTTTTCGTTTCTTGTTTAAATATATCAGTAAAAATGTAGAAGTTACTTTGAGTTTATAATTATTCACAGCACCGTAGGTGGTCTTTTTTAACTGAAACACCCTATTTATTTAAAAAGAACTCGGTAAGTTATAGTCAAGCTACAGCCATTGAGAGATGTAAAACTTACCTGTTTCAGTTGAAATTCGTGAAATACTGCGATTTTCGCGATCTTTAATTGTTCACAAGTTATGCCGAAGGCAACCGATTTCAATGAAAGTTTCAACAAGCATGTAACTTACCGAGATCTACGAAATGTATTTTTTAAATTCTCATTATAGGCTCGGATAAGAAAGTTGTAAAACTTGAGTTTTTTTATTTGCTTTTTGTCATTCCAAGTAATAGCAAAATTTAAAAAGAAAGTATTATAGTCATTGTCTAGTAGACTGATCCCTCTATCATTTAAAAAAAAGTTCAAGTCATTTAGTCGAGTTTTAGAAAAATTATACCGTTTTTCAAGTTTCCTTATTTATATACTCGGCATTGTATATACAATAAGGACGAGTGTCTTTCACCAGAAACTGACGAGCAATCTGAACCTCAGTTTAAGATAAAATTATGCCTGAAGAACAAAGGTGCTTGACATAAGCAAGCGAAAGTCGAGAGAAATTTGATTAACGATGTAACGATACTGTTTGTCAACCGATTAAGAAACTTGCGAATCCTCCACTTCGTGTACAGGGTTACAGTGAAAGCGAACCTTAATTTTCAATCTCGTCACATGATGTAGAATGTAGAAAGTTAAAAATATTCCGCTGTGTAAAATATGTATATGTCGCGGGTGCATAGAAATAACAGTCGACCGAGCGTGACGATAGATAGGAATGTTTTTCTCGTGTAATCGCAAGAAATTAGGTCAGAAATTAAAGTAGGTATACCGATCACGGAAAAAGAAGGAGGACGATGGGGTGAAAGCATTCAGAATTTTATGTGAGATTGAAAAATAACACCATTTCCCGTCTTTAGAAATCGGAAATTCTTGCTAGTTGATAAGTGAAACGTAGAATTTCTTGTATGCGCAAGTAGAAAATCTATGACGTAAGATAAGAATGCAGAATAATCTTTTACAACCAGATTGCTATATAGCTTTTTAATTCGATGACACACATTTTTCGTTCTTTAATTTTCGCGAGTCTCTTTTTTTACACGGTAAATTGCAACGCTGTTTACGCGGTACATTTTATACGTGATATTAATTTACGCGATATCAATTTATGCGATCTGAATTTCCGCAGTCAGTAAATCTTTGTAAAGCTTTTAAATTAGCTAAAAAATTGGGAAGTGCAACAGACATTCATTCGAATATTCAACGAGCCTTCGAATTTCGACAAATGAAATGTTGCAGTAAATATCAGCAAATTTATGAGAACATAGTAAAAGAAGGTATTGAGGAAGGGTTATTCGAAAAAATTTACATTAACATTAATCCAAATATTTCAAGCGATACAAACTGTGAGATTGCGCCAATCACAAAGGAAAGGTTGATTGTTTGATTGTTTGAAATTACTGTAGCGATATTATTTTTATTTGTCAAGCTAGCAATACATAGCGCAGCACTGTCGTGAATGGGACATTTTTATTTAGAACAAGATCACTAAGTAAAAAACTAAACGACCTATCTAATTCTAGCGTGAAACGTTGGAAAGATGAGTTCTTTTACTTATCAGTTCTTACTTTATTCTTCACTCTTTTAAAAAATTTATTTTATCCTAATTATCCATTAATTGCATTGAATGGACAGATATATTTCTGAAAGGATCAGGTGTAACAAAATAAAATAACATTGATATCAATCTTACGTGTACGGCTTTTTTAATTCACTATAAATCTTAAATTACATCAGTCTTTCTTACATCTTTGTGCTAATATCACATTTTAATATTTTATGACAAAAAATAATCCTTGCAATAAGAAGAAACTGAGAGAAATTAACAAGATTTTTTGAATAGAAACATCTTAAAAATTGATGACATAATAAGCGAAGAAAGTTTAGGGCACCTTTTATGTTTTATTTACTCATTTTCTATAGTATACCTTCTGGTTCCCATTCATAAAGGTAACAATATTACAAATATAACTTGTTTAATTACTATGATAAAAATGGACTATTCCATGCTATATGTTAACACTCTTGACGAACTACCTGATCGAATGCGATAAATAAAAACTCAGTCGAAAGTAACAGTATTTCACACAACGTTACGGGGGAAAAAAGGAAAAATATGATTTTCGAGCATAAAAAAATGTAATTGCTGCTATCATTGTGAAAGAAAAAAATCGTAATTTTCACACTGTGTTTCCAAAGTATGTAGCCTGTTATAGGAGGTTCGATCGTGCTATAGTTTTGTAAAACTTTTGAGATTGTTGATACGGGAGTCGAAGCGTTACTTGAATCACCGACGGATTTGCATTAGACATCAACAGGTAGTTTCACGACTAATCCCGAAGGTCCGTGACTTTTCCAACGACGCGTCGGCGTCGGCGTCGCGTCGTAATCGCGACCGGATATGATGCCGCGTTCAACGTTTCACGTGAGCTGCTTACACGAGACGAGCGCGCGGCCAGTTTTCACGCGAGCTCCTGTGCACGCTTCGTCTCGAGACCCGAGTCCAGGGCCCCAGGCCCCGGAAAAATGCGCGGCACTTCGCCATGTCACACCACGGCATGTGGTGTATGCGATATGCACTTATACGGCCGGCTCAAGCCACACGTGGGCACACTACAGCCACTTTTTTCCTGTCTCCACACCCTGTTCTCTCTTCTCCAGTCTCAGAACGGTCGACCGATGCTGTCCACGTAACGGGTGGCATTCGTTCGATCTGACCGCGAGCAACAGCTCGGAACACTTTCAAAATCTAGCCTTTATTCGACGATCTTTCTTTTCATTCTCAACGAAAATATGAAACTTCGTGTTTGCGGCACGAAAGGATTTGACGATGTTTTCGTTGTATGGACGGTTCTAAAGTCGATCAGAGCAACTCTGCTTTTCTTTGGAAACTAGTTACGCGGTACGAACACAAAAAGAAAAGATTATAAAAAAAGATGAAAATATAAATAAAATAATTAAATATTAATATCAATTTCGTTTTATTTCATTATAATAAAACTATCTACTTTGCATTATTAGTGATACTGTTATGTTTTTACAGATAATTTGAAAAATTTTTATCTTATTAAGGTTAATGGATTTACATTGTGCGTTTAGCTTTTGAGCCGTCCATATAATATTAATTTGATTCTTTGAAAAACAATTTAGTTTTCATTCATTATGATTTTTCTAGGATGAAAGCAATGCGAGAACAGGTGAGCCTTTCATAATCATACGAGAAGTAAAAAGATACACAGAACGATGTCAGTGAAAGAGACATGATTTATAATTAATTGTTTAAGAAGTACGTATTTTTTAAATCATAAACCATATTTGTCGTACAGTATTTTTCTTCAGTAGCATGAAATTTATTTTTCGATATACGCACCGTAGGTAAAAAATGAAAACACTTTAAAATCGAGACGCAGAAACCCCTGGTATTTTCTTCCGATCCCGAGAATTGTCGATCATGCGGAGGATCTTTGTTTGAACCCTTTGAGTATGGAATACTTCAGGCAGTTACGATCTACGTGTGGGGATGAAATACTTTTTCGCGCACCGTGTACTTACTCTATCGGTGTTCAGGTAGGGTGACCTGCCCAGTGAATGAACGCTCAAGCTGCATGCTTGTTGAAACGATCGATATTTAATTTCATGAATGATATTGTTACAACTGAGCTGATCACAATGCTAGCAGTTTTTGATAGCTTCCTTTTTTAAAGATGTAGTACAACATTTTTTGTGTGAAAAATACGTAAACCAATGAACGTACCTTTAATCAAATCGATGACTTACAAATACAGTGAATTCTCCCCAACTGCCTCCTCTTCCCAAATTGTCGAATTTTGTTTAGAAGCTAACGGACAATTGGGGAGAATTTACTTTACGTACAAAATGGCATTTTCAAGACATCTGAAGGTGTATACACATTATAGAACTAGGGTAGTGGAGCCGGGCATAATTAACATTATATTTATCGAATAATATAGTATATTCTTAAATGTATAACATTGATCATTGTAATGTACACGAGATCAAAATAATTTCTAATTGTTGAATGCGTGTACCTGCTTCCATTGGGTTAATCTTCCAAAAATACAGCCAAGAACATTATATTTTTAATTCTATTATACAGAGTGGGTCAATAATTATATCCATTTTGAATATTTACGTTATTTATAACAGTATGAAAAAATCGCATATTCAAAATTTTCGTGGTACCAATAACGTCATATTCTGTCGCAAACAGTTTTTAAGTACGTAAGCATGGTTTAAGTTATACGGTGCAAATATAGCGCATAACGTTTTGTTCACATTACTAGAAATAATGAAGATGTTCAAGGTGGTCATAGTTTTTGCCCCATTCGGTATGTATAAGGTACTTAAATAAACAACCATTCCGCGAAGGATTACTCCAGTTTTTTGAGATGTAACAAGTCAGACAGACGTTACGCTTACAAAGCTAGTATCTAGACCAGTTAGGGTACAGGTCATCTACTATCCAGAGCAACTGAGACTTGAGGATAATACTTAACGTCCACGAAACGCAGTATCACCGTGTCTGTTATCTAGAACAGATACAGTTATCGTAACCAGTATTCTAGACCAGCAGTCGCGAAAGTTTGTAGAGTAAATCCTTTCTACCCAAAGACAAATGTATTATGCATGTACACTACCGCTCAAAAGTATATGGACCCCTCCTTTTAATTCTTATTACTATCTAGAAAAAAAAGTTATGAAATCTTTAATAAACCTGATTAAATATCGTGTATGCTAGTTTGTACAATATTAGAGATCGCATAATAATATTAATTATATCTTCTTCTTATATTAATATATCCGCCGTGTGCTTGTTAGTTGTTTCACTACTTCAATGTCAAATAGGTTCCACTTAGATTGTAAAACTTCCCATAAATGTTTTAAAAAATAAATTTTTTCCTTTTAAATTTTTTTCTTGCGTAGACTTTTACTTATTTAAAGGATTTAAATGCTTAAATTGTTCAATTAAATATTATCAAGGTATATTGCATATACATGCATTCACAATATAATTTAGCAGTAATCATTTGACAATAATAATACACATTATATTTCGTAGTTTCTATAAAATTGGTAAATGTCCACATAAAATCAAGGAGTGTCCCTTAGAATGAAGGAGTATTTTCTATTTATATCGGCTTTATTTGAAAGAAACGAATAAATAATTCCTCGAATAAATATTTACCTCGAATCGATTTCGAAATTGTACTCGCCACTAGTCTGACTCGATACTAGAAGGGAGAATATCAAAATAGTGTATTGTGAAAATATTTCTTCGTATTGTATTGTATTTTATATAAAAATATTTTTATGCTAAGAATTTGTGATCAAGTGAGAGTCCTATGTATGAAAACCGAGATAATTGAGTCTTTATTTGTTTATAAAAAGTACTATCAGTGCTTGTAAGATATAGAAAAATATATTTATCGATATAAATAAAACACTGTTTTATCAACCGAATGTTTTGAAATAATGAATTTCTCCTTAGAGTAGCACGGGTATTGTCGTAATTAATTGCATACTTCAGGTTTAATGAAAAATCTACCGGTTCATGCCAGTCATCCCGCTTGTAAATGCAAATTCTCTTAAAGCCAGTGTAGCTATTAACATACTGGTATACAAGCCTATTTGTTTCTTAATTTTTCAAGCTTCAGTGAGCGATATAATTATGTGTACTTTCGTTTGATACAAATTAATGAGATAAATAAACCGTTCGTGTAAAGTAACGGAAATCGGCTTTTAAATAATGGACTCAGACTATATAAATTCAATAATAACGTAAGTTTTATTAATTACTTTTCTATCGAATATTATCACCGTAGGAAAATTAATAAATACAAATGCTAACGTTGTAAATTCGAGCCTTGCGGCACGTTTTTGTAATTATCGATTGCCAACAATTATAAAAATGGACCGCAAGGCTCGAATAATCTTATCTCCTCTTCCCAAATTGTCCATTTTTGTGTACAATCTGAGCATCAAGTAGGGAGAATTTACAGTATTCTGTTTGAAGGAGCACACAAGTACATACTTCCGTGAGCCACTGTGTTATAGGCTACGTAAAATATGTAAAAATTTCCTGCGTTTAGTGGAGTTACAGATTTTATTAAGATGTATGTAAGGGTTTACGAGGCATTCGTATCGGCCGGTAATATAAAGTCTGAAATAAAGCTGAAATACGGAAACCCTAGTTATATAGAAATGGGTGGGAAATCACGCGCTCCAAGATATTGAAAAATACCAGATTTACTATATAGGCGGACATTTTCGATAAAAGTATAACTTGAATGTTCGCGATCGTTTAAAATTTTATTTAATTTTATCTATATATTTTTCATGGCTCTCCTATACGGATTTGTTTTTCTATAGATCTTAATGGAATATGTGAATATCTCAAATAATTATTGTAAGCTAGATAGACAAATAATAATATTTATATCCTGCGTCTAAATGGATCCGAGCCCAGCAGTTCGAGTGTTAATGACTCAGGAAGCGTCGCACGGACTTGCTACAGCAATGCGCGAGTGACCCTATGGGAAAAATGTTCAACCATTTTCGCGACGGATGCGATCTAACATAACTTGGATGTAACGCAAAGCTGGGCCGTGCATGCATGATCGACCGCGAAGGCGTTCGCGTGGTCGAGACGCAATGTTGGCGCGAGTAGGAGAGACTTCTCCTCTTTCGCTCGCAAACAGATTGCAGCAGGAAACACGTTGCTAAACGTCTATGGAATGCTGGGAAAGTGATCGTACGATGATCTGGGCATTTGCCGATCTTCGAGCCTCTCCCCGATGATCGGCGATTTATGTTGTTCTTTTTGCGGTTCGATCACTTGCCGAAGAGCAAGTCTTCTTATCCGGCACTCGTTTCCTCTCGTTACTTTCTATCCGTTAAACAGAGAGTTCAAACGAAATCGTTCAAATATTTTACGGAATTCGAGCCGGGAATAAGGTAAAAGTATCTATTATGAAACACCCCTGAATTGTGACCCCTTCCTGAAACAATAGCATAAGTAATGCAATAAAAAATTGATAGAGCATGTGAAGTGAATGTAAAAAATTCTACCCATATCTTTGAACATTGTTCTCTATAAAGTCGCTCACGCAAATACTGTTATGAAACCATCAGCCGTAGAATGAAATGTTTATTCAAATACGCGTATTTCTAACATACCGTTCCATATCGTGTACCTGAATTTGTTCATTGTTCCGATTTATGGTACACCAGGCATATCCGTGTTTCATATTCAATGTTTATATTTTGAAACGGGATTACAAAAACGGGCGTACCCAAAATGGAGCTATTGACTATGAAACACGGGGATATGCCGCGGAAATGTCCTTTACTATTTTATTCGTATTAGTTTTTATTTATGTTAAAACATATTTCAAAATTCATTACGTTATCTAGAGGCATCAATATATCGAACTGTTGTATAAATATTCAACAATAACACTTTTAAGTTGTAATGAAATCGATGATGATCTTGTAATACCCCCTGAAAAGCGTTCCATATTTGGTACTTTCACCTTATACATTTTATTGAAATTCAAAAATTTCTGTAATTGACTATTTGTATTGCTAAATATTTATCGGTTATAGATTCCTGTAATGTAATCAATGCTTTTATTTTCGGTTGTTATTACAATGATCACGTATCAAATAATTAAGGATGACGGTTAAATCGAAAATTTAATCATCTGACATTTAGACTATTTCTCTGGAAGAAAGAACTAATCAATTTATCGCAAAAGTGATTCTCTTTCAATCTCGACTTTATTTTTACCAAGTAACACCACCAAAAATGCAATGGGTAACAAAAATAAGTAAACACTCAATTTTTTGATAAATTGATAATGTTGATGGCATGAAAAATTAATTTTACCGAAAATAATACATACTTCGTTACAGAATAGGATGTGCTTCTTCCTTTTCGTTTATATATTTTTGTTACCCATTGTATGTAAAATTATGCTTCATGCAAAAAAATATACATTAATTTCTTCACAATCACTTGACGAATTAATCTTGAAAAATTCTATTGACCTGAAGATAAAAACATTATTTTGATAATGTACACGCGGTTCTGGCGGTTAGAAACTACAGACGTTTCGGTGCGATAGTCACGAAGGACAATTAATTTGGTTCAGTGAGTCGCCACTTCATCGCTTTCGTAGATAAATAGTTGACAGAAAGAATCATTAATTCTCATTCACTTTTTTTCTTAAGACATCCATTTTATGATCACTGCGTTACCATTCGCCTTCCAGGTTATCGCGATGCGTCTGTTCAAACGGCAGTCCTCTGATACCAGTCCGCAGCTAGTTTCGGCAACACCGTTATCACAAGATGGAACGGCGCCTCCGGCAATAGTCGTTGAGGATTCTGACCGAACAAGAAAGAAAGATCAAGACGAGACTGACGGATCGGAACGAACTTCCACCAAAGAAGTAGCTTGCGATCCTCAGATATCATCTTCGTCGCAGACATGCATCGCCAATCGCAAAGGTAGTGTTTTTTTAATAAACACGTGCATGTATAAAATAAAATCGAACATGTACAGATCAAAGATTGATCTAGAAAATCAATTTGTAAAGACTTCGAAAACGATTCATTGACATTTTCAGTTTTCTTTCCTGTACGCTAATAAATTTTAAACTGTAATAGATTTTTAATAGAATTTCAATAGAAAATTTATTTATAGAAGAAAGTCGCGGGCAGTTTTAGATTTGTTGCAATGAAAACATTATCAGAAGCGTAGATACGTGCGACTAACAAAGTGTCTATGGTCAACATTGCCTATACTTATAATAAAACTTTCAAGTGAAATATCTTAAGAACAAAAGCTCATTTTGAGGAACGGTGTGAGGCTTTTATTATACTATGCAGGGTGGGCCGAAATTCGTAGCATAACCGAGCACGGATTGATTCTAAATGCTGATTCGGAGTGATTCTATGTGAAAAAATAAGAACATTTTTTATCCGAGGCTCTGTTTTCGAAAAAATCGATTTTAAAGTTTGTTTATCTTTGTAAAGGATTTAGTTTTATATTCTTCTATCGCAGTTGCATCCGTTTGAGACAATATTTAGAAACATTGATAATTTATTTATTTAGTTATTTGTTTATTTACTAATAAACGGGCATAGGCCCATGTAGTACATAGAATTTATGACAAAGAATGATGGAAACACTCCGTTTACTGCATAATTCGTAACGAATAATGTTATACCAAATTTTTTTTTCATTTTTTCACGCAGAATCATTCATTGCTCTATTGTACTACGAATTCCGGCCGACCGTGTATATGTACAATACTACAAATTATAACTAGTCTTATCCTAAAATCCATTTCGATTATTACGGCAGCTTGTCCAAATTAAAATACTTGGATTAAAAAGCTTATTTAATAAATTTGATCGTTAGTTTTATTTATCAAGCGAGGCTCGTGTTTTATAAACAAAACATAAAAATAACGAGTCACGTTCGTATCTTATCTCGTATAATCAATTATAGTCAATCTCGTTTCATCAATTATAAGATATGCCTTCACGAATTAATTCAAACGGCACAGGGCTCTATCGGTAACGCAGAAAGTAACATTACTTTGGTAATCCATTTTTCAAAAAATTGCCTATTTTAACTGAAAATCGCCAAAAATTCGTCTCGGAAACATTGTTTTTATCTAAGAAGTACCTGTTTTCAGAATTTTAGCGATATCGAAGCATAGAACTTTTAAAAATTACACTAAAACGTCAAAAACATTCTTCGCAAAATTTTGGGCCTTAAACTACGAGTCGTGGAGAATTCTCCTGGCAAACATCGTTTTTATGAAGAATGAAATTATTCGCAAAATTTCAGCCTAATCGAGTGTGACCTATTTTCTGAAGTACAGCCATATGTTACACAGAATTACTATATTCACCTATTTTATTCAAATTCAGTGTTGCAATTAATGATTTTATTTTCCTCTAAGTTGAGACCGTTTCACATAGTATTCAGCATTTAGAAAATGAAATATTGTAATTATTGATTGTCAAAAAAAATGTAATATTCTACTAACAAAAGTAAATCGTCAAATTGTTCGACACAAGAACGTTCGTTGAGACCCTAATGTTTGTACTCGTTCCATTGAGAGACAAAAATTAATGTTACCCATCCATTTCGCAGGAATTTCAACATGGGGAAGGAAAGTAGGTCGAAGATGGGATCAACTGAAGAGATCGGATAGTTCAGAGTTACTTTCAGTTTCGGGTCGAAGAAGACGATGGAGTCCGAATCGGAAAAACTGTGGCAATAATGTTACAGACGAGAAAGAAAAAGTAAATATCCAATTTTCAAGATTATGCGACTTTCAATTATGGTTTTCAATATTTGTGTCGTTTATTTCGAAAGTGGCCTGAGTCCATTTTTCAAAAACGTCGAGCTAGCTATTTTAATATTTACATTTCTTCGTTATATACAATAATTTAATTTCAGCAAAACCTCTAGAATGCAATAACCATTAGAAACACAAAAACATTATATTACCATGTTATCAGTTACTAATATTTTTTAATTTATTAAAACGCAAAATCCTAAAATATGTAGATTTTAAAGTAAATGAACTTTTAGGCCACTTTCTAAATAAATGATTCATTTATACATATGTGGATTAGTGTAAACATAAATACCTCGTTCCACTATTAAACTTATTTTTGTAAAAATATTTAAAGATTTTAACTGTTAATTGAAGTTTATTGCGGATCGACAGAAAATTGCTAAACCGTGCTTGGATCAAAGGTCAATAACCACCGATCTATATCATATCTGATTAAGCTAATAATATAGTTACTCTCTATAATATATTCAGACATCGTTTAAAGAGGAATAACTTTTTAAAAATTGGACCAAATGACTTGAATTCTTTTTTAGGTGATAGGCTGATTATTGTACTACACAATGAATACACAAGTTTTTGCGTATATTCGCGTTAAAAATAGAACGCTCAAAAGCTTTTTACAGCTTTCCAGTTTCTTTTTATGTAGCGAATTATGCCTCTAGCCAAGCAATCAAAGGTGTGTATTACAATGAAAATTAGAGAATAGTTAGAATAGAATAATAGAAATAGAATAATTATAGATATATATATATATATATAGATAGAATAATTCAGTGATAGTTGAGTAAAAAATATCTAGCATCACAAAGTTGTGCATCTTTTTTAACATGTTGGCTACCACACCAGTGTCCATAGAAGTTAACTACACTCAGTGTAGTACACTGTAATCAAAACTGAATTTCAAGTTTAATAACATAAAATTTTGTCACCCATATATGATTCGCCCTATCAACTGTAAAGTATTATTCCCCTATTTTTATCTACAACAATATCTTGATTCCAGGGCGTGAGTGTATCTTCGCTAGAACCACCTAAGCCAAAGAGAATCTCCAGAGTGGAATCCTTGCGAAACTTATTCAGGAGTAGCGAACGAAGTAATAATTTCCTAGGTGGTGACGTGTCGTCAAGAAGCGTAACGATTCAAGAGGAGGATATCGCTGGCATCAGTCATTACCCAATGGAAAAGGCTCTGAGCGAGGGAGCATTGAAGAAGACACCCTTCCGAATCAGTTCGGATGACAGTCAGCTAGACCGCGGTACTCTTCTTTACGAAAAGAAGAAGCATCTGAGTCGCAGTATACATGATCTCCAGGAGCAACAACGCGTTTTGGATTATATTTTGAAGAACCAGGATATACTGAAGACGCAAGAAGGATCGGCGTTAGCGAAAGAAACTTTAGACAAGGCTAAGCGGAGCGTCAGTCCGAAACGAACTAGTCAGCTAACGTCGGACGGCAGTAAAAGTAGCGTATCGACGCAAACGAAAGAGTTCCTTAACACTCAATTCAATAATATTAAGAAGAACTTGTTCAATATTCGAACAACCGGCAGCAGTGAATGCGATAAGTAAGAATTTATTTGTTTTTGGCATTGTTTGCTTGGCCACATCCGAAAACAATATCATTTCATTGTGTAAACATATTTGCTCTCATTTACAGAACCGACGCATCAAGACCCAGGCCAGCAACAGGGTTGGAAGATCTGTTGAACAACTTGCGACTAGGCTGCGATGAAAGCGGTTATGATTCGGACAGTACTCGAGCTGGAGCAGATTCTCCGGATAGCGAGAAGTCTGTACCGCCAATGTTGAAACCCCGTAGCTTCTCCATAACATCCGACGATTACCATGGAATTGATTTGTCATTACCAATGAATACACCATGTAATACAGAAGCGGAGGCGGGAGCCGATGAAATCGAGACAGGTACTTCCCGTCTCGACGAAACTGTGGTTCTTGATAAGAGCATCTCAAACGAATCCACAAGAACGAACATGACTGCACTGATCTCGGACGGAGATGACACGGATAGTTGCGACGAGGAAACTTTCGAAGGATTCGCAGAATTCCAGATGAACTACGCTACGCAGTATCCGAAGTATGATAACACTTTAACAAAATGCAATACTGGTCTTTCAAAAACATCTACGTCACATCCATTTTCGACGAGTAATAATCTCGAAGAATCTAAAACTTCTCCGACTGAAAACAGTGAACTGTCTAGGATACCAGAGAAAGGAACACTTCCTAAATCCGAACCGTCGATGTCATTTTCGCAAACAGTAAAGATACAGAAACCACAGAAAGTAACCAGGTCTCACATACCATTGAAATCTGGCAAGTACAGGAGTCCTAGCAATCTTATTTTGTTGGACAATGCAGCCTCTCCGTGCAAGGACAGTCCACCGGCATCGAAAATCTGTGCAACGGTCTCGACCGATCCGCTGCAATATTACAGCCCGAAGAGGTCGCGGTCAACCATGGAACGGGATGACATAGCCACTGTCAGTAATAAAGTGAAGAGACCCGCGCAAAACAAGCAAGTTCCTCCCACGCCAGCGAAAACTCTCATCCGTCGAGAATTGAAGACGATGAAACTTTCTATCGACAAGCCGGGAAGTCTCGGTATATCCGTGGAAAGACGAGAAGCCGTAAGACCATTTTATGTAATCTCGAAGATGGACACAAGCGGGGAAGCAGCGAAGTCAAAGCAATTCAGAATCGGCGATGAAATTGTACGCGTTTGCGGGCGTAGGTTGCGCGGCATGTCAATCGCGGAAGCTAGAAGAGCGCTGCACGCCTGCATAGGAACCGTGGAGTTGCAAATCGCAAGGGAACCAACTTTCACATTCGGGGAGGAATTGGGTGATACGTGGGGTGATATATTGGTCCGGACTCGAAGCGACTCCGAAGTGTGGACACTGAAGGAAGAGAAACTCGTAGATATACCTGCGTCTGTCAAAACTATCACGCAGGAAGGTCCGTCCAAGTGCACGATCGTCGGAGCACTGATGAAGGACGGAAATAGTTCATCTTCGAACGTGATGGAGCGAATCGATAGCGATTGTGAACTAAAAAAGGAATCGGACCAAAAGATGACTGGTATGAGAAAGTTCCAGGTGGTGCGGAAACGTAGCACGAATCCGGTTTCCTGTCCGAGAAGGGCGACTAGTCTCTCGATGGACTTGTTGACCATTACACTGGAAAAGGGCTCCGGGAAAAAATTGGGGTTCTCGATCGTTGGAGGATCGGATAGTAATAAAGGATCCATGGGTATTTTTGTGAAGGATATCATGGCTGGTGGCCAAGCGGCCGAAGATGGCACTCTTAAAGTTGGGGATGAGATTTTGGCGATCAATGGATCATCCATGGATGGACTGACGCACGCAAAAGCTTTGCAAACATTCAAAGCTGCAAAAGCTGGGAAAATGATCCTCCACGTGGGTCGACGAGACCCAACGCACAAACGGTTGAGTTACAGGCGATAATAGTATTGATGGTTATAATACTCTGGGTTAGTTTTGGTGCTTTGCTTTATTAGAAACATTTTAACAAATCTGTTTAGTCGATACGCGATGTGAGTCACTTTGTACAATCTTATGGAAATTAAAATTTAGTCTCAGTCTGTATATCAGAATCAGAATGTATAGCAGAAGTGGATATTCACAAACGAAAAATATGATTGTATAGTTACAGAAAACAATGTATTTCCGAAAATGGTAGTTTACTCTAAATATTTAATGTTAAGCAATAGCATACATCACTTGTCGACTATGGGTCTCAATTAGCGCAAGCATAATATCTAACAGAGCTTTGCTTTGGGGTAAACCACGGTTCTTTAGGTTCTGTAAATCATGGAAATCTTAAAACACACGTTAAATTATTTTTAAATCATTTATTAATAATTCAATGGGAATATTGATATGTAAAATGTTTCATGTAAATTGTGATTTATGCGATTATATAGAATAAATATCTTATACATTTATTTACAATATTGAATAATAAGAGCTCCGGAATATTCCAAATGATGAAAAGAACCGAATAGTTATTTAACATGTTACTTAAATTAATCACAATTTTTCTACTAAATATATATTATTTTAATTTATAATATAAAACTATTATTGTTGCAGATACATCATTCAATCGAAATCTTACGATTGTCTGGACAAATTATCGGAAACCGGAGACGAATAAAAAGACCAAGCTGAATCAGATAAATCAAATTCACCCGTAATTGAAAAAATCTACACTACCTGTATTAGGTTTTTAACAAACGAATCGAATCTGTTTTTGTAAAAGTTGTATGTTATGTACATGTATAAATCAGAGTGTTATTATAATTTATAAACATGTGCATCATAAATATTCAGTTATTACATGACGATAGTAATCTCGAATGATTCAATTTTTCTTCGATGCAAATGTATATATATAATGTTTCGTCATACTATAGAAAAAGATTTAATGAATAATACGTAACCAACGTGTCACGCATATAAATTGAATGTTCAAGCTTCTTTTATAGAAACTGTTTCTTTTTGTGACAGTAATTGTGATATCGGTTAACCATATTTTTAACTAAAGAGAAGATGTGAGTATTCCTGTAATTTCTGCTTCAGACTAATGAGATTAATTATTTCGCGGGCAACATGTAAGTTTCATTTGATAATTGAGACCTACAGTAATTAATTCTTAATTATATTCTACTTAACAAATCGAATTTTTTTCATGATAATTTAATTTGATTGCAATATAGGTCATTTTAAGAGTAAATAAAATGCATGTTTTGGTCGCGATTAATATATTATATTTTGTGTAAGTGTCATAAGTTAAATGGTTTGTTTCTAGTTTTTATCTAGAAAGACTTATTTGGTTCGAATGCGTTTTTGTATTGTAGCGTAAGCAGATCATTATTGATCATAAGTGTAACAATAGTAACTATAAGGAAATTGTATATAGTCATATCCCGTTAGATGTAGAACGCTAACACGTTGGATTATGGCTGTTTAATTTAGTGTAGCGCGGATTTAACGTATGTTTTGTCTCGAAACATATTCTTTTTGTTTAATACGTGCTATACAAAGCGAAATGCGGAGCAGATATGATTATCTAGGTTGAGTACTCATCCTTTACTCACTACTCAATTAGTTATAAGCATAGTACTTAGTTGACTTATAATTTCCCGTTTAAGCTACTGAGACTGACATTTAGAATGTCTACCTGAGAAATGCTGTGATATTCATTGTAGTCGCATTAGCTGGTATCGTACAAACTGTATTTAAAATAAACCTGGTTTTGTTAATAAAAGAATGTATACGGTTAATTTGCTTTCTGTGTCAAGTTAGATATTATTATATACATGTTTGTTGACTCGGCCGCTAGGAAATTTGTAATATGCAAAAAGAAATTTGAGCTACACAAGTATTTTGCATCTTTTTGCGACAAAATTTTTATTAAAACTATAGTTGTGCAATGGTTGACTACATTGCGTTATTAACACATTTTCCAATTTTTAAATTACTTTGAGCTGCAAATCTAATACATTTCTACTTCCTACACGAGTAGTTTAAATTCTTCTGCACTAAATTATATGAAATGTATTTTTACTAAATAATTTCCATTGCCTTCCTGAATAATTCCAGAAATAAACGATTAATTACAAACTATTTGCTCGTTGAATACAATGGAATATTTCTGAACATAAAATGTTCATTATATAAAAAATATATATATTTGCAATTTAAGTCATTCTAATAAAATTACATTAATTTCAAACAATAGGATCAGTAGTTCTTGTTCACTGCTACAGATTGTTCGCAGGTTATGATTTCTTGTTTCAGCATATGTTCATTGCAATTACTGTTGCTGTGAGAGATAGATATTTAAGGTGGAAGGTATATCATATTTTGTTGACCTGCGAAACCCTCATTCTGTGAGGGATAATTGTACATATTTACTACCTTTTGTACCGGAGAAAGATAATTAGGTTGAGGTTGTGGTGCAGGATAATTCACATTTGGAGCGGGAGCGGGATATGTTGGCCGAGGCATGGGATAGTTAGGCTGCGGAGATGGTGCAGGGTAGCTCGGTTTAGGAGAAGGGTATGAAGGTTGGTATGGTAGAGACGGGAAACTTGGTGTTGGTGCTGGAGCAGGATAACTGGGTTGAGAAACGGGAACACCGTAAGTTGGTTTGGGAGTTGTCGGAGGATAATTAGGCTGCGGCGCTGGATAGCTTGGTTGTTGAGGGGGATATTTAGGTTGTGGAGGTGGATAGTTCGGCTTGGGAGTTTGCGGAGGATAATTCGGTTGAGGAGATGGAGATGGGTAACTTGGTTTAGGAGTTGGGGCAGGATAGCTTGGTTGTGGAGCGGGATAACTCGGTTGCTGCGGAGGATACTTAGGTTGTGGTGGAGGATAACTGGGCTGCGGTGCAGGATAATTGGGTTGCGGTGCAGGATAACTTGGCTGCTGAGGAGGATACTTAGGTTGTGAAGGAGGATAATTGGGTTGCGGTGAGGGATAACTTGGTTGTTGCGGAGGATATTTAGGTTGTGGAGGAGGATAATTGGGTTGTGGTGCGGGATAACTTGGTTGTTGGGGAGGATATTTAGGTTGTGGAGGAGGATAATTGGGTTGCGGTGCGGGATAACTTGGTTGTTGCGGAGGATATTTAGGTTGTGGAGGAGGATAATTGGGTTGCGGTGCAGGATAATTTGGTTGTTGCGGAGGATATTTAGGTTGTGGAGGAGGATAATTGGGTTGCGGTGCGGGATAACTTGGTTGTTGGGGAGGATATTTAGGTTGTGGAGAAGGATAGCTAGGTTGTGGTGCAGGATAGCTAGGTTGTGGTGCAGGATAACTCGGTTGCTGAGGAGGATATTTAGGTTGCGGTGAAGGATAACTCGGCTGTTGTGGCGGATACTTAGGCTGTGGAGGGGGATAGCTAGGTTGTGGAGCGGGATAACTCGGCTGCTGTGGTGGATACTTAGGTTGTGGAGGAGGATAGCTAGGTTGTGGTGCTGGGTAACTCGGTTGCTGAGGAGGATATTTAGGTTGCGGAGAAGGATAACTAGGTTGTGGTGCGGGATAACTAGGTTGCGGTGCGGGATAGTTCGGTTGCTGAGGAGGATACGTAGACTGTGGACGAGGATAATTAGGTTGTGGCGCGGGGTAACTGGGTTGCAGAGGAGGATATTTGGGCTGTGGAGGAGGATAATTAGGTTGCGGTGCGGGATAACTTGGTCGCTGTGGGGGGTACATCGGTTGTGGAGGAGGATAATTAGGTTGCGGAGTAGGGTAGCTTGGTTGTTGCGAGGGATAACTAGGTTGTGGTGCAGGCCTTGGTGTTGTTTGCGGATAAGCAAGTGTCGGCAAACTTATTTTAACGGGTGCATTATTATAACTCGGAGTGGAAGGCGTGGATGAATAACTAAATGCTGAGGCAGTTGACGAGTAGCTTGGAGTTGTAGATGGATAATTATAATTCGACGATGTGGTAGGGATCCTCGAATTGTACGATGGAAATGGCGCGGCGGTCGTAGCGGTAGGATAATTTCCATTTCCCGCGATTAATGGACCACTTATCTTCACTGCTCCAGTGGGTATCGTTGATGCTGTACTCGTTGCAAAGGCGCCAGGTCCTTGAAAACCTTGTTGCAGTCCCACTTGACCGAATGGTGGTAAATATGTTGGTGCTGGTGTTGAAGGCGGCGGCGGTGGTGGAGGAGGAGATGGTGGTGGCGGGGGTGGTGGTGGAGGAGATGGTGGTGGCGGGGGTGGTGGAGGAGGAGGTGGTAGTGGAGTGCCATAGGTCGGTTGCGGTGGTGGTGTTGGAAGAGGTGTCGATGGTGTTGGATAACTATATTTTGGGGACGGAGATGGGGGTGTGGGTGAAGGCGATACCGGTGGTGGTAAGTACGAAGGCGCGTCTGTTGGGGGTGGAGTGGGATTGGCTTGGTAGGTTTGCGGATTATAATTAGGACTTGGTAATGAAAACGGTACATTTGGTATGTCGTAAACGTATCCCGCTTGCCGGACTGATTGTCGGGCTTGTCCAGCGACGTAATTGAACAGCAACAATATCTCCAACTGCATACGGTGAATAAGCAATAACTAATTTCTTTGCGAATAGCGAATTCGTCGAACTTGAAAGAGAATCTACGTACCCATTCTAATGGCCGCATAATCAACTGACGTCTACCGGTAAAACAAACTGACAACGCCTTTTATACGGACACTTTCCATGGCAACTCCCGTGTCGCGTGCTTTTCACAAAACCGCACTCATTTCACAATGTGTTTCACCAAACAAACTCACCGCTTGCAGGATATTAAATTGTTTCGCTCCCGGTTGCACAGAGGGCTATTAGACCCACTATGATTACACTCCTCGAGAAGGGTGATTCTTTCCTTGCTACTCATTGCGTCGTACACGAAGAGACCTCGTTATGTGGCAACGATGAACGGAAATGTCGTTTTGTTACGGTCGCATCGTAGCGCGCATAATTTAACCGTAAACCATAAATAACACTTGCATATCTAATTGTTTATAATGTTGACATAATTAGGTGCTTGTAGAAACACGTTGGCTGCTACGCTGGTCATATATGTTAGAAATGGCAATGCAAGTAGATGTCCTTAATGTTACTTATCTTTCTACAAATTTTAGCAGCTTCATAGCTACTACATTAATTTTTATGATATTTACATAGTCTTCTTATCTTTTCGAAACTACATATTTAAAACGATTTATCACGTAATCGTTCATATGTGGCAACAATGGACAACAAAATTGCTCATATTTCAATATTTCATATCGATTTTATTTGTATTTTGGTCGATTACTGTTTTACGAAACTTACAGCTTATGTAAATATCTACATATTTACTTTGTTCCATAACATTACGCTACAAAGTAAATGTAAAGACGTTTTCTTATCATTCATGTTCACGAGCTATTCTATCGTTTATTTTATCATAAATTATATCGTTTTCTCTACTGGGTGCAAAATTAAGTACATACATACGTTATAGTACTTTATAGAACATTAAGTACTATGTTATACGACTTCTTGCTAATCACGTTCTCTCCGTATGTAACTATTTATCAGAAAATTTCAAGAATCTGCAAAACATTATATTACAAACTGTCGTGATATTCGCAATTTCCAATACAATGAAAAGTCATGATCATCAATCACTTGGTCTAACTGATCGTTGTAAAAACACATTTCACACTAGAAATTACGAGAACATCGTTCATCCTTCAGATTTAGCATCAAGGCGCGTACTTTCTGATTACCTAAGCAAACCGAATCTGATGATTATTTTACGATGATTCATTCTGTATAGAGAAGTGCAATGGGCATCTGTCACGAAATACTTATTTGTATCGATGAATACAGTTATTTTAGTTAATATCAAGTTACATTTGATTAATGTTTTATTAGCATAGGTGAAACATAATATATTGAAAAGATTAAAGACTATTAATTCCAACTTATTAAAATTATTTAAGAAAGGAAAAATGTTGCACTTGGCTCCTGTCTTGCAATTGACGCAGACAATTTTTATTTTGCACAGAGATCCGTAGTCTATTTATTAGTTTACTGAAATGAGATGATCTGAATACATAGTATTAAATATACACGTATATAAATAGATAGACAATAAAATAAATGAAAATACTACTCAAACTATATGTGAATATATTATTTTAAAAATAATTGTCTGATTTACGTCGCAGTTATTGTATCCAGCTTTTCGCATACTTCGGTGACTGATTGTGTAGGACAAAAAAATTACCATGGTTTTATATGCGTGAGATATAGTGCACACTACCCGCAAATAAAACTGTACAATTGGAATTCAAACAAAGTAATAATATAATTCGTTGAACGTTTAGGTATATGTATTTTACACTGAATCGTGTAGCATGATCTTTTAATAGTTTTACATAATCTGATGCAACGGTACTTTAAAAACGCAGACGGTTACTTTCTAAAGCGATTTCTATGACTATCGTTGTAGTTATGTACATACATATGTATACACATGCATGTTTAACGAAAATTGTATCTTTCTCCAGTGAAACAGTGGATAATATATCGCAACAGCACCTGCCCTGTGTCGCAAATCACGGTTCAATTTCCGTTCCTTCTTTCTCTGTTTTCATTTCTTTGTAACGACGAGGGCGTAAAACTCTGCTAATGTAACAGCATATTGATCTGAAACGCTGCGACAAATTGGAATGCGCGTGCACTTTCACTGAACACCGACGATGGGGCTCGTTAATCTTCTTGTGCAAACTTATCGGCGGACAGGTGGGTTAATGCGATTTTTATTCTCGAACCTGTTATTTGTATGATTAATCGCGTATGAGAGCTCGGTAATTATAAGTTTTCTTGTCTTTTTTATCTTCCATTTCAGTTCCTTCTTTCTCTCGTTTGCTGACGTTGCGAATCGGCGCGTGATAATTAGATTTACGCTAATACTGGTTACATTATTTTCAAGAACCTTGCATTTTTGCCACAAATAATTGGAAAATCCTCCATTTTTGGTACGAGTAATTGGAAAATCATCAATTTTTGAAACGAATAATTGGAAAATATTCCATTTTTTATATAAACACTTCAAATACCTGAAAACTAATAAACGATGAGCTAGAGTAAAATAACAAATCTTAATGCATAAATTATATCTTCAAATTATTACCAATTACTTGATTATGAATATTTATATAAATTAATATTTGTATTCGTAAATTTGAAGGAACTGAAATTACGTAGAACAGTATTCCTTGTAGTTATTGTTTTAGAAGACAAGCAATGAACTAAAATAGTATCGACTTTATTATTTTTTGAAATATTTTTAAACTGTACATAAATAATTTCTAAATTGCTTTAATAATAAAACAAAATTATTAAAACAATGAAGCCCTATAACGAGAAAAATAAACTACTGTTCAAGTCTAATTTTTATAAATTAATTTTTAATGTTTAAATTTGTTACGAAAAGTGGACCAGCAAGTTTTGAAATCTATTTTATCAGAAGAAATTTGCATTGTTATGCAGTTTTAGTGTGTTTGCTAGGTTCGGCATTAAAATTTTAAAAGGTATCCTTTGGCAAAGCATAGTGTTAATACTTGGTGAACTTCTTACCTGGATAAAAATGTTTACAGCGATCTGGCGATCGTGCAACTATAACACAGTCCGCGAACAGCTTTAAGTGCATAGCTTCAACAAGGAAAAAGAGGTCGACAGGCCTCGAAATTCTCCAAAAAATAAGCATCGAAAAACGGAGATGACAGAAGAACGAGTGTGAAACAGATGACCGAGCTAGCGTAGTGGAAATAAAACGCCGTAGTCCGCCAATTTGTTTTGCGGCGCAAGTTTTGTGTTAGCTCTACTCTACAATCATTGGTATGGGAGAACATAAGGCGTCTGACGTCGAACTCGGAACTCCTGCAGAGATCACGCAACCATTATCCTTCGCATTCGCATAACTAAAGTTTCCGTAGTCCAGATGGTCAGGAAGAGAGTCATTTCCTTTTGTTTCTGTCGAATACGAGGCTACCGCAAGTATTATTCCTGAATACAGCAACGGAAAGAGGTCGATATAATTTTTAGCCAGTTTACGTTAAGCATAACGTTTTTTTTTTTAGCGGTTCACATATTTATTTATTTATATATACCATATTTTATGGTATACACTGCGCGGATTTAAATTTATTTATGCTGTAACTACAATCGTGAGAATGAACCGTCAATGATTAAACTGATTACTAGCTTGAGTAATTGCAGTTATTTATACAGAATGCATGCATATTTTGATAAGGCCGGTTCGGATGCGGCCAGTAATTGAATAGAGTGACGAGTAGCTTCTCACTACTAAACAGTATACACATGTAGTACATAGAGAAGTGTCCTGATTGGTACAGTTGATCCATAGAAATGATCAAGTTGATCAGCTTGATTAAATCTTTTTAATAAGCTACTCGATCCTACTACTAAATCCTAGCGTTCGTGTACAATAAGTTTCTAAATTTCTCATCATTCTACTAAATTCCTAACCGTATTTGAACTATTTTACAGCCCTGCTCAGATACGGTTTGTAATTCTGTGGAGCGACGAGTAGCTATTTACTAATAAAAAGTTTAGTAAATGGAGAAGTATTTCGATTAGTACAGTTGATTCATTGGAACGAATCTCGAAATTCGACCAAATTTCATTAATAACCTACTAGATTAAATCTTACTGATCGCACACAAAATAACTGACTAAATTACTATAGCTTCAATTTGCTATTAGTGAGTCGTGGGCCTGGTTGCCAGGTTTCGGTGCGAGATTCTAGATTAGTAGAGTGGGGGCAAGTATGTATTATTATGGCGGGACGACGCTCACTGCCTCGCCTCGTGCGGCGCAGTCGGAGATACTCGGAGAGCTGGAGGGTGTCCCTATTGTATTTACTGCATGTCTTAGCTACGGACGCAACGTGACGCGATGCAAACACGGCAGCGAACGGAAATACAATGGGGACACCCTTCAGCTGGTCGAGTGATTTTGAGTAGCTCCGACTTCACCGCAGGAGTAGAGGCAGTGAGCCTCGCTCTGCCAAACTACTTGCCCCCGCTCTACCAATCTGGAATCTCGCATTCAAATTTGGTAACCAGGCCCACGACTTCTTAAGAAATGAAATGATACGTACTATACATTGCTCAGAAGAAGTCCGGTGAGCAAAGTGTAAGACCGATCCTTACCCATTCTAACGCCATCGCAGAAGTAGGATTTCCCTTATTGACAGAAATGATTCTTAATTATCGATAATGATTCTTAAATTCTGTATGGTCACTATTTTTTGCATTACATTTTAATGTTGATATAAAAATATTAATAGATCAACATTTCACTAACAAATGTAACTGGAATGCTTAAATATATCTCTTTGTCACATTTGATAATTTTTTAATGTTTTTTAAAATTACTCTTCTACCAGACCATCAGATTTAAATTACGATTTATCCGTGGTTCAAATAGATGGGTTTCAAGTTCTGAATTGTCATCATTATTATTATATATATATATATATACAGGGTGAGTCACAAATCAGTCCCCATGATTTTTCAGACCCTTCCTATGGTCTGACAAAAAAATGTTTCGTATAAAAGTTATGTCAAGGTTTTTAGGAAATTTAGTATTTAACCGACAAGAAATTGATTCCTTCCTATTAGTCCTAAGTGCACGCAAAACGGCGATGTCGAGGGCTATGCCTCCCGATTATCGTCGCAGCGTCTCGCTCCCCCGTGGTCGACCAAATGCTACACGCAATAGAAGTGGTTTCGGTAGTGTCATAGGAAAGTGGGGACTATGTACGGACGTGCATTTCAGACGAAGCGAGTGGAATGCCCCTCTTGTCCTTCTGTCTAACGGCAAACTTCTTCTGAGCAAGGCACAGTAAACACATCTTAACTCTCAATGGGTCCGGGTAACTTTCAGGTCACATGCTAATACAGTCAACAAATGTTGTGTCAACAAATTATTGTACAAGCGGGAAATGAGGGGTTCCTGTGTTCATTTGAAGTAACTTTTTCCTTAGTGAAAATACAATTCGCGGCTTCGTTTACGATTTAATAACGAAAAACAGTGACTAATGAGCCAACGAGCGGTCGAAGCCCAGTTCCGCTCTCTCATTTCTCGCTTGTACAATAATTTTGGGACACCCTGTATATCGACATTTTATCAAATAATTTAATTTTGCATACGTAGGTTTATAATTGTTGATTTTCCATTGCATAAATTTCTTTAGATTTAAGAAAAAAATTCGACCCATAGAGGGTTAACATTCGGGGAAGCAATGAACATTTCCATTAAAGTTCTCTACTTCACGTGTATCTTATTTTCATGTGTACACGTGTTTTGATCAGTGTCATTTTTAACACACGTGTATCAAAATCCGTGTGTTTTTCAATATATTGTACATGTACACGTGTATTTCGATGTATGTACGTATACACTCGTATTTCGGTACACGTGTACTCATGTATTTTAATAAATAATTCAACATGCATGTTACTGTATCAGCCGACCTCGGAAAATAATATTTTTCCTCAAACTATTTGCATACTTAAAAAATAAATACTTGAAAATGCAGGTATTTTATTCTATGCAAAATAATTGCGTAAAATAAAAAGTATTAGCGGTACACGGTTACACGTGTATACGTGTATTGAAATACATGGATGTTGATACACGGATCTATACGCGTGTACACGGATACACGTGTATATGCAATACACATTCAAAACCATGATCTCTAATTTCCATACTGAAGGGTAAATAAATTTTCCGCAAACGTTCAATTAGAATAGTATGCCGCATGCGGAAAAGCTCACATTGCCACAGGGTAGTGAAGCTGGTTACCGTGGGATGACAAATTGCTGCGTTAGTTAATTATGCTCAAAAACAAATGAAAGGCACAGCAATTGGTCACCCCGTAGTAACGGGCTCCACTACCCTACTATATGATTACTGTCTTGATTAGAATGACTACACTGGCATTCCGAATTATCTATAATCTATACTTGACTAAATTGGTTTAGTAACTTAGTCGACTAAATTGGTTTAGTAACCTACTCAACTAAATCCTAGCGTTCACACAGAATAAGTCACTGAATGACTCGCCACTTTCATAAATTACTGGTTGTGTTTGAAGCTCAGTCTTTGAACCGGTATAGAGACTGTTTAGTGTTTTCGTATTTGGCTGCAGAACTTCCCGAAATTTAGCAAGCCGGTCCACGAGAAGATGGTGTAATCGATCGCATGAGACATACACCATAGACCGCGGAACGTATCATCCTCCATCCTAGACATACCGGTCCGGCGCAGGTTGATGGGCGTCATTCAAATGTGTCACAGAGGTCCTGCCCGGTATCGCGGACCACGGTCCCCTCGTAAACTTCCATTACGATCAAAGATACCGAGAAACGGCGATTAACGTCGACGTGTCGTGAACTCGAATGTTCCCATTTGAAATGGGTTCGGCTCGGTAGAAAATGCCTGGCCCGGGCACGATCTTATATAGGGTAGGCTCGTGAAGATATCAAAGCGTGTTTCAGACGTGCAGTTACGTGCAGTTAACCGAAGTTTATGGATAAACCAGGCTGAATATTAACTCGATCTTCCGCGGGCGAGCACTCATTTTTTTCGGCCGTTGCTCCGACGACCATCGCTGCCCGAGCCCCATCAGTACAACATTGCGCGTGTTATTGCTGTCCCCTTGTGCCTCCGCGACTCTTTAATGGGATTTTATTCTGCAGCGGATAGCTATACATATTAGCCCCGTCGAATCTCTGCGCTTTTATCGTAGTTTTTTCGGGAAGACGTAAATCGAACCGATGGGAATTATTTAACCCCCTTGGGAACAAAGAGGCCCTTCGCAGGAAACCCTGGACCAATATTATCTTAAAGTTAACGCCGGGTGATACACAGCCGGTTCGAAGGTGTCGGAGAAGTCCACTAAACGTATTTACCCTTAATAATCTGCCCCGTTGCCACTTATTTTTCTCATTCACGAGACTACCGGCCCGTTTAAAAAGCGACGCTTACTGGCCGCCTATTATGTTCGAGCCGTACCACATGACCTACTGTTACTGAGCGCCTATACAGGGTGTCTCATTTAAGTTGAGATTGTAAAAAATATCGTAAATACGTCATCTAAAAAAGATAAAGTGAGACGATAGCGCTACTAGTTTTTTAATGCGTGATCGTTTCCAAGGTTATTTCAAGGTCATCTTGTTCTTTTTTTTTATCATAAATCCATAAAAGTACACAACTTTGAACATGAAACATCTTTTTGTTAGTTCAATATTTTTTTAAATATCTTGTTAATTTTTCATGTTGATGTGATAGATAATTTTGTTATTGCCAGCCTACGCGAAGGCTTCCGCTCAAAAACAATTGACGATCGATCATCGGTTTTCTACTAAAATAACCTCTAGAACATGCTATTATAATATTAATTAGCTTTTTTTAATAGGTTACTGATTTTTTGTTATTTTTGTTCAATTAGTTCCAAGTACATACACTCTTGAAATTTATGATAATTGCAAAATTCCCACATTTATTTTATGCCAGGTTTACCTGTTACGTACTCTTGTTTGAATATAAATTCACATAATTATATTAATCCGTAAATTCACACAATTCACATATTACGTGTTTCTTTGCTGATCGAATCACTGTGACATGGTCATTCAATTTTTTTACCACAAATTTTATTTTGAATGGTTCACATATTCACTTTCAGCCTAAAAGATTCTATCACATTGATCTACATGTAATTGAAATACTCTCTAGTCTTGGGTAATAATTATCTTCTTATTGAAGCATAAATTCAATTTTAACTATGTTCGCCTTTGATTTGATATTGCTGGTACAAAAGTGAATATAGGAGGCTAAAAATAAAACTTCTCGTATCAAAATTAATAAAGTAACAATATATAAACAATTTTTCGGATATCTTCAGATACGAAATTTGATTTATTTGATTTGATTCGTTTAAATGTTAGTGAATTTTACATCTCTTTTGATTACTAAATTACAATTTTTCAATATATAAATGACTGATTAAAGTTTTATTTAATCTCGTTACGTTTAAAATTTGTATTATCTATTATTGGCAGGCATTCTATTCACATAATAGAAAATTTAGATGTTAGAGCATTCGGATAGAGGAGGGGAGACAGCAGAGATACATGTGTAATGTCCCAGGGCAAAGAACTGTAGAGTTTTGTAACGATTACTATAACGAGAACGATAACGTTTGGCACTTGCTGTCGACCAGTTGGATGCCAGATGGTGTACTTGATTTGGCCAAGAATCTTCTGAACCATTTAATAGTCGTGCGAATGTTTCTTATGTCTTGTGCATACCAACCATGGAAATTTTCTAAGTTTATTTTTACTTTTTTATTTTCATTGTAGGCTCAGATAGAAAAGTTAAAAAACGAGAGATTTTTATTTTTTAGGTCGTTCCAAGTAATAGCAAAATTAAAGAAAAAAAGCATTTCAGTAAATTAGTCCCACTATTATCTAAAAAAAATTCAAGTCATTTAGTTCAATTCTAAAATAGTTATTGGGTTTTAAAATGTGTACGAACACTTTTGTGGGCCACTGTATTTCCAACAATTTTCCGCGCAAACTGTCTGTTATTAACTATCTGTTAATTTATCATGCTCATTTGTTTCACCTATACTTGTTTATTAACATCCATATGTATCTAGAAAGATACGTGAAATTTAATGTTAATGTAGAAATTATCTCTGTGAAATTTCGAATATGGAATTGCTGGCGAGGAGTTCGACAGATGGACATGTGACAGTTCTAACTAAATATTTATTGCATTTAATTTCATTTAAAATGTGATATTACAACCGAACAGTTTCATTAATAAAAGTAAAAACGTTCTTTTTGTTTTTTTACGAAAATAATTATCTTTTCAATTAAATTTTTATCGAATTTTGTATTAAATGAAAGATCACAACGCGGAAGTGCTGTAATAAATAGAAAAAAAAAGTTACTTTCTGTTTGTTTACAAAATATTGCATCTACTACCAACGTTTCATATTTGATAACCGAATTCATACATAGTGCACTTTACCATTTTTTAAAGTTACTTCAACATCAACAATCGTTTAGAATGTTAGAAAATAACTGTTCTAAACTGAAGCGTAAATATGTGACCGAATGGCCATAAAAAATTTTTATTTGTTACAATTAATTCGTAAGAATGGCGTGGAGAAAACTAATTGCAAGTGTTATTCCATATTTGGCGATATTCCTCTACGGTATGCATAACGTAAAATTGTAAGTTCGCAGGCGATTTTGCTGATCCGCCGCGAAATGAAAATAAAAGCAAAACAGTTTTCACTTCGCGAATCCAGTGGTATCCGATGACTATGAAACGAGAGCACCGTATCGTGCAAACATCAACCGATCGTGCCTCTGCGTAAAAGAAATACCTCGAGGATTTTGCGTGTCTTTTACAATTTCACAAACGACGCTTGGGGCTCTGAACGGGAGTCCCGTCTCATCAACTATTTCTGCGTTTCGAGCGATTTTCTGCGGGGCAAAGGGAAGCGAAAGAAGCGTGATCGAGCGGTTCCCCGGGTATCAGCATTTCATTAGAACGAGCCAGTAATGATTTCCAACGGAGACGCGCTTGCTTCTTCCTTTAGTCCACGATTAAGCCTGATTCTCCCTGATTATACGTTCGCGCGTCTATCGTCGGACAGGTCCGATGTGTCACTGCGACCCTCCGGGGAAAACTTTCAGTCCAGGATTCTCCTGTAAATAGCCAAGACGCGGGAAAGGGGCGACCACGGCGTTGCCCTAATGAAAAAAAGTCGAAGTGGCCGAGGAACGTCCAGTTTTTGTGCAAAAGTTAGTCACCTTAGAGCGGCTAGTGTCCTCCTGTTCTCTCGCAGGGTCTTCGGATGGACGAAGAGGGCAAGACCAGTTCGCCCTTCGTCCTGCACGCAGAAATGGAGCGCGACGAACGCGTAATGCCGTAATCACGGTCCCTCCGGACCTCGGTTCCGTGACGATCGCGGACGATAACTTCGCTGATAGTTTATTCTAATTGCTCCCTTATTAATGTCTGACTTAGCCGCATACATCACCGTCTTTTAATTTTCTGCTTACCATCCGTCAATTTACACACAGCACCAGGTCGAATCGTTGCGTGACCTTCGCCATTTTTCCTATCTATTTATTTGGGACAATTTTTTATTTTTGTACCAGCAGAAAATTTCCAGCGTACACTCCGCGACAGAGAGATTAAAATTGTTTTTTGTAACAAATAATATTTAAATACATTCTTTTATGATCGTCAAATTATTATAAATTTATTTATGTAGAATAATATAATTTTTTAAATTTTATATCGTCGATCACCGATGACTGACGGGATTCGGACGGAAAGTATAGTGTCAGTCACCGGTGGTCCATGTGCCATTTAATATGTTAATTTTGTTGGTTTCCACAAACATACTCGAATACCAACAGTTCATGTAATTTAATTCGTGCCATTTAAAAATTAATTGCTTATTGTAAATTTATTAACTTACGCACAAAAATAAAGAAAGTATTCTTCACATTTGTTTCATTTGTGTAATAATTCGCTCTGTATTTCTGCATATTTTTAAATAACAAAAATACAAATTAATAATAAAAAGCCTGATCTTTCAAATAAAGAAACATTGGCTGAAAAAGGTCTTACAAACTTTGAGAAAAAAGTTCCCAAAAAAATATAACATTTTTTTTAACTTCTAACCGAGTATGATCTCTTAATGATTTTGTATTCCCTTTCTATGCTAAGCACTGAATCAGATTAGTTCACAATGATACAGAAGATTTAAATCAGCTCTGAGTCATCGGGGGTTTAATCCGAAATTGGGCAGGACAGGCACGTTTCGTAGATTGTCCACCAGTTACGCGACCATTTGTCGATTTGCTCTTTTACTCGATTCTGGTCCCGTAATCGCGTGGTTTGCTGGTTTTGCTGTCCTGATCGAAGTGCTTTGCATCGGTGTTTATACGAACGTCCGTTTTCTATTTTACTGGAGCTTATCCAGTTTGTCCGGTTCTTTGGATGCAGACATTGTTCAGAGACGATGTAGGGAGGCAGTCAAGGTGCATTCAGTCTTTGATAAATGGTTTCATTAAAGAAGGAATCGGAGGGTTTAGCCACGATAAGAACTGTTCTTATGTCTTCGCTATTGGTGGACTCACTCTCAACGTAAGAAACTTTGATTGATACTCTTGAGGGACTCATTTTTAGCAAGAAATATTATGTGCGCGTACATACTGTTCTCGATGCTTTTATGGAATCGTGTTAGTAATTTTTAGATTTATGGCGGTGTTTTATGATCTTCAATAGGTAGGAACATTGTTAAGTGAATGATAATTTAAGAACATAAGTTACACTAAGGTACATTATTCTCAAAGCATTCCTACCTAATAAATTAAGGAATTATTGTATTAATGATTTATGAAATTTTGATGTTATTCGCTTAATAATAGAGCTTCCTCCATTTTGTTTATTTTACATTGTTTTCGCCATCTTTATTGTATTACTTAAACAATATACGGTAGAACTGAAATAATTTATATTTAAATGCGGAGGAGAAACAAAGAGCGTGAAGAGGAAACTGTTTCTCACCGAGAAAAACATAACAAAAATCATGACATTTTACTCATATCTTTTTTAGGTTTTTATTTAAGGTAGTCGTGTCAGTTTTATGCAGAAAACGATTGATTTTTTTCTATTGCATCGTGTGGCAGGGTGAAAAATACATTAGAACAGAGAGAGAGAGGTCTGCATAATGACGTTCAAATATATAATACTTCTTCAGATTTATTACAAATGTAATTACAAACGTTTATCATAGTTATTCATTTATGTATTATGCAATCACAATTTAAATGCATTCTGTACAGATTAATAAACACTGATAATTCTATCATTTACCCACATAGACACATGTAAGTCAAAATTCTTTGTGTTTATTTAATACTTTGAACTCACAGGTACACTTAAACCTTCGTAAACGAATGAGATGTAATGTAAACGAAGAAGATTCGTAACGAATCATGTATTTATTGCTTTTTGTCGAACTTTTAAAAATTACGGATTATTGCACGAAGCAGTTACAGGTTCATCTCTTTAAAAGACGTTTAAAATTAATTTTTTCCTCGTAAATTTCCGACACAAATTGAAATTGTATTTGACAGATTTGCCGCTCTTCATTGAAGAAGTCCGCACTTAGAACTTATCTTTATTAACTGTTAATTCTTACGATATTTCACGGTATCGTTTAAGAGCGGTACATCGTTCGAGCGGGTTATCGGTACCTGTTCTCACTTTGTTCGACAAAGTCCTTAGCGTATCACCGGCGGTGGAATTAATTTATGGTTTCACGGCCGTTAACGGTTCAGCGAATGTTTCTCTCGTTAGAAATTTAAACGAGCGATTCCACGCTAAATGAATTATGGATTAAGAAAGTATTGTTACCGCGTAAAGGTCTGACAACGTCCTGTTATCTATACCGCGGAGCATTTTCGCGTTTGTCATTAATTAGGAATTCGCTCCATGAAATTCCAGATGCTATGGGAAGATAACCACGTAGGTGGTATAATTTCTGGTATTAACATAGGAAAACGTAGTGTATCGTTTCAGATTTCAGATTCAACGATTCAATGACTGTAACTCCAGTAATATATGGTATATTAATTATAGCTTAATTAAGAATCGCTCGTCGGAATTCGTACTTCAAAGATTTCTCATTTCGATTCGTTTGACGTTGTCGGTTCAAAGCGATGGACGATTCGGACGCTACATCGGTTAATATATTTTACAATTTTAATCCTTCATATTGCTGATAACATTTGATTAAATTGTCAAAAATAGAATTCAACATTAACGTATATTTCCATACTTTCCAAGCAGAATATTTTTAACACATGTAAATTTCGAATTTCGTATACGTACATCATTTGATCGTTCAATAAATTGACTCGCTTCTTTCGCATCATTCAATTGATTCAATTAAACTGACTTATAATAATCCAATACTTAACTGGTACGACGATGTTTATAAAATTGACTAGTATGCTGGGGTTATAATAGACCCCAACTAAAAAGTGCAGAAAAAAATAAAATACATATATAAAATATATGTATAAAATATATCAAATTAAAAGTGGTTTATTGGCACTAATTCGATCAACAAATTAATTTTCTAGTCTTTGATAACAAAAGTCTATCTACAACTATGACATTTTTAATATTGACACGAGATTTTTAAAAATTAAATTTAAAAAGCAGGAGGTATTTTCTTATGTATAATTAAAAAAACATTATTTGAAAATCTGTCTAAGTGATTCAGTGTTTCAAATACTTAAATTTGATTATTGTGTGTATGTTTTTTTGAGCAGTTGTGTTCATCGTTACAGGTTTTGCACTTCGAATTCATCCTTTTGTAGATCATAATCAGCATTTTCAAACAGTTTCCTTTTGCAGGTCATAATCACTTTTTTATATTATTTTTCTTACCTGAAAACACAGATAAACATGAGTGTGGATTGAACCTTGAAAAGTGGTGCAGAAGCCGCATAAGAATAGTTACCACGCTCATGCATATAAAATACTGTTTTCTAAAGCAAACAGTTTACGGTTATTGAACATAAAGGACGCGTCGGAGGTAGAGACTGGATCTGAGATCTTCGTTATAATTTATTACAGACGGTGTATCGAGATTCTTATTAGAACAATATAGCCTGTTCTCTCATTTCTACTAATACTTCGAATATTTTTTTGAATTATTTTAGATTCAGCTATTTACATGAGAAACGTGTCGGGTTAACAACGGATCGAGACATTGGTAGAGGTCGATATCGAGATAACGATATTCTGATGTATATAAAAACGCAAAAAAAATGTGCTCGTCATAAATGACTACATGCTGTCGGTTGATGAGTAACAGAACAAAAAACAAAATACATTATTTATTTTCTACTGTATAGTTTAAGGCTTTAAGATAAGAATAAATTTGGCATGTTACACATGTGTGTTACATTACCTAGATTTCTTTTGTGATTGTATCAACTTTCTTCGAAGTTCGCGCGAGGCTGTACGATTTCTTCGCGGAGGAACGCCCATGATTGTATGGCGAAAGGGATTGTTGTGAACATATTTCATGAAGTACCGAGGGGCAATTAACAAAATGTTTCGGCTCTGTTCAATCCGTGTAAAATGTCTGATATGTAAGAGGCACGCGGTTGCACAACGGTCGTGCTGTGAATTAATCGCGACGATGTTTGCTTCGTTTTTTTTCATCGGTCGGCGCCTTTGTAAAATAACTGGCCGGGAAGTAAGTAAAAGTTAATACAGCGGCGCGTGAACATCTTATTGAAAGGGGGCCATTACTCACGATGTGTAAAGTAACGAACGTACAATCTTAATAAACTATAACGCAAACAGAATTTTAATTACCGGTTGATAAGTTGTCTCTTTAATACGTACGCAATAGAATATTAATATAACGCAAACAGAATTTTAATTACCGGTGGATAGGATGTCTCTTTAATACGTACATGATATGCAGAAATGATATCGTAACAATAATTATTAATAATCGTTGCTTGTTGTAATGTACGAACAGACGCCATAGTGAGCTGAAAATCTGCTTATCGTATCCAAAATTATTAGGTCTACCGGAAAGTTCTGTCCGATAGTGTCACTTCAAGTTTCAATCCATATGCACATGTTGATTTGAGACATGTATGACCATCTCTCTTTATCATTGCATTTACACACATGTACTCTCCTAAATAAACTGAAACAAAGACGTCTCGTGTCATTATTAAGTGAGACGCGATCGTGAAAATATGGCTACCGATGATAATGCCAGACCAGATACTGCTTTGGCGACTCGTCAGAAAATCCTAGTGCTAGGCTGGGAAATTATGTCGTATCCACCATACCTCCCAGACCTAGCACCCTCCGATTATCACTTGTTTCTCTCTTTGCAAAACATTTTACAGGAAAAAAATTCAAAATTAAAGCTGGTGTCAACCAAGCACTAGTCGAGTTCTTCGCCTCTAAAAATAAATCATTTTTTAAAAATGGCATTTACAAGTTGCCATCACGCTGGCAAAAAGTCATAAGTAACGATGGAAAGTATATTCTACAATAAATATTATTAAATGTATGAAAATTGTGTTATATTTCAATTCCAAAACGGACAGAACTTTCCGGTAGACCTAATATCTTAGCGTTATTATAAGGTTTAACCCTAACTAAACCGTGTCTGGATTCTTTCGTACCCAGTTGTAATTACTGTGTAAAAAAAGAACCGTAAGATAATAGAAACAATAATAATGATGATAATAACAACAAAATTTTATTTCAAAATGTTTGTGTACATAAAGTCATGGATCCGTCTGGACCCGAACCTGGGGCTGCGCGTGAACGCCCAAACGTCGGTACTGCGAGGGTTAAGGTCATAGTATAGTAAGTCATAGTAGATCATTGAATTCGTCTCGGCATCAACTACAATATTATGAAGTCAAAAGTATATATTAATGTTTAAAAAATCGAAATTATTTCAATTGTTTATAACAAAAATTTTATTTTGGAAATTTTATGTATCAAAATCTGTAGAAAAATTTGTATCGGTAAACTCTTGTTGGAATGTGTGAAAAATCGTTGAAATTTTCAGTCCTGCCGCAGTCGGATGGGGCCGATCCACAGTGGGCGATCTCTAGGGGCGATGTGCAGAGAAAATCGATTTTAGATATTCAAACATGAGTTCTTTTTTATTTATGTTCGCATCACTGTGCGGCGTGAAACAGCGAAAAATAACTGAAAAGTAGACGACAACTGGAGAAAGCGGGAAGGTAAACTATCCGGCATTTTGTTATTATATTAAGCTATAAATTATGCGTAAAAATTTTTTTCTTTTTTTATGAACACGCATTCGAGTACCAATGGACATTTCGAAGGGAATGCGTGGGTCATGTGCCCGTAATACATGTTCCGTTGCATCCTGTAATTTTTACACGCGTGTAAAGGATGCTTTTATCGGTCGTTCTTCGACGATGTAATAAATCAACGCCTCTTCGAAGACGCGGAGTTCCGGTAAAACGTTTCTCCTCGACTAGTATTTAGCTTTGGATTTCTAATTAGCGAGCCGTCTCTTAATGACATTATTTAACATTCTATTATGGTGAGATCGTAATTATCGATTCGAACGACGGAATAGATTTTCGATTGACCGTCGAAGCGAATTCCTCGTTCGTTTAATTTAGATTCCATTTCAAGTGCCATTCATTCGGCGAATAAAATTCCTCAAATATTCGGTTGGTCGTTAAATATTTTATTTCTGACTTTTATCTACTTTTCGAACGCGACTCGATTTTCGGTGTATTGCAAATTTCATGTTTGTTAGCGGATTACAGGTTTCTTTATTCACTCCACTTTTTTCTTTATGATCCGTTAAGGAACGATGACAGTAATTAATGTTGAACGGATTTATTTTACAACGCTTACTGCTGTTATTGTTACTTCGTTGTTTTTGAAACGAAATTGTGATTTACCGACAACTTTTTAATGTATAAAAATGATTTTAAATAATAATAGTAATATCCTTTTTTGAATATACATTAAATTTAAATCTACTGTTTTTCCATCTCAATGATTTGAATAAGCTAGTATTAGTATGAAAAACTGATCTTGTGATTTTTATCGAAACTGCGTAAGATCCTCGGTTTACTAAATATTAATGTATAAAAATATTAAAATATATCGTTTAATGAATAATAATAATATTGTTTTGATAAATCAATATACCCGAGGTTTGAAGGATTATTAAATAGTTCCTAGAGTACGTATTGATCGAAATAGTTTACGATGGATTGCATACAAACTATTTCTCCGGCACCATGAAAACGTGACTGCGTGTTTCGAGCTTGAACACGTCCGGTCATGCGAAACAAAGCTAATTTAGTTGGTATTCTGATCAATGCACGTGCTTTATTCCTGGCTACGAATTGCACGAACAGTTCACTGCATTTTGATGAATATTAATGGCCACTGGTGCTGTCTATATGTATAATATGATAAAAACGGATCAGTTACACGATGATTTATGTCCACCGTCCTCGAATTGGTTGTTACAGTGAACTTAAAAATCGCGTATTTAATCTCTGTGATGTACAGCCCCTCGTTTGCTTTACGTCTTGTGTGACGTATCTTTTCGAATATCAATTTTTGTAACAAGATACGGTATCGATAATTTCGATCGAAATTAAATCGAGTTTATCTTTTGAAACTTTAATATATCGTTACTTAAAATCTGTTAAATATAGCAAATGATTAAATTAACATTATGAATATATAATACGTGACTAAAGGATGTTCTTGTAGTAGGCTGACGGTCCAGCCCGGTAGTACTCAGGCAGTCTTGTAACATAAATAACAGGAGTCATTAATTTGTACAACGTTTTTCTCCTTACCAATTATGCGAAGACGTTACAATTACGCTTACATATGCATATAGTAGAGTTCAATAACTTTGGAAAATTTATTTGGAAAGTATAAAGGCGCTGACATTAGTTTGACAGTATTTTGATACAGTTTATATTCGTGAGTTTACTTACGTTTTTATTAACCCAACAATATTTTCTATAGCTGACGTGCTAACTACATTGAATAAACAATATCCTTTATTTGCATTAGATACTTCAGGCAGATAAACAATTTATTTTTACAAAAATTAGTTAATTGAAAAAAGGCCTGTTATTAAATTATAATTTATTTGGTATATGTATAACAACAGTGGAACAAAACTTTCAATAATTATTAATAAATTAAATAAAATTTGATCTAGCTCGTCAGTAAAAACCATACAGTACATATTTTCAATAATATTTAATATATAAAGCTTATATTAATATTTTGTAGGATATCCACCTGCATTTTCAAAACATTGTAGTCGCCAAAAAATTGATTTCACTAAATTTTCGAAAAATTGGGGTGTTATGTCTTCTAACAAAGCGTTCTTTAGACTTTCTTTATAATTCGTCCGTAAATATTACGGTTTACCAAAAAGTAAAATCTTCTTTGATGTATTTTTTTGCAAATTCGCGTCTCTCCTTTTTATTTTACAAACTTATAAATGGCTTCTTCCGCGCAATTCTACCATGATAATCTTTTTTCTTACTACTCCTCTAATGGTCGATTTACTTACTTTTATATTTAATTATTGTCGGATTATCTTTAATTTTTCGAATAATTCACCGCTCATTCGTTGCGTTTAGTTTCTTATCAGACTATTGTTCGACTTTATTTGATATTCGATCCTCTTCTTTGCGTCGTTTTATAATACTTTGGATTGTACTTTTACCCCGATTAATAATTTCCCTCATTTTATTATACCTTTTTCCATTTTTATAATGGTAAATAATCAATACACGCTCCGCTGATGTAATTTGTCGCATTTTCTTTATTTCTTGGAAAACAGGCCAAGCAACGTACAAACGACACAGAAAACAATAACTGAAGTATACTTTTATTGTTTCCAAACATTGTTCAACAAAACTGACGGGCTAATTCTATACGTAACGATAAATTTTATTTAATTTACGAATAATTATTGAAAGTTTTGTTCTACTGTTGTTATATATTAAACAAAGAAGTACTGAACTACATGTTTATACATATGTACATGCATTTTCGTTATTTCCTACAATTATCACGTTTTATAAGTGAAAATAGATTGAACTCCTAGGTGCACGATTTTAAGTGACAGTCACTGTATAAACGATTAACAACAGAAAGCACCGAATAATGAATGGGTTTAGAACATCGAATTCGATCGCGAACAGTTACGAAAGAGAGAAAGAGAGGGGGGGAGAGAGAGAGATTGAGAAAGCGAATTGAACAACGTATGATTGTCTCTGAGAATGTGCTAGACAGAATTCGCAGAACTCGAGCTCGGTTCCAGGAATTTCGTCTGGGCGCTGATTGGGTCCTCAGGATCGCCCGATTATATAAACGAATAGATTGGGCAGTGACGCTCGGTGATCCTGAGGAGCGCGGGCCGCCAAACAATCGCGGAATGATCGCACGCGAAATCACGAACGCAAAACAACGTCGAGGAAAATCAGTGCCATCGAGTGATGGCAGATGACAGAGGTATGACCGTAATCAAGAATTGAAATGTTGCTGAATTTCGAACAGACTTGAAGGTGAAAATACTTGAATTCACTCCTTTAGTAGTAAGGTTTTAAGAAGCCGAACCATGGCGAGCTCACAGCGACCTCATTGCACTGCTGTGCAAAGGAGGAGCTGAGGCAGCAGCTGTGGATCTTTCTCGGGTGCTCGAAAATACGAGTCCCAACTCTACCCTCTCTTTCGACGACCCTAACAGAAGAAAGATCCCAATTGTCCGACTTCGATTTTAACGGGTCTTAGCAAGGTGATAATATACAGATAAGTCCCTAATGATATGTGTAAAATATTATGTAAGTTGAACAATAATATGTTTACATTTTTTAAATTTCATCACAGTTTTGTATTCGACCGTTTCATTTTTGTCGTAAATGCATAAAATCCGCGATCTAATTATAATAAACTCGTCAATCTAGCATTTACAAAAAAAAGTGAACATTAATACAAATTTGAAAAAGTTATTGCGTTTTGAAAGGTGTCCTAATATTAACGTAACTCACTGTAACTGTAGAACAAACACTCAAAACACTACTTTAATAATATGAAAGAGAATCATTAGCGAGATACGACGAATGATTTTCCTTTGGGAACACTAATTCTTTCCTGTACGCGATACACACAAAATAGTTAATAAACTCGTCTTTGGTATCGCATTGTGTAAGGGATACCGTTCGAGTTACCATAAAACATGCCACGTCTTTTGTTGTCCCTTAGTAGGACTACACGGTGTCATCCGTGGCCACCGCGGAATACGTGACGAGGCGTCATTAAGATTCCGTGCATCGATCCCCAAAGCGACGTGCATTTGTCTCCGAAGCGGGAAAATGAAGAAAGGACACAGATGGGTCGTTGTCGTTGCCAAAGAGCCGAACTCCGTTCTTCCTCCTCCGTTTACAATCGAAGAATGGGTCTGGTCGTTGTCGCCCTCGAAAAACAGCTGTAACCACTCGTGGATTGGTTTAATATGCGTTCGAAGTGGCTCGAAAAGGAAAAACGAAGAAACGAGATGAACGTTGACGTTAGTAGTACAGTTAGAAGTGGTGCTTTGACTTTTTGAGAGGTACTGTTACGTAGATCTTACGCAATGTTGTGTGCTTACCTCTTCTGTCAGATCATGATAAATTAGCACGACGATAAAGATATAAAGACACGACCTGAATTTAATTTAAATTTAGTGACTGAAGGTATTTAAAACTCAATAACTTTTTTAAAATTGGACTAAACGACTTGAATTTTTTTTTAGACGACAGAGGAACTAGTCTGATGACTAAAATGACTTTTCTAATTTTGCTATTACTTGAAATGACAAAATAAATAAAAAAATCACGTTTTTTAACTTTTTAATCTGAGCCTATAGCGAATATTTAAAAAATACATTTTGTAGATCTCGATAGCTTATATGCATGCTGAAAATTTCATCGAAATTGGTTGACGTTGTTAAAAGTTACAAACAATTAAAGATCGCGAAAATCACGACTCACATAAAATAAGTGTGAGAAATCTATAGTTTTTAAAAATCTTTCAACGCTTGTAACTTAACTTTGTGTTAACCGATTTCGATGAAACTTTCAAGGTACAAAGACACTAATAAATACGATGTAATTAGGTAGCACAAGGGTGTCTTAAAGTATCCTGCTTTTGGACATTCCCGAAAGTTCCACACCCTATAAACGTTCTACAAACGTCTTCCGAACGTTTTATCTTACAAAACTGGGCGTCTTAAAGATGTCTTTAAGACGTTCTTTTTTAATTACATGATTCATCTGTTTTAATTTATATAATTGTTACAGCGATATATCAGAAACATTTCAAATTTCTTTTAAAAATATTTTATGAATCTATTTTCTTAAAAACGTGTTCTACACGTCTTAAAGACGTAAATCTCAGATGTCGAAACGACGTTCACTTTCGAACATCAAGACATAAATTTCAAACGCTCAGTTCGAAACGTCTTTAAGACGTCCTATTTCAGACGTCGAAGCGACGTTCACTTTGGTACATTAAGATGCCTTGGAGACATAAGACGTCTTATTTCAGATGTCGAGACACGTTTATCTCGTGACTTCTTTAAGTTGTCTTAAGACATCCAGTTTAAGTCGCAAGATGTTCAGACCTAAAATGGACATAAACTGGAAGTTTTTAGGACATCGGGCGTCGTGTGCTATTTGAGAGTGTCTATTTATGCATATAGTACTTCAAACATTTCTAATTCCTTTTGCACTCAAGTTCTGGGATATTTATACTATAACCGATTTGTGTCAACTATCACCGATTAGTTAAATATTTTTAAAATTAATTACTAGATTAGCTAACTATCACCAGTAGATACTACGCTACACAGCCTGTATTACAACCAAATCATGAACAAACACACATCATGTGGATTATTCTGGTGATTAATTGGATCACCATAATTGCTGATAATTAACAATAATCACGCGCGGATTATTCCGCTCGAGGATGCAAACGGATTAAAAAAATGTAAAAAGATTGCTTTTTGGTTCAACACCAAAACTCCTCCACACAGTCTACGACGTCTCCTAGTATCGTCGTATAGGGTATATTGCATTGGAAATACGCCGGTTCCTAGAACTCGGCTGATTCTTGCCGCACGGAGTTTAGAGACATATAGGACCCGAATGGCGAGAATCATTCGAGCACTATGAACATGAACGCGCGGAAAGCGGCGTTCAAAGGCCGCAGGACGTCTTTCTTCTAACAATGGACATGTCGTTGTCTTTCGTTCCACTCGGTTTGCCTTGCTTCACCGCGACTCGTTCAATAACCTCCTGTCTAGTGAAAACTGAAAAAAAGTGTCGGTCGGGGAGCCACGTGATCGCAAACCACCAGAAAAGAATTACGACCGCAATCGCACGGTTTACGGTCGCCAGTACGACATTTATGATTTACGGGACTGTGTACACACTCGGAGACAAAGATGACTTCGAAATTGAACGTGACGCAGAGTGACTTCAATCGCGGTTCTGCATTTCCCGTTTTACGAGCCTTGGATTCTCGAAATAAAGACTTTGTCGTAAGATCTCGTGGGAGAATCCCGGTTTCGGGTAATAGATGATGGCGTAGGCGTAAAACTGATTCGGACGATCATAAAGCTATTTAATTTAAAATTGCATGTTCGGGTTATCTACCTTAATTGCCCGTCAGTTGATACGAAGCCACCTCGAATCTGAATCTTTTGAAGTTAACACGAAAGGTGTAAATTGTCAACGAAACGTGTGCAAATAACGTGATAGAAGGACACTATGTATGTAGTAATATTTACTGCACCATGCGTGTACAATTTATATGTTTCCAGATGTAATCTAAATATTCCTTAATTCGCACTTATAAACTATACGGGATGAAGCATTTAAATAAGAACACCTAAATAACTTCTCAATTAGTAATGTTAGAAAAAATGTTTTAAAACGTAGTTTTTTCCAAGGTAATATTTTTCGAAGGTTCCAAGGTTGCTGATTTCCATGAAACTAATTGTAAATATATCTATACAATATTTTAATTTCCTTACTGTATTTCGCCTTACTTCTTCAAATTTTGTTTTTAAGTATTTAGGTATTTTTAACAATTAATTTTAATTAAGGTATTATATCAGTCATAATGGTTAACAGCATTTTTATATCAACCGCGAAAATTAATTTTTATTGCTATCTATTAAACCTCCGACTATTGAAACACAGCCTCCTGTACCGGAGTCGTTTCTGACATACACTGATATTCTACTAATCATATTTATGGGTCTCCTTAGCCGTTCTCGCCGTGACTCCGACACAGTAGACGAGTAAGTGAATAATAAATCTTGTCTCTTCTACTCTTAAATTACAGGTTTCATACTCAAAATTAATTATTTTGTATATCTTATTCACCTCTTTGCACTCATAATAGCATATCATTGATCTCAAACATTATTATTGACATCAGAACATTATGCATATGTTAAAACTAGGTTCTTTGTACAAATCATTATTTAACAACACGTTCACCCATGTCCACGAAAGACACAAAATCAGAACAACTTGTTTAATGCAGGTTTTGCTCTCAAAATTAATCCTTTTACAGATCATATTCCTTTTTGTTTGCAAATTTAATTCATCGCTTTGAAAATTAAATTTATTTCTTTACTAATAAAATTAACTCTTTCACAGATCAAAATTGGCTGTTCAATTTTTTAATTTAATATGAATTTTTATACTTGTTTATGAAATAGTACAAATACAAATAATTAATCTTGATAGATCAACTTGACAATCAACTTTTGAACTTAATATAAATTTTATTGCAAATAATTTCATATAAGTGAATTTAATTTACAAAAAAACAGGTGTATAAATACTGCAAAGGAATTCAGTTGATTTGCAAAAAGGTGAATATGATCTACAAAAGGATTAATTTAGGGTGCAAAAGGGGGTGAATATGAAGGTGTTCTGATTTCGTGGGCACTGGTGTGACAATCAACGTGTTAAATAATATTTTGTACTCAGAAGCTAGTTTTAATATATGTATAACGTTCTGATATCAATAATAAACGGCTAAGTATTGAGGTCAATGATTGCTACGCATCGCTATTTTCGATGAGCTGTTCGGAAGTAAAACAATGAATCTCAGCTATATTAGATGCGACGTCAACAACCCACTTGTAATCAGCAAAGCAGTCGTTTGCTATTTACACGCTTTGGCAGTGTGCCCCTTGGCTTAATTCTAACACAAAAGCGTCTCAAATAGTCGTAACCGCAAATGAACATCGCATTTTCACCGCAGACTATAATATTCGTTATTAACCCTTATAGTACTATAGACATTAAACTTGCACAACTACTGTAGAAGGTCTCATAGACCGCTAAGATTTATTTCATTATTACGTACCTACTGCTTGAATAAAGATCAAATCAAATTATTCCTACTTTAACATTTTGACTGCTGCATCATCCATAACTGCGAATTATTTGCTTGGATTTGCAAATTACTTTTTTCGGTAATCTATTCTATGCCCCAATTTTATTCGAATCAGCAAAATAGGAATGTTTTGATCTTTTTCATTTCGATTTCAATTTCATTGAATAAGATATTTTACCTTTATGAAAATTTTTGAGGCTGTTGATGTGGTACTGAAAGTGCTAAATATTAATAATAAAAACTTTTAAATGTGGAATCATAGAGTTTCAGTCATTAAAAGATATATTGCTACAATACACGTATTTAAAATATCGTATAAATTAATATATAGATTACACAATATCGTAACTAATATTTATGTTCACCATCGTCGTAAAAAGTATGTTGACAACTCTCACAAATGTAGTTTTTCACTTAAGAATTACATATTGTATTGTATGTATGTATATCTGGTGTATATCCTGTGTAGTGAAATAAATTATACAAGACTTTTATTAGCTACGGAACAATATGTCATCTAACGTAATGTTATTCTGACGTGCAGAAATGATTGATGCTATAAAATTCGGGGGACAAGGTTTTCTAAGGTATACATAATTCTATGTATATTTTGAATGACTTTTCATATAAACTTATAGTGATACAATTAATTGATATTTCTCAATAATTACCTACTGCAGTGTCAGTTTTAATACAAATTTATACAGTTAGAAAGTTACATTACGCACGGCATTAAAATAATGTCTTAACAACAAATATTCTTGTTCCTTGACAACACAAACTTTACTATCCACATAAATACTTTTTTTCAAATAAAATTTTTTAGACTTCGATTCTGTTTCATTTGTGTATGTTTATAGTGATATTTTGCAAATGTGTATAGAAGCACTACCTTGGTTGCAATGTTAAATAAATAAAAACTACGTTACTTTTTGTCCCGCGCTGTAGAATAGAATTAATTGAAGAAATAAAACCAATTGAAATTTTATTACATGTAACTTCAACAACCCTTGCAAGCTTCTATTTTTGTGGTTTTGCAGTACATATATGTATATTCCCCACAATGGCGTAATTACTCTAAACGTAGGCCGAATATTTCACGGCGACACGCGTCTGTGCATCCGAGTCGCCTATTAGTTATTATAGTACTCGGCTTTCCATGAAAAACGGACATAGCAATTTTACGCGGCTCGAACGAAAGCGAAACTGTACAGCTCATTGTTCAAAACATTTCGCTTTCGCTTTTGTTGCAACGGTCTTTCACCGATTAAACCGTAAGCAATTTTTCACGCGAAACTTATTTCGTTTCTGGGCATTCTCTAAACTCGAAGGCATGCACTCGGACGTTACGAATGGTAGAACAAGAAAAGAACGATGTTCGTATCCGCCCACTGCATGAACACTGTTACGTAATAATTCAATAAGGAAAGCAAAGAACGCACAGTTCATAATTCATTTTATTAACCAGGACCTGACCGGAGCTGGAAGTATTTTAATATTATTTAATAGTAAATATGTTTCGCTTATATTAACCCTTTGCACTCGAGTGGTGACTCTGAGGCACCACTAAAATTTGTTACATCACATTTTAAGATAATTTTTATATTAATAAAGCTTAGATTTCAAAAATTGTGAACAGCGTAACTGTTGCGTGGGTCCCAAGAGTTAATTTCATATGCGTAAAATGCATTTTGTCATATAAAATAAAAATACTATTAGTTAGAAAAATCATTTTATATTTACAGTTAAAGTAGGTTCGAGTGCAAAGGGTTAAGGGTGTAGCGAACCAATGCAGTGCTAGTACACTCACACAGAAACGAAGCGTATACATATACGTTAGTTACACTCGCGTCGGTATTTATGTTGACAGCTTCAATTTTTAGGCATTCTTACATATCTCTGTCGTATATTTCTCTTTTGTTTAAAATTTCGCGTTTGTTTTTTAGCGTTTATTGTTTTCCTCGCATCGACAATGCATCAGCGTCGAAGGAGAAGCCGAACTGTGTTCCTTAATATTTTCTTCGTTCTCATTGTCAGTACCATGAAAGAGAAGCATATTTACTGTCTGATAATAGGGAAAAATGTGTTCGAAATGAAATTTTGTTTGGACAAAATGATAAGACATTTGGAATATGAAATAACAAAAGTATTAAAATTAAATAAACTTACATAGTTTGTTTAACTTTTAGTGATGTGTGGACCATAGTTTACGTTGTATCATTTCAATCAGTCTTCTTAGTAAACTTCTATACAGATCCTTTATATACTTTTGATCCAAGATTTCCCAAGCTTCTAAAATTGCAGATTTTAATTCGGAGACTGTATTATACTGTCAGAAAACCTTGCTGGCCAATTTAAAACTTTTACATTTTCTGTTTCAGAATAATTTTTTACTATGAGAGCGGTATGCACGGCTACATTATCTTGCTGAAATATATGTATATCTTGTCCCAGCAATTCTGCGAACGTATGACTCTATCTGTTCCTTGATTAAAAAGTAGATAGCCCTATTCATACGGCCTTGAATAAATTTTATTTCCGTCTTTCCTCTACAGCCGATACTTGCCTATATCATTACTGCACCAGCACCCCATTGTCGACAACTTAACATACTTTGCTTAACACACTTTATATCCATTTGGACCATCCAAATTAATTTTCTTTTCATCCGTGAACATAATACCTTCCCACTGCTTCTTCCATTGAATATGCTTTATTGCAAAACTTAATTGCCGACAATGTGGTGGTGGTACAGTAACGATGTGAGCAGGTATCGGCTATAGAAAAAAGACGGAAATAAAATTTATTTAAGGCTGTATGAATAGTGCTGTCTATTTAAATTTAATTAAGGAACAGACAGGGACTTATGCTCGCAGAATTGTCGGAACAAAATACAGGGTGTCCCAAAAATGTCTCGCAATACGGAAATGTGGGGTAGCTGAGGTCATTCTAAGTAACTTTTTCCTTTGCGAAAATGCAATCTGCGGCTTTGTTTACGAGTTATTAACGAAAAATCACAATTGCGTCGAGTTAATTAGGCTGGCGTGTGACGTCGTGTCGGCGCGAAGAATGCAACAACAATTTTTTTCCCCGAGCATGTCAAAAACCGCTGCTCCTTTACGAATCATGGGCGCGATCCCAAGTACGAAATTAAACATGGAATTGAGAGCGAAATTGAGTGCGAAATTGAGAGCGGAATTGAGAGCGATCTAAGCACGATTTCAAACGCGTTCGACTCGGCTTCGCTCAGCTCGGCACGGCTTTGTTCAGTTCGGCTTTGCTCGCTTGGCTTTGCATCGGCTAGAAAAACTCGACTTAGCTTCGCTCGGCACGAGTCGATCGAAATGTCTTACCTGGCGGAAGCGAATATCGCGGATTGCGTAAAACACGATTCATAATTGTTGAACGACTGATTCATGGGCCCGATCCCAAGCGCGATCTCAAACACGATCTCAAAAACGCAATCTCAATATCGCGATCTCAATATACCGCGATCTCAAACACGCGATTTCAATAGCACGATCTCAATGTAGTGTGATCTGAAACGCGATATCAATAGTGCGATCCCAAACACGACCCTAAACGCGATGTCAAGCGCGATCTCGAGCTTCTTCGATTTCGAGAAAAATGATAACAAAAATATAATATTATAACCCAGCCGAATACGCGACAACCGAAGTCGATGGTTATATACAGCGACCGAACGCCTGAACGATATAATACCCCATGAATAAAATTTTCCGAACACCGAGACGTTCCGCGGAGCGACCGACGATAAAACCCACCCTCCGCGATCCGTGACTGACACTCGAATGAATGGTAGCAATGTCGAACTAGCGGTCGCGTCCCCTCTCCTTGGATGACGTTAATCAAATCCTGACCTTCGAGTTACCGTATTACGTTTTCGAAATCTTAGTGCGTATTACAGCCGAGGTAATTAGGGTAACGGACGATCTCGAATCAGCGCGAATAATACATAACAATTTTTTCCTTCAAGACGTGACGAAGCCCGGATTAGAAGCGGATTTGAATTGCGTATCTATGTTATTGTTTCGAGCTTCTTAATATTTATAACGGTCCTGTGAGCGACGTTGCGTGTGCATTATATGCATACCATTGTGCGTGAATTATATGTATAATATTACATTGAATGATACTGAATTATTGAATTATTCAAATTACCCGAATTATCCGAACAAATTATCCGAATAACTTCTGCAAATAAAACTCGATGCGAATAAATTCTTCGAATGAAACGTGATTCGAATAAATTCTTCGAATAGATCTCCGTTCGAATAAATTCTTCAAATATAGAACTATATTCAAAAAATATTCCGAATAAAATTCCGAACGGCCGTTAATTACGTTCTAAGCCGGCCCTTGACAAGCCTCGAACATTTCGTACGGTATAAGTGGATTTTGTGAAAAGACGGTAACTTCATCCCAAAGATCGGTGACGCTCCCGTGAGCTCAAATGTAATGGATGTCTTGGTAACGCGAAAGATGGTACGATGCGGGCTCATCGGAAGATGCTTTCTCGGTGTAGCAGGAACTATCCCACGTTCCCTCATACTTTTCTGTTTTTTATCTGTCCTCTGTCCCTGCGGTACTTTTCCTTCGATCGTTTTCTTTTACTCTTTAACGAGCATGTAACTGATTGCGCTGAATGCGCTGCAGCGACAAGTGCACGCTACGGCGGATGTCTCGCGGAATTTTTCTCTGTTATACCAAGGCGAGAGAAGTGGATTCGTAACGCTGCAACTGCAGAGTAATAATGAATAACTTCAGGTTTTATGTGCGCAGGATAATCAACGACAGAATTCATTTGCAACGTCATGGCTATTATTACCCTTTTTATTTTATTTTCAGCGTTACGTTAATACAAAACAGTTTGCTGAAAGACCACAAATATTTGGGCAAAATGTTCAGCCTCGGCGATTATTTTATTAAATGCGGAGCGAAGAAATATTTACCGTTTTAATTCTTCATGGACGAGTTACGCAGATCTTTTTGTCCTTCCGTTCCGTGTGATTATGAAACGAGCATAGGTTTTATGTTAAATGAGAAATCGAAAATGGTCTTTCGCTTCACGCACGTGCATAATTAAAATAAAAAGATGAGGAAATAAATACGTGCAATCAAAATGTGCAAATCAGATCGTCCGAAAAATTGTTGGTATTGCGCTTTTATTAATGAAATCAAATTTTGAAACCGATTATCTCAAAACACAATTTTGCTACGAATATCATTATAATTCTGCAGAACCCTTCAATTCTCTTCAGTTGTTTAATTATAAAAAATGATAACGCGCGTAAACGTGTAAGGATGGGAATACGTGAAAAGTATGAAAAATTGAACTAGCCTTAATAAATAGTAGTGATGTGAAATTGTTACGCGAAATTATAAGCGGAATAACTTTTTAAAATTGTACCAAAATGACTTGAATTTTTTTTAAATTATAAAAAGACTAATTTCCTAAACAATGTCTAACAAAATTCTTGCAATCCTTTAGAATGCCAAAAGGAATAAAAAAAACGACTTTTATCAGCTTTTCTATTTGATCCAATAACAACAATACAAAGAATGCATTTTGAAGATCTTCTTAATCTATATGTATGTTGAAAATTTCGTTAAAATTGATTAAATTTTCGTCGTTCACGCAGATAGCGAAATTTGAGAACGTGTTTTTTTTTTACTTTGTTTGTCGTTCGAACCAATTACAGTTTCTGTATGAATTTATTGAGACATTGCCTAGCAAAGTCTGATATCTAAAACAATTCAAGCCATTTGGTCGACTTTGGAGAAAGATATTTTGTTTAATAGTTGTATAAATATTATCCTGAACGACTGCATCTGTATTGTGGGCTTTACATTACAGATTTGTCACAATTTACACTTACTAGATAGTTTAAAATTTGTTTATGAACTCGCAATTTAAAAATATCTAGAGAATGCAAAATGAGATTCATAAGAATTTGTTCCATCGAGGGAAATCACTTTCTACATTGTAAACGCACAAATGACCTACAATCAGAGCATCGTTGAGTAGCGTGTGAACAAGTTAATGCTAATTGTTCCGATTAAATAAATTAGCTAGAAAGCATAAATACCATCATTCAAATTCCTCTACAAGAAACGGCAGTTACACACGAAACTACTTAATTATATGTATAAACATCAACTTGCTTAATTACGTAAAGAGTGAAAGTCAAGCAAAGCCATTGTTCAACATTTTCCGTATCTTCTTCGCAAGTTATCCTACACATATATTTATCGATTTACAAACATAATATTTTCAAATAATATTAAAACAAGTAAAGTATGTTAGCCGTTTTTAATACTTTTTTTTACCCAATTTTCAACTGTCAATCATGTTTTATAATGTACATATATCTATTCTAATAACAAAAGAAATTTACAAATTACAGGAAGAAGAAAATCCGCAGCAAACTTCAACAGGAAATTATTATTTTATAATTTTCTTTTTATTATTTCCCGTTATATAAAATTTCTAACATCCACTTACATTTAATTTCGTCGAAATAGCCACGTTCATAGATTATCGATCAGAAAACCATATAGAATGGCAACCATATACTTAAGACCACTTTAAAAACGGTATAACTTTTTTAAAACTGGACTAAATGAGTTGAATTCTTTTTCTAGATGGCAGAAGCACTAGCCTATTAGAAAATGATTAAAATACTATTTTTAAAAATTTTGCTGTTACCTGGAATGAGAAAAGAAATAATAAAGCTCATGTTTCTCAACTTTTTAAATTGAGCCTATGACGAAAATAAAAAAAATGCGTTTTGCAGATCCAACGATTAACATAATTCAGTATAAAGTGAGTTATAGCACAGAATGCATGGCTAAAGAGGTCGGTTCATCAAAACCCACAAAACGGTAGAATCAGGTCGCATCGATTGCCATTAGGAAGTATCCTATCACCCTGTTCTTCCTGCGCGACGATACTTCTTTCACAACGGTTCCGTTTCTTGTCGATGTTCGATTCGTTGGCTTCATGCTAGCTGGTCACACGTTGCCACAACATAGGAAAAGCGACAATAACTTTTGCTAAACTACGAATGAGACCTGATTTCACCCTCCGCTTTCCTCCCTCCTCTCCCCCAGAAGTAAAGAGGTTGAACGTTTAACCGCAATAATGGTCGCGGGGACAAGCGTGCCAATTTCTTTTTCAACGACCCTTTTATCCCTCGATTGCCGACGAATGAGGGTCGAGTGGGTCGAGGGAGCTCGGTGATTATGAAAACTGGCTGGGAGGAGTCATCATTAATCAATGAAAGCGCTGCGCGGGCTAATTAACGGGATCGCGTGAGGAAAGTGGAATGCGTAAACACATGCCATTAAATTCTTACTGATGTGAAGCGCCTTAGGAGAAAGGGGTGGCCCCTCTACAGTCCAAGCTTCTATTAAACAATTACCAGAACGATTAGGTGAATGGAGGTCGGCAACGCTCGTCGTGAACATTCGACAATACGTTTACGGCTCCGTGATTGTTTATACGAATTACAGGCCAGAGTTGAATATTATACAAATCGTTTCGAATAAATATTTAGCTGAGATATTTATTTTATGATATGATGATATATATGATATATGATATTTATTATTCGTCACAAATTATGTTATCAATTTATTCGAATAACTCTTTATTTACCGTATTATTCGAATAATTCGTTATTTATCGAATTATTCGAATAATTCATTATTTATCTAATTATTCGAATTATTCGCATAATTCTTTATTTATCGAATTATTCGAATTATTCGCATAATTCTTTATTTATCATGATCGCTGATAAGTTTTCCCCTACAATGTCGAGTTTACGTATTCCATATCTACATTGTACAATGTACAATGAATTATGATAGTGGATTTGATGCAATGGATTTCTATTTTATGCAGTTGTTAAACGACAAAATTTAAATTAAATCAGCATGTTTCTTGTAGGAAATCATTGTCGATCAAATACCTAGTAATATGTTAGCGATTGAGAACTTATAAACTAATAGAATTTGTGCAATAATTATTTAATGTGGACCAACTGGGAAACCAAAAGTCCGGAATTGTGCTAACAGTCGGATTCGCATGCATTTGGATGAAAATTGTTTCCCAATGCTGCGATCGGTTATTAAAGATTAAATGAAAATATAGTAGAAAATTTCGACAATAAATTTTGGTCGATGATGTCCAAGAAAATAGGTGTTTCGTTTCACCGTGCGGCGGCAGCGGTTTGTCTTATTTTGAAGGGGAAGAGCGATACAGCGCAATCGTGGTTAGTGGGGGAAGAGGAATGGAGCGAGAGTGGGAGCGAGACGGGACAAGACCGCAACATGACGAACGCCCGGCAGCAGCGAGGTGCGGGCAGTCTGCGCACGGACATCGATCGAAGCTCACGTTTCATTCCACTCCCCGAAATTCCCGGTGTTTTCCTTTCGATTCCTCGACACCTCGCGCTCGCAGTCGCAATCGAATCGACGCAATTCGATTTGTCATTTCGGGAACCATCGTGCCGCGTCGTGCCGTCTCATCTCGTCGAGCCGCGTCTCGTGTTTTCGTTCGCATTTACAAGTGGTGACATTTGGTGTGCCCTCTGAGACAAGGATTGAAAAATCGTGACTGATCGCAACTTGTGCTGGACTTTGCCAATCGTCGTCCGTTTACCCCCCTCCGTTCCGCGAGTACTATTACGCTACGGTGTTTGACTTCGTTAGGTTCGCCGACGGTGAGTACTCCGTTTCGACAGTAATTTGATTGTTACGTCTCTGTGTCGGCATCGAGTAGCCCTTTTTTATTACTTACTTATTGCTTTGTTGCGAAGCGATTCGAGTGATTTACTGTTTAGTCCCTTCGCACAGGACTCGCCGGTATTTTAAACCCGCGTTCCTTACGCGATAAAAAGCTCTCCAAATAATATTGTTATTCCCTTTATTCTTTTGATTCGTTGTTTCTTCTCGCTTTGATCGAAAGCGATTTTGTTCGGCTCCGAATTAACCCTCGTGCCAATTAGCCGGGTATCCCCTTTTAGCTTCACGGTACTGTCGGATATCGCTATTTGTGGATAATTTCACATTGTTTTAAATTTACAATCGAAAAACGTGATTCGAAAATTTGTCATGCAAAAAGATAATTTTAATTAGTGACAGGTTCGATCGAATGTGTGAGTTGAATGAAGTTAAGATAAATATTAGGGAACGGTTAAATAGATTTTAGTTAATCGTAGGATAAACATTTTATTCTCGTTTCTATACGTTCATACAGTACACCCTCGGAAGACGAATGGCTTTCGATGGCCCCGGGAAACGAATGCAGGATAACTTTGTCTCGTTATAAAGCTTGTGTTGAAAACTGGTGTCTTATCGCTCGCGGGTCAATGTGACCCTGGATTCGGCGTACGAGGGTTAATTGATAGGTATTGCAACAGACTGGCAGCAAAAGTATTGGCATATTGTCCTTTTACAACATAGTGGAAATATCAAAGATTCATAAAAACACAGTAAAATGTTTAGCCGCTTGCACTCAAAGTTATCGTGACTCCAAATCCCGGAAATTTCATAGAAGCTACATGTTTCATCCGACCCAAAAATATTTCATAAACAAAAATGGTTAAACAAGAGTACTGTACATATGGCGTGATAATGTTGAATGGCGCCTCAGGGTTGCCATTTGAATGCGAGTGGTTAGTCCTCGTTCCGCCCTTTCATTAACTTGACATATTTTCCGCAGACGAGTGGTGCGTTTCGCACCATTTTTCATCACGTTGTTTGTTATTTGCGAACGCTGCGAACAGTTTTACTTAAACTTGCCGCAGTTGCTCCTTATATCAAAGGTGAAATTTTCAAATTGAACTGTTTACGTTTTATATCGATGTATCACCGTCAATTCAACGGTAAGAGAGAAACGAAATTAGGACAATGAGAAAGGGACGAGGGTTGAACCGGAATGATACAGATTGATGCGTCTGGGAATAGGCACGGAATTGGTTTACGGTGCTCTTTGTTTAGCATCGGAGCAGCCCTTCGGTTCCGAAGGTCCGCAATGCGTCGGAACTCGCAACTCGAAATTCGCGACTCGGATACTCGCAACTCGAAACTCGCAACTCTGAACTCGGCGAGCTAGGACCGTTTGTGTCGACGCGAGAAAAGCTCTCGCGCGGAGGGCTAACCTTCGACGTAACCTCCAAAGCGATTACGAAATCTGCCCACGAGGCATGCTTTCAACGTGAGACACTGTTTACGAGCCGCGATACGCGATGGACAATAAGTGCGTGACAATAAAACGACTTCGGAACTGCTATTGTCGCGCACGTCCCCGCGGATATGTATGCGTGTATCTGTTCCGCGTGTATTCACGGTGTATTCGTCGTGTACGTGGTTGCGGAGGCAAGGAAGGACGGGGTTGAAAATCAAAGGTGCTCCGTTAATGGAACAAATGTCCTGCGAGGAGTGGGAAGGTCGAGAATGCGCTCGCGGTCGTCCGACCAACTTTGAGTTACAAGGATTTCGATTCTTGAAGCGGTTGGCATGAATCCCAATGGAAATATTCGCGGGATTTTAAGTGATTATATTCCCGTTCCTAATCGAATTTAACGCTTTATTTATTGGAAGCCTGTTAACAGGTTTTCTAAGGACCGAGCTGCGCGTTTAAGGGTAGCTCGATAATTTTCACTTACACATATATTAATTTCGGAAGAAATTGCTACTTTATATTAATCCAAATAATTTGTTCAATTATGGATAATATTATTGTTGTTTTTGAACAATGTTTTCAAAAATTACCAACTGTTGATTTTCGATTTTAATCGTAATATTAGAAAATTGTCGGTGCATGTAGTGTTTATTGCGCAATAGCTCCGAAAACGGTAATTTGTGGCCAAATTACAATTTTTCAACTTCAAAGATGAAATATTTCTTAATGTATTAACAAACTTGCAAAATTTTTAAATTTGCAAACTTTTTCTTGTTCAAATTATTCCTCCGACAGACACAATATTATAAAGGCAAAATAAAAAGATTTTATGTTTAATTAATTATTTTTTTGTCAATTTACATTTAGACAACAATGTGTAAAATGTTTATCATGAAATTGTTGCTGTATATATTATTGAAACTGGCAGTTCTTCGCGCGAGTTCTATATACAGGGTGTTTCATAATTCATGGTACAAATTGAGTTAGGTAGATTCTGTGGCTGAAAATAAGACGAAAATCAAGAATAACAAACGTGAGATGCTTCGTTTTCGAAGAAATCAAATAGAAATACGAGTCGTTTTGAACAATATTTTGGCTGTAAATAATGAACTATATTCAATGAAAAATGCACTGATTGTTTTAGTATCCTGTGTTTAATGTATTCTTCAATTGTAAGTAAGCCCTGATATTGTATCATGTATGCAGATTAACGGTCTATAGTGATCGGTTATTAATTAATGAAGTAGCCAAGTAATCGTAATTGACAAAATAATAAATAAAATAAATAAATAAGCAAACGAAATATCCGTTCCTGATTCTAATAACCACGTAATGGTCGCGACAATAAATTCGAGAAGAAAAAAGATGGCAGAGTGTAAATCGAATATAAGAAAAATAAATTTAATGCTATCGTAATTTTAAGTTAATATCATGGGAACCATAAGCGTGTTTTTATATCATTATGCCGGTTGCAAGGTGACGCAAGATTCAAGGTTATTAAAATACATGGAAAGGTTCGAAGGATAATAATTTTATGTATTTTTATATTTGTGTACTGAAAGAATAAAGAAATAATATTACGATTAGATGTTTAAATCAAATGCAAACATTTGTATCTTTATGTTATACGACAGCAATAATGATCCAAAAATATGAAATTACTTCCTCACAATTTGCGATACTACATAGTTATAATATAACTTTTATATGGCATTAATATCTAGACTGCGGATCCTTGTGCAAAATAAAAGACATCTGCACGAATTGTAAGAAGCAGTAACCAATTAGAAGTTTTTATCTTTCATTGGCAATCCTAATAAGTTGAGAATAATGCATCTACATTCTCAATTGCCTTTAATCTGTCTTCTGTTCCATATCTCTTTTACCTATTGTTTTCATAAATGCATACATTGTACAGTCTGTTAATAACGTTTATAATAGCGCGAAGCGTTAATAAAGCGTTATGATAACGTTTACTGTATAGATTACAGATTATAAATTATTATGGCTACTTTCTGAGAGATAAAATTGAATTTAAAATCTAAAAAGTTACAAATTGTTTCAACTATATAGTGGATAATTTGATCGAATTTAACGATAAATATTATGTTTTCGATTTAACCACCAATTCTGTGACAACTTTAAGCAATTTGGTTCTTCAGTAGTGCCAAAAATACTTCAGGCTTTTCGGAGCATGCAAAATGAATTCATATTCAACTGGTTGCAGGCGTTTAAACGAATATTTATGATCTCGCGTTAAAAGCTTCCTTTTCATCCTTTAAAACATTTTCGTCTAAATAAAAAAATTTGACGATCTATTTTCCAAAAATAGTTTTGGGATATATATCGATCTATTAGATTGATTTAATTTAATGAATTTTCGTACAAGCAGTAATACAAAAGGATTGAATGATGCAAACGGTCACTTACTTGCATATTTAGCTCAGTATGAGAAAATTTAAGTCGTGAAAATACGATTTGAAATCTTGAAACCAATGAGAGTTCTACCTAAGATCTTAATTTATTTTATTACTTAATTATGATTCTAAATCACGCAATAATTAAGCGGATATGTATTATTTCATTTCGGAAATATAATTTGAAATTCGTTTAATTTTTGGTGAGGCGGTTTAACTTGGAATTTATTTAAATGTAAATTGCGCTTACTGATTGAAATCGATATAAAAATCCAATTTAAATTAAAACGAAGTTCCAATTTAAATTCGAATAAAATTTTAATTTGGAATGAAATATGCAAAATTTATTCACATCGCGTATACTTCGGCGGATTGCGAAACTGCGAGTCAATACATGTTAGCGAAGTGTAACAGGTTCGATGATCCCCCTTAATCGAAATTCTAAAATATCTTGTCTCGCTCTAGTCTAATTAAATTATCGTTTTACTATTTCTGGAGGAGAGGTCAGTGCTCTGACGATTTTCGATGCTGCGCTCTAAACTTGCGCGAGAACTTATTGATTTTCTTTTACTTTATTCATTCTCTAATAGTTCGCGCATTTTTTTATTGGATACACTTTACGATTCTTGCAAACGTGATAAATAAATTCAATTAAAATCTACTATAATTCAAATTTATACGAAAAATTCACGGTAATTAAATTTTACGTTAAAAATCTACTGTAATCAATTTCATGCGCATTAAAAATCGATTAGGATCTAAATTTCTATCAGATTCATTCCAATTAAAAATTTCTATTTAAAGTTAAACTTCTATTAAAAATCTATTATAATTAAAATTTATAATAAATGTCTATCGTAATTGTCGTCACCCTCGTTTAAGGGGGACGGGGTGATGTAAATATCCTGAGATTATTCTCGTAGCAAATAAATTTCTCGATTCGAGAAGTATTTTCACTCAACAGAATATTTGACACTTTCGGATCGCTGAAAATAATGAAATTTAATTCGTTCATGCTGCCAACCGATCCCGGTTCAAGATATTTGACGCCGGAACGTTAAGAATATATCCTTAATGGAAATACCGTACACATCCAGCGAGTAGTTGAATTGAACTAATTGGATCATTCATTTAATCGACGAGTCCAAATAGAATATAAACAACCGTGAAAGCGGCCGATTCACTTTTCCTTATCTTGACAGTTTAAATTCCCGAAGCTGTTTGAAAACGACAGTCTTCGCGTATTTCCATATTCGTCGGCCTTTCTCCCGTTCAAGTAAACTACAAAATCAGTCGTTCTTTAAGAAGAGATCGCCGACTGCCACGCCAACGGATTCTCTTTTCGAATTAACAACTTCGTTTTCCAATGAAGTCTTCGCGATCGAAAATGAAGGCGTACGCGATAAAGATGGTACCAGCTGCACGTGATGCTACGGTCAGTAGTCGAACCTGTCAGCCAAAACGAATAAACGTATTAATAAATTTATAAGTATGTCGGCCGTAACGACGACGACAGGCAGCATAAGTAAAACTTATCAACATGCGGTCTCCGTTACGTTGAAACTGTGTTCGTCCCCGGGGCAAAACTGCCAGCCGTTCGTCGAGGGAATTTTGTTTCCAAACGAATGATTTCATTACTGATTTAATAACAGCGACTCGATTAAAATAGCAACAGACCGTATAATTGGATGTTATCATTTTAGCAGACTAGCCCTTGCGGAGAACGATTCGAGATTTTATTCGTAAAAGTCTTGCGACTCTTAACGGGTGTGTAATTGATCAAGGCTACTCAAGGACGCTTTACCAATTAACGAATCAATTATGAAATAAGCTGCTTATAATGCTGACAAGCCAACGAATGCCTTTGAGCCTCGTTTTTACTTCACTGATTTTAAGACCGTGTTGTATACGAGGGTATGTACAAATAATTTCCGAAAAACATTTTTAAAAGTTTATTTGTTGAACAATAATAGATTATTTTTCTACATAGGCATTATTTAACTCAAAACACTTTTCCACGCGGTATCACCATCTTTCTAACCTGATTTTATAAAAAGTTGAAGATTGTGATTGAAATCACTGTAAAACGGCGCGTTTCATTTCAGATATTCATTTCCAGCGAACCGCTTTTAAGATTTCTTTTAACTTTAGAAATAAGAAAAAATCCGAGGCGGCTAAGTCCGGGTTATACGGTGCATGCGGAAGCAATTCTCACCGAAATTCCCTCAAAACAGCTAGGGCATTGTCATGGTGAAAAAGAATATAATTGTGTAATTTTCCAGGTCGTTTTTTCTTATGTGTTTCATTTACATTTTTCGTAAGTTTTCTTAAAACATCTACATAAAATGTCCCGGTAACGGTTCTTTTGCCTTCCACGAAATCACACAGAATTACGCCTTCACTGACCCAAAAAAGCTGTTGCTAAAACCTTTTCAACCGACATCTCGGCACGAATTTTGATTGGTCCGCGCGAACCTTTTGGTAACCACTGTTTCGACTGAATTTCGCTCTCCGGGTCATATCGGTAAACCCATGTTACGTTACTAATCGAGAAAGAAAATCTTCAGGATCTGCATCAAAACGGTTTAAGAATCGTTTCAGCTAGAATCGCGTTTTCGACCATTGTGCGTCGTTTCAGAAGCGCAATGTTTCAGTATGTTCGTCGTCTGCGAATATATTTGGCGTAATAATTCACACGACGTTGCGACCGCGCTGCAAACTTTTTCATTGAATTTGAAAATATTTCCGCCGTTGATCCCCAACTGAATTGCCGCATTCCCGTATCTCGCCGCCACCGCTTAGCTGTCTCGTCGTCGCCTTTTATCGCTGTTTTCTCTCCCCTGCGAAACTCTGAAATCGCACGGTAGACGGGGAAACGTTTATGAACCGGCGATTAAGGCGTCGCGATATCATTCCGACGATTTACATGTTGTTTGCGAAACGACGCTCGCGTCCTCTGCGATCCAACGTTCCGCCAGCGGACGCCGGGTCACTCACACGTTACACCAAAATAAACCTACTCTTCATCTACCTACGAGGTACAAGAATATATCTCCTTTTTCCAAATTATTCCGCGTTGTCCTCGTATTTGAAAGATGCTTATGGCAAGTAAGTGAGAACATTGCAACACGTTCAAGAAGAATTTTCCAATGATTTAAAACTGATTGAACGAAATAATAGAGAAACAAAGTTTCCTGCTAATGCTAAATAGCCTTCTCCAGCTTTTCTCGACTTGTTTGAATAGTTACGGATTGTCAAAAACTATAAAAACGAGACGCAGGGCTCGAATAATCGTATCTTCTCTTACCAAATTGTCCATTTTTGTGCGCAATCGGAGCGCGAATTAGGGAGAAATTACTGTTTTCTTTTTCTACACGTTTTTAATGTGGAGGCATGGAAATTGGTAATAGGCATGGAAACTGGGACATCTACCCTAGTCGAATTCAGTCGAAGTTGGTAATAAAATTCTGGCTTAAGAATGATAAAAATTGCATTTTTTATTACGGTCAAATGTTTGAGTATTACATTAAGTATTACACTGCAAGTGACGTTCATACTAAACTGTTTGTTTTCACAGCAACGTAAAATATTCGCGAGTGCGCGCGCGTATGTGTGTTGGAATGCAACGATGCCATAGCGTCTTTAGGTTAAGTGCATAGGTTTATGGAGCGGTTTTTCCTAGGGACAGAAGGGCCCAAGCGGGGCTGTAGAGTCGTTTCGTTTTATTTACAGTTGTATTTATACTTTTTACACTTCAAATATTAAATACAGAATACGCGGAAACGCTGTTGTTTAAAGACATTTCTACTGGTATGACGTTGAAAAGACCAAAGAGAGAAGAGCACTGCAGTTTCAGCAACACGAAAGGACGAGAATTACTCGAAAAGTTTTCTGGGGCGGTTTATGGAAAGTATAATATATGGGCTAGGTACAGCAGACGCGTATAAGATTGCTGGATGGTTCTAAACAGTATTACAGCCTGTTTAAAACTCTAAGCATGTTTTATGGAATCCACGAGTTTCGTATTCCTGTATTATGGTGCTACTAAAAGTACTCGGTCGACTAACTTGATTTTTCACTAACATACACATTTATTAATATATTGTGTATAGTATTTAAACAATTTGCTTTTTATTACAAAATTGCTTGGAGGAACACAAACTTCTTTTTCAACATGCTACCATTTCTTCAATTTTTTACTTTCTGGCTTAAACATAGGTTTATACTATATAGAAAATTATAGTTGTCGTAAAATTATATTTGTTTTATAATTAAAGTTTTACTTACTTACAGTTCATGAAAGTTTGAAAGAGAAGTTATTTTAAGAGAACGAAAACTCAATAGAATTTTTATGTAACCTGATTCAATAAAATAATTCACATAGTCATGCTCGCAATATTTTGCTCGCTATGAAGTTACAAACGGAACGTGACGAAAATGTAGACAATCTTTTAAACAATATAGCTTGCATGGTACTATGTCGGTAGCCATTTTTAATTTTACTGTATATCTCCAATTTATCTTATAGAGCAGAAATTAGTTTTGATAATAATGTCGCGCAAGTTTTACTTAATCGAAATTACGCAATTCGCTTGCAACACACTTGAACTCATTCCTATTCTTTAGTGCAAGGTATCATGGTGTAAATGAATATTGCTTGGTTGTATATTACTTCTCGTTGCATAACCGAACAGGTCGAAATGGATACCTGCAGAAAGTTGATCTAATATTTTAATGGCAATGGTGTTGTTAACTGTTACCAATAAAACATACGTGACTTATTGGCTATTATAATCTTATTGATAATAGCTTTGGAATATTGATTATGCAAATAGGGATAAATGGAATGCGCACGTAACAGGTGATTTATTTTGATCGGTAACCACTTTCCTTTAAACGTATATGAGAACCGTGTAAGTAGTTATAATCATACTGCATGGAATAATTCTAGTTTGCTTTGTCCTCTTTTAAAGCGTGTTCCATCATTTTTCGATTCATTACTTTTCATATAATAATATATAATAAAGTAGTTCGTAATATATAGTTCATAGCATATAATAATGTTTTGAAAAATTCATAGTTTCTGTAATGCATTCCATTATTGCATTATTGCATATATGCGCGATCAGAAAGACACATTTTTTAATTTAATGCTATTTTTACCAAACTGGTCAAAAGACACGTTTTAAGATTTTAATTTAAAATTATTTTCTAAGTTTAATTACACTACATTTCTAGTCTTTTGACTTTTCATGTAGTTATTGTAAAATCAATTTGGTAAAAACTGCAAAAATTGTATTAGATGTATTAGATGTATATTATGTAGGTTTCATTTTAATATTACATATTAATATTACTATTAATATTATTATTACCTATTAATGTTACAAGATTATAATTAAGCTCAATAAAAATGTACATATTATAATTTAATTGTTCTGCAATAAATACATACATATGGTCATATTTTGATAATTCTATATATTAAGCAGCTTTGAGAAACCCCAATAACTCGCAAAATGATGTTTCAGAAAGTGAAAGATATAAGGCTATCACGCGCAATCACGTTCAGCACCAACAATAAGAACAGTGAAACAGAATGAAAGTCGCAGATGTACCGTGTTATCGTTTGAGGATGGTGATTCTATTTTCTTTGACAGATGACATAGATTTACGTAGAAACTTAACTGAACGTTCATATAATATAGCAGAGATCATGAAATCGTGTCCCACGTTGGCACACTTTCTCTCTCTCTTTCAAGTTTGGTAAACATAGCTTTTCATCCGCTCGATTTTTTGACAATTTATTTTTTCCCCACGTGTGTTCGCGCGTGCTAAATATACGAAAGCGAATGTTTTGCCATTCACCGTTTTGTCGGAAGTGCTCGTAAATAGAGCTTTGAGGGATAGACTCTCGAAGTTTATTTGTGAAATCCTCCGTGCCAGAGAAATGTCGTTTTAATATTTTCAACGGAATTCCAATGATTGAATAAACGAATTGAGGAAGGTAGCGTAAAGCTTATTTTTGGGGGTATCGAAAAACTTTATTAATGAAAGATTTTCAGTTCGGAGAGATATATGTATAATGTGAACGCAATAATTTTTTCGCAGCTGGAGAATTTTCGGAGTTTTTGAAGGTCATCTTCACTTTTTTAATTATAATCATATAATCCGAAAATAACGGAGATATTTAAATGGCTTTTTTCAACTGAGACACCCTTGTATATGCAATGGCAGTACAAAATAGTGTATTTAATTCAAGATTCTTAATCCAAATAAAATTAGGATTTTCTATAATCGCTAGTAAATTCTTGGCAAGAATTCTTGAAAGAATAATAGCAGAACTATAGCATCATTCAAACAATCACTTTGCATTCAAGATTCAGTGTCATCCCATGGAAGTATGTGCAACCACTGTGCTAGAGTCTCAGAGCATTGAATGTCTCGAGTATCGGTCTGGCATCTACGGTACGCAATAAATATCGTACGATCAATGCAATGGTAATGGTTTTCACGGTACAGCGATAACAAAGTATCCATTCAAATAGTATCTCCGTCTGGATCCGGACCCCCAGCGCCGACGGTGAACGCAAGCATAATTAATTCATCAGTTAACAGAGGTTCGTTAGCAATTAGTAGTGCTGCACGGCTAGGGACTGTTTCTTCCCCCGTGGCGAGAGAAAGTGACACATCGGCGTGGAACGCCGCGAAACGCGAAACACATGAATTTTCTTCGGTCGTGACTTATAAGGAAATCGCTGGTGGGCATCTATCATTCGAGTCTTCATACGATCCGATGGTTTTTTTTTACTTGGCCGCGAGAAGGCACGGCAACCTGCCCTGCTTCTCTAAATCACGCTGCAGAGCGCATGCAACTATAGCAACACTCGGATTTTTGAATTTATTAACGTTTACCAATTATTCTCAATTCATTGGAGCGCAAACCCTTAAATATCTCATTGTATGAATAACTAAACTTGTATCATTTTTTAAGTAAACGGCTCATATACACAGCAGAGCGCATGTAATTAGAGCACCACTGAGATTTTCGAAATACTTTTGTATTTACGTTTGTATTTACAAGATTGAAATTAGTAGTTGCATGCTGCGTGATTAAATGTTTTATTTCTTTATTTTTAGTGCGTTTTATATTTCTTCAATCTTGAAGTAGTCTTTGTAACTGCTGTAGCATAATAGTATTCCTTCTGCCACTGTTGGTATTTTCATAGATGATTTCCAATTTGATCGTTGGATATATAGCGCATAGGTTTTAGATTAAAAATTTCTCAATTATTTGAATGTTTTCTTCCAACATGTGGTAGCATTGCATTCCTAAAATCTTCCTATATCATCAATTCTTACAAGGGAACCAACTTTTTGAGCAGAGAAAGCTTCCCTTATTAGAATGTTTCCACATCCATATTTAACATTTGATGTGTGGTACACTTAGTACCTACTGTAAGTTACTTGCGGTGTACCTCGTCTGCTACCATGGCTTCGCGAGATGCCGATTCCCTTGATGAAATTGAACTTGTTTGGTATTTCTTCTGGAAATGTGTAGTCGAAAAGCAAAGAAAGTTTATTATTATTATATATAAATATAATAGGTTTTTGAAATTTTATTTATATTCATCAAATCAATTAATATCAAATGTTTCAATATTGATTGATTCAATATTAATTCAATATTGATTGATTCAATATTAATTCAGTATTGATTGATTCAATATTAATTCAATATTGATTATTCTACCATTGCACGTTTGGTGCAGAACATTTTATGCCGATTCTTAATGCTATTATAATAATGTGCTTCAACAACGCACAGTGCAGTATTTCGTAAATTTAAAATCTAAATTTTAGACGGTCGAAATTGTTTCAACAATTTTTTTAACGTTACATAACCATGTATAAGTTTAACCACATGATGATGTCTAAATTTCTTCGTCTGAAGATCATATGATTACATCATATGATTACGATGCATTGTTTGTGCATCATGAGCGATGCACAATTACGACCAGTAATATTTATTTAAAATATGTGTGATGTAAATCCGATATCATAGAGTCGATATCGTAGAGTGAATATTTGAACGTTCTGCGGGATGTAAAAGTTTTAAACTGTGAACATGTCAAATACTATTTTTGTCGAGATCAAAACTTATCAAGACTAAAATGGCGGTGATCTTTTACTAATTTGTGTAAGGTATTATCATGTTAAAAATAACATTTAAAAAATTGTATTATCTCGGAGCTATATTATCTTATTATGAAATTATGTAATTGTGTAATGTTTGTTTCATGCATTGCAAAATATTAAATAAAGAGTGATTTATATCTAATTATATATGAGTGAAGAACGATTAATTTTTATCAAATTCATGTTCCAATATTATGAGAAACCCTTGAGTTATTAGCAATTAATATCCTCAAACCAGGATATTTGAAAATATCGCTAAAGCAATAAACTGACATGAATAACATTCAAGTAGTTTATTCGAAGTTCGATACAGAGTCTCTATATTCTACACTATAGTCACAATATAATAAGAAGATTTAATAACATTATTTTATCTGATAAAATTTAGCAATAAAACAATGTTACAATATAATCCTATCGTATTCGTATTGTGTGTGTGTTGAGAGAGAGAGAGTCTTTAATTTTTATTATTAAAATAATAAAATTTACCATCATATTTGCAATGAAGAGCGAATGAAAACATGAAACAGGAACTGTATAATCGAAGAAATGTAATACTGCATGCCATATTATGTTATTAATTCGGTAATAATTCTTTCAATCCCTACACGCGATATTATATTATCATTATTTATACCTGTATCTTCGTAATGGCCAATTCCGTTCAGGTATCGAACAAGAACCTCTAAATAATAAACGTCCGGGTACATTTATTCTCGTTCAGTGTCGCTACCTGGCCACGATTTATGTTGAAGTTCAAAAGAAGATTCTCGACTTTAATACCATACTTCGATTTCGGCAATATCTTCGCGATCAAGCAGCTACCCGTAAAAAAATCTTCCTATATCATCGGAGTATCATTAATTATGCACATTAACACGAGCATGAAATCTCGAAACTCATTTATCGACGATATTCGAAAATTCGTGTTTGCAACGCGATTCGTTTACGTTTTGCTTATGCATCCGTTCATGTACATTCGCCGACAAAAGTTGAGAAACCTGTTACACAGATGCATATTTGTTAGCGAAGTAAACCTTCTTAACATAGCATACAAAATTTGTATGATGTCGACGAAAATTTTAATTTTATTTTTAATTTTTGATACTTAAGTTTTATTTCATTTTCTATAATATTTTAAAAATTATTTTTAATACTTTTTTATTTATCGTATCGACAATATCGCAATATGAACAACGTTATATTTTTCACTATAATATGTACATTTTAATTTAATAAGACGTCTATTTATTAAAATATCAAATACTGAAATCTTAACGATATGTTAAAGTTCTTTAACCATTGTCGATAAGCATATGTATGCAGACGCATAAAATCTTCGTTTCGTGGATGTAATTTTACCTTGTAACGTGCAAATTAGTTTCCTGCGATGTATGAGGGAAATACCAATTAATTAATCACAAGGAAAGTCATTGACGTCGATAACCGACCCCGCCACTCCCTGTACTTTCGTTTCGTGAACTTACGAGCCTTTGTTCTTTGAAAGCTTTTGAACCGCGAGGCACAGTCGTGTTTCGGACTTCGCTTATCTGCATGCTGTTCCCAGTGTGTAGAGGCTGTATTGCGAGTAATCATTCTCGGTGAAAAGCACCCCTTCCGCAACATCACTTTCCCATTCCTACACCGATAATGGTTCACTCGAAACTAAGCAGCGGCTTGGATAAAACTGTTAAAATTTTCTTCAGAGAATTCAAGTAATTTCGTTCAATTTGAAAAAAGTTATTGTTTTAAGGGGTTTAGGTCACTTTGACAAGATCAAAAATTACTTATATTTTAAAACAAGAGAAGAAAACTAAACATTTGATTGACATAGGTTATTATGGCTTATTTTACAATGATATGAACTATTAAACGGCATAGCTCTGAAGTCCTTTTTTAAAGATAGCTTGATGGTGTGCAGAATTCCTGTAAAACAGGATTTCTTGGAAGAAAAATTCAAAAAATGCGTAAAGCTCTAGGATGTATTACAAAAAATTTTGAAAAAGGTATCTGCAAAATTTCAAAGTAGTCGGTTGATTAGATCTCGAGATATCTTACACACTGTTTTTAAAAACACAGTTTCGGGAAAAACGCGTTTAAAGTTTCCGAACATAATTTTTCATATGTTTAACGCTACGGCATGCAGGTATGTATACGAATCGGCTACAGGCTTTTTATATTTTTAAAAATAATTTGTTTTAAAGGCAAAAAATTTGATTCTTTCAAAGTTTCAAAATGGTTAAACCCTTTAAAAAGTGCCCGGATATTACTACGTATAATAATATTAATAATTAATATTAATATTAATAAATATAATATTAATATTAATTAATAATTAATATTACTACTTCACTGTGCATCGTGCCCATATACCGTTACATTAATCTCGCAATATGAAATCTAGTCGATGAGCATCGCGAACCACGTATCAATGAAACTATGACTTTGCGGATTCATCGAAAGAACGAAGGAAATGAAAGGAGTCTGTTGGTAATGGCGGTACAAGTCGTTCGTTGTCAACGCAGACTAATGAATTTCGTCTGCGACACTACGTCTCGTGTCAGTCGCAATTACAGCATAATTAAACCACGACCCCCTCGTAACAATGCAACCATTGTGTTAATAATTACGCCGTGGAATGCGTTTCGTGATCGGTTTTACGTAATGCAAATACTTCGACGATCGAATACTAATCGCGGCGTTCCATCGGGCAGGCTACGGAATTGACTGCTTGGCTAATTTGTTGGGACACACCTGTAACTGGATACTTGAGAACGTGGCTAGCTAATTTCCAGCAAACAACGGTATCGCGAATTCTCTGTAGGCGAGCTTTCTTTTAGCCATACACAGGCTGTTTCTGATTGAGTGGATTAGAATCTTATTGGCGTGAGTGACATTTTCGAAAATTTTGACTTACGTCTCGAAATGTACCCTATGCGTGCGAAAATGTTAAAAAAATAAGTGAAATAAATTATAAAGTTACCATAGATTAACTTAACTCAGCAAACGATACACATGTTAGGAAACAATAACACTCCTTATTTCTCACAATGTGGAAACTGTGAATTACGCCACTATGATTCTAATCCACTCAATTTTTAATGGAATTCAATCTAAGTCTTCTAACATTATTTGAAATTACATTCAAACAAATTCGTTACTTTATTTGGATATAGCGATAGCGTTAGAATGCAAATGATGCAATAAAATGGTACATCCGTATCATGGTACATTATATAAAACGAAATCCATACACATCGAAAATAAGAAAGTAAGTTTCCGAGCTCTATACAAAAATCATAAACAATAGAAAAATCAAATTCTACTGGATACCATCTGACATTGGGATTTAGAGTAATGAAAATGCGGACGAATTAGTCAAAAACGCAGCAGAGGAGCACCAAAAAACACCTCCAAGAATACCCATTACAGACCTCAAAGAAGTAGCTGAAACCACAGCAATTACAAACCAGATAATAATGCATTTTTACCATTTGCTTAGCTATTTTTTGTGAATAATATTGTATTTTATAATATAATGTTTTTAATATTAATATTTTTTGAGACACTAATATTCTTTATTTAAAAAAGCTAAGTATTCTGTTAATAAAATTAATAGTCTTTTGAATATATGTATGAGATAATAATAAGAAATGAAAAGACAACTTAACAAACAAAAAAAATCCTTTACCTTTGTATAACACAACTGTACAGTGAAATTTGCATAGGGACGCTCAACTAGATTGTTATAAAAAAACACAAGTATTTTACTTCAAATATCTTATCACTTATATCGCAAACCAACTTTTGCAATGTTGCAGCATCAATTTTATTTCATTCTCACTTTACAGCATTCTCTATCTATATAACGTTGCTGTATTGCTTATTATTTGACTAGGTTCCCCATAAGTTCTTTATGAGGTTCAAGTTTGTCATAAGCAGCAAATTCTTTTTGCCGAAACCACTCTAACCACTCTTCTGTTTCCTTTGCATTGTGCACAGCAGCGTTATCTTGTTGAAAAATTACACTTTCATCGTGATTCATCGTGATCACTGTATAGTTATGCGTTCTATTATTTTATATTGTCTATACAAAAACAAATGAATTCTTTTGTTTGTTAAGTTGTCTTTTTCTTTCTTATCGTTCCCTCATATATTCAACAGACTTTTAATTTTATTAACAGAATACTTAGTTTTCGTACCGAATAATATTAGTGTCCCTATACAAATTTTGTCAACTGTAATTTTTGTAGAAACAAATTCAATATCCATCCACCGCCACCCATTTGCCGCCTTTGCGACATGATCTTTCCTTTTCTTAGATGATGAAAATAATAATTTAGGCCATCAGATCTTTAACCCTTATGTCAATAAGCAGGTGCTTGAACATCCTTTTGCACGTTCTCCTGAAAATATCTTTCGTTTGTTATCAGAAAAGTACTAAAATTGGACGACAATGATTGATATAGATACCGTATTAAGTACCTAACCTAATCGAGATACCCGGGTACCCTTATATGGAAAGAAGGGGTTGAGGAACGTAGGAATGTGCAGGCAATGAATAAAAATAATATTTTATATGTTTATATAATAATATAAAAGTTATAGAATAGCTATAGAATAGTCCCGGTTATAGAATACCGTCGACAGTTTCGGGTATTCACATGAGGGTTAGAAAAATAATTTTTTCTGACGAAAATGGTTTTGGTCTTGACAGCGTTGGTGGCCTAAATTATTATTTTCATGATCCAAGGAAAGAAGAAATCTTGATGTTGAATCTAAAAATTCAGAAAATCACTAGAAAATCGCGGGGGTTAGTTTTCTCGCGGTGTGCATATGTTCATTTTCGAATAATCTCAGCAGCGGGGGGTAGAAGATGACCGAGAGCAGCGTTTCCGGGTTAAACGTCAGAATCGAGGACACGAAAAGCGCGTCTCGTTAATCGAGGCGAAATTGTCGAAGTAGTGTTTGTCGAGCAGAGGCCAGCCGACGAGTGAAGCGAGAAAAAGAGATTAAAAGAGGAACAGAAACGTGGTCGTGTTCCTATCGTAAATCATCGACGAAAATACAATAATGCAAGAGAAGAGGCACTCTCTCGCGCCATAAACCAAATCGCATCACTTGACCCGGCTTGACCTCTTCGGGGGCTTTTGTGCGACACATTTTCTTCGTTTTACGGTGGTTTTTTTTTCGCCTCGCGTTCGAGGTGGGGGCACCCCGGTTCGGTTCTTTAAACGGGCCTCCTCTTCGGGAATTCCTCAAGGTTCCTGATCCACAAGACAACGGGTTAGACGCGAGGAGATCCTGTCACCTCGCCATAGGGTGGCCTTGCTGTGGCCGCACAAAATAATCATATAACGTGCCTGACCGCATAGCTGCATACCATAATATGCTTCGTCCCAAGTTTGGCGACGTTCTTTCCTTCTCATACTATTGTCCCGATCGGCACGCTCGAAAATCGATGATCCGACGGTCCGTTTTGTCCACTTTTATGACGCTTCAGAATGAGTACTGTCCAACGGACCGGTGACACCTCTTTTTAGCTTTTATCGATGACATTATTAATATCGTTTCGCCATTGGCCACGGATGAATCTGCGTGCGAACCGATTTTATTTCTATATAAATAGGCGCGCGTACAGCGAGTCCCAGCATTGTTGACGCACCTTTTAAAACGCAATAACTTTTTTAAAACTGAATCAAATGGCTGGAATTTTTTTTAGACGATAGAGGGACCAATAGAGACTACTACGCGATGACTAAAATGTTTTTCTTTCTTTGATTTTGCTATTATTTAGGGTGACAAAAAAATTAAAAAACTCTCGTTTTTTAACGGAAGTTTAAAAAATACTTTTCGTAGATTTCGGCAACTTATACACGTGTCGAAAATTTCATCGAAATCGGTTAACCCAGAGTCGAGCTGCAGACGTTGAATGATTTAAAAAACTGTTGATTTCTTACAATTTTTGGACAAAATTGTGACAAAACTGCGATTTTTGCCATCTTTAATTTGTTGTAACTCATAACAATGTCAACCGATTTCGACAAAATTTTCAGCATGTTTATAAGTTACCGAGATCTACGAAAGACATTTTTTAAATTTTCGTTATAGGCTCAAGTAAAATAGTTTAAAAGCGAGAGTTTTTTTACTTTTTTTGACATATCAAGTAAACGTAGGAGAATGTAATTCAATATTACTGCAAATATGCTTTGAAATAATATTTCCATAGAAAACGATATTTTTGCCGCGTTCAATTCGGAAAATGGTTATTAAAGTGAACTTTTGCTGGAAATGCAATTATTACATATTGCGAACACACAAGTGTGAGGTGAGGTGAGGTGCTATACTAACATTTACTAACTATGTAACCTTCTGGATGCTTAATATACTTAAAAACAATACAAACAATACTTAAAAACACACTATAGTTAAACAATTTATTGTTTAACTATAAAAGAGTAGAAACAGCCATTTATATTGTGTGATTAGAAAAACAAAAATGATTGTTCATGTACTAAATGACCAAATATTTTTCTGCAATAATTTGTATATTAATATATCAAATTAAACATGTATTACATTTTTTATTTTTCACTGTATAGAATATTTTTCACTATTGCTGCATAATTGTTCGCTGGAAGAGAAAAATGCTGTCAGTTTTTGAATTCTGCATAGCCGCATGATATCATATAAAGGATATTCTCGCATTTCCATCCTGTGACATAGTATCTTTCTGCTTATGGAATGGTTGTGTTCAGCAAACTATAAAGTGAAAAAAGTACTAAATGATGTAAACGAATATTTTTCGTAGAACGGGTCTCAGTTTACATGATATATTGTATACTTGAAGTTTGTCTTCAAGATATAATACGAAAATTATTTTTCGATTTTTAGATCCTTCGTATACGTCTTGATTTAAACGCGACTCTACACGTGTTCATTTGCATATTTATTTCCAATGTTTAAGAGTAATTATAGTAGCAAGCAACACAAATTTGCAATAAATTATTCAAGAATTTCATACTGAAATCGCGTCTCAATTTATTACAGTTGAAATAGAATGTAGTAAACACTTTTTGATCATTCTTTTAAAATGATTCTTTCGGAATATTTATTTTGTTCAAGAAAATGGTTAATATTTCTATACATTAGGAAACCTAATTTGTTACAAATACTTGTACATAATAAATTATATAATCATACATAGTATGATTTATTACAAATACGTGCTGCATGTAAAAGTACACAAGATTTTGTGGACGTATTTTTGACCCTATATTCTTAAAAAAAAATGTAAACATATAGATTTCTCAAAGATTTACACTAGAAGTATTTTTATTACATTGTTTGAGAAGATGATTTCTATGATATTCCGTGTTTTTCGTGTGGATGAAAAACATACCTAAAGCCATATTATAATTTTGACCGTTCGCATCTTAACGTACAGCCTTATGAGATTATGTTCCACTTGTCCAAAGTCTATCCTTCAAATTCTGTAAGTCATACGATACGTTCTTTTAGCATCATCAACTTTTTTCGCAATGTAAACGGGTAACGAAAATGTTCGTAACCGGTGTGTTAAATGTTCGTAAAAATGTGCATCAAAAAAGCAAGCGCTTTATATTCAAAATGAACATCGAACGGTTTTGGGCAATATCGTGTTAGCGTTAATAAGAAGTTGAGAAAGAGATTCACTTAGAGCTGCACTTAGAAGTGCGAGAGGAAAATGATAATCAGTTTATTAGTAAGGTATATACGGACAAACCTAATGCAAAATACAAGAGCCGCAAGAATTTTTGAGAGACTTTGTAGACTTGACTAAAGCACAGACGAACTTGATGCGTAATCAAGAAGCTATAGTATACGGACGAATCTGGTGTGAAACTAGGAAGCCGCATAGGTTGGATAACTTCCTTTGGATTTTTTCTTTCATGTGAAATACTCCGATGCAAGATCAGGTAGACACTGGGAAATGTTAGTGTAGTCTCGTAACTTTAACGTTACTATTTCGATACAATCCGAGTGGTAAGATTGCATTGTGTGGAAAACAGTCAACTGAGAATTGCTGGACTCCAATGATGAGTTGAAATCAATATACACTTCAGGGATCGGATCATTTTGACAAGATAAAAAATTACCTATATTTTAAAACAACAGCAGAGGAGAACTAAACTCCGTAAGTATCGCAAGGTTGCCAGTACACGAATGCCTAACATAAGCGCTCTACGAGGATAATCGGCTACGCATCAACGCGACGCGGTAGTTTGGATTGTAAAAAGCACGCGGAACGGTATTTATTCGCGGTGAGTTTTCCTAATAATAATTCGTTGCGGGTATCAAGCCGTGAGAATTAGCAGGATAAATAGATACGTTTCGCTAATTCCACGCGAAGGTTCGCAGTCTGGTAGCTCGCATCAAAACACAAATCAATGTCCGTCTCCCTTCCCCGGGGCACGACGTACTAATGGCCTTTCGCGTATAACGGAGACCCCTGCGATCTATACGTCCGCGTATATCTACGGCTCCCGCGACAAGTTATCTTTATGCACGCGGCTGGAGATGTAAATTGGCTTCATAGAGGCGACACTGGCTACACTAATAAATATCTCTGTTCCGTTTATCCGCGGCGCATATCGTTTCATCCCTCTTTTTCCAGTCGCTTCCTCGTCCAGCTTGCCGATGTCCCCAGTCCCACGGCATTGTATAATCGGCATTGTGTCGTACATCGTCCGACTAAGATACGGTTATGAATCAGAACCATCGGCGCACACTGTTTCGAATACCGCAGTCGCCAATGGGCGAACGTTCGCGCAAAGAATATTTAACCCCGTGCGGGAACACTTGACGCGTCTATGCGAAACGCACGGTATTCTCTACCGGCACCGATGATATACGATACGAGATGCTGAATCCTTTATTTCACCGCTGCACAATTGATCGTGCCTCAGGTGCGAATATATTTTAGAAGAACCTTTCTTTAATTTCATTTTCGAAGAGTGAAGAGCTCAGGTTGCGAACGAACTTTGGCGATTCGAAAATTTCGATTGTTTCGAAGCGTTTGGAGGGTGTGAATGTTAAGGCTGTGTGTCTGAATTTGTTTCGAAGTGATCACTAATGTTAGTTAATTAATAAGATCTTGGATAGATAGCTGGTGCAACTATAATTTTCTGTGATAATAACTATAAGTTTCTCATTATAAGAGATTTAATGTTTGTATTTTTTCTGAATTACAGAATTATTTAAGGCATAGTTTTAAGTACTTTTTTCTAATTTCATTGAAGCCTAACACAAATGGCACATAGATTGCATTGTCGACCATGTATACTCTTATCAATTAGCACGTGCAGTCAATGTTCGGACATAAACAGCGCTACTAGTGGAAAATGTTGGAACTAAATGTCGGCTTTTTTGAATATACACAACTAAAAATACGCCGAATCTTTCGATGTTAAGAAAAATTGTAAGCGAGCAGTCATCTTGTGACGTCACGCTTGCTTCGGAGGTCTTTCGAGAAACAATATATGTAATGTTCACAATTATCCCACGATAACGTGAAAGTAGGAATTTGGAAGAAGATCGCATGCTAGAGAAGACTTTTCGGAAACACAATTGACTATTCGTGAACTGCTCTTTGCGGATGTTAAGCCATAAATTTTGTATATTCGAAACTCTTGCAACTTTCGTACGTATACATTTTTCTGGTTTATAAATGTACACTCTTGACACTTCGACGGCATGGCTCGATTGATCAGAATTGATAAATAAAATTGTAAATAAAATTGTAAATAAAATTGTAAATAAAATTGTAAATAAATGATCCTAACAATGCTTTATTTTTGTGAAAATATATACATTATTTACAAATATTTGTATATAAATGTACAAATATTTTTGTGAAAATGATCTACCATTTGAGGGTTGAAAATGAAAATACTCTACTGTATTATATTTTGTGCAGAAGATATCAACAGGGTAATTCAGATGAAAATTTAATAGATTTGGAATAAAGCCGTCCATCGGAGACAAAACATTACTTAAATAATATACTTGTTACGACTTCATTGGATATAAACATAAACAATCATTTCATTTTCACATAATTATTTTTGATTGATTTTGTCACTTTATTTCAATCTGGGCAAGAAAATTAGAAAAAACATATCAAGCCATGAAAGGAATTTTCACTCTAGAAAGTAAAAGAATTAAAATCGCTTCATTAATTTACATCTTTAATTTACAAAAATTTAAGCTTTTGTAAACTCTACCGGTTTATAAGGAACATTATCGAAGTGATGAAGCGATTTTAATTTTTTTACTTTTTAGAGTGAAAATTCCTTTCATGGCTTGATGTACTTTTTTTTATTACTTCTATATATAAAATAAATAACGATCAACTGTGACAGTCGGTTGAATTTAGCGCATGATCATGATCGAAGTTTACTTTACGATGTGGCAAGAACACATGTGGCATCGCAGACCCGCAAAAAATGAGGGCAATTAGATTACGAAGTTTTTTCTCGTCCATTTCACTCGTGAGACCTTTCAGTCCGAGAGATTACCGCTTATTTACATCTTACGACTTCCTTGTCAAAGTCAGAGTAACTATACAGGATTCTTCCATTTCGAGATTTTTCCTTCAACGTTTGTTTTTTAATTTCCATAAATTATAGCAATATCTATTTATTTATTTCCCATATATTTTATCACGCTGAACTACATCCAATGACGTATCGAGGACTAAATTAATTATATTTAGTAAAAAATTCGGTTTCTCAATTGAAGTAAGAAACTTGCGAGTAATGTTCAGTGTGCTACCATAAGAAACTGAATATTTGACCTTCTTCTCATGCGATCTCAGCACGATTATCTTGTTCCAAATTACTATAAAAAATGTATACGTATTACGTTAGCAGAAAATTTGAAACTCGTTAGAGGTTTTAGTAGGTTGAAATTGTAAGATGTCAGTAAAACATCGTCGCAATCTTATTTTATTCTGCACGTTCGTATGAATTGTCTGGACATAGCATCTGCAGTCTAGTAATCACCGATGCGTAACACCTGCAGTCCAGTAATTACTGATGCGTCGTAAAGTATACGCCAAGATTTTACGATTTCATTAGATATTAGAAAGCATGAAGATTCGACTGCGAACGATGAAAGGAAGCACAGTGCGTTGGAATGATTTCTTACCAATCTTTGCTATTCAAGAAAGATTTACTTCGCGTTTCCTACAGTGCGTAGTTAGAAAGTCGACACGTGTTTCCGCTGATGCATCCGCCGACGTTTCCGCTTCGAGTTACCCGACTCGCATCTTCAGTGACTTTAGTGTCGGAAAGATGCACAGGTGCATCGTACAGCCTCGATCTGGACTGATCGGTTGTAAAATATCGAATAGACGAGAGAGAAATGCATCTTTCACGCTCTGATTTACAACCAACGATAAAGATTTCCTGTGCAGTTATCTCGAATCACGATCGGATTAGCCGCGGAAAATTTCCTTCTCTTTCCTATAAGGTCCCTTTGTCTTTCTCTTTCATCCTCCTTATCTTTCTTGCTCCCCCCCTCTTCTATTCTTCCTTTCTCCTTCTCATCCTGTCTTCTTCCCTTTTCTTATATCTCCTTCTGACAGTCATTGATTATCGATTCTTGAATCAACATTCTTAATAACTTAATAAACAAAGTGGCTTAAAGCTTTAAGATTCGTAATTTATGTAAAATAATAATCAGAAATGATGTTAAAATGGAATGTGAATTTCGCGATTATACTTCTTATGCAGCTAATGATTGACATATCAGTCTGAAAAGCAAAGTTCAACTTTAAAAATTCGAATTATAATTACCTTGAAAAAAAATGTTGCCCTACCATTGTATTTGTAATCATGCAATTTTTCACCTACATATTTTTTGGTAACATCAGACATAACAGAGATATTTACGTATACTCAAGATAAAATGAACACTCTATATATCTTCTCAAGATGCTTGAAAAATTTCGTTACGTGATGCACTCGATTATAATTATTTCCTAAATTGTCCTAAGTTTATGATGGTCGTAAAAACTTTCTGGAATTTGATATTACTTAATAAACAATTTGTTAATTGTTGTAAATCTAATATTGTTGTAAGCGACGTTCGTAAAATTTACTCTTCTATTAAAAATAGATTTCTTTCATTTTTATAATATTGATTATAAAATTATTCATAAATAAATGAGTTTTGAGAAGATCCACGTGTAAGATCCTTTGATTGAGAATATTAAAGTTAATATGTTACCATTGAGAAGATCAACTGTTACTATGTGCAGTCCTCAACAGCTTGTATACCGGCTAAATTGTTTAAAAATTATTATTACTAGTTTTATATCTCTATTGTTTAACAATATGTTTCAAGAAGTTTGACATTTAAAAAGTTATTATTTATTTATGATCGATATCATTGGATATCTCTATTTGTATACAGCTTCATACAGATGGACAGTCATGTATAACACACGTATTAATATAATTTGTTAACTTTATTCGTTAATATCTCTAAACAAATTTGTATAATTCGAATGCATTTTTGGTTGATTTTTTCTATATTACATCAGTGTTAGCGGATGAATGGGCCAAAAATGCATTCTGATTGCACAAATTTCTGCAGATACATTAAGAAATATCGTTTGAAACGTGTCTTTGAAATTTTCTGAAAAATCGGGACGAACTTCCCGGACAATCCAATATTATTGCGGAATGTAACTGCTCTGATTTATGTCGAATCACTTCGGATCGCGTTCTACATAAATCTCATTTATAGCGTTCTCGTTATCGCCTCGTCAAACTTGTAACCATCGGTCGCGTGCTAATTACCGCGCGCAATCATTCGGGTCATGTGCACGTGCGGGCATTCGATTTTATAGTTCGTTAAAGGTGAATGAATCACCCGTGGCAAGTCGCAGCCGATGGGAGACCAGAAGGGACGCGAAAGACGTACCCATCGCCTGTCTATCCAGGCTCGATCGAAACGACGACGGATCGATCGGCGCTCACCGAACAGCTCGTCGTTCATTGCCCTGGGGTTCGAAATTTCCCCGCGAGGACAGTTCTTGTTGCGTCGCATCAGTCCCTCCCTTCGTTGCCGCAATTTTCTCGTACTGTCGCGACATACGAGATTTTCTCGTACATACGCCACGCCGACCCGACCGCCTCGTCCGGCTTTAATGGTTCTCGCACGGTCTGTCGGAAGAAAATTCTACGACGGACACGTAACCGAGTGTGGTAACTGCCCGTTTGAACGAGGTGTCCAAGCTCATTTACATTTCATGGCTGCCGTGCCGCGCGGCTAAAACCAACCGGTAGGATATCCTCAATGGATTTACAATCTGTTATTAGTAACCAGTTGTGTCGTTCGATTTCGACCACCGAACAACGTTATATCTAACACGGTGTCGTGGTCCGCTCGAGATATGTGTGTGCACAGTAGCGGACAAAAGATTAAGTCGGTAAGAATGAAAGGATGAAATTGGTAAAATCCGCTGTGATTCGTAAACTTCTCGAAAATAACGTCTCGTGTATCTCGATCCATCAGAAGAAATTCGACTGAACTTCGATTTGTCGGAGTATAATATTTTTGGTCGATTCTGAGTTGTCCGATGTTTACGAGCCATAATCGCCGATTTTAATGAGTTGATTTTAATGAAACTTTTTGTGATGATTCTAGGAACACGATAAACGGGCACATGTCTGAGATTTTTTGCCAATTGCTAATTTTCGACGAACATATTTAACATATAAATTTTGGATTTCTCTGTGTACAGGGTATCCGAGATCGAAACCGATAAACTCTGTCAACACGTACGAGAGGAAATTCTGAGCAAAAGTGTTAGTCGTATACATCATAGATCGTTTCGTCTTCGTTTCCGAGATTATGAAGGGAAAGTACATAGTATGAACCGCAGAAACTTAATTTAAGAAGATACAGATTCATTTATTTGCAACTATGTTCAATTGCAATCATTTATTTATTTTTTTCTAGTATCAACGGGTCAATTGTCCTTTAAATTTCTCTACAAAATTCATCATAATACTAATGATACTTGTTTGGAACTCCAAACATGCACCAACTTAATAAATATATTCTAACAAATAAGATTGGCATAGAGAAAGTTAATCTACAATAGAATGATGAAATGCGATGATGTGTTATGAAGCTCATGAATTACACGATCAACCGATCGATTTGTGTATAAATGTTAGCCAAAGTGAGAATCTCATTGAAAGGAACAGAATACAGAAATTGCGCGACACATAATGATAAGGCATGAAACTCGATGTATTTAGAAAACGAAGACGACTCGACCTGTGGTGTGCACCGAATGATCATCTGACGATGTTGGCAATGTTTATCGGTTTCGATCTGAGACACCCTGTATGTGTAGTTTGTTGGAATTAGAGCAGCGACGACGATTGTACCGGTGAAGTTATACCCCGAGGTTCTGCAGTTCAAATCTCGCACGAGATAATACTTTGTGTTCAATTCTTTCCTTATTTTTATATATTTATTTCTAAATTTATTTGTTTTCTGATTTATTTCTCTCAATACCCTGGATAGTATACAATGTGACAGTGAAATTGAATAGATCTATGGATACATATGACTCACAGTGGTTCCAAATCGTCAAAACGTGGCCAAAATCTGACGACGCTACTGTATTTAATTGATTTGTGTGAAAAAATTCCAATATCAAATCGGTTATATTGTTTTTTTCTTAAATTTTCTGTTTAGATTTGTAATCAGCAACCACGAAAACAAAAACGCGAATTTTCAAGTAAACACAGATACATCGTCGGATTTTAGTCACGTTTTGGCGATTTGGGGGAATACATTTGAGTGCACGTATCTGTAGATCTAAACAGGTGCTATCGCGTGTTTCCGTTTGCGACGAGTCGTAATTTAAAGTATACACATTCTTTCGGTCGCGTGCGATGTCGTGTTGTTCACAATTTACAGGTTAAATCGTTTTAGTTATCTTTGTCACTGCATCGCAGAGTTGGGCAGAATCATCATTGAATTACTCAAGAAATTATAATTACGAAAGTAATTCATAATTCAGATAGCCATTCAATTTAATTACAATGTAATTCGAAATTCGATAGAAGTACAATCAACAAAATATCAAGTAATTCAATTACATGAATTATGAATATTATGAATGTAAGTAATAAATAAATTGAATTATTATTAATAATTACAACGTAATTGTTACTTATTCGACGCATTATACCGAATGAATAAATTACAAACAATTAAATAATAATTAATAAGTATTTCAGTTTAATTGTACATTGAAATTGCATTCATAAATAAGAAATAAACTTTACTATTTTAAATAATTTACAAAAATCCATAGAAATAATAAATAATTATTTGTATCTTTCATTTAAACTTCCAAATAACAAATAATTTTGTATTTAAATAATGACTGAGACGATTCTGGATATCTGGATAGTAAAAGTTCTAGTATAAGTACGAAACAAGGTGGATGAATGACATGGTGGAGCAGAAAATAGACTCATAGGACAAACGATTAGTATACGAAAGAAAAACGTATGTATAAGTATCTCAGAAAAAATGTGTACCTCAAACGTACGTGTACCTCACTTTTTCAAAAATCTGGACTGTAATTTAAAAAACTGTATTTCAATTACATTCTGTGTCAATTACATTGTATTTCAATTACATTCTGTGTCAATTACATTGTAATTCAATTAATTTGTATTTGAATTACATTTTCTTTCAATCACATTGCATTTGAATTACATTGTAGTTCAATTGCACTCGTGATTAAAATAATTAGTAATTGAATTGTTTGAAAAGTTTCAATTATGTGCAATTGAATTACAATGTTTTTCTCAAGGTTTAATTTCATTATGTAATAACTAACGTCGAGATGAGTTCAACGACCTACGACACTGTGACCTTGAAGTGACCTCCAAGCTGTGCGCGCACAGTCATTGCATTCTGTATTTATCAGTTTAGCATTACATGTTCGATACAATTAAAAAGTATACATTACAGAAATATTCAATGCATTAAAAAATATCCCAGTGAATTAATTTATATTCAAGCTCTACCTCTCGCATAAAGCGTTGAAAAAAGTGGGAGGTATTTGAATGTTTCCAAAAGAAACATCAAGTTTTGTAAAAAAAAAACAACACAAATTTCGTTTCCGAAACTAATAAATGCAGCGGTCACTGATGCTCCTGGTCAGGCCGACGACACTGCCTTCCGTCGAGCGTTTCAGCGGCCGTATCGGCCGAGAAACTTTCATTTCGCAGCGATTCTAACGGAGTTTCTCGTGTCACTCGGACTAGTTGCAGACCGCACGATAGCCACTGCCATCGCAGCGAGAGAGAGAGAGAGAGAGAGAGAGAAGGACAGAGAAAGATAGATAGAGCGAGAGAGCGCGCGCTGATTTTTTTGCGAGAGTGCACTTGGTACGGACGCTCGCACGTCTACTAGTGGAGGTAAACTAGTTGTTCCCAGCGACACTACGGCATTCCACCAGTCGTGGCATTAAAGTCCCCCGATATTCACGTTGTCGTCCCGGCCATAATTTTCGCCCTGCTGACAAGAGCATCGATGCGCGATATCGTTTGGATGTGTTACGATCGACACTTATCCCAAGTATAGCTCGTTCCAAAGACCGGAAGCACATTCAACCGGCGACATTTTTTGACCGGAGTTTCTTTGTCCTCGCGCTAACAAGAATTGAAAATTCGGTCGGCGCATGGAATACTTTGCACCGCAATGTCCTCGAGCAATGCACGAGTCACGGAATTTTGAATGAAGCGAATTCGAGGGACACGCGGAGACGTTCGCGCTACCATCTATGTACATATAAATATTCGAACACTCTTGCTTTCGTTAAAATACAGGATAGGTTCAAACATTCCAATTAAACGTTATTACGCGCATTAGTATGTATAGTTTGCATTAACATACAAATGTTGTCCAATATATGTAGTGGCTCCTCGATAACCACACGTTGGGAACGCCCCACGCTTTCACGCGTAAGCACACGCGCGCATTCACGCTACTTTGTCGCTGAAATGTAGCTCCACCACCTGTATACCGTATACGCGACCGCGTCGTGGAGGCAAATAGATGAGCGGCGAGGAGAGCACACGTACGATCGACTGCTCTACAACTACCCGTTGCACGGAGGAGTCTGTCTACGGAGCTTCGAACAAGAATATTATCGAGCAACTACTGCGTGTAAAAATCTTCAAAGATAGTTTCTTGTGTTTTTCCAGCATACACTGCGAAACATAACTATTATACGTATACCATCGTTATAATCTTTACAAATTTCGAACGCTTGTACGATGACATTTATACTGATTTATACGGTACGTTGTATGCACTTTATACAGGGTGTCTTATTTAATTTGAGATTGTAAAAAATCTCGTAGGCACGAGATTTAAAGATAAAACAACACACATTTTAAGTGGGGAGTTAAATGGCACTCTTATTTTTTAATGCGTGGGCGTTTTCAAGAACCTTTCGAACCTTATTCGAAGTTTCCTCAATCAATTAATGAAGAAAAGATAACACGAAAATAATAAATGGTAACAATAAGACAAAATCTCTGACAATGAGTGCAAATTAAAAATGTGGACAACTTGGGAAGCGGAGATACGATTATTCGAGCCTTGCGGTTCGTTACCGATTGTCAACAAGTATAAAAACGAGCCGCAAGGCTCGAGTAATCGCATCTCCGCTTCCCAAGTTGTCCATTTTTGTTTACAAGCTGAGCGTCAATTAGGGAGAATTTACTGTACATTGTTACGAGCCGAGCGCTGAGTTAGTCATTCGTGACTGAGGATTCGTTTGATTGAGAGAGTTTGTTAGTTGTGGATGGGTTTGTTTCATCATTGAGAACCACAGGAAGGTAACTTACAGTCGAGACGACGTTTGTTTCGCCGAGACCTATAAGGGGGTTTTAAGGTTTAGGGAATTGTTAATTTAGCCTCGTAACTTATTAAGTTCGTACACTTCGAGCGGCAAAAGTGCACCGTAGTGGACTTGATACTAGCAACTATTGGGTTGGCAACTAAGTAATTGCCGATTTCAGTTATAGATGTCTCTCACTCCCATTTTTATGATATCCGTAAATGTTATATTATAAAATTATTATTATTATTATTATTATTATGTTATTTTTTATTATCCGCGAATGTTAGTAACTGGACAAATCGAATGCAGCGGTCAAGGAAAAGCGACCAGAATTGGTCGATCGTAAAGGTGTCATTTTCCACCAGGACAATGCTAGGTCGCATACGTCTTTGTCCACTCGGCAAAAATTGATGGATATTGGTTGGGAATTGACGTTACACCCACCATATAGCCCTGATCTCGCGCCATCGGATTACCACTTATTTCGATCCCTGGACAACTCCTTTCGTGGTAAAACTTTTAACGATGATGACGCTGTAACATCTCACTTAACTCAGTTTTTGGCCGAAAAGGATCAGACTTTCTACCAGCGTGGAATTTTCAAGTTGTCAGAGAGATGGCAAAAGGTCATCGAACAAAATGGAAAATACATTACAGATTGAACTTCATTCGAAGTAAAAAAAAATTTTTTATTTCATCGAACAAATCGGCAATTTACTTAGTTGCCAACCCAATACATACCCAAATGTCCCCATATATTTTGTAAAATATTACGTGCATGCGATTGCATTTATAGAGTTTTGTTGCGATTGTAAAGGGTTTCGTGTACGCGAGTTCGAACCGTTAATTACGGATTAGGATCGAAGACTGCAGCGCAGCGTCTGTGACACGCGGTTCTTTCTCTCTAACTAAGAATCGTGACATTTGATTCGATCGTTAAGCTACCGGATACTCGTAGTTCGGATTCTTCGGTTGCCACTCGTCTTCTTGTATTTACGTCGGTCTCTAAGCATGTGACTGTTGCTTTACGAGTGGTCAGGTCAGTCGGGTAGTAACTTGTTCGAGCGCACTTGCAGTTTCACGCCTACCTTCTTATGCTCATTTAAAGCTATCCGATGCTGCCCCGCAAGATTTTTCTGTCGAAACATAAATCTTTATTAGCAGATGCTTGCACCATCTGTATGACTAAACTCTTCGTTCTCTTGTTCTTTCTTCATAAAGCGTATACCGGCACAACCCGTGTCACAACCAACGAGCATAAAATTCCAACTGAATCGTTACAAAAACTCGCAACGCCGTAAAGAATAATTCCCGCGATCAATACTCGAATTACTAGGAATTCGAGTTCTTGTTGTAATTTATTCTTCCGAAGATCGTCAGAGTGGTTACAGCGCTCCGCCGTTGCCCCATTGTAACGCACACTGCAAATAGAAAGTAACAGCGTGTACACTGTACTCGCACTGTGCCGAATTCACAACCACACCGACGCGTGACCAGCGTATATTTGCGACGAAACCTGTTAATTGCAGATAACTTTGTAGATCAAGCCTCCGATTAAAATTGCTCAGACGGCATAAAGATGTTAAATAAATTAAATCAGAAGATATCCGTTGAACTCTTTCATTCGATCATAAAACAGGTTTAAGCGTCGTAAATGTCAGGGACATATTTTCAGATCAATTTACACGTCGGAAGCGCCGACGTATTTATGCGCGCGGATGTTCTACTTTCGAGTCGTCCGTTTCCGACGTAAAAAAGTAGCAGACAGAATTGGCTTAGGCAAATTTTCAGTAATTTATGCGACATCTATTTGGCCGTTTTAGCATGGAGAATACTTGATAGGGAAAAGAATCGGTCGTTGAATATTTATCGTTTCTGTCGTATAATACTTTAGACACGCGGATACAAATCGTACTTAAAAACAGAAGCTCGCGAGCGTGGGTTCTTATAAACTCGATGCACCGCGTCAGGACCAGCGGCAGAATCCAAAGAAACGTTAACGTCGCTGTACATGATACGATTACGGTTTCCTGTGACAGAACATTATCTCTTAATGGAACACTCGTCCCCAATAAAAAAAGAAAGAACTCGTTGGTCTTACACAGTACCGGTATCATCGAATCGAGGAACCTATATTGGTCTACAATAAATAAACAACTCGCGCATACCTGTATGCGCAATTGAAAATGGCAAATATTACCTTTGGCTAATTGTCATTAGCAGTAGTTGCGAATTATTCGAATTGTTTCGGATGAAAATTTAAGATAATTATCCGCAGTAATTATTGTTCTATCTGTTCTATCTGTATATAATTTAAGACGAATAATGAATAATAGTTATTCGAATAAAATATTCGTCATACGAATAGAATTTTGTCCAACTCTGACAGTAAGTGATGATATATTCGTCATCAATATTTGAGAGAAATATTTATTTTGAAAAAAGTTACAATCACCTCCGAACATTATAGAAGTACATCATTGATTATTAAAAACGATTGAATGGAAAAACTTATAAAATTATATAAACCTGTACTCAGAAGAATGATTTCCCCATTATAATGATTGACCCCAAAGATACTGTTTCCGTTAAACAAAATGAAATAGATTAATAAACGTGTTTCGAAATTATGAATAAGCACAAAATGTTACTCGCAATGTAACAATGAACTAGAATGAAAGGAGTCTTAATATTTGCTATCGTTTTGTCCCGGAGTGTAGATGATTAATTTACCCTATTGCATACAATATATGTATATTATATTTATTTTCAATACACACGCAAACGATCTTTCTTCAACAGATATATTCACGAATTTGTACGAATATCTCGTAATACTTCCAAAAATTGTATAATTCTTAAGAAGACTGTTTTGTATAATTTTGTCAATGTAATTATCTTTTTACAGGTAAGTTGACGCTTATAATGACCAGACAGCTAATGCAGTGTTAATCCTGAAACAATTGATAGTCTATCAGCATGAGAGGTCGATTCTGGGGTATGTAATTGCACTATTGATGAATTAAAATTACATTGATACAGGATATTCTTACAAGGAATAATTATCCTTCGTGTGATTACGATAATTACACAATTTACATACATATTATTTTTTTAAAGGGGTTAAGAGACACCTTTTAAAATTTTAATTTGAATCTATTTTCGAAGTTTAATCACATCCCCTCAATTTACGGTATAACTTTTTCTATAATGACTATAAAATTAATTTGGTAAACATAGGCCTATTAAAGAAATCAATAGAAGATCGATGCGAAACTGTAATTAAAACGTCTCATTCATAGAATTTTCCACACTGATAACTGTTATAAACAACTAAAATCAATTGTCCTCATTGATAATTACTGTAAACAACAAGGATATGTTCAGAATACTCTCACCAATACTCTTATAACCTAAACAAATTTTTCTTACCAATAAACTGCGAATGTTCATGCAAAACAAAAATTGCTTGCGCCAGTCGGAGAAACAGAAAGCAAATAAAATTGATTCCCTTAAGGATTTTAAATTATAAGCTGTGGTAAGTAGTGCATTGACATTCCTAAATATTTGAAATATTTAATTTGTCCACTACTTTAATTGGCTCTTACTCATTTTTATCATAAATATATGTATAAAGCCTGTAGTGTATTCATCAATAGTAATTACAATATGGACCTCTATGCAAGAAATAAACAGCAACTCGACAGTTCTTTCTTCATTTAATAATTTTAATCGATTCACAATAACATATCGGCGTTCTTAAAATTGTTTAACCATTCTATCGTTCTAAATTTCACTTCAATAAAAATTTTAAAAATTGTTTCCAATTCCCATCGGTGCAATAGTGAAGCTGTGTACAGTAAAGTCTCTCCAATTGTCCCTCAGCTTGTAAACAAAAATGAACAATTTAGGAAAAGGAGATTCGAGCCTCGCGGCTCGTTTTTATAGTCACTTTATAGTTGACTGTAAAAACGAGCCGCGAGGCTCGAATAAACGTATCTCCTCTTCCCAAATCGTCCATATTCGTTTACAAGCTGAAAGAAAATTGGGAAGAATTTACCGTATATCGCAACAAATTGCAAATTGCTACTAATTTGATAGCGTTCCACAATTTTAGCCTGTCTTGGTCTCTGATTCACAAAAAGAACGATATTGCCGACGATACCGATCGCATAACTTGAAAATCGGTTTGGTAGCCACGCAGTAGAGGATCGAGTCGATTCGACGAGTCGGGTATTAACGCGCAATTAAGATGCCTAAGACCGCTTCGATGGGAAGGGGCGAACGGGAAGAGTCTGACGGCGAACGATCAGGTGGACTGATAGCGTAACTAGTTGATATACCGACTAGAAATGTCGTTGTGGACATGATTAAATAAACTCGAGAATAAATGCAGGAAGGATGGAAACTTGTCGGAGAATGAAAAGAATGGGTAATGCGACGTTGAAGACGGTATCGGAATAGATAAGGAGGACAATTAGTGAGTGTTAAAGGATCGAGGAAACATGTGTCGATTAACGATCAGCTTTTTTCTTCTGGCTGAAATCCAGCGGTGGCAGCAATTAAAGCACAAGTACGGTGGTGTGCATAATTATCGACTCAAAGTGACCTTTAGATCGTTACTGATATCTAGATGAAAACTTAATAAAATATTGTATTTGTCCATTTCTATTTTGTATTATTATTGTTGATATAGATCAAAATATACAAATACGATATTTTGTTAAGTTTTCTTTAAACATACGGGATTACTCAGCTAAAAGAGACCACCTGGAGTGCTGTGAATAATTATGAACTGAAAGTAACTTTTATATCTTTGCAGATATTTAAATAAAATTCAAGAAAGAAGCTATGTTTGTATAGTTCTATGTTAGAAATAATAAAAAATATGATATATCGTTAAGTTTTTGTCTAAATATCATTAAAAGTGTAAAAGTTATTTTGAGTCTGTAATTATTCACACTACATGATACTTTTGTCATACAATCTCGTTCTAACCAGGAATCATAATTGTTATAATCAATATAAAAAAAGTCGTCGCATAACGATCATTACTTTGATTCAAACCTCTCTTTCTAGTTGTAAATAAAAGTTATATCTCACTGAAATTTTGTTTTCGTTGTCTATAATAATTTTTGATTAGGGAAATTTCTTAAAGCTACTCTATATGACACATTTTTTGAAACGAACTATAATTCAGAGTTTTCTTTTTTCTTCTTTTCTACCTCCCCCCCCCCCCCCAGCCACTCAATCGCTTCTACCTTTCCTTCTTCCGTTAAAATCTTTCCCAGTCTCAGATTGGTTTTTTCTATCACTCTACAATCTTTCCAGCGCTGCAGTGTTCCATCTCCGTAGCAAGAACAGGGAGTTGCACAATATTCAGGGAAAGTATGTAAAAAAGAGCAAATCACGGAAAAGGTCACGTTACCGCTGTGAGTAATTATGGAACGAGATTGATGAGCAAACCGAGCTAACGGAAACGGCGCGAGTCCGTAGAGAGGAACTGGAAACCTCTAAAAGGAACGAGGTCTCCACCCCAAATAGTTAAAAATAGAATGGAATATCTAAGAGAGATGGATCGGAAAGAAGAATGAAAGGAGAAGGAGAAAACGAAAAGGAAGGAAAAGAAGCTGATAGAAAGAAAGCAAATAGGATAGAATTCCTGTCTATAGAGTTTCACGGTGGCGACGCAGTCCACTGGAGATCCTGAGAGGCACGAAGCGTGTCCGAAACCTATTAAAGATCATCTACCTGGTCCTAAGACAATACAGTCTTTGACGCAGGTGCAACGCTGCGAGTGGTACCATCCGGCCGTGGCTCTCCTCGATCGTGGACGACCTCCGATCGCCGTACATCACGAGAAATCGGTCGTGGACCTTTGATCTTCGCAGCTGAAGTTGTTTCTGACTCAGTCCAATTATGCATGTCGGCCGTAATTATGGGTTTAATTAGACAGCCAGATGCATTCGGTGAGAACGTGGAATCGTGCTCCGACCCGACGGGTCGCTCGAATCTCGACATTTTCGTCCGAATGATTAATTATCTTTAACCTTGACCTTGATCTCGAACCTTGATCACGTTGCATCGATGATAAACGGAGAATAAATTATCGTATTAGAGCAACAACGACTGTTCAAAAATTACTTGTAAAATGCGGTCGCGGTTCGATATTCACCCTTTGCACTCGATGTCGCAAAAATAATTTTACTTCGAAATAATATTGGCAGTATCAAATATGTTCATATTTTTAAAAAACTGTTCAAACTGCAAATATTGTACGTGTCTACAGGTTCAATTTCGTACATGTAAGTTGCAATAAATCATGTAAAATGAATGTTTTGGATTTTCGAATTAAAATAGCTTCGATCGCAAAGGGTTAACTGTAACGTATCTGTCGAGAACTCTGCCATCATACAATTTTCTTACGTTTTACAGATTATTAAACCATTAACAGACATGACCATGTATGTATGTTATGGACGTACTAAATTACCAAATTTATTTTGAGTCAAATGTTTTACGGACTTTATGGATTTACAATAAAAATGAGTAACTGAAATATAAAATTGTGAAAACACACAAGAAGAATTTAATAATATTGTTACAAAATTGTCAACTTATTAAAGCTAAAAAGAACAACTCGTTTTTATTCAACTTCTGGTTCTTACAATTGTCTTGTAAAATTTTTAGTTTACATGAAACTCTGCGGTGAAGTTATAAACAATAGTTTATTTTTTTAAATTTTCTTCGTCTATAACTGTTATTTGAGACCGAATATAATAATCGGGACAGCTATTCGAAACCATTGTCTAATATCCAATTAACGTTATCCTTAATATTTAATCCGACCAAATAAAACATCAGTGATTTTCTACATAACTCGAATTAGCAAATAATGATAAACCCTTATGATTATCCTTAATTTTTATACCAACCAAAAATAAGACATCAGTAGTTATTATCAACAATGATTATTGGCAACGAACAAAATTTTCGGTTACTAGTAATTGCTATTTATAACCAACAATTGAAATCTTTTAATCTTGTGGTTCTTCGAACGTTCCTGGATTTCTATGATACGTAGTTTTAAACTTCATTTTCTGTGCATACACGAAACAATTTTCTCCTCGCGACCATGCGAAAACAAATTTAAAAATTGATTTACAGTTCCGGAATGACACGAGTACGTGAAAATTGTTTCCGATCGGTACAAGCTGACAGTTGTCGCACAGACCCATCGGAAATTGATCGTTCAACAATTTTATTACATCCTCTTAGAACATATGTCGAGATTTTTATCTTCCTGCGCCCGCTTATACCTTCCCGTTAATCAAATTTACGAACTCCGAAGTACATAAATTGAAAGTACTGAGAATTAACAACGACAGGGAGGAACAATTTCCGTGACTTTTACTGCATTCGCACGATATCACCGGCAATAAAATGAATTTGAAAAATTCCATGGACGTTTATTCGTATCAAAAGCCTAATTGTTGCCCCATCGGTCCAAAGCGAATAGATTAGGATTTTACGGCGGGGTGGAAAGAGTTATCAATTTAATTTTCCCGTAAAGTGACTCCGTCGATATAAATTTGCATTCGGTGTGCTGCACTTCCGCAATAGAGCCGCGGTTGGCTCGTATAGTGGCACCCGGGGGTATTTCCGGTCCGTGTACGTACGCGTATCGAAGATTTTTCATGCGGGCGGACAGATCGCGCCAGAGGGGATACGAGTCATCCTTTCTCGACCAAGCGGAAAACAGCGGATACACGTGGAGAAGGTGGTTCTGCATGGACCGCAGGATGCGCGTCATTGCTTCTGGCATATCCCCGGTCATCTTTATTTCTCTTCTTTTCTTTCGGAATTCCGCGAGCCGATTCTTCATTCCAATTGATATCGCTAACAATATCTTCGTTAGTTTCGTTGGAATTTTTGTAAAAACAGTACCGTTTCTACCAAAAATATCAAAACTCATTATAATCGAATGGAGGGAATGTTAGGAAACAATTATTTTTTTAATATCCATTTTATTATTTCAATCTGTCTAACGACATTTCGTAAAATTTATAACATTGTAAAATAATATGATTCGTGTATAATTACTTCTCCTATGATTAGTAGCTATTTTGTGTTACACTACAAAAAAGCTATATATAATAGTTGTAACTATGATAGTTATATACAAGAAGAGTATTTACATAGTTTGTATTTACAAGATTGAAATTAGTGGTTGCATGCTGCGTGATTAAATGCGTTTTATATTTCTTCAATCTTGAAGTAGTCTTTGTAACTGTTGTAGCAAAATAGTATTCCTTCTGCCACTGTTGGTATTTTTATAGATGATTTTCAATTTGATCGTTGGATATATAGCATATAGGTTTTAGATTAAAATTTCTCAATTATTTGAATGTTAGAGTTAAATTCGGCTGCCAAAATCTGGATTTCATACGTCCACAGAGCTTTCAATATGCATTTATACAGCGCTGTTTTGTTGTCTAGTGCGAGCATGTGTAATTATAGCACCACTCACGTTTCCGAAATTTTTTAACTTTTGAATTTATTAATGCTTGCCAATACTTTTAATTACAGACATCATTAAATCACTTACACAAAAACGATGTAACTTATTCCTCGTTCATATTTTTCAAATGTTTACTATTTGCTAGAAAAATGCTGACAAGCGTTAGCGTGAAAATACCCTGCATGTTCAAAAAATTAGCAAAAATAGTGTTAAATTGTATGGTTTAGAATCAGGAATCGAGTCTCAATCATAAACAACAAAATATTTATGTTATTCAAATAAAAAAAAAGGTATATATTTTATTTAATGTAATCATCGTCTTTCGGCTTAGGATAGTCTTCGGCTTACAACTTTCTTTTTGTTATATACTATTTATTATTTAATACTTAATACTAAATTACTAAATTGCATTGCATGTCACTCTCTTTGGTCTTTGTTTTGGTTTTGAATCTGTGCGTTTTCTACTTTTTTGTCTTGTTTTTCTACAGAAGATTTGGACAGATACAAAAATGGACAATTTGGGAAGAGGACGTACGATTATTCGAGCCGCGATTGTCAACAACTATAAAAACGAGCCACGGGGCTCGAATAATCGCATCATCTTTTCCCAAATTGCTTAGTTTTGTATACAAATTAAGGGGCAATTGGAGAGAATTTACCGTATATAGAAAAGATCGGTCAAATTAGTGTTGATCGGTCAAATTTCTTCGATAAATCTCAGCATCTGGTGCGAAGAATAATGCTCAGGCCGTTACACACTTTCGAGTTGATTCCACGAGACATCTTTGACGGCACGTCGCGCGAAACACGCAAGAATTCATGACCGTCGAACCGCGGCGATGTGTCCGTAAAACCAGCACGTACGGTCGATGTACACATGCAGGCCACGGAAGATCAATTTCCCTTGAATAAAACATCCTCTCCCGGCCGGATTGGCGTTATCGATGCTGAAGACTTTAACCTGGTCGACGTATGGCTACGCGCAATCGCACTTGCAGCTTTGAAACGGATGCAGGAACGAGAACATTCTTGCTCTACGTCCTACGCACACCGGATAGTCCACGAATGCACATGGTTAGCGAATATTTGGCGTGGATGTCCATTGTTAATAACGCGTGATGGACATTCCAGTCCGACACAAACGTCGAAGAAATCTAACGGAGACTTCAGGAAGTCATTTGTAGCAGGAGTGATTTGTGCTGATCATTTATACTTTTATTTATACAGTGGAACCTCGATCATCCGATCTAATGAGGAACACACGACTGTTCGGATAATAGAACAGTTACGTTGATAAAGTGATAGTAAAGTGCTGTTATAGTGTTATTAAGGGCTATTAAATATTTACCGATTTATATAACAAATGGTGTTATGTACAGATAGGACCTGGGCAAATTCTATTCAAAAGAAAAATAAGAAAAATAACTATTTAGATAATTTTTGATAATTTTTCAAGATAATATAGTAAATATGAATTTTATTAATTTCTTTTAAACCGAAACAAAATTTGATTCATTTGTCATCAAAATTTACGAGTAAAAGTAAATGGAAATATCCAAGAAACGAAAATTGTTTCGTTTTATTAGGTCCACGTATTATTAAGGGCGAAAGAAAAAATTCTGTGTTGGATTATCTGTGTTGGATTATCTTTAACGTAGGAAAAGTTTCTCTGCAACACCTTCTACACTCCAGTTTCCTCGTCTTTATCTTTAAATATTCTTCCGCACAGCTATTAATCTTTCGAAATATTCAAAGACAGGTTCGAATGACATTCGCCGAGCACGTCGCGTAACGCAAAGATTTCTAGAACGTTAGACTCTATAGGTCAAGTTTCAATTTTTCCCTGGAGCGGTCGGTGAGCAGTTTACGTGCATACGTGTGCACGCGTGAGTGGTCGGTCACCGGGCCGTTTTATTTTCGCCAGTTATATCACAGGTGTTATCTTACGTCGTCTGCGCACAAAGTCGCGAAGGAGGGAGGTAAAGGTATCGAATGTTACGCAGCATAAGGGCAACGTTAGGCAGGACCGAATTACACGGGAAACGTTGCTCCTTTTGCTTCGGTTGTCCTCGTACTGCTTTTTCTTCTGGCTGGTTCCTCCTGGCCACGCTGTTTAGATGATTCCGGGTTCGTACGAACGCCGTATGTTCGTGAACGGGCTCATTTTCGGGAGGATTAAGTTTCCTTCTTGCTCTGCGAGTAATTAGTGCATTGCGGATCTTTGTGCAAAATAAAAATGTCCTGCGTTTGGTACAAGGAACAGGAGTCGTGTTGGAATTTCTTTCTTTCTTAAATATGTTTAGCGTAACAAAAGCAACTGCTCATTTTTCTGATAAATGCATAAAATCCGCTGTCCAGTGATTATTCAAGTTTTGGAAATTTTCCATGTTAAACATTCATTTGTGAAAATACCCAGTTAACAAGTGCAATTTCATAGGGACAATGAGCGCTCAGGAGCACTCGTTCGTGGAACGATCCATTATGTTTGAAACAACGGGCGCTCGAAATTGGCTTAATAATGGATTTGGCAGCGACAATAGCCACAAGTTTATATCCAGTGTTCGCGGAGAAGTAAGTTACGCAAGGAGTGGGGGCAGACGACGCATGCGCGGGAGTCCCGCACAGCGGCGTTGCGTGTCTACGACGCGTCGTAGAGCATCGGTCTGGTCGTAGTTTAGAATTATACTGTTCACCCAGTAGACGCGCCACGCAGCTTTGCGGGACTCCTGACGACGGCGTCATCGTCCCATTCCTTGCGTAACTTATTTCTCTGCGAACACTGATTATACCTTATCTTCCATGCAGTAATTTGTCTACTACTATCTGTTAACTGTCAGTTAATAAGAATAAAAACTAAAGTCTGAATTTTCTATGCGCTTCACAATTTTATACAAAGTGATCGTTTTAAATAAGCTTGCCTAAATACCTCGTTGAATTATGATAATCGGACTGCCGGTCTTTATGCAAAACAAAAATTGGCTGCGTCAATTATAAAAAGTGGCAGCCATTTTTAGTAATTTCTGTCTTCCATTGTCAATCTTGCTAAGTTGAGAATGGTGCATCGACGTTCTCATCGACAGTATCTCGAAACTGGAAATATGCGTTTTGCGGCGTTCTTCCTTGCAACCACAGATTTAGCTGACCTTACTTAAATGGACCACCCCGTATAGCATATTTACGTACTATTCGTAAACAATCTCAACTCGAAAACAAATCATTGTCACATCTTATTCAGCTAATACATATAACCGTGAACATTAACCTTTATTTTCGCCGTGTACATCGCATCGACCGATTCGAAGCGCTTCAAGTTCCTTGAAAAGCCTATGCATTATCCATCCGCAACATCGCATTACGAACAGGTTAATATAGTACATTAGCTGATCCATTGTCGCGCAGTGCCGGCAACAACGTGAATTATTATGATATACAAATCCGAGGTGCCAGCACGGCACCGCGTCATTGACCAACAAGGTGTTAATTAGGAGTATTACCGTTCATTTTCGTTCGTAAACCTTATTCGAGCAACGCAAACATTTATTAGCGATAATTAAAGCAGTCGATGGTGCTGCAGATCGCTTTATTGCGCATCTATTTGGAATCGCGAGGTCCCGTTAAGCACAAAGCTACGCCGATAAACCAAGCATCGTGAATTCTCGCCGATAGGAGGGGTCAAGTTCAAGATACACTTATGAATTCGAGTCAATTTCAATATGGGTCATCAGTAGGCCGCGGATGTTTAGGCAAATGCAAATTTTTTAGGAAATTGGTATACCAATGAGAGACCTGAGCATTTTTAATAAAAAAAGCATCTCTAAGTGATCTCGGGAATTAATCATTTCATTTCATTCGAACATTTTTAGGACATCGTGTGTTGGTTAAAACGGTAGCTAACGCTTATCTGGTCCGTGGTCGAGCTTCTTTGAAAGTACAGTATTCCCAAAAGTTACTCAAAATGATGCTCCTGAGGTCGTTTGGAGTAACTTTTTCCTTAGCGCAACTGCAATCCACGGCTTTGTTTGCGAATTATTAATGAAAGACACTTACCAATGAGAGGCGAGATCAGCTAGCGCCAAGCGGCCAAGCCAACGAGCGGACGAAGCCCAGTTCCGCTCATTAGCTTCGCTGCCTGGCGCCAGCTGATCTCGCCTCTCATTGGTAAGTGTTTTTCGTCAATATGTAACTAGTAAACAAAGCCGCGGATTGCATTTGCGCTAAGAAAAAAATTACTTCAAACGACCTCAGAAACTCCTAATGATCTATAGTTTAGGAAATAATAGAATGCGATACTTCAAATGGGATACCCTATGTACATACTCATGTATAAAAATACGTATTCGTATAATATACTGAGAATATACTCGCCAGCAGTTCGGATAACGAAGGTTCAAAATTATGAGCTCCTATATCACAGGCAGTACATTAATGCGTTCGTACAAACAAGGTGCAGATAAATATAATATATACATTGATTTTTCAGTTTAACCCCTTAGACTATAACAACGTGTCAGACACATTATGAAAATTTCGAACATGACCTATTAAATATGGATATGGAATTTCTCTGTTTCCATAATTGGCAACTGCCATAATATAAACTAACCATAATATAAACAATAAGGGAGGTGATAATCAACGTAGCTAAAGGGTGTTAACCCCCTTGACAATCGGCGTCTATCTTTCTTTACCAGCTGAGGGACAATTTGAGAGAATTTACTATACATTTGAAATTTGCAACAAAGTCTCGGTTGTTCGAATTGGTTCTCTATCATCCGAGGTGCGAATCAAAGTACAGTAAATTCTCCCGAATTGTCCTTCAGCTTGGAAACAAAAATGGACAATTTAGGAAGAGGAGATGCGATTATTCATTTCTGTGTACAATCTGAGCGTCAATTAGGGAGAATTTACTGTACATATGTATACACATGCAACGTATAATCGAACTAAAAGTAAAGTAAAAAATCAAATGTTTAAAAAATGTATGTATGATTATATTAAGCTAAATATACAGGGTGTCTCAGTATCGGTGGTACAACCGAGAAGGGGCTGATTCTACACGAAACAATCGAGTTTGAATATCCAGTATTTCTGACAACTTTTGCACTAATAAAGTAAATTTTTGACTACATTGCACACAACTTATTTTCATTTAAATCCACTCTAAATTCATAGACAGAAATAAGTAACACAATACACGATGATACTACTTATATCGATACTATTGATAAGTGACATACGAGTTCTATCGAGATCCATCCATCTAAGCTATTCTAAAGCATAGTTATAGCGGATAACGAAAGTATTCGAACGGAATAATTTTTTTAGAAGTGGATTAAACGACTTGAATTTTTTTTTGGATGATGGAGGGATGTTTTAATTTTGCTATTGCTTGGAGTGACAAAGAAAAATAAAAAGCTCATGTTTGGATAATCAAAGTCGATTTCCTCGACAACGAAGCCTTAAATGAAAAAATCTTATTCTTTATATTTTATTTGTTTTTTCGTGTAAAATCATCCCCTTCGCGGTTGTACCATCGATGCTGGGACACTCTGCGTATGCAATATTATCAAAATATTATTCATGACTTTATTTCACGATCTGTCTACTACCCATCGGTACTTCCGTATTATCCGAGGCTGTCTCGATCCATGTTACCTATGATAATCGAGGTTCCAATGTATTCATGAAACATTCGAAACTATCCTGCTAGATTCGTACCTACTCGTAGTATACTTGGTCCCATCTCCACTCACAGGTACGTTCTCGCACTCGTAGTCGTACTCATGCTCGTGCTCGTACTCCGATACCGTAGGCGCGAGGGGCGCGTAACTTTCTAATAGATATCAAGGGGAACAGTTATGCGCGGGGATAGCAGCTATAGGCCGGCTAAAAGTGTAGTTACTGCTCTTACGACGACCGTGATTCTCTTTCTCTCGGTGTTCTACCGAGGTCCGTGAGTCGCGAGCTCTGAGCCGCGCGAGTTGCGCGAGTTGCGCGAGCTGCGAGAGCTGTGCGATCTGTGAGCCATGAGCCGGGAGAATAGCGCGTGCAGCAAGGAGCAGGGAGCAAACAGCAGGTCAGAGCGTAACATACAGCGCCGTAAGCTGGCGGCGTGCTGTAATTTTCGGAACGATTAAAGTCTTCTTCCCTCTCTCGTTCAGGGTCCTTAACGGCTCGCGTATACCACTGCTCTGCGCGAGCCTCGGTTCTAAATATGGTGTTGAAAAACCACGAGCGCACGATAGCGTTAACGATCGCGCCGCGAGTGCGCCGATAAATCGTCGAGCTCGAGTCGAAAAATCCTGCAGCCCTTATCGGCTGCCGATAAGAAACGAGGAGGCTACCGTGGGGAGCCGATAACGTTCGAGGAAGCTGCGAATAGCCAAGTGATAATTCGGAAGCTGCTATCGTTGCGGATGAAGGAGCTATTTATGCACGAGTTGCTGCATAAGCTTTCCTCGGTGCAATCTGTCGGTGGGTTACCCGAACGTGATACCGTCCAAATGGAACTATCGATATCGATTTACACTCCGCGATAATATTGTCTATGAGGCGCTACATAGAACCATGCGAAGTTATGTTACGCGAAGTAATTTGTGCTTCCTGTGTACCACAGTGTTATTGTTTATACCATGAGAAGTTAATTATCGGTAAATTGTAATTTGTAGCTATAACACGTTGTTAAGGATAGTAATACTGGGACTCATACTTCCGCGTACTAATATACAGGGTGATCCACCAAGATCTGCGGCCTAAATATGCTTGAAAACCGTTTCTTTTATAGAAAAATGTATCAAACAGAAGTTTTACGGTACAATCTTCATCGTAACAAAGATGAATCGATTTGTACATAATATGCAATTATGTTTAAAAATTGCAACGATTTTGTTTTTTTTGTTGAATAAAAAATCTTTTGTCAACATTTAGTATTGTAATTTTTTAGGAACTGTGTATTGACTAATTACTGGGTGTCGGTGCGCTAAGTATATATGTAGACACGATAGATACAAATCTGTAATGTAATATAAATACAACGCACATTGTAACATAATATATACATAACTGACATATACATGACATATTTGAACATAATACATAAACGACTAACGAATATTTTAATGTAACAGGTTAATAAACAACAAGTTAATAAAATATTTGCAAAAATCAGACATCAAGTATTCAATCTGGAAGCTTTTCGAATGTGCTCTAACCTATTGTTAATATCCACACATAGAAGGTTGCAAAATTTTTTTAAACCTTTGTAACCTTTGTAATTATTTAAATGGAATGTGTCCTGAATTAAACGAAACACATCGATTTTCTTGTCATTGGGTGACGAACAAACTCATTTCTCAAGAATACCCCGATTTGTTCTCGAACGTGCTACTAAAAACCATGATTAGAATTACAAATGCAGGCCACTGTAAGAAAAAGAGGAGAGTTCAAGGAATAGTTTTCCGTTGAGATTTCAGGACATGTTTTAGCATTTTCGAGAAAAGTTAAGTTAAAGGTAATCAAACGTATATAGGAGGTCCTTAAAGAATGTGTAACTTCGAGACAATAAAACTGAATATACAATAAGTAATTAAACAATTTCACAATCAAAATAACAAGTGTTTAGTATATTCAATTGAATAATCCATTTATATTTATTGCTGTGTACTTTGAATAACTCGATGTTAGAAACACTGCGATATAACAGGCAAATGCTTGAGGAAGCGAAGGTTATCCGTACTAACGTGTTTCACGAGTGTTGAGGGTTACTTTTTTGTTCCTTTTTTAATTGTTTACGTACGAATAAAGACTCTAGTATAAGAAAATAAATATTGATGTTTAAATTTTTTTTCCATAGCCACATCACTGAGCGGCGGTCCGTTACACCGCGAGTTTCGTGGCTCGTCTCTCAATCATCACACACCAGTGCCAATCTAAACATATTTGATGTTTCTATGTTTATTGCTACCAACAACCTCGCTCGTAATTATTACCGTTTTTTATTTGTCGTGTGCAAGCAGGTGCGACATGCCGTAAAATGTGTAAATGTCCATTAATAAACATTACGGCACCGTAAGCATTCGGCGTAATCATGCATCAGTTTTTGGATCTATTAATGCTAGCAAAAATTATAATAACGGAACTAATAAAAAAGAAATGCCTATTTTCGGTCGCAATAAAACTACAGTCCCTGGTCATTAATCAGGATTACCCATAATTTTCCTTCTTCGCCAGTAATCGTAAAAATGAAAGACCAGAAAATGAAGGATTAAAAACTTTTATTAACTACTATACCATGATGGTGGTAATTTCAATCATTAAATTCATCCAATTGTATTTTAAAATGTAGGTACATACCTTGTGTTAGAGAAGGTCACACAATTCTGTTTTTACATGCCGAGTTCGTTGATCTGCCAAGTCCAGTCGCGCTCATATGTAACGATTCGTTATTAGCCTTTCTTTAAAACAATTTACAGTATATTAAATGTTTTGAACTCCCCATTATTCGCTAAACTGTTCTAATCGTAAGATCTGTTTTGTATGTCAATTACTACTGTCGTCTAACGTGTTATCAGTGCAAAATCTAATGCATGCATTAAGGTTAAATGCTATATTATAAATAATTAAACACAACGCGACGTTCTCTGTCTAATAATTTTAATCTACGAATAGTTTTTATTCTCTAAATGAATTAATAGTTATAATTTTATTATTATTAAATTTCCATTTTGTCTATTTAATGAAGGCTGTCTTATTGTTTTATTCTGGTTAATAGGGACTGTGTTGTCCACTAGTCTCATCAAACTTCGCAATTTTTGGGTAATTATAATTACATGACGATGCTGAAGACAGTTTCTTCGCATTCCTAACACTCGGATGACGGGACTCGGGTCCATTTGGTTGTCAATATATAATATAATATTGGTGCTTTACTATAAATTAATTTAGATGCAAGAAACTTTGTGAATTTTCAAACTTTCTCGTAACGACAAATTAAATGTGGATATCTAGTCCCCGATATCCTAACATAATGATGTTAGGATCATCAGTTCTATCTTCCTCGAACAATCTTGAAATTTTTTAAATGATCTCGTAATTCTATGACCGAGTTCTCGAGAACATCGCGATGTTAATTGCGCGCAAAGAAATGAGTCAGGAAATATCATCATTTCTTTGCTCTTATTATGAATACTTAGAGATGATAATATGATAGGAATTCTACTCTTCTGACAATCTCCTTTCCCACAATGATATGAACATCTTTAAATAGATTTCTGAATCTATTTAATGAATTCTTTGCGATCGAGGACCAGAATTATCCTGACAATGATGGAATTCTGTTGTACACTCTTCTCCAAAAGTATTAGGACACTTATGGAAAATTAAATATCTATGAAAACCCGACAGGAAATTGTTATCATATAACATCTTTTTATACTGTAAAAATCATTAGATTCTATAAATAAAATATAAACATTAACATTTCTTGTACACTTTTCGAATAAACACAGCAGTATATAATTGGTACAGGTTCTTTAACTTTTGTCGTATTACCGACACTCCGCAATGAATGCGCATAACCTATAAATTTATGAAAGTAACTGCTGTGTTCATAGCCTATGTTTATTACAATTTACATATTTCAAGAGTTTAATTTAAGTTGAATAGTTTATCGAAAAGTTAATGTAATATAAATATGCTAAAAAATAAATCAAAAACAAATTAGAAATACTTGGCACTTACCGGTATTTGGGTCAAGATAACTGGTATAAGTAGCTTTTCGAAGCGTCTCTAATTAGGACATTTACATTATTTTTATTTGTCATTAATTTCATATCGAATTTAAGCTTTTTGAAAATATTTACTTGTACATCAAATTAAAAAATATGAAATGAGAGAAAAAGTTAATTTTTACGTTTTAAGCTGAGAATGTATAGACGAACGAAAAATGATCATCGACGTGTCGGTAACTGGACCCTTACTGGACCCTATATCCGTGTGAGAAATAATAACCTATCATTCCGCTTAAAAACGGAACGCCGGTCGACGCAACAGCACAGTTCATTCAGACCCTGCACGTTGAATAGAAACATCAAGAATGCCGACGAGTTGCGAGCGCAACGCAAGCTCGAACAAAGCATGAGAATGTCGCGACCTTCTGTAAGTAAGTCCAATTGCAAACTGCGAATTACCGGTGTTCGGACGTTACACCCCGCGCCGAGTAATATGTTAAATCGCGCGGGATTGATATAAACTCTGTCCGAGGATCATAGATGCATAGGGCAAAGAAAGCCCCCCTCACGTTTAACGCCGGGAACAGTGTTATCACGGTGAACGTGGCTCAGTCACATCGCATTATTTCCCTTCGAGCACTATATTAAGGCTACGAAATTCCACCGGCAGGCCAGCAAAGTGTGCGCCTAGCATCCGCGACCACGAGGCGAATACTTCCCTGCCTCGGAGCCACGGAGCCACGGAGCCACGGACCGCTTAGAAAATCCAGACGTCGTCCTATCGTCTGGAGAAGCAGCCGCGAAATGTTTACGATGGAAAGTGGAGGCGTACACCATGTCGTTATCGTCGTCTGCCAAGAGAACCTTTCTCTTCCCTCTCTCTTTCTCCGCGTTCGGATCGCGGTTGTCTTTATGCTTCGTCCTCGTCGCTCGGTCTTATCCCCTCGCCGCGGCCCTCTCTCCGCGCCACGGCGCGGTGTCTCTCGTTCCGCGGATTTCCTCCAGAGTTCAGGCTTTGATCTCTTCTGGTTGTTCTTTTTCTCACCTTGAACTCTCTTCCTCTAGCTCTCTTCATCTGACGTACACGCGAGCACCGTCCGCACTCTATTTGGTCGTTATTTCCCCGGTTGCATTTGGATTCGCGTGGCGCGCGTTATTCGCCGAGAGAAATGATCGTATAAGGCCGAGGGGGACTGGCCTTAGATGGTTTGAATGACCGGTGGCAGGCTACGCGGGCCCAGTTCCAGGTCCCTCTCCTCGGTCAGCCTGGATAGACAAAAACTAGGATAGGCCTAGATGGCTGTTCTTCGGTCCGGGGAGGACGGACGGACGGACGGACGGACGAACGAACGAACGAACGAACGAACGGACGGACGGGGAAAAATGTTGCGGCCGGAGAGTCGGGATAGAGGCACGCACCTAGACGCTCTACCTTTGTACACGCGTATAAGTAAGTGCGTGCAGGGAACGGAAGAGGAGAGCACCAGTTGAATTGATCGCGTGAAACGCGGAGCAACAGAGAAGCCAGCACGCAGATGGAAAGATGGAGGAGAACGGACCCGGGAGAGACAGAGCCAGCGAATAGTGCCGGGGTAGGTATATTCAGCCTAGCCGGTCGGACAGTGCACTGAACTTGGCAAGAAATCCAAGGTTGCATGGCTTAATGATCTAGTTTCTTCGGCAGCGATATGATTCACCATTATGCATCCACTCATTCGGCTCTTTTCCGCGACGAACGGCCGCGCCGTCGAGAGTTCGAGTTGTTCCTGGAAAACATAGGCGACTCTTCACCGGATTTCGATCCACCGATCTAGTATATGCATGTACAGGCGAGACATTAGGATCGATCGGATCAACCATTTAACTGCGTCGATCTATTTTCAAAAGATCGATTTAGGATGCGTTTTATCGATCACGCTGTTCTAGTATTATTCTAAAGTGGGCGAAATTTATGAACATGTTTCACTAGCATTTTAACCTAGATCCTAGGAGAAGTATTTTTGTTGTAAGATGTAAAATTGCCATTTCCTTATGACGTGTATACGCGTCGTCCACAGCCAAGAGGTTAACGGTTACAGATGATCCTGTTTAACCGCGCGAAATCAGCGAAGCCTTTCTTGCGAACAGATAGAATAAACTACGGATTTTCATGCAAAATTACAATTTTCTGTGTCTGTTCTGAGAAGCAGGAGCCACTTATGAATTCTTTCTTATTTGTGATACTTTCGGTAAATCGAAAGTAATGTGCCGATACTCTTCGATTCTTTTAATGCGGCCATTTAATTGAATTCCATCGGTTTTCTCAAGAATGCGTAAAATCCGCGATCTAGTTATAATACACGGCTTAAAAATTGTTTCAGTGAAATACGGGATTTGATCAAAATGTTCCTGAAATTTCTATTTGCGGTGGCAGACATATATACTTACGAGCACCTTTTAATTGTAGGTTCTATTTTTGACAGTATCACAATGGAATAGTATAAATAAATTTATATGAGTATATAAATAATATATATATAGTCGTTCTTATGTTTCGTCTCATGGACATATACTTACGAACAATATATTTCGAATAAGAGTGAAAATTAAAGTAAATATTATTATAACTTATAATATTAGGTTGACAAGAAAGTAACTTCGGTATTTCAATGTGAAGTAAAACTCAATTTTTCCTATAACAAGGAATGAACTTTAATCAGTCAAATATTTTTCATTCCGTTCGATGATTTTTCGCCATCTTTCTGGTAACTTCATGATTCCGCGCTCATAAAACTTCTGAAGCTATCGTTATTATTGAAATTTTTACCATCTAAAAAGTTTTGTAAACTTCGAAATAAATGATAATCCGTTGGTGCAAGATCGGGGCTATATGGAGGGCACGACATCACTTCCCAACCAAGTTCCAATCATTTTGTACGTGTTGCTAAAGATGTATGAGGCCTCGCATTGACGTTAAGTGAATTTCTTTCAATTCATGCGGAATCCAAACATCGAGCTTCTTAAGAAGTCCAAGACATCTTATGCGATGTTCAATTGTTGTGTGTGATACATTTAACCTTTTTGCAATCTCTCGTACAATTATATGACAATTCGATTGAATTATGCCTTTGATTTTGTCATCAACAACTTTTGAAGATCGACTAAAACGTTGATCATCTTTAAGTGAAAAACCTTCAAAACGAAATTTTTTGAACCAATTCTGACACGTGCGTTCTGTTAAGCAATCGACGCCATAAATTTCTCATATCTCTTTGTGTGCCTCGGCCGCTTTCTTGCCCTTATGAATATAAAAAAAAAGGTGTCGAAAATGTTCATTTTTGTACTTCATGTTAAAATTGGCAGCAAACTATCAGTTGTAAACAAAATTGCACGAAATTTGTTTCTATAGTAATTTCATTTTAGAATTATTTAAGATAATTGTGAAATTCTTGTCGAAAATTATACGGTGATTAATTTATCAGCTGGTTTATACTGACATCTTCATTGATACCTCTGCAAGAGAAGAGGACCAATCTGACAATGTTAAATGATTATCCGATGATAAGAAACGTTTTTTTTCTTAAATGCTTGTAATTTCCTTCACAAAGCAAATTGATGTAACAATTTCTTAAAATAAAATCATTCTGTTGCATAATATTTTGGAAATCATTTCTTTTAAAAACTAACGAAATAATTCATCATTTGAAATTGCGATTATTTCATATAGTTAAATAGATTAATAAGTTCGATTAACTATATTTCATATAGTTTTAGTAGTGTATAAGTATATTATAGTTATTAGTAGTGTATAAGTAGTGTAAAAAAGGATTGCATCATCGCATCCACAGCGAACTAACGCGTTTGCTAGATTTTCATCAAATTCCTAGTTGACGTGCTCTAGTTTGAATGCAGCGTATAGCGCGCGTCTATCGTATTACTCTCGTCGCGGCGCAGCATCTGCAAACCTCCTCTGTTCGACTTCAACAAGAAAAACTGAAATGGAACGCATCGATATCGTAGCATCTAGAAATCAAATTGCGCAGAAACAAATACACCGTATTCGCCGCGTATGAAGATAAAAGGGAATAATAGAAAATGGGGTTGTTATTAGCGCAAGGTGGTTATTAGAGATTGCACTTTATTTGGTCGCGATTACAAATGCCGCATGTTGCAGAAGGGAAAGGTATAAATCAGGTCGCATAGCAATCATCTCGAGTTTATCCTTTTTTTCTATTAGCTCGGCTATTAGCTTACCCTACGCTACTACGTAGATGAGTAATTCTGAAACTAACCGGAACGCAGGCTAGATCGCTGATAACGGTACAACATTTGAAACTGCCCGTCAACGAACGAATATAATAAACGATCGATATGAGAAACGATATGAAAATGTTAGTCGTGGAAGTATCGCGTTTTGAAAGATAGTAAACTTTCGTCGACAGTTTATACGTTATTTTCGTGGAAACTTCTTTACATCGAGCCACGTTTAGCTCTTCGCTGTTGTGCAATGCTCACGGACCATCGTTTCTTTTCGCGATGGTCTTGACACGAAGTTATCCTGTTATTTTTATGACTCCGTCCCGGTAAATTGGATTTCACGATCACTTAGCCGCCGGCAAGTGGAAAATGGTTGTTCATCAAAGTTTCTCCAATCACTTTCCGTGTTTGTTTTAGCGGCAGAAAATAATCGGCCTTTACTGACTCGCGACTGCTTCAGGAGAAATTCGTTTCTGTCTAGAATTCCAATCTCACCTCGGCTCTTTGCAAGTAGCGCAGTGATTTATGTGCTTGCGAACGAAGAATCGTCTATCGAACATTTCTCCATTACTTTGCGACCGATTTAATATCGTTCGTAATCGGATTTTTATCTCGCAGTCTAATATTTCAATAAGAAACTAATTATGAATGAATCATCTTTATCGTCGTGTATTTTATCATGTAATTTCAGCCATTGAAAACAGATTTTCTATTTACCTGAACGCATGTATAGTACCGTTAATTAACAGCAAGAGGTAGTAGATAGTCTTATATCGATACTCTATGGCCATTTTTAAATTAGTTTCTTATTATTATATCATTTTATATATTATTATATCATACATGAACGCATGTATAGTACCGTTAATTAGCAGCAAAAGGTAGTAGATAGTCTTATATCGATACTGTGGCCATTTCTAAATTAGTTTCTTATTATTATCCGTTCTAGAAAAATACTTACGACTTAACTAACAAGCATTGGAAAAAACACACCGAGTAATGCACTCTCGCCATTTAAAAAGAAAAGAAAAAAATTCTTTATATTCTTCAAAACATGTACATGGAAGTTTCGCAAGTGGATTCCCATTTGTTTATTTATCTAGTTCACACAGCAAACACAATTAAAGAAGCGCATAATTTTTCAGCCGCTATCGTAACGTTACTTCTTAATCATAGAGCAAAATTTAAGATTAATTTTTCTCTTGTTAATGTTTTTCTTCCGTACTGATAACGTACAATAAGATTCAGATACTCTTTTCAAAAAGCGAATTCTAACTGCAGCAGTTCTCCTTGCGAGCACCAGTGAAAAATGGAGCCGCAAAAACATCTTACCGTAGTGTCATCAGATCACAAGTTGAACGTTTTTGCCCGATCATGTGTCTTCAGTTTACGAACGTGTCCTCGTTACTCGAGTGTCTCGGTACGAATCCAGTCATAGAGAAACCCGAGCGGATTTCTGGTGGGTTTAGAGTTTGTCCGGTAACATGATCATTGATCGAAGATGCTCGCTACATTGCTTCTTCATCGAGTTACCGTATTCCTGGTGTCCAAAAGCGGTTTTACCCTTCGATATGTCTTCCGCATTGCTTCTCTGATAACAACGGAAAGTCATTCTCTAGGAAACAGTCCTAATGCTAGCATGAATCACATTTCCCTGGCTTTGCTGAACGAGAATCGTCATTCATCAAATGAGCCGTTATTTTTGAAAATGGTATAAGTCCATTTCTTCATACATCGAAATATATAAAGGTTTGCGTTTGAATCAATTTAATAAATTATTAATTTTAATCATACTTATTATAATTATTAATTTTAATTATTATCATAATTATTAATTTTAATCATTTTATTAATTTTAACATAAAAAGAGGATATCAATATCTTATTAAAATTACCATTAGTTCACTTTTTTCCAAAATTGAACTTATACCACTTTCGAAATAGAACAGCTGAAATCCTGTTTTCGCATATTTGATTGTATTCTAAAATTATTATTGGAATAGGGTTATTATTAGAATAGCACTCAAATAAAGCAATTCATAGTCGAGGATTTATTACATTAAGTGGCATAATTATTTAAGAGATTACTATTCTCGTAAAACGACTTTATCAAATTACATAAATTATTATAAAGTTGTAATTTGCTAGTGCTAAATACATTTTTTGCGAGGGCGACTCTCGTTATATGTGTAAACGTCTCTGAGATAGTATGCCAGTAAGTGGAACTCCCTTGCAACAGGTGCTTTCAGAGAGCGGAACAATATGTAAATGATATTTGCAAATGAGTGTACACACTTATGCAATTTGCTCTCGCAGAACATGTCGCAAGTTGCTTGCTAGTGTATTCACACCTTAAAGGAACGTAGCAGACACTAAGTACTTTGGAAAGAAATAGTATTTAATTCATACATCACACTTTTTCAATAGCATTTTACTTGATATTCTTGTAATTGAATCGCAGTTCTCTCTGGAAAATAAAAAGGTATTGCATCTATTGCAAGAAATAGAAGACATCGGGGACTTTCTCCTTCCTATAATAATTTCAATAGATTACAAGTAATATTTTAATACTTTTTCAATTACTTTATATTGTTTTACAATTTCAAGTTGCAGCTACTCATGTATTTCATAAACGCATAAAATCCGCAGTTTACTTGCAACATAAGATTACTGAATGTGTAATTTAATCCCTTGCAGTCAAATTATTTTTCTTTCTAATCCGTGTTTAACATCGCATCGATCTTCAGGTAATTATAAAATCAGCAGTTTAATTGTTAGTAGACTGCGGGTCTTTATGCAGATTCACATTTTTACATGTCAGTTTACAAAAATTAGAATTAGATTATAAACTTTCTTTCAACTAAAAGATTCTCTTTTGTAAAGAAAAAATAAAAATGCTATTAAGCCTTTTCAATTTATACGTTTTCTTGCATTTTAAATATCTTTACATGCGATACAACATATGAAAATATTAAAAACTAATATCGATTACATTTCGTACGTACTACTGCAGCAAAAAGACCCGTGTACCAATTATTACTTTAAATGAATCCTGAATACAGTAACCAATAATGTTTTGATTTATTATATTTCGAATGATTAAACCTTTTATTAAAATTAATAAAAGGTGGTAACTTTGAATAACTAGTGTTAAAATAACACTATAGTGTAATATCACATTTCATTTCTAACGCTATAATTTAATATCTAAACAATTAAATACATTCTTTCAATAAATATTTAATTATAGGTAGTAGCGTCGTAAACTCCTTTTCTTTTTCAATTCTTCTTCTTTTCTATTTGTTAAAAACTTCATTCTTACAAATAATTAACAGTTACAAATCATGCTTTTATTGACTCAAACTCCGGAATCGTATCGAAACATTCGTACCGATATTTGTGCCACAGGAATGAGCTCTTCTTTCATTTTAATGTGAGTAATACTTAGGGCATTTTTTTCATTAAAACGGCAAAAAAAGTTTTTTAAAATGTTTTAATTGTATCAATGTAGGTTACTAAGATAATAAAGAACCTTTTCACTATTCGATATAAAGCAGTATATATTAATGTAAAATAATTTGAACTGCAGTTCTTTGGTGATTGTGACAGAAGAAAAATGATTTTATATTTACTTTCTATGATGAATGTTTTTTCAAATCCTTAAAAATATGAGAAAGATTAACAATTTTGTTTGTGCTTCAACGAGAATACATTCTCATTGAATCGTACAAATGTATTGAGGGCAAAAAGTTATTTTTACGTATTTTAATCTCATTGAGAAAAATACCACAGTAAAGCGAACGTACTCGCGGTAGCACCTATTATTATAGATTTATCGTACAAATAAATGAAGGACGATAAAAAGGAGAAAAAAGAATCTTCTATCCATACCCACGTGTTCATATCGAGTGACAGTTATAAAGATGCAAAATGTCGGTGAGCAAGCCGATTTTTCAAGCAAGCCAATCATGAAATTCTCGACGGTTGTCCACTTGCAGCACAGCAATTCAATTTAATCGAGAGCTCGATTGTGATTTAAGATTGAAAGTTTCCAGTTCATTGACTTTTCTTCCCGGAACATGAACACGTGCGTATTCGAGGCCTTTCAATCGAATTCTCTGCCAAGAGGATATCCATGTGAAAGTCGTCGCAGTCGAGGCACGAAGGGCTACAACGACGTGCGTATCGAACGTATTAGAATGCATTTCTTTTGTTTCTCCAGCTTGCGGCCGTTCACAATGTCCAACTGCATTCCGAAGGGCGTGCCACTTCCTGCACGTGTGTCCTCCAGGCAGCCTTGTCCTCCCCTGTGCTATTTTGTGTCCATAAACGTATTCATAGAACGAACCAATGAATCATGCATACACTTTACCCACTATCACTTCGAACTCTTAATTGTATCGGCGTTCCAGTCTATCGTACTGGATTGAATAGTAATCGAATAGAGAGACACGGACTGTTCCTTTTTTAACACTTGCTTGACAGAACTCGGGTCCATATCGACCCAGAGTATAAATATTGTTGTTTGGCCATTTGATCAACGGCCAAATTTTACTCGAAATAAAAGTAAGAAATAACTATTTGAAATAATAGCGAGAAGATTGTTAATCTTTTTATAAATGTCTTACAGTCATTAGAAAATCTGTCAACAAGCTTCTGTTAGGCAAGGTGATAATAAAGCATACCTATCCTGTTTTCTTTTCATGGACATCCGGGAACCAATGCTGTAAACAATTATTTAATTTTTCATTTCAAAATGTCGCATTCCTTCTGCACGTCATTCGTGCACTTTTACGGAAAGTTAATCATTGAACGTCGTTTTGCTGCCCAGTAGCGAATTCTACAAATATTTCGGAAACAGAAACTACAGTAGAATGTCAATTATCCGAACGTCGCTTAGCGGAAACCTCAATCACACGGATACCGGTTATACGAAAGACCAATTATCGAAACACGGAATGAGTCGTCTACCTATCTAAACTATGTAGTAATGTTTACATATTGAAACACGTATCCTTGTTTCAAATTCCTCAGTTTAGTATCTTGTCAGAATTCTCAGTGAGCGTACATTTTACGTACACCATGCATGCTAGAAAATCAGGAATTTATTAAATTCAACAATAAAACATAGGGTTGCTAAGATTACGGAATAATCACGATAATTGGAACTCAAATTAATAAATTACAAATGTTAAAATCCGAAAGTTAGCAAACGATAATGATTTCGTTCAATTATTTTAATTGGGAAATTACCGAGTTATTATCTGAATTAAACCGATCGTTCAGTTAATCAAACTAAAGACCGAGATAATCGGTAATAGTAAAGCATTTCTTCGTTAGTTAGGACGATTTACGTTTGATTCTTTTAGTCTTGCAATTAGATAATGCACTGGCGTATACTTTCACGAATGAACTTTGAATGTTGAAAGTGAAATTGTAGAGATTCTTCTCTTAATGCTACAATGGTGATTCAGCCAATCGACCTATCAATTAATGAATCGAGAGAGAGACATGTCGAGAAGTATCACTTTCGACGTCCGTTATTTGATTTGATGATAACGGAAGCCTTACAATTTTGCAGAATTCTATAGAGTTAAATTGAACGGTTGTGTTTATATGTTGAACGAAACATGTAGCGGACAAACATATATGCATGCTGAAGATCTCATCGAAATTGGTTAACGCAAAGTCAAGTTATAAGCGTCAAGAGATTTTGGAAACAATAGATTTCTCACACTTATTAGTCGAAAGTGTCAAAATTCGGGACAAAATTGCGATTTTTGCGATCTTTAATTGCTTACAGCTCCTATCGAGGTCAACCGATGTCGATGAAATTTTCAGTATGCGTATAAATGATTGAGATCTACAAAATTCATTTTTTAAATTTTCGTTGCAGGCTCAGATGAGAAAGCTGAAAAATATGAGTTTTTTAAATGTTTTTTACCATTCAATGTAATAGCTATATTTAAAAACGTATTAGGTCTCTCTATCATATAAAAAAATTTCAAGTCATTTAGTACAGTTTAAAAAAAGTTATACCGTTGTTCACAAGTCGTCTTAAATACATATTATCATTTTATAACTACATATTATCTACTATTTTTAAGCGATTTCATAAGGAGAACCACCAGTGTGGGAAATCGGTTCTTGGAGAAGACTAGACAGGGTGTTCGAAAAATCGTGGTACAACCGACAAGAGTGCTCACATAAAACTGAGACGAAAATATACATGATTCCTGAGGTCATTTGAAGTAACTTTCTCCTTAGCGAAAATGCAATCCGCGGCTTCGTTTGAGTTATTAGCGAAAAACAATGGTCAATGAGAGGCCACATTGTGATTAAAAAATTTTGAGTTAGAGTTAGTTACACCGAGCTACAGAGAGTTAATATGAGTAAAATCACAGAAAAAGTGTAATTAGTTCAAGTGCTCATTTAAGAAAAGTGATGTATTTAGCTAAAATCGATTAATACATTGTCTTAATCTTCTACGTTTCATTTATGATATACTTCTTCATGCTGTAAATATCCATAACAGAAAATTGGTTAATTTTCAGTAGTTTCATGATATATTTGTAACTATGGTTATTTTAATCGATTATTCGAAGAATCGTGCGTCGAATAGAATTTTGTTTTCATATTAACAGACGATTGGCTGACTTCAGAGAAAGTGTCGAAACGAATTAAAATTTTTACATAAATTTTAAAAAACATCCGTCGGCGGGTAGCATTATACGGTCATAGTTCACTTATCTCATCTCGGAAGTGTAGTTACATGTAATCATCGCCGATACTTTCCAATAGGCATTCACTTTCTGTATTACATAATATTCAATATTTTATCATTGTACGTTTTCGTATATTGGTAGTGAAATTAAACAGATTTGTCAAATGCTAAATAGAATATAACGAACTTACCACATTGTACAAATAAAATTATTATTATTCTTTTTATTTTTCATCATATAGAAAATTACAGTATGACATAAGAAAGAATGATAAAATTGATATGTACAGTTTAATGTAATTCACTCGTAAATGTGTCGTTTTAAAATTTAGACAACTTACGCTATTTTTAAAATTAATACTATTGTATATTTCAGTTGATACCTTAATATAAGCTTGGACCACTTGTAGCTCGTGACCCGCACACGACCTCTTACGCCATCAGCGTTGCTAGCAGTGTGTCCAGATTGCGATGGATACCGGCGCAGGGGAATCGCGATGAGGGTAGTAGTGGGGAGAACACATGGCATGAAAGTCCGAGTTACATGCTACACGATGGCCAACCAATCGCGTTCGAAACGTATACCTACGATTCACGATGTCCGCATCGTGTAGCATGAGTCATGGATGCTATCCCCACTGCTATCCCTCCCCCTCCCGCAATCATCCAAAAGCACTTTTTCTAGTGCTGCTGTATATCCCCTCCACTTCTTCAGTTTATTTATGCTTGCAACGAACGATGCAAGAGGAGGACAAAGAAATTCCCCTGGTGCCGAGTGTAGCCACGAAAAAAGGCTACGCAAGGAGTGGGGATGACAGCGGGGCACAGCGGCGTGACGTGGACATTATAATTCTGAACTACGATGGCAACGCGACGTACGCCCACCTGCAAAAGTATTAGGACAATTACAGAAAATTAAATTTAGGGAACCGACAGGAAATTCTTATAACTTCTTCAATTTATTTGAAACTTAATTTTATGAAACTGTAACAAATAGATTTAGTATAAGATTAGTTTAGATTTAACAGTATAATACAAATAATTATTATAATTATTTCTTCGATTAATTTCCGCATTTATTACTTAGAAAACACATCAGGAACTCAGAATGCAATAAATGGGAAAACTAATCGTACACGTGACACATCACACATATTACAACTTAATTAGTATAACTTAATATGTAGTTAAACTCGCAGACATTAACTAAACTGAATGATAAACTACAATTTATATTAAATAAGAATGTGTCCTAATATTTTTGGAGGGGAGTGTACGCGGCCTCTGTTCGATTGTAGTCCAGAATTATAACGTTCACGCGGTAGACGCGTCACGCCGCTGTGCGGGACTCATGGCGCATGCGTTGCCTGCCCCCACTCCTTGCGTAGCCTCTTTTCGTGGCTACACTATTCGCGCCATCAATTTCCTAGCAACACTGTCTGTCACTGTTCTGCGATCCCCATCACGACCATGTTGCACAGGCCTGCTATTGAATCTATAGTATAATATCTGTACTATATAACATCGTCATGGCGGGGATCGCAGGACTCCGCAGACCGTGAGAACTTTTAGAACTCGTCTCCTCTTGTCTAACCACTATCTAAAGCAAAGGAAGGAGAAAAGGTCTTAGAGTGGGGAATGTCGCGTCTCGTTGTTCTCTGTGGCTCCTGCTTCTTTTCTTCTTCCTTTGATATTAGAAAAGTGGAGAAAAGTTCTGAGCCCTGTTCGCGAGCCACAAGTTGCTCAGGCTTGCCATAAAGGCTGACCTGCTCTGTGAATAAACGCACTTAAGCTGCATATTTGTTAAAATGATCCTTATTTAATCCCTTATAATATTATCGTAAGCAAGCTGTTTCACTACGGAGTTCATACATTTCTGAACACAATTATAGCGGCTTTATTTTATAGATACAGCTTTATCCGAAAGCGTAATACAACATTTAGTGAAAAATACGCCAAATGATCAATAAATGAACAAAATGTTTTAATCAGTGAACAGTAATATTTAAGTCAATGATGCTATGTCGTGGTTTTGTTGATCGCATCTTAGAATGGAGGTTATAGATTTGAAGTAGCAATGCTAATTAATAACAACTGCTAATTGAACAAATGAAATGTGAAGCGAATTATAAGCAAAAAAAGGGCATTTGCAACACATCTGACATCAAATAGGACTATTGTATACATGTTAATGTAAAAAATATGGGAGGGGTATAATGAAGGTTATGTCTTCATATAATATGGCAAATGTTCATACACTCCGAAGCAGCACAGTGAGTCGTCTTGCGGAGAAAAATTGGTAGGTCGACATTTCAGTCGGTAAGAATAGAATTTATGAACGTCTTGTTCAACTGAGGTAAAGTTGGAAATAGCATGTTTGTTTTATGATGGAAGATAGGGGTTAGGTCGAAATTTGTCATTGAAAAAAGAGTTCTATTGGTTAAAGTATAATCTACTGTTTATAACTGAATATTCCGCGCGAATCTTCTTTCCATGTCTTCGAAAATATTCTAAATGTATGAAGAAGCATAATTTTGCTAACTTCGATTAACTTTTACTAAAATGCCTCTGAAACCTCCTCGTTCGTCTCTGCTGTATTATTTCGTTATTATGTTATGTTTACGATCATGCAATGATCGTTATAGTTCTCTGACCCATTTTCGTCGCTAAGGACCTCCGTTGTTGATGCGTTGTTAAAAAAAAAAACTACAGAAGAAGAAGAACAGAAGAGAAGAGAAGAGAAGAAGAAAAGAAACATTTTCGATCAACGAGATCTGCGATTTTCTATACAATGTATCTGGTCTGCCAAAAATAAAGTCCGCCGAATTATTTGGACTTATTGTCCGATGAAGCGTTGAAACTTTGAACAGAGCGGCTCTACGTGCCGTATGATTGATAAATTGAATGATAAACTGACAAGCATGATTGGCCTTCTCATCAGCGCGCGGTATCTTCGTCCCGATCGGTGGACGAATAATAAAAAAAGAAAAGGCACGCGGCAAGGCTGCTTGGAGGACACGCGGACAGGAAACGGTGGGGCCCTTTGGAATGCAATTCGACGACGCGAACGAAATTCATTCTAAACCGACGCATACACACGCGTGTCTCGACCCTTCGTGTACACTTTGTCTGCGTGATCTAACGTGCTGCGATGACCGGTAGTATAAGGTAGAGGGAAAGAAAGCGGCAGAACAAGAAAGAGATGGAGAGAGAAAAGAGATAGAAAGAGAGAGGAAGAGTGAGAGAGAGAGAGAGAGAGAGAGAGAATGAAAAAGGAGAAGAGGAAGAAGAGGCGATGCAGAGGGAAGAGAAAGAAGAAAACCCCTCGGAGACGTGATGTGCCTCTCGATGCGAATTCTAAGCTTCCAGGCTGATGGCCTCCGGGCCCCGAGGGCTTCTGAAACCTATGAGAGCTGCCATCCTTTCCTCGATAAGCTACGATACCTAGCCTCGCGCCGCTACGAGCAGCCAAAGTGGAATGAACTGCTTCCCTCCGGATGAATACTCGTGCTAGTCTTGGCTTTAATGCACTTTAATTGATAGTGACCGCGTGGTTCGATTAAAATTAAAGCGATTTTAAAATATACGTTCGCGGCGCGGCAGAATCATCCGGCACGGCGTTTTCATTTTTCCCAGCGTTTTTTTCTTCTGTTTTCATGCAAGACGGAAGATGCTGAATGCTGGGATTGATTATTAGTGCTGGCGTAAAGATTAGATACGTAGGATGTAGCCTTGCCAATTTTTTCGATGGGAGCAGCACGATTTGTAATCTACACGTGCTGGACTGTACATCGCTTTAACTCTTTACGGTCTGGATTATGTTATCGTTGCTTTTCAACCGGAGAATTTTTATTATAGATACCGTAGAACCTCGATTATCCAAGGTAATTAGGGCAAGACGAATGTTCTGATAATAGAACAGTTAATTAATTGAAACGTTAGGTTACGTCGCTAATCGTTTCTACCATGAATGTAGGTTATTTTAGATCGATCTATTTACACACGTGTACAACATATTCATATCAGAAAGAATAACGGGGGTTCGGTTAATCAAGCACTACAGTAATTGAAAGTTATAATGATTTTCGCAACCGTTCTCAAAGCATACACGTAGGTAAGAATAGATGTAGGAAAGGACTCGTTTATTTCCCTTATACAGGGTGGTCCACGCGACTTCCAAAATACTATATTTGTTGCACGAAAAAATTTTGTATACAAAAGTTGCATGGTTTAAAGGGTTACATTGTGTAGTGCAGTAGTGTCGTTTGACTCCTCCCTCGAAATACTGAAGGACCCGGGCACCCTGTATATGAAATGTATAAGTAAACAATTGATGAACTCTTCAAGGCCAAATCCTCCTCCTCACGCCTTTAAGTGTGTTTCATTTATTTTGATGATTTTGTAAATTCTGCATACAAACGGAAGGGAGATGCGAAGTCTAGAAGTACATTCACTTCCGTCAGATATTTAATTTGTCAAATGAGTATGTGTATACGAATCGTAGAAGTGAGTTTTTGTTCTGGGTGGCGTTCCGAAGCCTCGGGAAAATGAAATCCGTTCAGACCCGTGACAATGTGGAGAGAAGAGGCAACATCGCGACTCCATTATGGCAATCGCGGCGCTAAAAGACCATCTACGCATGTGTCTTTTCTAGTTTTTCTCAAGAAATAGTTCCTCCCGTCCATCGAATGGATGATGCAGCGTGTTCCGCTTGGCGTTGCACAAAAGATTCCACCTGGTCTGCCGTGATTCAACCGATTCTGAGTTTCTGCGAGTGGAATCCCTCCCATTGTGACGATAATCCAACAGGGTTTTACGATGTATTCTGATAAAACAGGCTAATTAAGACATATTCCGTATATCCTCATAGCGATGCTTACAACGAGCAACGCACTAAGTCATTAAATATGAAATACATAGATTTTATAATAAAATTATAGAGTGAAGTATGCATCTCGTACTAATGACCTAACATAATTAGATCTAAAGAGAAAAATCAAAGTAATATTGGTTCAAAAGATATTTACTTCCACTCGTATCTAGAATTGAACCAGTAAAGCATTTCGAACTTTAAGTTTTACTGAAAGAGCATCTAGATATTTTAACAACGTAGATACATTTACAGTACTATATCGTTAATAAGTTCGATCATGATTAGAATACTGTACAGTATTCCAAATTCGGAACCGTGTAACATAAATTTTTGACTATGCGGTTACTCAAACTTGCACATCAAATGCCTTATTATAACCATAATTACCCTTCCCCCCTATGTATAATCACATGAATATTCAGTCTCTTGAATATTCTCTTGAATGTCACCGTGTTGTTTATAATTTGCGACCTGTAAGATTTTAAACGGATTTCTTTCTTTCTCTGGTATATTATTTAAATTTTGTTGAAATATACCCTATTTATCTTTAATAAGTCATCCTCTTTTACAAGATGGACAGCATACTATCTTATTCGGTCAACTATACTGTCTCGATAGAATTTTTATAAATGTAAATAAATTTGTAGCCCTATCGATCTTTTTAGTTCTAACCATAAGTTATGCCATCTATTATGTATAATTAACTTTATGAACCACATGGTTTATACCCATAAATAAATAAATAAATAAATCAGCATATTTGCCAGTTAAAGACAAACGATGAATCGAAGGCAGCTGAAAATTGGCACATACATCGTGGACATGTTTTAGCGACATCAGAAACAAAGAAGATGGACTCGTTCGGACGCAAATAGTGTGCGAAATGAAAAAATTTTGTGAACTCTGCGATCACGCCTCGTACTTCACACCAGGAAGAAAAATGTCGCGACGCGTCGACGAGTTATGGAGCGGGATGAATGAAGATCCCGTGGACGTTACCACCGTCCACGACACCGTGTTACTATCGCGCCACGTGGGCGTCTTCCTTTCCCAATCTCTTTTCTCCTATCTTTAGTAACTTCCATTTGGTTTCGTGTGTTTCCACGAAGCCGGTACTCCTCGACCGCGAACTTTTTCGCCCGTCGAAATGCCTGTTGAATTTATTCAGCGACGTGTCCCCGGGAAACGACGTTTATGATATTTATTCGACAGAGGAGCGTCGGATTGGACATGCGGGCGAGTCGGGAATAGAATCTAAAAAGCCGTCAGGTCGCTGCGTTATTCAAATTTCATGATAACGGACGGATGGAGGATTTTGCGACATCTTCCTTGCCGATTCCCGTTGTTTATCGGCGTTTTAAGGTTCCATCTTTGTAACAAAGCACGTGTACACCAGCGGCGCGTCCTGTGCTTTTCGTCTTGTTTTCGCGAGACGAATTTTCGATCTCGCGGATTCGTGAACGGAATAAAGGGTACGACTCGAAAGAAGAAATGGGTGGTTCAATTAGAGATTTCAACTATTAACACCGAGACATTGAAATTACAAACAATTGTTAACGTTGCACAATACACAACATGACGATCTTATAGTTTCATTGAAGTCGGTTAACACGAAAGAAGTCATTTGGGTCGATGCTTGGTATAACTTGCACAGCTTGTCCATACACTGCAAGAATACGAAGAAGTTACCTTAAAAACAATAGTCTATCCATCACCCATAAATAATATAGAAGAATGATGAGACACACACGAATGCACACACGAAGACGGAATGTTTCCTTCAAGGTTGGATAACTTCGGTCGTTTACACGAAAATTCAGAAAATATTTTATTACGCTCCGTGTTTTGTATCCCAAGTTACAAGATTTCACGCATGAGTATAATCGCCTCGAATTACTCGATTTCATGGTCGATTAGTTGCCATTCTTTCAACCGAAGTTTGTACTCGGGACACGTTGTATTCCAGTCTTGAGTGATCCTCGAGATTTCTGCATCAGGCGTACTCGCAGCAACAAGGTTCACTTCATACTTTGAGACAGCAGTTCTCGAACTAGTTTCAAACTTTCGGTACTACAGAGTTTTCGAGGAACGTATGCATACAGGGACTGTTCTAGAAACTACAGTTACTATTGCGCATGAACTGGAATTTTCATGTTGCTCAACTTGGTCACATCTCGAGGAATGAAAATTAATGTAGCGTTTTGTGATGCTTGATTAAAGTAAATTTGCTTGCTGCCAACGCAACATATTTGAGTTTTTGGTTCCGGATTTACAGTCAAGGTGCTAAACGTGCTACCGTTCAACGAAAATTTGTTGACAACCCATACAGAATAATAAGGTCCGTTAATTCTTAACAGTTACATAAAATAAAAAATTATATAATTTTTACATGCTCAAAAGATACATAACCAAATGTCCAAAACCCTATACTATCATTCTATTTACTTTTCTTATAAAAAGATCCTGAAAATCACCTTCATTTTGGACATGTTTATTCGAGTTTACTTGATACTCCATAGTTCTCATAAAATTAATCACTTTCTTTCTTACGAGACACAACTGTTAGGCAAAACATTGTGCGGAAAATTTAAATAAAAATTTTAAAACCACGCTAACTTACCAATCGACTGTGAACAGTTCAGGACCGACGCGAAATAAACGCGGGGCAAAGCAGCAGAGACCTACGAATCCACCAATCGATCGAGCCCGATCAGGATACCTATCTTTGAACTAATTGGAAAGCGATGCGAACGTCCCACAATTAATCCAGGATAGAAACTTCCGCGAAATCGGACGGACGCGAGCAGTTGAAAGCAATTAGAAGAAATTCTTCTCATTGTCGGATGGAGGGTTTAATTAATCGTGACGAGGACTCTGATGGATCGTAGGAAGAATCCCATAATAACTTCGGTGTCCATCAAAGTCAGAAAAGTTCGAGATCGCTGGGATCCCATGGCCCACTCTCCGAAAGCAATTATACCTGGGTCAGTCGGAGTTGGCGATCGGTGATCGGCGATCAGCGATCGGCGGAGGATCGAGTTGGCCGCGGTAGCTCGTGAAATTCGTGTCCCCGGCGTGTACGAGCAAGAGCACGTAGCTCGGAGCGCAGTTTGAGGCGGGGATCGTGATCACCGGTCGAAGGAATTTCTCTAGCGGCGCATTTGAATTCTATTCGCTGCACGTGCCGCGTGCTGCCTCACGGCACGCTGCTCACTGTGCTCACTGCTCATGGCTCACCGTTCATGGCTCACGGCTCACCGGCTCACGGCTCGCAACGCAAGCCTCACGGCAGAACCGCTCGCTGCCAGCAGCCACCGGGGAAAACTGGATTTGCGCTGTCTTATCTGACAGCAGGTAAATTAGAGGAGGCGCATCATGCGGCGTTGGCAGGATCGATAAAAAGGAAAATACCGGCGCGTGCCGGTTGACCCCGTAGGTTATCTCGTTGCGTTGGTCAACAAGTGCAACAGGTATTTGACGAAAGATCGGCCGACCACGGGGAAACGTAATCGTGATTTATGCATGCAACGCCTCCGGTTTCCTGCGTAAACGCACTCCGGAGCTGTTCCCGCGCTACACGGCTCCTTCCTCTTTCGTCGCCGCGTCACACAGTGGGGCATTTACCTCGAGAACGCGGAAACAAGTTATTTTATGAAAAAAAGTCTCTGTAATGAAAAATTTGATTGCTAATAGTTCATTAATCGTATAGATTATGATTTACCGTGACCTCTTTTAACCGTTTATTCATTTTGGAGATGACTATAGAGCTTCGAAGTGACCAAATCACTCGAAGGTGTTCATATTATTTGTAATCGTTGTATTTATTTTAATTAACACTTAACAAACGGGTCACGCAAATTTACGTTTTGTCATTTTGTCTTCCTAGGACGGGCCAGGTAGATTTATGCTTTTTTGTACTGACCTGCTAGACCGGGCCACGTATATTTACATTATTGCTTGAATTTTTATTAATACTTAATAAATAAGTATGTATATTCGAACAATTCTTCGATCTATCGATCGAATTTTTGTTCCTTTTGTTCGCGCAAGTCTCATTTCCGGTCTAGCTATCGCAAAATCGTTTTGCCGAGGCTAGCTACTCCGCAAGATTAAGGAAACTGGCTCTTGGCAGATATTGAATATCCCGTAACTACATCCCGTGCACTGTGTTTTAATAAATAGCTATGGATAGTGATGCATAGTGACTCGGTACAAATAATCACCGTAAGTTGAACTAATATATTCGCAGCTACAGATCACTGTACATCGTGCGTTTCAGTATCGCATTTCGCATTCAGAACAACCGGGCAGGGTGAACTCGAATGAATTCATGATAATTTTAGAGTTCGTCCGTTAAACGTTGATATATTGAACTGTTTTCGAAATGAGCCATAGATGTAACGATAAATCAAGTATTTACGCGAACAAGCAACGCGACAAAATCATTTTAGTGACAAGAGACGTCAACCAATTCTAAGACGTAGGCTATCGGAAAATGTTCAATACGTATTTGTTCTAATAGGTAGGTTATCAACAAATATTCAGTGCGTTCTTGTTTAGAACATAGGTTATTATAAAATATTCAATATTTTTATAGCTACCCGTTTTCATGTTTGGGGGTGAAGATATTTTTCAAAGTTGAGGATGTGAGATTCGTTTCGCAAAATAGATTGATAATTAATAAATATAGCAAGAGTGCCCAATATAAGAATTGTGACTTTTGCAAGATTAGCATTTTTCTTTTACATCCATATATTAATTTTATTACAATTTTTGTTACAGATCCTTCTCCCCTATGATTACTGTCACTTCAATAAAAAAGACACTGACGTAAGTATAAACAAATTAGAATTTACTAGCTTTTTCTAAACAAAGTAATTGCATTCTCAATGCGTTTCTATCAAACCCTTATAATCATGATTCCACGATCACTTACCGTTATTTTCATTGCCTTATTTATCTCCAAACCACGCAAAATATATGTATACATAAGCACATAGCCATCTAAAAATAGATTTCGTATAAAAATATTCCTTCATGAAAGGAGTTAATTGCAAGCAATTAACCTACGCATCGTATCATGAAAGTAGAACACAAACGCTATATTTGTTCCTTTTAAAGGAGATTCGGTTTGGCAACTCCGAAGTTACGGACGAATAAGAAAGTGTCACGGAGTCACGGAGCTCGTCTTAATTAACACGATCTTTTTACCAAAGTGATGAAAAGACACGATTTCAAATTTGTATTCATAATTATTCTCTAAGTTTAATCTGTTTTCCTGAATCGATTTTTTTTCAAACTTCTGCTACAACGATTATAAAATAAATTTGGTAACGATTAATATGCGCGGAAAATGCTTCTTGGACTTGGAGAAACTATTGTTTATCAAAAATGTAATAATTTTCATTTCTGTTGCCTGCTTGACTATCGCGATCGGATTATAGATACTGTAACGTTGGCTGCAGCGAGACGGAATGCGTTTTGCATTCGATCGGTGATCGGTGATCGGTGATCGGTGATCGAGTGTGTCGGTAATCCTTTTCCTAGCTGCCGGGAACGGATAGGAGGCGGTGGAGCAGGACAGACAGGTGTATGGTCTCCAATCCTTCGTTGCTCCTAATTGCATGCTAATATGCTCCACTTCGAATGGAAAGGACTTTTATATCTAAACAACCAAAGGTTTTCACGTTGAATAATGCCTGCGCTTATCCTTGGCATACTTTTACATGGAAGACTGTATCTCGCTTTGTAATCTGTGTTTTCGAGAGAAAGTCGACAAAATTGAATCGTTGACAAAGATTGTACCTACCGTGTCTTCAAATAAATTCAATATGAATACAGTAAATTCTCTTCGATTGTCCCTCAGCTTGTAAACAAAAATGGACAATTTAGAAAAAGGAGAGACGATGGCGTTTCGTTTTTATACTTGTTGATCGAATAATCGTATCTCCACTTCCCAAATTGTCCATTTTTGTTTACAAGCTGAAGAACAATTGGAGAAAATTTACTGTAATTTGGGTATCTGATTCTTGTAAAAAATGATTTGAGCCAAGACACTGATTTGCGTAAAATGATAAAAGCTTTACAAGAATTTTGATAAAAATTACTGCATACACATAGCAACCGGGAACCAAAGAAGGAGCATACCATAACCAATGATTCTTTAACATAAATAGGTTAGTCTTCAAGATGCATCGGTTGATGTAATAAAAAATATGATTCCATTTTAAAAAAACGTTAATAACCTTCATACGTCCTCTACACGTCCACCTACGAGAAAACTAGTATCATTAGAATGTGCTCCTCTCGAAACCATTTACTTTCATCTGAAACATTCGCTACGCGCAGCAATAATGACGTAAACCTAGATGGCAAAATGTGGTAACCAACCCTGTATAGGGTGACCCAGATTTTCTCAGCCAAATGGTGTCAGTATGTTCTACAAGCGAAAATAAGAAAAAAGTGTCACATAAATACGAAATAACAACGGCCTATATAATTGGCAATATTTATCTACATATGATAGCTCCATTTCGAAGTATCGCCCGTTTTTGAAAATGCAGCATTGACATCTATGAAAAATGGAACGAATTATCAAACATAGCTTGATTATGAAAATAGAAATAAGGGAAATATCACTAACATATCCTTTTTCTTTAATGCTGTTTCCACAGCTACAAAATGATTATTAGAAATAGACTTATTCCACTTTCCAGAACGAAAAAGATTTTTGTGATAACATTTTATAACTGAAATTGTTTCGATTATTTTATCAAGAAATCGTGCTCCATTGAATGTATGATTATAAATATATCAAAAGAGGATATCAATATCTTACTAAAATTACCATTAACTCATTTTTTCCAAAAGTGGACTTATACCTCTTTCAAAAACAAAACGACTCATATGTATACGTCGAATGAAAATCAGTCCGTCGTTATTACGTTTTTTTCTTTTTTGAGCAATTGTAAACCGAGTCCTTTTTCTTAGCTGTGACGCCGAAGAATAAATATATTATTATATTAGAATCTTGTTGTTTTTGCTGAGTTTGGATTTTGGAGAGACGCTATAATTTTTTTTTTTTCATCCAATTTGATCTGTTTTATTTTCTGTTCGACGTACCGTTTTCAAGGAAGTTGATCATCGCAACTGTGAAGATAATGGTACGGCAAGCGATTGGAGGAAGTGCACAACATCCATATTTGGTTAATTATATTTTAAATCTTCGTCGCGATTTTGACGCGTCGCTGCAGTGCAAAGAGTTAACAACTGAAGAACGACACTCCCTGCGTTCGCATAAAAACGAAGGAAATCTATATAGAGTCGAGGGCAAACGTATGCTGCAAACGTCACGTCACCAGTGTGCAAAACGTAAAAGATTCGAAGTTTCGTTTAACTTCGAAAGAATCTCAGTTCCAGCTAGACCGCAACGGCAAAGTCGTATTCCAGTCGCCAAAGCCAAACGGCTGTGTTACATTCTCCGCTTAAGCAAAGTAATAAAGTCCAACAACGGCGAGTCGATACCTGGAGGAAGCAGTCGCTCTTATTCTCGCTAGATTACATCGTTTCCGTCTTAAGTACTCGGTACCAATTGCAACCTCCTTCGCTCTGCCTCTTTCTATAACCCCAGGTAGAAAATTATGATTTTCGAATCTCCTGGCATCATTCGTCGATCCTCATACATACATTCATGGTCCCGGGATAGACGGAGCCTGGTCGGTTGATGACTCGACGAGTTCGCTGCTTCCTTCCATTTCTGCATTAACATTTTTTCGTTGCCAGTTATTGCTCTAAAATCGACCCTAATCCTTCATCCATGAAATATGGTGAATGAATACCCTATTACAACTCAATCATTGCCCAGGTTATGGAATAAATTGGTTCGTCCATCAGCTATTCGACAAATCAGTTAACTGTCTTCGATGAACATCGTATTCGTTGGTTGTTTTCTTGTTTTTTTTTTAATTTTTGACAGAAGAAGGTGTTGCCTACGTGCGGAAAATAAATTGTAATGTAACGAATATTGCGAGATTCAAGGCAAATACTTGTCAGTGCAGATGTTTATGCGAAACAAAAATTGTCGAAATCAACGGTAAATAACAGAAGTCCAAAATATATATTCCTTTATCTAATAATTTCAATAAGTAGAAAATACAGCAGTATCCCTAAAATCATAGAAATGTTTTCATCGCGCGATGGAGAATAATCAGCACCCTATTGATAAATTAAACCTAATTAAACCTACTCGCAAAGTTTTACCATATTCGTTCATGTTTGCCATAAAGGAAAAATAAGGTAAAATCCGCAGTCTACCCATCAGCTATTTAGGTTGCTGTTATAGGTTTAGGTTGGTATTACATTTTTCATAATTTGATATCCCTCCTTTACTTAATTAATGATCGCGCATTATTAAATCTTTATAAAACAAGCGACGATAAAAAATTTAAACGACGAAATGTCCTAAACGAAGCAAATACTTTTCTGATATTTGATAATTGGTTTGTTTAACGAGTTCTTTCAGTCCTTAGGCTTTAACATTAAAACTGCAGAGCCCTAAACGCGAATAATGTATAGGGTGCGGAGAACATTCTGTCCCTAGAATCCGTTTATTTATATTTAGCTGGTCTGGAAATGAAGACGCTTCGATTTAATATTCTATATGTTTCACCGGTTCAACAAACATATTAGTAAGAAAACTGGTCGACAAAATTTACATTAAGCGATCATCTTCTTCTGCTTCAACACATTTTCGAAGTCTTTTTCAAAAATTATTAATGATTGTCGCACACTTGATTATTATAATTTTGTCCCACGCATTTCGTAGAGCTATTTTTAACTCATTCGTCGACTCGAATGATCGATGAGAGACCTTCTACCTTCAATAATAAGAATTTTAATGCCTTCTGTTTCACCGCTTTCTCCACCTCTTTTTCTGTATCTGCTAATGATAACAATGTCAGGGTTCCTCGTTCCTAATATTTCTTATCTCGTATTAATAGACGTAAGAAAACATAAATCATTCGAAAAACAAAGTAAATATGGATATTGGACGTTTGCAGAAAGAGAGGAGCATTTTTCTTGAAGGGATAGCATATTCTTCTCACCCCGTATATTGTTTTATAACGATAACAGAATTGGAGATACTTGTTTTAATTTCTATTTTAATAAATTTTTGAATGAAGAACTTTATCTAAAAATTTGTCACATAGATATCGTCATAACAGGATCTGTAAAAGAAAAAAAATCAGGAACCTGTCATTCTGACTGATTTGGTGGTTCTTGCGTCGATGCTTTGCCCCCATACACAGATTACAATTTCTCTTTTTAAAAAGATCTAATTATATTAGGAATATGCGTCGACTTATTCGGCGGTTGATTTTCAGCATATTTCAGGTAAAATCCTTGATGGCGCACGCTTAGGAGAAGCTGTAGCAGAGCAACTGTTCGTGATCCGTGAATAAATGACTTCCTGAACCGATGAAAGTCTATGCATTTCTTCGTTCGTCCAGCCCGTTATGATCCCCCGACTTTCGATCTTCTCCTTTCGTCCTCCGCGGAATTATACAAACGGAATATCTCTTCCTCGGGCCTCCTCTTCTTTCTCGGACGCGGACGCGGCAATACAGAATACGGCGTCCGTGCCTCTTGTAGATACGGTTCGTGATTTATCGCGTCGTCGGAACGCATCAAGGTTTCCACCTGTATTACGGCATCGCTGTGCGCTGCTGTCGAGATAGAAGCGATACGAGCGGACCGATACGCCGCCGACAGTAGGTCATCATTGAGACGTCCTAATTAAAGTTTCGCTTCGCTTAAATTTACCTCGGTTTCTCGTACGTTCAACCGTTCCATCTTCGATCGTTTACCGCTTATCGCGTTCACACACACGACACTATTTTCATCAATTTTTTGCATACACCTATGTTTTTCATATTAATTTTATAATCGTTATAGGAAAAGACGAAAAGTCAATCGAGGAGCAAGTGTGATATTGAATTAAAATTTTGAATGATGTGTTTTGTGTGATCCACTTGGTAGAAATAGTGTCGAATTAAAATATCAAAACGCGTCTTTTGATCCCTTTGGTAAAAATGGTGCCAAATTAAAATGTTAAAATAAGTCTTTTCATCCTTTTGGCAAATATAGTGTACAATTAAAATTTTAAGAAGTGCACTCTTGACCTCTTCGGTAAAAGTAGCGTTAAATTTAATTTTCAAAAGTTGTCTTTTGACCCCTTTGGCAAAAATAGCGTTAATAGTAATTTCGTGATGAAACAAAACATTTGAGAAGTGTTAAAGAACATTCAGATACATTTGTATTAAAAGTACGCAAAAATCTGAGATAATTAGAGAAGCTTTGAGATTATGTAACTAAATGATATCTTATTTTTCGATATTGTCACTTATTCTGAAGTTATTTCATTAGTTCGCAGATGGGAGTAATCAATGTACAAAATAGTAATTTCAAATTACTTGTTTTCAAATTACTCAAGTTGTTTCATGCACTTTTATTTTATAATGGACTGTGTACGCTATTTTCTTCTTTTCTTTTGTTAATACAATCATCGACACCCAAAATTTTGCAGATCAACAAAATTACTAAATTACTAACACTAGAATTACCGAACCAGTAAAAATGACTGGCCTCTGTTTTTTTTTACAATTCCTGGGATAAACTTCTTTATTCGAGCACACATTATAATAGAAATCTTACGAAGTTTAAATAAATCTGATCTTGTCGTTCTTATAAAATAATATACATTAGATGCATTTAGGACTCGGTAGTTCTAATGTTAAAATAAAATACCTTGTATTCGTTCACGGAAATTCAAAGAGTATTTTAAATAAAGTCGATGTGAGTTTTAGAACGTGTTGTATATATAATATACAGAGCTTTCAGAGAAGAAAGTTGAAAATCTTGTTTAATTTTTTTTTCATTCCAAACAATTGCAATTTTTGATGACGACTGTTTAGCCATTGTCTAGTAAACCAATCACTTTAAAATCACCTCAAAAATTAGATCGCTTATTTTAATCATGGAAAAATTATTTTGTTTTAGAAGATGCACGAATACTTTTTATTTATAGTTCATCAATTGTTTAGTTATAGGTTTTAAATACAGGGTGTCCCATTTAAGTTGAAATTGTAAAAGCTACATGGACGTTTTCAAGGTTATTTCAAGGTTATGTCAAGGTTATGCTTTTTTACCGTAAACTTATATTTTTTATTTCGGAATCATATTCTATGTGAAAAGAATGCAAAACTTTTGTTTAAAACATCTTTTTGTAATATGAATAAACGGAGTAAAAAATATTTCGCGAATGTACCGAAACGTTAATCCCAAAAACGGAAAAGAAATTGCTTCCATACCATAAATGTTTAGTCGAGCACTGCTCGTAAGTCACGCGCTACTAATCTAGTCCGTTATTTCGGCGGAATGCGGCAACATCCTTTTCATTTCCATATAATATAAAATATTCCATTTAACCCTTCTGGCGTTGATCGAAAATCATGTGTCCGTGCGGAAAAGCCTGAGTCAGGTTAACGCAATTTGATATGGTTCGAGAAAGAAGTGATACAAATTTTATGAAAAATTATAGTTACAAAATTCTTAAGGACTGAGAAATAAAAACTTTATATATTAAAATATTAAAGAAATAAACATTTCTCAAATGTAGCCAGTAGCGAACGAATCTATATGTAGCTCGTCTAGCTAACCGTGAGACACTTATTCGCACATTCTCGTTTGAAGAATCGCATATGTCTAAGGATGCGTCATAAATTCAAGAGGTTTTACTCTATATATTCGCTGTTTTTGTCGAGTCTGGATTGCTAATCCTTGCAGAAGTTACGACGTGCATCCTTTGATCGTGGAAAGTGTTTGCTTCTTGAAAGTGAATCTTCCTTTCATAAAGTATTTGAATATCAACGTTTTGTAAATAAATTATAGTAGTAATCGCGTAGCTGCAGACATCGAAAGCATTAAGAGCAGAAATATTTTTAACAAAATTATAAATAAACGCATGCAAGAATACGTAATGATCGCTCTAAACAGAAATTACGTTGTTACTACTTTTATATTTTAAACAAAGTAACAATAATAAGAAGGATATTTATCATTATTTTTAGTAATGATGTTCCATATTATTGTTGGTGTAAATAATTCTCGAACAATTATTTTAATTGCGCATTAAGAAGTTTGACATATTCCTCGATTGTTTGACTAAAAATCATCGATGTACATAGTTTCAATTTGTATTGCACATGAAATGATAATTGTATTTATATACGAATCAATTATAACAAGTATGTCATATAAATTAGATAATAAATACTATAAAACTCTCCCAATTTATTACACAAATGTCGCACACAGAATTTTCCCTTCTTTTGCTTTCATTCCGTTCTCATGTATTTTTCTTTACTGTTTTACTATCTTTATTCTACTCTAATTATACATTTGTTAACACTATTAGGTTTTAGCATCCGCGTACAATAAATAACAACGAACCATAAGTTCTCTCACATATCTCAATATAATTAAAGCATACAGTCGGGAACAAATATATGCGGACACCCTTTAAAGCGATATAACATTTTTTAAACTCGACTAATTGACTTGAATTTTGTTTAGAAGATAGATGGACCAGAAAATGACTGAAATACTTTTTTCGTTAAATGTCGACAACGTACACAGAAATGTAAATATTAATCTGAAAAATATTAGTTTGAATTAGTTTTAAATAATCTACATACTACACGTATACAGAACAAATAAAAGTTACGTTCATAATGATAATAATGATATAAGTTCGTTTAAATTTCAGTTATATCTTTTCGCTCTATCTATCCACTCAATTTTGTCCGCAACTGTACACCGTTATAGTTGTTTGGTAACTGTATATAGTTGCTGAACAACTTTGCTGAACAAGGAATTACCTTTCCTTTATTCGCAGTGTAGGATTGTAATATCCCAGCTTTCGTTCGTGCAATAACAACGACGGAATTGCTATCATTTCGACGACATCGCAATGCACGCTAGGAAAGAGAGAAACGATACGCTGAGTCTTTGGTATTATCCTGATACGTACGCACGGCAGTCCCATAACAGGAAAGACTGTCCTATCGGCGCGCGTTTCGAGCGGAAACGAATGATTTATCGAAACACGTAATCTGTCTAATGTCTGATAAAAGGCCGCATAGAAATGTTCATTCAGCGAAAATACAGCTTCACTGCCTCGTGGCTAAGTGTATGTTCCACGTCAGAACGATTTAAAAGGGTGAATCGATTACTGTCCCGACTCCCATCGTCCCGAGATTAATTACTGACAAACGTAGGCAAACATTGGAATATAATTTTGCGTATGTTAAACACTGCGCGTTGCGGTAAATCATATTTCATGGTATCGAGATATTCGTGATATCGCGATACACGGGTAGCGACGAATGTACAGCAACAGTAACTTTTGCTGACATTAATTTAATGCCATAACGTTTTCGCACCTGTTCACATACCGCGAGCTATAAACCTTTTCGTTGATTTCGATTGCTGTTACGTGTCATGTTCAATCATTTTGTTCATCATTTCATAAACGATTAGAAAATTGACAATATCGTTTCTAAAGAAAAGGTCATGGTTTCTGAATGCGACGAGGACTGTCTCAACTTTTATCAGATTATTAATTAAACGACGTTCTTCTGATTTAAGTTGATAAAAATTCTTCGGTATAAAAGTAACTCGTTATGTAGAAAATTATACATTAACGGGCCACTTATGCAACAATATTCATATTTTCGAATCCATTTACGGGTCTATCGTAATAAGCAGTGTGATAATTACTTTTTTTATTTGTGTTAGAAGTTAAAGAATTAATATTTTGATAACTACTTTCATATTTATGTTAGAAATACAGAGGATGATTTACTTAAATTGAACATCTAAGTTATTTCTACTATTATGCGAGAGATATGTCAAAGAATCGTTCCACCAAGATCGTTTTATTGACCTTTCCAAGGTCGCTGACATTTTTTTGGACATTAACGTTTACTTTTATAGTTCGGTGTTATTGGTTGCGTCAAGACGAGTTCAATGGCCTATAATATGATTACCTTGAGATAACCTTGACAATTAAAAAGTAAATTGAAATTTAAAGAATACAGAAACGGTGTAATTTACCTTATTTTATTGCAGATGCTCAAAATGCCGAGCATCGTTCTGTATTCTTTAAATATCAACTCAATTTTATAAGTCATGAAGGCGTACAATAATAATAATAATAATGATAATAATGATAATAATGATAATAACAGTAATAAAAATGATGGTGATAATAATAATAATAATAATAATAATAATAATAACAGTAAGAAGAAGAAAAGAAAGAAAAATTAAACAATATAGAATCTATCTAGTGTGTTCATGGAAATTATTAGTGTGTTGTGACCATTATCTCGTAGCGCCCACCCGTCTGTAGGACGATTAATGCAATTCCCCCTATAATGAATTGCGTACAATCGATCGAGGAAGGGAAGATCGGATCCAACTAGTCGGCAGGAAAAGAAGAACAAAGGCTTCGGCCGGTCGAAGCCTGATAATTCCCGTCTGGGTTCCGTGACAACCACGCTAGTTAACGTTTATATGGAATCGAGCCGGCAACGGCCGGAGTCGAACAGGTGCACGAATTGGTTCATTCGATGGGGCCCAGCTCATTCTTTCCTATCCAGTTCTCTTTCTCCGTTCTTCTTCCGTGCTCCTTCCAGCATCCCTCGGCCCTTTTCATCGGGCTCCTCGGCCTCTAATTCTCGGGGGGGGGGGGGGGGACAAAAACTTAATCGGTTGCTTCCTCTGCCCTCCTTTGCGAATAGAACGACCTGCACTCGTGGCTGAACCACGACGGAGGCCGTGCCTCAGAAAGAAGGAACAGAGTGACACGCACACAACCATGAAATTAACTTTCAGCTGATCAGGAGACTTTTTTTTCTGGCGTCTCCGGGCGTTAAATATTATTTTTATTTTCAATGAATTTCATATCAAATTTAAGGGGGTATCCTAGTGTGAAGTGCGTATTTTTTTTAATTTGTTAGGGAACTTTTTGCGAAGAATCTATTATAATTTTTGCAGTAAAATTGACAAGGTTTGTTTGTTCGTATTTCAACGACGTTTTAAAATCTTTTAGAACAAAAGGAATTCGAATTAGTGGCACTGAACACTCTCAAAGATAGTCACTTTCAAAAATGGTGGTCTCACGGTGTCCACGATTCCGGCCGTTCTACTTGTTTGAAATAAAAAAACGTGAAAGTTGCTCGATTAGCACGAATTTGGTTATAGCAGGTATTAGAATCAGACATTGTTCTGAAAAACATAGTTCCCAGAAAAATGCCTTTAAAGTTTAGTATATCAACAATGATATAAGTTCGTCGCGTCTTTCAAACAACCATAACTTCGTTAATTTTAGGAGTTCGCATGTAAGGCTCCAGAGATGTATTTTCGAAACTATGTACTCTAAGAATATGCAAAAACAGTTGACTTGTTCAAAAGTTCACATTAACATATCCCTTAAGCCTTCAACGTTTCGAAAATTGCGTAACTAGAATGCGTAAGCTGCGTAAATAGAAAAGTAAACAAAACGAGATGCAAGATAATGTTAATTTCTGCGTAAACTTGAGCCGAAAGTATATAGACGGACGAAAAATGATGCCCAATGTGTCGATAAGTGATACTCTTACCCTATATGGAACAATTTGAATCCTAACACCGAAAACCGAGTCGAAGTTCGAGGCAATGGATGCTCGCCATATACCGAAGCCTGAATCTCCACGTCGCTGTATCTATTAAATCAGCAGTTGAAACCGGTACAACGAGTTTCTTCTTCATTTCTAAATTGCATCGAACGAAAATTGACCGAGGAATGCTACTACAAATCAGATTCAAGCGAATTTTTTATCGGACAATTACGTCGTTGATTGTCAGTGGTCGTGGCGCTGCCATCTCATAAAAATCGAGGCTGCGCCGGTGTGTGCACAGGTCCGGGGCTGGGTAGCGGAGTGAAAGAAAACGAAAGAAAAGAAACGAGACGAAGAGAAAAGGAAAGGGAAGGAAAGAAAAGAAGAGGGGAACGAGAAGAAAAGGAAAGGAAAGAAAAGAAAATAAGGCGGACCCGCGGGTAGAAATCTAGCCGGAGGGGGGGAATCTTTCGAGAGGCGTACGATCAGGATTACCTTCATGGTAATCTTCGTATCCAGTAGCTATAAGCAACTGCATTCATTTAGCCGGTGTCTCGAGCGTGTAGGTGCAAGCAGTCGGTCGCGCGGTCGGCTCCGTGTTATTAGCAGGCACGGGCCTCGAATGTCCCGAGGGAGAAGCTCCTGAAATATGCTGATAATGGGTGGACGCCGCGAAATCCTTAGGGGGCCCCCGATTGCGGTAAACACTTATTTGGGTACATAAGTAGCGGCCTCTCCAGCCGAGTCCTTACGGTTCGAAATCCGCTGAAAGTGATGAATGTTAAGGTAACACAGTTTCAACGATCAACTTTACTTAATTTATTCGCCGCTCGGGTTCCGCTCCTATTTACGCGTCCATCTTCATGTAAACCGGACACCCCATCATTTTCGTTCGCTTTCTCGGATCTTTGTTCTCCACCGATAAAAAAGCAATCGTGTCGAATGGCGGCATCGCAACAATAGGACAATGAATTTATTAAGCGATACGTAACTTTTAAACTTTGAACTAAAACGTTTATCGATACGATTTTTTAGGCATTTAGGGCAATCTGACCAGAAAATGTTTCGAACGAAAGTTACTCGGTACTTTGATGGGAATAAAGAGAAATAATAGAAATTCGAGAAGTATTTTTATTCAATAAAGAACTGAGGTCGCCTTGACTTTTCTTAAACAGCACTATGTATTCTTAACTGCGTGTTTTAAAATTAAATTTAATTTAATTAAAAGTAATTAAATTAGCTCTTCTACTTAAGTTGCAAGAACGCGTAACTATATATCGTAGATGTGTTAAATCTTCGTGATACTTACAAGCAGATTGTTACAACAATTATAAGACAATATAAATTGATATGTACTCTACACAGGTTCTAATTTACCAACAGATTAATCAATTAAGAGTTGATTATTGATTTTGTGGTCTTGTCATTGTTACTATAATTAATCTTCCTTTTCGTTGTATAATTTATTAAAATGTAATATAATAATATGCGTGTGTTATTATTCAAAATCTGTGGACAACAATTGAGCCGTTAATTTTGAAAGAGGCCTAAGTCTATTTCCAAAAAACATCGAGCTAGCTATTTTAATATATATAAAACATTATACTGCCACGTTATCGGTTACCAATATTTTTAAATTTATTAAAACGCAAAATCCTTAAATATTTGGATTTTAAAATAAATTGATTTAGGCCACTTTCAAAATAAACGGCTACATTAATCAAAAATCAATGTCAAAAATTATTTTGAAAAAAAATTGAGATTTGTTAGATCGAAAATAAACGTTTCAAATATGTTTTTTTTTTCTATTTTCACGAGCTCGAAAGATTTAATCAAAGAACATGTGTCATCGACATCAACGAAGACATGACACAAGCGCTAAAAAAATTATTTTCTGCTCCGATGACTAATTGGAAACAAGTGTGCACAGAACTGAATATATAATGTATAGATTATTTTCCAAATTTGAGACATGGCTCGATAATTTTTCGAGTGCGCTCTGTCTCCTAAGTAGCAAACCGACTAACGTATTTGACTAAAACCGAATCCGATAAATATGTCTCGTCCGGTTGTAATTGCAACGCGATCATACGCGAGGTATCGGTATTCAATTAATGGAACTAGAACGCGCGCCACGCGAAGAGAAACGGCGGCCGAGTTAATTATTGCCATAAATAATTACCTAACATGGAAGCCATTAAGGATAGAGCGTAAAGTACATAAGGGTAGAGCATAAATTGAATATTAATACAGACTGACGAAGGAAGACGATAAACGCGACAAAGACGCCAACGATCCTGTACCAATAAATAACGCTTGAAACATAATACACGGTGGAGATAACTCGTCTAACAGGAATCCACGGTTTTTGTCCCGGCAACGTAAGAATACGTTGATCGCTGGCTCCGCGTTTTTCGCCGGGACGGCCTTCGCTAGTTCCCCTTACCAGAAATAGGCACTTCGGATCTAGATAGATGCGCCGACCATTTAACACGGCCGGACTATCCGGCGTCCAATCTGAGATTGTTGACGCTGCCGCGCGAAGTCAGTCGGATCCTGAAATCGTGGATGATTGCAAACTGCAAACCTATCCCTCGCGCGCGGACACTTTTTCCATCTCCGGCGCGGCGCACCGCTTCACACCGCTTCGCACAGCTTCGCACCGGTCCGCGCGGCTCCGCGCGGCATCGCGCAGCGAGATGGTAAAGTGAGAACAGTTACCACGCGAAATTTACGGCTCTATTGACGGTGATTAATGGGATAGTTCAATCTATTTATAATTTGGCGTTGGCCGCGAACGGGCAGCGGGGATTCGATGCGAGTCACGATTCGTATCCTTTCAGGGAGGATTTATGGAATTGACGCGACCGCTTTCCCAGGTTAATTATTTTGTCGCGAAACACGCCGCTTGTACGTTATATTTGATACTTTGTGCCCCGCCGCGCTGAACTTTCTCCGTCGTAAAAGTCCCGTCGGAAGGGCCGCATAATTAGAGAAGCGGATTAGCCTTTAACGATCCGCCTGGCCCCAGGCGCTAGTCTCGATCGTATATTTTCTGTAACTTCGGAATCTTCGACGATGAACTTTTTAGTGGTGCCCGTGTTCGGGCTGCACCGCTGCAATATACTATGTACGCGATTTTCATTTGCGTAAAATAAATCCACGTGGCATGGAAATTCGCATAAATTCGGGGAAGATGTATTATATTCTCGAGACATTCGAGCAATAAATTTGATTTGCAAAAGCTTAAGTTTGTTTCGAGATGTCCTACAGAAAGATGAATTTGATTTAAACGCGAATGTAACCTGCGAAAGGATGATTGTATTTTGCAAAAAAGGTGAATATAGTCTGCAAAAGGACGAATTCGGAGAGTAAAACTTGTGACACAGTTCGTTTCGAAACATTTGTCCAGCTAGAATTGCGATCGGTGCCACTGCGCGCTAATAGGAACTATCGGTGCAGTCAAGAAAATTAACTACGCAAGGCGACGCATGCGCAGGAAGTCCTGCACAGCGGCGTGGGACGTCTACCGGGTGAATATTGTAATTCTGAACTACGATGGTGACACGACGCAGGGCCCCTCTCTGATCGTAGTCCAGAATTGTAATGTTCGCCCGGTAGACGCCCTACGCCGCTGTGCGGGATTCCCTGCGCATGCGTCTCCTCGCGTAGTTGATTTTCTTGACTACACCGGGTACTCTATCCGACTTTCTCCTATCTTTTTAGAGCAAGTTGGCATTCGGTCCTAAGAAATCGATCTAAATATTGGTGTAACATACTTACGTCCGTATGCAGAGTGCGTTTACTGTCGAGCACACGTATGCGAATTGTATGCTTAATGCCAATTCGTCTGAGAAACGTCGATGGATATGCGCGACTGTCTACTTATTAATGGAAGCGTTGTCGACACGAATCCGGCGGAAGTCACGCACGGGAAAACTGCTTCTTGGTTGTCAGCCGATTATCTTTCCTGATCACTCAACTCGAATGAGAAATCGTAGGATGGCTCACCAACACTCGGCCATGAGAACATAAGCAGCTTGAAATATAAATAATAAGAGAGAGCTGACATATTATTCAAAATTGTAACTTTCTTAGAGCATTCAGATTAATGAAGACTAATTCTTCGAATTATTTTATAAATAAGTATATAAATTCATATTTTTAAAAATTGGATAAAAGAAGACGAATTTTGATCAGTGAATGGATCAATTTTGTTGCGCCTCCACCTATAAAAAAAATAAATGGACTACATAATGTACCCCTTTAAACCATGCAACTTTTGTATGCAAAATTTTTTCGTGCAATGCATATTTTAGAAGTTACAGAGATGCACGAGATGCGCGGACCACCCTGTATATGACCACCTATTACAGAATCATCGGTGCAATCTCAATAATTAAATGTTAAAAAGACAAGTGGACTAAATTATAAAGTTACTGTAAATTAACTTAACTCTAAATTATCTTTATTAAACATTTCGATCGGCAAAGAATATACATGTTAGTAAACAATAAGAAAAATGTGACTTACGCCACCATCATTCTAATTCACTCAATCGTAAAACAAAGAATCTGGAAGTTGTCGTTTCGACGAGTTCGATCGTTGTAGCGATAACATGTTAAACGACATCGCTACCAATCTGTATATCGATCGGTCATAACAGCTCGTTCCGCAGCAACCCCTCTCGATCCTACATAAATCCCATACCGTTCCGTGCGTGCCGCCGGAATTCATTCCCGACCCGACCAACGGTGCCTCTTCTTTTTCTGAAAATTCCGTCGCTCGGCGTTCATGGAGTCTGGGCCAAGACATGTTCGAAGACCGTCTACTATCCCGATGCAGCAGACTGCTGTGCAGAAATAACGCGCAGGCAAAATAACCAGCTCGAAACAGAAGGGTACCGTGGACCGATGCGGTAAGGGCGAACGATTAAGATCGAGGAGCGAAAGAAGACGTGACCGCGTCAGAAAGTAAAAAAGCAACGTAAGAATACGTCTGTAAATTCGATAAGAGATACAAAAGCGTTTGCCGGAAAGGTAGGAGGGAAAAAGTCACGGAGAAAGCGAGGAGAAAGAGAGAGACCCATTTCGCATTCTGCGGAGAACTAGTCACCGGCTAACTATAAGAGAAGCTAACTATAACTCGGAGTCTCTACCCCTCAGTGGCTATTTCCAGCGTAGCGTTTGTCGCACTGCCAATCCCCTCTTGGTCCCGTCTCTACTTTCCTCCCTCTCTTATTACCCTCCCCGTGCTCTGCGCGCTGTGATCGCGCGAACGCCGAGTTCCACGGCGTGCCGTCGCATCGGTCGCGTAAAGTCGAAAGAACGCGGTATTACGCCGCACCGGCCTCCATCCATGTATATGTAGTTAGGTCGGAGATAGTTTCTAGACTGCTAGGTGGCCTCCCACTACTTTCACCGATTCAGGGCTTTCTTTCTCCCTGTCGGGTGACGAATAACCCCTCAATTCGACCAGACAAGCCTATTTCAAATATCTGACCACTTCAAAAGCTTGCAGTTGTTCCGGGAAGTCGCTCAACTACGAATTTACTAATGACACCCTCGTATCAAAGTACATAGTTTGTAATAACTAGACTGCGGATCTTTGTGCAAAATAAACATTTCGTGCATTGGTTGCAAGAAACAGAAACTGCATAAATATTTATTCCCGTTTTGAATAATTTTAGCAAGATCTAAATAATGTAATCGTATTGTTACATTTTTCTAATAGCGTCGCCGTTTCGTGTTTCACCTAAGATAAAAGTACCTATTATGAAACACCATTCAATTGTGAACCCAAATTGAAACAGCAGTGAAAAGAAATACAAAAATTTCGCACCTTATTAAAGCAAATGTAGTTCATCACAATTATGAGTGGTTTATCTCTTAGTTAGGGTTGAAGGTCATAAATCCACTAATTTGTTACCGCATAATAATTTGTTAGAATGAAAACTAAGATTTGTTAAAGATTATATGAACTTCCTGCAGGTTTCAAGTCCTTTAAATGTGCACTGAAACAATGAGGGGTAGTTTACTCCGTGTCAAGGGTGATCGACAACAAGAACAGTATTCCTCCACCCAGATATACCATAAATTAGGTTTATAATTTTTCGTATTCCATCTTATCAACTTGGAGGAGTGGTTTCTCCCCTTAAATTTGGAAACGGGCCGATAAAAGAAATACTTACTCCTTACTTTTTGGTTCTCTATAACATATCCAAAGGAGATGGACGTCTAAAAACCCTTTCTTGTAAGTTATATAAAATGGAAATACTATAAGTCAGAGAAAAATTATTTCGGATCTCGAGATTCGCAAAATAGTATAGCTCGTGGACGATGCGAAGTGTATTTTAAAACAAGTGAATAAAAATATAATGAAAACATGAAGTTTCAGAATCATTAATTTCGGAAGGAAGTTCTTCCATTACCCTGAATTATTGTTAAGAATAACATTTTAAGCTGGAATAACTGTTTTATAATAAATTGAAGTGCACTTTAATATTTAGCTTAAGAATTTAAACCTTTGATGAGATGCATTGAAACTAGAAGAAGGCGTTAAAAAATTAAATAAAATAAGCAAATTATTTAAACATGTAGTTTTATAGACACAGTTGTATTTTCTTTATAAATACACCTAATTCGTGAATTTTTATAAATAGTGAAATTACAAATTATGTATTATTTTTTCAGCATTGCTCATAAATTATATTTACAATTATATTTAGAGGACGGCGTTACACAGTTACGAGCTGGCTATAATTTTCTATGTTTAGAACTAATTCGGTAAGGTATTTCTTGTATACACACGCACACACACACACACATATATTTGCATACATTCACCATCTTGCAATTAAACGAAACTAGTGAGTAAGAATAACTTAAATATCTGTAATTATATCACAATTTATATTATGCAAGGGTGAAAGTGAGTGTAAAAGATCTATTTGCATCTTTTTGTTACGGTACATTAATCTGTAATAGTAATAAGAAAACGATAATAATCGACAAATTTACTATGGGAAATAATTCGATTGTGTTTCAGATTTATTACCAGAGTAAATGTAGGACAAGAACACCTATTAAAGATGCTATAAACTGCTGGTTATTGGATTTCCTTCGAAATAGAAGTCAGCTTGTGAGTACTTTTCATGTATAACATTATTAATGCATTTCATCCATGGACGTTATTGTTGTCAATATCTAACTCCAAAAAATGTAGAAGAGATTGAAATAAACATTGCGACACGAAACATGGGTACCAGTGCAGAGTTTTAACACTTTTTACAGTATATCGTATATGCAATGAGTATCGAGTTTCGCGATTCGCGAAGAATATCGATTACCGTGTTTCACCACACACTTAGGGGTTGCCGAGGACATAGACTTACAAAACGACAGAAATAAAACTTATCGATTCCACTCTATAAAAATTTCACAATAGATCTTATGACATTAACGCGTACAATCGAGGATAAAATGAAATACAGAAAAATTATGGCACACACTGAAAAACTATATAATAGTTTATAATAAATATTTATATATATATATATATTTTATATATATTATTTTATATATTTATATATATACTACTATATATTTTTATACATATACTATATATTATATATATATTATTATATATTTTATATATTTTATATATATTTTATATATATTTATAATAAATAGTCCGCGGAACTTAATGCAAAATGAACATTTTCTGCAGCAATAATGTAATTGGAAAAAATATTTATAAAAAGCTTATAAGTACCCTATTGAAGGATGAGTACAAACTCGTTCAGGAAATATTTATAAAAGTAATATGTTTAATAGTGTTACAATAAAGTGTTAATTTTTTATCTTAAAAATCTTCAAATTTATTATTATATACTACAGCACACTTTTTATTACAACATTAGTATAAAATATATATTACTGTATATGTAAACTGTGGAGTTTATGCATTTTTGACGAAAATTACAAAGGCAAACACAAAAACGAACAGAGGACAAAAATTTAAGAATATTTTTATATTACGTAGCTACAACATATACTGAAATGATTGGATGAGAAAAGACATTATCGTCAAGCTTACGTTTCTTACAGTCAACATAGAGAATCTTTATTTTTCACAAATAATTCGCACTCTATTTATACGCATATACATATCATTTAAATCATCCATAACATTTGATGTCACTCGACATTTTCATGCAGGGCAAGCATTTCCTCACCTACACGATTTTATGTATTGCGAAATTGTGAAATTCATTGGAATTCACTGGAATTTATGGAAATTTTATCTAGTCCATTTTATAGCTGTGTAGGCACGGAGAGCTATGTAAAGTAATCGGTGTAGTAATAAAATGCGGACACGAAACAGTAGAGGTAAACGATTTGATTAACTTTAATTACGCCTGCAGTAATTAATGTCACTCCTTCCGGCTACTTAGCATAATTACACAACTCTTATCGATAAAGGTAATGATATTTTTCAAAATATTTGCAACGTATATATTACATTATTCACAGAGGTATAGCCGAATACAATTACTGCAGAAATCAGGAAACCGTGCAACACCGTCGACACCATTGTCATAATTGTATTTTATTAACATATTTATAGCTGACCACCTCCGACAGTAATGCCAACAAGACTGCGGTTTCACGGACTCCGAGTCTGTGTGTGTCAAAACCACATTTGGAGCGCTCATTAACGGATCGGTATCGCATACAATGTAAACGTAGAGACACCTGTAGAGAAACTAAAATTTCAAGTTAATACTAAACCATGTCTAACAATAAAATTACAGTTCTGATTTCAAGTTATCATTTTTGTAATTTTTACGAACAAAATAATACACGAGTTATTGCTTTCGATTAGTGTTCGATGAAATCGGTTTGATTAAATTTAAAGTAATGAAACGTTTAACAATTTGTCTACGTACTTAATAGATTCCTCAAGGACATTCGCGGCAAATATCTACCCCTCGCGTAATATTTGTATTCATATCATAAATATAATAAATACAAATAATATTAATTCAAAATAGATATATATTGAACGTGCAATCGCGGAACAAAATATTGAGAACATATGATATATTGCATATGTTTTTAAACAAGATTACTTTGAAATATTCTTTTCTATACGCGTCGTAAGCTACATCGAATTACTATTATTAATACTTACGGGGCATTACTTGGGAGTTGGTTTAATATTTACATCAGGGACAACACGTGTTCGATTATCCATATTAGCATTGCAATTATTACAGTATGACGTGACGTCTGGATCATAATTGACGCATTACGTATCATAGAGCGATGTTCACATGGCACTGATGAATCTCACTGCTTGCAAGTAAACATCTTATGAATGGAGCGGCAGGAAACAGTAGATCTATATGACTAATTGTCAATTAAGGAATTATACATGTCGTGTACATAAATTGGTCAACAAAAAGAAGCAAAGCAATTGCTTTTTCTTTATTCGTTCTTATAATTTGTCAAGTAAATTTTTTTCTCATACCATAGCTTTATATTTAAATGTTATTTAAAGTACTTTTATAGTTGTCATTCATTTTAATACCTTTAGCTATTTAACTTTTATGTGTACAATATCATCAAGGAAAACAAAGTTGTTTAAGAAAAAACTAATTTAATTTCGACTTTTGTAGAAAAAGTGATACGTATGGAATTTTACTTTCATTGTTGTTTATTGACGACTATGAAATAATTCATTCTGTCTAGAAATTATTTCTATCAACTCGTCTAAACAGTTAAACAATTGTGAGCACTACTCTTACAGACATGTGTGGTATATTACTGTATATACATATGTGGTATATTCCTACCTGTTGCGGAAAGCGATCAATCAAAACTGTTAATGTGATCATTAGGAGAGTTATTTCCATGTACCACTTCAAATAGTATCGTGTGTAAATTAATATTGCGTTATAGAAGAGTTCAGAACGCTGAAAGGGAATATTAGTAACGCGACTGGAATGTGAAAATGTCTAAGGAAAGACGTGATGAAGTAGGATGATGTGTTAATAAATCACTTTTGCATGTTTTAAATGGAAAAGATTCTAAATTGTTAGGAAAACTTTATAGTTATTTAGGGATAATTACAGATTGTTTAGGATCACCTTTTTCGTGTTTCGTATTTTCTGATCAAATACACTTTAAGGTTTATCAAATTTTAGAACATGTAAATCGTTTTTCTATAGAGTGGGCCATCTGTCGATTTACTTTTAAGATTGCTACAAAAAAAACTGTTTAATATTTTTCAAAGTTTTTTGTTTTATTAAAAAAAAATCACCATTAATTATGGCTTAGCAGTAGCTTATTCTGTCGACTCAATTTTTCAATACATTTTCAATTGTTTGTGGCTCTATTTCGCGAATAGCTCGATGGATATTTTCCATCAGTGATTGAATTGTTCCTCAACTATTAAAATAACATCAAGCCTTAACGGTTCTACATAAAAAGTGTCCAACGATGTCAAATCGCGTGTGACACATTGCACTCTTGAAATTATGTTGTATAATTATATATATATAATCGATAGGTTTATTCTTTTTAATGAAGTATTAAACTTCCAAGCATCGTTTTGTTTACCACACTTATAAATCAGTATATCATGTGAGCGTTATCTAAATTTTCTAATCTTGTAAACAGGTATCTGTTTAATTTTTCAAGTAGAAAATCGTTCCTGCACCTGTCAATTATTATTGTGTCAAAATCAATTTATCATCTAGCATGGTTCTCTTGATGGTGTTAGACGTGCTGCGTCGAACAGTGCTCCGTATGTGTGGACATAGACCAGACTCGTGCATAGGTGCCGAGCACTCATGCAGAAAAACACACACTCAGTGACTCGCGTGGCACTTCAATTACGGGGATTCGCACCAGATCGAAGATCCGCGGGGTCAGTGCTCGGATCTATTTCTACAACTTTGAGTCGCTTCAACTGGCTAAATTCTATTATTTATTTACGGCCAAGCTTCTCTATAGGGCTTGAGAAAGCGGAAAGTTCATCGGGAAGACTATTCTATGGCTTCGAAGATACCAGCGATTATCTCGTTGATCTCTCTAACAGGTGAATGAATTTTCAGTAAAGAAACACTACAACGTCGTGAAATCAGGAAATCCGACTTACTATTTTTTATCAATTAACTGCGTCCTCTACAACAAGACATTTTAAAAATATTAATGTACAAAGACTTTCGTATAATCTGTTTTCGTCGATTACAAACATCGGTGAATTATATTTTGAATTTTACGTTTCTGCTGTGATACTTCATCTCGTTTAATTGTCATTTGACTGCGAATTTTCATGGAAAATAAATATTATCTACATAGATTGCGAAAAGAAAACAAAAATTGAACAGAAAATTTCTCCTTTATTAAATAATTTTTGTGGATCGTAAATGATACAGTGACATTTTTTGATTCGTTTAATCTCTTTACTATCTTAAATGTACTCATTTTTTCCATAAATGCGTAAAATCCGCAATCTAATTATCATAAATCGATTATTTCAGCTTGCGTTAAAATAAAAAGTAATGAACGAAAAGTAACAAAATATTATTATGTTTCTTAATTTCAACAAAGTACTAGCTTTTTACATGCAGTATAATATATTATATTACTATGCCATATCACTTGTTTTATTTGTAAATGAATTGTGTTCATTTTTATGTTTTGTTAAAATTATTATTTATTATTTATATATGGTGCTATCTATACCTTTTAATATAATTTATACTGTTAATCACTGATACGCTTTACTAAATGCAGAGTTTTATAAATAACACTTAATGTAATATGATATACAAAAATATGTGTGGACACCGAAATCGACAACAGAACGGATGTCCAAATACATCTTAACATCACTCACGGACAAACATTACTAGACTGCGGATTTTATGCATTTATGGCAAAATTGGGTGGTCGCAATTTAAAATAGTAGAAAGATTAAAGCAATTAAAAAATGTCAATGTATTATTTTTAATCTGCTAAAGTGATTAAAAAACGAATAAACTTGCCGTTTAGTCTCTATTTCTTGTAATTGATGTAAACAATGTTTATTTTGCATGAAGGTCCGCAATCTACTTATTACATTTGAGTAATACCTGTTATTTTAACAAATATACGACTTATTAAATTAAAAATATTTATTAGAGCGAACCACATAACAAGTTGTTTATATTATGTCTACGACGAATAAATAAAATAATAAAATTTAAATAGAATAAACGAAATAAATAATAATGAATGAAATTAAAATAAAAAATTAATAAACTATAAAAAGATAAAATTAATATTTTCGTTGACACAGTGCAAATTCGTATCCTATGTTTATGAAGGTTTACTACAATCAAAAATATTAATCCGTGTAACATGTGCCGTAACTTTTGTCTGTAAGTGTACATACATACACGTTGTATCGACTATTTTCTATCATTCACTGAATAATCAAAAGAGTAAAAGTAATATCGAATTCATAATGTAAGCGAATTTCCGTAAAAATTTGTATATGAATTTTTTCCATTAATAACAGTAAATACGGTTATAAAACGATAAATTCGACGGAAGATTTGCAGTTCCCTCAGTCTCAAGAATTTGCGAACAGTGGTAAAACTTGATAAGTATTCTATGCTTGCAGTTTGTCAAAACTCTCGTCTGGTGGGTATCGCCTCACCGTGGCTGCATTAGTAGCTCCCGCGTTTCTGTCTTGGTTATCTGGTCGCTGGTATTTGATTGCTGGCTGCCGCGTGCCGCAAGAATGCGGACTTGTAATGATAACGTTCATTTAAATTTCATGCATTAGCCGGAGCTATGCACGGTAGCGTTGTTCCGTTTTATCTTAGGTTACCGTTTCGGTGTTGGTCGTCGTGTTATGCGGATGATTGAGATGTTTCGATACCGATGAAAGAACGTTTTTGTACGACAACGATTATTTACGATACGTTATGAATCGTTTTAGTTATGCGGCGTAAATTCTCCCGCGTCCCTCTGTATTTCAGTCTCTAAAATATTTCCGTACTTGCGACCGCTTAGCGATTCTTCTTATAGGCGTACGATGGAAGTGAAACTTGACGATAAGAAATGAACCGTGCGCGTAAGATAACTTGTATTATGCGAAAAAGCTCATGTCTACGTCTACAAATGTTTCGTACTGAACAAGGAAATTATTGCAGCAAGCGAGTAATTACCAGACTTCTGATTTTATGCGATTGTAACAAAAAATATAAAATAAAGGATACCGTTGCATTGCTTTAGAGTTACTAAAATGATTAAGAAAAGAAATAAATGCGTATTTGGCATCTGCTTCCTGTAATTAATGTAAACAATCTTTATTAAATTTCAATTTCTAGAAAATTACCACTCGGAGGTGCTGACACACTATTACTTTATTTATTTATTAAATAGAAGGACTACTATAATTTAACGGATATAATTATTATTGTACTGATAAATCAATTTAGTACGTAACTTTAAGTTTTTATTTCATTCTTCATGTTTAAAAAGTAAAATTCGTAAAGTCTGGGATCAATTTTCCTAAAAATGTCAGAATAATATACTCTGAAACTTGAAAATAGTGCTAAATTGATCCCGGAAAGGGACGAGGTTTAAAGTCTCTTACGAACCTGCAAAGTTTGAAGAAAATCGAAATTTTCGTGTCACCGATAATCCCGTGTAAGCGACTGTGGAATACAGACTCCTCGTGAAATTATACTCGATGAGATAGAGAATTCCGCTGATAAAGCAAACTCTATCTGTGAGCTCTATTTAACGACCATCCTGCGAGTAGACAGAGCTCTCGTTCAAGCTGAATCGATGGTGCTCCATACCCGCGCAGCAAGAAGTCCGCTTGACCATCTAATTACAGTCGGCTCTTTAGGGATTAAGTTTGCGTTTAAGTTTTTCATGCAGCCTTGGATCGGCCCCGTTCCTTTCGCGACGAACAGCACTGTGATTAAGTGACCGACGCGATTAGAGTCGACTGAATTAGCCTCAGCGATTCGTGGCTGTACTGAAAAACCAAGTTCCAGACCGATCGATGTTCTACGGACGATCAAAGGATCGCGTGCATCCGGTGCATCATTGGCACAGAATTGTTCTGCGGTTTTATTCCTTAACTCGATCCGTAAGAATTCAGATTGGGTTGGTTTAGGTAATTGTTTCGTTAATTGTTCTACAAGGTGTTGCGAAACTGTTCGCACAGCATGTTCAGCTCGTTCCCGAAAACAGACTTTTGCACGAATTTTATTCGGATAATGAATAAGAGGTAAAGACTAACGAATAGACTGCAGATTTTTATGCGAAATAAAAATTGTCTTCGTTAATTACCAGATGTAGAAACTACATAGACATCTATTTCTTTTCTTAATCCTTCCAAGGAGTTGACACTAGTAGGTTAATATTTTCAAATTGTGTAAATGATTTTGCTATTTTGCATTTGATCTATCCAGTTGCATCATAAATGTATAAAATCCATAGTCTAAGTGAATGAAATTTTATTCGACGCTATCTAATAAATATCGAATCGAATAAAAATGTATGTAGAGAGAGAGAGATTCATTTGAATAAGATTTTATTGGAATAAGAATTCACTCGTACAGAAATTCATGAGGAAAATAATTTAGTAAAAATAATTGTCGTTTAATAATAATTATAGTTTAAGAGTCAATTATATAAAAGCAAAATGCTTTGGTGTAAGTAGTCCCTATACTCAAAACTAGAAAATAGAACTCAGGCGAATGCCATTGTTGTTCAAAGTAGTCATTAATAATTTATAGATTATACTGTTTGGCTTCGATATCGATGGCCGAGTTTCAATCGAAGATATTTGACTGGATCGATTTAAATGGATCACCCTATACATGCAGCAGAAGTTGCAACAGTAACACGTGCTCGACTAAAACAGAAAACGCCTTGATAGTCGCAGGAATCATATTACGAAAATAACGGCATTTCTTATTCTTACATACATATACGTAAGTACATGTATCCGAGATAATGGAAAATGGTGAATATTATTTATATAAATTCAACATTAGTCCAGAAAATAAGTCTGTATAAAAGAAAGCAGGTTAATGCGAAGAATACATTGGCTCGTTCGGACATTTATTTGTTCTTTCGCGAAACCAATGAAAGACGATTTTTTAATGTTTAAATTAAAAGAAAACTTTTTGACATTTTCCTGATAAAATACTGAATCAAGTGCTTTTTCAACACTCTTAAAAAACGAAATTTATTTGCAGAGCTAAACATCGTTCCGACCTAATATAATTCATAAAATGGCAATTTTAAATTCAAATGTACTTTATTATTTCGTTACCACTGTTTTCGCTTTACTTTCCATTATCTCAAAACTGTTTTCCGAATATGTAAATTTACTCGACATTATCGACTCATTGAACTTGTGTTTCGAAAATTGATAGATCATTGAAAATTACAGCACTCGCGCGATGCTGCTTACGTTGTTTCTGAGGAATAAAAAGAGGCGGGGTATTTTGCAGGTGAATAAAACGCTACAAAAAACGTAGATCGTTATCCACCACTTGATTAACATAATTAATGATTGGAATGAGGCATAAAACTACTACACAGTAACGACACGAACAATCTTAACCACCGGCAACGCAATCATTTGAAAACATGTCATAATAACCGAGTAAGAGACGATTATGTGAACAAATGATTGGAAGTCGGTCTTGATTGGAAAATTATTCAGAATTTTATTGCTACATGCCGGTTGGACAAAAAAGGCCAGTAATTCATAACTTTCGTCATCTACTCTACTCAAGGTTCAAGTTCCCTCAATTCGAGAACAGAACGCTGGAAACCAGCGGTGTAATTCAGGGGAAAGGAAAATCATCGTGTTGCAATGCGAATTCGATTCACGGTCGAACAACTTGCCTGTAAAAGCAACGAAATTCCTGCGAGATTTTTATTGCGGAGTCTGAGCTGGCGAACCGAAGCGGTTGTGTTCTTTTAAATAAGAATTTTAAACATGCTATATATATTTCCTTTGAAGAATTTTTAATTTACGAAACTCTAGCGCAAGAAAATACCTGTTCCTCGAATTGAATTTGAAAAATTCATAAGTTCATAAGTTCATGCACTTAGATGCAAATAGCTGTATCTAAAAAGATAATAAATTTCATTTGTTTTTATGTTTTATATTATTAAAACAAAAACTATTTTGTTTTATGTTTTAGATTATCAAAATAAAATATTTATTTTTCTAATTTAACTTTGGATTACCAAAATGGACTACTTTACTTTACGTTTTACATTTTCCAAATAAAATAGTTATTTCATGCTTTAGCTATGGATTATCAAAATAAAATATTTTATCTACTAAAATTGTATGTCCTATATACTCGAGGTATTATTTTATTTGAATTGAAAAGAATCTATTATTTAAAATAATATTCCAGATATTTTCTCTATTACCCAATTCTGCTTGTATGTTTCTTGATATATACTTTATTGCTACAATTCTACATTGTTCTCATCGCACTACTAACTTTTTAGGCTACCAGCAGAAAATCCTTTATGGTGAAGTCTAAGTCAGATTTCAATATTTGCTTTCACTCCTTGAATGCAGATCGCCCTGCATGTAGAACATCGGTAACACGTACCCGATCATTACTCAAACCAACTGTAAAATTTATTAAAATACAATTCATTTCGTACGGTCAAGTATGCGAAATTAAACTCCATGTAATTTTTTTACGCGCGTAATACACCGCCTCTTTAAATATTCGGCGACCTAAATATTTTGCAAAAGAATGGGAATTTAATTGCAGCAGAAACGGAATTCCACAGAAATTTCAGTGAGAAATATTTGCTCCGTACTCGCAACGCATAGTTGCCAAACTGGACGAGCCTGCGACATTTAGAGCGTACATTGCCACCGACATAGGGCGCCAGTTAAAAATATGAATCGCCAAACCAAGATCCTGTAAAATTCCCTTTCAAATACAATCATGTTTCGAATTGCAAACGAATTGTTGGTATTTTTATACGTTGCTTAAAGATATCGGATATTATTTGAATTGCAGTAGTACTCAGATTTCGTGGGTTTACATTGTTTGTCGAGAGAAGTAAAAAGTATTTAATCACTATAGGCAACATAATGAATTCTTTTAACATAGGTTTACGAGTTTCGTCAAAAGTTACTAATTTGTTAATTTACGATTATTAATCCCTCAACGACGAGATTATATGAAAAGAAACTAGTTGTAGTTAAATAACGTATTGCAATATATATCATAAAATCATAAACAATACCATATTTTTTTTATTGATATATTCGCGTGCTAATAATTTTACTTTAATATTATAAAATCAATGTCATAATGTTAATGTTATTAAGGTTATAACATTATTTTTCAGGAATTTATTCAATAGAATTGTTTCTTCGGACATATATTATGATAAAAATCAGAAAAAATCTGGATGAAAATATTTTAGTAATTTTTATGAAATAATGTAAGGTACAGAGTTACGTTTAGTGCTCCGTGAACCGAGTGCTAATGAAACACGCACACACAGAGAAGATTGGATTTACTTTTGAGAAGAATACTCTTCCCTTTACATCAGTGCTGGACAGATTATAAGTAAAAATAGATTGAAGTGCATCGTAAATAAGCTCACATTTGATTGTATTATTTTGAAGACACGTATATTCACATATACACGATACTTTCAAGCTTAATTGAATTTCGATCGAGTAAATCAGAACGTTCTATGAGCTCTAACCACACAGTGTACACTGCACTTAACATATTCAGTACCTAATTTTGGAAGTACGCATTCATACCAAATACAACTTTGACACGAATTGTTTACAATTTCATAAATTGTTAAAATATAAATCGGACTCGTTAAAAAGTTTATTCTTGTGGAAAGAACAAAAATGAAATTTGATTTAAACATGAAGCAATTCTTGATTTATCCTTTACTTTCTCCAAGCAATATATTCGTAAGTGCACCATTATAAAAGTCAATTAGAATATACCGCAAGATGAACATTTTCTCTCTACACGGTAAGATTTATAATCGCCATAATATCGAAGAATTTTTTCAGCAGCTTGTATTATTCGTAAAAACGGGTATAGTGTTTTCAAATCAGTTTCTAACGTTTACATATATAACGTGCATATTAAGTTTTTTTTAAATTCAATTATTGATGGAATGAGAGCAGTATTTTGCACGATAACTCTTTCAATTTTGTTTCTTGCTCAACCTGATCTTCCGGATTCCTTCTACAGGTCTCAGTAATGGTTAGTCAAATTATACAATTTGCCCATGCGTGAAGAGGATGTATTAAGATTCCCCGATTAGAATCGAGGCTTCGTGAATCTAGCGAAAAGTAGCTTTTTTAATAGCGGAGTTGTTGCGTTTTAAGATTCGTTTTTAATACCAACACCGTTGTACAAGAAGCATTTGCCGTCACGTTCGTCACCACAAAGTCAGGGATCTGAAATAACAGTTATTTAAAATAATTTTTAAGTTAATCGAGTAATATAAAAGAAATTGTTAAAGGAAACCGCATGATTAAAAGATTTCAATTGTTGATAACTTACATAAAAAATGTCTTTTCTCATGTAATGATCATAATAAGTCGAAGATAATGCAACAACATCCTGGAATTTTTCTAAAGTTGTTTTAGTTTTGTATTTGGTCATAAATTTTTGCCATAAATGCATAAAATCCGCAGTCTAATAATTAGACAGCGGATCTTTATGCTTTTATGGCGTGTACAGATTTTGAAAATACATGAAAGCGTATAAATTAACATATTCTAACAGCATTTTTATTTTCGTTTTACAATGGATGATCTTCTAATTGTCAGAGAAACAGTACCTGTTATTCCGATTCTTGTAAAACGACCTGTGAAAAGGAGAATATATATAAAAATTCGCAATCTACATGTAACTGTTACTTTTAACTAGACCGCAGCATTTCTGCGCTTATGACAAAACTGGGTAATCCAATACGATAAAAATACCAATAGAATTTAAAGGCGTCGATGCGTAATATTCATTTTATTGGAGTCATTCGAGAGAGAACGAAAGTGTGGCTCCGGTGTCTTGCAACTGAAGAACACAATTTTGATTTTGCACAAAGATCCGCTGTCTATTTACAACCGAAGACGCAGGGATCAAAATGATAATAGTTATGCAACGATTTTTTCTTCTTCTCGTATCGATTATAACACCGAAGATCCCCGCGGAAAATGGTTGCACAAGCGAACACATAATAAACGACCGTTGATTCACAAAGCCTAAATATTTTGCAAATAACAGGTCTAATAAGAATGTCGGTATACGAAACTGCAGAGCGTGTAATGCTGAAAATTATAGTTATATCCAGCCGTTTGACGAGGGTCGGGGAAAGCTAAAGGAACGTTCATAGTACGTTATGTCATGTTCAATACGGGAAATTTAAAGCGCCGAAGCGGGCCCTGGTGTACTAGAATGCCGAGCCCGGGTATTACTTTTTGTTCGGAATAATGAAGGCGTAACTGAAGAGGAAGAGTAATGCAAACGAAAGCGTGTGCGCAATCCGACTTGAAATAATTGCCGCGTGGAGATCGATGTGGAAATGTAAAAACGATTAATATTCTGCGGCGTGTTGTGCGAGGAATGTTGGTTTCGTGATGCATTGTTGCACCAAAGAATCGGCGCCGAAAGGTAATTTCGTTTATTCGTATCTTTCTAATTAATGAAAGTTCGATGTTCACTCTTGTTAAACGGTTTTACAATGCAAAAATGTAGCGCGTTTTCGATTAATGTCGGTATCATCGGTAATCATTCGATATTTAAGCTCACTTTGGCACGTGTACTGTTTCACAGTTGACTAACAGATTGCTCATTAATTTTCGCTCCGGATCAAATTACTCGTGCGGTTTTCTCACGCTGTTTTATTTCCACTTATCCTATCACTCTGTCACTCGTCGATTTATCTCGCCAAAATTGGTAATGTGGAAATAATAACCCGTTCTCTTGTTTCCTTTTTTCTACTTACATTTCTATTAGTTATAATTCATGCCTGCTTTTTCAATTGTACTCGGACGTTCCCAGTATTGTTGTATTATATATCAGTTACAATATTGATTTGTAAGAATGGCATACGAGAAGCAAAATGGTGTTGTATATTAAATTCATTTATATAAAAAAGCCCTGCAGCTTTTTTCCAAAAAGGTATCAAATCGAAATGCAAAACAGCATCAATAATTTCGAAGTTATTGAACGATTATATTCGTTCATGAGTGCAACACGGCCGAAGGGACGCGACGGTATGTAAAATACAAAGGAAAGGTTGCAAACGAACCGACTTGCACTCCCATTGATCGTGCACCAGACCGTAATTTTTCCAGGATTAATTTCACTTTAATTTAGCCGGCTAACTGGCCGACTTCAAGGTATGCAACAAACGTTTCTCCTTCTCCCCTATCGAACGTCACGGTGTATATATCGCGACACCTCCTCTCTACGGCAACGAGTGAAAGTACTCGGAATTCTTGCGGCCAGTTTCAGCCGAGGGCTCGCGTCTGAAGAGGCTTACGCAATGCGTATGGTAACAGGTGTATTACCTGTGTAATAACATGTCCAGTGAATCGGTGCTCGTTCGCACTTGCATATCAGTCACGATGTTGCAGTCTGCCGAAAAATCTCGCGAACATAACGAGTTCTGATTGTTCGACTCACACGATGCCAGTGTATCCTACATAAACGTTTTTGGTAACACTGTAGCGTTCTCAGCTATTGATTTATATTTCTGATCTATTTTCTACGACTAAAAAACCTCCCCTCCAAAATTATTAGGACCCTTACAGAAAGTTACATAAATTTGAGAAACCGTTAAGAAATTCTTATCATTTCATCAATTCGTTTCAAAGTTAATTTTATGAAACTGTAACAACTGGATTATATATATTTAATAGTATGATAAAAACAACGTCAATTTTATAAAAAAGAATTAAATTTTTTTTTCGTCGATATATCCACCGTGTTTCTAATTATTTAATTATTTAATTTCAGCATCCGTTTTATTGCTTCGTCTATTATTTCTGTTGCTGTTGTTTTTCAATGAACGAAATGTAATAAATGGGAAAACTTATCGTATAAGTGACAAAGACTTTAACTTAATATGTACTTTCGACAATATGATTCCATAAAACTTGCACACGTTATCTGAACTGAATGGAATATTAGAATTTATATTAAATAAGGTATCCTAATACTTTTGGTTGGGGGTGTACATCCCAGTACCTTAATATCGAAAATAGTATTGTTTATAACAATTGTGAATCCTAGCGACAGAGTCCAGCCAGAGTCCAGAGTCCAAATAGACGGAAATAATGTCTGCGATGTGTACAACTACATTAAAAACAATTCACAACATAGTAATCTGTTTGATTCGACATTTATCAGATCGTATCATGCGAATCAATTCGAGCAATTAACCGAGCAATTAACTTAAAGCAAGTAAACGATTTCAATTCTCTCTCGATCTATTCATTTAATAAATAGGATTTAACATTAAAAAAGAGATTATTCTATTACTCTGAATTATCTTTTTTCCCAATTACTCTGCTTCGTTATGGGACATACTTATTTTCTGCTAATATTTTATCGTTTACATTAATTGAAGTTTCGACTAATTTATAATAGTTGATAGAGAGTTAGTGACAAAACATAATTGAGAGAGGCGAATATTTGAAATCATGTTTACGTATACGTAAGAAAACGTTATCTGTATAAAATGTAGTTTAATAGAATTGCAAAGGAAAATGTAAATGGCAATATGATAGCGCATCTATTTGTGTAAGATACGAAGTAAAATATAAAGAAAATAGAAATTGAAACATTAATATTTGGTGGTAGTTCTTTTAAAATAGTTTTATCTATGTTTTAATCCGTTTATCAGTTGATTCAAATGAGAGTATATTTACCAATTAATTTACACATTTAGAAGCTGTTAACATTCGAATCCTCGAATAAATATGCATACAAAATGTCGACATAAGATACTATGATATAATAATTCATTAACTTTTTCACGAACGACTGTCATATCTGTACGGATAATAAATCTATCCTATAACTAAAGCAGCGAAGACAGAAACTAAAATAAATAATGCCGTAATCTTGCAGTAAATCATTCCACGAGTTGACTAGTGATAAACCCATACAGAGCATCTATACATGCCAAGGCTCGACGAATTTTCAAGAATACTGTTGGCATTCGAACTAGTTATCAGGAAGTACAGAAATGTCATTCTGAAAAAAAATCGATATTGATAGTAAATAAGAAGCTGCTCGACAAGAACCAGAAACGAGTTCCAACTCAGAACGACAAACTGCAGAAGACATCCTGTAAGACAGGTAGCAACGCGAACTCGATTAGAAAACCAACATTGAGCGTAGAACCGAATAAAATACATATGAATTGTACTGGGGAAAAAACCGGACGCGGCATCGAGATAACGGTATATAGGGAAACGAAAAGAGGATCGTTTATCGGTTAACGTTTTGAAAAGACAACGGTAAAAGTCAGCATCAAATGTCAACGAACGATTGATTCCCGATGAATTGCATCACTCGCATTCTGTCAGACACTCGTAATCTAAATTACCCGTTGCGAGTGGAATGCGACTGAATCTCGGCCCACAATGCGCATTCTTGCTTCGGTGGATTCATCGAATGCTCGCGTGTGAATTGCAACGCGGTCGAATCACCCACCTTGTTTCTCCAAGAATCAAAGGTAGAGAACAAAGGGTAAGGAAATGTTAAAAATTGAAAGTGTAATAATACCGTTACTGTAAATTTGCTTTTGGGAACGCTTATTGTTGGTCAATCAAAGTTTTGCTGATTCAATGACATTGTAATTCAATTTCGCAATTTAATTACATTGTATTACAATTATTTGATCAGCGCATATGGAATGTTCGATTTTTATTACATTACATTGTTGTTTACGACTCAACTTCTTGCGAGACAAATTTTTTTGTTTTCCTTTCGTGTACTGATTCTAATATCTTGCAACTTATGTTATAACTGTGAATGCATGAAATTAATATAATTGTTTTTGTTGTGTGGTTATTTATTTTGTGCAGTTTTCATTTTTTAATCATTATTCTGAACCTAAAAAACTATCAATACTCATCATAGGGCAGTAGCAATTGTATAGGAAGAAGATTTTATAAGAAAATGATTTATTCAAATTTGCAGAGTATTTTCTCTGTTGGGATTATGGAATGAAAATGAATATGATTCTAATTCTTTTCTTAAAAAGAGACTTTATCTTATTCTTTTATTGAGAGAAGGTATATGGGCGAAAACGATCGAGCGACCAAACTCTACTGAGAGACCGGTAAGAAAAAACGCTTCTTTTATACCCTTCTTGGGTTCGTCTTATCCACCAATCAGAGACGTTTATTTGTCGCGTTTCACATTGTGTACGTGACGCTGGGATCCCCAAACAGGGCACGATGTGTATCTAATGGTACCGGTGACGATGTATCGCGGTATCTATTATATACAGTTTACATCACCGTCGTTGCCCGCTGACGGAACCGACGAAAATGTAAACCGTTATCTTAGTATCTTAGTACTAAGTAAACTATAGATTAATTTTTGTTCGAGGCTAAAATTTCCTTTTTTTCAACATTCTCGAATTTCAGTTTTAACTGGTCTTACGTTAAAAAAAAAGTATATGTAAAGGCGCGTTGCCACTGGCTTAGCCTTGCCGCGCGGCTGTGCCGCCGAACGAGCCGATCCTTGTAAAATACGCGTGTCCACTGCGTCGACACAGGCCGATCGGGCAGGGGAGTAGGCAAAGATAAACAAGTTTGAAGCGTTTCGTATCTCTTCAGTGTCATTTGAGAATGGTACAGTTCCACTTGAAAAGCCGAACGCCATGCCGATTCGTTTTCCATCCAATGTCGGTAAAAGATCAAAGGAAATCGTGTCAAGCGAGGCCAAGTCATCGGCACGAAGGACAGTTTCGGTTCTAAGTAGAATCTGGGACAAAATTAATATAAGTCCGAAAATTATACTAATATTTTTACTTTACCCTTTGCACTCGAAGCTATTTTAACTGTAAATATAAAATCATTTTTCTAACTTATAGTATTTCTATTACACGTGACAAAATGCATTTTACGCGCATGAAATTGACTCTCGGGACTCACGCAATAATTGCACCCTTAGCAATCTTTCAAAATCTAAATGTTGTTAATATAAAAATCATCTTGAAACGTGATATAACAAATTTTAGTGGTGCCTCAGAGTCGCCGCTCGAGCGCAAAGGGTTAAGATTTCTACATATGAGAATATTTTTAAATGATCTATGAATTTTACATGAGAAACGTCTTGAAGAAACAATGAATAATATTAACACTTCGTAAGCAAGTACTCTTCAACAAAGAAATACAATTTGAATTATAGGGTAAACGAACATTCTGTATTTACCGAACCTAGATTATCTCCGTTAATTGAACGTGAAAAATTACGTTGTACGAATATTGAGAAACTACATTCTGTTTCTAACACAATATAAAATTCTTTATAAATACATAGTAATTCGATATTATAATACAATGGTATAACAAGTTGGTGGAGCAACATAACTGGTGCTACAACTCGGAGTACTTTAACGCGCACCCGGATCGTCCTTACAACTATAATTTCAAACTGGTTTCAACTAAAAGTTGCTGATCGTCTTTTTTATGTATTCCTTGCACGCATTAGTTGCTTATAATTTTTGTTGGTTTCAAGTTTCATGGAATAAAATTCATTTTATTCGTATGGAAAAGCAGATTACTAATGTAAGTATGTCAAACATTTACGAGCGAAGTGTGCCATGAGGACAAGTGCATAACTCAAACAATTAGATGATCATGTATTCCAGTCGATGTAACCGTTAAGACGGCATACGATTTTTGCAGGCGGCTGTGCAGAATTTTTGTTTAACAATCATTTTAAAACCTAATACATATTTTCTACAGTATGCGCTGCAGCAATAACACGACAATCTGTTTCTTCCGCTAAATTTGCGTGGAACAACCGTTTGTATTTTACATATACCGAAGTTCGCTTCTTTTTAAATATAAGAATTAATATGCAAAGATTTTAATTATTCAAATTCTACGTATGATATAAAAATCATGGAAAATGCGCGAGTGTTGCTATTGCTATACTTTACAATATATTTCCCAATCTGTTGAACGGAACAATGAGTGAAAAGGAGCTCGAAATTCAAATGATAGTTTACAAGAAAATCACGACGTACAATATGCATATATATCTTTCAACCGATACGTGGATAATTTTCTCTTTCAAAGGAGGTTCGTTTGAAGAAGATGAATATATGTTGCACGCGGAGCCACGTGAAGTGGAGATTCGATGACGTCCTACTTAAGATCCTCCCGGAATAAAGCAGCGAACTTCCGCGATAAAATCTCCATAGGTTTCTCTTCTGTTTAGAAATCTCGCGTTGAGGTCAGCTACGCCAGTTATGTCTTTCATTATCCTTATCGTTGTGGTAATTTGTAAGCAAATGTGAAATTTTGGTGCATCCAAGAGGATCGACGTTTCCATGAGCGAACAACGCCCAAACATCCATGCTGAAAGATTTCTCCCCTTGGTAAAAGCATCATTTCTGAATTACCAACATTTGCTTGTGATATTCGCATCTTCTCCCGCTATCGTTGCTATTACTCAAATTACTTTACTCCCCCCCCCCCCCCCAGTCAATGAAAGCTGCTAATCCACGTGCAAATATAAATTATTAAATAAATCATTGTAAACGAATTCTATGCTATTGCCTGGTTTGTGAACAAAATGAGCTGAGAATCATGTGTTTGAATACCTTTCGAATGCGCTGTAACGAGTGTATTGAGTCAAGAGGAGATTACTTTGAATCAAACAACATGAGATTTTGTATATGTTGTTTCCATCCTGTTCTATTGGTCTAGCCTTAAAAATTAATTGTTGCACTGTGTATATTTGTGTCTCGCGAATTCCGGCCAGAGCTTTAGTTGCATCGGTTTCGCAGCTTTGCGAATGCATCAGAATCGCTGCACACTCGTCATTGTCCACATCGGAGACCTCGGTGCGACATTTCTTACGTTAGTCGTTCGGCATGTGCGTTATGTGAAACCATGCAATATTCTCCCATCCGTGTAAATCTGTGTACTTACACGCGAACCGTGTGCAGTTCCTGTATACTTCTGCATGTTCTTGCACACGGATGCATACTTCTGCATGCTCCTGCACACGGATGCGTACTCCTGCACACGGCTGCATACGACTGCATACAAACTGCACACGACTGCATACGGCCACAAGGACTTTCTCCAGCCCGGGGCGTAGTACGCGCTCAGGTATCGTAAGTTTGCTTACTCGGCCGTGCGCCGCGCCGCGCCGTGTCCCTTCCTTTCGTGCCTGAAAGTTAATGCGCTCGAAGCGTTCACACTAATACCCATAGCTCGCGGTTCTATTGGCTCGGATTAATTAATTAGAAACTCGTGACTGCAAAAGCTCGGAGTAATTTCAGATGACGAGCCGAACGACCGACGCAACCGAAGTGATGAATCGGTGAGCTCGTAGCGTTTCATTATTCAGATTTTCGATTCGTATCGTTCCTTGTATAGTTTTCTGCAATCTGTTAAGAATTACTATGTTTGCATTAACATTTAATATAGTACCCGTAAATCCACTTTTAAATTTACGCTGCAACAATCGTGTCTTTTTTATGAATTCTGTTTCTTAAACTGTGTTCAATATTGCATTCTTAAAAATGGAATGATATTGACACATTAATTTGCTTTATCATTGATGGAATAAAGTAAAGAAAAATCCGAACATTATATATACCACAGCACAAATCTCACTGAAAAGTAATGAATACAAGTTTAACCAATTTTTTTCTGTTCATCGTCTATTTATCTATGTATCTATTCATTATCTATTTGTTATCTGTTTATTGTGTATTTACTATATATTTATTAGCTATTTATTATATATTTATTATTTACTTATTATCTACTTCTTCTATCAATTGTTATTAACCGATCACTCAGATTTTTGGCTGACATTTAACTAGCTTTATAAAGTTTTAAGAAACGATTTTTGACCTATTATTACCTCATCATTCACTCAATTTGTTTATGGTTTACATAGTAAGTCTTTGTTGGATGAACAAAAGAGTCGACATCGAATTTAGGCCAAAATTATGCAAGTCGTCGTTTCAAAGAAAGAAGACTGTTTCCAAATTGAATGTAATCTGTATTTTACAAGTCTAATAGGATGAAATATATGTGTTGTGAAGTTATTTTTATTAAGGTGGTATAATTGAATAATTGAATGATGAATGAACAGTGAAATGGTGATTGAAATTGCTACGTGTCTGTCAAGAAATTGTGTGTGAAATTAGTGTGTAAATTTGCGTTTACATTCAAACATTATATTTAATAAATTGATAAAAGAACTCACAACTGATCTTACGTTAAACTTGATATGTGCATAGTTAGAAATTTTGTTTGCCCAACGGATGTACAACGATACATTTACGGTTTTGGAAACTTGTGAAAGTTGCATCCAATATTGCTTATTTTTAGGCCAACGAAATTGCGAAGTGCCGTAAAGCAAAGTGTTAATTAATATATTGAAAAATTAACTTTCTACCTCGAGCACACGACACATCCAAAGAGATCGTTTCTTCGCAGTGAATAGTAGACAGTCTTCAAAGATTTTATGGACGTCGTATATTACAGAGAAGAAATCAAGCAGTAAATACTAGCATTCGTTTTATAGAAATTATGAGTTAGGTCCAAGTCAGGTTTCGGGTCAGATGCAAAACTTGTGTAAGGAACACACTCTCGAATAAGTTGATCTCAATTAACTGAAATAATCGCGAATGCTTTTGACGCGGTAATTAAAGTCACGAGATCTACACGTGAAATCTTAAGCATTACGCGAAGCATTAAGTCATTTCGTTTTTTGATTACGTAATGCACTCGATCGTACAATACTTTCCGATCATCGGTTCCTGTTTTGTAACGAGTACTCGATAAATATTTAACAGAACCGCCCGATTCGTTTTATCGTTTCATCGCGACCCGGTCTGCATTTCAGAAACCAGTTGTCTTCGGAATTTCGTAAGAAAAGAGATATTCTAGATAACAATGAATATGAACACGAAATAATGCAACTCGACAGCAAAGAACATGGTCTATACCTACAGTAACTATAAGCTGTTTATTTAACCGTCTTCCGTCCTTCATTTTACCATCGTAATTTGTTCCTTGGCGTTAAATCGATATATTGACAAAAAATCAATGTTGTAGAATAATTAATTAGTTGGAATCAGTGATGAATGTGCCGAATTGACGCGATGGATATATGAGGGTTAATTGGGCAGTTCTTTATTTCATTAATCTAACCTTTGCATTCATTTTGTTTCTAAAATGGCTATCTTGTCCTTTAATTTGTGAGTAATTTTCACAAATTCTTAACCCCTTACACTATGATTTATTTCACAATTACGTTGAATAGTACTTCTTGAAAGAAAATTTGTGTTTACTGTACGTCAACCTTCGCTTTAGTGTTTGAACAGCGATAATTGAAGAGTCGAATTTAATAGATTATATTCGTAAAATTCGCCACACGCAAGCCTGGCACGATATTGCAGTACAAGAAGTTAAAATACAAACTTGATTTATTCAAATCAGTTCACTTTTGCGAGTAGTATCGATATTCGAATATTTTTGAACGTGAAGCGATTCTACTATACTTATCCTTTATTTTCACCTATAAAACATGGTCACCGTATCTATGCTAGTAAATAACAAAATAATAAGTGCGTTCGCGCGCGAAGTGCATTTGAAACGACCAATCAGGGGCTTGGATCAACTCAAATCGAGAGATAGCTGACCGTCATTATCGCTTTGTCCCGCGCGACAGGTGCCTGAGCAGCGAAGACGCTCGAGCGGCACTTCTGACCACCTGAAATAGCTCAGCTATTCCGTTGACTTTTACGATTACAGGCGCTTTAAACGTACAAATAATATTCCCGCGCCATTTTGACCGCCCAAGGCCAGTTTTCTACGCGATCGTTAGCACCTTATCAACTCATCGGTGACTTTCTTATACAATTGGATATAAATCATCCGGAGTGTTAATCGTTATACCGTATAGAAATATAATGATGAAAACAGTGTGTCACAAAATTGAGCGTATCTGTTGTAGTAAAGTTTTTCACTTACTCTTCTCGTCAAGATACGGTTTTAATCTTTGAAATTATTTGTAACAATTTAGTACATTTTTTTTAACTTGATTTCGATCAAATTTCTTCTACATGTTGCAAACACGAAACAAAAATATATTTCATCGTAATTCACGTGGCTTTCAATGCATTAGTAGTGCGCGGGTTCGTCAAACGAAAAATTTGATTTCCTTTCAGACGACACCTATCGTCGCGAGTTCATAGAATCAGCCCGATTTTTTATACAATGACTTCAAAGACAGTTTGTGTAACATGTAATTTTTTCCATTCAACTTTACCAACATTGATTACTATATACTATATACTACATACTATTGATTACACTACAATTTCTAAATTCTAAGCACGGGATCCAATATCTGTTCGCGAGATTACGCTTTTACATCTATATTTACACAAATAAAAGCAAAGTTTCTTTACTCCTCATTGTTTTTAATTGCCACCATAAAGGAAATGTTTGACGTGGGAAGTGAAACAGTTAGGAGTATTCAACGTTCTTGAATATTTTAAAAAATAATCTGACAGTAATGATTCTGCCACGTTTCCTAACTTATATACCAGTTATTAACCTGTCTTCATTATTATTATTCACTCGTAAATTACTTTCCTTATCGATCGTAAATATCGCATAAAATGTAATCGGGGAATAGATCTAACTCTATGAAAGTTCTGTTATTTGATCAGTTCATCTAACTTTATCGCATCTTCGATGATTTACAAATACGGAAAGACAGCCATGCGAAAAATTGATTCTTTAACCTTCCGACTACTAAAGCGCGATCTCCTGTGCTGAAGTCATTTATGACTCACATCGACATTCTAATACACATTTGCTGTTCTCCGCACTCTTGCTCGCAAAGATTCCGACACTGTACACGGAGGGTTGAACTAGTTTCAAAAATTTTTCATGCTTTGAAACATATATTTTAAATGTGTAAACTTGGTAGACGCAAGTAAAGATTATGATATTTTATACTTTTCTAAACCACCTCTAGAATAAACAACGCTTTCACAGAGACAGTTGCATCATGGTTTGAAACGAAACATTAGCGCTGTTACCTATTTTGAAATACAACATATGCTATAACAAACTTGAGAGAAGTTTCATTAAAACTTTCTCTGTCGATACAAGAAAATACATACTGAAAAGATATATTTTACTGTTGCACAAATATAGCATCGTATAAATTGAAGTCAAGCAAAGATTTTAATAGTTCGTAGGGCCACCTTTTTACGTTATGAATTCAAAAATTCTACCTAGTAGGTAGAATGCGTTGTTACCAATGCAACATTTAGAACTGTGCTTTCTAATACTGATCAGCCGCTCATAAACAAAGTTGTCCGACTAAGTTGCGTTAACAGTCACGTTGATTAATGGTCTTTACTAATAAACGTAATTTACTTTCGTTAATATCTCATTAACTATGTATCTTAGACTCCATTTGGCGTAATACTTTTTTTCATGTAGAATTCAACGCTTTATCCGAATTCAGGAAGAAATATTAACTATACCATGTTAAAAAATTGAAGGTGACCTTCATATCTTGATAAAAAAAGCAAAATAACATAAAACCGATTACAATACTATATGTCCCCCTGGAAACCATGCAACTTCTATCCGAGAGAGAGAGAAACATTTTTTCATACAATAAATATTTTACGAGTTATTTGAGGTAATCACGTTACGAGACTCGTTCTGTATGTTTAGTTAGGTTAAACGTGTACAACGATATGCTATAGTATGTGAAGGTGAAAAAAAACGCTTTCGATTACATCGTTTTATATAAAAACGCAATTTGAATGAGATGCAAGTTCGTCGTTCCTCATACTGTTGCTTAACTATGTTCTTACTCCAATATCATAAAGAACTAAAAATTTAAGTGCTGCTGTAGTTATGCATCGCACTGTAAATTACATTGCTGGCTTGGTTTCGAAGAACATGTCACCGGCATTTCTATCTAGAGATTAAATTCCTCCGGAAAGTGAATTATCCTCGCGTCGGGCTACTCTGAACAACTCCCTTGAGTACTTTCGGTTCAAATTATAATTGAAAGTTGTGCGCAGGGTGGCAGGACGTTTCGCGGGACAGAAATTTGGATCACCTTAAAAGCCTACTGTCGCACGCAATTATGTTCGTCGCACGGTGTTCTGTTACGGCGAAAACGTGTCGCGGGCCTGTCTGCCACGTTGAAGATCCGATGCGTTGATTTCGTGGCTGCTGCCGAATTCTTGGTGGCAGACTCGGGCATAAAATTAATTAACGATTACATTCGTTTTAATCATTAATCACAATTAGCGATTCTTACTTTTTCCACCTCCATACAAAAATATAACAAAGCAATAAACATGACAAAGACAATTGTTGACGGAATTAGGGAAAAACTATTATGAATGAAATAAATATTGTATGGGACATTTACTATTATCTCAAAAATGATGGATTCTACATTAAAATTGTACTTGTTTTGTAACTACATAATATACTAGACGATTCATTTTTTACACTTTTTAAAGAAATTAAAAATAAAACAAGTAAACGTAAGAGAAACTAATTAACACTATGTGTGCATTCTGCTAGTAAAAGAACTGATCTCTTTCGTACTTTTAAAACTATAATTAGATAGGTGGTTTAGTTTTTCTGTTATCTTGTCCTATAAAAGTGTGTCTCATTCACGGCAATTTTTCCCTACATCAAAATTCCAATTCCATTAAAAAATCAGCAATTATTAATTTTCTCTTTCGATCGACGAATGACGAATAATTTCATGAATCGATTAATACATTATTTTCATTTTTCGACGATTAATGCCTTTAATCAGCGGCTGATGGTTTCCATCAATCATTTAATTAAATTCAAACTTTTACTCGATCGATGGCCAACATTGCTTGATGGCATGGTCGCAATCTCGCGATTCCGCGATATATGTTTAAGGGATCGCTTAAGTCGCTTCGTCCAACCACCGCCACCGCGCCGTATCACAAGAAACACATCTTCGGCTGGACGACAGGTGGTTTCCGTGCGAATTAACGAGTCCTCACGATTATCTTTTATATGCGTTAATTGGCTCATCTGGGGTGGGAGAGTGAAGGCGAATCGCGTCTTTTTCATTGCGGCAGAAACGTCTAACCTGTTGACGTTTCGGTAAAAAACAAATGATGCGATCCTGGAACCGGGAATACACGTTGCCATTGTCGATCGCGGAACGATTGTTGTCACTCGATAGCTAAGAATAATTGTTTCGAATTGTATTGCTGGGTCTGGAAAGAGTCTTGGTATGTTGAAGAAAACTTTTCGAATAAAATGTGTTACTAAATTCTGCGTAGGGGGAGTTTGCCTATTAATTATCGGATACGTAAGAGTTTTTCTAAAGAAATACACAAGAAGATGATGTTTAACTCCTTCTATTTTGCATGAAATTCAAGTTAACATTACTAGAATTTAAAATAGTAAGGACAAAATAAGGAACATTGTTTTACTATTTAAATTAATATTACGATATTAATTTATCTTGAGTACACATAATATCTGCGTTATGCCTGATGTCAGAAAAGAATATGTAAATGAGAAATTGCACGATTTCATGGGACGAATATAAAAGTGGGAGATTTTTTTCAAGGTCATTTTAAATTAGATTTTCAAGGTCGATCTCCGTTTTGGAATGACATAAGTGAAATGGAACTACATATTTTCATTAATGCAATATTGTAGTTTCCGAAAAGACGAATTCATCCGTATACATAAAAATCAAATGCTGCAAAACAAAAAACCACAAAACATGTATCCCCTAGTCTAATACGAGCCTAATTAGTTATGTTTATATTTGCTTCGACTAACACACCACGGCTTTCATTTCTGGCCCGATTCTTTGAGCACGTCTGTGAGGCATGATAATCATTTTTGATCCGATTTATTGATCACGTCTCTCAGACGTGGTTGTAGGGCAAAGGGTTAATTTTTTTGTATCCTTAGGGGATGCTAATTCGGCAAGCATCATAACACATAGCTTTCTCCGAATCTGACAAAAATTGTAGGTTTATCTATAATCATTTATCTAGAATCATTTTAAAGCTCTCCTTAAATCATGTTATTTTTGCTAAAAAAAATTTCCGATTTAACCACAGAATAAATTAAGCTGATCACGTTTTGTGATCCATCCTATATATGGTATCGATCCGGTCCCATATTGATCGACACCATACATACAACAACAATGTACACATATCGTACCCGGACCGTGCCTTGCAGATAAGTGTGTTTTGACCATAAGGCTGGCTTCAGACAAGCGGTTTGCGGCGATTTGCCACCACGGCAATTTTCCGTCGAAAAAACATTCTACTGTAGCTCTCTGCCGCCGCGTTTTAGTAATACGATGATTTATACGAAGTAATTTACACGAGGCGATAATTCGGCGGCAAAAATTCACATTTATCAAAAAAAAGGGCACATACAGAAAGATGCAACCGAGCGGTGTGTGGCAATGTGACGCCGCGGCAATTTGCCGCCACGTTTTAGCGGAACAGATTTTTTCGACGTACTTCGCACACAACGCAAATCGTAGCGGCACGGAAGCGGTACGTTTGCGTGTTTTTCAAACGTACCGCCACCGTTATACGGCACTGTAGTACCATTTATATCGGCATTCAGCTCATACAATCATTTGTCTTTTATCATTGAAGAAAATTCACGCAGTGGACACTGACATTTTCATCGGTATAATGAAAAGCTCTTCGGATTATGGGACACTCGTATAGATAATTGAATAATTAATTTTTATAATTAAAAAATTTTATCTCATCTTCTCTCAAATCAGTGAATGTGGACACAAGTACTCCTTTCATAAATCATGCAGTGATAAAGGGATGAGCTCAATATTTTCTATTCATAGTTGTATTTTGTACTATTGAATAACGCACATAAAGACAACATATTTTTTTATTTTTGCTGAAACATGCATTTGTATTCGCCTCATATAGGGTAGATGTCTTAGTTTCCATGCCTGACCCAATCTTCGTGCACTCGGATTAAAAACGTATAGAGAAAGAAAAGTGTTTACCTATTTAGCGTTAAATGAAAATTCCAGTATTTAATGAGAGTTTCGGCAAAGCAAAAATTGACTTAAAGGCACAGTGATTGGGACATCTACCCTACGTTGAACGTTCAGAAAAAGAAGTCGACCACGTATGTTCTAATTCTAGAACCAACGTTAATTTCTTTCTTTTATATCGGTGGTAAAAGATTCATCTTTTTGTTAATCACATAATAAATAACTATTTAAAAGCGAAAACGAGTTATTCGTTACTTTTCTTGTCGACGTTTTCTCGCATCCACAACTGAGCTCAAAATAAATTGTGTATTACATGGAACGGTTGCAAAACACTTGCAAACGCGGCGGCAAAACTGCAGCAAACTGCTCGTCTGAAGCCGACCTAAAAGTTACGTGATGCACTTACTTCCAGTCGAACGTAACAATAAATTCACTTCTTCCGTTATGTAATACACGACCAGCACGTGCCAGTTCCTGCATGTCGTTTGTTTCATCCCCGCTCAAGTTTTGGCGGTGTTGCCATTCCGTAACGGTATTTAATTTAGTGAGTATAGCTACTATCCAGTATTAGCTATCGTCCGATAATTATTGTCTGTTATAATAGGCGAACTCCCACCTCTTTTATACGCTAAGCCAAAAAATTAAGGGATCACTAATGAACTGAAAACTTGATACACATAAAATACTGTGACTTCCTGAGAAAAGGACGTTGTAACAGTCTATTCTGGCCTCGTTTTAATGCCTGGAGTTCCGCGTGACACTAATTTTCCACTACTTTACAAAAATCATTTCTATTGCGATATATTCGAACGAACTGAATTTTACTCGAACGTTTAGGATACGCAACATCATTCATTATGATAAATTTTAATTTTCTCTAGTTTCAGTTTCATTAATCAAATTATTTAGATTCTGTGGGAATTATTGTGATTGATATACTGATTCGATTTGAATCCGAAGTCACCCTTTTTTATCGTCAAAGTATTCAAATTTGAATGACTTTATGGAATTTGACAAATTCCAGGGAAAGTCCAGCCCTTTACGAGGATCCCTAAATAATTAACGTATATTTCTTTCGCCGTTTCATCGCATCTAAAATTAAAAGTGGGCCGTTGGTTTCGAAGAGTACATACTGCGTCTTCTGTACGAGAAGTTATTAAGGGCGAGGCAGTCCAATACAGTATTACTACATTTGCAGAGAAGAAGCACATGTGCGTACACCCGTCTCCCAATTTACGCGGCACGTTTTTACGTGAGTCTTCTTTTTTATTTGTTAAATTATCACACTATTTACGCGGTTTTATTTATACTCGATCTGTACTTACGAAGCCGGTAAATCTTTGCAAAGCTTTGTTCGCACGGTTTATCACTGTGTCGCCATTCTTCGATCGTTCCACTGGCGACGTAACTTTTGATATACGAAACTGTTCGATACTGATATACGTGTTTGATATACGAAAGCAGCGGTTCGAGTCCAAACCATAAAGTAAAGGGCAACATCAACACCTAAACATTCTGTTATAAACCTTGTTAAAGTATAAATGGCTAAAGGAACCTAACATTCTCCTTATATAGACTAAGAAATGCTTTTGACACGCCTCAACAGTTGAAATATAAATGCTTACATGCATAAAAGTATAACAAGAACTTGCATTTTTATATTTTTGTAACGTGTAGTTAAAATAGTTAATTTTAATCTTAATTTCATATTTTTGCCTTTAGGGCACTGTACCTAACCACAGAGTTATATGTCTTACGATGTATGTATGTATTTTCAAAGAAACGTGCGAATCCAAACAATTTATGTTATCACAAAATAAAACTGACATATTGCTGTTTGTATTTAATATATTTATATGAATGTGGGCATTATTTCATTTTTAATAGGACAGATTAATTTAAAGTAACGCTAATATTAAATATAAAATAAGGAAAAATATCCTTGTTAAATTACAATGAAATTAAGAAAAAAATCCTTAACATAATTTCTATTCAATTTTCTATTTAATAACTTCTAAACATAGTTGCGGATAGTATTTGCGCTAAGAAAAAGGTTACTTCGAATGATCTCAGGGATGGCACATGAAAGGAACGGCTTATTATTCTGGATTTGAAAGGTCCAGAGAGTTGTCAATACTTGGGAAAAATGTTTTGTTTGAACATGAAAATTGAAACTTTGAACATTGGCTAGAAATTATTGTTTCCAAAATTACTGGGTGCCGGGTTATAACTCTCTCCCTCTCCCTCTCTCTCTCTCTCTCTCTCTCTCTCTCTCTCTCTCTCTCTCTATCATTCAAATCCAACAAGGACAGAGTAGTGAAATAAAGATCGGTCCTGTTAAATGAAAATAAAGAACGCGTGATTGCCGTAAATAGCGGCGAAAAAATCCTCGGAAATTTCACCATCGACATTGTATAGCGAAAATTGTGGTGTACCATGAATGCAGATTGTTGCCGAAGTTGATTGTACCATAACTGACAGTCGCCGCCGGTCTCGATGATTCCTCACGTGATGCTCTCGTTAACGAAGGGTTTGCTTTGTACCAAAGGTTGATCTCGTGAGCAGCTGTCAAGTTTGTGCGACCGGCTTCCACACTCGTAAGCACAATCCATAGCCGCGTTTTGGCCGGCAGCAATCTCGCTGCGTGTTTCTTGCCACTGACATTGCAATTGAAGCAGTTAAGTTCTTCGCCGCGAATTGCTTCGGATCGTGGCATCTTTAGTAACGTGGCCTTGTTCACCTCTTTCCCTGACGATTGAATTTCAAATCGTCCAATGCTAGTTCCGAAATTGCTTTCAACATCTGATTTATCGTCCTTTAGAAGCATTGTATCCTCTGTTGGTTTCTCAACAGTGCAACCTCTGACAAACACAGATTTAAATCTGACTCGATAATACGGCACTGACTTACAATGACACAAGTATATATTAAATTATAAGTGTTCGTCATTTATTACATTTTATTCATTGACGTCACGCATTGATTCCCGATATGATTTTTTAATACGTGGAAAATATTACAAAATTCACGAATATATATATATAAGAAATGCATTCCCCTCTTCCTTTCATCGAAGGTACCATTTTCGAGAAAAATTAGATTGAAAAAATAATACTATTTAATAGAAATCAAATGAATTAATAGAAATAACCAATTCCACTTCTCGTCATACTACAAGACACGCGAACTTGACGCATCTTTCAACTCAGTTTTCTCGAAAAGAAAGCCTTAAATGAAAAAATGTTATTCTCTTTCTTCGACTTATCTTTTGACGTAGAATCAGCCTCTATCCGGCTATACCATTGGTTATATGACACCTTGTATAACCGTTACCAAAAGTACTATCCGGTTATGATTTATAACTGCTGACTAATAGATTAAATTAATTTAACGAGACAGATGATTCGGATGAGCATGATGTATACACGCACATGACAAGTAACATAATATATTGCTACATATGTTTTTAAACATAAACATGCAAAATATGCAAAATGAAAAATATGATTTTCAAATCACTTGATCGTAACATGTTATGTCCAGGTCCCATTGGTACACCTATTTTGTAAACAAAAACTATGCATTTGCATAAATATCCACAATCTAGTCGTTATAAACGCTCGTGTTAGTATTTTCTACCGCGAAGTATGGGCACGGTCTTAAAATGCGCTATCAATCAATATTACAACTTTATCCGTTCCGATACAATGAAGCGTGACAGAGCAAGGATTCATCGAGCAATAAAAAGTATACGTCAAACGTAAAATAACTGGCAGGGTAGGAAACAGGCGTGCAAATTACACATCACGTCGAACGTACAGTTACCATTGCCTGTTGATAATTTTGTATGCAATACGCCGATCTTCCAAAGCAATTGCAGGGAACGAAACGATCGAGTGATTAATAGTAAAACACCTTTAGTACCATACGTTTTCACGGTGTTGCTCGTAGCGTGAAAGAAGAGATGCTAAAAGATCACGGAAAATGTCTTCAAGAGATCGAAGGACGATGGAATAAAATTACCAGGCGTAAAATTATGTATCGTTATTGTCAGGATATGAACACAAGAAATCCCGTGACTATTTTCCGTGAAACATAAAAAGATATAAATGCAATCGTATCATAATCGGTTTACAGTGGAAACCCGATAACTTGAGTTTCGAGGGAAGAGAACACACAAATCTTTGAGTTGTAGAGGTTTCGATTTATCGGGGTTTCGAGTTTGCAAGAGAGGTTCGACGAACGTGCGACGGTAATTGTTCGATTTGCGAAGGTGTAAGCAAAGATAAATTCAAGTTCATAAAGTTGAAAAACTCGTAGATAAATAAACAATTGAGTGGATTAGAATCATAGCGGTGCAAGACACATTTTCCTTATTCTGAGAAACAGGGAGTATGAACATTCGGTCTCTAATTATAACAATTTTGATATATTAATAATCAAAGTCGATATAATATTCGCATATTACATTACTTCACCAGAACTTGAAAATATGTGTCAATGGAAAACAAGGAGAACGAATTGCAGCTGCTTCATTCTGCAAAGTACATTTCGGTGGATCAATTTTCACGCGCCACTGGAGGGAAATGCATCTGCGTGAACGAAAGGAACGGCGGAAGTGAATAATATCCAGATCGGGCTGTCCGAGTTGAGAAATTTAATTTCAATGCATGCACCGTTGCTTCGCGATATTTTCGAGATGAACATGCTAGCGGAGCGGGATTCAAGCCGACAGTTCGTTGGCGGTGTGCGCAACGCGAGCGTGTTCATAATCGAAAAACAGAAAAATGAAAGAAGTTTGCTGTCTGATCGTGACAACCAAGAGACCGTCTCGCCAATCTGTTCAAAGATTTCAGAGGTGATCTTATGAAACATATAGTCTGTATTACGATTGATAATATATCCGAAATCGAAGCAGCAAAGGAGAAATTAAAATATTATCTTCATCAACGAAGTTTGATATTTTGTATAAATAATTTATACTATTTTATTTTCAATATTCAAATAGTCTTACTATAACACGATAACCTAATAGCGTATAAGTTTATTTACCTTCCTACATTCCTCAAACATGGTTGTACAAAATGATATATTCAAATAAAATCATATATTCTGTCTCCATTGGTTATGTCCCCGACAATGATTATTTTTAATATCATAAACAATTATCTGTTTCAATTGTTTTTCATCTGTTCAATCGACGACTGTCATACAAGTAATCAAAGAAAGAAAAAAGACAAGTTCTAATAATAATTGTTATCTTCTTCTATATTGTTATCACAGGTTCATCATAAAACTTTGTTTATGGCTTCGATAATGTTAAATTTTCGGATAAGTTTATTTTATAAGTATTGATAAAATTGTGAGATGATACTATTACAATCAATGGTTTTCATTTTATGAAGACATGAAATACAATCTTGATAGTCTGCATGGATTTAATTCATAAACCGCACAAAACTCATTCATACTTCATTTCGAAATCAGTATGGAAGTGAACGAAACTCTTGAAAACTGTAGCAGTGCTATAGTTATGCTCCGCAGTGTATAAGTGATATAGACGGTCTACAGGGTATCTGTTAATCGCCAGTGATTCCCTTCGCTTCGTTAAAAAGAGTTGCTTCCTGAACGACGATTTCGTTGATAAAATCAGGCCACTTTCACTGCAAAACGGTTAATTTACGAGCAAAACCGGAGCGCAACGTTCTCCGACTTGGCGGGGAGAACAGCGTGGCGCGGCGCGATGGGGAACACGCAAGAAGGCGAAGCAAACTCCGCACCACGCCGCAACCAGAGAAGACAAGGAGAGGCCGCGGCATGGCGTTCGCTTTCTTCTCGCTCATAGAGCTAATTGACCGGATCGAAAGATGAACGTCACGAGCGTTCCAGCGACAGAGGACGATCCTCCCTTGGTGCGTGGTACTAAACGGAGCAAATGTTGAACGGTGTGAAACGGAAACGAGCGAAGAAAAGAACGGAAGGAGAGAAGAAGTGGCTAGTATGCGTGGGATGTCGGCAGAAGTGGTGCATTCACACCGACAACCATAGTTGGTCTTCTCTTTTTTCCTCTCGATCCTTTTGCGAGCGCAATACAGACGGTGTCAAATATTAAATTACTCAATATGTGTAATAAGGTGACCTTGCGAATGCGCGCGTTGCTTTCGGTAATCTATGAAGCTTGAAGTGAGATTTCATTGAAGTTTTATTAAAAGATTGCGAGAGAGATTTTAAAAAATTCGATTCTTTGTCTTCAACCTTTTCTCGAATAAGTAAGAAAAGAAACCCTTTTTTGAAAGTTTCAAGCTAATTCCGACTAAAATGCGAAGCTAGATTAAGCTTGATCAATGCGTTAATGTTAAAAACATAAAGAAACTGCACATGTAATTTTCTTGAAATCAGGTTTTTTAAAAACTTACAGTAGAATCTCGGTTATTCAAATTAATGAGAAGAACGCGAACGTTTGTATAATAAAACAGTTACTTAGATATAGTGTTAGATCGACCCTTGCCTGTACAATCCGAGTATAATCTTTACGCGACAGAGAGATACTTCTCTGTGTTTACATTCCCCCTCTTACTAGCTGCCCCCACTGCCGCAGCTGTCAGTCGTTATTGGCCAAAAATGGTGACGAAGATCGACGGCAGCCAATAGTGACTGACAGCTGCGGCAGTGGGGCAACTAATAAAAGTGTGAATGGAACTTGTTGCTTGAGGACTATTTTTACTTTTTCTTTAGTAATTTTTAGTAACTCTTGAGACAAAATATCACAAAATTGCTTCGGATTTCCATTCTATGTACAATTTGGTGTCGATTAATGTCTCATGAAAAGAAATTTATATGAAATATTTTAAACAACTAATATTGTGGACACTTTGGTTGCACACACAAGGATAAGATCCTCACTGATTTTTGCAATGAATAGTATTACATATGCACCATCTTCGATTAATGTGTCAACAAGTGAAATTTGTCCTTTTAATAGTGAGTTCAGGTATTGGAGATTCAGATAATCGAGATTCTACTTGTATAGCATTAGAGAACTGTCATGGATCTCTGTCGAATAGGGTTTTGCTCCTGAAATACAAGCTACGGAGAAAATTCTATCCTCGTATCTGTATACAGTAAAGACTCTGTTATCCGAACATTGATTTTTGTAATATTCTGGTGTCCAAACGTTCTACTACTACAAACTATCATTGCATTACTTAGATGCAGTATCACCTGGTAGAGAACTTGAGTGAAATTTTTCGATAATAGAACATTTTGGTACCAGGATATTATAAAACTAACGTTCAGATAAGAGGTTTTCTACTGTATTTATATTTAGCCGCTTTAGAGAGAAATAAGGACACTTCGATTTAATATTCTATATATTTTATCAGCTTACCAAACATATTAATCACAAAACTGAATAATAAAATTTACATTATGTGTTCAAAACTTGCACATTATACTATATATATTCAAAACTTTACATTATAGCACACTCGGTTATTGCAATTTTGTTCCACGTATTTTATAAAAGTAATTAATTAATTTTTCAATAAGAAGATATAATACAACATGTAGAATTCGGTTCAGCTGCACGTTTGCAACACTATATTTGCATTTAATATGACCTATTTGTTCATATACGTATACAGTAAACAATCTTTTAATTGATGAAGGGGGATATGATCTGTACAACATTTATAATGCTGGTAAAACTGGTTTAGCATGGAAGTCACTGCCAAGAACAACGTTAACTTCACGTCGTGAGACACCAGCTCCTGGTCGTAAATTTAAAGGACCGCGTTACGTTGCTAGTTTGTGCAAATTCTAAAGAGTCTCATTGATTGCCAGTCATAACACAACACGGTCCGAGCTGCTTGTGCGAAAGCTTTTGCGTGTAGCCGGCATATTTTAAGGTACTTTATATAGTAATCATTTTACAATTCAATTATAACTACTTCGCTATTTTATTATTTTATTATGTCCCGTTTACTAGGCATTTTCTATGTTATTACTTACGATGTAATGTTTGTACTTTCCTTCATATTACAATTACATACACACATGTTGTAACACATATGTGTAGGTCGCTAGCATTTATGGCACAATGTGTGAAAGCTTATTTATGTCTCCGACATCTCACGAGCATTCAAGGAAAAATATACAGTAAATTCTCCCTAATGAACGCTCAGATTGTGCACAAAAGTGGACAATTTGGGAAGATACGATTATTTGAGTCTCGCGACTCGTTTTTATAGCTACCGATTGTCAACAATTATAAAAACGAACCGCAAGGCTGGAATAATCGTATTTACTGTAATCAGTAAAAGTAAAAAACCGAGATGTTTCACACATACTAACGTGAGTATTATGATTGGTTAGCGAATTATTTCGTACCAGAAATTACAGAGCAACAAATGAAAAATAGTTGCCGAGAGAAAACGCTGTTGCTAGTAGATAAAGTTACTTCGCACACTTCCTGTAAGATTTTAAATGAAATCGATGCGAGTTACGCCCGCAAATATTTTCTATTCCAAATTCGAATTTTACGAGACAACGTTCGCCGCATATTCAAATGTTCTGAAACCATTCAATTTCTTCTATCTGTTTACGAGAAAATTATTATGATATTGACACATTCTCTCTTGCCTTCTTTCTATCTATAATTGTTATTACAGTTATAATGAATTATTATAAAAAATAAACAATATTAAAAAGGGATTTAAATAGTTTGTAAATTTTATTCAGAATAATTTTAACGATGTTAAACATATTTTTTCTTAATTTCATTGTATCTGAGAAAAAGGATATCTTTCAATATTTATGTAATAGTAGCGTTACTTACTTACTCTGTTCTATTACAAATGAAATAATGTTCGCATTTATATAAACATATTAAATAAAAGCAGAAATATTTTAGTTTTATTTTGTAATAAGTTCTCGCGTAGAATTGCACTAGATTAAACGGTGCCAAATAAATTATTTCAAATACAGTATTTCCAGTTTTCATCTGAAATAAGATTTTGCCTAGATACGATCTTGATGTTCGTTGTAAATAACTATGAAATAACCGCTATCGCTGCGGGATATTTGCGTTGGCCTGCGACAGTATTTAGTTTTACGCGATGCAACGCGACGTGTTGCTTGCTCTTCTCACCTACTTCAACTGGTGACACCTTAAATTATGATCCACGGTGTATATCGAACTCGATTCCATCCCTAGTGCATAGAGTTCCAAGCTCCAGCCACTGGGTAGTAGCGCGTCACCCGAACAACCGGAGGACCTTGGCGAGGGAAAATAAATAATAGCGAGCGACCTTCGTAGTCGGCCGCGAGAGAGAAGTTAATTGCTCTCCACGTGGCTGCGCTACCGCGTCGTTCGAAAATAATATCCCAAGATCGGTGTAATGGCACTGTTACATGGGACGTTTCACGGGCCACGGCCTCGCCGCGCCGCGCCGCTTGTTCTTGACCACCGTTTTTTTCCCTCGTTTTCACCACTATTGTCGTCGGACATAGCTATTGATACCGACACCTCGAAAACATTATAAAGCATGGCGATTCCATAGGCTGAATCACCGTGCAACTTTTCTTTTTTTCTAATAGTCAATCAGGAAATAGCCTCGCGTGTTTTATAAACACGAACTATGAAACATATCGTGAATTTTCAAACGCACTGATACTTATTAGTAGGCAGCGGTTCGTTGCGTAAAATTGATATGCAAAGTATGCAAAAATATATGAGAACTACATGCAACATATACAATGCAAAATGACGAAACCAATTATAAATTGTGTACATATTTTCATTTGTTTTTTATTGTAATTTGCATTATAATATGTAACTATGCTTTTTCCATGTTGTCAACGATAAATTGATGACTTTTCTCGCTGAAGATTAATTTGTATTTCGAAAATGTTCATTCAACCTCACAGGACGTAATTGGCGCATACGTGTATTTTTTCCAATATCTTGCATCAATTTCGTATGGTCCTTCGGTAGTGCATGCATATCGGATTTTGTTGTTCTACCACTTATTTAGCATTATTTCTTCATAAACACCAGACACCTGTTGAAGCTCTTTGGTAATATCAGTAATTAATTTTGATCGATGTAGGAGACCTTTTGTTACGAATTTTGCTGTGGTAACTGGCAATCTCAGGGAATTAGTTGCAATATAATTTAAGTCATCGAATAATGTTTAAGTTTTCATAAATTCTCTAATCTAATGCAAGTAACTCAAATATTTTTGAAATGTTAGAAGGATTAGATTACTAGACAATGTCTAAAAAATTGTTTTAAAAGATTACAATAAATTAAAGTGACGAAAGAAATAAAAAGTGTGCATTCTTTTAGTTAATTATGTGAGTCAAAAATTCAAAAATTTGAACACACTAAAATCGTTTAGAGTGTATTTTCAAAATCGTTTAACTTCTCCCTTCTTATTTTAGAAATTTCTTGATATGATATATTTAAAAATATAAGTATATTATATTATATTATGTATAAAAAATTCGGAGAAATGCGTTATGCACTATCATGGATTATGAAAGATAAAATTTTGCAAGAAAAACGGTCTGCTAAAATCTCAGTGTACACCATAATAGTTCGATCATTATACTTAAGATATGCGGTGGGTAACCGAGAATTTCTTCTTGCCGCATCTTTCATTTTTCCTATCTCCCAGGTTGCAATTTGTGGCGAATGCACTTATTCGTTTTTAGCGGCAAGATGCTTTTAATATCGAAACGTGCTAAAATTCCAACAATTTAATGGTTTCCTGTAGGCTTTAGAAAGAACAACATTCTTAATTTTTATGCACAATTTCTTAAAGAGCTTTGACGAAAAAACTAGAACAGGTGTCCGCTTATTCTGTCTCTAGAATCATAACAAAAATTGGCAGAATAATCATTGTTTCATAAATACTAATATTAAAACAGGATTACTAATTTGTAAAAAAATCTGATTATCCAAATAGGATACGTTGTAGGTAATTAATAATTCGGATTAATAATTCGTTTTATTAAAATCGGCGATCCTACGGATGCGGCCTCCCCTTGCGAGTGTATTTATAGTACTGCATTTTAAGTAAATCTGTTCTGAAAATAAAAAATAAGTAATGAGAATATCATCAGGATACGTCTAGCAAACGTGCTTATTGATTTTATTGTAAATAGTACCCCGTAAATACAGAACCGATGAAAAAATGAAAAATATTCCAGTTATCCGTGAAGAAACACATTAGCGTTGCACGAGTAAGCGCGGTAACCGTGATCTCGGTGAACCGTCTTCGACCCTCTTTCAATCCTAACGTTTACGATAGTCTAATTAGAGTGGCATGCAACGACGAAACATTAATGTTTCTACGATCGCCGGTTGTGCGGTTCTATGCCGATACGGCATTCGGGTCGTTGCATTCGACACGACCTTCGAAGTTCATTGAATAGGTTCTTGCTCTTACCTTTATGACGAAGCTTGTACGGGTGCACACGTCGGGCCGGAGAAACGACTGGTGCGGAACAAGCAAATGATCCAAGAAAAAGTTTTAGCTCCCCTCCGTGCCGTCATCCTGTTAAATGGTCTCTCTCTCGTAAATCAGATGGCGTCACTTTTTATTCTGATTCAGTTCGATGATATTGAAACAATAAGTTCGTGGCTGAGCTTCGGGCGGCGCGGCTCGAAGGACAAGCATTGTTACAATTAACCGTGGAAATTACGAAATATAAACTTGGCCATTGTAGTGGCTATCATTGTGGCTATTACAGTGGTATAAATTATACATCGTCGTATTTATTTATATTTGAAAAGCTTTTAAAAGTGTAACTGTTGTACGAGTCGCAAGAATCAATTTCATATTCACAAAATGCAACAAGTCATATAAAATGAAAATACCGTGGATCAGAAAGACCGTTCTGGATTTAGAGTTAAAATGGCTTCGAGTGCGAAGGGTCAACTTTATTATATAATAGATACATATTTAATGCGTAACGTAACACGACACTCGTCACAGTATGTAGTAGAGGTGTCCGGCGTGGATGTAAACGTTGTTGGCGAAACGCGGTGTCGATAAAATAATTGTCGGACATCCAAATGTGTCGGTGGAAAACGTATCGTGGAAAACACGGTCGGTGAAGTAATTGTCGATGATTTCAACGGGCCCCATACGGTACAGTAAATAAGGAGACGATAATTTTGTAACAAGGGAAATGAAAAGAAACGCGAGTTCGTGCTTGGACTTGTTATGCTCGAGGAACGGGGACACAATTAGCCCTCGGGAACCTTAACATAACCCTAAATACAGTTCGATTTTTGTCTCGTTTCCGATCCAACTAACGGTCACGTTCATCGTGCTTCGATTGCGGGTCAAATTCTTCGGTTCGGAATGTGTACCAGGTGAAGGAGAGGTGCTTGGAGATGCGCCTTGAAATTTAGCTCGACTCTAAAAACCGCGGCGTCCGGCAGAAAAACGCGAACGCAGATGCCCTCCGTATTCGTTGCAACGTAGCAGCCCAATCTGCGCTTCGATCCACAAGTTTCCAAGTACGATTTACCGTTCAATCCTCCTGGACGGTTCACGCAGCCGATACCTCTTGGCTTTTTGCGGTTCGAAGGGGCAGCGATGAACTCGACATAAATCACTGACCAAGAAGAGCTGCAACGATGAAATTTATCCGGCAGGACGCTATCACGTCTGTCCGCGCGTCATGCGGGACGCGACGCGACGAATTCGATGCGAAATGCTTCTGAAAAACATGGAAACGTAAACGGAAAATTCGACAGGAAAGCGCGTATCTCTCTCCGAAGCAGTAGAATTCAAAAATACCATAAGGTATGATGTTGTCCTGTTCATTGTTTTTGACGAGTAGTGGAGAATGGGATAATAGTGATCACCGGGAAATTATGATCGACATTGTTATTATGAAATAGCAGTTCCAAAAATCGCCACTTTTTCTTTGTCACGTATTCTAACATCATCCTCCACATCCTAAAGTACCCTCACTCAAATGTTATTACGCTACTGTAAGATACGCGCCCAGTTTGTTTTCACGCGTTGCTCATGTATGATAATATTTTGTTTGCAAAACGTAAGGTGAACTAATTATGGCTGTATTAAACTATAGCTCTGTCATACAGGTGGAGGATTATATTGTAATTTAATGTAAATATATTTGATTTTTCTTTCTTATATTCGCTTTTAATAAATAATGCATACCTATGCGGGCAGCGGTTTTATTGACAACAGCATTTTTAAGTGCGAGAAATGTACTACTGGTAAAATAAAAATTTACAAACATCATTTATTATACTTTGCTTTGACAAAAAAATGTTTCGAACAAAAGTTAATTGGTACTCAGTCTTATATAAACATCGATATAAAAAAATCAAATAAAAAACTTGTTTTAAGTAAAAAATTAAAGTTACCTGGATTTTTTAATCGTTACTATATCTTTTTTATTTAATAATGTTATAGCTGACATCAAGACGAATTCAACGACCTATAGAAAACTGTTTTTACGTCTTAAAATAGCTAAAATCATCGTGAAGAGCTAATTCATCGACGCGAGACCCGAGTTCCCATAATAAAAGCTCAGTAATATGTTGAATAAATCGATTATGTGTGACGTCGTTGGTTCTAATAAGTGTAGTTCGGATAAATGCATCAGTCGATGCACTTATGTATTCTCCATAAAAAAAATATTAGGTGTGTCAGGTCAAAAATGTTTCAGTTTAGAAGTTATGACTATTTGCTCTGAATGTCCACGTACGCGAAGCACTGCGCGGTGTGCAACGCCTTCTTAAAATTGTATTACAACGCGTTGTATTTGGCGGGATACACGAATGGACCTCCAACGACAAGGCTGTCGCTAATATTGTGTAATCCGATTTGATTGCAGACGGAACAATGTTTAAACGGCTATCAAAGTCTCGGCGTCATAGCGCCGACGACGTCGCCCTTTCGTTATCCAGCCCGTCGACCCTGGACGAGCCGCCGGGGACGTCGACGTCGACGTCGCCGTCGCGGGAGAACTGTCAGAACATCAGCCCTGCCGCCCTACTGAGGGTTTCGAGGACGAAGTACAGCAGGAGAAGCTGCGGCGACGCGAGCGCGATGCAAGCGTTGCTCGCTGCCAAACCGGAGCAGGAGCAGGACGTCGCCGATGCCGATTACCAAATGGTCACCGCTGTCCCTGCCTTCATCGTCGAACATGAGCCCGAGAAACACCGAGGTAATTTGCGATCGAATCTGTCGCTGCCAATTAACCGGTCAGTGATCGATTAATTCGCGGGCGAAACTGTCGCTTCGAACCGGATTGAACTCTCTCGATGCCAAACACTCGCGATTCGGGAACGGAGATAACTGTATACCCTCGATTGAACCAATGGTTCTTCCACTTGTTTCAAGTACGAATAATCAATTATTTTCACAAGCGAAAATATGCTGCTTTCGTGTACGCGTACCAGAGACCACGTACTACTGGAGCTATCGCTCAAAAAACCAGGGTTCCCGTGAATGATTTAGACACAATTCTGCCGATGAAATACAAGAGGAATGTCAAGCATAATCGTTGGACCGAGGGGATCTTTATGCTGAATAGGAATTAATAGGAACGTTTCTCTTTCCTTATTGTTAGTCATTGCAGTAAGTCGAAAGCAATATATATAGCAATATAATAATATAAAAAATATTCGAACAGTATATAAGTACGTAACAATACAGTACATAAGTATATAACAGTAGTATAAGTTTGACTTCTACGCGATATATTTAAATAAATACACATTGAGGGGAAAACATCCTTTACGGTATATTAAAGTAGAATATATGTATAAATGTCAAAATTTCTAAATCTTTTAAATCGACTCTGGATTAAGAGAGTCGATCAAATTTTCAGCACTCATGTAAGTTACCGAGATCTACGAAAGGCATTTTTTAAATTTTTGTTATGGACTCGGATAAAAAAGTTAAAAAATGAGAGTCTTTTATTTTGTTTTGTCATTCCAAGTAAGAACAAAATTGTAACGAAGTAGTTTAGTCATTGTCTAGTATACTAGTCCCTCTACCATCTAAAACAAATTCATAATCGTTTATTCTAATTTTAAAAAAGTTATTGTGTTTTAAAAAGTGTCTGACTATTAATGGGAGTCACTGTACACGTTTCAAAAATCGCTGAGACACTCCAATGCTCGATAACGTGAATAGAAATATAAGAATTTGCAACTTGTTCATGCAAAACGATCACTTTGCACTATAAACTGAAAGCCTGTGATACGAAAATTATGAGAAATCGTGATGTTATGCGTGTAAAAACGAAATTTTTGCAAATGCGACTTCGAACCACTTTTAAATAAAAGCTGTCCAGCATGTCGCTATACTACTAGCTGTCATTATTACCGATTGATAATAGTAGTATACAGTCAAACGCGTTGGATTAGCGCGAAGTAACGCATCTGTGAAACACTTATTGTCCTTTTGGCAATCAGAAACGGTCATGGGATAAAAAGGTTAAAGCAACCTTACATATTAGTAACGTTCCACCGCATTTCAAGTCCGATACGATGTATTCGTATTAACGCGCGAATAAAAATACAGTAAGAGTGTAAGAGACCGTACGAGATATCATACCATTGTATCCAACACCGGAAACAATTCCGATGACAATGAAATTACGGTTATTGATCGTATACGGATATTACAGCGGTGGAAAAGATTAAGAGAGGCGTCATGATTTCGTATGTTAGACAGATTTTGCCAGATGCTGATTGCAAAGTGCAGATAGAATGGAAGCGTGATTTATTGCCTCTAAGAAAATCAAATCCTCTATAACTAAGAAGATAAATAAACGTCACAGGATTACACAGTTAGGCTGACAAACATTTGATTATCCGAGAATAAATCTAATGACTGCTACGCGGCTGGTATTAGCAATTGTTCGAACTTATTAACCACGGTCCATGGATTCTTAAATTGTCGCGACGTAATCGTCGGTCTCTAGGAAGTCCCTTCGAAACAGGTACAGTTAGGTCGATGTTCGTTTTTCTCCGGAGGTGTGTAACGTTCCGTGATTTCACGAAACCGACTCAGAATCCGCGATTTACCTTGGCCAGAAATTTCATCCCGACAAGCATTTCTGAAGCGTCAAACATGTATCTCTGACTTATCTCGCGTGGTCTTCTACATGTCGAAGGAGCGGAGCACTTGCGGTGCATATAGGAATGCGGCTCTCTTGAAGGTGTCCCTTGCCGGTGTATCGTGATGCAACGATCACGCAATTTGTAAATTATTATGGCGTAACCGCAGCTTGCGAGGAATGTGAGAAGTTTTGCACGGATACCGAGAATATGGTCCCAGTTTGAACGGCTGCCAAAGGTTTTCTCTTGTTCTGGACGCGGATTTCACCACACAAATCTCCAAGACGCATTCTATTTAATTTCTAATCGTACTTAGGGGGTTATTTAAGTCCAGAGCGCGTTTCTCTGGTATTTTTTTATATAAGAAACTGTGCATGGTGGTACGTCGTAGCAATGTAAGTAGCGTTTAAAAAGAGGACAGTAAATAACTGCTATCAGAAAAGCTGAAGTTATGTTTGAAGTTGTATCTATTCATGAATTAACGAAGAATAGTTTTAAATCGTATAAATTTTATTAAATTTGACACACCGAAGTGTATTCATGAATTCACGAGCATGACCGTTTAAGGGTTAATTATCTATCAGTCTTAAATCAGCTGACAACGTAATCGCTGAACGTAATTTTGTCATGTTTCCGGCCTGATTAATCAAACCACTCGTTCTTGTTAGTCCTATCGTGTTAATTATTATGATACTTATCACGTCCAGTGGTAACACATCGATCACGAACCGTGGTAACGGGCTCGAAAAGAATACAGTTAGCTGAGAGAGTATCCTTTTGGTCGTTACGGTATAACCTATGGCTCGATCAGCAACAAAAGTGTCTGATTTACAAAATCGGCAGGTTGCGCATGTAACGCACGTCCCGAACCAGAACGAGACATGGCCGGGCTCGTGCTGTGGAACGGGCTAGCTCGATCAAGGGAAGAAAAGAGAGGCGAAGAGAGCAATATGAACGCCACGATTTTCACATTCAAATGCGCTCGAAGACGCTCGGCTGCTCGCGGAGAAACGTGAAAGCTCGAGGGTCAACCGTTTAACCATTTGACTGCGGCGCACGTCAAGCTAAATTAACACTTTGCCAACCAGCCGAGCTGCGTTTTACCATACGCATGCCTTGCTTCGCGTTCCGTCATCTCAAAAGTGTAGCTAATCCTAGGAACACAGACGCATACACATTTTATGAGATATTTTTATTCGACTGATTTATGGTGTTGCGATCAACGATTTCACATCGATTTTTAAACCGTTTTCTGATAAGCACACTTCGAATTTTATGCATTTATGGGAAAATTACTATTACTGCACATGCATAATCAGTAGCTTCTAGTTAATAAAACAATCCTGATCTCTTCGGTGGTGTTTGATGCTTGGATCTTGAACTATTATATGTGTATGTACTTTACCAACCTTTCGTCTCTTTACGAGATGCGAAATGGGATTTCTATCTAATGGTTATGCTTATAACTGTCAGCATGTTTATAAAATGGCTTTAACCCCTCATTAACACGTTGATTACTCCATTGATCATATGTATTGTACATGTACATGAAAGGCGCAATTCTTCGTCCATTTCCGAAGATTAATTTTTGTTTGTATAATCTGATAGGATTAATGAAGCACTCGTTAGTGTGATAAATAGCCTGCGGTTTTCTATGTGTTTATTGGATTTCTAACGTAAAATGTAAAAAATTATTCATAGTTGCCATGCTCCCAGATGTATTTCCACAATTTTTAGAACAATATACCGAAATCTACGAAACGCACTGTTTAAATCTTTATTCTAAGCTCACATAAAAAACCGAAAAACAAAGTCTCTTTACCACATTTCTTTTATGACTCCAACCTATTGCAATTTTTTGCATATTATTTTAAGCATTGTCTGGAAAACTAGACTCATTTCTAGATCTCCAGAAAATTCAAGTCGTTTGGTACAATGTTCGAAAAGTTATACTGTTTTTAGAGGCACTGTACGTTAACTAAAGTACATGATATTTTCTGTAATAAAGAATCATTTCGTCGATGAAATCAATTTATTTCTCATTTTGACTTTTGTAAGATAACAAATGTAAACACTTTTGCAAAGATTGGTGTTAAAATTATAATTAACTAGGCTGCAGATTTTTATGCAAAATAAAACTTTTCTTCATAAATCTGTGTTCCTCGATGTCATACAAATTAAAGCTCCTACAGAAAAATGCTCCAAATAAATGTTACTCCTTTTTCAGGTAGAATTAGATTCTGGAATAAAAAGTATATCATTTCATTAAAAAAAAAAAGTAGATTTGACCTTTATATGTTCTCTGCACTAAATGTCTGGAACTTTTTTCTATTGTTACAGACAAACAGTTTTTATTTGCGTGCCTGTTTTAATTTCCCCACCCTGTACACATGCTGCAATTTTCATTGAGATCGGTTGACGCATAGTCAAGCTACAGCCGCTGAAAAATGTAAAAATTATCTGTTTCTGGTTGAAATTTGCGAAAAGCTGTTATTTTCGCAAATATTCAATATTCACAGCTGATAACAACGTCGGCCGATTTCAATGAAATTTTCAGCACGCATATAACATCGTTTCTTCATTTTTTGATTATCCCAACCAATTGCAATTTTTGAAAACAATTTTTCAACCATTGTCTAGTAAACTAATCCCTCTAACATTCCAAAAAAATTTAGATCGCCTGGCCCAATTATATAGAAGTTACTCCATTTTATAAGGTGTACGGAAACTCACTGAACTATCTGTATACATATTATGCGTGTCATGAAGCGTGTTACAAGTTGTCAGTTGTTGAGAGTAATTGGTAGAGAGAGAATGTGTGAGCGTTGCGGAGTATCGAAACTAGGGATGGGATCAAGTATATTGCAAGTATACTCGAACCTCTACGAGAAAGGTTCGAACCTCTTACTTTGACGGAAGAAGACAGTACTTTCAAATATACTCGAATCTCTACGAAATAGGTTCGAAACCCTTATAAGCACTTTGAATAAGAACACAGTACTTTCAAATATACTCGAATCTCTACGAGATAGGTTCGAAGTCTCTATAAGTACTTTGGCGAAGGCACTGTCAAGATTTAAAATTCATGTAAAAGTTTCGAATTTCCATAACATCGAAATACTTCTAAGTACTTCTAAGTACCTTTTCGAAACCTGGAAGTACTTACTCCAAGGTTCGATATCTTCTTCTATAAGATGAATACATTTCAAGTATAATCATTGAGCCTTTATTGTTTTTGGGTAGTAATCGAAACCCATGAGTATACCGGGTGTTTATTTTATCCTGCACAATTGAAATATCTTCGTTATATTTGCTGATATACAAAAATGTATTAAGACAACGTTGTTTAGTTCGAAGCTAATATAATATTATGATTCACATTTTTTTCTTTCAAGATCATTTTTTCGAAGTATTCAATGCTATCGCTATTATTTGCACATTAACCCATATTTTTTATAACGCAGCATTGTGGTGCACATCGAAACGAATTCCAAGACCCCTGGCACTATGACCTATAAATAACCTTGAATGGAAAAATCACACTGGTTTGAAGGCAATCAAGAAATTTACAAATTTTGGTTTTTCATAAGTAATAAACGAAAATATTTCAATGTTCATGATGAAATAAACACCCTATATATTAAACTTGATCCCATTCCTAATCGAAACGTCTATATTGTCCATTATTTATATCAAGGTACGCGGCTTTAAAATTTTGGTGCTGGGTGGCAGCAGATTATTATTATGTATAATTTACAAATTACTATTTAGTTTTCTAATCAATAAACATTCGAAAAAACAAGTGAGATCCGTCTAAAAATAGTGCATAAAAGAAGTATAAAAAGTATGTCAAGTACATAAAATGTCCGATAAGACAAAATTACTGTAAAATCATTTCCGAAAATATAGTAAATTCTCTCTAATTGTCTCTCAACTTGTAAACAAAAATGGACAATTTGAGAAGAAGAGTTACGATTATTCAAGCCTTGCGCCTCGTTTTCATAGTTGTTGACAATCGGCAACTATAAAAACGAGTCGCGAGGCTCGAATAATCGTATCTTCTCTTCCCAAATCGTCCACTTTTGTTTACAAACTGAGGGACAATTGAAGAGAATTTACTGTAATGGAAAAGCAAGAACAATAGGAAGGCATACAAAAAGAAAAGTGAAATCAAAATGAGCTGAAGCACATTCCATGTATCTTTTTTATTATTTAAATTTCTCTTTTCAATTAATTATAAAATTATAAAAGGGAGTAACAGGTAGACATATAAACTAATAAATTAAACTCTAGACGTAGTTGGCGGGCTCTTTCAGCAAAATCGCTATTCTTCAAATTGTTACATTTAGATTAATTGTAGAGAATCAATGTACCGAACAATAATCATTTCTTTCCGAAATCTAAATTAAATTAAAATCCAAGAAAATACTTGTGCACTCTTCTCGCAATTAATATACTTCTTTCTAAAGATAAATGTTAACATACTTCCATAATTGCCATATTGATTGTGTATATTTGACTCACATTCAGATACCAGCGTTCTTCATTGTGATATGTTAATTCTAGAGATCTGAAAGTTGGTTGATCATCCTTCCCAAATACTATTTATCTCGATCTGTTACTCAACATCCAAAGCTAATTAACTTGTCAAAAGACTTGAGAGGTTGATAGAAGCAATTATTCATCGACTGTAATTTGTCAAACGTTTCAAATTTCTTAAAGGCGAACGAAATGATAGAACCGAAGGTACGAGCGTCTTCCTTTTTTCTTTTACAGTGCCGTACAAAAAGCTAGCACACTTTAAAATTAATGTAATTTTGATTTATATAACATTACAACTTGCAAACTTGCATAATACCACTATAAACATACACAAATGAAATAGAATTTAATTCCGTCAGTCTAAACTATTTTATTTAAAGAAAAAGAATTTTTATGGAAATACAGTGGGACAAAATGATAGTACATATAATCAAAAATTATGAATAGCAACAAATACTTAATATATATTATAACAGCCACCATTCTCTTTGGCAAAGATTTATAGAACTTTTTAATAGTTTTTTGCATCAATTGCTTCCTCGCATCTTGAATGCATTTTTTTCATTCGGTAATGTTTTGAAATTGTCTGACATTTGCATATACTACTCGGTTTTGGTTGTAATGTTAAGTAAATCAAAATTACGTTAATTTTAAAGTGTGCTACCTTTTTGTCCGGCACTGTACCAGTGTATATAGTGAACACCGTTTTCTGTAGTGGCGAGTCTAATTGTAAGTGTCCTGAAACAAACCTACACGCTCTGATGGTTTCGGTGTCCTTTGTTTCACAACAACGGATTTCGAAGTACTGTTGCTCACAATTAAACTTCAAAAACGTTGCTAACAATTAAACTTCGCACGCGTTTACTAATCAAGCTCTAGTCATTTGCTTTGTTAGACCTCTAAACACGCGTACAACAGCTAAGCTAGTTTCAACGCTTTTTACCATACCCGTAAGGCATTTTTACACCTGCCGTGAGTAACGATAATATTTGAACACCTTTCAAAACAAAATAGCTTTCTTAATATTAAGATATCAGGCCCACTAGTTTACGAGACACTGCGTAAACAAATTTTTGCCATAGTAACAGTTGGTTGAAATGACAGATAAAATGATTTCTTGTCAGCTTTCGGAAATGTGAACAACGTTCTTTAAAGATTTCGATCATTTACAGGCGGCCATATGTTTAAGAAAATGTACGAATACTTTCTACATCCACTGTACATATTCAGTACGTACTACGTTCAATTTGCAGCGCGCGAAATGTGAACAGCAGCGTCTAAAATCATGATAATTCGCGCGCGTCATTCGGCGCAGTTAATGTCCACAGATATTTCGAAAATGATGAAAGGTGTAGGCGTAAAGTTCGCGAGGATGGTTTAAAGCCGCCATAAAATTCCGTCGTCGCAGCTTTGGTTTAATAGGCCATCGTTCTGTCCGTGTCACGGTACCTTCTTCGAGAATTAAATTGCGGATTGTAACGCGTTGTCGACTCCTATCCTCAGTTCTCTGCCAGTTGCGAGCAACGTCGCTATGTAAAGCTTTTTTCCCGTTTCCGTGTCGTTCGTTCCCTTAACGTGACGCCGCGTCGTGATTTTCAAAGCTGAATGACTGGTAGCGGAGAGGGTGGAGGATGGAACTGCACGAGGAATCTAATTGAATTACGCGAAGGTAATTTAATTGGCAGATTTTGTTTTCCCCTATTGGTTGACGTGCGAATATCTGGCTCGGCGCTGGGTTTCAATGAAAGCTATTTTCTCGACCGTGTGCGAGTCAGTTTGATACGCGCGTAATTCAGATGTTCCGGTTTAATGGATGTTTACGAGCTGTGTTAATAATCTGTCGCAAATGAATTACCTGGAAATTAATAACGGACTCGTCGTTACTTTCGCTCGAAAACTTTTCGTTTTTGTATTTCCATGCCAGAAGGAAAGTAACTATTAAATTTATTTATTTATTTATAGTTCGTTCTAATGTGGTCGTATTAATTGTGACGTTATTAGCGGTCACGTGTTTCACAAAATTATCAGAAATGATATGTAATAAGTAAACTGCAGATTATACGCATTTATAAAAAATCGGAATACTTGCCATTTAAAGCGATTTAAAGCGATTAAATGTGTTTATGAATGTCAGTGAATTAGTTTCTAAATAATTAGCTATGTATGTATTTGTGTAAATCGCGGATGTAAATTAAGTCATGTAATGTAAGTGGGATGGGTTTCACACGAGAAAGACGTAAAACTGTTAGCTAATCTTTTAACAAAAACATAATTTTATAATTTTATAATAATTAATATAGTCTTGGAATAATCTATAATATTTCATAATTAAATGAAAACCACGGAGACAAGGTCCTATGTCAATTCTATATTTAAAATACATACAACATAGACCGTTATTAAAGGTTTCCATTCCACTTTATTATACATATATAAACGTAAAATGCGTAAAATTCCTCGATAGTTGCAGTCCTGTTATTTTTAAAAGGCAATATAAATTAGTCTGCCAGTTACCGATGGTTCTAAGGCTAAAACACGAGATAAAATGCGCCTGTCGCATGGCAATCTGCCAAGCAGCAATCTCCGGTTGCTAGATCTAAAGGGAGCCTTCATTTAACAAATGTGTACACTATTATAACTTGCAAGCACCATATAAAAAAGCTAAATGGAAATTTTTAGATGATTCTTTAATAATCTACTTTCTAAAATTCTAATAAAATCTAAAATTCTTAATAATTTAATAAGGAATCTAAAGTCTAATTTTAAAACAATTCGCGTTTCATCGAGTTAACTATAAAAAATCTAAATTAATCTTTTTAAATAATCCTTTGTATCGAGTCATCTACAGTGAGGAGCAAAACTGACACCTTTTAAAACGGTATAGCTTTTTTGATATACTGGTCTAAATGACTTAAATTTTTCTGTAAATGTTAGAACCAACTCAATGTACAATGACTAAAATACTTTTCTTTTTAATTTTACTATTACTTAGAATAAAAGAAATATAATAAAACTCTTGTTCTTTTCACTTTTGTTATCTGAGCCTATAATGAAAATTTAAAAAAATTCATTTCATACTTCTCGGTCATTTATATACATGCTGAAAATTTCATTAGAATCGATTGACAAATAGTCAAGCTACTGCCACTGAAACATGTAAAAATTACCTGTTTTGGTAGAAATTTGTGAAAAACTACGATTTTTGTGATCTTTAATTGTTTACAGCTCGTGTCAAGGTCAACTAATTTTGATGAGTTTTCTCTAAGTAATAGCAAAATTTAAAAAAAATGTATTTTGATCACTTTACAGTGAATTAGTTCCTCTAACATTTACAGAAAAATTCAAGTCATTTAGACCAATTTTAAAGAAATTATACCATTTTAAAAAATGTTGACTCAATTTTGCTCTACATATTGTATAAGAAATTAGCCAAATTGGTAAATATCAACTAGAAAAATGTAAACTTTACTAGTTAAGAAATAAATTGAGCCGAATAGAATGATGTTACCGAGAGTAATTCGACAAATATTTTGATTCAACACCATTAGCAAGTCTGTATCCACTTGTATTGTGCGCGACAATAAAAACGCTTCTTAATCGCTTTTTGATACGGAAACCAATTTCCTCAATTTGCATGCCGTGTATCTACCCGGCTCGACAAGAATGACAGCAGTCATTTTCAGCGAGTCCACGCGAGGTAATTATTAGTCCATTGAATGCCCTTTCGTAGTTGATTAATCAAGGAACTAATTAATCAACGATAAAGCAATGATGCTGACGCGTCATTGAGGCTGGGCCGGACATGGCGCCGATAGGCACGCATGCAAATACACGCGCGAGTCGATTGTGCACGCCGATCCACGGATGCTACTCGTTACCTTAATGAGAATGTAAGGCATTGCACTTGTCACGGTACATTCGACTTCTAATGAATTTTCCCGTTTCGTACCCGAAGATTGATTTGAGGAATTACTTACCGCCTCCCCATTGTTCGCTTTTATCTTTCAATTTGCATCGCGATAGGAACGCGTCTAGACAACAGTGCGGCTGATATCAATGTCTGGTATGTTTGAATGACGATGAATAATCGATATTACGCCCCTCGCGCTTCTCCTCGACTGGGTTCAATTAATTCGATGACAGGAAAATTAGATGCCGCGATCATGCGTAAAAATTCACGTTCATTATATTTTACAGATCGATCTTAATGTTAAAATATTTAAGAGAGCATTTTCTAGTGTAAATTTCGTTTTCGTTTAACTTCCTTTGGTATTTTTCTTGAAAATAATAGAACACCTTTTGCACTTACATTTACAAAGTTTATTTATACGTGTTTCAATAATATTATATTTAAACATTTTTTGGATGAAAAAATTAAAATTACTGGCATTGACTACTTTGAAACATAGTCGAATTTCAAAAAAAAAGTACCCTAATTGCGGCCATTTTGTTTATCTCAACGTGTAAGATTCGTAATTAGTACGAGTTTGGCTATAGCAATTACTAGAACAGAAGGAAAATGTAGATACTTACAAAATATGGCGACACTTTGAAATTTGATTGCCGATTTTTACTATTAATTTTTAAATATTGGGAGCCTAGAAATATGTGATTAACAAAAAGATTTTAGTTGTTTGTAATACAGAGATATCATGGATATCGTTTTGAGAAACAGTTGCGAGAAAAATACATCTAAAGTTTTGTATATTGTTTTGTATATTAATATATAAATTTTTTATATTAATACTTTGTACATAATTCATATTATGAATGATCAACAGGCTGTAGCTTTCGTAATTTAAAGAATTCAGACATAAGGTTCTGTATAAGACGTATGTATAAACCTATGTTCTTCAAAAAAGTGTAAAACAAAATCGAATTTTTCAAAGATTCACACTAAAATACCCTCTTAATCTACATCAGAGCTCAGAATTAACGGCACGCAACATGACGATCTCGAGGGCTACGCCTCCTGACTCCCGTCGCCCGGCTCAGAGCATTATACGCGTATAGTAATAACTATTCATGGCACATTAGAGAGACGCTCGTTTATTTATGGAGGAACAAACATAATGCGCTTCTATAGATTTAGATCTATTTTAGACATTATACGGGGGTTTATACAGGGGTGTTTAAACATATTCAGGGTGTTTTTTTACCCTGCGCATTCAAATATCTTCAAAAAAACACCCCGTATAAATACCTAGAATTTTATTTAGTATAAATTAAACAAATTTTAGTACAAATTGCAACCTTCTAGATCTAATAACATTTCAATTTAGTCAGCATTTGTCTGTTTTCAAGAATTTAACGCAGCTTAAACGAACAATGAGTATACAATAGTTGTTTGAGAAAGGAAGTGTGACAAAGAAATTTAGTGCTACGATCACATACTGGAAAATATATATACAGTAATAAATTAAGTAGTAACATCAACATTACCATAAATACAGTAACATTGACGTTAAAATAAATACACAATAACATTTACATTAATGAAAGTACAATAAAACTAATATTAATATAAATGTAATAACATTAACGTTAACATAAACACAAGAAAATTAACATTAACAAAATAATAACATTTGCATTAACAAAAGTACAATAATATTAACATTAATATAGATTTAACAATATTAACGTTAACGTAAACATAAGAAAATTAACAATAACGAAAGAAGAATGACATTGTCATTAAAAAAATGACAACAACACTAATAACATTAACGGATTGAAATATTCGATCAGATGACTTCGATTTAACAAATGTCTCGTGTCACCTAAACACGATGCTGCTCATCACGGTACGTTCTCGCACAATAAATGCATAAATGAGACTGCCGGAAGTGCCGAAACGTTTCAACTTCCAAGTAACCTAATAAATCATCGTACACGTCGTTCAGTCGGCAGGAAAAACACTGCGCCGAAGTAGATTTAAGATCTCTAACGAGATTCAAACTCATTTTCCCGAGATAAATCGCTGGTTCCATTTGCAGCATAGTTTTCGTCACGGGCCGTGTCTAAACGATCACGCGAACTTCTCTGTTCGCTGTTCGCTGTTCGCGTGGATTGACATAATCTGTCGCGTTAACGAAGCCCTATCGCAAGCTGGTAGTCGGCCTGTCGTACATACTACCGCGTGCATTATCGCGAAACACGTGTACCCGATACCTGAGCAGCCTGACAATCGCTTGGCATCGTATAAGAGGGAATGGCCTCGGCCCCGGCCCCGTTAACCGGGGTGACACCTCGAAAAAGTAGTCCCAAAATACGCGGAACCAGCTCGAGTCTGTTACTCGAGTTCCTCGTTGTCGTTCCTGGGGGCGACCATATGTCGACCGCGGACGAGGATGCCGCCGGGTGGTTTTTCGTACTACGAGATGGCCCGGTATCTCATCCACCGACTCTTCTTGTGGCCCTTTATTGGAACGCGCACAGCTGAAGGCCCGGCATCGCGGGCTGGACTGGATTCCGGGAAATCTTCCGAGCCTCCCTCTTTTCATCGATTTACTGTTAGACAGGGCCGGGGAAAAATGGAAAATTGAAATCAGCGCGAACGAATCAGCACACGTCACGTTTACTCAGGGTTGGGGAAAGATAGATTTTTGTGTGTGTATGAATTAGTAAATAGACTATAAATATTTTTATCTTCTCGTGTAATACAGAATTTGGTAAATACTATTAATAGTAACACATTGAGAAATACTATTCTGAAATAAATATTTCATTATAATACAAGAAATATAAATATTAAATATAATTATTAAATAAAGGAATATAAATATAAGAAAATGATACTTCATCGAATAGTAATATTTTACGGAATAGTAATTTTTCCAGTCTGGATCCGAATAGACCCTGAGTCCGTTGTTCGAATGTTAATTTTTCGAACATTTTTCGAATATACTATCTTTCAAAATGAATTTCGGTGATATATTTTAGAAATATCTGTTACCGAAATATTTTCAGGGTTATAATTTCTTGGAAAACAAACGATAATCAAAGAAAAGGTCTGTTACGTCGCGAATGCATCGTCCGTAGAAACTTTATATGAAGTGATTTACTACACGAACGACTGAAATCCGCTATCATTTAGAAAAATATGCCAATGGAAATTTCAATTGTCTGTCAAAAATTTATTTGATGCGGTCTGCACCACATATTTTCATTTCCTTGAGTTATAAAAATTACACATGTTAGCGTATAATTTTATATCATTTTATTGTTCATTATTTTCCTCGCACAAGTATTACATCAGCATCTGATTAGTGTAATCAGTAGACTGCGAATTTTATAGATTTATGAGAAAAGTGAGTAGGTGCAACTTAAAACAATGAAATGGTTTTAAAATAAATGAACAAAATCAACGCACTAGTTTCAACTAGTGTTTCTACTGCTTGTGCAGCCTGAAAGTAATTATAACTATGTTATCATTAGGCTGCGGATTTTGTGAATTTATGACAAAAATGAATAAGCGAAATACAGAACTGTGGTGATACTGGGAGAATCTCAGAATATTGTTACACCATGATCGACCTCTGAAAATTATTAAAAGAGAGAATAAATTTGTATTTATTTAGTATCTCCGGCAATGGAAGTAGACAATCCTGATTTTACGCAGAGTTCCGCTGCCTAGATATTATATTTGACAACAAGTATTAAAACTCGGCAAATTGTTCTGTTTCTTTCAGGCTCGAGTTTTGGAGTTTGGGGGCGCAGGATGAGTAAAAAGATAGATTCATTCCGGCGGGCTGGTTCCCGTGAAACGATTTGCTCTATATCGGAACGATCCGATAGCGGGAGCAACAACAACAACTGCACCATCAGTAACAACAACAACAACAACAACAACAACAACCGTCACGTAACATCGAAAATGGACCAATCATTGCCAGATTTCAAGCTAGAGACTAAACAAGAGAAGAGAATACCGAGCACGTTTCATAGATCACCGTCCCCTTTCAAATCTTTTTTCATCCGCATGGGTTCCACGGGGATGCTGAACTCGGCGAAAAGTAGCAGGCGTTCGCAAAATGTTGACGACAGACTGAAAACTTCCGAGAAGGAAAATCTGTTCAGAAGCTGCAGCACGAGTCAGCTGAACACCAGTCCGACCTACGTGAAAGGCGACGATCCTTCGGAAGGGATTGATCTCCAGATATCCAGCCGCAAGGACAAGACAGTGTCCTGCGACGATCTAGCCCGTCAGAACGTCGACGCGTTCGACGACCATTTGACCGACACCACCGCGTCCCTCTATCCCCTTGGAAACCCGTCGGTGACGAGCTTCAGTTCGTGCGACTTCGAACACACGAGAAACGAATCGCCGATGAGGAAGAGCAACAGCTGCGACTTCAAAGAGGCGAAGAAGTCCAGCTTTCCGTACGCTTTTCTACGATCGAAACTCTCCGTCCTGCCCGAAGAACGCCACAGCACGTTCGCGTCGAAGGACGAACGATTATTCAAGACCGCCTCCGAGGAGCATTTCCCTACATTGAAGATAGAGGACACGTACACCGGCACAACAACATTGGGTAGACGGCGTTCGAGAACCGGGAACTTTCCGCGAGGGAATCCGAGTAAATCTCAGCCCCAAGAATCCTCGGCGCCTAAGACCGGATTCAACGCGTACACGGAATTACGGAAGAATTCGAGCAGGTGCGAACAAGACAGGTTCGGTCTAAATCCGAGCCAGTTAGAGAGGATCGACGACCACTTCCAGCAGGAAGACATGGGTTGCTACAGCTCGTACGACAGCAGCCCGATGTCTCTTCGAGGGAATATCCATCAGCCCGATCCCAATCAGGACAGGATCGACTTCGTAGGGAAGATCAACGAGTCCAGGTTTTCCGAAACGTCGTCGTTGAACGTGGATCTGGATATGGTGCCCACGCTTCGAAACCATAGAAGAAATTCGGCGCCGAGCGGCGAGCAGAGACTCTCCTCTCACTATGTGAGCTCGAATGAATCGGGGTACGACAGCGACGGACCTAGAGGAGAATCCGCCGCCGCTTCGGAGAACGAGGGGCTGAGCCTGAAGTGCACGGATAGCTCGGATACCAGCAGCGTGGTGGACTCCGAGCTGGAGAAGCCTATAAGAAGTTCCACGCCGAGCGAGTGCCAAGACCAGGAAAACAACCACGAGTCCAGGACGAAGGAAAACTCCGAGGCCGATTCCGTTAGAGAGGGGAATTCCGAGCTGGCCGATGGCATCGACGGATTCAGGTGGCATCAGAGCAACTCTGGCAGGCTGCTACCCAGCATTCATCAAACGTACGACGACGCCGCGATGAATTCTCAGTTCCCCGCCTATAGAAACGGATTAAATAGTTTGCAGAGCTCTCCCCCGAAATCCCTCGATATTTCACCGCATCGTATGAGACTGCAGCAAGATAAGTCTAGGTTCCTCAGCGACATCATTCAACCGCCGAAGAGGGTCCGACGATGTCGTCTGGTGCAGTTGCACAAAAGGGATCCGAAAGAGAGCTTGGGGATTCGGTTGGCCCAACAGAGATTAGGGGAACTTCGGTACATCGTCGTGCAGCTGGAGAGCGACGGTATAGCGCACAGGTAGGAAAAATTCTTTTTCAAATATTTGAATGTTTTTAGGAAACAAGTAGCCCATGCGAACAGTGAAATATGTACAATTTAGTATGAATAGACTACAAATCGTTATGCAAACTTCTTCACACTTCTTCGAACTTATCGACGTTGATTCGTTATAATTATTAAAATTTTGCTTTCTTTTGTATCTTCATATTAATTATTATATCATTTCGCATAATAAGCATAAAAGCATAGTGCAGTTTCCAAAGATGTCTACGTATACTTAAGTCTATGTGTACCTTATGTATGCGGTTTTATAAACACCGTAGGACTTGAAAACGCCCACGCATTAAAAAATTAGTAGCGCCATTTGACTCCCCACTCGAGATACTAAAGCACATGTATCAGTTCGTCTTTTTCATATCGCGTGTCTACGAGATTTTTTACAATCTCAACTTAAATGGGTCACTCTGTCCGATGTCGACTTTTTAAGAAAAATTAAAAATATTGCAAAATTGCTGTCAAAAATTTTCGAAAAGACTGTTTTCGCGCGATGCCAACTGGAAATGCTAATTCTTATCAAGATTTATCGAAGTAAGCATGAATTTCCAAGCCAAACATCTTCAATTACGAAAAAATTGAAAATATCGCAAATCAAATGCTTTAATAAATTTTGACGACATCATCAAATTCGTAAATTTAGATTGAAGTCGATCTGTCCATTATAAATTGCATGTATTACACAGTTAATAATATGTAATAGCACTAATGATAAAATGTATCGTCACAAACATTATTTTGCGCAACCTTATCCCCAAATCTAGCGAGCACTAAAACTGTGTTGTTTCATATTAGGTCGTGTAAGGGTCGTTTTTGAAATTAAATGAATATTTTATTAGCCAAAATATGCGGCATTCGGTTGGACACATTCTTCCACATTTCTTGCGTTTAGAGTTTCAATCAGAAATATTCGTTTTTAAAAAGAATACCAAAGATTTCTCTACGATTTGTGAGGGATTCATATGACACAACCTAATACAAATAACCGGATTGAATTTACCGAGTTCTTTGTGCAATATTTAGATCAATATGTGTCTGATTAAGAAATGAATCACTTCCAATTTCAATAATTATAAAATAAAAAAATTTGATATTAGTCATTTGACCTAGGGTGGTAGATTTAATATTAAAAGTCAGTATTCTTCAAATGATATTCTGTATTCACGTCTATGCTGTGCTCGGGCGTAGCATGACGACAGAGTAGGTCACGCCTCATTAATGACGCCGGTACTTCCAGGTGATAATTTTATGAGTTCCGCATGCTTTATTCATTAATTGAACTGAATATTATATGATGTGTATAATAATACGGGTCTAATTCCAAAATGACTTGGTAATAGCAACTCCAGCTTCTTAGAAATATTGAAATTAGTATTAAAAGTATAATATTAAATATATTAAATATAATATAATAATATATAATTTGTATCGTATTTATGGTTCTATATATCTTACATATTGAATTTTATTTGTATTAGTCAAATTGTACACTTAAACATTATTCAATATCGAAATTGAACGTATAATTTATAGAATAGTTGAAACTTTTCTTGATGCTGAATTATATGTCAACTTTCTTATACTTTCTTATTATTCTTATCTGCGCACAACATTTTAGCAACTTCAGATAATGAATTATTTCGTAATTTTTTAATATTTGAAGATAACGAAAGAAATGATCCTCAAAATAATATGTAACAGAAAAAAACAAAGAACTCTTCCATAAAGATATAATCTTCAATTAATATACAACAACAAAATTTTATTTTAAAAAATCTACAGGAATTTGCTTCGAACAAAAAAATCCCTTTCTTCAGAAAGCTCATCTTAAAGAGTTTCCCTCTTGTTCCATCTAATATCACCACGAAAGAAAATATTCCTTCTACTGGTGCGAAAAATAGAGAAGAGAGTGGTGGATAATCATTTGGCATAATTAGATCGATCTTTGATCGTCAATGAGTATGTCTGTATAAACATTTCTCCGAGCTGATAATTAGATCAGCATACAATTTCTAACAGGAATTTTGCGATTATTTTCAATAATTATTTGAAATAATTCTAAAATAAGGTAACACACATTATTTAAAATAATATTTCAAACAGTGATTGCAAAGTGATCGCAAGCATAAAAATAATTACGAGATAACATAACATGTTATTTTTTTCAACCGGGTCTGCTACACACACTAACCAAGGCAAAATGTGACCTTTGTAGGGACGGTAGACTGAGACTCGGTGACGAGATCGTCGAGGTCGAGGGCAAGGAGCTCAGAACTCTGGAGAGCCTAGAGGAGGTCCAAGATTTCTTGAAATCCTTTACCGGTAACAAGATACGTTTAATTACCGCCTACGAGGAGACAGTGCCGCAGGTGTACGTCAGTCCGCCAACATTGCTCGGGGAATACGAATACCTGGAAAACGCTAAGAATCTCTCCAGCCTGTCGTTGATCGACGGTCAAACGAAACAAGGTGCACAGTCGGAAAAGTCCGGCAAGACCACCGAGGAAAACGTCCAGTTAACGAAGAGGCCAGATTTTCTACCCCTTTCTTGTTTGACCAAGGAACGAAAGAGCGCAGAGAACGGTCTCGAATCGACAACGGAACCGCAGCATTACTTGACGAGGCATATCGCAAAATTTGAGAAAGGTTATGGAAAACCTAGCTTGGGTTTCAGCGTCGTTGGAGGCAGGGACAGTCCCCGTGGTGAAATGGGGATTTTTGTCAGAAGGGTTTTCCCCGGAGGTCAAGCCGACGTCTCGAAATCACTATTTCAAGGTACGGTTACCAATTGCTATTTTTATTCGAACGTAGAACAATTTAATAAGAATATGTTTATTTTTCAATACTTGTTCCCCCGGGATCACAATAGTTTCCCGGGGGGGGGGGGGGGTGAATACAGCAATATCACCATTCGCGGAGGGTATAGCGGAACAAGTTCCTTAGAATATATAACATGAAACATTTTTTTTATTTATCTTTTCTTATTTATTGACGACTTACTCTGAAATGAGGAATAACTTATATGACCACATTAGATCGTTGTACGTTGTAGTATAATAATTTGTACGTGATCGTCATTATGTTTAGAATAATATTAGATTTACGCGGTGAATCTGTTTGTTAGATTTAAGGGGTTATATCTTTTTAGCCCAAAATTGATAGTATCGGTGTGAATTAATTCTATAGTCAACGGGCTTTTCTGTTGTGATAATTATTGTATATGGCGTTAGCACAAATTATTTTCCATAAGATAAATCGGTACGATTGTGTGCGTGCAGTGTCTTATACACAGTGTGATAACTCGTTTTTAAGACCGAACCAATAAAACACGACAGAAACAAAGTACACAAAATCTCATGGTTTGTTTTATTCAGAATAATCTCCTCTTGATTCAATATACTTGTTACAGCAATTCGAAAGGGATTCAAATGGATGATTCAGCTCATTTTGTAGTATTGGACTTAAACAAGCATCGTCATACATTTGCTGTATCAACCGGAATGTTTCTGATGCACTTTCTTTTAATAACCGCTTTTTGTTCCGTGACACAATTTCAACATCGATTAAAGGTTTGGTGAGAAATAACTGTCATAACTTTGTCATTTATCATTCGATTGGCATGAACATAGATGCGTTAGACAGTCAAATGATTGACCTTTCTAAGGATGTTAACGCTTAGCAGATGTCGCCACTACTTGCTGAGATATGGTGTCGGTTTTAAAAATTAATTGTCACACTGTGTAGTATCGATGCAGGGATTGTGTCCCTCAAGCGATGATCACGGTTTGTCATTAGTGGTAACGTCGTGTCAAATTGACTCGGTATCAGTAACAGTGACTTGATGTCAAATTGACTCCGTATCAACAATGATGACACGATGTCAAATTGTCTGCCTATCAATTGATAGTGACTTGACGTTAAACTGACCCCATGTCAATAGCGGCACCATTAGCGATGCGATGTTAATTTGACGGCAAATCACCATTAATTGATGCATAGTCAATTTGACGTTATGTCACCATTATTGATACAACGTCGATTTGACACCATGTCACCATTATTGATACAACGTCAATTTGACGTATACCTTTCTTGAAACGTATTAGGAAAAAAATCAATGAATATGAAAACCCGATAAGAAATTGTTATAATTTTTGAAATTTATTCCAAATTTAATTATACTATACTATAACCAGCACATATATATTTATTTTACGTTATAAGAAAAATAACGTGACTTTTATAAAAGAACATTAAATGTTCTTTTCGTTGATATATCTACCGCATTTTTTAATGACTTCTTGGACTAATGTTGGCATCTGTTTTAGTAGTTTTTCGGGTTGCATTTCATAGTATGTTCCACGTATTATGAAACTATGTCTGGAATCGATGCGTGCCGTACCGAGCGAAGAGTACCAAATGAACTCAGAATACATGTTCAATGATCAAAATGCAATAAATAGTGAACACTTATAATTTAATATGTACTTCCGTCAATGTGATGCCACGTTGCAGACTTGCATACATTATGTAAATCGAATGAAATATTACAGCTTATACCAAATAAGCATGCATCTTAATACTTTTGTATGGGGGTGTACATCACTACTAGTGTTAGTAGTCAATTTGACATACGTCATCACTCTAAGATTAACCTTGTGGTATTCGTTCCCTGTATAGCGCGAACCTAATGAATCTACCGAGCACAGTAGAATTCCTTAGCGCTGTACACAAGCACATGAAAATAGCCCAGATGCAATACAAATAATCGATGCACCTGAGCCTAGATGATCGCACTAGGATCTCTCGATGACCTCCGCTGCTCCTTCTAAAGCCTTACGTATCTAGAACGTAATCTCTCGTGTCACCATTCCTTTCTTAACGTGACGCAATCCATCGGGGATTTCTTGTCCGGATCATGCAAGGATTTCGCTTTATCGACATAGCTCACCGTTTCAGGATCAAAATATAGCGCGCGCGCGAATTCGCGTAGCAAAGAAATAGAGAAAGAAGAGGAGGATGGTGTCAATGTGTCACGTACGCGTCGTCGCTGCTCGTGCATTCGCATAGCGAACGCCTCGAACACATTTCGAATCTTTAATCCAACATTTCGCATCGTGTGCATTTGTAAACAGCTCACCCTTTTGCTTCCTTTCGTTCTTTCGTTTCTCGTTCTCCTCCCTCTATTTTACAACATCCCATGGCTCCTTAACAGCTCATGCGGCACAGAAGGTCTCTTGCCAACTTGTCAGCTTCGCCAATGTGATCCCTTTTACCGTTTGCACAGCTCTCTGTCAACAATCACTGTTTGCATAACTTTTCGTCATATAGGACTTCCCGATTGTTCGAAATTTAAGGTTACACACGTAACATTCATTCTAACGCTAGAATCCCGGTTGTTTCTTCCTGTTCGAAAGAACGCGATTTTCCTTATCTTTTTGCGAGTTTTAACACGTTGTGTGTTCAACATAAACTTCGATAATTCGCATAAAATCAAAGTAGTTCGATTAACCATTTTCACTACGACTTTTTTCACAGATGATTTAATTAGCATTTCTTCGTCCTTAATAATATCTCAGGTAGAACGAGACATTTTTTGTTTCTTATATGTCGTCATTGACATCCCCTCCAAAAGCATTAGGACACTCACAGAAAATTAAATAAATTTGAAAAGTCGATTAGAAATTGTTATAATGTCTTAAATTTATTTCAAAGTTAATTACATTAATCTGTAACAAGTACATATATGCAGGATGAATCACGCAACGTGATCAGTTTAATTTATTCTGTTGCCAGTGATCGTACTTAATGTTTTATTAAAAAATTATAAATAAACTATTAATGACATAAAAGCTGAAAAGTTACAATTTATAATAGCATAGCGTAAATCAAGTCATTCTTTCGTATTCCAAAAATCCTAGTTAACCAGTTCATTTAAATATATTCTTTGAAGAACATTGAACGGACGAAACGAGCAAACACGCATGTATGCCTCCTTGTGTTCATGTATTGGTATTAGACGTCCGCAAACGGACAACACGCGTGTCAGTCACGTAATGTCTCTCGGTAGTAAAAGATCGCGTATACATGTATATATATATACATGTATATTTATTTATACATGTATATTTAATAAAATAATGAATAATAACATGTAACATATCAATCTTCGGTCGAAACGTCAAATGGCCTAAATGAAAAAAAACCGAGCAAAAACGGCTCGGCATGGAACCTGTTAAACGATGGAGTGTCAAGTTAACTAGAACGAATGTTCACGGTTTAATCGAGCAGCAAAACATATCGGAGGTTTTTTTCTTCTTGTTAACTCTTGTTAACTCGACGCTCCATAGTCTTGAAAAAATTAATCGATCTATTACTGGTACGGAACGAATAAGTAAACAATCGCAAAACGAGAGAAAACCAAAGCTATCGGATGACGTATAAGACATATAGTTGCACGCAAAAGAGGTTAGTAACATGAGAACGGAATTTGTTCAATTCAATTTTATTAGTATTTACGTAACTTCTCACTGAATGTGTATACACATAATTAAGAAACATTTCTTGGTCATCAGAACTGTGTAGGAGTAAATAAAAAGTAAATAAAACATATTTATTACACGGTGCAAATCCTTTTATTATGTGTAAACGCGTTCCAAAAAAAAGACGTGACATAAATATTAATAAAATTAAATTGAACAACTTTCGTTCTTGTGTACGAACAGTTTTACGGGAAACTGTAACTGTCAGGCAATTGTTATGCGGATAATTCCAATCGAAATTAATACCGTGTGAACTCACGGAAGGGATCTATTACACGAAAACTATCTGTACTAAAACTTAGGTCGTTTTATATATTCTCTGACCAGGAAAAAGATACTGCGTCGAAACTGCAGCCGAAGCGTGCAACGAGGATTAACGGAGCGAATGTACAACTTTGACCATTTCAGTGCTAAGAAAGGATGCGTTGCCCTTGCGCTTATGCAATTGAAGCGACCGACAATCCGTTATACAAGCATGCGGCAGGGTGCAGTGGCTCGAGGAAACCGCGGATATTCGCGTGCTCGTAAAAACTGTCAGGATCGGTTGAAACTCGAAACGTCTTGCGTGAAGCCCGCCTATATAACGTGTTGCCGCCTACCGCGCCAGGAGCCTGGCAAAAATTGCATAGGAATCGAGGCGACACGCGTGTCCGCGTTTGACTCAACGTTAAGACTGCGATCGAGATGCATTTCTTCTTGCCGCTAAATCCGAGTGGTTGGTCGGTTCAGATAAATCTCATCTTTCTATAAGACGACATACCCACAATTTCTATATTCTAATTGTTTCCTTGAACTATTGGGTTGGCAACTAAGTAATTGCCGATTTGTTCAATGAAATAAAAAATTTTTTTTACTTGGAACGAAGTTTAATCTGTAATATATTTTCCATTTTGTTCGATGACCTTTTGCCATCTCTCTGACAACTTGAAAATTCCACGCTCGTAGAAAGTCTGATCGTTTTCGGCCAAAAACTGAGTTAAGTGAGATTTTACAGCGTTATCATCGTTAAAAATTTTACCACGAAAGGAGTTATCCAGGGATCGAAGTAAGTGGTAATCCGATGGCGCGAGATCAGGGCTATATGGTGGGTGTAACATCAAAATTCCCAACCAATATCCATCAATTTTTGCCGAGTGGACAAAGACGTGTGCGGCCTAGCATTGTCCTGGTGGAGAATGACACCTTTACGATTGACCAATTCTGGTCGCTTTTCCTTGACCGCTGCATTCAATTTGTCCAGTTGCTAACATTCACGGATAATAAACTAAGGTAAAAGAAGCGTGTGTATCCATGTCTAGTGCAATATTGACAGAAAGTACCAGGAGTGTGGTCAGCAGAACTCAGAAATGTATTCTTGCTAATGGAAGTCACATTGAATACGATATATGATCTTATCACTACACATATTAATAAATATAGCATTCAGTTTATTTCTTTTATTTCTGCTCTTGTATGACCTGGAGACCGTAGTAAAGCCCATGGTTTAATTCGTCTTAATGCACGAATTCATATGATGTAAAAAAATATGTAGCGTTCCATTTAAAAAAATGAAGGGAACCTTTGTTTCTCGAAAAATATTAAAAATATAAATAATTGAGACGCACTATCATATTGTTATTGTCCATTTTGCCTAATGTTTACCCTTTACGAAAAAAACGCCGGTACAAATTATCGCGAACACCTTGTATATAAATATATGTATTTATTATACAAGGACGTAGCATGTAAGTGATTTCTCATTTTCAGAGATACTTTCAACACGATTCTGGAGAGTTCGGTGTCGATAAATCTACCGTGTCACGGGTTAAGAACCTTTTCAGAACAAATAATTAGTGGTTACGATAACTGGCGACGGGTTTTCGGAACTTATTCACACATTTTCCTTCTTTTATTTTTAGTTGGAAATTGCAACGGTGAAAATGAGTATTTCCTGAAAACCAGTCTGTAGCTACTGACGAGAAGGTAGCATGTTTTTCGGGTCATTGATTTAGTTGAAACATTGAAAACTTATAGATTCTAATAGATATTTATGATTAAAGTGTTTGTTATTTGTTTCGGTAATGAATAACATTTTTCGTAGACAGTGAAAAGTATTAATTTTGTAATAATAATAATAATAATAATAATTTTTTTATTTTCGGCTTCATGAAAATGATACAATATTTTACATTTTACATAACGAATAAATTCAGTATCTTATTATTTACAAGGAAAGACATTTTTGTAAGTTTCGGCATACGAGGTATAATCAATTTAAACAGGAAAATAGAAAAAATTGCAAAATGTTAATCTAACAGGAGATTTCAATCCAAATCATGTACGTCGTAGGATTAGAAGGTTGGTCACTTTTAAAAGTACTAAGAATATATTCCGCAAAAAATGTGTCAAAAACTTAAATAATGAAAGGAAAGATTAACGGAGAATAATGTGTAATTGATAAATTTGCAAACGCGCAAATAATGTTAGAAATAGAACTTTTGCTTAGAACTATTATATTCATACAACCTTTTTTTCATTGTGTTTCAGGTGACGAAATATTAAGTTTGAATGGGAAGGTTCTGCGTGGTTATACACACCAAGAAGTTATCGAATTGTTTAAGGCGGTAAGGGAGGGTCCTATTGAGCTAGAGGTCACGAGAAGACACAGGTATTTATGTGAACTAGTATGCGCACATAGTTTTACAAGAGTTTTACGCGACATTTGCCGAATATACGCTTCTCAATTTATTAAATGTTGCGTCAAATTTGATTTAGTAAAATATATATTCTGTTTTAGGTATCCAAAATCTACACAAAAATCTGCGGCATGTTGAAAGGTAGGCAACATGGACGAAACTGCCCACCGGAAGTGCTCTTTCAATTTATAATTCTAAGCGATCTACCGTTCGCTCCGTACGAAGTTTTAGGATTCTAGTCTATCAGAACGAATCTACGATCTTTGATATTTGTTTCAATTAATTTATTTATCGCGGTGTCGCAGTTGCGTAGTTTATTATGATGTGGTTATTATTATTAATATTATTATTATTACTATTATTATTATTAATATTATTATTATTACTATTATTATTAATATTATTATTATTATTACTGTAAGATTTTATACGACTACGTTCAAGCAACGTGAATCCATTGTATGCGATCATTTTTTATTATAGAGGACAATAAAGAGGACATACTTTTAAGGTGCTTTTAAGGATCTATTCTGCAAATGTGTTTTACGCAATAAACAACGGCATCGCATTGAACAATTGTTAAATAATAATTTTATTACGAAGAATCTTTACAAAATTTACAATATGTACAGGTCCTAGATTCATTTTTTACAAAATTTACGGAGTTTTCTTTTTACAATATTTCTTCTTGTACAATATAATCCTTCACGTGTCGACGAGTAAAAGGTCTGCGCACGATTTAGCCTTCGTTGCCCTGAAATGTAACATTGCAAGATATTTATATTCATTCCTAGGTCCTCTTTTTTTTAACCGATACTGTATACGTTAATGTTTACAAATAAAAAAGTGTCGTAAATTTCCCGCTACGAAATAGACATTTTAAATGAAATTAGATTCTCATTTTATAGGTAATCATACGTAGTACAAGCATCACGATGTCTTAGCAAAGGTTAAGGCAATAGAGATATCCTTAAGGACTAAATTACGTGTCTAAGGCGAAACGCGTCAACGTATGTTTAAACATATAATAAAACAGGATCGGAGAATGTAAATCGCTCCAACATTAATAGAAGCACAATCGATATTTCAAACAATAGTTAGTTATGATTATCGCATAGCTCGTATCTTCGAACATGATAATTATATTTCGCTTTTTCAAAGTTTCTCAAAAAATAGTAAAATCTCATCAGCAAGGAAAATACATATTTTGTAGACCATTTAAAGGCTAGTATAACTATAAGAAGATTAATCTATACAAATCGTTCGTTTCACTAAAATGTATTCTGATAACACTATAGTTAACAGAGGATAACTGAGGCTAAATAAACGTTCATAGTATTCATAACATTATGCTATAAGTTCTCGAGAGATAATCGCTTATTGATTACGTTGAAACGTTACTATACTCACTGTAATTCCTTATTTTTCACGCGTCTGCATAGGTGTAAGGCAACTGGTCCAGTTTTGGTATTACGAAAAAGTTGGACGGCCTTTCTATGGGTTAAGTCGTGACAGACGTGGCCATTTACTGCCAAAATCTCGTCACCTGCTCGCAATCGGCCATCTTCTGCGGCTTGGCCGCCAGGCAATACTGACTTTATAAAGATACCTAAAGCAGAGAAACGGAACTCGATCAACGATAAAGAATATATCAAAATTTTATAAAAATAGAGTTAATATGCAGACACGGTAGACTGTTGATACGCGAATTTCGCATATAGTTTATACATCCAATATCTCAGATTTCTAACGTGGTAGCGTTCACAAGTATTTATTAGACTGCAAGGAACTTTTCACGATATTAGCCGACAATCTGACTGTTACAAACAATCAGAAAAATTACAGAAGTCCAATTTAATTCTTTCTCAATGATTCAATTCAAATGAACTATGAATTTCAGAAAGATACCGCGAGCATGTTCAATTTATTTGGCTATTCATTTTATTTATATCATCAAACATTTGTTCTGCAATTATATTGACCCTTAACTGGTGCATTGGGGTCACTCATGATCCCAACATTGTATACATATTTCGTTCTGCAATAAAAATTTATTTTCCACCTTAATACATTAATCAAGAATATAATATCGATGCAGCCTTTTATATAGAATTAGATTGACACATTTTCGTGCACCTCTCGTTTGGACTCGGTCATGACCTCGGTATACTAGCGAACTTAGTAAAAGTCACTGTACCAGTTAAGGATTAAAATGTAACAATTCCATCCGCTGATTTATCGATTGACCAATTTTATGCGATCAAAATATTAGTGTATAACTAAGGTTTTTATTGTATCAACGACGTTCCATATATTTCTAACTCATGGATCTCCAGTAATCGTTAAAGAAAAAATTAGTAGACTCTCATATCAGATTGCAAGAGAACGATCGAGAGGTTGCACCGATTTAATAAAATATTGAAAAGCCGCGACTGTAGTCTACGACGTTGCCCGTAGCGTCGAAACGCAGCGGTGAGGTTGGCTATGTTTGCGGGCGCTGCGGCATCGTAACGAGCGCGTAAAACTCGAGACCTCTTGTATACATGCAGAAGCAATTTATCGGCAACGCGTATAGCGGTTGAGCAAGCGCGTAAATGTTATGGCAGGAAACCGCTGCCATTTCTAAGCAGCACCGGGTGCCACGTTTGAGATGATATTTCTGCTTGTTTGCGAACCGACCCTCTCCAAACACACGTCCCCAGGAGCGAGGAACGCGCTAGGATAAGATGTTCTGCAGTTCGCGACGACAGGATTAACACTCGATAACGCCGTTTCACAACGAACATCTGCATAGTATTCGTCGTTGATTTTTATGAAACTCTGCTGTATCTTTGAAGTAGCCAAGAATAAATGGCAGACACTTTTCTTCGCTCCCCCGAAAGTATCGTCTGCCGAATAATTTTTTAAAATCTTCAACTTACAGTTAAGAACGTCTTAATAAATTGTTCAATGGCAATAGCGACTTCGATCGTGTATGAACAAGTCAGTCCAGTAACATAAACAAGTTCGTTTAGGATTATCAGAACCTTTCAGGAGGCTCTCGATAAATAAAGTATTAATTATTACACGGTTTGTCTTCTACATGTAAATAGAAGAACGCACACAGCCTCTTTCTAGATCATTTTGAAGCGATTAATTGTCTAGTTTGATGTAACAAGTCCTGAAGAGTAGAAACTTATTCTAAGTTTATCGGTGAATTCTTCCTGATTTTTGATATTTTAAAAGAAATGCGAGCTGCAATGTGCATCCACATTGTTATGCAGGAAGCATAAAACTTAAAAACTGTTATAACTTGTTAGAACTTGTTAACTGACTAAATACTTGGGTACTTCTATATTTTGCTGTTGCTAAAATATTGTCGAAGATCCCTGTATTTGTTGACTACTGTCCGATTGCGTTGACTATGCCAGAATGAATATCGAAACATTGCAATGTTAACTATGCAAAATTTGTAACAATGTTGTTATAAGTGACCATTTTGTCAAGTGTCTCTTGTCGTTTATTTTCGATCACTTTAGAGACACTCGAGGAGTTTCATAAAAATCATTATTACATTTTTATAGAAAACGTATTTTAACCGTAGCATAGGAAATTAACTTAATTTACATATACATACGTACGTGACTGATGACTTTTTTAAAGAACAAGTTGAGTAATTTATTTTAAGAGGATATTGCGAACAAACGATTTTGAACTTTTTTGAAGGATTAGTGTAAGTAATTAACCTGAACCCCAATATTAGAACTAATTAAGTATGTATGTAGTGTTACTTTGCTAAATAATTTAACACAACGTAATGTTATAATAATGAATAACCGCATTACTGTTAACGATGCTTGACACGAAAATGTTGAAGCTTCTATAAAAAAAAAAAATTTATATTGAAGTTATATAGTAAGTAATACCCTAAATGCTTTACCGAGATTAGTATGTTAATGTTAACTGATCTCATTTGTAGCAACTATGTAGTGATCGCGGTGATGAACTATATTAATTATACTAGAATTAATATATCAGTACAAACTGAAAGTTTGCACGGCATAAAACTATTTAAGATATCGCATAATTCCTGGAAATATATACATATGTATTAATCAAGAATTCAGTAAAAATATGTTCTACAAATTAGTAAAAGTAATCAATACGTAAATGCAGAAATGAATTTGTGAAGAATAGAGATAGGATAAAAAATGATATTCTTTCCGTCGAACCATCTTTGGTTATCATTCTATGCAAGATATAATTTTAATTCGAGAACGCTCTCACCATGAAAATATATACATACATCATTTTTCCCGGAGAATTTACTTTGTATAATTATTATTAATACTTTTATACCGCATTTTTGTATTTACGTGTGTACATATGTTGAATTAGAAATTACAAAGTCGTATAATCTTTTTTCACATACTACGGAACACGTACCAACAATATTGAACATTACAGAGGAATTTTGTTACTCTATAAGTAGGACATTTTTTGGCATCCTCGAAAACTTGAGATCACGGTTACGTTAGGTACTGTATGAATATTATTGAATAAAAACAGATTGAACATTATCCGACTCACCGATGCTTCCTTTAGGACTGTCGCTTCCGCCTACAATCGTGAATCCCAATGACTTCTTTCCCGGGCCTTTTTGAAAAACGACCGTCAGGAACGTCGACAATGTACTCCTCGGTCTTCTCGGCAAAGTGCAAAAGTTAGAAACACTCTGCGATCCACTGTTGTCCATGTTCAGAACCGATTTCTCCGAAGATATGGATTTGCTGGATTCGTTCCGCCTGTCACGATGGTGTTTCGTGTGATGTTTCTTGAAATGCGATTTCGAGGAGTTATCGACAATAACCCCGTGTCCGTTCTCCATGTTAACGTTCTCGTAATCAACGCTGCTCTCCGTGAGCTTCTTCGACGACTGGTCCAAAGCGGTATACCTCGAAACAACGATGTCAACCTCCCCGGGCCCGCTGCCGCTTCCTAAGATTTGTCTAGCTTTCGCCATATTGAGACCTCGCAGTCTCTTGCCGTTCACGATTAATATCTCATCCCCTATCCTCAAAGTTCCTTCTTTATCGGCGAGACCGTTCGGCACCACGTGGGCCACGAGGTAGCCAGGACTCGACTCTGCCGTCTTCGCGATGAAAATACCCAAGCACTGATCGGAGCTCTCTCTGAAAAGCTTCACGACCATTGTTTCGGTAGCGTATGGCCTGTTTCTGATAACGGGTAACTGGCCACTCCGGCAGTTCTCCGAAGCTGAGAACTCTTTGGACTCCGATCCCGCGACGTTTTTCCCGTCGGGTGGCGTCGAGTCATCTCTGTCTCGCCGATCGATCAACTCGCTGTTCGCAGCTTGACACAGCTGATTCGTAGAATCTTCGAGCTCGTGCAGCCTGGATATGTCCGTCTTGCAACCTCTGCCTTCGTTCCTGCCGCAGTAAACGTCCAGGCTCGAGAACAGGCGCGTCGTCCTCTCGACATCCGCGATGGAGGACGACGGTTTCCTAGGCGGTAGCTGCGGCGGAGAATGTAACGAATCGTTGAGACCGGTCAACAAGCCGGAAGCACTGCTGCTACATCTGTCATCGAGTAGCGAACTGGTTGCAGAATCGTTATCCAGTATCCCGGAGTCGTTGTCGTCCTGATCCTGTTCCTCGTAAAGCGGATTCGTTCGAAGTTCCTCAAGGCCAGGCAGAGTACCGTACGAGAAGCTTCTCAGACGTCTTCTTTCCCTATCTTTGCTGTCCTTTTTGTAAATTTTCGCGATCAACTTGTTCGTAGAACTTTTCAGGTATCTGTCCTGCATCGCTCGAAACTTGGCAGCCAAGCAACTGGACGGTGTAATGCTGTCGAACTGGGAACCATTTTTGTACGCCGGATCATCGGTGCTCGCAGAAACTTCCGTTTCCGCGGGCCTCGCGGAGCTGTTATGGTCCTGAACGAACTCCTTGCTCTTCCGCCACCTACGGTTCCGATGACTGACATTTTCCTCAATTACATCCCTCTTTGATAATCCTGCCGACGATGGAACGGACATGGGACGAAATCCAAGGAACGAGAAACGTTCTTCCTGGTGCTTCCTGTATGGTAGCCTGCTCTGAGATTTCGAACGCCTTTTTCTCTTCGCCTGGGTTTTCTCTTCTTCTATGATCTCCTTCAAGTCCGACTCGCAGACGGACCGTCGGAATTCGTTTCTGCTTAAACCGTGCTGACTCAGTTCGCACATTGAACGGAATTGTAACTTCTCCGGATCCTCTTCCTCTTCCTGATCCTCGTCGTCGTCGGAATCGCGATCCTTGAAGAAACTCAGTCTGGTGTTCATCACCCGGTCCAGGATGGGATTCCTTTTCTCACAGATCCGTCGTCTTTCTTCTTGAATCCGTTTCTTGTCCTTCTTGGTGGAACTCCGCTCGGTCGTTACTTTGGACGTTTGCACGTTGTAACAGTTCCTTTCTGACTCGGAGCTCGACGACTTACGACGAGCCCATCGTACTGGGGACATATCTGCGAAAAAGACGTTTCGGTTTTAATAGTTCGTTAGGTTTCGTAAAAACATTCGCGATTTGATGTTCGAATAAACGTAATAATGTATGAACACAAAAATATTTGTACAAAATACAAAGTAAATTTTATCGAATGCGTATAATTACTTATTATTTATTTTTGAGAAAATTAGGAACTATTTGCAATATCAGCACAGAAGCAAGTAGGGATGCACGATATTTAAAATCTGTTTTCATTTGAAACGATTGAAAACCCCGTTCTGTACAATTTGCGATTTCATGCACGTTTGTTGAAAAAGAATTTTGCAGACATCGATAAACGAGTGAAAATGCTGTTGACTGATTTCAAAGTGTCAGCATGATGTTACTGCTTGACATCGACCGCCGACACTTTGGAATTCGACACCTCTCACGAATAAACGTGAGAGAAGATTTCTACCGTCGGCGTTCGACAAATGTCACTTTCATTGGTTGATTCGCTTTCTGAACCGAGGGTATACAACGCACAATTACATTTCAGCAATCGATGAATGAGAATACTGTTCTTCGAGTGATCAAAGTGCATCGTAGTAGATGCGTCACGCAGCACGATCTTCATCTCGCCGACACGATTTCTCTACGCTATCCAAACCAGTCGAAACTTCCCGCTGCAGTGACAGCCAAGACGAAAATGATCGTCTTCCGTGAAGCTTGACATTATATGAGTTCTAGCGGTGGCTCGACGCGGTTGTGCAGGATGTGTGTAAGGCAGGACATCCCGTATGAGCAATTCACATGAGTACGTTGCTGAAGTGATAGTAAAACTAGTCACGAGGTCCGCGAAGGCGGACCGGAGAGGAAGTAGACACTGGGAATCGAACAGACGAATCGGAAGTACCAATTGCTCTGGGAGCGGAATTCTTTTGCTTGGAACGAATTCATAGGGGAGAACGTGAAGCGTGTAACCACGACTATACGACGAGGGAAGTGAACAGTAATTCTCTTTACTTCGACCGCTTATTTTGTAACGAACATTCGCTTGCTATCTTCTCAGCATCTGCCAGATACTATCATTTCCTCGCATTATGTTTCACTTCGATGAACAAATTACCTACACTAGGCCGATTAATACACTCGACAAATGCTGAGCAAATACATTTGTTATCAAATTAGAATAAATTATAATAAAGTAACTTTGTACAACTAGAAATGTAATTAATTCTTAAACAAACTAAATAATCTATTTACAATTAAAAACATATTAATTATAGTCGTCCCATAAGTTCGTGCCGCAGTATGTTTATAATGCTATCGTTACGTTTTCTAAACACACAGCGATGCAATGTCTTGGGTGACTAAACTTTTATCCTTCGGTTTAGTCCGTAGAAAGCATTCAAGAGTCACAGGTCGTCGAGTTATACAAATTTTGTATTTAATAGCCGATGAAGTAATGAGCGAAATGCGTGTCCATCTTCGTCACCTCATATTGTATGAATTCCGAAAGGAAAATACGGCAACGACTGTCGCAAACAGTATTTGTGTCGTTTATGGGGAAGGTATTTTATCGGTTTGTACATGCAGAAAGTGGTTTAATCGATTTCGGAAGGGAAACTCTAATCTGAAAGTTGAACCACGAACCGGTTGTCTAGTCAAGGCGGATGAAGGCAGAATTCGTAATCTGGTGAACGAAACGAGGAGTTCATCGGTGCGAGAAATGTCGGAAATGCTAAATATGCCAAAATTGATTGTACATAGACGATTGAAAGAAATGGAAGTGATGCCAAAGCTGGACGCATAAGTGCCTCATCAACTTACGGAGCGTAATAGACTCGATCGCGTGACAACGTGTATATCGTTGCTTGCACGTAACGATACAGAACCCTTTCCGAAACCCTCAGTTAAGAAATTTTATCGTATCCACTTCATTCTCCGGACATCGCATCATCAGACTTCTACCTCTTTCGATCGCTACAAGATTTTTTAGTTGGCAAGAAATTTCAGGTTGTAACCGCAATAGAGAGAAAGTGCTTTACAGAAATATTTTCATGATAACCCGAAAGAAATTTTATATTAACGGGATCACGTCGTTGCCTAGAAAGTAAGAAGAGGTTGTGCAAAAATAGTATGATTACATTTTTTCGTAAGCTTCATAGGTAAGATTAAAATATTATTTCATATAGTACAAAAATAAATGGCTAAAAGCCTTGATTTTTTAAAAATGGCAGTAGGATTAGTCTACTAGATAATGACTAAAATGCTTTTTCAAATTTTGCTATTACTTGGAACGATAAAAAAAAATAGACATTCAATGAAACACAACAACGATGAAAATTTAAAAAATGCGGTAAATGTGCATGCTGAGAACTTCATCGATGTCAGATGATCTTGATCTGAGCTGTAAACAATTAACAATCGCGAAGACACTTTCGACTGATAACTGTAAGAAATCTGCAGTTTTCTAAATCTTTCAACACGTTCAGCTTGACTTCGGATTAACCGATTTCGGTGAAACTTTCCGCATGCGCATTCAGTGGTGTGAATAATTATAGACTCAGACTAACATTTACGTTCTTAATGATATTTAAACAAGAACTTAACAAAACATCCTGCCTATATATCCCTACATTATAGAAATAATGAAGAAAAGAAATATACAAGTATAGTTTTTGCTTTTGTTTTTGTTTAAATATCAGTAAAAATGTGAAAGTTACTTTGAATTTATAATTATTGACAGTGCTGTGACCTCTGTACAGTACCTCTTTCTGTGAGACACCCTGTATATTTGAAAAAAGAAATATAACAAAACGTCATTTCTGTATATCTCAATATTCGAAATGATAGAAAATAGAAATAAACAAATATGATATTTTTTTAATTTTTCGTTTAGATATCGGTAACGATGTAAAAGTTATTTTGAATTTATAATTATGCACACCACTGTAAATGACCGAGATCTACGAAACGTACTTTTTTTCTTATAGGCTCAGAAAAACATGATATTTTTATTTTTTTTTTGTCATTTCAATTAATAGCAAAATTGAAAATAATTATTTTAGTCATCGTGTAATAGTTTAGTCGTTCTGCCATCTAAGAACAATTCAAGTCATTTAGTCTAGCTTTAAAAAAGTTATACTGTTTTTCGAGTGGTCTTAAGTATATGGCTACCACTGTAAGTCCATATTCTTTCGCATTGCTTCTTGATTGTTGTGGTTCGTACATTATTATTATATCATTCAAACAAATTGCTTTTCTTACATGACGCGTATACTCGTTTCCGAACAAAAAATTGCCATCTTTCCATGGCCAGTACAAATGGAATAATTCATGTTAAATGAAATTAATGTAGAACACCATCGGTGGTCTTTGTTCCAAGACAATTTCATGAAATTGCAAAAGCGTAAAATTATCAGCATTATGTCTATTACTGGCAAGGATCATTATAATTTCGACTTCAGGGTAAACTCAGAGATAAATAATTTGGTGAAACACGCAATCAATTTAAAGATTTTAATCTCCTAATATGATCTCGGAATTGCATAAATACTTGAAATAATGAGACCTTACGATCCGTGCAAATATAAAAGCGAGTATAGGAAATTACAGGAAGCAGCATCGTTTGATATCTTCCTTCCTTGGATATCGACGGTAATAATAGAGAGTCTAACCATGAGTTACACGGTAAATAAACCGTAGACTTCGAAAGGATCGAAGAAAGCGTTTCACGGCAAAAACTATGGATATCACGCTCCTACGGTAAATGTATCATGGCGAACTGACAGAAGAGAAAATAGAGCACCGAGCATTACGTACTTTGAATAAAATAAAACGTTGAATCTTCTTTCTCGTATTACGAGATTATAAAATACCTGATGATTATAAGCGATATTGAAAACGTTATAATCTGTAGATTTTATAAAATTCTATAAGATTTTATATCTAGTTATACTAATGTAATGTTAACATGACAGTTCTCATTACAGAACGAAAACAGTAACTTACAATCCTCGTGTGAAAAGAAGGCAACTTTGTGTTTACATTTCGCCTCTTATTGGCCGCCCCACTGCCGCAGCTAGTAAGAGGGGGAATGTAAACGCAAAGATGCTTTCCTTTCGCGTGAGTGGCTATACGTATGAGTGGATTAGGATTATTATCATAATGGTGTAAGTGAAATTTTCAAAAATTTTAACTTGTGTCTTAGAATCGATTATAAAGTTATTATAACGTTATTAAATTGTAGAGTTACTATAAATTAACTTAACTCTAAATTATGTTAATAATAAATTTGGTCAGTAAAAAAACAATAACAGTCCTTGTTTCTCACTGTTGAAATTTTAGCCACGAACAAAAATTAATCTATAGTTTACTTAGTACTAAGATACTAAGATATCGGTTTACATTTTCGTCGGTTCCGTCAGCAGGCAACGACGGTGATGTAAACTGTATATAATAGATACCGCGATACATCGTCACCAGTACCATTAGATACACATCGTGCCCTGACTGTTGGGGATCCCAGCGTCACGTATACAATGTGAAACGCGACAAATAAATGTCTCTGATTGGTGGATAAGACGAACCCAAGAAGGGTATAAAAGAAGCGTTTTTTCTTACCGGACTCTCAGTAGAGTTTGGTCGCTCGATCGTTTTCGCCCATATACCTTCTCTCAATAAAGGAATAAAGTCTTTTTAAGAAAAGAATTAGAATCATATTCATTTTCATTCCATAATCCCAACACTCACAATGAGAAAAATATGACTTACACGACTATGATTCTAACCCACTTGTATAAAGATATCATTATAGAAACCTATTCAAATAATACAGGAAAGATGTCAAATATGGAATTGTGCTATTTTCAAGATTCTAACAAATTAATATTGGTGAAATGGTTATGAGACTTCGTAATCAAATGTACTGTAATTTTCGTTGCATCTATTAATATATCAAGCTTATTTGTTTGGCTTTTATTCTTGATATACCTGCCTGTAATATCCATACAGATTTAGAAGGATATGTATATATGTTTATTTTGAAAAGAGAATATGCTTTGCGAATTTCCAAATATGGATACTCCATAGTGATCTAATTATGGAATGTTCTATAATTATGTTATACTTTCTGTTATAGTTCATTTATTGTTATTTCTGTCCTCATTCTTTCATTTTTTTCAATACGACGAAACATCAGTGAAATTAAAGTACGAAACAAAAATGTTTCAAGCTATAAGAATAGTCGGGGAACAAAAATAGGTACCTAAAAGAACGCGTGCTGAATGTGTTGTTGGCATGCATATACATGTGGCTATAGTAAATAATTATTTTTCATTTAAATTCATTTAATTTCATTTAATTCAGAATTTAATTAAAAAAAAGAAAAAATATGTTTTTTTGTTTTCTTACGCAAATAGTTATTTGTTAAATTAAATTTGTATTCAATTGTGTACTAAATGGAATATCATAATCAAAGTGTTGTAATAAATAACAATGGCAACCTTCCGCCTGTTTTTTATTAAAATATGTATTTCATGCACTTCACCATTTATTAGAGTTACTTCAATATCGACAATTGTTTAAAATGTTAGAAATTTAAAACTTTCTTAAACTCCATCGTAAGTACGTAACTGAATTCCCATCAAAAAGTTTTCTTTGTTGCGATTGATTTGTAAGAATGGCATGCTAGAAATAAAATTATATTCCATATTTGGCGACTTTCCTCTATTATTTGATATCTTTATAATATGAGAAATAAGAAAGACATAAAACGTTGCATATTTATTTATTACTATTTCAGTTATGTATTCAGTTATGTCTGTGATTATGTTTCATTGGAAATGTAATTCCTAGACATTTTTAACTAGGTTAGTAAAGTCGCTTCATGAAAATAAATAATCCACAGTTACGTTTAACGAGAAACGCAATTATTCTCGGTCGGAGTTTCTCTTCAGCAATTTTTCTGAATGTATTGCAAGTAATTCGCGGTTTCCTTGTCTGTAAGGCATGCACCGTTACGAAATGTTTAGCCGCAGTCTTTTTTGTCGCGAAGACTCCGCTAAAATTGTGATGGTGTCGTAAACCGAATGCCAATCCATGACGTACACTTCTGCTATGTATCGGATGGAAATTCACTAAGAATTCTCAATTACGAATCATCGAAAACTTATCACTGCGCGCATTATGCAATAATGAACGAAGATCGCACTTGTATAGTGAATGCAATGTTACAAAAGAATAATTCTTTCTTGAATAAAAATAAGTTGCCTATATTTGTTTATGTCATAGTTATATAAAATCCGCCGTCTGCTGATAACTATAGCGAGTGATCAAAACAGAATTTCCTTTCCTGATAAAACTGTTATGAATCACCGGAATAGATTCTCTTGATAGAAAATTATTGTCAGAGACCAAGAATTTTCATCTTCAGTTAATGATTATTGCTAACGCAATAAAGTTTCAATTAATTGTAATTGTTATTAGTAGCTAAACATTAAAACCTTTTCATCCTGTAGTGTTCGAACAATTTCTTTTATATTTTATAATTACCAGCATCAACTTGAATAACAAACACGTTTTTGCTACCGATTTTTTCACCACAAGTTTTTAAATAACGCTTGCTTTTAACCCCCGGTTTTCACTATTTAGATGTTTATTTCCAACAGTTTACCTCTATTCACAAAGAAAATTCTAATTAAAATTTATATTAAAAATCTATTATTATTTAAATTTCTACTAAAAATCTATCACAATTCAAATTTCCGCTAAAAATCCACCCTACATAAATTTATCTCCATTTAAACTGAACTATAATTAAAATTTAACTATGATGGATTTTTGGCGAAAATTTAAATTCTAATATATTTTTAGTAGAAATTTTTTTAATAAACTATAATTATGATGCCTATTAAAAATCTTATATCGAACTTAAAAATATTTACCAATTTATCTCGAATATTAAGCAATCGACATTGTCTACACAGTTGTCTGGAAGATAAGAGATGCCCAGACATGTGGTTGATGATTTCAACGAGCAGAACGTCGCATTTCACGCTCAAAAACCGCAATGATGTTGTCATAGATGTTCGTAGAAATGGCCTTACTAACGCTGCGCCAGCGCCGTGGTTTTCTGGTGAGGGTATTCATTCACAGATATCACAAGTACACAACGAGTTTAGCGACATCGGTGTGGTGCAAGGCTAAAATTACTTGGCCCACTTCATGATGTTATCATAAATCTTAAAGGAAAGTAAGTATATCCGTACAATTTGATTGATTCGTTACGGAAAAAGTTACCAATCTTATTTCATTTGATGCAGACAATTTTTGTTTTACCTAACAATCAGCGGTTTAACCATAATTACGAAATGCTGTCAGGAATTCGTATATTTCACACAGAAAATACTTATTGTTTTAAAAAATAATTTACCATGCTTGATGAATTTTTGTCATCTTATTACTTTTAATTCCTACATCACTAACTAAGAAAATATTTTTAATTCTCCTTTGCTGCGCCTTGTACAAAATAGTAACTTGACTCATCCTGAATAGTAGTCATTTGATACGAAGATAGTCGACGGATGCTCTCGGCCGTCGATCGATGCAGTACATAAACATTAAACAAACAATTTACCTTTATCGAACTCAGAATGATATCATATGGTATCTTTTTGGATTTATCTGAGTTCCAGCTGTTATATTCTGAAGACAAAAATATAGTATTCCGAGAAAAAAATTGAGTTGACCTTAAAATCTCTTTCACTTATCCACCCACAAAAAAACTATTAATACCAAATGACATGCCCTATCCTACCAAATAGCTTTTATATTACTTGTAATTTCAACTTCTGAGATGTTTCACTGTTTTCGCTTAAACAGAACATCGTTTCTTAATATTTCAATAACAATTTTGACAAGTTACGAGTGGTAGTTGTACATATTTTCTATAAACGAATAGATGCATAGTAGCAGAATGTCAAGATATTAAACACAATACAATAGTTAAATAATTTTATTGTTTGAAAGATACGTAAAGATCTTCTTCACTTTCAACAAATCAAACAATGGAAGCCTCTTGTAATAAAAGTTAATAACGACGAATGAAGTACTGAAAAAAGAAATCCCGATAGAATCGTTTTTTGTCTTAACGATTAAGATAAGAAAACCCGAGGATTTGAGATCGTTCGGCTACTCAAAAAGATTACCATGAAAGAGGCTCTCACGGAACAAACGAGGCTATGCAAAGTTTCTTCGCTTTCGAAAGTAATTTTAATGAAACGCCAAGCGGGAAATCGCTGACGGTGAAATTCTTGCGATTCGCGGAGATTAAAACAGACCTGTTCCTATGTGCAAAAGTGACGAGCCACGAAACAATCATTATGTATATTTCTATTCAATGATTAGATGTATACTACTTAGATATACAGTGATTAACGATAATATTCGTTAGAATAAGAATTAATAATCTAGAATAAGAATTAATATTATTTTAAAATAAAATAACCTTTTCTTTGATTTAGACCGTATGACCTGAATTTTTTCGAGATATTAGACTGATAACTTTACTAAACACTGTTTAACTAATACGAGGCGCTCACCTATTACCGTACACAAAAAATTTGATCCGAAGAAATAAGAAAAGATTTACTCCTTTTATTTTGTATGAATTTCAAGAGTTAACATTATCCAATAGAAAATAAAATTTCGAAGGCTCTCAATTACAAGATGACCTTCTTTCAATCCTGCAATATTCAAATGCCGTACGGAATTTGCTGATGAGAAAGTCTCTTTGCCAGGAAACGCTGTGGTCAATGACTTGCAATTAGTTGGAAAAGTGCAAGGGTACAAGTCAAAAGGGTAGCAATCAAGTGTTGTTGTTGACAGATGGTAACTACTGATTTTCTTACTGCAGTGTCGCTCATCATTAGGGCTTCCTCGTCGGCAGTTCCTTTATATTATTTCATCACTGCGCAATTAGCTAAGAGATGGTTACTAAGGCCCTTAACTCATGCAAGACTTCTATTAACAATAAGAAAATAATGAATTTCTGGTCCCTTCCTAACTTTATGGCCTCTTCACATGTAATTATTTATATTTGTAATAAATTTTCACTGTCGCAAACAATTTTACAGAACGATCTTTTTCTAAATGTTTATCTAACATTTTATGCAGTCACTCCTAGAGCAGACCCTGAGCAATCCCTGATGAGCATTATCTTTTTCTTTTCCTTTTTTTTTATTTAAGCATTATTTTTTTGATACTATTATTATTATTACACATAGCGGCTGAACTGCAGATGTTTGTGCATTTATGGTATGTGCAGATTTTTCAAGTTGCGAAAAAACGTATAAATTAACAAGGCCTAATACCACTTTACCCTTCTTTAATTCTAGTTTTGGTAAAGTTACGTATGAAAATGACAATCTGCATAAAGATTCACAGTTTAATCATGATATTTGATAAGTATGTATGAGCTTAAATATGTATATTGTACTTAATCTGAATTTACATCATATTAGAAATATGAGGTAAAAATACCTACTATGAATTGTAATCCCTTCTTGAAACCGTAACACATATAACACAATAAAAAATAGATAGAGCATATAAAAGTGGATGTAAAAATTCTATGCATATTTTTTAACATCTTTCTTTATAAATTTACTCACATTAGTACCGTTATGAAACAATTAGCCATAAAAAAAAAATATTTATTCGAATACGGGTGTTCTAAGCAAGGACATTAATCGTAGCTTTGATTTTTGACGCGAAATCACCAAGTTTTCATGTTTTTCATTAATTAAATAGCTGTTCCATATTGAGTACTTGAATTTGTTCATTGTCCCGATTTATGAAACAGTTGGCATTCGTGTTTCACATATAATGCAGAGACAGTATCGTTACAAATGTCGTACAACAAATTTGATTCTTTTTGTTACACTATAAGAGTGTAGATAGTACATAAAACTCAAGTTTTCATCGTACATACGGGTAAGAACAAGTAATTCTCAATGAAAGTATGAAGCTAACCTATAAAGTGCTTTATACGTGTATGAATATAATCAATAATTAATTTAAAACTTTTTGGCCAAGTACAGGTAAATATTTCACGATGCCACCCAAATTAAGAGGTGGGAAAAATAATGAAAAATATGAGACAATTAAAAAAATGCGGCCGAGTGTTGAAGAAAATAATGTTAAGAGTAATGTAAAAAGTAATATAGTCTTCAGAAAGTGCAATCAACAAAAGATAAAAAAACATAGGAAGAATTATGCTCCTGAATCTCTTGAGAAAGCTGTCAAAGCAGTAAATGAAGGCATTAGTTTGAGAAAAGCAGCTCAAATGCATTGTGTTCCTGTAACTTCTATCTTCAGAGCAGCGAAGAATCCAACAAAAATTAGATCTAAATGCGGTCCGCCCACTATTTTAACCGAACAAGAGGAACAGGATATTATCCAGTGGATCTTATATAGAGCTGAAAGAGGGTATCCGGTGAGGAAGGAAGAATTATTAGATTCTGTACAGTCATATGTGACAAAATTAGGAAGACGTACTCCATTTACACACGGAAGACCAGGACGTCACTGGTATGAAAAATTGTGTAAGCGTCATCCCAACATAACTGTTAGAACATCTCAGAATTTAAGTATGACTCGTGCTTCTGTAACGGAAGAAAGTTTAAGAGGATGGTTTGGTGAAATTAAAACCTATTTGCACAGTAAAAATTTAATCGATATACATCCATCACGTGTCTATAATTGCGATGAAACTAATGTAGAGCTGACACCTAAGCCAGACAGAGTTTTAACGAAAAAAGGAGCCCATACAGTATACACAGTACTAGACGCCAATGAAAAAGAAAGTTTCACTACCTTGTTTATGTACAACGCCGAAGGCTTACGAGCTCCTCCTATGATTTTGTACTCCTATAAAGAAAATGAACCCAACAAAATTTTGGAAAATAGTCCAAGCGAATGGGGCATTGGTGTTTCTGAAAATGGATGGATGACAATAGAGACTTTTTATGAATATATAACTAATATTTTTTATCCTTGGCTGTTGAAAACAAATATCGAGTTTCCTATTATATTATATTTAGGTGGTCATTCCTCTCTTGTTACTATTCCATTATTTCAGTTTTGCCGTGAGAAACGAATCGAGATAATAGCATTATATCCAAATGCTACACATATTATTCAACCACTTGACATCGCAGTCTTCCACCCGTTTAAGGATATTTGGAAAGAAACATTGTCCAAGTGGGAAGTAGAAAATGTCTCAAAAGTGAGAAAAGAACAATTTCCTCTAGTGTTGCAGAAAGCTTTACAGTCATATACAGCAGAAAAAATGAATGTGCAAGGTGGGTTTAAGGCCAGTGGTTTAATGCCATTTAATCCGGAAGCTGTAGAATACAATGTTTTACATAAAAAAAAGACGAACAATAAAAATTATAATGTACAAACAAATCAAGCAAATCAGGTACCAGAAAGTCAGCAGCATCTTGTAAATAAGGAGATTGAGAATAAGATCAGACATTTAGAAACTTTTGAAAAAAATTTGTCACAAAAGTTATTGCAAAATTTCAAGGAGGCCGAATCTGCTGAGTGTTGGATTAACGATATAGAAAATAAGGGATTATTTAATTACTGGCTGCAAATTAAAAAAGCAGCTAGTGGTATTAGCTTTGGAACTATTTAAATGATTGCCTTTGTTTTTATTTGTCTAGTTTTTAATATTTTTTGTTCAACAAACACAATATGTTATTATTTATATAATAAAGTTAAGGTGAAACCCAACACTGTAAGCACAGAAAAGGTATTAAAATACAAAGTTGTTTTAACAAATCAATATTTAAATGGCAGAGATACTACTGAGTTCGTCAATGGAAGTGTTCCAAATTCAAATAATATCTTATTATTAAAAATCCTCGATCTGCGAAGAGAATGTGCGTATGGAGTAATTTCCATATCCAATCTTTTCCCCTGACCCATCTTAATTAGTAAGTTTTGCAACCTATTAGTGATAATTACAATTGAAATTTGTAATAGAACGATTTTTCATGAATTGATAGCAAAAATAAATCAATTCGTATTTTCCACAGCCTTTTGTAACGATTTGTTTGTTTATGTCTAGTGCACCATAATACATATTCATTAATATTTCCAGCATCTAAATCAAATTACTATCATCAAAGTACCATTATATAATCATATTCTAACATGACAGTATTGTTCTGACAGATGTCACAACCAGAACTAGCAATTATATTAAAAAATTGAATTATATATATATGCCCAATTTTGTTGCTCCACATAGTCCCAAATACATATAATTGCTAACGTTCCTAATTTGTTTCATCTGTAAAACTCAAATTCTAATATCCACGCTGCAACAATATTAACCCTTTGCACTCCGCGCCATTCTGGACGTTACCTACGAACTACTCCGCACTATTTTGTCGCAAAAACCTGCATTTACGAACCTTTATATTAGACAGTATAGCTTTGAAATCGAGTAAGATATTATAATGATATTCGATTTGTATGAATTTGTAGACATCGAGGAACATATATTTGCAAAAGGAATCAACATTTTGCTTCTTATCATTTTTACAGTATGATAAATTTTAAAGCATTCCAATATAATAAACTTGAATGTCCCTCAGAGGCGATATCCGAGTGATATGCCAGTATTACGATGTCTCCTGAGAGGGGACAACGGAGTGCAAAGGGTTAAGATATACAGTTTGTATACAGGGTGACCCATTTAAATCGACGCAGTCAATATTTTTGAAACCGTTGACGATACTAAAAAATGTTTCAAACGAAATTTGAATGGTTTTAGGGGGCACGTCATCTGATATTAATAAGATTTTTAAAGGTGAACGCGTCGAGGACATGTGAAAGCTAACTTTGTTTTCTTTAATGGAATCATATATTTTTTAATGTACTCTAGTCGATTCAGCACGTAATTCTGTTCATAATAATAGTGAGGCACTTATTACGAAAAATCATTAGTTTAGAAGATTGTTTAATTTTACTAATGCATAGTGTTAGCAATCGCGCATCTAAAGGTGGTGTTCAAAAATACAATCTTTAGCCAGAACGCAAAGATATACTCGGTCTCCAAAATATATTAAAATTAAAATATCTTCTAAACTAATGATTATTCGTAATAAATGCTTTCGTATGTTTATGAAGAAAATGACGAGCTGAATCGACTGATATAATAAAAAATGTGATTCCATTAAAAAAATAAAGCTAACCTTTATATGTCCTCGACGCATTCCCTTAGAACAATCTTGTTAATATCAGATGACGTGCCTCCGTTTAAATTTCGTTTGAAACATTTTTTAATATCATCGACGGTTTCGAAGATATTTGACTGGATCGATTTAAATGAGTTGAAACTCTCGCAACTTCCGTATACGTGTACGCTTTCCTACTGCTGAGTGTAGCAACCCTGTATTGGTTTTCGACCGCAGATTACGATCGCCGCTGCCGTGAATTCCCTCGAATGTCACATGACTTCATACGTGACGTGGAGCAAAATAGGGGTAGAGAGCAACAGGGTTGCCAGGGATGCTCTCACGTTTGTAATTGGTCACGAGTCACGACGCGTCGGTCGACTACGCTGCATTAGAGGGAATTCGCGGCAACGGTGATTACGATACCCCTAAAAAGATCGCATTCCAATTTTAAGTTAGAATATGCGATCAATTAATAACAGGACGATCGCAATTCGAATTATGAAAGTTAACATCGCTCGCGTCTTTAGCATTGCAGTTTATCGATGGCGTCTTATATGTACTATATATTACCTCTGTATTGAGACGTGGCATGAATGTGGTAAGATGCTCCGTCAAGGTCTTCATCGGCTTGAAGAGGACTGAGGCTTAAAAGTCTTGGCGCCTCGGCGTGGCCGCGAAACCAGCGCATTTCTGAAACACGAACAAAAACTTTCATTGTTTTTCAGAGATTTTAATTAAAAGATAATCGTGCTTCCAAGAAAACTGAGAACACTTTTATATCCGATTCAGAACTTTATTGTGCGTGCTACGAGCATCTACTGAAAGGTAATCAACTTTCATCAGTATATAAAAAACTAGCAGCTGTTGAAATTAAACAGAGAGGAAATGAACATATAATGGTGGGAATAATTATAGACTCAGAGTAACTTTTACATTAATAATAACTAATTAAACAATACCTAAATAAAACATTGAATTTGTATACTTCTATATTAGAAATGATGGAAAATAGGAATATACAAATATAGTCTTTTTTGGTGTTTGTTTGATCATCGATAAAGATGAGAAAGTAGTCTCCTTTATCTGAGACACCTTTAAAAAAAGACTTAACAAGATATCGTTATTTGTATAATTCTATTTCCTATTATTTGTAATATAGAATTATACAACTATGATATTTCATTAAGTTTTCGTTTAGATATCATTAACAATGTAAAAGCTTCTTTGAGTTTATAATTATGCACAGCCCTGTACAATTCTTTAGCTACAAAATACAGTATCTACACGATGGTACCAAAAATTATTCATTCATTCAAAAATCTCAAAAATTCTTACATTTATTGGTCAATAGAAGAGAAAAATTACGGTGTTCGCTATCTTTAATTGTTTGTAACTCACAAGAACGATAATTTGGTATAATCATACAAGTTACCGAGTTTTACAAAACGCATTATCCGTTATAGGCTTCGATAAAAAAATTAAAAATCACATTGTTTCGGTCAAACTAATCGGTAAATAGTAATTATTAGACTGTGTATTTTATGTATTCGTGACAAAACTGAATGGATCAAATACAAAATAGTAAAAAACATTTAAAAAATTTGACAATACTGTTGTGTTATTTTAAACTCGATAACATAATTAGAGAAAGAAAGAAATGGCCGCGTAACTTTTTTTATCTTATAATTAATGCAAACAATTTTTATTCTGCATAAATATCCGCAGTCTAGTAATCACCTATGTCTTCAATACATCTCCATGAACGCATAGTATTTTTATCAACGACAAGTTTTTCCATTCCAACAACGAAATACTTTCTGCTGCCTTTATGGTGCCTTTATCGCTGTTGTCTTCATTATCCGATTTGTCCGATTTGGCATACATACTCTTTCGCATTCTCTTCAAGTCTCGTGAGAAATCGAAAACCTGTAGGTACCGGATTCGGATTGATAGTCAACAACTACGATCATTAGTATGCGTAACGTTTTCCGCGGTTAAAAACACAATCACAGCACCCAATTCTCTGCATTCCATTGGCATCGTATCGATATCGAACCTCGCTCTAAATGATACTGATCGATACTGCGCCAAGCAAACGTATCTATACATACTTGGTATGTTTATACAGAGGAGATGCAACTATAAGCAGAGCGCTCGTGCAAAGCCGTGCTTCGTTAGAGATACGGACGAATGTTCATTACTTTTCAATCAGTCCTCGTACGTGGTTTCTCCGACCTAATTCGATGATAGGATAAATCAAGAATTTCTCGATCGGCAAGTTATTCAAACGGTTCTAAGCATTACTAAATATACTAATGTAATTGGCAGATGTATTTGATAGATAGAGTGATCCATAACTAGAATGCTTTCTAAAAATTTTGCTTTTGCTTAGAATGACAAACGAAAATTAAAAAACCCTCGTTTTTTAACTTTTTTTCCGGGCCTATAACGAAAATTTAAAAACTGTGTTTTATAGATCTCAGTAAATTATATGCAAAGAAGTTTTGACGAGATACTGTAAAGCGGCAACAGTGACGTACAATTCTCAATCGAACGTGATAATAATATCTAGAAAAGTGAAACTGTTACACTTGCGGTGAATGGATTTCGCGTGAACGAACGACGACAATTTCCGCTGGGATCGCTGAACCGAGGCTATTTTTTTGTCCGTCCCTGTCGCACTTACTCCCGATGCCAAACAGCGTGAAGACCGAAAAGAACTGATAATTTAATGAGCAGCGGCCTCGAAGAACACCGAGAGAGGATGTTATAAATTACAAACTTGTCGTTTACTATGTTCTTTGTCACGCACGATTGTCGAATAGCGATCGCAAAATTGCTTCCGTTACGCGTGAGAAGGCCAATGGTGTTTGCGAAAGGAGTGAACGCTTCGATGACTCAACCTGCAGGCAATTAAAAGTAGATCTTGCAATTCATTGGTTTCAGTGAATGAAAATGAAATAAAATTACATAGTTTGTTTAAGTTTTAGTAATGTGTAAACTGTCCTTTACGTTCTACCAATTCAATCATTCGTCTTAGTAAACTTCTGTATAGACTCCTTATATCATTTGATCCAAGCATACCCAAGCTTCTAAAAATTGTAGATTTCAATTAGGATACTATTGGGTTGACAACTAAGTAATTGCCGATTTGTTCAATGAAATAAAAAATTTTTTTTACTTGGAACGAAGTTTAATCTATAATGTATTTTCCATTTTGTTCGATGACCTTTTGCTATCTCTCTGACAACTTGAAAATTCCACGCTCGTAGAAAGTCTGATCCTTTCCGGCCAAAAACTGAGTTAAGTGAGATTTTACAGCGTCATCGTCGTTAAAAGTTTTATCACGAAGGGAGTTGTCCAGGGATCGAAATAAGTTAAGCGCGAGATCAGGGCTATATGGTGGGTGTAGCATCAATTAAAAAATAACATAATAATAATAATAATTTTATAATACAATATTTACGGATATCATAAAAATGGGAGTGAGAGACATCTATAACTGAAATCGGCAACTATTTAGTTGCCAACCCAATATATTATATTGTTTCTCACCTTCATATATTGTTCGACTGAGATTTCCCCAAACATTCCAGATAATGCTTAGGTCAGGACATCTTGCTCGCCAATTCAAAACCTTTACATTGTCCGTTTCAAAATAATTTTTTCTATGCGAGCTGTATGCACAGCTGCATTATCTGGCTGAAATATATATTTTGTCCCAACAATTCTACGAGCAAGTAAGTCTATCTGTTCCTTGATTAAATTTAAGTAGGCAGCACTATTCATACGGCCTTGAATAAATTTTACTTTGTCCACCAGCATAGATGATTCTCGCATCGTTTATCCGTTCTTAAATAGAAGCTAGTATTATATTAATATATCAGACGATAAAACCAGTGTGTAGTTTTCCTAATGTCTCGGAACAGCAATTCCAAGTTTAAAAGCATGGCACAGAAATGACACATGTTAACAATTTCTTTTCACGTGTTACAGACACGCATCGAAGAGCAGATACTTTGATGTTAAGACATATGGAGCACACGCGTTACGTTTTCCATGTGACCGCAGATTTGATCAGCGGATCGTATCGAATGGGCGAGTTTCGCGCATGAAGTGCCTCGTTCCAAAATTGTGACGCTTCACGACGTGCTAATGCAGAATCGCGCGGAGGAAAAGAACCTTCGAGTTATGTCGAAGAAAATTTCTGTCGGCCGTGTAGGTACCGTTGCGGGCAACTGTAAGCAATAAACCTGTCCTCTTCCCGCCACGAATCCTCCGCGGTTGGTCTTTCGCGATTCCGCCTGACGGAATCCTCACGGAGGCGTTACCGTTCATCTGCTCCGCGTAGAAACCGTAATTTAGCAACCCAGTGCCTGTAGCTACAAACCCCGGGAATATAATAGCTTCTGCTTTAACGGTTCGCGCAGTCCTCCATGGCGAATCATACTTTTTCCGCGTCATAGTTTGCGTCCAATGGAACAGCGAACTTTCAGCACAACTGTACGGTAAATGGTAACAACTCCATTTCTTATTCATCGGAACCAGCTTTCGGAGCAACTCCGTTTCTCCGTCGCGAGAGCGATATTTCCATTGGTAAGAACGGCAAAAGTGCTATGAAAGGGCAAGTCTGGGGAAAAAATGATTTTTTAAATAGTTTGCATCTTCTCGCGTAATACAGAATTTGGCAAATAAATTTTCCTCGAGATAGCAGTTACATGTAGAAATAGCATTTTCAAATATATTTAAGTACGTAATATTTATATGTAATTACTATTTCAAACAAAGTTTATTTGCCATTCTATATTACGTGAGAAGATACAAATACTTATAGTCCATTGATTATTTCGGACATCTATTTTTCCCAAGCCCTATGAAACGGACACATATTGTAAGGAACATTGTAAATATCCTGAAGATGTGAGAACTGGTCAGGGCAATTGTACTACTTCGTAACCACTAAAATATATTAATGCTATTCGCATTTTTTGTGTCAATAGTCAAGTTTGTCGGATTAAGATCATCGGTGTATTTGGGCTAGGCTATTGAGAATTAAGTTCGTCATGATTAAATCGTTCGCTTTGAATTGGGGATGCCGACCATTACATGCATTCTTGACTACAATTTAGCCGCTAGCATATTTTAATAGCGCATAATTTGTTAAAAATTAGAATTGTTAAAATAGAATAGAATTGTTATTTGGTGTCTACAATATTAAGCCTCGATCTGCGATGACCGGGTCATTTTGACTTGAGGTATTTCAATCGTCGCACAATTAAATATGACAATTAAATAACTTGAATTATTGTTACACTATTGTTAAACGAGTTAAAAAGAAGCTGATGAACAAAGTTGAGAATGATCATAATCACTGTCAATATTATAATATAAAAATAATATAAAATGGTCCGTCTTACGAGAGTAAAACGAGCATGCTCCAACATCGACATCGTTTTATCCAGATAGCAAGAATTTCCAAGCAATAACATTAATATTTAAATAGTAAAATATTCTGCTAATGGAGACAGTGCTGTCTGATGCAAGAAGACAACAATCTCCAGCTAGGATTTCAATTTCTCACCGCTGGATTTTCGTCGCTATTCATCCCGTGTTACGTCGCCAGCGTGGAAAGCATCGACTGTGACGCGACGCGATGAATCCCGTTTCCACAACACAGTCGCATAATGGAATGATTAATACCGCAGCTGAGTTATGCAAGGTGTTAATGCATCGATTATGTACACGCAGGTACAAGTGCATCCCAGGCGAGAGAAGGGGGCGGTGACTTTCTCTGATGCAAATATGTGTGCCAGCGGCACGTTTCCGACGACCGGGCTCCCACGACGGTCGCTTTTCACTTTTCATTCAGATAAACCGGTGGACATCAAAGTACCTACGTACCTACGACGAGCACTATGCTCAAGGATAGCCGTGAACTGCTAAGTCCTAGGCCGTGAACTCTTCAAAATCTATTCGCAGAGTTCAGCCAATTCTTGTACAGCGGTTATACATATAGACTCGAAACAACGATACTTAAACAAAAACTTAACGATATATCGTAATCGCATATTTCTATTTTCTATTATTTCTAATATAGAAGTATACAAATATCGATTTTTTTCTTGGCTTTTGTTTAAATATCTGTAAAAATATAAAAGTTACTTTAAGTTAATAATTATTCACGACGCTCTAAGTGGTCTCTTTTAGTTGAATCATCATTTATATTTAAAAAAAAAACTTATAAGAAAATATCGTATTTGTGTTTCTATATTAGAAATAATAGAAAATAGAAATATACAAATATAATATTTTGTTAAGTTTTCGTTTAGATATCTGTAACGATGTAAAAATCACTTTGAGACTATAATTATACATACTTCTGTATACTGGTATCATTTTTATCGTAATACGAGGAACTATTAATTGTTGATTGTCGAAATTACGTAGCTGTTTTGTACGTACAGTCGCTTATCCAAATATTCGAACACCTTTCAATCCATCAACGACGGGATTCGTATAAAATATGGACCTACATATCTTTTATACGTTAATACGGAAATAATGTTATAATCTTAATAACATTATATCATGACATTCATTTTTTCATATTTAGGATTGAACAACAACAGCGTTAATATCGAAAGCTATTTTATTTCAATAATTTTATTACAATAAGTGCTCGATGTGTAGTCCATTTTCTTCCGAGCATAATTTCAGCCGTGTAAGCAAATTGCGATCAGTTGCAAATGTCAACATAACTTAACATAAGATTGTTTAACCGATGAAAGTTTTCAAATAATGGTGCAATTAACTGTTACAATTGTTATTTTTGATCTAGATAATCTCCATTAGTTCAGAGAACATAATTTTTAAGAAAAATTTAAAATAAACGATCTCTGTTGTTCAAACCTAAATCACTAAAGTCAAGATCATCCGATGGTCATACTACAACAAGTTGAAAAACAATAGTTTTTGATATTTTATATATGTCAATATGTAGCCGACTAAATACTGATTGACTTTTATCGGAATCATTTTTTTTTTGTCAGACTGTCGAAAGTGATAAATTGTGGCGACAATTAGTCACACCCTGTATGTCTACAACGTACCCTATACATGTGCAATACTTTAGCGAATTCACATATTAATAATTGCAATGTATTTGATGGCAACTAAGAATCAAGTGAAAGTGAAAACATTTGTAACTCCGTTGCGTGAACTTGAACACGTTGCGTTTATCATATTACAAATTAGACTCTTCATCTGCCGCACAATTAGAAACGTATAAGTGATTATAGACGGCCTCACTTAAGCGTATACGGGTTATATTCGTCCTCCGATAAACTTCACGCATTGGTCAAGTCGCTAAAGGTTTGAAGAATCTGGAAGCTATGCGTCCAGTTACCTGTTCGTAGATTTATCGTTCCACTTTCGTGGCCGCGAATCCGTTCCAGCCTCCGGCAAACTATTCCGACTAAAAGTCTTTTCGACGTACCGGATTGTAAATCTTCGGTGCACCATCACGGATGTTATCGTATATCGGTAATACCAGGAGCACTGGGGCACAGATCTCGCGATATCCTGGTTCCAGTTAAATACGCGCGACCTGAACTTTATTTCAGTATAGTAGGTATTCTCAATTACTGCGTGGCGAACTTCTTGCTCTGTTTTATTCGTCGACGATTTATTTTTTTAATGTTTATACGAAATGATTTATACTGAGAAAAATATCAGTATCCTGAGATAATCTTCTCGAAAGTTAGCATCCATATTTTGAAACGTGTTCAAACGCAAACCCTTAAATATCTCGACTTCGAAACAAAGTGACTTATGCCACTTTCAAAATAAACGGCTCATATGCTGTCTGACATAATCGAAATCATATTGAATCATATTTCTATACGTACAGAGTACAGATATGTAACATGTACTTGTGTACTAATCATGAGATATCCGCCATGTAATTTACTCGTCGGACCACTTTCACTGATCTTCGAGCCAATTAAAATGTTACAACGTGGTCGGAGGAACCATAATGACGAGTGATTACACAAAAATCGAACCACTTTCCCACAGCTTCGACTCACCGTTCCCAGAGACGTTAAACCGTCGTTCGGATTACGAGCTGATTCCTTGTTCCAGAGCTTTCATCGATTCGCGAGTTTCCTGCTTATTATTTCAATTACAGGATAATTATATCGATTACGTAAAGTCTGTTTCGCGTCATTTATCCGACGGGAGGTCCGCGATCGTAGAAAGGGAAATCGAACAGAAACCTCTGGCTGACAAATAGATTTATTCACGAGTGAAAAGCGGTTAGTCGATCGTCCCGTCATCTAGATCAAATTGAGCGCTGCGGCAGGACTGAAATCGAATACGCGGCGTGAGTCATCGATAACGTGGTCAATGAAAGTAGAAAGTATCTAAAAGGTTCGGGGCCGTGGTAGTGCCAAGTATCGTTTCCAAGACTTTCCTCTGACAAAGCGAATCGTGCAAACGGGTAGTTAGCCTCGATCTATCGGCTTTACGCGGCTGGAATAATTCGAATTGTTAGCTGAACGCAGACTCATTTAGTGTTTCTCGTTCAGTATTTATTGTACTTTCCAAACAGATCTCTGACGATCAAAAAGAGAAGGTACGAAACCGCTCATAAGTATTCGAACGGTATCACAAGTTGAGTAAAATACAGGTTTCTTTGGCGGCGACTGATATACATTCTCCAGATTTGTTTTATATATCCATTACATCTTAAAATGAAGTATATTATAATCACAGCGATTGTATATTTAGCGGCAATTAACGGTTATCTCGGTTAAAACGCCTTTCGTCAATGCGGCATACGCTGAACTAATTTTATTAATGTTTTATTTGTATTTCTGACTGTTCATTGTTAAGTGAATGTGGAGAACATGCAAGATTGGAATCCGTGCAAAAGGTGGACATATTGAGAACAGACATATTAGACAGAGATTAATAATATTAATAATAAATAATTAATTTTTAATATATATTTATAAAATTTCACACAATTTTGTCATTTAATATCAATTTTATTATAAATGATCACAGTTACGTGAATTTTTTTTAAACAAGTTGATCTATAAAAGGATTAATTTGAAGTGTATAAAATATGAATATGATCTAGAAAAGGATTAATTTTAAGTGAAATACCTCTATAGGTTTACAATTTCTGAAGCTTCTGTTTCCTTGTAACGAGTTCCTCTGAACAAAAAAATGTGTAATATCTCCAATATAGTGATCGTTACAGGAATTATTTGCAACTGTACATTATCGTTCTCCTACGATAATGGCTGCAGGCGCTCGGCAACACGAGCGATCGATGATCGTTGTTCGGTGCATTCTTACCTGTTCCGAGCGCGAGCGGTGTGATTTCGTCAACATCACCGACGGCGATGTCTAGTGCAGGTATCCATAATTCCCACCAGGTTGATACCACAAACTGACCCACTTCAGCGACAACGAGCCGAATGCATTGCACGGACACGGACACGGACACGGACAAGCAACCGTGGCACGAGGTACATACCTACCAGTACGCGTATATGTACGTGCGTCGTACGTCATACAAGTTGCGCACTGCCTGATTCTTTTGGGACAATCGCCTCGGGAATGCTGATCGTAAACTACTTTCACGGCGTAAACCATTTAGCCGTGATGATTACAGCCGGAAATCAGCGGAGCAACTGGAATAGACATATAGATCGATGAATTTATCGTAGTTTATGTTAGACATTCTAATTACATCGAGTTCATTATCGATTAGCGTCTTTTTTCTTCGTCTATTATTAAGCAGGATACGAAATGAATAGGTAGCTTCCGTTGTGAAAAAAAGTCTGTTCGAACTTCTATAATATATTTCGTTCAACAAAGTATCTGCTTATATGGCATTTTTACGAAAAGGATCGTTACCTTTTCGGAACTTTCTCAAAAAGTATTCTTGTGGTATAGATTCTGTACATTAAAAGTTCCATGGATACAAATTTGTTGAAAACGTTTATTAAAAAGGTCCCTATATAATAAAATACTGAATTATTACATGCTAGATTAATTTAACAATATTATGTAATTTTATTTACAAATTAAAGGAACGGTATGAAAATCAAAATGTAAGTATTATATTTTTATTTGTAAGAAAAATCAATTTATTATCATTATTATTATTTATTATTATTTCTACAATAATTTAATATGAACGTCAGTGTTGAAAAGAAAGAAATATAAACTTCAGTGTTCAATGCTACTAGCGTAGCAAGGACAATACATATATTATCCATTAAGCAATATTTGACACTTGTTATCTTATGTTCCGGAACTATTTTTATATTGTAGAAGAATTTTTATTATCATTAATTTTCATTTCAAAAGTAAGACATTTTGCATTTCTGTAAGACATAAATCATTTCTATAATTATTCTGTATAAACTTTAACATTGAAAAGGATGTGCAACAATCACTTGTCACTTTTCAATAATCTAATAAATTACTATCCAAAGAAATCATTATTTGCGTATAATCGGAATAATCAATTAATATTGTTATGATATCATATCTTTCGGCATTTATTGTACAAAAATATTGGAAATAACCACGTTCAATTCATATGGTGATTAAAGTAATTAATATGGCAACGTTTAATCGTAAAACGTATTGTCAGTAATATAGTCCATTTTGTAATTATCTAATTTCTACTAACTTAAGGAAAAACGAAAGCAATTAAAATGTTCTCCGTTCTAATTCCTAATTCCTTGAACGAGTAACTCCTAATGATAGAAAATTGGTTCATTTCTTTTATTTCATCACATGACTAGAAACTTTCTTTCGCCAGGAGCATATTAGGAGAATAAATGTGGGAATTCCACTGGAAGAAAATGAGATGTAATTTTAACATTAAGTAGCGCATGGCGGCAATATTACTCATATTTAAGTTTCGATCATTGTAATTTTCTACAATTTCTGATCGTTGTAATATTCGTTTCGTTTCGACACTGACAATGGGATGTGATACAATTTTTCACGTGGGTTGCCTTTTCTGCAGTGAAATAAAAAAGATCATGAAAACGTCTTGGTAAATGTATATCGGACACCCTGTATATCGGATCTCTACATTGCAGTCCAATGTAATAATAATAAGTATAATATAATAATAAGTGTATTTATTCGGAATATAAAATCCAGATATCGAAATTATACTATTTGAATCATTTGTTGAACGACCGTAAATCTATCGAACAAATGGAACTACGGCAACACCTAATATCCCAGTTTATTTGAGAGACCTTGTTAAAGAATAAATGGGACTCTTAAGAATCAAATCGACTTTATGATGGGAAACGAACAAAATAAGTGTAACGGTGAACTTGCTAGATAATGGTTAAAAATACCTTTCGTATCGTGATGAACGCACAATTTATCAATGTTAACGGCTCGCGATAAAACATTATATCCAACCTTATTATCTATCTAGTACATGCAGTAGATTCAGAGCAAAGGAACTAATCGACTTATCAGGTAATTTATGGGAGCTGAAGTATATGCATCTATACAGGGTGTCTGATTTAAGTGAGAATAATTAAATCGAAAATATATCGAACGAAGAAAAATTTTACGCGAGACTTGTTAGACAAGTTTTCAAATTATGGTGAAATTTACGTGTTCTTATTAAGACCTCGAAAAAACTGAAGGAATTAATAGCTTTTAAATACTTTATACAACAATTTTATGGTTGACACGAATTGTCAAATCGAGTGAATCCATATCGCTTCGAACGGTGTTCGTGACATTTTTCTGTTGCAGCACATTTTGCCGTAAAATCTTCGCTATGGCGCTAATAAAATGGTGAACGTCGATTTAACGGCCGAAGGAGGAAAAGGAAGATATACGTCGCGGACCTGTCAAATAGACGCCTCGAGGAGACGCCGGTCAGGATAATTCCGGTAATTTGTCGAAGATTTACCTGACAATGCCTGAAAATAACCGCGCGTAAACGGCCTGCCCGAACGTAATTGCATGCACGTGCCGTTTTTCAACTGTGGCCCGAGCTCTCGTTTTTATCGTTCTTTCGAAATAGTCGCGAATGCTGGTTCCGCGTAGTTAGGCTCGATTGCAGTTGGAAAGAGAATGCGTTAGGAATGTTGGACACGTTCGAGGTACCAGCAGAAAAATGTAGTACAGTTGCACAGTTAATACGAAATGTTAACGAATGTCGAACTAAGGGGGGAATTGTGAAACACAACTCTTTTACGAGATAAACACGGTAGATTTTTCTCGATTTCACGGCGTTCAGAAGCCAATTGGCAACCAGGCGGCCGGATAAACGAATCATTCTACTTTCTCGTGAGGAAAGGTCGTTTACTTTGTATTACTTCATTATTATTAGACAGCGGATTTTATGCAGTTTAGACAAAAACAAATGAACGGAAAATAAAAATGTGAAGGGATTAAAAAGATTTAATAATATCATTACATTGTTTTCAACCTATTCACATTATTGAAAGAAAACGTACATTATCATCGGACTTCTTTTTGTTATAATCGAGTCGAATAATTTTTATATCGAGCGTAGCTTCAGCACCATCTTATAATGTTTTTATTGCATTACACTTTTGGATATAAGTATTGAGCTCTAAAGTAAATAGGTCATACTCGTTTATATTTTCTCAAATCAAAGGTACCTGGCCTTCCATTTTCGCAGTCGGTAAATCTTTGTAAAGCTTTTGAATTAGCCATTAAAAAGAACGAAGGTCACCTTTGTTCGTCGAAAAATATTAAAAACATAAGAAACCGAGACACGCTATCGTATTGCCAGTAAAATATAGTATAACTTCTTCCTCTTTTGTTTTGTTCTAGCGTTTACCGTTTATGAAAAAACGCTCGTACAAATTATCGCGAACATCCTGTAATATCTTTGCAGTTGATTAAATGCCACTGCAAATAGATGCATGCAAGCAGTCTCCGAAACTACCGAAATAAATAACCCATCAAGAATATAACGAACCACTTTATTTATTATCATAGAACCGAGTGATAATTAAACGTGCTCTACCCACGCAGAACTTGAAACTGTTTAATATTTGCGCGGAACTAAAGAAACACGTACGACGCGATGATATTATTGACGTAACTGTAAGCGAGAACGGTTGAATATATCGATCCCCGTTCAGCTGCAAAACTTTCTCTGCGTACATTCGAGCCGAATCGTTTCCTGGATGCCACGAGTGCTTCCTTCGAGTAGCAATCTCGCTTCGTTTATGTTTTCACTCGAAAATTTCTACCGACATCGCGTCAAAACGTTGCTTCCGTAAGGATTACCAGGCGGATCGACGTTAAAAATAGTCTTCTGCATACCGGAGACGAATGATCGGAGATTTTCGTCGACGAAAAGGCGGAGGAGAACGCGGAATGACGGTGCGGCACCGAGTGGAAAGCTGTATTTTCAACCGAGGATACGTGTCTTATCGCATTTTCCATTCACGGAAATCGTGCGCGCGCTTGCATACAGGTACAGTGGTGGCGTGTGCATCATCCCGGTAACGTAAGTGCGTTTCCACGGAGCTGCTGTGGTTATAACCTCGGGTTCACCTTAAGGTTGACACGAGGTGCGAATTATTGCTGTTCGTTTAAATTGCGCGAGATTTTTCCCGGTCCGGCGAATACTGTGCAAAGGAGGCCCCGCTTCTAGAGAGCCTATCTTATTGCGATTGCGCGTGGATCGTTTGAAAGGATCACAGGACAAACCCCAGGCTAGAATTATACGTGTCGGCCAAGTTCGCGGGTGCACGAATCGCGGAAATTACGAGGACGACGCGAAATATGACTCGTACTTCTCTTTCATTCGACCGTGACCCATAAATTTATTACGGCGAGCCTGGTGGCTTCGTGCTGCAGCATCCGGGGATCAAAGAAATACTCGGATATACGATCTGGGTATTCGCCGTTTTTAAACACAGAAACCTACACTATTTCCAGCTCTTCGCAATACTACTTACCTTTTTCTTTTCTTTATTTAAATGACGGCTCGGACGTTTAATGGGAATAAATTTAACAGAGTGAAATATGTCGTTAAACATACGTCGAGAAAGTATTCGCGAACCCCTTTTAAAATACAATAACATTTTAAAAACTGCACCGAACGAAAGTTTATTATTATATTTATTCTGCTTTCGTAAATCGTCTTATCAAAAGAGTAATTTAAGTTAACGGTCGCAGTAATAACTGATCAGTGTGCAAACTGTAATCAGAATTCTGATCCGTTGTAAATCTTATAAACCGTCAAAAATTTATATTTTGTTGACAGCCGACTTTTAGCAAAGTTACAGGTTTAAAACCGCAGGATTAAGCGATTAGTCATACCCGCAGCATGAGAAAGTGGGTCAAATAATACCGGACTATTCTCCAGTGTACAAGTTCCTGATTTTATGGTCTACGACAGGAGTAATTATTCATAATGTCCCGATCGCTAATGATAATAAAGTACCGGTAACGTAGGAATACTGTCGTACGGATAATTATCTGTGTGGTTCCTAACACCATATATGTATAATTGGCATCATAATGATACACTTAAAAATAATTAAAAAGACATCGTTTTTGCACATATCGGCAAGGTTATTATATAACTTCAAAAAAAAATAATAACAAATTATTGTTTTTACAGTTATTATACCAATTATAGTAATAATTTTAACAATCATATATATGTATTTTATAGTTCAGATATAACAATTTACCCGTCCCATTAATTATTGGCGATCGATACACTTCTTTTTAAGAAAATTTTTAATTATATAACACTTAATATATCTTTGTTATTCAAATTAGATTCGTCGAATAAAAATATTTCCGATCGCATGCTCGCACTTTATTATCTTATATTTCACAAATCATTTTAAATTCAACGCATGAGTATGATCATCAAAGTATGATCATAACATACTTGAAACAAATTGCCTGACGTGAAAGAGTGAAAGAACCTCGTTCACTGAACCGTGAAAGAGTCTAATTAAAGTTCTTCGTATATGTAGAATAATGTGTTTAACTATTAAATATATCGCGTGAGGTTCGAGCAGCCGCATTGAACTAAACCTGGGCATAAGTAACAAACTAGGATGCACGTTTCTCGTAAACACGACTACGTTTTGATCGGACATACGTACCCTGTGGTTGCAATTAAAATAAGATATCGCGTTTCACAATTCTTGTAGGAACAGTGCCGCCATTTACAAGTCACGCAAAATCGTTACCCGTACATGGTGACGACAATTTCTCGTAACCGGATGATTTTTCGATCTTACGAAATTTTTAAGGTCTCCGCGGATCTAATTACAGTAAATTCTCTCCAATTGTCCCTCAACTTGTAAACGTAAATGGACAATTTAGGAAGAAGAGATACGATTGTCAACAACTATAAAAACGAGCCGCGAGGATCGAATAACCGTATCTCCTCTTCCCAAATTGTCCATTTTTGCTTACGAGCTAAAGGACAATTGGGGAGAATTTACTGTACGTGGAAGATCATGCCGTCGGTGGAAGAAAGATGGAGAAATTATCGGGAGTCGCATAATTTAACGGAGCATGCCGCACGGTTAATTGATCCTGGGTGCGACGACGAATTAATGTATAAGATAGCAACGAGGTCGTAATTACGTATTCAGCAGATACTGTAAATAGGTGAAAGAACCTCGAGAATAATTGGACACGGAACGGGGACTGTTCAACTGCCGTTGATTTATTGCCAACGTAACAAGGAATTAGTATGTTTCGTGTGCTCGATGCTACGTACAATTTAGCCTCTTTGACGAAACATTGTTATCCGTTCAGCGTTATGGAAAATACTAATTGTAAACGGACTTTATTATTTAAGATAGCATTTCCATTCAGGGCCGTTCATTTTAATCGAGCTTTTACGTAAAGAATGGTTCGACTTTTATACAATACAATTTTTATGCAATTAGCTCTATTTTTATCAACGTTACTGTAAAATTTACCGTGGGATATAATTTTTTATGACTTTCACGACCCAGGGTGTTGCATTTAAATAATTAATAAAAAAGAAGATAGATATTATTTACAACCAGAGCTGGGTAAAATAGCATTTTAAGTGGCAAATAGTAAATAAAGGAAAAAAAGTCGTTCAACGTGTCAAGGTGTACAACATATTTAAATTTCATCGAAATCAGGGAGGAGGACCTCGTAAAAAAGTACCGAAATATAATCTTAACTGTATGCAAAGCTGGTTATTGCGTAAACCGCAATTATGCAGAAATAACAAAACGACGGTTGTACGGGGCAAAAATTTAGTAAAATTGAAACTTCTGTATAAGATAATTTTTACTTTGCATAAAAATCCGCAGTTTGGTTATCAGTTTACGGAACCCAAGTGAATGGAGTCGTCTTGCTTGTAGATTTTTCGCAATCGAATACTTGAGCAAGGTCGGAACTCCTTCTTCTTGAATTTGATGACAGATGACGTTCTGAACGCAGACGTTCTCTTCTTTACGACTTCTAATAATCTCCTAGGTTATGTATAAAACCGCACGAACTTTTTCCGGCACCTAATAGGATTCGGCCGCAGGAAGCGTGTTCCCCAACTAATGTGACACCGGCGAAGTCGGAGATTTCCGACGCGACGCGTCAGGCCGATGCAAATGGCGAGTTGCGATTCTGTAACGCGAGGCAAACATCACACGCCGGCTTCGGTATGCGACACGGACGATTAAAGCTTGTTCCAGCCAGTTGGTCCCAGCGATTTGTCATTAGTCGTCGCCATGGCCCGTACAACACGCGACATACGAAATACGCATTTAAGGAGAACGCTGAGTGTAGATTGTTCGGGCTTGACACGTTGCACCGATCCTCGAGGTTGCAACTTCCTACGAATAAACGAACCAACGAACCAACGAACGAACGAACGAACGAACGAGTAAACTGCAACTCGCTCGAGTAGGTTTATCCACGCGTCGTTACAAACAACTCCACGTGATGCATTCGGTATTTGCGTTCAGCGGGGTGGCTCCGCTATCCTGGACATTTCTTCGCTTTAATATCGCCGGTTCTGGCTGCCCGCGGAAATTACGATTCGCTCCAGGCTATGAGCTATTTACGAGTCCACGGGGGCGGGTCGAGGTAACGAGACGTCTGAATGCTGTCTGGTCTTCGAGGTTTGCGACCCTCTGCGGGACATAGTCCACACCGACGGACCTACGAGGTGTCCTCGACACAACTTATTCCTATTCCGTTTCGCTGTCAGAGCGAGCTGTTCAGTGGACGAACACCAAAGCCGCACGTTTGTTAAAATGACCGTTCACAAGTCATTGTTTAATCTCTTGAACGATATTATCGAAATCGAGAAGTTTTACTACTACCCCTGGCGAAAAATGTTCGTACACCGTTTAATAACTTTCTAAAACTGCACTAAACGACTCGAGTTTCTTTGGAGATGTTAGAGGGACTAGTTCACATTGCAAAAATTAAAATACTTTCCCTAAATTTTGCTGTTGCTTGAAATGATAGAAAAAATGAGAGATCTTCCTTTTAACTTTTTTATCTGCACCTGGAACGAAAATTAAATAACTATATACTATCAGGTATATATCTCTTTATATCTTATTTTATACAATGTAAATATGTATTTGCCATAGTTTGATTCTTCAAAATTTGTTCTTCTTCTGCCAAATAATTAACTGGACTTATCAATGTGGATTCTAAGAACATTAACTTTTCATCAAAATTTCTGTTTTGATGAACATAAAAAATAACATAATTATAAACGACGATTTTATTTGGAACCAATTTCGAGATGGGTCACTTCAGAACTTCTACTTCTACTCGTAACCAAAATTAATAAGTAATAAAAAGATCATGCCAAATCGTAGCCAGCATTTCCAATAAACTATATGCAAATTCACTTTTTACCGCGAAAGAGACTTTTTACCGCGTTCGATATGCAATAGTCCCACTCATTGTGCGTCGGAAGATGAATGCTTTTCGATGGTCGTAAATGATAGACAAATGTAGGGTCATTTTGACACATCATAAAGTTTGCGTTGGAAGCTGGTGTCTTATCGCTCGCGGGTTAAAATGACCCTGCATTCAAGGTAGGTGTGTTAATGCTAAAGTCAATGACGAGTTTAGCTCGAGTGCAACTGGAGTGCAAAAAGTTAAGCCCATTCAGTCCAGAATTCTCGGGACTCCGCGACAAAAACTGTAATTTACACGGGCACTGTGCAATTTTGCTGATTTTTACAAATATTGTTGAACAAAAACTGTACTCAACCAACCAATTTCGAAACTGCTCATACATAGATCGAAAATATGTGAAACTACATCTTGTAATATACAGGGTGTCCCACATGTAACACAATTCACGATTTTTCAAGTACTTGCCCTAATCTGACAAAAAGATGTTTAAAACAAAAGTTGTTCAGTTTTCAAGTGACAGTACAGTGCAACAAAAAGATTTCAAAAAATTGTTCGGCAATTGTCAAGGTCATCTTTATTTTCTTAAATAGCATATTATATTTTTGACTCGACAGTAATTGTAGCTCGTATCAAGACGACCAAGTATACCTTGACCTTCTTGTTACTTTCTTGATAACTTGTATGTATTATTAAGACTCGAAATTACATTTTTATTTTAACTATTAAGTGAAAAATATAAAGTGTCATTCTAAAAAAACAAACGCGACAATTATCGAATAAAGACAATTTTTTGTAATTTTCTTTGTCTCAAATACTTCAAAAATCGTGGAAAGTGTCACGTGGGCCACCCTATATAAAATATTTTACGTAATATGTGAAAACAGTAGTCGCAATATCTTTGGCGCATTACAGATTTGCGTTACAGGAACACGCGTTACGCAGGAGTCTACTCTATTTCGAATAACATGGTATCAATGATAAGGAGAAAGTTTCAATATTTACGTAATCTTCATCATTTTTGTGCAGGTGTTAAGTAATCTCAGTCATCAAGATCTTCGGGGCATGAGTGGATACGAAAAGTTTCATAATTCGTTCGGTTTTCAAAGTGAATTTTTCTTGTTGAGAAATGTGAATACTTTAATCGAAACATCCGAAGGATGTGGAAGCGTCTATAGACTTGTTTCATCGAACGACATGTGTAGACGGAAACAGGTTTCGATACCAATATGTTAATACTAGTTTATCCAACAGACTTCCAATGCTTCCTGATACAAATGTAGGTATGTAATCCAAAAGTGAACGATTGCACTAACATTAAACACGCAATGTAAGTGCGTAGCAGCAGATTTCGTATTACGAAATAGCGAGATCTACTGCGATAGCTTTATCGAGTATGTACCTACTCGTATCTATGAAGTATTGATTCTAGAAACGACCTCTATTTCAATGCAATCTACGCACCGTTCATAGTGTGCTATGCAAAATCTCCATTTCCTGATGTGTATAACATTTACTTTTAGCCAGACCATGGGCAAATTTTATTCATATTAAATAAGTATTTGAAATCATTTTCGTTTCGAACCGTTGTTTTCAATGCTGTTATTTGAAAATAGAAACGACATCGATCCGTTTGAAATAATAGCAATTCCTAGTAATGGATTATTACGTTATCTTTTATTTCAAATATGATAAAAGAAATAATCTTCGAAATAATAAACAACAATTCTAAACAAGATTTTAATTTAATTATATAAAATAATAAATAAAAAAAAAATAATTATGATGTAACGTCTTATTTGAAATATTATTCCAAATAATGTCGTTTCACACAAATATGCTCAGGTTTATTTTGAGCTTTGTAAATGTACCAAAAGTCCTATAAGTTTTTTTCGAATTTGCAATTGTAATTACCAATTATCTTATTCTAATGCACTCTGTTCTTTTAGGATTAAAGCGTGAAAACTATTCGAATATACATAATGATAATATATAAAATATACAATATTAATTAGCTTGAGTCGTTTCAATTGTTATCTTGTTAGAACGTCGTGTAACTTTTTATGGAATATTATCTTTCAAATTTTGTTGAGTTCAATTTCAGCAGCTCATATTTCACATTTTTCACAAAAATTACGGAACGATGATAATCGTTTAATTCTAAACATACATTGTAAACAATTCGGTTTCTCCGATTTCACTTGAGATATCAGTCAACGTTATAGCAGAGTACAAAGCGTAGAATGTATGTATGTGTATGCACTTCCTCGCGAGTGTAGATTTTCTATTTGAAAAGTGGGAACAGCAAATCGTTGGTTTAATCACGTACGGTTTCACTAACAGCATGTAACTTTAACAAACCAAGCGCACATTTAGTTAGCGCAGAAATAAGCTATAGTGTAAGACATTCCCGGTTCAAGTTCCACATTTCTGGGATACATCTTACTCGGATAGGCCCAACCACTGAGAGGATCTTGCAAATAATCAAGACGTGGACTCAAGCTGTTCACAACGATTTTATCAATGTTTCAAGACGTAAAGACCGTTTTATATAGATCGTTGAATTCATCTCCATGTCAGCTATAACGTCAAGACGTTGCTAGAATCGTTGTGAATTCATCGATTGGGACTATCGTATATATATCCTTCTATACGATGAGCTTAAAAGCATCGTATTATAGTGCTGTTTCGAAAGATACGCACGTATTTTTCTGGTCGGGTCTCTGCGACTCGAACGGTATTGGCGTAAGTTTTTGTGTACACCGTAGAATAGTTGAGAAGCGTAGATCGAAGGATTGTGAAAGCGAAGTGTAATTAGGGAAATGAGATATAGGTAGATCTAGCAATGCGAAGTGATCGATCCCTTTATAATGGAAACCGTTTGTGTAACAGTCAGGTTGGTCCTGAACTATGCATCTAACCACGAAATGGTTACATTCTACATTTCTTGAGTGCATCTTGCCCACGTATAACCACATGTAGCTACAAATAGCTTGCGGCACCGTGTAATGTAACCTCATGGAAAACTAAACGCCTACGACTCGATGCATGAGTAATGAGGGGCAGAAATAATAACCAGTAGAATACCATATTTTACCGTCTTGCTGCTTCCAGTAATGCCATAAGGGCACAGCGTACAAATTAATGTGCGTAATTCGTAATTATTGTTACCCTTTATAACGGCTCCAGAAATATTCACAGTTAACTGACTTTCGCGCTGTCTTCGCGCTGAACTTATCAAAATTTATTACATTTATATTATTCGACGAAAAATCATCATCATCATCATTCATTCCGAATGAACGAAAGTTACACTCGAAAATCGATGGAAAAACTATCCGATAACCGAAACGTAAGATGAAACCTGAATCGTACGCACGACATTCTTCGAGTGCTCATAAAGCATTCTCTACGTTATGGCTACCGCATCGTAACTCGCTCCACTTCCTAGGTATTGTTACTTTACCGAAGGATTCTTGAATCCCAACCTGTGTACAAAGCTGGCGCGGAAGGAACGTTCCAAGGAACTTCTTGTGTACCACTTCTACTACGGGCTATCCATAGTTATAGCGTGTGTACAGTATGCTTACTTCCAGAAGACCAGGATCACTGTTCTGCATCCACACACGAATCTTGGCGAGAATCGAGAATCTTTCCCAAATGTTTTCTTTATCGCGTACTAATCGACACTACCATATGAGCTTTTTTTGAAAGTGGTATAAGCCCACTTTTGGAAAGGAAAAAGTTAATGGTAATTTTAGTAAGATATTGATATGCTCTTTTTACATTTATAATCATACAATCAATGGAGTACGATTTCTTGATAAAGTAATCGAAGAAGTTTCAGCTATAAAATGTTATCGCGAAAATCTTGTATTTGAAAGTGGAATAAGTCCATTCCTAATAGCCATTTTGGAGTTATGGAAACAGCATTAAAGAAAAAAGATCATTTATATACTGCTCAAGACTATTATGATGTAATAAAGAATTACCTAAAAAAAGAACTTCATTTTGTATGAAATAAAACGAGATTTTGATGAACCGCAAACAATTGTTTACAAAACCAGTATGGAAGAAAACGCTTCATTTAAAGTTATTTTTTCTATTTGGAAGAAAGGAAGATCTAAACATATCAGCAAAATTACTATGTTGGAACTGTATGAAGCTTCAACACCTATAACATGAGAGAAATATGACGACACGATGAGTTTACTGCCTTACATATCCCCTATTTACCATGAACACTTTCTTATGCTAAGTGTAAAAGGGAAATAAGTTTAAAATATAAAAATGTTCTTTTATTTTTAGTTATCTTAACGAAATAATTTATTTCTTACACTTGTTTATTTATATTTTTCTTTTTAATATAACTGCAATTATTTCTTAATAAACTTGATCATGAACACCCTGTATAAAATTGCGAAGACACAGGAAGAATTTTATAGTATTGTTACATTGTTTTCAAATTATAAAGACTGTTCGAAAAAACGGTTTACTTTTATTTCATTTATATTTCTTACAATCGTCTTGGAAAATTTTTATCTTGCATAAAGATCTGCTGTCTAGCGATTATTAACCGCTACTGGACTAAATGAGTTATAGTTACGGAGAAATGAAATATAAATATTAATTTAAATCCAAACTGAACCATCGAGCCAGAAGTGTACACGAATATTAAATAAATACTCTTGAGATTTCGTGAGTTCGAAATTACAGTATTAACACGAACGAAAGTAAAATTCTTTCGGTAAAGGGCAGCGAAAGGCAAGCATACCTCGACGCGACCGCTCGAGGCAAGCAGAAATAAGCATCGAAGGCATTTGACCGTGAACAGGTGAGAGGGTTAAGCAGCTTCTATGTTACGCCCGCTTTGTCGAGATTTGTTGGTCGCCGCGTGTATCTACAATGTAGTTAATTAAATTATGTAGCCGCAGAACCTTTTACTGTCATCTTTCACTTAATATTCATGGTTCTCTTAAAAATGTTATTTCAGCACGGACCAACGTTTCATCTAATCTTTCTATTCAATTTATGCTCCGTGTAATACATTTATAGACGCATAAAGCACTCGTGCTGTTATACATGTAGTTTGCAGAGTTTTAAACAATATCGGAAACTAGATGCACGATTTTTTTAAATATTTTGCAGGATTTTTTACATTTCGAAAGTATTTAACGTTTATCTTCGCACACTTTTCAAAGCATCATTTCGCTTCAAAATACGATCGTACATAAAAGTTCAAATTGAACATTATCAATGAAACGTGAATCTTATACATTTATAGTAAATATCTACTGCAGACAAAGAATTACAAATTTTAATAATTCTAGCACGATTCAATCGCTGTGTTTTTATTTGTCATTGCTTCTAACAAATATAATTTTGCATTCAAGAAGTTCTTTTAAATCGATTTGCTACATTTACATGTCCAGTATCTGTAATTTCTGTTTATACGGTGTGTTCACGCTAAAACTAACCAGTGTTTTCCTTGCAAATAGTGAACATGTAAAAAAAATGAAACTCTGTAATTTTAAAAAGTGATGTCTGTAATTTTTTAATTTGTATTAATTTTTTAGAAATGTAGGTAACCTTCAATTTTTTAAATGGTACACTATGTATTATTATATAATACAAAAGCGTGTGCCAAAACGCTTTCATTCGTCGAATTCATTCAAGGTAATAGCTTCCAAGATCGTAAAAGGACAGAAATCGAGGCAATCGTGCACATCAAAATCATATCGAGCATTTACTATCTCGCTTCGATAAAGAAAACTTGTAAATACATTAGCAGGAAGTATTCAAAGTATTTCTCCCGTTTCTGACCTTGCGCGATCTTCAAGGTCATTACGTCGTATTCGAATAAATTCGTTTTGGCACACGATACAAATGCGGTACAAAAAATTACATTACATTCCACTTAAAAAATTAAAGGTCACCTCCATTACCAAAAAAAAATAATGCAGATGAAGTAGAATTACAGGCATCATTACATTGCATGCAAGGAGACATAGAACGGTATAACTTTGTCTTCTTTCACTCTTTTCATAATATCTATTACGTTGCAAAAATATACGATGGCTAGTGTTAGCGTGAACACGTTATACTAGAGGGCGTCTCAGTTACCCTGTTGCAAAGCGTATCTCCGTTATCGGTAATGATACGCGGAATGTTGAAGGAACGAATTGTTTGGTTCAAAGCAACACATGTGGTGAAAAAAATAGTTATATTATTGGTCATTGATTTCGTCTTGATCTTAGCTATCATGATATGATAACAGAAATAAATATTTAAACCTATTTAAAAAAAACATCGATGACCTTGAAATCTTGAGAAATATGACCTTTAGAAAAAACGATTTCCACCACATGTGTTCCTTTGAATCAAACGATTTGTTCCTTAAGCATTCCTGCGTATCATTGCCGATAATGGAGATATCGCTTTGTAAGAGAGTTACCGAGACACCCTGTATACGTAGTCATAAATCAAACTATCGATAAATGACTGTCCTTGTTATCGTAATCTGATTCAGAAAGAAAGATGCTATCACGTCAAATGTAATATGTCGATTTTCGAAACCCACGGTCTACCAAAGTTTTAACAATATTCTACGAAATATTAAAAATGTTTAAACATATATTTGTTGTAAACTCCGATTAGTGGATCAAAAACATGATCGATACAAGCATACACAATCTTTGAAGAAAAATTGTTCGACAATTGTAGTCAATGCGCAACATTTAGTTTCTGACATTATTTCATATCCCACAGTTCTTAAAATCTCTTTATATTTGTATGTCACTGCACCGCATCATTTGAAAATTCTCGTCACCGTGTAGCACGCGTTTCATGATTTAACAACAGATTCTGTTACACGCGCAAGTCACCGTCGTCGAGTATGCGAAAAAAATACATGAAGAAGACATAACACGGAGCTGCGCATGCTCGTACGACACCGGCTTCCGGAACTATCTCAAAATTAACTGTAACTTTACAGCTGATCGTAAAGTGTCGGTAATTTATTTGACGCAATTAAAATCAAGCTGAAGTTTAAAACAGTTTTAAGCACGCTAAGAAATGTTCGAAACGCACAGTCGGGACCGAGGCGCGAGTGACGTTAAACCTTATAAGAGAATCCGAACCGAGGATGTGAAATATTAACATATAAAAATACGTTCTGCCGTCAACCATAAACGAAGATTATTCCACGTTTCGTGCCTTCATACTGCGAAGAAACTAATAAGATGCTTAAATCATTCTGGCCGGTTTCGTCGAAAATGCCGGAATTAGTTGGAACTCCATTGGTATATGTGGAATTTAGAAATGCGCAAGATGTGTGTGTGTGTTTACACGAGAAGTCCATATTTATAGAACAGATATAAAAAGAATGAAGGTCACCTTCCTTTGTCGAAAAATATTAAAAACATAAAAAACTAAGATACACTGTCGTATTGCCAGTAAAATATAGTATAACTTCCTCCTCTTCCGTATTTTTTTTAATGTTTTCCGTTTACAAAGAAAACACTGGTACAAGTTATCGCGAATACCCTATATAGGAATACTATATCGATAATAAATATTAGGTGTACAAGTTGATTTCAATGTTTTATCTTCCAGTGATCGTAAAGGCTATTTGCAATTGGAATCCCGTAACGAGTGTTCCGAGATATTGTAGTGCACATCTCGAGCTTACCAAAGCACTACAAGGCTGTCTGAATCGGCTAACATAACCCAGAGAAACACTTGTTTAAATAATGCATCGTAGGAAGGAGCATGTACGTCGTTGTGGGTTCTTCGCAATTCAAATGGAAAAAAACGCAGCCGGAGCTGGAGATACGATTTGTAGTGCTCTCGGTGATAATGCTGTATCTCATCCCACCTACAAATATTGTTATAAGAGGTTTGTAGTAGGAGATTTTGATCTTCAAGATAAAGAACGACCTGGCCAACCGCAAAGATTCAGAACGTTGAAATTGCAGTCTCGTTTGGCCAAAAACTCGGTTCACACCGAAAAGAAAATTGCATCGCAAGCTAGAAGAAAGTAAAAAGGCAAGCCATTTCTCAGCGTTCGCGAAAACTAGGGAAAATTCGAAAGGAAACTAACGAAAATTACGAAATTAACGAAATTAATCAGAATGAAGCATCATAGTTTCTTCGAGTCATAGAAAATATGGGAAATTACTTTACCAACTAATTCTTTCGTATACAAATTTAATTACACTCCGAACGACCCAACAGTTTCCCTTGGACTTTCGACGATTTTCTTCGTTGGTTCGAAAAACTGTATCTCACCGTGTAACATAATTCAGCCTGAAACACTGCGTTGGAATGTCAGACAAGTCTGGCGTTATGTATTAGACATCCTGGTATGTATAGACGCGAGGTACAAATGATTCTTCGCGACGAGCGATAAGATCGAACTCACGTTAAATTAAACACCGTAGGCACGTTTCTCTCGGACTTTACTCGGCTGTGGCGATTCCAATGCGACCAGAGAAAAAGTAGGTAGCTGAACGATGTCGGCTCGCCAAGTGGATTTGCTGATCTCGTTTCCAGCTGTTGGTATTCCAGAATTTACGAAGCAACGCGACGTAACGAGACCGGTTGACGAGGGCAAGAAGTTAACTGGCAGTGCGATCTTAACGACGGCCAGTTTATTAAAACTCGGAAATACACACCGTCGGCAATTAACGTCGCGCGTACATAGCACCTTTCACGATCGGCTTGTCAGGAGACCGCCGATTACGTGTTCGGCTCTGCGCGTACCAGCGTCTAAGCAGGTCCTTTTTTCGCCCGGGAAATGCAAGCGACGCAATCTGCTGCGGCCAACGAAGCAGGCTAACTGTAAGGATAATGTTACCGCTTAAAAGTTAGCGAATTTCATTCGCCTCGCGCTGAAGAAAAATAACGATCAGCTAGATTTCCGATTTCAAGGGTCGAATGTCGTTTCCTAGGCTTCTTTCGAAAGCCTGAAGCATGAATAGTCGATTTCTGCACCGACAGCACATTTTCATGTTACGGGGTTTGATCAAAACGTCCCTGGAATTACTTCAATTTACTTCAAGAGATATTACAGAGTTAAGAGAAATTTTACTCGAATTTCGGATAAGAAATAAGTATCAACGAATAAAATTGTATTCGACATTGTCAAGTAAATATCCAGTGGAATACAAAATCTAAATAACAATTGATCCGAATCAAATTTTATTCGAAGAAAAATTCATCCGAATAAGATGTTATTTGTTATTCGAATAATAGTTTATTTGTACGGAAATTAATTTAAAAAATAATCTCAACTTGAATAAGACTTAGTTGGAAAGTTTGTTAGTTGTGAGTATACGTAGATCATTTACATAGATCATTGATGCGTAACTAAATCATTTTTCTTTAGGTGCAAAGGAAGCCATTGCAAATCGATTTGAGAATCGATTTTTTTGCAACAATCGCCCATCCTTACATGGCAGTGTACGATGATGCTGAATGCTAATTGTACGCGAACCATTTCCCAATTGTTTTATAAAAACTTTGATCAATTTATTGATTATCGTGGACCACAATTGATCGATTTGAACGATAGCGAAATCACAAATCTGGCAAAAACACTGATTTTTGTGGCCCGAAAGTGGCTGGGAAGTAGCCCGTGTGTGCGTTGACTGTAAGATGATTGAGAATTCACCTATTGTTTTCATGTTCGATAAAGGTAATAAAGTCGTTAGGCCTAAATTGATGAAATATTAAAATTGAGGCTGCGCGTGCATAATTCATGTGCTTCTGTTGGCTTGTACACATTATTATGCGTGGCGTTATATAGACACTTGTTGCAAGTCAAGCAGTTTCCGTTTCCACGTGCAACATAAAATTAGGTGCCAATTATGCAACAAGAAATTATCGCGTACATCCCGCATCATTAATATCATTTACCGCCAGACACTGTTAACAACTACCGTTATCAATCTAGCAATAATACCGTTCAACCGTGTCAGATCACATTACGACAGTGTCCGGAAACCATTTTCGATAAAGAAATAACTACCGGATTGTTCATTAAAAAAAAATGTTTATCTGCTATAAGAGGAAATTGCGTTACAATAGGAAGCGCATGCTCGCCTCGCTAAAATAACGTTATCTTGATGATCCGATAATCCTATACGAGGGATAGTATTGGAAATTTTCCAAAACATTCTTGGTATTGGTTTCAATGGAATTAGAAACTCGCGCGTACATAGCTTGTCTTGATTTAGTCATCAGTGGGAGATACACACAGGTTTTACACTTAAAATTAATCTTTTTGCGGATCATATCTAACCTTCTGCAAATTAACTTGATTTATTAGTAATTATTTGTAATAGAATTCGTATCAATGATTAATTATTTGTAACGAAATTCGTATTATTTTATAAATTTATAAAATATATGTATATATACATATTCGAATAAACAAATTTAATAAGGGACAATCAATTAGGTTAATTTGATTTGCAGAATGGTGAATATGATCTATGCAAAGATAACTTGATGTGCAAAAAAGAGAATATGCTTATGAGAAACAAGAAATGTTATATCGTTCATCGACAAGTGCGTTGTTTACTAACCAAATTTATAGTTAAGTTCTGGACTTATTTCGCTTGTCTTTTTAGTATTTTGACATGTGTAAATTACATTTCTTCCACCAATGTCCGTACACTGTTTACGAGAGAACATCGTCTCTAAATTTCAACCAGACGTCTTGAACTTTTTGATAAATTAAAAGGCTCAGTTTATCATATGGTATGTAGAAAACAAATTTCGGAGAAATTGCAACTGATCAGAATTACGGTGAAAGTATGAAACATAGCATTTTACAGTTATTTCATTTGATTGTGTGTTAAAGAATCAAAACTTACGTTTTCTCAACACGCGATTTTTTTGGTAAAGTCCTTGGATCGACTTCAATAGTAATCCAAAAGTCATGAAAAGCTGCAACGTTAATCGATTTCTATGAAATTTTCAAAATTCATATAATTGACGCGAATCTAGGCAACATATTTCATCTTGGTGTGACGTATGGTAAACTGATCTCTCTAATTTCTCAGAAAATTCGAGTTGTCTAATACAATTGATGCAACGAATTTCAAAATAGTGCAAATTATATCAGTTATTACTAAACTATGAATTTTTGTGCAAAACAAAAAATTGATTGCATTAATTGCATGATAATGAAGTTGTGTAGACCGTAGTTTACTCTCTTTCTTCGTGATTTTAGTGGATTATAACTAATAAAACAGTATTTTCTAATTCTTTAAATACAGTGAATTCTCTCCAATTGTCCCTCAGCAATTATAAAAACGAGTCGTGAGGCTCGAATAATCGTATCTCCTCTTCCCAAATTGTCTATTTTTGTTTACAAGCTGAGGAACAATTGGAAAGAATAGTAATCTGTATTTTTGGTATTATGCATTTGATTCACTCGTTTGTGCCACGAACGCATAAAATTCGCAATCTAGTTATTACTGTGTAATAGACACAACTGTTTTCTGCTTACTCAGATTTGTCTGACACGATTGACAACAATGTAAAGCAATATAAAAATGTCATCTCTGATATACGTTACAGATAATATTCACAGATAAATTCAACATAGCTGATAATAAAATAAAGATGATTAACAAATAAGATCTTGGAACATCGGTCGATGGACTTTTGTTATTTTTGAACACACAGTTTCGATTATAAACACTCCATTCTCTTTTGAAGAGTGTACGAATATTAATGGAAGTCGCTGTGTGCATATGTATACATACGTATACACGACTACATTATACGAGACTTCGTCCAGGAAATAGGTAGAAACAAAAGTTCGGAGACTCGCTTCGGTGGCACAGAGCTTTGACTCGTTTTCATTTAAAACTACTCGGTGAATCACGTTTCAGAATCAATAGTCAGGTAGGCGCCAATTCACACGACACGCGAATCTTTTGTTACTAGAAAAGAGCATTATTCTCTCGAGTTCCAGTCGATATTTTCATAATTGCGGAGATGTTATCGCAGATTTCTATTAATTTACATAGATTTAATAAACAATGTTCGAACCACAAGCACGAATTTGTTAACATAATTTCACTCGTAGCAAAATCCTAAAACAATGAATACTATTTATCCTGAGAACCACGCTTGACCTCCTTAAAAAACATTCTAATATCTCGCTTAGAATTTTTTTTTTTTAAATACGAATCAACGGAGCATCTAATTTATAATAAATACACTATAATAAAAAGTACATTGCACAAGCAAGACCGTAAGATTGTTTTCACGGTGTTATTCAAATAAATTAGGTACTAAATAGTTCTTTAGGCTAATTGCGATGAATATTTTTTTGAAAAACGTGCCGATCTTATTCGTACAGTGGCAATGAAATTAAGAAAAAATTGTTAACATGACTGAGATTATACTGAACAAAATTTACAAATATTAGGGATTTATTTAAATTTCTTTTTAATATTGTTTAGTTTCTAATAATTCATTCCAACTGTAGTACCATAATTTTAGATAGAAAAAAAGGCGAGAGAAAATATCATATCATAGTAATTATCATAAATATAAATATCATAATTGTTTTTTTCTTAACAGTTGGGAGATATTTATATAGTGTTTAAATATTTAAATCTTCGGCGTGCGTCGCCCGTCAGATTCGTATTTGGAGATGACAGAAAATGTTTCCGGACGAGATTTATTTTTTTCACTTAAGAAACTAAATCATCCTTCTGATGATTTTATTATTTTGTGTTTCATACAATCATTTTCTTCATAAATGCTTAAAGACACACAGTTTAATCATAAACGATACCACAATGAACATTGACATTTCAATTTATTATTTACCAATGATTATTCTGTCAGTGAGTTTTTTCTAACAACGTGTCATCGTTAGATTGCTGATCATCATGCAAAATAAAAATTTGCCAAGATGATTGCAAGAACCAGAAATGAAATAAAAATAAGCTGTTTCTTCATATAATTTAGATAAGTTTAAAATATTGCAACAACATTATTAAATTCTTTTCATGTCTTCACAATCTTATATTACACATTTTTTCATAAATGCATAAAATCCAGAGTCTAGTTATCGTAAATACGTTTTAAGAACAAAATATTTTCGTCATCTTATTTAGAACGGAATTGTAGAAATATAAAAAGCATTTTAGTTATTATCTAATATACTAGTTCGTCTGTGTGTAATGTAAAAAAATTCAAATCACTTAGTCCAGTTTTTAAAAAGTTATTGCGTTTTAAAAGGTGTACGAACACCATTGTATATCCACCAGAAGGCGTTACTAAGTAAATCCTGTGAGAAACGTGTTCAATCGTCAGAAACGAAAATGCCGACAAGAGCGAGTTTAAACGATAATGTCTCTGTGTCAAGGGTTAAAAACTTTCATACTTTCTACTGAAATTCCAGCACGGAACTGTGTTCGTGGTCTTAGCGTAATTACATGCGTTTCGCTTCGTTTCGTCTTTACATGGAGAAGCAGAACGTTTTCTACGAAGTAACTCGAAGCGCGAAGATATTGCCCAGCGAGTGCTCATGATTTTATCTTCTCTTTTTACCCCTGGCTTTTAAAGATGCTCCTTTGAGGGGAACAGTTTTACAAACAGCGGCCGCACGCTTCTCATTTTTGCTCTAGCTGGTTTCAGGATTGATAGGGACCGATTAAAAGAAGGGATGGCCGCGGGGAGAGCCGAAGGGAATTTACACTCGCTCGCGCGTATTACGTACACGCGTATCTGGTACGTGCGCTCTCGTGCTACGCCTTGCCGGAGAATCCGTACTCTCGGTGATTTCAACTACGCCACCTGCACGAGCGAGCATCCGAATACGTGGGGATATTCCGACCATCCGCGCGGCTTCCGTTCGACCAATACTTTCTTCTCGTACCGAACAGCATTTGAATAAGACGATATTGTGAAATTAAAGACAGAAAAATATGTACACAGTGCGTTTCGTAATTTTTAGTTGTTTTCGACGTTCGAATAGGAATACAAAGAAATTAATGGTAGGGGCTGAAATAATATGGGAAACAATGAATTTTAGAATTAGCCCTTTGACTCTGGCGTACTGTCGGATAGATTGATACAAACGAAGCAAAATAGACAAATCAATCGCTGTGACTTGCTGTCGCATATCGTTATAAAAATAATCATAGAGAAAGGAAATTTGTTGAAACAATATTTCGATAAATATTTATATATATAGATAAACAGATATAGAAATAGATACTTCATGTTATATCGTACACATAACAAAATATTCTATCAATAACAAGCTTAATGTTACAGTAATCTAGAGTTAACATCGCTTACACTCGAAAAGATTGATAATAAAATTTCAAAATGCGAAACGAGTGATAATACTTCCTTGATCAATATTTCTCATTAATTAATTAAAAAATGTCCGAACACAGGATGAAAGGAAAAGTTACATAGTCGGATAATCTTATATTGAAATCGGATAGTATGTGCGTTAAAATATGAAGTATTTAGATAGGAATCGTTAGATCGTGGTTGCAGCGGAAGGTTGCGTAACATTTCAGATTATGTGTACGCGGAACAATCAAACGCCTAATTTATATACGTGTCTTGTAAAAGGAACGTGCCCAGTACCATTGACTCGGTTCAATGAGATCGGTAATTACACATAACGAACGATCCTAAGTGTAGATTTAACAGCATTCCTCGGGAGTCTTTGATCTAACCTGAACGTTTTTGCGCGTCAGTTAACCCGAACACAGTTAATTCGTGGAATTCGACGCTAGTCGGATATAATAGAACTTAGCATACTGCGGAACATATTTACCACGATTTGTGTTCCCCAGAAGTCGAAGCATATCTCGGACAGCAAATACATGGGAGAAGTGGCAAATCATGCTGGAACTGTATCTCGGTTTTGCTTTCACAAATGTAAGTATTTAAAATCGAAACGTGCATACGTCATCAACCGTAACGATGAATTTTATTGCAATTTTTTATTAACTTGAAATCGACAATTGAAGCACAAAAATGTTTGAAATTCAAAACTTTTCAAAGATAAATTTCCTCGAAAGCTGAAGATAACACAGATAAAAACGACTCTCAGATTCACGTTTGGCGTACCAAAATCTATAAGAAACGTGTAGTTTCTATTCAAACGCATAATTTGTTTCGGATAGCGTAGTCGCTGTTAGTAAGTGATGGCACGAACTAACGTTAACGGCCGCTGCTACACATGTGTATCATGCGCAGTGTATTCAGGAAATGTCACTACGCAAGAAGTGGTTTAAATTTTCTTCACAGACTCGGATGAAAAAAAATTGAGAAACGTAATCTAAAAATTTTTTTTTCATTCCAATCAACTGCAATTGTTTCAAACATTTTTCGTATTCTAGTAAACTGATCAATAGATTGAACTGATCAGTTACTAGATACGTCTAGTAAACAACTGAAAAAAATACGAGTCCTTCGGTGCAATTTTTAACAAATTATTGTGTTTTAAAGATTGTCCAAATGTTATCGTTGCTCACTGCATGCATTTCTGTAGAAAAGCTGACTCATTGAATGCAACGATAATCAAATCGAACGGAATGTTTTTTGTCTTACCTCGTGTCCGCCACCGATAGATTCTTTCCCATTAACGCATTGCACTTGTAACCAGGAACATCGTCGACAGAATATTAATCCTATGACTGTCCTACTATTTTGACAGGAAGCATTGCCATCCCTGCAGCGACGTTTCACGCGGATCGAGTAAATTCCAAGCAGATAGCACATTAACAATCGTACGTCAAGCAAATGTTGAACCGAGGAGAAGGATAATTGGCCATTCAGGAGCTCTTTCGCGCAAAGTAGTCCGAGCAGTGCTCGAACAATGAGGACTAAACGATACTCCAGGAGTACGAGTCGCTACCGATGCCCCATTCAGGCATAGTTTTCTCGTTATCCAAACAAGGAAACAGCACGAGCGCGTTCACTGTGTACCAAACGATTTCTATCGTCCCGACTAGGCAGCAATTCCAAGCAAGCCGATGTTGTATAGAGTACGCCGACCTCCTGCAAGATTCGAAATCGATTCTTCGCTCCGTTTTTGATTGTTAGAAACTTCGTGGCGCCACGCAGTGATGCGAGCAATGAAAAGAAAAAAATATCTTTTCTTTTTTATAACGTAATAGTAATCTAGAGTCTTCATTCATACGTAAACGATTTAAAACAAAAAAGTAATCCTCAACATCCAAGAAACACGTTAGTATAGATAACAATCTACTTGCCTTTGCTTCCTCAAACATTTACCTGTTATATCGCAGTGTTTCTAACATAGAGTTATTCAAAGTACGCGGCAATAAATATAAATATGAATGGATTATTCAATTGAAGGTACTAAACACTTGTTGTTTTGATTGTAAAAAAATCTATATATATATATCTAAGTTACATATCTCGAAGTTATCTATTCAGGATCTACAATCTTCTATCCTAGTAATTCTTAATAAAAAATGTTTCGAATAAAAATTAGTCGGCTTTTAAACAATTACAATACTAAATTTTGATAAAAGATCTTTTTATTCAACAAAAAACAAAACAAAATCATGACAATTTTTTTGATATAACTGTATATTATTTCTATACAGGTCGATTCATCTTTGTATTCCCTTTTAGAAATTATTAACGTACTTGGGTCATGTCGAAGACATTGTACGGTAAACTAGTCCATCTAACATTTAAAAGAAATACAAAGTCGTTTACATCAGTTTTAAAAAATCTATACCGTTTTAAAAGCTGCGTGCTCGCTTCAGCTCCTTGCTATATATTGGTATTGTCTAAATTGGATTGTGGTCGAGCATAAGATGGAGAGATCGTGTTAGGTATGCGGTTGGAAGGATTCTGTTGGAATGTTTGATGGGAAATACCTTGTTGAGTGTGCGCCCGGAAGGATTCTGATTTTCTTCTAGATCCATGTAATAAGGAAACCTCGGTAAATGAGGAATTTGCTGGTTTGGTGGTGGGACCATTCCGGCCTTGGCGAGAAGTGTTTTAGAAAGAAGTGTTTTAAGAAACTAAACATCAGACTGCGAACTATTTTTAAGTTAAGATGTACGAGATGCAGACGCAGACGTAATCTTACCAATAGTTCCGTACGAAATGTGCTTTTTATACGTAGCAGGTGTTCCTAGATATTTCTAGATAGATACAAACATGGTACGATGTTATGATGAGGACGTTAAATATAGAAATAATACCCACAATAAAAATAATGACAAATAATAATAATAAGACTAATAAAACTGATAACAACCAAGTTAATGATGGACGTGTACAAAAATAAGTTATACACTTTATGCAGTAATTGTAAATGTAAACTTATGTAAAGATCATGCGGTGTATCCGCGTGTATCAGTAATTAGTGTTGAATAAGTTTATAAAATTTATTTTTTCAGTATGCATACAAATTACTGAGATTCAGATAAGAAAGTTAACTGACATGAGTTTTTTTATTTTTGTTATCATTCCAAGTAATAGCAAATTTAAAAAAAAGAAGTGTTTTAGTCATTGCCCTACCGTCATCTAACAAATATTCAAGTCATTTAGTCCAGTTTTAAATAGGTTATACCGTTTCTCAAACGGTCTTAAGTGTATGACCGCTACTGCAAATGCATCGTAAGCAAATCGCACAGTCCGACGCTAATAGAAAATATTATCTGCGCGCGGAAGTTACGCGCGGGCACCAATTTTTGTGAAAATCGAATCATTTTTTCGAGAACCTATTCGCCATTTTGTTTTTAAAATTTTCAGATTCAGATTCGTAATCGGCGACCATGAAAACCTTTACATACAAATTTTCAATTCATCGTCACAATTTAAGTCACTGTTTTCTATTTTGATCATGATTTCGGGCTTTTATACCACTGTGCGCCGCGTTTACGTCTGACGCTTGTAGCAAATTCTACCTAGTGGATACAGGTGCGAAGACGCGCGTCGAACCGCATTGAACGATGGATTTTCACCGCTTGACTTTCCACCAGCGGGGCCAGTGGTCCTCGTGTCACGAGAAAGTTGACCTCTCGTCGCGAGCCATCTGATCGGAATTCTACGTTCCGTCGCGTCGCGTCGCATCGCGTCCGGAGCACTATCAAGGCCAGGGTCGTAGGCACTCTGTGCCGTCGCAAGGTGAACCAGACGCTGACCGGAGAAACGAGAGTTCCTCAGGCAATTAGCAAGCACAGATACAATAGCGAAGAAAATTCGTGTGCCTAAAAGGTGGTAGGCGTGAAACCGTATACCAAATAAAGATAAACGTTCCTGCTGCTCTCGCTCACTTCGCTGCTCTCGTGAAAAGTAGAAAGGCGCGGCGTGTAACGAGCGTTTCTGCGTATACTATCACAGTCCCGAGAGCGATGGAAATTTGCGAGCTAAAATACTCTCTGCCGGCTAAAAGTAACAAATAGTTCGCAGCATTAATGGAAATGAAATATGCTTGAGAAGTCAAGAGAACGAACGCGACCAGAAAGATTCGCGACAGTTTACGAAGGCTGACTGTGGAAGATGTAACAGTTTCCATAATTGATTCTCAAGATTTTACAATCTTCCAACATCCGAATTCTTTGTCGTTCAAATACATAGAATCCACATTGCATCGAAAGCACGTTCATAGTCTCCGTTTGAACGGAATGATAGGCTTTCTTACTAGAAACCCCTATTCAGCGTTTATCAGTACAGTAAATTCTCTCCAATTGCCCCTCAGTTTGTAAACAAAAATGGACAATTTCAGAAGAAGAGATACAATTATTCGAGCCTCGCGGCTCGTTTTTATAGTTGTTGGCAATCGGCATATCTTGACGTATCTCCTGTTCTCAAATTGTCCATTTTTGTTTACAAGCTGAGAGACAACTAGAGAGAATTTACTGTAAATGTACGTTTAATAACATATTAATCGATCATATATAGACGTAAAAACGTCCTAAAATATTGAATACTACGAATATAAATACTTTTCTCCAAGATCTCGTTTGGTCAAATACTTTTTCCCCAGCATCGTTTTCTTCGTTCACTGTATTTTTCAAGAAAAGAAACTAAAATATGAATTCCGTATCGCATATTTTTTCAATATATGCCTAATTTAAACTTGTTAATATTTTTATATTTATGTCGTAGTATTTGAGGTGCAAATAAACTCGTTTCTTTAAATTAATTTATTACCATTGCTTCAGCCCAAATATTTATTGCCATGGATAGTTTTTATTACTATGTTCTAATCCTCGTTTGTTATTATTGTTAGTATGTTATGCTTGTTCTGGGATTCTACGTTGATATGCGATAAAGTTATTAGAATAAAGTTCATATTATTACTATACATACAATTGCACTTATTATTAATAAAACAGCCCCATGATCCGTCTACTTTTTAGAAGTTTGTTATGGTATTTGACAGACAGTTTTTTCATCCGATTGTTTATAATCGATGTGCTTCTGCTAAGTTGCAAAAATCCTGGCGCCATGGAAAGCGCGACTAATTCATTAAGAGCAATCATTCTTGTGGAAGCAGAGTATACTTCTTCTTCGCCTGTTTTTGCCCCTAGTGATTATCACCTACACTAGGAAATAAAAAGACCGCGAGGAAATAAAAAAGCGCAATGAATCAGCACATAAACAGTGTTTTTAAAATATTTAATAGAGATATGCGCACTGAAAAATCTGTATTCCTGCTAATGTAGATTACGTTGAAAAACGCAATATTAATTTTGATATCGTAATTTTGTCGTATCGTAACAATAATGAATTAAGATGAATTATTTACTCTTACAGAATCTATTTTATTTTTTTCACTTGTTAATAACGTCTAATTTTCACAGAGAAATTAATTTGAAAGTACATTAAATAAGAGCACGCATGATCCAATGTCGGTCGCTTACATACCTGTAAAACAATCGGCCGTCCAAGGGTTAAAATTATAAGTATAACGATATGTATTTCCTCTTCTTCACCAAAGCTTCTCAAGGACAAATACCACTTTCCTCTTTGCATTAACTTCTTCTTATATAATCCCGTTATAGAGGAACTACGAATAATTTGTAATTTTCTTAAACAATATTGCGGATGAGTTCAGAAATTAACGATAAGTAATATCGACCAAATATATATTTAAATACTAAATAAACCATCTGGTTTAAGGTATTAATAAATAAATAAATACAATGCGACATTCCGTACGCGACAATCTAGTCCTAGTGAATGAAAGTGAATGCTTGATGCCTTAAGAAAAAACAATACTACGAAGTAGAGTCGGGGTACAGTATTCTCTCCATGGATCAATTTCGGTTCTGCCGAGTGACAAAAAATTACGGTAGATTTCGATATGAACACTTGACTCGTCGCTGGCTCGATCGGCGAATGCGTCGCTTCGTTGGTTTCAAGGGAGACTCCACCAGTGGCAGCAACACCATTTTGACAGTTACGGTAAAGATCTTTTTAACAGTTACGGAGAGAATACCGTATAAATGAAACTCCACCTCAATGAGAATTCCATATTTTGTCACCAACGGTTCAACACACAATCCTAATGTGCACAAAATTAGATAAGACATGCTATAAATAAAAATATTTCCGAAGAACTTAACGAAACCTACAAATCGAAACAAATCGGAGGAAACCTCTTGAAATTGATTAAATCTATAAAGACGTGGGTTGAAATCTGAACATTAATATAGTTGTCACTAATAGTCAGGCTGTCGATGTGACACTAAGAAATAAAAGAGCAAGAAAAATATCGCGGTGCAGTAGATGCTTGATTATCCGAACCTAATCCTAACCCGAACACATTTTACATGTAAATACATCGATCTAAGACGCGTTCAGAACATATCTTACAACCTAGTAAATGTTTTATCCAACACTGTAACTACGTAACTGTTCTTTTATCGGCACACTTATGTTTCTTGGCTTCTACTGTATTTACGATCAATGATTTTATTTCATTCACGATCGAGCAGTTAAACAAACGGTTTTCGCGTTGACCATCCGACATATTGACCTAACCTAGGGGTTGGCGTATTGGGGTAAATTACCTCGAGTGAATTAAAATTCAAAATTTCAAAGATAAGGGGAACTTGATAGCGTACAAGAAATTATATAAAAAGCATTTCCTGTGAGAGGAGAAATTTTTCTTCCGGTAACGATGCATCTGACCAATGTAATAGACGTATTTAGAAGACGACACGCCATGTTGAACACCAAACAATCCAAAGACTTTCAAAACGGCATATGAAGTGGCAGTCATAAAGTTGCTACCTTTTGCAACAACCTACCTAATGAACATAAAAACAGACAGAGAAATCGATTAGACTCGGAAGACAGTATCCAAATCCAAATTGCTCTGATATCAAAATACCTTACTTTCGATGTACTGTGTCAAGAATGAAACATCGTTTCTACAAAACATGAAGTGAAAAAGTTTTCAATGAAATCCTTTCGTTTCATAATGGGGATATTAACACAATACCGTCTGGCCTGTTCGTGGGAAAGCTTTTGCTTGTAGCCGGCATATTTTAAAGTATTTTATACACTAATTATTTTACAATTAAATTATACTAAATTACTTTGCTATTTTATTATTTTATTATCTTCTACTTTACCAGGCATATACGACGTAATGTTTGCACTTTCCTTTATACCGCATTACATAATAAACAACGCTATTCGATGTGTAAAATATTTTTATATCATCACAATTTATTGTGTCGCGTTTACTTTATACTTCTCAACGTCGGCGTAAATAAATATATTTTAGGGTAATAAGTAAGCCACGATCAAACCGATCCATCTTTCGTTTCTTCGAAAATGATTAAGTGCTCTTTGCCGTAACTGCACGGTGAATACCACCACCTATTTGTAGTTGCACCCGGTCGTTGCTTCCGAAGTATAATTCCCTAGTTCCATTAGGGTCGAGCCTAATTCCGAGACGGTCGCTGATCGGTCGGAAAAAACTGCTTTCCATCGATCACACGAGGCTACGATCGGAAAGCCTATTAATCTCAACGAAAGTAATCGATCGATTCGGCACTTCGAGCCGTGGCTTGTTTTGCTTCTAGCGGCAGTCACGAAGAAATATTCGAACAGCTACGAAAGACGGCAGCCAATGTATTTCGTATCTTGTCATCTTCGAGGAAACCGACCCTTTGAGTTCGTGGTAGCTGACCGTAGGGAACCCGGTGCCCAGTGGAAACCTTCTATCAAGGCCGCGGCCGAGGCAGTTCTTTTATTTTCTGGGCATTTGACGAGAGCGACATGCCAGACATTCCTCGCTGGAATAGCCGTGTAACTATGCCCTCGGCACGGACTACGTGCGTGTTCGACCATACACGCGTGCGAGCGTGTGCACGTTTACCCGTATGCGCTCGTACCTATACTGGGTGAGCTATAGAAACTGAGCACACCGATTTTCTGGCGGATGCAACAGTTCCGTGAACATTTCGTGACCCGAGTCGGTAACCGTGCGATCGATGATACAATGAATTTCATTGCCGTTGATTTTTCAAGCTCCGGACGCGTTGTAAACAGGCACATTATTAAACAGGCTGCGGAGTTTGATGCTGAACCGAAATGATCCGCATTCATTGCTAGGATACAGCCGAGGCATCGATATTCGATCATCTAATCGTTTGAATGAGTTGCAAACGATATGACTATATTCCAAAATTCTTTCGATATATTGTATTTGGTTTACTCGTTTTTGGCATAAAACCCGTGAAATCTGCAGTCTAATAGTAAATTAAAGTAATTAGGACTGTATACAATAAGGATCGACAAAACCTTGATGTTCGTGCAAAATAAAGTCCACAGTCTAGTTTAAAATTTTATTTCGTGGATTATCAATTATTTGCAGGTTACTCTAATAAGAACGACGAGCCGCCAAATTATTTCATTTTAATGATCTAAATTTAATTATTAATTTTATAATAAGGTATCCAATCGTAAACTTCGTCAAAATAAATATATTAAATATTAAAAATTTATGTATTATATATTTAATTTAATTTTATATAATATAATTACTTTCAATAAATTATATTATTTAAGTACCTAAAGATCATATTAATTAATTCATAATAATAGTCGAACCGCTAATGTTGGCACTAAATTTACCACTACTTAGTTTAAATATCTAAATCAAACTTTCATTTAAGATTAGAATATAATTAGACGATAAATCATATCAACTGTTTCCAGTTTATCGAGACTTCTAAGCTATTTAAAGTCCGTATAACGAATATATTTGTAATGATTATATAATATTTAAATATTATGTTTATAACGAATAAATATATTGTCTAAGTAAAACGAAACGTTCTTACGTTTTTCTAATGTCTTCGCAGTTTATTATTTCTCCTAGTTATTTTTACAAATAAATACATAAAATCCGTAATCTAGTAATGAGTCATTGTATACTTTACGATAAACTAAGAGCAAGTATTGCAAGCTTAGAACTTTACGCGATGGTACTAATCCCGAAATTCTTTGGCTATTTAGTGTTCAAATTTTCATACGCTGCCAGTTTTCAATGATCTTATCGATAAATCGTGCTCAAGACCTGAAAAATTTACCGCAACGGGCCGCATACATTTGTATCATACTTTCTTCGAAAACCATTATATGTACATACGGTTCTGTATCCGCAGCTCCGAGAAGAGCTATTATCAAGTAATAAAATTCACCTTTTATGGACAATTTTAATGTTTAAGTCGTTACGTTAATTGCTCGTACGACCTTGTACGCGCGGACACTCTGAAAGAATTCGGTGAAGAATCGGCATTCGCTTTCTCTTATCCATATTTCGCGCGCAGCACACACCTAAACCTGAATACCATTCTATAAAAAGTAACACGTTTCAGAACCGATTTTATCAATTACGGTTTTTTAGCAACCATGAATCTTGTTAATGATTGTAAGCCAATTCATTCGACCACCCACTGGAACTGTAACGAGAATAATTTCGCGAAGAACCGTCGTTCCTCTAATGTCATTCATGCTTTATTTACCGGAAGCCTATTAATAGGCACGACTGAACTGTGTTCAGAGCTGGGTAAAATAGTATTTTAAATGGCAAATAATAAATAGATATTTTATTTTGGATCGTACATGTATTTTTAAACACATAAAATATTTTATCTGTACGAGAGAATCTTAAAATTATATTTCAAATAGTATACGATGCACTTCGTTACACGTGTATAGCTGTATTTAAAAAGGCAATAAATGTCATTTTTTTTTTTGTTTTCATGTTTTATGTTATTAAAATAAAAACTATTTTATACCAAAATAAACCATTTTAATTTACGTTTTACATTATCAAAATGAAATATTTATTTTATTTACTGAAATTTACTATTACTATTACTGTATTACTATGAAAAGTACTATTTTATTTGAATTGTAGTAATATTAGAAAATTACGAGTAGATTAAGTGTTCGTTAAGAAATGCATTCGATGATCGGGTTTTCCTGTTTCGTATTATTTTCGCGCGGATCTCGGAAATACTATCGTTCCATGTCGACGTGTAAAAAAACTGAAACAACTCAGGATCCGATATTGAAATGAAGCCTGTAGTTGACATTTATGCATCTGGTTAGGCATGTACACGTGCATGCATAGAGGTTCGATCGAGTGTCGTGCGTGTGCGTAAAGGACGGAGACTCAAGGCCGATCGTCGGCTAACCCTTTCTCCATCCTTGCCGTGGCCCCAAGAAAGACAATTTGAAGCTGTAGGAGTTCTCGCGAACGTTATATATCTTTGTCAAACATTATTATTGTGCATGCAACGTGACGCCGCTAAACAATGACACGGTATACAGGGAACATATGGTTCCTCAAATAAGCGCGTATCAGCGGCTACATATAGTTACTTCATTAAGGAAAACTACGACATGTGTAGCTTACACATTGATAAGAAAGAAATCTTTTTATTTGGAGCGATTTCCAATATTCGAAATAATGTGTTTCGGTATCGTGTGGGGTGGACTTGAACAATTTTAACGCCATTTTTATTAAATAGATCAAAAACCACCTTTCACATTTTTATTTAACACTATTTTCATCAAAGGGGTCAAAAGACATCTTTTAACATATTTATTTAATACTATTTTCACTAAAGGGGGCGAAAAACATCTTTTAACATTTTTATTCTACCCTATTTTCAACACAGGGGTCAAAAGACACCTTCCAAAGTTTCAATGTACACTATTTTTAACAAGAGGTCAAGAGAGACCTTTCAACATTTTTATTTAACACCACATCTAACAAAAGAGTTGTGATGCACCCCTTTTAAGATTTCAGTAAAATTAATGTCGAAGTTCAATCACTCTTTTCCCCGATTTACTTTAATTTATTTTACCTCGATTTTCCATAATGGTTATAAAATTCATTTGATAAAAATATCGGTAAAAATGGTATTAATACAGAAATGTATTTGACTTTATTTATAAGGTAAGCTAATGTTATTTAATTATTCGCTGTCACTATATCTGCCCAAATATTTGTAAATATTGCTTAATATCTTTTATATCATTTATCTTTTCTCTGAGCATTCCAATAAACCTTTATAAATCAATTTATATTTTTAAGTTGGTATTTCGGACATTTTCTGTGAAGATATTCCATAAGAAATGACAGAACCAAAATCAATATACAGTAAATTCTCCCTAATTGACTTTCAAATCGATTTGAAATATTGAACAGAGTTGAAATATATAATACGATGAGCACTAATTACATATATAGTAAATTCTCCCTAATTGACCGTCAGCTTGTATACAAAAATGGACAATTTGGGAAGAGAAGATACGATTATTCGAGTCTTGCGGCTCGTTTTTATAATTACCAATTGTCAACAACTATAAAAACGTGTCGCAAAGCAACAGTCGTACCTCCTCTTCCCAAACTGTCCATTTTTGCCCCAACCTAAAGGTCAATTAGGGAGAATTTACTGTATACGTATTGAAATTAGTGCTGATCATATAATATTATATATGTCAACTCAGTTCAATATTTTATACATTGCAATATTGTAAATGTAGTATAAACGGTTTTTAATTCATATACTTGTTTTCCTTAGCGAAATATATTGTTCTTATTACTTCCATTATAATTTCAATTGGAGTGAAAATTGTTTAAACAGAAAGTATACCTTAAAAAAAAATGATACTTTCGTGCCATTCCCACAACATGAAGTTGAAGGAGTAGAGAAAAAGAACATTTTTAACACTATTTCTACCGATCTCTTATGGATCCTTCTAGTAAATTAATCTTGTAATCATTAAAAGTTAGTATTATTTTAGTTAGTAGTATTTTATAATTATTAAAAGTTAATAAGCCAGTTGAGAAAGATTTGTTAAAATTAGAAAATAATTTCAAATTCAAATGATCAATGATGTCTTTTAACCCTCTTTGGTAAAAATACTGTACGATTAAAATTAAAATTCAATTAAAATTACAGTTAAAATTTTTAAAGGTGTCTTCTGAGCCCCTTTGATAAAGATAGCGTTAAATTAAAATTTGTCAATTTGTACATCAGTAAGATGATAACTTGTATTATACGGTATAGTAGAAAAATCCATGCTAAATCAATTTTTCGTCAAATCGTTTGCTTTCGATGAATCACTGTTGTAATGGAGCACAGGATAAAATCGATTCGTTTCCGCCGATCTCCGTGTGGTTTCTAAGAAACGAAAGGTCGAGGCGGAACCACAATCGGCAACCAGCAACGAATCGAAAACGTATGCTCACTCGATCGGCAATCGTGTTCACGTCGTACGTGACTTAATTAAGTTAATACTTTCCACGCACCGACGTACGAATATTCATTTCTCCCCATGCGTACACGTTACGGGATCGCTGCAAGAATATTGATGGGCTTTCAAAATAAATTAGCTAGATGAAACACTACGGCAATTGAATTTCCCCGTCCACCTGTTGCAAGCATCGCTTTGTGTTCCATAACGGCACTACAATGGTGGGAATAATTATAGACTCAAAGTAACTCTTACATTTTTTGTGACATCTAAAGAAAAATACTATTATACTACATTTTTGTATTTCTATATTATAGTTAATAGATTATAGAAATATACAAATATAGCCTTTTTTGGTTTTTGTTTAAATATCAGTAAAAATGTAGAAGTTACTTTGAGTTTATAATTATTCACAGCAGTGTAAGTGGTCTCCTTTTAACCGAATCACTCTATATATTTAAAAAGAACTTAATAAAAAAGTTATATTTGTATTTGTAATAATAGAAAATAGAAATATACAAATACCATATTTTGTTAAGATTTCGTTTAGATATCGGTAACAATGTAAATGTTGCTTTGAGTTTATAATTATGCAAACCATTCTACGATTGAGATTTCATCAATTTCCATTTGGAATGTAATTTTTGAATAATTGTTTCTGCGTCTCTGTTTCAGACCAAATGATTTGAATTTTTTTTAGGCGATAGAGGGACTTCAACGCTTGTAGTTTGATTCTGGGATAACCGATGTCGATTAAATTTTCAACACGCGTATAAGTTACTGAGATCTACGAAAGGCATTTTTTAAATTTTCATTATAAGCACAGATAAAAAAATTAAAAAAACGATAGCTTTTTTTGTCATTCCAAGTAATAGCGGAATTAAAAGAAAAGCATTCTAGTCATCGTCTAGTATAATAGTCCCCCTATCATCTAAAAAAATTCAAATCGTTTAATTCAGTTTAGTTTTAAAAAATGTCATTGCTTTTTAAAACACTTTTGTGTGGGCCACTGTAGGTAAATACTGCCGGATCGCAAGTCAAGAGATTCGATATTGCATGTCGAAGGCGTGCAAGGACATATCCTCTTTGGTACTTGTCTTTCGTGGCATTTCATGGAGAGCGATCGGACATCCAACGTGTAGCGATCGCATCTTCTCAAAGAACTGGTTATAACAGATATAGGTATCTGAAAGTTGTCTTCATACATACTAACCAATCATATTTTTACCATTTCTTACGACTAGATACATGCCTAATGCCAGCGGACAGGTATAATGTAGAAAACTATAATAATGTACAGTAATAATACATATTTATTGCAGGATACTTCAAAATTATCGTATAATAGCAGATTTTAAAAGTATTTATGGTATACTCTCCTAAATGGCGATCAAACTACTATCATTAAATACACAAGAAACGTATCATCTAAAAATAATGGAAGCACCACACAGACGTATCCTAAATAGATTTATCTCAGCGTTCTAAAGAATATTAACGGTAACGTTAAACTATACAGATCAAGAGTAACAATATTGGGGTAATACGTTCATCGAAACGAATCATTACAATATAAATCAAATTCTATTATGCAATAATTATTGCATAACTAGAGAATCAAAGTATGATTTCCATTTTTACCGATATCTAAACGAAATCTTATCAAAATATCGTATTTGTATATTTCTATTTTCTCTTATTTCTAATATAAAAATATACAGATATGATAATGTAATATTTATTACTTCTGTTTAAACGAATTGTTATTTACGCTTTAAATGTTAGCAAATATGTGAACCAAAAATCAATAAATAAAAAATCTCATTGTTTCTTTGGAAATAATCAATTCTGAATAGACCGAAAAATTGTATTCTAGCCAACAATATCCCCTTAATGTAATTCTATTAGAAAAGCATAAAAGTATTTTTCCTCTTAGTAACTTCGGAACCATAAAACCTCTAAGGGAACGTGCAGTTTTCCGAGTGTCTGTAATTGGAGAGATAAGGGCCTCCGACAGAGTGACACTTCGCAAAAAGTTCAAAGCACGGGCTGTCCTAATACGGCTTTATTCACCTTTCGAAGCACGCGCAAGGACACGCGCCATCCCTGGACCGCGTATCCATCTTAAGGGCATTCGACCGGAAGTCCGATATGTACGACGCAAGCAATTACGGTGGTAATCATGGCTACTCGGAGAACTGGCTGCGTGCCTCCTTGGAGGATCGGTTTGCTTCGGGGTCTCATCTGCCACGCTCGACTTTCCGGTTTAACCGCTCCTTCTTCTAATCGTTCTCCTTCCTGCCGAATGATCTCTTCGTCCTTGATCTTTTCCATGCACTCTGCGTAGTTGAGTAGTACTATTGACACTTAGGGCAGAGGTGTCGTGAAACGGACACTTTTCTTTCCAACGAAAGAAACTAGAAGGCCATTCTACTCGGACAGGCGTTAAAAATGAAGAACTACAGAAAAACTTCTTCCGTCAAGGATATATTCCGTGCAGATATAAATCAAGGATAACGAACCATCCGAAATTATTGGCTAATTCCTTCTACACCACGGCGATATCAGGAAGACTGAAGAAGGGGCACCCTCAGGACCCGATGATATAAGCCCAGACATAAACTGAACTTCCGCAAAAGTGCTAATCCAATGGGAAATAGAACGTCTTGGCAAATGTTCGTTGGAGAAATTGCAAGAATTAGATGGAGTTGGAAAAAAAACGTGTAGGGAAGAGGTACCATGAAGAGGACGCTTTTGTTATGTATTAAATCTGCAATATTTATGTATAAAATGAAACTTTCGTACTAAATTAAATTTGTACTTAATCGCAAGCAAAATGTTTGATTAATATTTCTATGTTTGCTATTCTTCTCGAATCTACTTTTCGAACCATTTTATTCGAATAATGATTAATCATTATTCGTCGTGAATTATTTGAATAAATTATTTACATAATCCTTTATTCGAATAAGTTATTCGAATAGAGATTTTAAAATTATTCGTATAATAATACGAATAATTATTGACTGTTTTTGCTTTAAAGTAATTTATTCGGACAAACTTTCACCTAGATAAATTTGTATTCGATTATTCATTTATTCTATGGCGTTAAATAAAATTGAATTCGTTTGTCTTTACCCCTCATCCGTCATCCGAGTAGAATTTTGCGTTAGAAGCATCGACTAATGATCGAAGAATTCCACGACTGCTCAGTGTTTCTGATTTCCCACGTGTACGAGACAGTTACGTCAACCGAGGTTGTAGATAGGATGTGTAACGGATGGAGCAGCAAAGAACCGCTGATTTATTCTCGTGGTCATCCGATATATCGAATGAACTACCGGAGAACCAGAAACGAGATAGGACGAGCGAGAACGCGAAAAGGTATCCTCAGGCATCGGAGGTGTCGATTGTTGAACGGTGTCCAGTTTCATTGATCTAGGTCTTGAGGATCGGAATGAGATCGTCTCCGGACACAAATTGGAATTTTTATGAACAGCCGTTGCAGAAACCCCTGTGAATCATTGTACCCCAACGTAGCCGGTACCACGAAATATCCTGAAATGGACGCCAACACGATGACGTGCAGCGTTCACCAGTGACTTTCACGAAAATAAATCTTTTAGCTTGTCCCGTTGAGTCATAAGAGGAGATTATACTTGGTGGATGTATCACTAACGGAGTCCCCCCATTTTTCATTCTCCAATGGTCTCCGGTAACTTTAAGAGTTCCTCGTATTTTTAAACTAATAGCGCGACACGAATTTAGAATAGAGAAATTTTCTATTACGGGATCATGCTCGATCAGAAATCTTAACAAAATTAATTTTTAGGTTTTGATTATTTATGAAAGTGTTACATTTCGAGAATATTCTCTGAAAGTTTTATCGTAATTGGATGAAACTTTTAACAGAGATATAGTCGCTTAATTGTTTAAGAGCTAGGACATTAAGCACTCCTAAAGTTTACGATACAAGCGAATATAACCGCTACTTTTGAGGACTAAGAAATTTTCATTTTGGCATGTAATTCATTTTATTAGACCGAAGAAACGGAAACAAATTTTTAATTCAAAAATCGCTAAGAGTGGTGATCAGTGAAAACAATTCAACTGTACGAAGACATTACTGTGCCGCAAGATAGTTCTGCGGAATATAGAACTATCAGTTTTCTTACAGTTTTTACAACAATTTCAACAGTTGTGATGTGTAATGTGTGTGACGGAAAAACACAATTTCAAACCAACAATACACGTCGATTTTTAGATTCAAAATTATTGCGCTTTGTGAAACATATACCGATCGCTGCACGTAAGAAGCAACGCACGAGGGTAGAATGCTTCGCCGTCAGCAACGAATAGTACTTCGGCAGAAGATGTAAGAGTAAACATAAATTGAAACTTTAAACGCGTTTTCCTCGATACTATATTTTCAATATCAGTGGTTAGGATATCTCGAAAAGTAGTAGTAGTAAAAGATGTAGAAGTTCAAGGAATTAACTCTCGGTCGAGGGACCATTGTCAGAATTATACAATTGTTGACGTTTATGGGCATTATTCAGCTTTATTCAGAAGTTTTTCCAAATATATTTTTAGAGACGCTTCTTTTAAAATTAAGAAAAAATTAAGAAAATGCATTTCAGTCATTGTCTAGTGGACTAGTCCCTCTATCGTCTAAAAAACAATTTAAGTCATTTAGTCCAGTTTGAAAAAAGTTATTGCGATTTAAAGGGTGTTCGAACACTTTCGCGAGCTCTGCACATCTCCTGGATTCCAATGTGTCTAAAGTAACGTATTAATTTACTTAAATTAAACTTATCCTCGTTAACACTAGATTCACGGAGCAGAAAAAACAGCTGTTTTATATTAGTTTATGAAAATAACAATAAGACATTTATTCTGATTTTTAACAAGTGTTATTGTAACGTTTGCCGTAAGTAACATATAAATTGAATAAATAACTCGTAAATGTATCTTTGCGATATGAATAATCGTAAATTAAAAAATTAGTGACTCGTCATTTTGACGGGTTCCGTAAATCTAGTGTTAACACGGCGACCGACGCTATCTCGTATGAAATTTCAGTCCTGCCCTCGGGCTGCGAACACGGTCGATGTATCTAATATATTTTTTTACTCTCGGACTTGGTAATCTCATCCTTGCATAACGCTGCGACGATGACTCAATCTTGGGAACGTTAACAATCCGAGGAAATCTGTTACAATGGAAAATCATCGTACGAAAGGCTGCTACGTGTCCCATTCAATAGGAGAAATTTCGTCTCGCGTTAATTAAGCGCGCCAAGGGGAACCTTCAAGTTTTTTGAATTTATAGGAAAGACTCGTTGCGCAAGAAAATAAATGCGAAACATTCGGACTTATGATGCATAAGAGATTACATCTTGACCGGGACAAGTTGGTCATAAGAAGCGTTGTATGTATATGCATGTATCTATGTATGTATTCCTTAGAAGTCTTTAAATGGAAAGTTTATGTCCAGCATCTCGATTTACACTTTATTGACAATAATAATGCCTTGTGATAGTACACGCCTATTCATAAACAATTGATCCACCAACGATATTGTGGCGGTAAATCAGTGGCTCCTTAGTTCGTCGATAAAAGGTTTATCAGTATAAATTAGTAAAAGCTCGCTCATGTTTAGAGATTAAAACTCAGAACTGATAAAAAGTTCTAAATCAAACTCACGCTTTTGAAAATCAAATTTACCTTTGTATAAGTCAAATCCACCTTTTTGTAAATCTAATTCATCATTTTGAAAATCAAATTCGCTTTTTTATAAATCAAATTCACTTCTTCGTAAATCAAATTGTTGATCAAGTTCTTTTATCTTATCTTGTTAAACTATTCTAATAAAAATAATAAATAACAAATTTGCAGCTTCGAAATTTTTTATTTTATCGTATACATGTAACAATGAATTTAAAATACTTATTTGACAATAATTGTACGTTCGTGTGCAATGATTCTTCTACCATGGTAATTTCATAGTATACAGTCGGTGTACAAAGTATTCGTAAACCGAATTTCAGATTTTCAACAAATTATCGATATTTGAACCATTATACTTTCGTGAAGAAGAGTGATTTTACAACACACAGCAGACGGAGAACTAAAAACGTAGGTTTTTCCAAAAATGTTGCAAATTTATTGTTAAGATAATTTATATATATATTGTTTAGTTAATTTATAATAACTTGATTCACAGCAGGAAAATAGGTTTTTGTACGACAAATTCTAGGTAACACGAATTATTTTATTTGCATAAGCAATCAAGGTCGATGCTAGAATACAAAATTAGTTTTAAGTCTTTGCAGCCATGTTCGTAACGGTGACGAATTGCAAGTACGATGAGCATTTATTCTAAAACCGTTCTCCGACGGCGAAGAATGCAAAGTTTTGTTCTTTGCCCTGCTTCAATTGGACCAGAGTCCGGCGCGGCGGGATAAATTGGACCATCGGAGATGAAATGCAAAAAGTATACGATCGTCCAGACACCTTTTCCTTCGTCACGGTGCGGTGTCGCGACCAGTCTATGTAGAACGGTATCCGAGTTCATTCACGCTGAATACGAAACAAGATTTTCCAGGCTGTTGACGAGTCTGAATTCGAATGAGTAGAATGTCGGTTGGTAGAAAATGGCCATGCAGGCATCGGCTGATAGCGATTGAGGTCGTGCACGAGGATCGTGGAGAGGATCGTGAAAACTCACTGGCTTGTTACCGGGTTAAATTCCAGCCGCGGGCGAGTGCCTAACATGCACGCTTAAGTAGTATATCTGAATGAGACGAGAATATAAATGAACATGTAATGTTGTCGGCATAAAATGTTGCCCGGAACGAGTCGAATGATCGTAAAACCCGGTTATTCAGATTGTACCTTATTCTTGGATCATTCGTATTTTTCTTTTCATATGTTTCGAAAACTTACGGAAAGTAAATCTGCTAGAGTTAGAATGTTGAATTAGTATTTCAGGATTCTATGGAATTCAATTAGAATATCGAATACTGTGTGCAATGTTCACCTTTTTTTTATAAAAAAAATTGTTAAATTTTTATACAGAATGTTAACGTGCAACGAATACTTTTTATCTCCCGTTGTATAAAACTAATGCAGACAATTTCTATTTAGTATAAAGATCGGCAGTCTGATTATAACATTGAACAGGATAACTTCTAACGTATGCGTTGCACGAAAAAAGTTCTGCATACAAAAGTTTCATGGTTTATAGCGGTACGTTATGTAGTGTATTTATTTTTTTCTAGATGGTGGCGTTTCGGAGATTCGAAGGTTTTTTTTAATGGAATACTGTGTATTATATTTCTTTGATTATCAATATTTAAGCATGCAAGTAAATGTAGGCATGGAATAAAAATAAATTGTCTTCTAAGAAATGATTACAATCGGCAACGGGTTAATTCGAGTGTTCCGAATACATTCCAAATAATGTGGTCGTGTTTTTATACTAAAATTAGAATCATAGCACTTATTTTTCCATACACATCAATGTCTATGGTCACCACAAAACAGAAAAAATTACAAGGCCATTAGCAGGTTACGTGAGGTGCTATACAAATACGAACGCTATCGTTTCTCGAACTCAAAGCCGTCACGCTGTATCACATACTCGTCCAAGGACAAGGACAAGCTCGCACAGCTTGAAAGTCATGCACGATTGGAATACGAAGCGTGCTCTGAATCACGGAAGGTAGAAAAACTGCAAAAAATAATAAAAGAAACATGAAATATTAGAAATTTTAATCGACCTTTTATTTAGAAATAGAAAAATCGCACGATGATCTTATCTCAAGATATCACTCACCTTATACGCAATTAAAACGTAATTTAAACGGGAGTTAATAAAAAAAGACATTTATAACTACCAAGGTGAAATAATTATGAAGTTTGTACGATCTCGCTTCGATGACGTTTCTTTTCTTATTGTCACTCCATAAGCATTTCGCGTATCATTACAGATAACGGAGTTATCGCTTTGTCTGTTTGCGTATACATTGCTAAAGTCTATACGAGCTATATAGATGTGCAAAAAGTGAGAAATTCAAGCTTTCATACTTTATGAATTTGCATTTGGGAGGTATAACGATCAGACAACATTTTCAGTTGACGGTTTAAGAAAGGCAATAAGTCCTTAAAAGACAAATCGCATTTAGAAAGGCAGGTTTCGCGTCAAAAATGTTCAGACGTTGCAACATTCCAATGTGATGTATTCATGGCACTTCATTCGACGAGATTTCATAAAATTCGTGTTAACGGGCGCTTGTTAACACAACGCATTTAAGACCTTGACCCGTTTCTTTTACTCGCGAAAAATACGGCACGTCGGATTGGAAGATGTTCCGCATCCTCTTTATATTCTAAACCTATCTCTCCGCGACTATCATTTACATTTTTCTGCGACACGCCTTCTTGCAAAGAAATGCCACGAAAACGGTGTCATTTACTCTTAATGTTTCATGTGTAATTCATGCCATTTCTCTCTCAAATTATATTTTTATTAAGTTTTAACGATGTTTCAACAATAAAAGTAATTAGCAAAACTTTAAAATTGTCCGAACGTTTATAATTATATTGGCTCTTTATTAGATAATTTACAATTTTTGATATAGTCATCTTGATTTTATAAATTGTGTAAGATTTCTAATATTTTTCTTCAAAGTGTGCTGTTCATGTTGCTGGAGATTTGACTTTCTTCTTTCGACGTGGTAGTATTTCCACTGTGGTGGAAATGGTGGTATTTACTTGATGGTATTTGTTACGTTGTATTGTTTCTGTTTTTCTATTACATATACAGGATGCGGAGAAAATTCTGTCGCTTTATGGAAAAACATTCAAACATTCAGTATCCAGTTCAGCCACAGTGGGCCACAAAAGTAAAAAAGAGCATTTTAGTCATTGTCTAATAGACTAGTCCGTCTATCATCTACAAAAAATTCGTCATTTAGTCCAGTCTTAAAAAAGGTACATGTGTTTTAAAAGGCATACAAACACTTTTGTGGGTCACTGTACCTTAGAATTAGTGAAACCTGGATCCCCTTTTCTTTCTTTAACTTCTTAAGTGAAAAATATGTGTCTCGTCCGCAAACATTTTCTGTTATCCCCAAACTTGAACTTGACAGGCGACGCAAGCTGCACATATTTAAATATTTAAACGTCATACAAATCCCTTCCAACTGTTAAGAAAGGAACTACATATTATGACATTTACATTAATGATAATTATTATGATATGATATTTTCCATCTAAAATTGTGATATTACAGTTGGAATGAATTATTAGAAAATAAACGATATTAAAAAAGAATTTAAATAGTTTGTAAATTTTGTTCGGAATAATCTCAATTATGTAAAGAATTTTTACATAATTACATTACTTGCATTGAGACTTAAAAAAGAATATTTTCAATTTTTTATCTATTATTAGCATTATATAAATATTCACATTTATATAAACATATTAAATAAATACAGAAATATTTTAGTTTTATTTTTTGATAATTCCTCGCATACAGTTGCACTAAATATAATTGTGTGTCAGCACACGCGCATTTCTTTGAAATGCTAAGACAAGGGATCTTCGAAAGTTAGCGCTGAAAATCCACGCGACCGATTCGTTCGCATATTGCTAAGAGTCCTAAACGTCCGAAGAAATAGAAAACTGAGTTCTCATTGAAAGGACAGGAAGTGTCACGGGTCGCGCGATTGGTGCACGTTAAAAGTTCGGCCGGTCGAAGCACCCGGTACCTCGTTTCATACACCGACAACACGCGAAGCACGGTGCTGCTTTTGGACTTTCTCGTCCGATTGCGTAACCACGCGCGATGTTGTACAGCAAATACGGACGACCGGTTCACAAAATTCATGCACGATAATAATCCGGGGATATGATCGGCCGTAGACGTCCTTCCCGGTTGTCGTCTAGAGGCTGTTCGGATATCTGTCGACCTGATTACTATCTGACCATAAGAACGGAAAGGGTGGTACGTTGAAGCGAGAGACAGAGGGGCGCCGTGACACACGTGATACCCGCGTATATGGGTTCGTTCTACCGTGACGCGGGCCGATTTAAGTTCCAGATACGAAACTAGCGGTCTGGTTTTCTGGACGTTCGATCGTTTCAGAAAAATCGGCTCCGGCTGAGTTATGTATTCCGCATAAGAATTCGTGCTGCCATGCCGCGATGCCGTTTCTGCAACCGTGTGCACGCGCGCGCGCGCGCGCGCGATCACGAGCACGAGCACGGGCATGAGCGCGAGCATGACCGCTCGAGCACTTTCGAGATTGTCTTCTAAATTTTCCGAGGCATTTCTTTTATCGACGTCCTTCTATCGCTGCGCCGCGCCGTGCCTTGAATTCCGATCAAAGACGTAGATATACACCGGTGCGCGCGTAGATAGAGGAAGTCGTTACCGTTAAATTATGAATCCCAGCTTTTCTCAAGACGTTGCGAATTTAAGAGATCAGATTGGGTAACGAGTTTTCAAGTCGAATATGCTTCTAGGAACGTTCTCGTGAAACGCGGTTGATAAGTAACCCCGACTTCGGATCCTAAGTTGACTCTAAGGTATTAAATATTCCATGCTAATGATCTACTGTGAGTGCACAAAGCATTCGGGCACCGTTAAAACGGTATAACTTTTTTAAAGCTGTAACTTCGGTACATCGAATTACTTGAATTTTTTAGAGATGGTAATGGGACTGATTTACTGTACAATGACTAAACTAATATTTTTCTTTTTTTACTTTTGTCTATTATTTGAACCAGACGAACTGATTTATTTCGAGACATTAGAAGGACCAGTTTAATAGACAACGTGTAAAATGAAAATCTTTTTAATCATGTTATCATAATATTAATATTTTGTCGGTTGACCCTTTTGTTTTATTACTTTATGTAATCGCTTGGGCATGTTACAGATGACTTTATTTAAATAATCCGGCGAAATCCGTTTCCACTCGTCTAACAAACGTTGTTTTATCTTTGTTGTTGTCTTTGTAGGTGTTATACGAATTTTGCGGTCCGATCGATCCCATAAATTTTCAATTGGATTTAAATCAGGCGATTGAGGAGGAGGATGCAGTACTTTTGGACAATTGTTTAATAAATATTCCTTTACAATTCTGGCCTTGCGTTCAGGATCACTGTCCTGATAAAACTTAAAACTGTACGTATACCCATATTTATAGCACGTGTAAATAAATTAAAAAAAAAAAGTCCAAATACTTCATTTTGTCCATAATACCGTCGATAAAAACTAGATGGCCGCTCTAGGAATTTTCCACGAAGAAACATAAAGTTGTAAGCTGAAGAAATTCTGTATGTCCATGTTGAGAAGTTACTTTCCCTCTTGATAAGGAAATGGCGTCCTAAGGAAATGGCAATATTACATCTTACAACAAAAATACGTCTCCTAGAATTTAGGATAAAATGCTCGTAAAACATATTCATAGATTTCGCACATTTTAGACTAATTCTCGAATAATTTGCCGAAAGGAACTGCACACAGTGCGATCGATAAAACGCATACAAAATTGATCTCAAAAATAGATCGACGCAGCTAAGTGGTTAATCAAGTATTTAAGCAACTGAAATCTAAACCGAAAATCTGTTCGACGCGATTTAAACGTGCAATTGAACTACGTCAAGAAACAACGCAACACAAAATTCGTTCTTGGCTCATTTGGCCGCGATCGCGGTCTTTCGTAATATTGCTACCGCAAACCAGCAGACACTGCATTCGTCGACGTCGTGCCGCAAAAAATTCCGGACGAAAAAGTTCATTGCAGACAATATCGCGTAACATTTTATTCGCGAAACGATATTAATTTATTGCACAGTGGCACGGAAAACAGGTATAGACGGAACTCATGCTCGCTTATATTCGGATTTTAACGACTCGAGCTGGATAAATAATATTTCTCTCGGCTTCTTTCTCTCTGTCCGACAAGCTTTCCTCTCTAAAACGTGCGTCAGCAGCCACGGACAAAGCAAAGACAAGTCGCTTGTTTTATATTTCCTTCGAAGTACGCTATGAGTAGGTAACCTAGTCTAGTTCGCCGATCATTCCTGTTCAAGATCGCGACGTGGAATGAACATAGTTACCAGGGTCATCTGATAAGTTAATACCTTATTTACCGGAAGTTTATTAATCGGCATTTCAACGACTAAACGGTACCAGAAAGGTGCGGAATAATAAAAATTTAAATAACAATTTCGATAGAAGTAATTACATTGTACTAATTCAAACAATTCACTCGATCGTGGATGAAATTATTGTTGCTCCCGAACGATTTTTTATGAAATTCTTAACTGTTGTTCTTTAATTTTCATCTCCTCGTTCTAAAATTAAACTTAATTATTTCATGTTAGTTGCAGCAAAAGATTTTTTACGTTGAACTACCTTAAGTCAGTTTTCTGGAATCGATTGCAAACTACCGTTTGTGCTTTTTTCAATAAATAGAATACATTTCTGAGAAATTGTTCGTTTAATTTATGATTATTGATATCGTAAAGAGCATTTATGAAGGATTTATCCGATAAATTTCTTTCTTTAGTCATACAGGTTTTGCACTCCAAATCCATCCTCTTGTAAATTATATTTACGTTTCTTTAAATCGAATTCACGTTTCTTCAAATGAAATTCACGTTCTTGTTAATCAAATTGACTCTTTTACAGATAAAATCAACCCTTTTGCGAATCAAATTCTTCTACTTTATTTTTATAAACTATTCTATGAAAAATTAGATATGATAGGAAATTGTTAGGAAGTTTTTAATTTTATTGCGCATATGTAAGAATGAACTTGAAATACTGATCTAATAGCGAACATACCTTTATCTACATATAATGATTCTCCAGCTATGATAATCTCATCTGCTCTGGTAGTAATTAAAAAAATACAATTCATGACATCCATAAAAGAAATACTTTGTCCATACAATTTTTAAAGAAACTTCAATCGGGACGTCATTGAAGGTGGCCAAATTAAAAATGTGAGCCTTGTTTGACCAACGAGATCACGCAGTTCCCGGATTTTGTGGAGGCTTGCATTATTCAAATCAAGCCGTACTGTCTTCGTTCAGTTCCTACAATAATCCTCGAAGTGATTTGCAAGAAAATATTACAAGTAACATCAATATTATTTCACTGAGAACTTAATCGACAGACTTCGATTTGAAAAAGAGTGAATACTATATATTACAATAAATACATTCTTGTTTTATAAAGTAGCGTGAAATATTCACTTTTAGAGCGCTGTAGATCTCATATTAATTAGCCAAAACTATAGTTGTCGACTGCCTTTCGTAGATTCTATTTTTAATTTTTAAAATTTAGTGTATTCGCTACAACTTATTGTTAGATACAACTCATTGTGGTTAAGCATTCAAGAGATCGTTTTTAAAAAAATCAACGATCTTGTTACCGAACGACTCGGAACTTACACAGTTGTGCATACAAATAATTGACGTACCGTTGTTTGAAATTGACGACAAGACCGACAGTTTTCGATTTTGGTACCGTCCAGATTGCGATGTTTATTGAAGCGCAACTCTTTCGAAGCGCGGCTTCGAATATTGAATGATCCACGTATGAGAAATTTACGAGAGACGGAGAGTCGAGATACTTTCACTGGAAAGCTTTCGTTCCGTCGAACCGTGGCCAATGATCATGGAATCACGAGTGTAACGAATGCCCAAACCTGCACACCGGTAATCGAGCACCGTTCTCAACACCTGTAATTTTTCTTCGTGCGGTATCTTTCCGACGTGCTGCTTGGTAACACGCGATACTTCAATTATCCGATAATCGCATATGAATTCGAATCTCGGCTTATCAGACGAACTATACCGACGTTATTAGCGGTGAGTAACAGAAAAACTTTGAAATCCTGTTACGCGACCAGTGACATAATTGCATTTTTTAACGGTGCGAATCGCTCTTGCCGCGTCCTTGTTGCATTAAATTTCTCGTGCGAATATGCAGTCGAATGCTCGCTCTATTTCCTGGCGCGGTTGCCAGGATAATTCGGTAATTTTCTTTCGCGTTCGATCGTCGTCCGTTTTCGGACGTTGGCCGCACTACGCTAACCGTTAATGTGAGCGGAATATTGACGAGTATGTCGAAGGATTACGCTAAGATAACGGTAAGAAACAACATATTAGATGTGCAAATGAATTCTATACACATTGTCTTCCAAACTCTATTGTTTGATTTTCCAACGACGGACGCTGTAACTGTTTTGATCGTCAAAATCAAATAATAATGTCTCTTACTTACTTATTTGTTTTGCTTTTTATTGTTAATAATGTTATCTATAATGATACGTGTATGTGTGTGTGTTATTTAACAGATGACCATACGCGTGGATATATGTTCGGTATTTTAAATAACTAATTTTTTATTTAAATCCATTTTAAATGTGGTATTATATGCAAACAATTTCATTCAGGAAAGAGAAAACATTTTTCTTATTTTATATTTCTTATATAATATTGACAATTGCTTATAATGTTGGACATTTTAAACTGTTTTAAGCTGTCGCGTAAATACGTGACTGAATATATAACAAAGCCTAAATGTGTGCCCATAAACATTTTTTATTTGTTGCGATTGATTTGTACGAATGACGTGCGAGAAACGAAATGGTGTTCCATGTTCGGCGGCTTTCCTCAACGTTTCAAGACGCTGACAAGCGGTAAGCATTATTCCGTGTTGAGTTGGTGACGTTTCGTAGCCAGCGCCTATGAAGAGTACTATTGGATGCACCATGGGATGTTGGAAATCAAAACGGGATGTTAACAAGGGAATACTGTACATTATCCCCACCAGCTCTCTCTTTCTCTCTATTTCACTCGTATTCAACTTTTCTCACTCTGGTCTTCCAGGCACTCGAGAAGCGAGCGAACGGAGGAGAGATAACAACCGAAACACCTACATACCTTGTCAGATAATGTTCGCAATGCAGACCCAAAATGGCAAACATTAAACGGACATTACTGTGTCAGATTGGCCAAGAAGATTTTTCGTTTTGCCACGACAGCATTGTAAGACAGAAATAAGTATGAAGTTAGTAAATTAATTGAGAAATAATTGACAATACATACTTCTAGAAAGTTCAATGGAACAAGGTGAAACTTATCTATAAAATTTTTAATAAGTAAAGCGTTATAGCTCTTTTTCATTAATTCAGTGCCTTGTGTCCACGATTTCACAAGCGAGCATCTAATCGTCCCAGAGTCACGCGACGTTACGGAAAATATATACGTACGTGTGTATACTTGACAATGTACACAACAGCTTATATTTACATTCATTCGCACCGGTGTGAAAAATTTACACTGGTGTTGCGAAACCGTACACATTTTCCGATAACAGATCTCTTTGCTCTGCAGTGTATTTGGCAAATGATTGTTGAAGGTCGTGTTATTTTATGCGAAGATTATAAAAACCTGTTTGGTGCTAGGGTTCTGTTTTTGTTATAGCACTGACGACACAGGCATCGCTAATTATTTAATAGGAAGCACTTAGGATTTTATTTCTTTTTCGACTTAAAAACCAAAATAGTTACGAAACTATTGTTTTGCATCATTTTTGATTGGCAATGCCGACAAGAATTTCATACGTAGGTGCGAACAATACCATGTTAACGTTGTTACTACTCCTGTCAATATTTTACACTGTCTTTGCGGCTTTTTCCGGCTTCAATAACATTATTTTTAACATGCAAATGGTGGAATACGATAACTAAGATTTGTCTTGCGAGTAACGCAAATCATTTTCCAAGTCATGTTCGTCATGCTTACGTACATCATATTCACCATACTTACGTACAACATACGTACTGTATTATTACGGAATAAAAAATATTTTAATTTCACGTAGTTATTACAAATAGGCGAATCGGAAGGTGCAAAATAGCGTATACAACTAACAATGACAATTGAGATTGCCGATGGAGAGATTTACACATATCTAACGTAATTAACTTCTTGTGAAGATTCGTATTTCTTTAGTATGTACAATTCATCGTGTCAATTTATTTTGAATTATTCGATTACAAATTCTTATAAATGACGTAGGCTTTTCTGCGATCAACAAAATGTCTATAAAAACAGCTCAAATAATTTTAATTCACTTACGAAACTACCAACGAAACTTGCTATATTTTTTAATCGACACTTTATAAAACGAAAGAATTTTCGCAATTTAAAACATTTATGACTCGGGCTTTTTCGTATTTCTTTCACCCATTCACTTAATATGTCTCAGATATTAACAATCATTGTAAAGATGCGTCATTCATATCCAATTTAGAGTTCGTACCGACAAACGTATAAAATTCTAGAGAAAAGAATATTTTAGAACCAATTTTGTAAACATACTGTTGAATTAAAACGTTAAAAGGTGTTTTTTGATTTCCTTAGTTGAAGTATCGTTGAATTAAAATTGTGAAAGGTGTCTGTTGTGTGTTTCATTTGATAAAAATAGTGTTGAGTTAAAATTTTGAAAGATGACCTTTGACCTTTCTGATAGAAACAGGGTTGAATTAAAATTTTGAAAGGTGTCCTCTGGACTCCCTCGGTGGAAATAGTGATGAAATAAAATTGCGAAAGGAGTCTACTGCCTCGTTTGGTAAAAGTAGTGTTGCATTAAAATTTTAGTAGGCGTTTCTTAACCCCTTTGGTCGAAATACCGTTTGACCGAGAGTTCTGTGTATTTTGTTAAATTATCGTATTAGTTTGAAAGTATAATCTTGAAAGTAAGAAACAATAATGTTTACGATACGAAACTGGCGGGTTCTCGCTAGACCACAATGAAATATTAAGAAACAAACAGAGAGAGAGAGAGAGAGAGAGAGAGAGAGAGAGAGAGAGAGAGGGAGGGAGAGAGAGAGAGAGAGCTCTGTGTTGAGTCGTTAACGAGCAAAAGCATCGACTTCTATCGAGATGTCGACTCGGAGTAGAACCGCGGGGAACCGCGGGGCACACCTAAATCATCTTAGGAATGTAACACTACAGAGAGTTAGAATTTACAGTGTCCCCTTGGTCGAGACCACGCTGCTACAGCTGAAGAGGTGAAAAAGGAGGGACTGGCTTAACAGTAGCTGCACGGTTCTTCAAATAAGCTCTTCGAATATGGCTCTCTCAGCCAGTTGATTGAATTCTACATAATTACATCCAGTCGTTTTCCTCCATCTTGACAGCTTTCCCGATAATTTCATAATTCTTTATTTATCGCTGACGAATCACTTATAAACGCCTTGTTTCAAAATTCGTTCGCACAACTATCTATAGTATGACTCCTTGGTGAAAAAATAAAATCTTTTCATGGAGCGCACGAAAATAACCGTAGAAATTCTTTCATCTTCGTTCGATGTAAATATGATCTTGATACTTGCCGAAGCGTTGGATTAGTCACAACGATGAGATCAGTACATATATGTTTTCAGGAAAAACACTCGTATCGCTATCGGATTGGCAATTTCTTTCCATTAGTGTTATATTTATCGCGTAAATCATTTACGCGGAAAATCGTTTCACTTTCGAAAACGAGTCGAAACTCTTATGTTGCAAACAGATATAACGGAATGTGTCATACGAATCGATAACGACATTAATACGTTCGATTGGTGTTGCAAAGTAGCTGTGTTTATTAGAAAAAAAAACTGTGAATCTGATTTCTTAGGCATAAGAAATCATGTATAATGTTATCCAGTCACTCGTGACGAGCCCATTTCAGGATACAAGTAATTGCTTCATGTTCTATGTTAATTATTTATCATGCAAATGGTCCAGGTACCGCGAGTTTCATACTTATCCGAGGATAACAGTAAACACGTGAAAGAAAAAGAAGGCGCGAGAGAGAAGGAGAGAAAGAGAAAAAGAGAACGGATTAGCTTTAAGCTCGGCATCGCCGAATTCGAATTCGTGGTAATTTATCGTTCACATGATTAAGGTGGCGTCTCGGAACCATCGTAAAGTGTTCTCATTAATTATGAATAATATGATTACGCGGCGGTTCCCATGGTTTCCCTTTTGTGAGACCCGGCTAAAGACATTTACGACGAGAGAACCGCGAGCAGCGATTCACAGAGCACAAGCGAGAGAATGAAATTCCTATGAGATTATTTTAACACGTACGTCACAGAACAATGTTCGCCTTGATCGAGGAAACAAATTAGCGGTGACTATAGAGCATGACCGCAACGCGATCGCGAGACCGATTAAGAAACACAGTTACAATAAGTTCTGTCAAAGGAATCGAATACTTCGATCTCACTGTTAGCGGCAAACGCAAACGCGCGATTGGAAATACATTTAAACAGCTGTCTGAATCCAGATGCTTAGCATCGCCTTATCGTTATCACCACAGGCGAGACTGTAATCTTGAACAAAATGTAAACAGTATTCTTTCTTTTTTCAGAAATTTACTAGTATTCGCGAATCCGACCCGGCCGCGTACCGCTAATCAGCGCGGTACAAGGTACGAACGTTATCGTCGCGAAGCTCGTTAGAAGCACGTTGTTCCGATAAGCATAATAAGTTCCTCTAACTCACCTGATGCCTATCCTCGGGAGAAGTCGATGCATTTAACAGTGATATCACTGACTCATCCTCGAGATCTCGTTTCTAATTCCGTATCCTTCCTACTCGTGCGGATTGTTTCCAGGTGAAATACACAATTAAAAAGAGAAATATTTACACGATCGAAGACCTGACAGAGTCACCGCGATCACGGAGAATACCATCGGATACCGTCTGTTTAGACCGACCGAGCGGGTCCGGACGACTGAACGTGCCACTCGTTGCGCCTTCACCGACAGCCTCGATTCCTACCTTCTCTTTCTCTTTCTCTCCTTCACCCAGATCCTTTCCTCTCTCTCTCTCTCTCTCTCTCTCTCTCTCTCTCTCTCTCCCTCTCTTTCTCCCTCTCTAACCCGCTCCGGTCCCACTGTATTTCTATGTTAATTAATGGCCTACCTATACCCACCGAAACTTTTGTAATTTTTTGGTTGAACATACAATTCTTTCTGTCATGCAGAATGGATATTAATGTAACACATGTTGGGACAACATGTAAGGACTGGATTAAAAGTCTTCTTATTTGCAATCTATCCACTTAATTTTTCATATGACATCGCTTGAGTTCTTCGCCTTTTACTATAATTACCTTTTCACGTATACTCTTGACGAAGTTACCTTCGATCAGATTTTGTAGATCTTCGTGAAACTTATTCACCAATGTAGCCTGAACTAGATGACTCTATTTCTCCGAATTTTAGCACAAATTTTCGTTCGCAATGCACAAAAAGATACTAGAAGATGCTTACTTGATCAAACAGATGGACCATTACCAAAGATTCGTGTTTGTCAGACGCAGCGGTACGAAACACGACGATCAACCTTATTCGTGAACGTCGCACATCGAAATAAAATTTTCCGTAACTTCGCCAATTTTAAAGATTTTATTATCGCAATAAAATTAGCGAGATATATTTAGAATGGAATGAAAAATCGATTTGTACATTTTACGTAAGAAGGACTCGAGTGTCTTCAGTCCGTTCTTGTATCCGAGAATTCAATTATTCCTTGTATTTCTTATCGCAAACGACGTACACAAAAGATATAAATCTATTGTTGAATCACAGGAAGTATACATATAATAACTAGATAACAGTGAGTAAACGTAGTAAAAGTTGATACACAGAACATTGAACCACGAAGAATACAGTTGAAGTTTCGTTTAGCGACCATTTCAAAGAATAAGTAAGGGATTAGAACTGCTTTTATTCAAATAACTGATAAAAATTCTGTCCAAAGAACCCTCCTTCAATGACCGCGACCTTAACATCATTTATCAAGGACACGTTTCCGTGGTTTCGATAAGGTTAACAAAATAATAATTGCAGGCAGAACATACTTTCCGTTACTGGCAAGTTAATTATGTTTGAGCGAGGGCTAATGCATTTACATTCACTAAACTGCGGATCTACATGCGAATTCTTATTTTCATACGTCATGTTACAAAAATCAGAATTACAGCCAAGTCTTTGTCAAGCAAAATATTACACATTGAAAACGTATTCTTGTATTTTTAAAAGTCGCCAAAAAATGGATCTACCAAGCGGATAATGATCACTTTTTGAATGACAATAACATGCGTGTAGTGAACAGACCAACACATTCCCCGGACTTAAATCCTATGAAAATGTTGTGGATTGATATAGATAAACATATACAAAATTGAACGATTAAACGCTTTTGTACAAGAATCATGGAAATCGATACCAGCTAACAGGCGCAGGAGATTTATTGAATCTATGCAGTGAAGAGCCTCGAGCAGCTACGAGCAGGTTCGAACAGTTTCGAGCAGACCCGAGCAGTTTCGAAGAGCAGCCTTAAGCAGTTTCGAGCTGTCTCGAGCAGTCTAGCAGTCTGCGGCAGTCTCGAGCAGTCTAACAGTCACGAGCACTCACTAGTAGTCTCGAACAGTATCGAGAAGGTTCGAGCAGTTTCGTGCAGTCTCGAGCTATCTCGAGCACTCTCGAGTAGTGTCGAGCAGTCTCGTGCTTTCTCGAGTAGTGTCAAGCAGTCTCGTGCTTTCTCGAGTAGCCTCGAGCAGTCTTGAAAAGTCTAGCTGTCTCGTACATTCTTGACAAGTCTTGAGCAGTCTCGCACAGTCTCTAGCAGTCTCGAGTCGTCTCGAGTAATCTAGCAGTCTCGAGTAGTCTCGAGCGGTCTAGCTGTCTCGAGAAGTCTCAAGAAGCCTCGAACAGTCTCGAGTAATTTCGAGCAGTATCAAGCAGTCTCGAGCAGTTTCGAGCAGTAACGGTTACCCTCGCTGCTTTAATAAGTGCACGTAATTTATTACCAATAATACACATGCGCAGCGCTAAGGCTGTAAATCAACCAGTGTTTATTATTGTATAATGTTATATTCTCATATTGATTCTGAGATTCCATAATTTGATTACAAGTGTCACGGCCGGGCCGGACCATAGGGGCGATCGAGGCATTGGGCCTAGAGGTGTCTGTGAGCAAGTCGGAGGCTATATGGTTCCATGGCAGAGGTCAGTCGCGGATACCTCCCCGGTGCGTATTTGATTTTGGGGTGGGTCGCGTTATGGTGGGGAGGGGTTTCAGGTATCTCGGCCTGATCTTGGACGGCGCGTAAAGTTTCGGCTGACATTTCGGCCTACTGACGCCTCGGGTGGAAAGGACAATCGCCGCGCTCGGTTGTGTTCTCCCGAACTTGGGGGCGCCGGGTGGACGAGCGCGTCGTCTGTTCGCGGGGGTGGTGCGGGGATTATCCCATTGTGGGGCCCCTGTATGGGCGCGCGGTCTGGGCGTATACCGGAGGGGCGGTCCATTCACCATCCTGGGTTGTCTCGAGCGCAAGGTGGCGCTGCAGATTGTACAGGGGTACCTCGCCTTACCGACGGTGAAGGTGATGCTGATATCGGGCCTGCTGTCATTCGATTTAGAGGCAGCGTATCTGGCTGACACGTTCAACAGTGATCGCCACCTCCGGATCGGAGGAGTGCCGAGATGACAACCGAGCGGATCGCCGCTAAAGAGCGGGCGGTCCGAAGATGGAAGCGGTGGCTTGGGGTTGGTGACTGCCGCAAAAAGGGGCGAGGGAGGACTGCTGTTCGCAGTTCACTCCTCGTTCGAGGAATGGTGGAGGGCAGGCCGGGGTAATAGGATCACGTGCAGGATCATGCAGGTGCTGACGGGACAGGAATGCTTCGACAGTTACCTGCATAGGATAAGGAAGGAGGCATCGCCGCAATGCTATCACTGCGACGCCCGACTCAACACATGTTGGAGGAATGTCCGGCATGGGCAGAATAGCCCCGAGCCCTCCGGACCGTCGCAGGGGGGGGGGGGGCATCTCGCTCCCGGCGCTCGTTCTAGAGCAGGGGATGTCAAACTCGCGGCCCGAGATGAACATTTTTGCGGCTGGTTTGTCTAAGTTGTCTATTTTCGATTCCAAGCTGTGAGACTATTACGTCGAATTTACTGTACACACTTAAAATATTATTTAATTAATGATTCGAATAGAAAAAGTACCTTTATTCCATGATTATCGAATAACTAGTTTTATTCCGCAGGAATTTATTCTTAACGTTGAATAAAATTTTCATCTTTTATTTGTATCTTTGTTCGAAAGTTTCGAATACATTTTTGAATAACTTTTGCCAGATCGAATGCAAATGGCGTTGTCGAGCATCGAGAACTGACTGTCCAACGGCATACAGTGCAAGCAGATAGAGAATTATGCATGAATAAAAATTTAAACTCTTTTTTTCAATATATTTTCATATCATTTTCAAAATTTAAAACGAAGCATAAGTGCCAATTCAACCTTTTACATAAAAAAACGATGTTTAAAGGTGATAAAAATTCCTCTCGATGAGTACTATACGTTGGAATAACAAAATATGACCTTTTAACCGTGATTGTCAAAGTCAAGGACAATTTTGGAGTCCATTTTTTTAGTAGTTCTCCACTGATCCGGAGTTGTAAAATCACATGGTGACATAATTTTTATACATCTTTTACGTAAAACCGTTAAGAGTAGAAAGAAAATTAAAGATTGTTTCTATAGTGTATCTTGAATGTATAATTTTAAATTAAAGTTACAAATATATAGACTTAAAAGCACACGATATTCTTTCTACATATGCGATCGTTCAACAGCAACATTATTTCATTGTAATAGATTTACTGCATTAACAATAGATATTGACTTTGAGACATGTTAATAAAAGTCATTACTGTAAATTCGTAGATTCGTTTTATTGTACAAGATACGTACTTGTAGAATATTCAGGTATTTATACATTGGTTAATAGGGTAAGTAGTTTATCAATAAAGAGCGCTTTAATATCTTTTGTAAATATATCCAAAAATACATACGCATGGTATGAAATACAATTTATAATTTATTTTAATTTAATAATATAAGGATAATCCTAGCAAGATACATCCGATCGTAAAATACATGGCCTTCATTGGAAATTAACATTGTAATTTCGTATTCGTAAACTTCACAATTTTAAAAAATTAACAATTGACACGATCAAAAAAATTCTTAACGTCAAATTTCGGCAGCCATAAGATTATAAATATTATAAATGTATCTAAAATACTACGATCGATTAAAAAGTTTTTATGCTTATGTAATTATTTATACAAACGTGTCTGTTACAAATTATAATAATACAGTATAGTCCCTTTCTATGTATAGTTCCTCTACTTTTATGCAACCATAAAATGCCTAGAACGTTTCATTAGCTAATTGGCCTGGTGCTACTAGGCCATCTTGCTATCAGCCCAACTCCTGATACGATTGTTGATAATGCGTGCTTATAGAGGATGGAGCAATGTATACTACGTTATCTGTATTTTATGTGTTGCTCGACTGAAAGTTCACGAATTATATCAAATTTTACAATTAACATTTCGTACGAATAATTACAAGCTTACAATTCAACAAAATTAAAGTTTTAATAAACTTTATTTAAAGTTGAAATGATTCTATTTGTGATTAAAATTGATCAATGACATCTGTTGAATAATATTTGTAATTTATATATTAACAATTGTTTCGTACATATAAAAAGCTATGTCTGTTATTAATAATACAATAATGCACTTTCTTATGGTACAGGTTAATAAGTTCACCATATTAACAGATTTTGCGTGGGAATTCCATTAAGTCTGTCGCGGTAAAAGATCCATGCAAGAACGTCTAATATTAATTCTCTGAAGGCTAAGATTAGATCAATAATTAATTATATGTGTGTATTATAGCATGTATTGTGATAGTTTACCACTTAAAAATATTTGATCACTAAAATATTGTTACGTGAACAATCTTCATTTTTCTAGTGACAACGAAACATCAACGCTAATGAATATGATCAAATATTTTTTAATAGTAACGTATATATACGTGTGTGTCATAAAATTACTTTGGAAATATAAAGATATGGAAGATTTCGTAGAATCCTTGGTATATCACGAGGTATCGAAATATACATTAAAGAAGTCGCACTAACAACGGAAGGACCCCAATTGTTCGACTTCGATTTTAGCGGGTCTTTGTAAGGTAATGCTACAATAGGCGTGATATTCCTCCCAATTAGTTTCCCCATGACAGATACTTTTTAATGTGAATCAAATGGCTTTCCCGGATGAAATAAAAAGAGAAAATGTCAGTGCAACAAACAGGCATTTATTATGTACTCGTAGTGTCAGTTTTTTTGTGTTTCGATAAACTGTTACAATAAAAAAAAGTATATATCACTAAACGGGAATCGATCCCGGGACCTTGGATTTCCCAAGTCAGACACAACTCATTTCTCCAACGCAACTTATACACAACGATACTTTCATCTATATTCATAGTACGTTTCGAAGATTACCGTAATTTTATATCGGTAATTTTTAAAATTACCGAGTATCTACATCTAATATTTTACACATATCAACAGGGACTTATACATATACTATCAGCTTACAAAACCCGTTAAAATCGAAGTCGGAAAATTAGGGTCGATCCCGTAAGAAATGTGAAATGGGATCTATGTACAGTTTTTCAGGGACGCCTGACTCTAATTAACTCCGGAACACACGTTGTCTACTATTGTCGAGGATCTTTTGTCTCGAAAGTATTCATCATGGTATCTATGTTGGAAGACTAGATTAAAAATGTCTACGAACTTTAAACAGTAAATCCTATAAGATCCCCTTCGTTTGAATAAAGTAATGTCGTGATTAGTCTGCACTCAAATGAATAATACTTTTCGCATGTCATACAATTAATGCCCTTGTACATAAACTCCTTGGCAGAAATAATCGAAGCTTTGCTTGACATATTCGATCGACTGCATCATCATCATCATCGTCGTCGTCGTCGTCGTCTTCATCGCTGTCATCATCTTGAAACATTTATCCTTGAACTTGTACAAAATTCGACAAGTTCTTTCGAACATTTATGTTTCATACATTAATTATATTGCTTCAGTGCGTATTTTGTAGCTGCCTAAAGAATTTTAATGGTCTGTGAATTAGGACCACGCATTATTCCCCAAGTCACTCACAGAAATATCGAAACAAGTGTTTTGAAATAGTAGTTCTTTGTTCTTTCGATTATTGGTTACTCATCCGGAGAACACTGTTATCCAGCACCAATGTAGAAACGCAAGGACTTGTCTTGTTTAACTTCAAACGGGACCACTGTATTTCTATTCCAAATTGACCTTGTTTTCAAGTTATTACGAAGCTGAAGTTCTGAGCCTACAGGCTACAAAAGGATCGGGGTACATGTTTCGACGCCGAACCTGCAACAGGAATCTTGACCAGAGGCGTGAGAACATTCAGTTCATCACATGCCGTGGTCGAATTCGTGATATCCCTCGGCACCTGTGAACACGACGTCCACCCAGACTCGCATAGCTTCTGGACTCGGAGCCATTAAATGATAAAGTCTGGACGACGTTTTAATGATGAAAGTTAGCGACGGTTGCGGCGATCGTACGGTGTTCATATGGTCCACGTATACTTCTTCAATGGACTGAAAAAATACGATCAAACATTTGAATTTTTTTGAAACTTAATATGAAAGGGACTTCGTTCAGCTTAGAAGACATTGTAACTTTCATAATCCAAGATCTTTTTCAGTGAATAAAAGTTTGCTCTATACGTAAAAGCTATTTGTACAGTCTACGACAAAAACTGTGTAATTTTATTCATTTCTGTTTGACACGGAATTGTATTTCGTGCAATTAACGAGCGAGACAATGCCAGCCGTGGTGTACCGAAGAATTCGTTATATTAGAACCTCGGTAGCCGTGTTCTTTTGTGTGTTCACGTATTCGCATGTAGGTACAAGTAATAGCTCTCCCCACTCCCCCCGGTCCTACCACCGTCGACATCAGCGCGGCGATAATCGTTATGATTTTTGCTCTGCCGAATCTAGCGTTCTCCATGATCAGTCGATTTTCGAATTCCTACTCTGAAGCGATCTTGTGTGTCACCAGATTGCGATTATCGTACGTTCGACATGCTGAACATCGAACGATATTTTGAAACCTTTGTATAATAGTTTTCCCAGTTATTTTTTTCACATTATAGTTTAATTCATTGTGGAGGCCGCAGTAACCTGGCCTCTTACACATCAAGAGACGTGTCACTTTTACAACCTGCTTTACTGCTTCCCTTCCGAAAGGATCTGAAACTATGATGCGCTAAATTAATACCATAGCTACAAATTCAATCTTTTCCATCCAATGTCAAGTCTTTATACTGTAGGCATAAGCAAATATTTAATATTGCACATGTATTATTTAATATTGGTGTCGTGGTAAAAAATTCGACGATAGCGAAATAATGATTTCAATTAAATTTAAATTTAATTTTAATTATAGTCGCAAAATTATTTACAATTCATTAAGAATTGAAACTGTAAAAAATTTAAAGATCATCAAGAATCGCTTAGCACATTTTGCTAAACGAGTAAAAATGTGTTGTAAGGAGAAAATCCGTACTGTTCTGGAATTTAAAGATTACATCTAACGAGAAACAGAATGCAATATTAAGCAGAAACTATAGGAATTGATTAGAAAATGATTTAAATCAATACCTAACCACTTACTGATAATTGTAGAAGTAAAAGATGGAGCTAAACAATATTGAAATGATATGATTTTTTAGACATTCTTTGTATCGCATTTTTTGTACTCTTTGTATTCTTTTTAATTTCTTTCTATTTATTCTCTTCTTTCTATTCACTCTGTTCTTTTTGCATTCTTTCATATTATGTATTTATCTTACAAAAAGTTATGAAAACCAAAATCAAAACAATATGCTACTTTAAACTTCCGATTACTGAAGCACGACGGCCCTCCCGCCCATTCTTACTCGTCGTGACACTGACACAGTGAATGGAGAAAGTAATGTCCATACACTTATTTAGTGTGCTTTCTTTGTCGCGGAGTGTAATCGGTAGCGGGTAATCGGTGAATTCTTATGCGAACGTCCTGATTATACCATTTGCTGGTCTCCAAACCATCATATATAAACAGACTTCCACTGTGCCCCGAGTCCTGCACGGATACAGTACGAATAAAAATCATACCTGGAAATAAATCACTCCTCGTGCCTTCTTAGAGGAGTTGTCGCTATAGTATGCCAGGGTTTTCCTCTTCCGATCAAAAACGAACCATCGTTTATTCCAATGATGGAACTTCTTGCTCATTTTCGATAAGTAACCGCTGCAACTAGTCGTATCGACCGTGACATCGTGTATTAGAGGTAACTGGTGCCCGGCTGTTTCGATATGATGCCTCAGGTCCAGAAACTCCGACTTGATGGGGAGGTATCTTGTGAGTGGCCTCTGCACAGTTTATAAATCATCGAATTTAAATAGTAATCTTGTTGGACATGTCAGCCATCGCCGCTTTTCTATAGACAGTTTACGCAATGTGTGTGATGTTAAAATAGAATTGGATCGATTCGATGGGAGCCTGCTGGCATAGGGGTGTGATTCGAGTGTAGAGTTTTTACAATTGTAATGCAAAAATGTCGCACGCATCAGTTGTCACAAGTTGAAAAGCTATAGGCTCGGACAAAAAGAAGTTCTGCGAGTTTCGGAAATCCTTTTATCGCTGGTCTAAACACTTTCTTCCGAGTAACCAGTATTTCATGATACTCTGGATAGCACACAAATGAAAAAACTGCATATTATGTATACATGTTTATTCCATTAAGAAATATCTTCGTTGTTACGGACGGAGACTTTTCGTACGTTTTCAACGACTTTTTCTAATATCCTCTTCGTGACCCTTAACCTTTCGTCTAATCATGTGCAAGTACAAAAGATCTTTCATTAGGGAAAATAGTCACTGCGACTGGTTATACAATTCCAGGAAACTAGACATCTGGACTATGTACGCACATTTCTGCCGCCATATTTAAACTGAGCCTAACGGTATAATTTCATCGTATGTATCGGATAGACTCGCGCTTAGACCGTTAATTCTGATATATTCCACATTTCTCAATGCGTCAAAACCGAATAATATATCGAGTTGATTAAATTTTTTCAAATCACATTCTCTTGTCGTATTCCAGTTGCTAGTATAAAGTCTACCACGAGTAAAGTTTGTATTTGGTTAAAAATTCCTACGGTATTTTCTCTATAATTTGCTAGAAACAATTCAAGATAGTCAAAATCACAGGTTTTCACACGTTTCGACTAATAACTTCCACCAGTAGCTTTATAATACCTTCGCCGATTTTTATGCAATTTTCAACATGCATGAAAAAGCGAGACCTACAAATCGCATTGTTGAAATTTGTATCATAATCTCCGATAGAAAAGTTGAAAAAACAAGTCAATCTAACATTAAAAAAAAAATCAGGCCATTTCAGAATGTAGCGTATATAGGCTGTTACGAGCCTGATTTCTTCTCTTATCGGTCAGTGTTTCTCGTTAATAACTCGTAAACGCAGCCGCGGATTGCATTTTCACTAAGGAAAAAGTTACTTACAAATGATCTCAGGAACCCCTCATTTCTCGGAATAGTATGATTCGATGTAAGTTTAAATTAAATTTATTCGGTTTATGTTGTTTCACATATTGTGCGAGAAAACGAATACGTAAAAAGAAAAGGTTAAGATACCTGCAGTTTTGCCTTTTCGCGATGTTTGACTGGTTGCAGTGGTCCAAGAGTGTCCATCTCACTGGAAGTCTGTGAAAGAGGACGACTTCCGCTTCCATCGATTATTCCTCCGCTGTTATTGCTGAGTCTCTCGCCTTCCATCGATGTTCTTCGATCGTCTCTCATCTGCAATAATAAATAAATGAATAGAAACTGAACACATAAAGCCACAACGAAACGTTACGAACAGTTTCAAACATTTAATGATTCGAATTATTATTATTATTTTTTTTTTGTGGAGGAGGGGAAATGCTCTTACGTACGGGGTGGGGGACTCCCCGAGTCCAAGACTTCTGTCCTCGGGCCTACCTCCCAAGCCTCCCCCTCTCTCGCACAAATAGTCCCAGAAGCCCGAATCGCGGTAGCATTACTTCAGCTTCGGGGCTGTGCTACTGGCTGTGCTATCGGGCGCCCCACATTTCAATGCCTTGGTAGGCCTCAGCAGTCCACCCGGACGCACAATCCTCCTCGCGATTACGACATGACAAGCGTTCCACATACCGCGCCACAAGGCCCCAGTCGCCCTTGATTTTTAGGATCACACCGATAGTAATTTCCAGTGTGATCCACCGCGAAGTACACTGTGCTGCCACATAGCAGGCAGTCGGGTGAACTCACCTTCCCCATCCTGAACAGGTACTTACGGAAATACCCGTGTCCCGTCAGAAATTGGATAAGGTAGAAGTTCACCTGGTACGGTACTGGTGGCGGTACTTTAACCATTCATCCAGGTTACGGATGATAAGCCGGTTTTACCATCCTTTGGGATTCTTGTCCTAGCCTCGTTTCCAGAGTGTGAGTTTTACGTACATAAGGTACCAAAAAAACATGACAATAGCTTCGTGTTTATATACGGATGAAGAGGCTGACATCGCTTTTGAGTCTCGCTAATTGGGCGGTGACCTTTGAAACATGAAAAATCGGACTTATGTCGGCCCGGAATCGATCTGTATAAATGGACCTTTAAAAGATGTTCGAATATTAATAAGTGTCACCGTGCGTTCTCGTTACTTTCTAAAAATGATTCAGGAAGGTCCATAATAAGAATATTATGCAATATTAAACATTCCCATACCCAGATAAACAATGTAAGAAGTTACAAATTCAATTAAAAATGTAAAAAGTTTACATAATATTATGTACATGTAAGATATTATATCTTCATTTAAAAAAAAAATTTAATACTGCCTCTAAAACAATGGAACACGGGTTCCCGATTGCCAATAGTATATATAATATATAAATTATATGCTTGTTTTAAATTTTAGAAAAGAAGAAAAACGCAAGCGAGATACGTATTATAGACTTCGATTACTATCTGTCCGATGAATATCCATTTCGCAACACAAAACGGCAGGAATTAATGGATTGCTGGAAATAACTCGAACTGCTGCTGCTTCTTGGTCTGCAGCACGCTGTTAAGCGCAGTTAACGAGAAAAATTTACGCAATGAAGAGTAAGCTGCGTGGGCGAGAACAGCGATTCGTCTTTTGTCTTCGTCCTCCCGTCTGTTCTCTACGTTTAAAGGGCTCGTAGTATTTTGTTCGTTCCTACGAGACCCGCCGATTAAATGCGTGATGCCTCGTGGAAGAGAATAGCACGGAATGGGACAAGATCTTAATTGATTCCAGACCGAATGTGACATTATAATTCAATCGACGTTTTGTATTGTCACGTATTTTACGTGGTCCTTACGCTTTTGAGTTAATAATTCTATTAATTTTCGCGATAAATTTAATTCTTTTTTTTTTAACACAACAACCGATATAAGAAGCGTATTTCCGGCTTGTAGAATACATATTTAGTTTCTGAAGGAACGTTCCCATTTTTATCCTATGTGCCGTATTTTTAGCCCTGGGCGACATTTTGTTCGACCAATAAAAAGAAAAGTCCAGACGAGAGAAAAGTTTAGTTTCGAAATCAGAACTTGTGCAAAGCTAACACATACGTACTCCGCTTCTCAAATATTTGAATATTACAGTAGAATTCCAATTTATAAACTATAAATTTGTTTATAGTTTTCCGGTAACGGGGTCTCTAGTGATCTTCCTATTTTATCGACAATGACGAAGCTGCGAGTGTTAGTGATGAAGCTAGCAGTTACGAAAGACGCCGTTACCGTACAACGAATGATCATACCCCGAGGATTAATCGGCTGTTACCAATAACTATTAGGTAGTAACTTGCACAGTGTATAAATAATGTAAATCCCGTTGTTTCGTTGTCCGATACACTTTCAAAACAACCCTATCTACTCGAGCGACGTATTACGTTGAGACTACACGGTATTCGATTGTTAACCAATACCATTGAAGCTTCTACATGCTGCATTCCAAAATCGTCACCACAATCACACCAAAGTATCCACTACCAGAGCACAAGTAAAGAAGAAAAATTGTGTACACCATGTACACAATAGTATGACAAATACATAGCTAAAAAAATAAATAAGGAACGTCACTTACTCTTCGTCTACGAACGTGCTTCTTTTTAGTTTTATTCTTCAGGTAACTAATCCACATAAGAGACATTCCGGCGAAATTAACGTTCAATAAATCCTCTACAACTATTATGCAACGAGAAAGCAGAAATAGATAGATAGATAGATAGACAGAGAATTCTCGAAAAATATCTTTTTCTCCCCAGCGATAAGTAGAATGTCTGATATTCCCCTATTGTCAAATCTTCCTCCCATTGCCTTCTGTTCCTTCCTGCCTTAGGTTTCCCCGGCCTGTTTTAACCGTCCCTCGACTCTGAATCTCTTCCAGTGCGACACGCGAAACGAGACGAACGAGAGTGAAGAACTGATGTCGACGGACGAACGTTCACCGGTATTATTCGCAAGTTGAAATGCGACGAGGTCTCTCCTCCACTCCTCTCGTTCTCTCGATTCATTCGGCTCTGTGAAACATCTCTTTTCGCGCACGTAAACCGCGTCCAGACGGTGGGCTCGTTCATGAGCAGCATTGTCCGAACCGTACCGATGACCACAACCAGAAAAAGGGAGTCACAAAAGTAGTGGATCCGCCGATAAATCACTTCGAAACGTATAAATACATTGCCCAGGGTTGACGCTCACTTTTTGATGAGATTTGGTACAGCGATAGAGCTGATAAAACTGAATTCAATGATAGTCGGTTTTGTGGGTAGGCAGCTTATAGTTTTTGAGAGATAAATAGCCTCTATTAAAGTTGTTAACAAGAGGCTAGAAAGATGCGCTGGATTACGACGCGTGGCACCGCGCGGCTGGAGGTGGAAGCAAGCCGCCACCCTAATCCCTAATATTTTCCCTATTCCCTAATATTTTTGTCCTTGTTAGATATGCATACGGTTGGACACGCGTCGTTTACACCTCAAAATAAATTTTGTTTTAGAAGTTGGGACATTTCTTTTCTTATTTTAACACGTTGAATGCCACGGGGGTCACCGGTGACCGGCACTTAACTTGGCGGTGACGCCATGGGGGCCACCGGTGACCGGCGCGCCCAAATTGATAGAAATATATATAATTTAAAAGAAATGTCAATATCTAAAATTTTGTATTATTACCATCGTCGATTCAACCAGTGATCCCTGTCGCAATTAACATGTCAAACATGGTTATACACTGTAACTTATCTATTGCAGATAATATTTCAACATTATATGTATCGCATAAAAGAAAATTCATCGTGGCGCCACGGACAATTTCTGTAAAACCGGCGTGGCATTCAACGTGTTAAGACTACAAACGACAATGTAAAACAGTAACAAAAAGTCGACTTTTTAAAAATTTCGAACCGTTCTGCCTCCTTAACGATTCCGTAATGTCAGGTTTTCATTAAACATGACGCGATTATTCTCACGATTAATCGGGGTTTAAGATCGAAATATTTCACCCAAGATCATTGTAAACAGTGTACAGGGTGTACAAAAATTATACGTCACAAAAAAAAAAGTTTGGCTCTATGGCCTTGATTTTCAAGATCAAGGACACTATTGCGGACCATTTTTTTAGCAAATCCCCACGGATCCAAAGGTGTAGAATCACGCTATGGTGGTCATGACATATAATTTTGTATACCCTGTACATACAACGGCAGATTTATGCATAGTACATATGTACACATGTATTGCACAGGGCATAGAGCATTGCCATCACTTTTACTTTCGAATCAACGTTCTATCCTTGGCCAGAATAATTATACCTCTTTTTTATTATTCGTAATTTTCTATTCAATATTGTGGTGGCATACGCCACCACCAATTTCAATGGCCTTGAAATATGTTATAATAGGCGATATTCTAAATAACTATTTCCTTTTCGAGCAACGTGTGCGTAAGGTGACAATCGCTGCTCATCCACTGCCTTCCTTCAAACACGATGATGTATCAGCAAGGAGTATGAATGTATAACGGATGAACTTCTTAGTTCGGATCAAATGTAAGACGTGATCAGAGATTTGAGACTGGTAGTGGTAACCTTGCAAGAAATATACTTTCAGAATTGATGTAAAGTACCGCCAAAATTAGTATTAACCAATGTGTGCCATGAGGAGGTTGTTAGTCTAACAACACTATATCAGGGTTACACCTGGCTTAGACCCAGATTAGGTGGAGAGAGCTAACCCTGTTAGTTACTACCTCCCCCCCCCCCCAATCTAACCCAAATCTAACTCTGTGAAGGAAATTAGTTAGTAACTAATACGGTTAGGCCTCCTAGATTTGATCCGAACTAAAAAGTTTACCCGTTACATATGTTTGAAAGAAAACAGTGGATGAACGGCGGCTGTCGGCTTACGCCCACAGTGCCGCGATATGCACGTGTCGACAGAATTCAATGCAGTACTAGCAACAATTTTTCTTTATTTCAAATGGTGGTGTGGTGTATGCTTTCGACAACTTCACAAAATATTTTTTATCTTTCACTCGTTATTCGAAATTTTCATTTAGATAAACATTTTGCCCAACTCTGGTGTTCGTATACTTATGGCCTGAATCACTACGTTCAACAGCTTGGATCAGCTTCGATAAAACGTGCACAGTCATAAAATAACTTCCGAATCGACTGGTAGCACTATCTCCCGCTTTATCGCTGGATGAATCGATGCAAAAGGAGCTGGTGATGTCGTTTCGTTATGAAGTCAAAACCTGTCTGTGATCATCCGAACACGACATTCCTGGAACAACACGGCATGCGTCGGTACCGGAAGTATTCTTTAATAAGAAAACAACCAGTCAGAGTACCGCTATTGCAAGGTATTTGTATCCGTTGATTAAGATGGAATTAACCGCATAAACTGAATGCAATACTGGAATGGTGTTCCAAATGGCGGGAACTGGAAATGCGTCCCTTATGGGAGATTATAGAAGATAAATATGTAGATAGCGATAGTGTACGATTATTAGTCTTTTGGATTTCTTCACCGTTCCACATGAATTCTTTTTACTAGGTCTAGCAAGCACTTCTCTAACCATCCGTTATGGTTTCAATAATATTATAACACGATTTACAATGACGAAATAGAGCGGGATATAATTATATCGGAGTAAAGATATCATGAATCTTCAAATATTTATACGTATAATTAGAAGCTTATGTTTCCTCTATTTGTGTTGCAAGGGCAAAAATAATGACGCCTTAATGACTGAATGGCTTATAGATATAGATTGAAAGTATCTGCAGAATTTTGCAAATTTCATTGTGAATGTAACTGTCGTTTAAAGTTGTGTCTTAGTACGTATTCAAGATGAACCGAATGACTCACAATTAGTAATGAATCCTCTTGTTGTAATTTAGTTCTGTCTTCGCCTTGTTATGTGGCATAAAACTACTTCACGACCCCGGATGGAATCATTGAATTTGTTAAGTATAGTGGTCGCCGGTTATAATTACTCAAATTAGAGACTGCCCAGGTCAATAATCAGCGTAGACGACACTACCAAATAAATTAAAATACGTTTGGTGAATTGTCATTACAAAATTTTCTAGAATTTTAGATGTTCTCTGATATTTTAACATTACACTATATGATAATAGAATGCGATTTCTGTTTATTTGTAGGTATGATTAAAAAATGGAGATCTTAATGATTGTTAAATTCAAATTTTGTAAATCAACGTAATGAAATTTTTGATATAAGAATCGAATATTTTCTCCTCATTTTTGTAAAATTTAACATTAAAAAATAATAAAAAGAACAGAGAATTGTCGTAGAGAGAATAAAAATTGAGAAACAAGCTTGTTTATATTATTAAAATGTTCCCAAATTAATTTTGTACATTGATTTGTTCAACGATATGAACCAAGTTATAAAAGTGATAGTACTTTTATCGACGTCACAGTTATCACAGTAGATAAATATAGTGATTGGCTTTTATTTGCTTTTCAGCGATAGAATATTTTCCTAGAACTCTGTAGTGGCGATCATACACCATAAAATCGATAATAGATCTCCGTGCGATTATCAACGTGTTTGAGCTTGTCTACGTACGTATAAGTATATGAACGTTTTACATACAGCAAAACTTCAATCAAAATATTGTCCGGACAATCGAATAAATAATGAAATGTAAACATAATTTTTTATTTCGTAGACAATACTGCTCGGATATTCGAACATTCCGATAATCGAAGTTTTGATAACAGAATTTTCGGTTAATAAACGTTCCGAGAACCTAACGTTCCATTAATAATCGAGGTTTTACTGTATTTATTTTCCTTCAGTTTTATTTAACAGATTCCAACTGGGGGATTTCAACATATTTATCAAAGATTTGGTAAAAATAACCTAAGCTATAGAGTTGTCGTTTAAAAATATTTCGAAACTGAAATTTTGAACTAACCGAAATTATGTTCAGTGATTAAAAAATATACAAAAAATATTCAATATTCAAAGTATCAGATATACATAATATTAATTATTCCTTTAGCCTTATTCGATTGTTAACTACTTTTTTGTTAATAATTCGAGCGAATTGATTTCGTTAATTCATTAGGTAGTACGTATGTAATTCAAACATTTTTTTGAAAAATGTATCAGTATCGTATTTTCTTGTTTATGTTTTCCATTTTTTCACTTTCATACTACAAAGTTCAACTTTGTAGTAGTAATGCGATTATGATCGATTTAACTGGCTACTTGCACTTTCGAATTCGTCTTCCGGTTATAAGGTTGTCCCAAACATGTCTCGTAATACGGAAATAGGAAGTAGCTGAGGTGATTTGAAGTAACTTTTTCCTTAGCGAAAATGCAATCTGTGGCTTTGTTTACGAGTTAGCAAGGCAATCACCTAATAACGTTTACAATGTGTTCTGCATTTTACGATCCATACGGTGGTGCTCTTGTTTGTATACGTAATACGTATTGTCGAAAGTTCACACAGTCACCGATTTCAATGGCTTCGAAATATGTTATAGAAGTCCGGTACACGGTTGCTTACACATACGAGACGCCAAGAAATTTGCATTTCGCATGGACTTCTGTATGTATGCCCCCTCACACTTTTAACGCAGACCTAATCATGACCTAAACCAGAGCTAGACCTGATTCGTATGGGTTCGTTTATGAAATTGAGCTGAGTTAGGTCTGAGTTTAAAAAGCGAGGAACAGGGAGAAAGGACCAGCCATGCGAAATGCGAATTTCTTGCCGTCTCGAATAAGCAACTGTGTAAGAGATCTTTATTGCCCGTCTGTCACCGCGATCTATAAGCAGAATACAACGTAGTAGCAGTTTTTTAATAGCAACGGAGCCAAACTCAGATGTAGAACTATTTTTGTAAATATCTCGGAAACGGAGGCAGTGCGACGAGTAACATGTAATGTGGGCAAGAGTTGAGAACGATGACCTGGACAACATATTTCAAGATCATAAAAATCGGTATATCAAAAAACTCTTTTCTAAATAATTACTGACAACAACTAAGAATAATGAAAAAATTCACGAATTTTCTACTCAATGGAACACAACACTCCGAATTTCTTCACAATTTTTAATTGCAAAATCAATGTTTCTAAAAATTTGGAAACTTGAAAATGCTGATTTTATATTGAAGCTGTCAAGGCACCACATTTATATTTTTACAACAGTAGCGTATATTATAATATGTTAATTTTGCAAATCTGTAAAAAAAAAAGCGTTAACCTTTTTTCATGAAATCATAAATGAATTTAGCGGTGAAATTGAGCTTTTGGGTGAGTACAGTAGAAATATGAGAATATCTAATGAAAATAAGATTAATTGAAAAAAATGTTTTCTCACTACTTTTTTCTTCGTTTTCTCTATTTTATTTCATCTTTAATGTCGCCTCGACCTTCGGATCATTAGCAACATCTTGGTGTTATTTTCTTTCTTTCTAGCAATTATATTTTCTGACAGATGTTGATTTCCATTAGGATGTTCAAAGTATTTTCTACGTGTTTCTGTGCAACTGTTATTGACAAATACGATTTTCTTCTAGCAGGGTATTATTGAAAAATTTGAAAACATTATTGAGATTCTAAAATCATCGAATAATTGAACGAAAATTATATATTTTGAAACGAATGAACCGAAATCAATCATTTTACTCATTTGATCACGTATTAATATAAAAATTGCAAAAGATCTGAGTAACTTGGTTAATTATTTGTACAAGGCAACACGTAGCAATAAATTTTAATGCTCGGTACGGTTAGTGTTAAACGATACTGAAAATAGATTGTAGTCTACTTACGTTATCATTTTGGAGCAGACTGTAGGAATGGTTTGAAGGTCCAGGACTGGGTGATGTTAGTTCCGAAAGTTTGCTGGGGGACAATTTCTCGCTGTTTCCGCCTTCCGCACCGTCGCTACTTCCACTGCCACTGCAAGTACACCATTAATTGAATTGTTTTCCCGTCAACTATACCTGCCGATAATAACATCGATAACTGCAAAACAATGCACTTCCTCAGATTCTCGGCTTGTACCTTAGATAACGTTCACACGATGGAATTTATACATGTATGTTTTCAGAGGGAAACAACAAACAGGGCGCGCTGACCATTTCAACGACAGAGACTTAATTAAGACTAAATATTACCGTATTCTTGAAAAACAGGTACGGATACCGATTATTTGCGCGGCCTGAAAATTTATTTTCCTACGACATTTATCGAAAATATTTATTTATAGAATTATTTATTAACAAGCTAATGGTTTCTATTCATTATCGTACGTACCGTTGAAATTTAAACAAGATAAAATGAAATACTATGGAATACTATGAATAGATAGATGACTTAAAGTATATGTGTTTCGAATTGTCAAGATGAATTATTATGTCATTGAAATAGCACAATGTTCGCAGTTATTGTAGTACCGAAATCGCGAAACTAATAACATATATGTAAACGATATGTAACGACACCAAGCACCAGACATATCGACAAAATGGGATTTCCTTACATGGGAATCAATAACATGTTTATTAACTAAATGTTGCAATCTAGATTGTAATCTTGCAATATAAAGTGGATTTATGTTTATATATTACATTCCACCTTCATAAGCTTAAAGCCGTTCGAGTAATTAAAGACAATACCGTGTAAGATATTTTGCAGTCACAATTACAAATCTATGTACACATATTGTCAGAACTTAACGTGTGAAATCTTGAACCACATGGCTTGAGACGATCAGCGCTACAATCACAAATGTATAAACTGGTGAACTAGTGTTTTTGCGTTTAGGACTTTTGACAACTGAAATTTTTTATTCTAAAACTGTTAAGCATATTTAAAAAATGAGGCAAGTAGATAGATGGGAATCTAGAACTAGAAAATGTTCTGATTATTCGTTTTTTCGACAGGAAAATTGCATTGCACACATACACAGTTTTACTCGAGAAATCGAATGGTGTCAATTTTGTGAGAAAATAACGTAGAGGTTGTATATTTTATAAATAATATTTTAGCGGCGCGTCGCTTTTATACATATACATATATACAGTTAGGTGTGAAAGTGTTCGTGCCAAAGAATTAAATTGATTTACTCAATTATTTGGTTATTGAAATACGTGTATTATTGTTCTTCCAATAGCGTGCTTTTGTAAAATAATTACATGTATTACAAGTAAAGTAAAGTGCCCGAAATTTCCATAAAGCTACCTGAGGCTTTAGTGAAATCTTATATGTGATTACAGTCATAGATATGATATTCGACAGATCGGTGTTTTTTATTGGTTCTGAATGCAGACCAAATCAATGAGCCACCACCGAAATTGTAACTCATTGGAACGTTGGTTTCTTTTCTTAAGTCGTACCAGTACTGTGCCTGAAAATTCCATAGAGCCACCTTATATTGGGGTGTAACTTTATAATTATTCCATAGCATGTCTGGTAATGATTTATATAAATTATAATTTATAAGAGAATGCTATCTTTCGAAACAGTATGCGAACACGTTTTCATCCATAGAAAAAAATCGAATACATTAAAAATAGAAAAATCGAACATTAGGATATTGAAACTTCAATATTTTTAATCCATTCGTCAAGATAATTTTAGTTTACCTGGAGCGAGTGAAAAATCATTGCCGCAAATGAAGAAAAAATGTACTTCAAGTTTTAATTTTCAGAAGTACGTTTTTAAGAAAATAAATATGAAACATGATTGGTTATATACACATGACTATGAAAAATTTCACGCGTTTATCTATTCGAAAGCATTTTTATTTACAGCACACATTAGCAACGGAAGATTTTCATTTTCATTTCATCGGTAGCGTACAATATTTAAAATGAAACACGCTACATTGCTTTTGGTAAATTGAGAACAATTTAATGTAGTTAACGATTAACTCGAACACACGCTAAGAAGCTGACTGAATTTCATAACTAAATCATGGGAATTTTCAAGATTTCCTTGGAATTCAATCTTATACATGTTGCCGTTTAAAAGTTCAATAGTTCAATATGTATGTTGTAATTGATAACGCCTTTTCACACTATGAGAACTTTTGCCAAAACCAATAACAAATAAGGAAATTTAACACTGGCTTTGGTACATGCCACCGTTAAATCGCTAGATTTTTTTGTACGTGTATCAGACGCAGAATTCGATAAAATCGACCATAATTTGGACTTGAATATCGAAGCCTTCAGCACAGGAAATACACTGTCATTTAATCTGTTTCTCAACGAATTAATAGTCGACACGGCGAACTCGCCGAAATATTCGTAGTCCACTCACAATTGAATTCACGCGTTGGGCACAGCAATGTCTAAAAATCGAGTGACCAGCTGAACGATTCCGATAAACGCGCACTGGACGGTGGTCGATGGCATTCAGGATCCGATCTTTCTATCGATCGGTTTGGAAAACACCGAGCAGTTTCCTTACGTAAGCACGGTCGCGGACACGCACCGGTGTCGTTTCGTTGTCTCGTTTCGTCCCGTGCCGTCGCGTTTCGTCTGGATTCGTTTCATACACTTCGTCCCGTGAACTTCGGCCCGACGAAAAAACGATCGCAGACAGCTCTTCTAGCTGGCGCGGATCGGCACTACCGGCGAGGCCATAGCTGCGCCAGGTATTATTAAAACCTAACAAGTACAAAGTGACTCGGTCGACCGGTTCGACGGTGCCACCCAGCATAGTATTTAACTCTTCTATAATATATGTTGAACGTAGCCGACGACACTCTTTCCGATCCCGTTGCTATGGCAACGTAGTCCTTGACCTCCAAGAAAGGGGTCATCTTTTTCATTCCAGCTGCTCCTTTTGCAACGGAGCAGCCGCGGACCTGGTCATTGTTGGGAGCTAGAGATGGAACGGAGAATCTGTATCGTACGCTGACTAACAATAAGGTAGCGTAACCCTATATTTTCCCATGATTCTCGATATTTGCTGCTGCGAAACGGGACGAATGTTTACAATTGTCGAGCAGGTAGAGAATACGGTATAGTATATGATGTGCTGTGCAAAATTTTGTATACGAGCTTTTGTGCTTTTTGGGAGGTCTTCGAGGTCGCTAAACACGAATACGACAGTCATTCTACGTGAGAATGGGAGATTATGAAAAGGATAGTATGGGAACGTTTGTGTTTTCGGGAGTACCTTTGGTCGCTGAGAGAATCGAGGTCATTTCTGGCATAAATAATTCATCGAATTCGAATCTTATCTACGTTTCTACTTGGGGAAGCTATCAAAAGCTTGGAAAGCATTCGTCTTACTTATTTCGTTTGTTTACTATTATTTTTATCTTACGGACGTAATTGTGGATATAAGGAAAAACGTCGGAAGTAGCCATTTAAACAAAATTAAGTTGATGCATTTAATTGAACTGTAGTATATAGCATTTACGTATTTATCAGAAAAATCACGGAAACAAATACGAAAACAAGTTATGCAATTTGAAACACTGCTATTACCAAGCATTGGAGTGATCAGAGCATTAAGCAACAATATTTTAGAAGCGAAAACATGCGACATGCAGCGTTCTTGCAACTACAGATATATGTGCATAAAATCGATGCGTATGTACATTGTTATGCGAATTGTTGAACAATGTACACTCCTCGTCAAAAAGATAGCCCAGGTGTACGACAAAATGATCGGTAAATTTATATGTATAACGGTGTGGCGTTATACTGGTATTTTCGTATTTCGGTTTCTACAGGGTGTCCAGGGATTTTCCTGCTAATCTGCGAGAATTTCCGAAAGAAGAAAGAATTGTTATATGTAGTTTGCGAGAATTGATTACTTCACGGAGTTTCAGTATACTGTTTTTAGCGTGCTCAACAACTGTGCTCGAGTAGAATTTAAAATTATAACAACTGAATGAATTTAACTGCAGACGTTGCACGCAACTACTTAACTCTATGATTATGATGCAAGTTATTATGAAAGTGTTCGTCGAAGGTATCCGGACTGCATATTTTTTTTTAAATGCGCGTATTTCGAGGGTAGTTTAGGTCTCCAAAATAAAAAATGATAGGCATTTTTCAAGGAAATAAGGTAAGTAATAAATTTGCAATTGCTATGATTTGATACCATAATTAAACTTATAGAAAGTCCTGCAAAAATTAGGAAAACTAATAAAGGAACCATGGATATAAAAGCATACGAAGATGTCTGGGAACCATATAGCACAGGCAAATTTAGAGAAAAATGGGTCCAATGTTGTAATGATTGATCATATGAAGAATACATCGAACGAAATGATTTACATATTTGCTATAATCGCTAATGTTTCAAAATTGGAAACGATATAATCTTTAATTTTGTATTTTTTATTTTTCACTTTTGTATGTATCGGAACACTTACTTTATTTTTCTCATGTATTACTACAATGTACTTCATTAAATGTCTTGGATTCCTAATATTGAATTTATATCTTACTATCGACCTCATGCTATTTCACAACCGACCCAGGATCGGGGACAGTTGTAACCTTTTTTATCCGCTACCTATATTTGATTAATAACTTAGATATTCCTTGATGTATAACAACAGCACTGTAACTGAATAATCTCAGAAAAGCAGGTAACAGGTTCGTAGAGTAATTGTCATTGTAAATGACAATAGTTATTTAATTTAGAAAAATAAAAAGTTTATGTTTTTTCACTTTTTTTATCTGAACCTGTAACGAAAATTTAAAAAATGTGTTTCCTTGACTCCGATAACTCATACGCAATCTGAACATTTAAAAAGCTGCAGATTTCCGACAGTTATTGGTCGAAAGTGTCAAAAATAAGGACAAAACTGCGATTCTCGCGATCTTTAATTGTTTACAACTCGTATCAGGGTCAACCGACTTCGATGAAATTCTCAGCATGCATGTAAGTTACCGAGAACTACAAAATGCATTTTTTAAATTTTCGTTATTTATTATCCCGAACAATTTTTCAACTATCATCTAGCAAACTAATCTCTCTAAGATAAAATTAGATTAGAAAAATTTAGATCGCTTGGCCTGATTATAAAAAAATTTATTCCGTTTTAAAAGGTGTACGAATGCTTTCTATACCGACTGGGTTTTACGTTATACCGGTATTTCGGTCTCTGTCAAATTTATGAAGGCACAACCGAAAAATACCGGTATAATACCGATATTTCGTATACCTGTGTCAGCCTAACGTCGTCGTCAGTTCTAACGTTGTCAATATGTCAACAATCGTTCTGGAAGTGTTAATAATTTTCAAAAACTGTTAATAATTTTCACTGTCTTCGGGAGGAAGATGTATCGGGGCAAACAATGCACACTTTTATTTTTGTGTGGAAAAAAACAAGCATGTAACATGTTTCGATCAACTACGACGATGCGTTCCATTGTTCTGAAACAGCGCGCAAGCAGGAATAAAGTGGAGTGAAAGTATGGAGCGATCGCGTAAGGATTAAACATAAGTCAGAGGTGTGTGCGATTTGTATGACACGACACGCGCGTGAAATAGAATCATAAAGTTAATGGAAACTCACAAGTAACCCGGGAAAAATTCACGAGATCGCGCTTCCAACGGCCGATAGCAATTTTCGCAAAGCCAATCCTTGCTCGTGACGTAGCAACGATTGCTGGTGACGAAACTGATCAGATTGCACCCGGCGAGCCGAATCCCGTTTAAAACGGACGCGCCCATTTCCCTCGCGTTCATTCTTCTGCGCTTATCGTCTCTTTGGTACACCCTTTCACTCGACGCTTGACCGCTCTACTATTTGGAATTCACTGACACGTCCGCTGGCAGATTTTCAACGTGTGCATCGTTCCGTCCAAACGATGACCGTCGGCTGCTGGCCGTCGATGATCCGCCAACCTCGATGACCACTGTGTTCCTGATTGCTAAATATTTCGTTCTTTTCCTTTGTTTGCTTCGTCGTCTCGTTTAATGCAGAGCTCCACCGTTTTCGCCGTCGTAAATCGCCCGCACAATATTATGCCACAGGCTCGCTAATTTCATTGTCCCCTACACTTCAAACTCTATTGTTACCCTTCTTATTTCTCTCGCCAATAACTACAAGTTATTAGTAAAACTACCCTCCTCCTTGCTTTTGCCTTGTTACGGTTTGTTGGTTATTAGAGTTTACGAAACATAGCTATCCTTGAAATGTATGACGAATATTTTTCTTGAACAATTAAAGCAGGGGTGTCAAACTCGCGGCCCGAGATGAACATTTTTGATGTCAAGTATCATCAAGTTTATTACAATGTACTAGTCAAAATAAAAATATTTGTTTCTATGAACATTGATTTTTTTTGCGGCCCACCTAAAGTTAAGCATTGTTTATTTGGCCCAAGTTAGCTGTCGAGTTCGACAGCCCTGAATTAAAGGATTGGCAAAATGCTTTCCACCTAGTGAACAGCTGACTATGGGAATTCCAAAGATTTTGCGATCAGTTGATGATCACGATGCAACGACGGTTAGTTTTCCCGTTTAACACGTTAAGCGCCGTGTCAGTCACCGATGGCTGACGATATAAAATTTAACCGATTATATTCTTGTGAATAAATAAATTTTGAATAATTTGGCGATTATAAACGAATTTAGCTATATGTTGTTCGTTACCGAAAACAATTTTAACGAGTATTCTCAAAACACAGTATCCACAGGTTTCACAGAATCTTATAACGCGGGCTAAACGGAAAGGAAGGCAAAACAGGCTTGGCGTTTAACGTGTTGAAGATTATCAGGTTGCGTTACAATGCTTGTCGGTTACGCTTCTTATGTCAGCGGTAAGCTCCCTGAACTTTCTACCTTCGTCCATCTTTCGTTAAATGATAAATCACGAAACGAACGCGAGTCACTTTTACGAGTTCTGCCTATTGAATGCACGTAAATCGATCTTCGAGTTGATTGTTCCTGTGCCCGCGCGGAGCCGCGTGCACTTTGTTTTGACTTCACCAGAACGTCGTGCCAGCATTTAACAAACACTGCACAAACTGCACGTGCGATTTTCACTGGTATCGGGCGACGATATTACACTTCTAACAACAGTTCGTCACCGTGCACACCGTCGTTGGGAAGGAAGAAGCCGTTATTAACCGCGATGCTGAATTCGGGTTCCTGCGTCAAGAAAATTCTTATTGCTCCTCTTTGATATACGTAGATCTCGATAAACTGTTTAAACACGATTTGCGCGAGCTTATCTCGTAGAATGGCCAAGATGACACGTTTTTTTTCTCTCTGCAAGACACCAACAATCGATGCCACGGTTTTCCGACAATCGGACACACTAACTTCATTTCCTTTTTCGTTTGTCACTTTCTAAATCTGACGTCAGCGTCCCCTTTACCTTGTGCTTCATTATTCACAAAATTTCTTCAATTTGTCGGGGTAACCGCCTTCGACAGCCTGCATCGTGTATTTCGAGAGATAAATCTTTTAGTAGGTTTCTTACGTACACGGTGAGTTTGAAGTACAGTAACGAAATTTACATGCGCTTTTTGTGTTTCGGGGACATTGATAATGTTGCGATGAATGGGAACTGTTAAACTGACTGTTACTTTACAAATTACGGCAAATGTAAAACGGTTTTCCTTTGCTATTTGCTCACGTTCATCGTTTGTGTGCCGAATAAAATGGAGAAAGTATGGTTATAAAAGTAGAAATATCTACTTTCTATCTTATTCTTATGGGTTTATATGATATTGGTATTTATACGAACGTCATTTAGATTAGAAAATCTTGGAAAGATCATGGTTATCAAATTATTTATAAATATCACAAATTATACATTTGTATAATTATACACGATTCAATTCATTTTACTGTCTGTACCCGCGTAAGTAAAAGTAAACGGCACAATATACGACTATTTGGTGTTATCATCAAGGATAAAGATTTTAATTAATTTTTCTGTATATTAACTATCGTGCCGTTAACTTTCATGATCAGGTTGCTGCCTAAATTCTGTTCGTTAGATCATGTCTTTTTCGAAATTAATTTTTACAACATTTTTACATTTATTTCAAACTATACATTTATACATTTTTCAAGATTACCGACTAATTGATACACCTGTTTGAAGTCATTTACTTCTACATTTTGTCATGTTACTATGAAAATGTAAACTTGTTACCTATCTATGATAGCCGTAGATCATTATGACACTCTCGAAGTTACCGAAGTTTATCTTGTCCAAACTGTGTTGTTGCGATAAAAAAAAGTTAAGAGTTTGTTCGTGTGGGACTCTCTTTCAAGAAACATCGGTTACAGTCATAGGCATATGCTTTCCAGTTCTTGGTTGAAAATGAACGATACGCTTTTATTCTTATTAATGAAATAACAGTCCAAAGTACGAAACTTCTTACCGTCGACGTAATTACATCTACACCAACTTATAACAATTCAGGCGAATCTATGAAACACACGTATACTTTTTGAGCAATCGTCAATTTCAATAGCTGGACAATATAATTTTCAAGTTAAGAAAATCAAGAAATTCGACATACGATATCAAAACTTAGGCGACTACATCTCAGAATCAACTGATTTCAGATTGGAAGCCATTTTTCATAGTTTTAGTAGTTAAAGTATAGATTTTTAATTAATGGTAAAAAAAAATAACAATAATCGTATAATCCCGAAAGTTCCAAAGTACAGTAAATTCTTTCCAATTGTCCCTCAGTTTGTAAACAAAAATGGACAATTTTTGTTTACAAGCTGGAGGACAATTGGAGAGAATTTATAATTTGATTTTATAATTGGATCACAGATTGAATAATTAACAATAATAAAATCGTCATTCGTTTTCAAGATATTAAACATAATAATACCTAATTAACTGTAAGATACAAATTTTAAGTTCGGTAGATCGATGCTGTAAATTGAGTGCAATTTGACGGGTGTAAAATTCGCAAGACAAGCTTTGATCTCTTTCACACGCTTTAACAGAATGCTATTCTGTTATCTGTTATTAACAAAGACTGTTAACATTTGTTACATACAAAAAAAATTTCCAAATCCAATCTTCATCTCTTTATTCAAATTTCGGTACCAACATCGGTAACCAATACGTTTATCGTATACCATTATTGTCTAAGTGGTAAAATAAACGTATCGATGCAACGTTAACACGATGTTACATCGATGATAAGGAGAAATTAAGAAACGGTAATGGGGTTGAAAATCTTGCAACAGCTTCACAAAATGTGTTAATTACGACGCTACCTACTCCGATTAACAAACTTTATTTGAACAAGAATTCTGTTCGATTATAATTGAGAACGAAAGTTAGTGGAAAGGTTTGCTGTGCTGGGATCCCAGTTGATTATCAACTTGTCTAGAGCACAATGCGCTGGTAGACCGCGTCTCTGTACTTCAGACTCACCCCGTATATGGTACTCGATGCTCGAAGCATTCGCGCTTATAGGAGGATTTACGGTTTACAGTCTGCGAAGAACCGGCGCGGCGCGACGCTTCGCCTCGATCGGTGCAGGTTTCGAAAATCCTTTGCATTCGCACTGGTTGCACTTATTAGACGGACCGGACCGGACCGGACCGGACCGGACCGGCTTATCTTATCGGGTGTATCCCGGGAGCTGATCGGTTAGGTGCTGGCCGGATTTTCCGACATGATGTAGCGACGAACCGTTTTCATCAGGGACTAGAGCACGACGGTCAACGGTATTAGACTCGCGTGGAAAGGCAGCTAGCTGCAACAGATATCGTATCGCCTGATAACACCCCACCCACCGCGTGGCCAGGCAACGACGAACTGGACTGATAAAAGCGTTTTATTGCCGGGCACCGTAATCATCCCGGCAATCTGCGATCGTCGACGACGATTCGTACGATTCGGACGCTCCGTTCGGATCGAGCACGCGCGCACGCCCCCCTCGACCACTTTCTCGCTTCGACCAAGGCTGCGACGGCGACACATTTTACTCTCGATGGATTCCAGTTTCGCGAAACCGTCCGATAAAAGACGCGTCCACGCAACACTTACGACGTGTCGATGACGAGTCCCTCCTCCTAGGTTACACATGCCGTGCCATTAATCGCGAGAAGGGAAAAGAACAACTTGACTCGACCAGACTCGGCTCTCCTCGTACCGTACGCCGATTAAAGAGTCAACGCCGGGAGCGGCGGGCCTCTAGAAGCGTTTAACACTGTTCCATATACGCCGGCGTAATTGCGATTTTCTCGCTTTGCGCGTTTCTTCGCGTTCCTTCGCGTTCCATCGTGTATTCCTCCGTTACGGCGATACCAGCCGTCGCGGAACAGCCAACTTTTATCCCGGGGGATAGTTTTGCAAACGACTCTGAGAACGTTCCGAGATCTTTCCGCACTTTTGACAGACACTTTTGTAACGCTCGAACCACCGAAACTCATCAAAATCGTAGTTTCCAGATTTGTCTATATTGTAGTACAGTGCACAGTTCGAAAATGTTCCGGAATTCTTTCTCATGAGGCATATTGGAATTTATCACATGTGGTATTTCTTGTAAAAAGTTTCGATCGGATCAGACACGAAAGAATTGTGGAGATTAGAAATTTTGGTTTCTTTAGAATTAATCAAATTTTCAAATAAAAGCTTCTCTATAACGGGAGAGATATATTCTGTTAATTACAGTAATGAATGTTCTCGGACATTTAATTCCACAGAGATTCGAACAAAAGTTTACCGAGGAATTCGAAAGTCAACTAGTTTCTTACATAAAAGATCAATTGGCATATGATCTGATTGCACATTTAAAATTACCACATCAATTTAATAAAGAGGAAAACGTAGACGTTCATAAACAAAAGTACTAAGTCCTGTTCTATTTTTAAATGTTTCTTTTACTAACATTACTAATCATCTAAACCTTAAAATTCCTTAACTATTATAGATATTTGGCTGGTATTGGGCGACAATTTCTCGTTCCCTACACATTATAACTTCTACGCCTCATTCATTACGGATCGTGAGAGGTTTTTTCCAGTAAATTGAACGATTTTCCAACAACAAGAAAATGCATAATTGTTTTAAGGTATATAGGGATTATTTCTTACAACTATTGCTATCGTTAAAATTTGTGTGATATTTATCTATAACCAGTGTTTTATCAATTTTGTAAGAAGAGTGAATAATTATTTACAAGTTAACATGTTGCGTGCCAAGCTGTTTTTACTCTATTCTTCACACTAACCATTTGATATTTTACTCAAACTTGATATATTATATGTAATTATTACTTATCGTATATATAAGAATGAAACAAAGTTATTAAAACCAATTCTTGTAATGGAAATTAATTTTTCAGTTCTAAATTTGTTATAAACTATTTTTTTAACGCATTAAATAAGCACGTAAGCACGTACCATCAGTGGTACACGTGGCACGTAACATGATAACTGCTAAATCTATCTGAAGTAAATATCGTCGTTTATCCGGATTTGATAAAGCATAAAACAATTTTAGAATTTTTATAATAGATATTAATATTGCCACTTAGCTAAGAAAAAATGATAATCAATATAATGAATAAAATATAATAAAATGATACGGATAAATAAAATAAAAAAATTCTTACTATTATAAAAAGAAGAAACACAATTTTATTTAACTTCGTATTATCAATACTCAACTGTAATGATTACTTGTAGTACTTGTGTGCATTTTTTCGGCAAGTTTTGAAAATATATTTCAGCGTATTATAAGAAAATATTTGTGAAATATGCTGTATGCATTATGTTATTAAATATGGAGAAATTATGAATACCTTTATATGCAGAACTAAAGCACACGTAACTAACGATTGGGAGTGTTAACGCGAATCGATATATGACTCACCTTTCGGTTGGCCCTGTTGAATAACTGGATGATTCTTCACCCGATTCAACGCTATTGAACGAAGTACAGTTCATTTTTCTTTCTTCCCATTGTGATCGAACCTCGTCTTGCACTCTTCGTTTTAATTCTTCGACCCTTCGTCGCTCCTCAGAAATTACTTGGCTACCTGTAACAAATGACAGATGAAAATAAATTAATTACGTCATTAGAATATGATATTATTAAACGCGGATTAAACTGCTATTTTACAAATAAACAAAATTATAATTAAATTATAGTTTGTAAATCAGCAATCAATTGTCAGGTAAACTTCACAAATATTTAAATTTAAATGATGAAAGTATTCATAACACTAAATAATAACTAGTAATTTGTACGACCGAACTGACACCGAACGGCGGATGATAAGTGTATCCAGGAAAAGTCGCTACGCAAGGAATGGGGTGACGACGCATGCGGAGAGTCCCGTACAGCAGCGCGGCGTGTCTACCGGGTAAACATTATAATTTTGAACTACGATGGCAACACGACGTAACACAGAGTTGCAGATACAATAAGTGCCACCTTGTAGACGTGCCATGCCGCTGTGCGGGACTCCCGGGCATGCGTCGTCTGCCCCTACTCTGTGCGTAACGACTTTTCCTGAATACCTGCGTATGATACACATGTTGTACCAGCGGCTGTTAACGTTAATTCGTTCTATGGCAGGACTGTTGTACCTGCGGCCGGTAAAGTGTTCTCAGGAATAGATTTTAAATAAGATTATTAAATCCAGATGAATATAATTTTCATTTCATTTCTTCATACCGCTAACAAATTCTGTATGGTAGTACAAAGTTAGAAGTGTTTGATCAAATATATGTAAACACCCTTTAAACGGAATAATTTTTTTGAATTGGTCCAAATGCAATAACGAAAATACAAACAATACATTTTTTTAAATCTCCGTATTTTGTATTCATGCTGAACATCTCTCGATTTCTTATAGTTTTTAGTCAAAAGTCATGAAAGCCTGCGATTTTTTTAGCAACGTTTATCGGTTTCATCGAAATTTTTAGCATGTATATAAAGTTACCGAGTCGTAAAAATCGCGTTGCTTACATTTTCGTTATATGCTCAGATGAAATAGTTGAAAAACGTGGTCCTTTTATCTGTTTTGTCATTCTACTCAATTGTTATGATTGCAAAAATTTGTGTATGGATTGTTTAGCAAACTAGCTCTTCTGGCATTTTAAAAACATTTAAATCGTTAGATCCAATTTAAAAAAAAGACTATTCCGTTTTAAAAGGCGTCCAGATATATTTGTCCTCAACCATCTATCAGCACTGAAAGTTCATCGCATGGCCACTAGTCACATCATTTAGTTTTCATTACTTATATAGGTAAATGTCCAAAAACTAAAATACAATTATCTAAGCACATTTAACAATGATTTCATCGAATTACATATTTCATAATCTTTAAGTCGGGCTCTTATAAGGAAATTAATGTTAATGCTGGAATTCATGAAGTGAAAAGAAGAAAACGAATACATAAGCAAATGAAAGTGAAATTGCAACAACAATAATTTAGAAAGAAATTGTACTTCAACAACGAGTATATGATACACAAATATCAAATATTTTAAGGGACTATTTTACAAGTTAATCTAAGTACAAAAATCAATACTAACGATTTTACTATATTGTTATCGTTCTCATGTTATTGGCAGCTAAAAAAATGGGATAAAAGCGATGTAGGAAGAACGGCAAACAGCGCGTAGAATCTACGTCGTAGATCATTACTCTTATATCGATTATAACTATATTATAGTTACAATAATATACGATACCGTGTGATTCAAATTATTTTAGGTTATTGAACTTATTTAAAAAGGAATGATTTATTTTGAAATAACATAAGCTTCTGACGATATATAAATCGTATAAAAAATTAAATTCGTTCATTTGAAAATGGTCACGATGCGAACGTTGTGAACAGTGTTCACGAAGAAATAAGTTACACAAGGAGTGGGGCGACGCATACGCGGGAGTCCCGCACAGCGCGACGCGATATCTAGAGCCTCCGTAACTTATTTCTCCGTGAACACTGATCGTGAATCGTAAAGTACACGATTCTAACGTGCTGCGTCGAGTCGTCGCGTCAGATGGCGTTGCCCGTCGCGTACCATGTAACATGGATTTTGATACCAATTTTCTTCCTACTAGCACCTTCAGCCCAAGTCCCCTGCGCCAGTTTCCGTCGTGATATAGCCACACTGCCGGACTGTGTAACACAGGCCTACACATGCACAGGTCTAGCCAACTTATGGCTCGTGAGCAGTGTTGCTAGGTCCAGGGCGATTTCAGTGCTTTTCGTAGTCAAGGGATGAGACAAGTACTGAAAAGCGAAAAGCACTGAAATCGTACCGGACCGGCAACAATGCTCGCGAGTAGCGTTACCAGATTGAACCTCTTGACCTCCACCGTCCCGCCTACACGTGCTTGCCGGGCGGTCCATTGCTTCTCCACTTTTCCAGCCGAGACTACCTGACAAGTCTACCGGGTGGTCGTAGCTCTTTTCCACTACGAAACGTAGATTCCTCAACGAATCAACTTACGTGAAGAATCGGTTCTAATAGTACAATTAGAATACTTTGAAATATGAATTTTGAAATCTACGATTAAATGCCGCATGTTGGATTTGTCGGTTTCGTTGGTTTATAAGAATTTATAATTATAGAAGTTTCCAAACTTACTATACATTATAGTTGAAAACAGTACAACTAAATAAACAGCACTCTAAATAAAATTTGTAAGCTTTATGAAACGATATGCGAAATTAAATTACAAGTAGACTACAGAATTTATGTATTTATGATAAAAATATACAAAAGTTATGAAAATTATTCGAAGAAGAAATATATTTTCAGTTAGCTCCTATTTTTTGCACTTGAGTTAAGGAATTTGTAATTTCTATGGAAATCTCCAGTTTAGTGATCAGTCTTATCTTGAACAGAACTAACGAAAATTAAAAATTCTTTTTCAAAATTAGCTGAAAATGTATAAAGGCATATAAATTGAAACTTGTACTCCACGACATTTAAAACTCGCAAATCGTTTCAGAATATGCCACGATACATGTCGGTGTAAGAAGTATTCGTATACCTTTCAAAATGGAATTACTTTTTTTCGAATTCGGCAAAGCGCTCTAAATTTTGATAGGATATTAAAGGGATTAGTTTTCTAGACAATACCTAAGAAGGTATTATTTAATTATTACTGAAAAGGTATAAAACCTAGAATGAAAGTTTAAAAAATACATTTTATAGATTTCTGTAACTTATGTACATGTTGAAAATTTTATTGAAATCGTTTGACGCAATCTTGCTATAGCCATGGAGAGATGTAAAAATGACCTGTTTTTGCTTGAAATTCATAAAGAACTGCAATTTTAACGAACTTTAAATGTTCATTGATAAATGCATATAGGTTACCAAAATCTTCAAAATGCATTTTTTAAATTATCATTACAGGCTTATTTAAAAAACATCATTAAAAAGATTTCTTTTATCATTCCAAACAGTTGCAATTTTTGAAAACAATTTTATATCCATTGTCTAGTAAACATCGCTCTAACATCTCAACAAAAATTAGATTGCTTGGCCCAATTATAAAAAAATTATTCCCTTTTAAAAGATGTTCGAATACTTTTTATATCGATTGTACATATGTGAGAAATATATTACCTTGTTTTGCTAAATGAAGTTGTCGATTTCTCTCAATTTCTTTGAGGGATTCGATAGTCTTCCTTCCTAAGCTACCCTGATTATTGACAATAGGAGAGTCTGTGGTAACTCTTGAGATCCTGTCAAAGTCTTCTCTGCTCGGAGATCGTTTCTCTTCAGAGTTCTCGCACGAATTCTGTGCTAATTTCGTCAATTCGTCGTTTATTGCTCTAACTCGGTTTCGACCCTGTTTTAAGAAAACAAAATTCAGTCATTAAATGATAAATTATACATGCTTGATAAATTATACAAATTTAAAAGGTAGTACCACTGAGTAATTCACAATATATTTTTCTCAAGTTCTTGTGGATAAAATAATGAACTATATATAAATGATCATAGAATCTTGCGAAAATGAATCGCGTAGTGCGATCGCTACCGAGATTACACGTAACCGAGAGTATTGCGCTTGTATGTGGAATTTCGGTTGAAATGAATTTCAATTCGAGTAGACCTAGATTTCAGGAAAAAAGGAAGAGAAGAAAAGGAGTGAGAGATTAAGATAGAATTGTACTGGTTAAATTTATGTAAAACAAGTCCAATTTTTTAACTGCGAGGCAGAAATCGAGTTTTATATTATTATTAATACAAGTTACTCTAAATGTATATTAAATCTATAGTTTGTTGAAGTAATATTATCATTAGTACAAGTAATACAATTTAAGTGAAATTGTGAATGTACTGACTTCTTCCAACCGCTTCAAATGCGCTAGTTTCTGTCTCTCTAGACTCCTCGCATCTTTGGTCGCTGTGCTTTTTGCTTCAGATTTTTGTGATTCCAAGTGATTCAATCGGGCCTTCCTGGTTTCAATCTTTGTAGTCAGTTCACTTAAGTATCTGAAAATTACGAATTCTGTACATAAATAATGAAAGAAGCGGATGCCTGGAAACTTCTTTAATTATAAGGCAGTATACAAGCAACCCGCAATTATTATTAATTATTATATTATTATATTATTATAATAATTAAATATTCAACGCTACATGTGTTATTTATTTATTTATTAATTAATGCAATACGTTATGCATCTAACAATCAATATTTAACATCTTTACATGAATAATTAAAAAATTTTAATAATTTTTCTGTATTGCAAACAACAGAAGAATAGATTTTATTGCATCAAAGATGCAATTTATTACTAATTTATTACGTAATTTGTGTCAAATATGTATAGAATTTGATTTCAGCTGCTACAGATTTCGCAAACTCACTGTGCGTTACAATATTTCAATAAAGCGTTATTATCACATGTAAAGAATAAAAATAATATACACAGCTAGGTACAATGAACAGAAGCGTTTCATACTTTATAAATGTAACTTTACCTTTGTAATTCTTCCCTGGTTGCCAGTTTACTCGCCTCCTCTTCGAGATGATGGAATTCTAAGTCTTCAAATGCTTTCCTTTCAGATTCCAAGATGTCTTGCTGGGCACTGAGTTTCTTGCTAATATCTAATTGCGCGTCTTCGTCCGCGCAGTTAGTTAGTTCTTCCTCTAAGCGACTGCAAGCCTGTTGAGCCCTTTGAACCCTTTGCTTGGCTTCCGCTTGCAAATTCGCCTGCGTTGTATTGTCTACAGTCATTTGTCTCTCGAGCTCGTTTATCCGCATGTGCACTTTAATCTTTTCGCCCTCATCCTGACTGAGTTTTAAGGACTCTGATTCGTATTCCGCAGATAGCAGCGCCTTTTCTAACTCGAACTATCGGAATAATATAAGTTTTAGCAGACTTGTTCGAAAATCTTTTATAAAAATAATTTATAAAGTAATACTGCAAAAATTTCATGTAATTTTATTCAACACAACAATGACGCTGTAATATTTCCATGGCATGTGTGTGAGTATATTTCAATAATGATCTACATGTTTCACGTCGACTGTACAATTACTTCTTTTCCAAATAATTATCTAAACGTCAGTTGAGTGAAATTCGGATTTTAACGTACACTTTTCTGCAGCGTGTTATATTGTAAATATTTGAATATTCAAATGTATAGAACATTTTCATTTACAATTTTTATAGTAAAATAATATTGCTAAAGTTTGTGTTTATAATTTCATTGTGTTTATAAATTCATAAGCTGTATGTAAACATAATAATTATAAGGACAAGCAAAGTTTACATTCAAATTCCAATACTGTAACATCCGAATTCTCCGAACCCACAATGACGGAACAGTGTCTCTCACTGCAAATTATATAGATAAGTATTCAATTACCTGTTTTAAATATAACTTGAGAATTTTTGTTTCAAAACAGAGTACAGTAACATCTTTCATATTTAAATTTTTAATATTAAATTATTTGAATCGAGTATTGTATAAATTTTCGCGACATGTTCGATGCACGGACTTCGAATGGCGACTATACCAAGAATGGTGTCGATAGTGGAAGAAACTTATCGCAAACTGCAAAAATGGCAACCCAATATTTACTCGAAGACGAACATTGATAAGAAGGCAGGCGTACTGCCGATTATCTTCACCGTCGAATGTATAAATCTGTACCTTGAAACTTAAAGTTAAAATTAATAAAGAAAACCGAGAAGGTCAAATAAATCGAGTTAACAATAAATAGACTGTGAAGCTACATATATAATTTGAAATTAAACGACAATATTGTACTAATCTAGAATCGAAAAATTTTTCAATAGGAGGACACAAGTTTGTGCTTAATATCGAGCCATTTGTTTCGGCATATAACACGGATTTAGCACCAATGTCTTGTTCATGCCAAATACAGGCCAAAACTTGTAGCGCTGCTATGTCTACCACATGAGTACGACCGATCTCCCTCTTGAAACGATACGTTTCGCTACAAGGTTCCGCAATGATTTGCCATTGATTTGGCGACGCCATGCGTCTAGTGCCAAATACCGAGCAGGGTCTCCTTTCAGCAGAACCTTGGCACCAAATTCACATAAATTTCTTCCCAAAGTATACAATCAAGCGTTTTACATGTATTTGGTCGAAGCAGACTCGGCTGATTGGGAGTTTCGGACAGGCTGAAGTAGTTTGAAGCAAGTCGGAGTAGACTGGAGCAGTTTGAAACAGATTGGAGCATGTAAAGCAAGATGAAGCAAATTGGAACAGGCTAAAGCAGGTTGAAGCACTTTGATGCAGATTGAAGCAAGTTTTAACATGTTGAAGAAGGCTGAAACAAGTTGCAGCTAGTCAGTCAAATCAAGTTGAAGCAAAGACATTCAAAACAATAAGATGAGAAGATGCCGCGAATTTTCGCGTTAACTACTGAAGTTCAAAATTCATTCTGAGACTGCAAATATTGTGTTTTCAATACTTCACATGTTTTGAATTTATAATCTTACTTTCTTGACTCGCGGGAGAATAGTAAGGGTTCAGTTACTAAAGCTAATAGTAAATAAGTTAAGTAAGTATTGTGTGTGTGTATTATATTTCCCAAACGACTATGTATATTGAAATTGCCGCATAGATATAGCTAAATCATATATGATATTTAGACATTTTAGACGACTTGAAAGCAGTATCCTCACTGTTACAACAAAAATGAATAAGTAGCAATTATTTTCTCGATAAGGATGTTACACGTAATTATTGTACCGAAAATTCTTCTTCATTTATTCATAACAGTTTCAAAACTCTCATCGATAAGAGAAAACTTGGATTTCAATAGCTCTTCTGTAGCAGCGTCATTGCGTAGTGTCTTCGTATACATACAGAGTATCGAATCAGTATGGTTATTTATTCAATAAGCTAAGCAAAATCTATTTTTTCTCTGACTCAATTAAAGCAATGTATTTATAACGTAAACTATACATACACCTGCTCAAGATTATCTATTTAGGGCACCTAATAATTTGGTGCTCGTCGTTTAAGTTTTACTAAATATCTAACCAATATTAATACATACATGCGGAAAATGGTGCATATTTTCAAAATGGAAGTGATTTCTTTAATTAATTTAGCATTAACTATGATTTCGACTACGACATAATGAAAAAGAACATTACTTCCGATCCTCTTCAGTTGTCAGCACATATTGAAACAAATAGAGTTCGTTTGCTTTTGCTCTAACAAACATTTTCAAATAATCGAGTGAAAGAGAGAATACAAGCAACGTACATACCTCTCTACTAATTTCCTCTTCCTGAATCTCAATGTCCGCGACGCTCCTCTTCAACGCGTCCATATTTCCAAGGATATGCAACTTTTCATTCTGGAGGAACTCTATGTACTTCCGTCTATCCTCCTCCTCGAGTTCCTTCCTCTCTTTATCAGCCTTAGCCTCGTTCGACTTCGCGTTGTCTTTTTCCAAATTATTTTTCTTCGGAATCATGCAAATCTCTTTGGATTTCGACAGCATCGAGAGCTGTTCGATTGCTTCGAGAAGGTCGTCGTTTGATATCGCCAACTTGTTCTCAATCATCTCGCACGAATTCGAAGTCTGACCGTTTTTCTTTGGTATGGAATGATTTTGATTGTTGTTTTGCGCCGAAATTAGTACAACGTTCTCATATAAGCTAACGTTACCGCTGGCCGACGTCGAGTTATCATAATTTCGCGTGTTATTCGATTGCGAGACGATTCTGGTTCCGTTCAACTGGATCGTCCCGTAGGCGGACGTTTCTTTCACCCCGTCGTTAGTTAGCCCGTAACTGTTATTGTTATTATTATTGTTTAATACGGAATGGTCGATTGTCGCGTTATCGTAGCCCGGGCTACGTACCTGCGCGATCGAGCCGGAAAAACTATAGTCCCCGTTGCCATGAACGTTTGGCCACTTTGTCGTTTGATTGTGGTTCGGTGTAGTCGACTGCGGATGGTGATTCTGCGGGTTTGTCGTTTGGATCTCCGGTTGATTGGCCGGGTTTCGGCAGGTGCTCGACGAATTACCGTTTTGGAAAATAATTTTCGAGTTCTGCACGCATACGTTCTCGTACGATGTCGAATGGGCTTGCTTACTCGTGTCGAAGGAGAAATGCGACTGCGTTTTCGAGGGGCTTTTCGGGCTCTCGAAAGGCGAATTGTAGCCAAGTCTTTTGTCACGTGGAAGCGAGCCGTTCGTTTTGATTCTGTAAAATGGAAACGAATTTTACATTTCAGAGACAGCCGTGCGAGAGTTTCTTGGTAATCTAGAATTTTATACTTATTTCACTAAGAATGAAATGAAATCAATATTATTACAGTCGAACCTCGATTATTCTGCGAGCTAAGCAAAATTACACGAATGTTCGAATACTATAGAATAGTTGCTCTCTCTCTCTCTCTCTCTCTCTCTACATATAATTTAGCTTAAACTCAACATGCGCTTTTGAAAATTGATATCTATTTTTTGGATAAATACTTACAACATTGATTAAAACAGGGAAAGTAACAGCGATAATGCAAAACTATTATTTTTATAACCAAAATAACTTAACCCTCGTCCGTTCCTCATTTCTACGGGATAATCTGTCATTTGATATCAAATTGACACAACGTTAAAAAATGAATCAGATGAGACATTAATTTAATAAATCCCTTCTTTAAAAGTGAAAACCTAAAATGAGGTAAGACTACTTTTAACGTAGATTTGTTGCATTGTTCAGAACTAATAAAACAATCTATGGAACAGATTATTTCTTCAGTATCCGCGGAAACCGTGTCAAATTGACTCGAGGGTTAGATGAGGGTTAAATAATTGAGTTTTATAATAACATGTAGGAATAACCAAGAAAAGAAAGCTTTCTCACGTTTATCGAACGCGAGCTTCTAAAATAGAATTTTACCCTATTAGCCGAATCAGATCAATTTCAATGCATTCGGTGTGATTCAATTTTATTGATTGTCAATGTGATAGCCCAATGAAGGAAAAATTGTGCTTCATAAATGAAACATCAATTCCTTTTTATATTGTTGTTTTCATGTTTGACCGATGGTCGAACTTGCAAATTCTCTAATTAAAACTAAATAATAGATTTTCACATTGTTACGGGTCATTGATGTATACAAATTTTGCCGTAATCACGGACTGCCTATGCCCCGATTCTTTTTCACTAGGTAACAGAACTTTTCACCTGTTAGGTTGCCTCGGTTTCTCCGCAGCACTCTGCCTCTCGTACTCGGCACACATGGCAAGAATCTCTTCAAGTCTCATTTTCTCCTGCCTCTCAACCTCTTGTTCTCGTAGTCTCTCCTCTTTCGCCTGTTTCCGCCTGTTCTCCGCCTCTCTGCGTTTGTTCTCCGCGTCGATCTGTCTTTCCCGCAGTTCCTCCAACGAGCAACCGCTTTCGGTGCTCGGGGTCGGACTTTTTACCCGGCCAAAGCTCCTTTTCGGATCGTTATACTTCGGATTGCGGTTGAACGCCGGACTCGGCGGCTGTATTCGTTTAATATTCGGATTCGAGCCGAAATGCTGCACGCCACTCATGTTCCTCAGACTTCCGGTGCAGAAGTTGCCGTTGTTGGCGTTGTTGCAGATGCTCGGGTTCGAGCCGAACTTGTCCATCTGAAGATATTCCGTAGTGGTGGTTTTTGTTACGATCAAACTTTGACTCATGTCGTACTCCCTCGCATTCATTTCGTCGAAATCGGTCGATCTCTGGCATGTCAGGCTGCGCGACATCAGATCCCCTTGACTGGCCGAGTTCTTCAGTACCGGATTCTGTGGACTGTGTGCGTTTTCATTGTTGTTCTCCCGGTAATAGGGCTTGTAGGTCTTCAGGTAGGACTCCGCCGAGGAATACATCTGAATCTGATTGTGATTCGTCGGAGTGTTTTGATACTGATGATTGGGCGTATTAGATCTGCTAGGAGTTCTCGCTTCTCTTTGCCGGTTTTCGTCGGAGCAGTGATTCGAGGAGGACGATGTGAAACAGTTGCCCGGAGACGAAGCGTTCAAGAAGTGAGACGGGGAGGACGAGTTGAACGAGGGTGTATTCGAACGACTCCTGTCCAAATTGGTTAAATTTTGCAGAGGAGAATTGTTGTTCCCGTTCTTCAACGAGAGCAGGCTGGACGATCTCGAGTGACCGAGGATTTGATCCGCTGGAACGTTCGTGGTAATCGCACCAGCTGGAAACACTTTCGGCGAGACGCAGTTGTTTCGGTTTTGTTTCGCGAGCATCTCGAATTTCGTCAACTTCCCGAGAAAACCGATCTCGTCGTCCGAACAAGAGTTCCTCGGCGATTTTCGCGGCGCGACCGGGGGCTTCCTCTCCAAATGATAGTTCTCCTGGAGCTGATTCTCCGGCAGCAAAAAGCTTATCGGCGCCATTGAAATTCTTGAGTGCGGCAACACTGATCTTAATTGTTTCGCTTCGGCTGGGTGGTTGAATCGCATGTAATTGGATCTTCCGATCGACAACATGCAACCTGAAACAATATATCAAATGTCAATAAATTTTGATCAAACCACTTGCTCAATGTTACGTGATTTTGATTGGGATTTGGATTTTGTTAAATTAATTTTTCGATCTCGATGATTCTGCTTTGTGCGATTCTTTGTACAAATCATCCATTTCGTAAGGGACATTAATGCTTTTTCGATCAATCTTCTAACGGAATCGTTCATTCGTAATTACTCCACGAATCTTTCGATATTGCCATTAGAACAATCTGGTCCAATCAATTAAAATGACTACATTTAGCTTTCTTATTTTACGATTATTGGAATTGTAAGATAATTTCTATGGATAAAAGCAAAGGGTTAGATTAGGTTAAAAAATATATTTTACGATGTTCTATCAGAATATTAAATACAGAATTAAATTTCGGTACAGTCGTTAAGTTACATTTCAAGTTATCCATTTTGAAAGCAACATGATTTATTAACATTCTTTCAACAACATTTTTTTTATGTCCATGTTGTAACTAAAATTGATATCAGAAAAATCGTAGATCAGAGATGTAATATAAATATTTTGGAATAAAATATACATTTTGTTATATTCGATTTTATAAATGAAACTAACATTATTGTCAAAGCGGGAACGGAAGAGGGAAGAGATTCTTTGTTGTTCTTCGAATGAATTCTTTGACTTTCAGAGGTTTTCAGGCAATATCGTAAAAGGTTCGTCGTGTCAAAATTGTTCAACACAATTTCGTAAGCAAGGATTAACCGAGAAGTGGCTTCTTGAGGACCCGAGGTCCCGGTCATCCGTATTTAAGTCAAGGTCTTACCTTGAGCGAGTCTCACTGGCGAATTTATCGGTACACCATCGACCGCTGTGCTTCCATTTATGGGGTGAAGAGTGACCACACCGTTATTGTTTTCAATCGCGCAATGAATGGATTCAACATTGGTACCAACGACAGAAATATCCGCATCTCTGCTCGATCCGAGGGTTACCTTGCCTAAAACAAAATGAAAACGGAAGTATTGAAATTTGAAACACAAATATTGTTGGTTCTGCTACTTTTCTGCGGACAGTATTTTTGATAATCGTTCGTGATACAGAAACTGTTACTGTTATTATTAGACGGCGGATTTTTATGCGAATTAAGAATTGTTGGCATCGCAACAGGTTCGACATAAATTAACTCCTGACACTTGTTCTTTTATTAGTTTCAATAAATTGAGAATAGTGTAACAAAATTCATACATTTTTCTAATGACCCTATCGCTCTGTGTTTCGCTTATCCATTTTTGTCATAATTGGATAAAATCCGCGGTCTAGTTGTCCGACTAAATGTATCAATAAACTTCCTAAATCTTCCTCCATCTGTTGCAGGATACCTTGCACTTCCTATGTATTTGAAACGACACTCTATAACTTTGTACATTGCCCTGCATATCGTGTCTCTACTAAACCATTGATTTAAGATACAAGCTAGAATGCTATATTCTGAATATCACGATACGTGTTAGGTATGATTTTGAATAACGACACGCATCAAATTAATTTAACGTAGGATTTATGCGACGCATGATCGTTGGTAACGAACTTATCAATATTAAGATTAACCATGTAAAGACGAATGTTGTATTACTGGCTAATACAATGCTAATTATTTCGAATAGGAGGTGTTATTATAACATTAACATTTAAATATAACATTTAAGTCCTATTGTAGAGAATTAGAGAACCAGATGCGTGTATATTGTTTATCTAATCCTGCGTAGTACTTATAGAAATCTTGTTCTTAATTTTAGGATAAAGTTAACAGACATTTTGTGACCGAGCTTCGATGCTTCTGTAAGTGTGACTTTCAGCTAAAAGTTTCGACAGAATCGAGTCTTCGAAGACCTTCTGAGAGACAGTTTAGTCAATTGTAATTGCTGTTGATATTCAACCCATACCATGAGGAATGGGAATACATACGGAATATAGCTTCCGCGTGCGTAATCGTAGTTGCCGTAGGCCCGTCGACAAATAGAATTCGCGGCGACGCATTACAGAATGCGGTGTCCGCGGGATCTCTGTAAATTTACACAGTTCGATATTATCACGGTTTCGTTATGAGGTTTCTGGATGCATATGGTTTAACAATGCGACGAAAGATCACGAAGGAGCTTAATGGGGCACTTACTTTATTAGTCAATTAACTCCTATATAAGGATGTTATAATGTACAATAGTCTTCATTTAATTAACTTTTAATTGAGTTGGTAACGTAGCAACTGTACCTAAGGAATTAGGGAGAACATTTTACGAATCCAATACTTTTCTGCTCTGATCTCTGTTACACTTTAAGTTAGATAAAAAGTCTTCTCGCCAAAAATCGTTAAGTAAAGATAAAAGAAAGACAACGGCAAGTTAGAACGCTATAGATATAGAAATCAAATAATAATTTGTATTTATTACAGATTAGTTTAGTTTTTAATAGTTTCATTTAAATTTAAACAAGTGTGATATTAAAGACTAGGTATCGGTAAAAACCTATAGACTGAAATCAAATTATTCTTAAAACAATTACTAATATGGGTATAAAGTTTTCGAGTAACTATAAGTGTGTGTGTTCTTAGAAGCACACATAAAAAGGTGTCGTAAAACTACATTTGATAAAACTACATTTACATTGATATTCTACAAAGTATTTTGGCTTTATCGTTACACTGTGTGTTTAATTCACGTTGCAATAATTTAAGGAACGGTATCGACACAGCCGTCGACAACTTTTACACAAGGAACAGCTAGGTACAGTGGCCCACAAAAGTGTTCGTACACCTTTTAAAACGCAATAACTATTTTAAAACTGAACTAAATAACTTGAATCTTTTTAGGTGATAGAAGGAAAATTGAAAACCCTCGTTTTTTAACTTTTTTATCCGAGCCTTTAACGAAAATTTAAAAAATTCCTTTCGTAGATCTCGATAACTTATATACGAGCTGAGAATTCAATCAAAATCGGTTAACCCAGAATCGAGCTACAAGCGTTGAAAGATTTAAAAAACTGCAGATTTCTTAGTTTTTGGTCAAAATCGTGATAAAACACCGATTTTTGCGATCTTTAATTTGTTGTAGCCCATAACAACGTGAATCGACTTCGATAAAATTTTCAACATGCATATAAGTTACCGAGATCTACGAAAGACATTTTTTAAATTTTCGTTATAGGTTCAGATAAAAAAGTTAAAAAACAAGAGATTTTTATTTTTTTGTCATTCCAAGTAATAGCAAAACTAAAAAAAAAATTATTTCAGTCACCGTCTACTAGACTAGTTCCCCTATCGTCTAAAAAGAATTCTAGTCGTTTAGTTCAGTTTTAATATAGTTATTGCGTTTTAAATGGTGTACGAACGATTTTGTGGCCCACTGTATATTCCAGCATAAAATTGAAAGCGAAACAGATCTGGAGCGTACGTACAATCATTTCCAAGAATTCCCGGTATGCGGATGACCCGCCGGTCCCGCATTCGTCGGTTCTCTAATAATAAATTTCTTCGATAACTTTTGCCACGTTACGCAAGTGATTTAATCATGGGCCTACTTGTTTGTTTATAGTCGACAAACTCGGACGTATGAATCTAATAATGTCAATTTAATAGAGTTATTATTTTCAATTACTCCAGAACCGATAATTATTTGATTTGATTCGACTCGATTCAACTTCTGCAAACAGACTAGTAACGATGGTACTTTATTATTTATGCAGTATGTATGTATGTATATACATAAAAAATATAAACATATATACATATGTATAAAATACATAAATATATGTATATGTGTATATATATATATATATATATATATATATATATATATATATATATATATATATTTAATATATATAATATATATTATAATAATATATAATATATATATTATTTTTATTATTATTATTATTATATATTATTTATATATATATGTATATATATATATTTATTTATTTATGTATTTATACAGTATCTCTGTTGACAATGAATCTAATTCTACTCGCAAATCCATTTAAAATAAATTACATTTTGCTACTATTAAATCTGCAGATGCAGTATTAGATAACTTTATTACTTCGAAACACCTTCTACAAACAAATAAAATTTCCAAACTCCCTATTTATACTTAAATAGTACGGCATTTTTGTTACTTCTTTGTTACTATTGTAGAAGCGAAAGTTTAACCTTCCTGCAAAAGAAAAACTCCGCATTTGCAATATAATAACATAGAATGTACTTTGAATGATAACTATTAAATAACTTTTAGTCTAGACTAGAAGCAAACATTTTTCTGTCGGTGGTTTTATTAATAACGACAGCGTCAGAAGTATACTTGTTTATTTGTAGTGGACGAAACTATCTTACGAGTTAATCGATTAAGTGAAAAACTGATAAACTTATTACCTTGAATTGCCGTTTTCGGGAATCGAACGAGTCGCAACGACGCGACGCGTAACGAAAAATTCACCGGTTATTCGACCGAGAAATCCCCGATTGGTTCATCGGTCGCGAAACAAAATGATGTCTATGCGTGCCCCGCACTATGAGAAGCGAGTAAATCGCGGTGCATTCTACAAAGGACTGCAGTTATATTTAGTTTTGGCGCGGTCGTGCACTCTCGTACATTTTCGGTCTTTTTGGAAAAGCTTCCGCCACGCTGCGTTCAAAATATACTCCTGGCTAGGGGTGAGTCTTCGCCTACTTGACGGTCTACGAAACGCAAGCAATTCGGAAATGTAACTTTTTCTCTTGGGAAAGGATTCTACTATTTGAATTCGCGAAGTGGGCCAACCACTGTTCCAGTCTGCTAATTATACATATACTTTGGAAGTGTGGAGTTTTTCAAGTGCAAAACTTATCTTAGAATGCTATTCCAATCTGTACACCACATAGAGACAAAATCGGTCGGACTCTTCTCGGTGAAATCGCTTATTCGAATTATTCGAATTCGATGATTCCATAAATTTCGTTAATTCAATACTGCGAAGCTGATAGCGAATTGGACAAGGTAAACGATTGGACATCGTAGTAAATGCGACTTCACTTTACAGTAATCGTAAGCTCATTTTCGTTAATGTGGTTTTTGCCTCTTTCTAATTCATCGGATAATGTCTGATATAATCTAAAATTAATAATCTAGAATTCTACTTTATACACAGACGCAAATAAAGCGACGGTTGTATTTAATCGACAATCGAGAAAGCGTATATTTTATGGGTTGTCAATATAATTATGTGAAAAATAATTTTTTCCCTATCTCTTCTCTTATTTTCACCCTCACTGTTCTTCCGTTTTCCTCTTTAGCCATTCCCCTATTCTGTCTATTCTATCTATCTTCGACAAACTCTTAACTCTCTCTCTCTCTCTCTTTCTTTTCCCACTTTTTACTTCTACACTATTCTTTCAATATTCCTCTTCCTCCATTTCTTTTCCTTTTTATTTTCCATTCTCGATGTTCTTATCATTTCTACCATACCGGTCGGTAAGAAGATCTCTCCACATTATCTACCTTACTACTTTACCTTCCCTCTAGATGTCTCACTTTCCTTCTCTGTCTTACTTTCGCTCCTTGCTGTGTTTCTCGCCTGACAAACCTAACCTCACTTCTTTTTCTCTCTCTCTCTCTTTTTTCTCTTACTCACTATTACCTCCTTTTTCTTCTCTCTTCCTTCTTCTCCTCTCCTACTCTACTTCCTTTTCCACTTTTTACTTTCTTTTCTTCTGACTACTCTCCCTTTTTCCAGTTTTAATTATGAGCGCAGCTACAATTCACTATACATCTACTGAATCCCCGGAAACGGAAGATTCTACTAAATATATTATATATTCTATTAAATATTAATTTAATTTAATTTAATTCTTGTACTCCCCCCCTATACATTTCGATAATGCGTATAGTAAATAATTATGTTACCATTGTATTGTTATCTATAAAAAATGAAACTTAAAAGTTGCCGCATAACTTCCTACTTCACGTATAAACGTCCTTAATTTCTTAGGGTAACAGAAAATAATGTCGAACTCCGAACTGGAAAAACATTCACCATTATCATGCATCGACTATATTGCAAAAGCAAAAACAATAAGAAGCTACTGAAATTTCATACTCCGTCGATTAAACAAAATGTTCCGTATGTTGGAAATTATTGACTTTAGCGGCATTTTTTAATTTTGGCTATTTTAGCACCATTTTTGCTCAAATAGTTTGCTCAAATATGTATAGTTCTCGTTGTCAGTTCTTAAAGACCACGGCTTGGGTTTTTAAGAATATCCGAGCGACGGTATAATTATTATCATATAAGAGAGGATATTCCAATCGAAGACTTGAAGAGAATTGTATTTGGCACGGTAGGGTTGAAATTGACCATAGTACGTCAGATTTTCTTTTTTTTTTTCGGATTCTAATTTTCCAGCAACTGTGGTGATTGAAGTAGATTATCGTTTGCGCCAGAAGTATATGCGAGGCCCACTGTGGAGCGGCATTGATATTGTGTGCCCTTCTAACCTAAATTGTGTGCGTAGTCATGTTGTACCGTCACTGTGCGGTATCGTTTCTTCTATAACATTTAATTATAAGCTGTATACGTGTGCTGTTCTATTTTCTATGTTTATATCATTTGTAGTTCCTTTGTATCATACGATTGACATATTTGTTAAAGAACAGTTTTAGAAGCAGTGTATTTCTTTGACTTTCTCCTATCGATTCTTCGTTCTGCTGACAAAATGAAGCGGTTTTACCTGAAAATGGTAGCGAAATAGCCAAAATTAGAAAAAGCTGCTAAAGTAAATAATTACGCACATCCGTACAAAATTGCAAAACTGTCTAATAAAGGGTCTTTTGCCACCTGATTTAGTGTTTAGCCAGCGAACACCCTCAAAAGGAACACGTTCTGCTTTTGGAAGGTTCGAGCAGGCGAGCGCGCTACTTTCAGGCAACAGCAAGAACGGGTGGTCGTGCTAAAAGAGAATAATAGGACGGCCGAGAAAAGCGAACGTCGCCTGAAAATACACGGTCACTTTGAGGATTGACTCATGCAATAATTTATATTGCTACGTCGCTCCCCTTTCCCTTTCGCGCTCGCGCTTTCTCTCTCTTTCTCCCTCTCTTTCTCACTTCGTCTCTCTTCTTCTCTAGCTTTCTTTCTTTCGCCTTGTCCGCTCTTTCTCTCCGTATGCACCGACTATATTTAAGTGCACCGCACCGCGCTTATGAGACAGAACGTTCCTCATGGGTTACTGTCCTCGCCTCCGACTCCCCCTTCGACCAAGTAAACGCCTTTACGCCATTTATATACCCTGCACAGGACACAGAGGCGTCATATACGCGGCTATGCACGTGCACCTCGTGCCGCATCAATGTACGCGAACGCGAACGCGGTGGTTCCAACTACATATATTTTTATTACTTTTATCCGCCAGTTTTTTCTCCACTTTTGTTCTTTTTCTCGTTATGGAAAAGGTCGGCGAGGTGCGGGACTGCCGTTGTTAACTGAATCCGGTGTAATTAGATGCTACTAATTGCGCGGAGCGCAAGTTTAATTAAGCGGGCCGCGATAACCTGCGCAATCGCTACCACCCTTTTGCTTTTAACGTGTAATCGGGGAATTCCTGATGTCCCAAACGAGTTTCTTTCCAAGGTGTCTCAAACTAATGGACGCGATTGGATTTATACGCAATAGAACCTCCCTTATCGGAATCACCATTATTCGAATACCCTAACATCCGACGTATCGTTATCTTAATATTTATAATATTTATAAATTACATCCAAGAATACTCTGGATTTTTTTATTTTACAGAAACAGCAAAAAATTTTATGTTCACTCTTTCTACGCATCTCATTAAATAAGTGTCTCGTTCGCCTCTATCGCTTACATTATACAAGCATTAAAATTGATTTTTCTGAATACGTACCACTGGGGAATTATTCGTAACATTTTTTGAAGCAACATTTACCGATGCACTTATAGTTTTTCCACGCACTGTTGTATTTTTATATCCAATATAACTTTTACTTTGCGTACGATTACTTTTTCTAATATATCTTTCCTAGTGCCATTTGACTCCCCACTCGAAATACTAAAGGACACGTGTCAGTTTACTTTTTATAAATCACGTGACTACGAGATTTTTTACAATCTCAACTTAAATGGACACCCTATATACGTATGTTACCGCCGCTCAAACTTTGTTTCAGAGATATTTACAAAAATAATTCAACGTCTGAATTAGCCTCGGGCAAAGTTGTTATAAAAAAAATGTTGCTACTATTGCGTTGAACTTCGCTTATACTGCCGACTCTCTCCACCCTCTCACATCATTAACCCATACCTAACCCAGAACAACAGCTTCGAACTATTTGAAAAAACGTTATTCGTTGTCTACTAATTATTGTTTACGAACAACAGCCATATAACTGTTGCTATCGTGTCGTTGTGTTCAAGTTGGAGAGGATGTTATTTTATATGGAAGATCGCAGATGTGTGTTTACAAAGTTTGTAGAAACATATGCGGTCCAGTTTCATCAGTTTCGGGAAGTCAGTGATGTTTCCGGAAACGCGAAATAAAATTCTCTCTGTAAATGCTCTCCTTACCGAGAAACGACTTCACACGAAGTTTATTTCTGACATCGAACACACCAGCTAAGTTACCGAACATACATATAGCGACTTCGAACGATCCGTGGCACAAGCAATGCACTGCGCCGCGCCGGCGAAAAGTTTTCTGATCATTTGGCGACTTCGGTACAACTTTATTATATAACCTTTTTCTTGGCACAAAGCTAATATTTTTGAAGACGCCTATCAAAATTTATATTTTCTAAATCTTTCTTTAATCATATAATGGTTTGTATTCATGACAGAACAATATATATATTTTATAATAAAAAGAAATGATTTGTTTTGTTATTCAAATATTCCTTATAACAAATAATTAGACGAAATATTATTACTATCTAACATGTGTGAAATATGCAGATAATATTATTCAAATATTAGATGGACACACGAATAGATAAATTAAAATCTAATTATTCTAATGCTATTAACATAAATCAATGAAAATAACTTCGTCTAACAAGGAGAGGCCCCAGACCCGACGCTAACTTTTCGATGAGAAAAGCCACACAGTGGTTAAAACTAAATCTAACGATACCTGGTTTTGTGTGTAGGTGGATTAGACAGGGTGTTCCAAAAATGTCTCGTAACCCAGAAACGAGGGGTTCCTCAGTTCATTTAAAGTAACTTTTTCTTTAGCGAAAATGCAATCCGCGGCTTCGTTTATGAGTTATTAACGAAAAACACTGACCAATAAGAGGCGAGTCCGTCTGTGCTCGCAAGTGGTGTAGCGAGGGAGCAGAACTTATGGGAAAACTTATTCACTCCCATTCGTGAAGTTCCTTCTCTATTATTCCCCCACCACACTTATGAACACTTTACCGAATGTATAAACGCGGCGCGACGCAGCGACTTATCTTTCTGGCTTTGTTACTAACAATTTTAACATTAAATATCTCAAAAACTGTACCTAAAACCGGGTATCGTTAGATTCAGTTTTACAAGCTCTACCACTATGCGAAATCTCATTAAGAAGTCAACATCAGGCATGGGCACCTCTCCTTGTAGGTATAGAATTATGTCTGAAAATGCAACCTAATAGGTAATGACCAGACTGCGGATTTTATGCATTTATAGTGAAAATGGGTAAGAGAAGCACAGAACAGTGACTACACAAGAAAAATTTGCGAACATTATTCCATTATTTTCAATTTATTAAAACTGTTAAAAGAAGTAACACATTCTTATTTAACTATTGTTTTATACAATTTCAATGTAAGCAATTTTTATTTTCTATAAAGATCCGCAGACTAGCAATAACATGATTTTGCTAAATCTGCGAAAATAATAGTGTCGCCCACAGGGTAGTGGAGCTTGCCCGCACGGGCAGTGATTTTCAGTTCAGAGCAAACACCGATCAGCGTGATCTAGGCCCACTCCTTAGGGCAACGGTGCCCCTTCCTTTTAGCTTCTTGTGGGACTCCCCACCAGTAACGTCACGTTACAGGTTGAAGACGATGATAGAGATCGACTGTAGGCTACGTCAAGATTGAGTGAAATAGAATTAGCATCGTACGACCCGCACAGGCTGTAGTGTCTAGGACAGAGCTGTTCAACAGACCTCGCGGCGGCCAAAGTGTCTTAGCGGAGTGGGGACGTGAGAAAAAAAGGGTGAAGTGTTTACGGTTTCATGCTATCCTTCCTCTCCCACTCGCACGCATCGCCGTTATATGCTGATCGCCCGATGTTCATTCTATTTCACTGAATCTCGACGTAACCTATAGCTGATCTCTGTCAGCGTCTTCAGTCTGTAACGTGTCGTTACCGGTGGGGAGTCCCACATGGAGCTAAGGAAGGGGTATCGTTGCCTTTTTTAAAAGGTGTTCGCATATGCATGTTCGGTTTTGAACTATCAAAAATCAATTTTTTCTTACATTTCCTGAAAACGTAATTATGCAGTTGCGAATGTTTGAACTGCGACTACGCATTTACATAATGCATATGTATCAGTGACAAGACATGTTTTTTCCGGAACCATATTTTTCGAATCGATCGACACGATACCTCAAATTCTAATCGAGCAATTGACATGCAATTTGCTAGAGCTTCTGTAGCATATTCTTAATCATAATGTATCCTAATGTGTTTTTGTTTCAGATACTATAAAAAAGTTAATTATGAATGTGTCCTGTTCTTTTGTTATCCAGATAATTCTATACTTGCAGCTACTAAAATAAGTTGTGCAGCACCGAGGCATCGTCGGTATATCGACATTTGTCCTCAAAGTGTCAAAGCTTTGACTGTCAATCCGGTGACCTCGGAAGTTCAAGGAGCTAAGGAAGGGGCACCGTTGCCCTCGGTAGTGGGTCTAGAGCACCCCGATCGATGTTTGCTCCGAGCTGAAAATTGCTGCCCGTACGGGCAAGCTGTTGAACAGCTCTGGTCTGGGGTAACCAATTGCTGTGCTTTTGGTTTGCTTTCGGACATAATTAACTTTATATTTACCACTAAGACATATTAAATTTCTTCATTAAAAAATCAATAAAATAAGTCAGTTATGCACGACAAGAAACCGAAGGCACAGCAATTGGTCACTTCACAGTAACGAACTCGACTATCCTATATGACGGACGTTGATGTAAATGTTTTTATGCGGAGTCGCGTATTGCGCGAATAAGCGTTGACCTCTGTACGGTAGCTAATCCTGCGCCGAAAAGGTAAAGAATTACAGTGATAAACTGACGCTCTCAAACAAATGGTGAACAAATTTAATTAGAGTTTTTATTTTCCGATCTGTTGAGGTTTCGTGATGAACCAGAAGCGAATGAAAAAAATATTATTGTTGTACAATTTTCGAATTGTACAGGGTTTCGCAGGTTTATATGTGCGATATGTATTCAAAACGGTCAAACGACGCTTTATCAAAAAGTTACAATCAAAAGTAGACGTAACAGACACGATTACTGCCGATACCGATACCGATACCGACGCGATACCGTTGTCGAATAGATAAGCAATATTTACATATCCTTTCCTCTGTTTACGCGAGCCGGGTTTAATATCCGAGGTCGTTGAAGCTAATAATATTAATTAGTAGATAGCGGATCTTTATGCATTTATGTCATGTGCAGATTTTTCATATGTAAAACAACAAGTAAATTAACAAAATCAAATAGAGACAAAGATCCTGGATATACGTATGCGGAGGTGAACAGCGAAGAAGAGCAGTCTTCTAAGAAGATCGATCGAGACGCAAACACAAGCACCGCGATGGAAACGCGCGCGCGTTTGTTTACCGCGCGCGAATCCAAGAATCCAGATTACCTCGATATCGTGGATTCCAATGCTGGAGAACAGAAAGAGGAAAAAAGAAGTTTATCCAACAAATTTCCCTGCTATTACACAAGGACCCTATCGTTATCTCGGGATTATTTTCTTATCTAACCCTTCGCCATTTCCGCATCACGAAACACCTCGAAAGAAAACGCTTTCTTCTGGCGACTGCATTTTTCTGGCGCGCGCGGTTATTGCAGGTTTTACGTCGTGCCGTTTTATTGGATACACGGGCACACGCGTAAACGCACACTATTGCGCATTATCGCGCACACGTCCGCACACGTGGACGCGGCTTACGGACACGTTTGCAAAGGGTCTACCTGGCCCCGATGCTGCGGTAACCATCTTGGGCTTCGAATATTTGCCATTGGCTGCTGTGCCGTGGTGTTCGACGGAACCGGTTAAATATTTGATCGGTACACTTCTTTCAATGCCACGGGATTTAGATAGTGGACATTGATAAAAATAACCACCGAGCATGTACCAGCAAACAGTAACATTTTAGATTCGATGTTTGACGGGTTATCGTATCGGGACACTTCGATAAGTTTTCGCCGGTTGCATTGTAATCGTTCTCCGTATGTTTCTCTGTATAATGACTCACGATATCATTTGTACTCTAAATTTCGGATTCTCGGAAAAACGTCGATAAGGTAAATGTACCCATTACTGGGCCATCGTGCGATCGATCGTTAAATTTATTTTAATATTTCTCCTAATTTATCATGAAATATCAATATGTTTTTAAACAATGATGTATTCTGTATAACAATTAAGATTGGTGGTCTCCAAAATCGAATATCATATAAGGAAATATTAAAAAATCGAATCGATTATACATCGTTGACGAGAAAGTGTCGTGTACCAATTACAGCCGTACCCGTTACTCCGAAAACGAAATACAGTAGTGGTCCACAAAAGTGTTCGTACACCTTTTAAAATGCAATTATCCAAATAATTACGTCTTTTTTTAAAGTGTTTCAATATTGAATTAGAACAAGGATATGACTACAGTGAATAACAGGTCAATGCCTTTGTCCAAAAGGATAGTGCATTACTCAATGCTCTGTCTTTTAGATTTATTGTTTTTCTAAAGTGGATATTTTGTTCTTTATTTTGCGAATACCCTTACTTTCTAACAAGGACACGCATAAAAATCTATCATTTAAAAATCTTCAAAAAATCGTTGAATTTTATTTACATTTACATGGTTCTAATGCCTCCACTGAACGTTAGTGCAAATCGTGTATTTGTACCAATTATATAATTTTCACGAGAATTGTATAGATTTTCATGGATATTTAAAACGCAAACCCGATTTGTCGGAAAAAAGTTCACTTTCGCGAAAAAAAAAATCAAAATTCAATTACTCTTAAATCCGAAACAATCCCAGATTTGTCCTTTATTTTCTTCAAACAAGTATAGTCACCCTGCATATGGCCCAGAATTTCGAGACACTCTGTATATTCCCGAAATAATCAAAGCACCAGGGGTTTCTTCGCGGCCGTAAGCGCGGCTCGGGGCCGAGAGATCCACTTTTAAAAATACATACAGCCGGCTCGCGGCAGGAAGTCGAAGTTCTGCGTCCACGTACGCAGGTCGGTGTCGAAACCGGAAAGGAGCCTGTCAAGTACAAATATTTGCATTCGCGTCGAATCGGCCGTCTATTATGTTAATAAAGGCGAGCTACGCCGAGGAAGCTGAAATTTCGTAACTACATACATTGTAATTTTCCGCGGTGATGATACAATCGCCTTTCTGCGGATAGAGACTCGCCACACAGTCCTCCGTGATCATTCTATCAATACGGGCCGATAACAATGACGTCCCGTTTAAATTGTGAAACGCATTTCAGATGTCTGGCACTTCGGAGATGCGAATCTAACTGGTCGGTAGCGTAGAGATATTGCTAGACTGCAGATCTTTATGCATTCAGTAAAATGATGATAACGCGAAATAGGAAATAGTGAGAACATTGAAGAAATCTATCAACATCGCCATATTACACTGAAATAATTGAAATAATAAATTTCTATTCAACTCCAGTTGCTTCAAATTAATGCACAGTGGTGTGTATAACTATAGATTCAAAATAGCTTTTACATTGTTACCGATATCTAAATGAAAAAACTTAACAAAACGAAAACATCATACTTTTATATTTCTATTTCAAATTATTTCTAATATAGAAACATACAAATATGATATTTTGTTAAGTTTTCTTTTTTTAAATATAGGATGACTCGGCTAAAACAGACTACTTACAGTTTTGTGAATGATTATAAACTCAATGTAACTTTTACATTTTTTACAGATATTTAAACAGATAGAAAGAAAAGAACTAAATTTGTATATTTCTATATTGGAAATAATAGATATATCGTTGAGTTTTTGTTTAAATATCACTAAAAGTGTAAGAGTTACTTTGTGTCTATACTTATTCACACCATTGCAGATCATTTTTATTTTGCATAAAGGTCCGCAATCTGAGCGAAGTTACTTGATGATTTCAAAGTAATTTAAGGTACATTGCTTGGATGATTGTTATTGGATAGTTAGATGCGAAATTACATTTTGTATAGAGCAATAAACAAAGTATCCTGTGCCGGTAAAAACTTGCATTGTTCTATTTTATAAATTCTATAAGCGCTATTATGATTACCACTTTTCTATGTATGTTTTGCACACTTGCCGCGTAATATTCTAATTTATCTAATATCATCCTACAGACATATTGATTCTTGATGTGTGCAATCGAGGAAAATAAGATCACGATGCAGAAGTACGCATCATCGGATCTAGGATCAATACAGATAATCTTTTTTTTTTACTTTTTTACTTTGTATTCGACTTTCTGATAATCTGATACTATTCTCATCGCTCTACGATGAGAGTTCTTGTTCCGATCGGAGAATTTAGCAAAACTCGTTCCAGTTCGAACTCTTTTTATTTTAGTGATTATTTCTGAATGTGTTAATGATGCGAATAGATCTGAGGATCGGTATTTCATTAGGCGCATGCTCGGAAGAGATCCGAGTAGGCGCATGTTTGGAAGGAAACTGAACTGGTGAATGTTTGAACTGAGGGAAAAATGATGTATATACGAGCCGTTTATTTTGAAAGTGGCATAAGTCACTTTACCATAATGTGAAAAGTGGTGATTTTTTAATGTTTATAAATATTTATTTACGTATAAAAAGGTTAAATAGACTAATCTTATCGAAAGGAAATGTTTTTAACACATGGATATACAAAAAAACAATAGATATGACATTAATATAATAAATATTTATTTAGTAACTAAAGAAATATCTTTAATATCTAACGGAATAACAAATATAAATAAATCAATACACATATAAATAAATAAATAAATAAATGAATGAATAAATAAATAGATAGATACACAAATAATAGACGATAAACAATGAACTTCAGTTTCGGTGAAATAAATAACATTAAAAACTTTGAGAGTTGATAGACGTAATTCGTAATCCATTCCACTGCAACATGACAGCTTGATGATTACATCTGCAATCATACAAATTTTTATTTGTAACGTGTAAAATATAATTTATCGTATATATATTATATATTTGAATAATATTCTTTACCTTTTTAAGTTCAAAATCGTTTTCGTCCGCATCCCCGTCCTCGTCCTCGATCTTGTCCTCGATCTTGTCCTCGTTTTCGTTTACGTTTTCGTATTCATGTACCTATTCGTCTTCGTCTTCATGTTCCTGTTCGTCTTCGTTTTCGTCATCGGCTGTAGATATCGTAATTTCCAGAGGTGACAGTAAATCCAATGATTCCTTTGCAAATGGTTTTGTCTTTTTATGTCTAGTTGTTCTGATGAACAATGAGCAAATGAGTCGGACGTTAATAAGAGGCTATTCAGAATGTCCTCGTTGCACGCTTTTCTAGAACATTTCCTGGTATTACCTTCAAATTGTTTATTTCTTGTTTCAGCTGTCTCTTCAGACAGGTGTCTTATTAGTAGAATTGCGTTTTCAATAACCATTGTACCCCGTGGATTAATATTTTATGCATCGTAGAGGACACGACTATAAATGAATATACAATTGTGCTGTAACACCAGCATAGTCTTTAAATATTTGTAAATTACTTTTATGGCCACTTGATAGTACCTCTAGTAGTTTTCCGAGTTTATAAATTAGTTGCGCGTCAACGCCTGTTATTTCTGCGCAGCCATCAAATGATTGTTAAAAAACCTCCGGCTGATGTTTCCATCGTTGGAATTTCCATATCCTTGTCTAGGTCGATAGCAGATGAAAGGTGTTTTCAAAAATATTAACGCCGTTATAGTCACAAATCTTTCTCGAATATAATGATATCAATAATAGTGCTCCGACGAACTCAGGAAGTATAACAGAATCGTTAATGAAGTTTGAAAATTGCACAGGATACGAGCAGATTATTCACCGTTTTCGAGGTTTAATAACTACGCAAATATACATGTTAAAGAAGCAATGTTTGCACGCCTGCAGTTTAGACTTATCTTAAAAGCTCTCACAAGCAATAATCTGTAAAATTTTCTTAGAACATTGAACAATCAATAGCAAACGAATGGTGCTTTCACGAGTGACTCCGAACGAAAGCAGAGTCAGAAAATCTTTAAATTTTCAAGGCATGGCATTGCTGTCAGAGTTATCTAAGAAAAAGATTGGTACATTGTTCCCCATACATTTTTCTATTTTAGGGAAACAACAATTTTTGGAATCATGTAAACTTTTTGAAATTCGAATTTGGCCGCCTTTTCGGATCAAATTCGAATGGAGACACTGTGGGACGGTCGGACGGTGAGATGGAAGGCGGCGCTGAATCAAACATTATGAATTAAAATGTAAAAGGTTTTGTTGTCAGAAATGACCAGACACCGTTGTCGAAATGTTAAATTAATCTTCAGCGAGAAAAGACATCAACTTACCGTAAAAGATTTAGAACAATTTAGAATTACAATAAATAACATTAATTATTTTGCATATATTTCTGCATATGCCGTGCATATATTTTACACATTAATTTTGCACAGACATTCGTTGTGTAGTAATAACATTGAAAGTATCAGTCTCATTCGCGTTGATAGTCTTCGAAAAATTCCTCTATGGAAACATTTCGAGATTCGAGAGACACTAGAAAGCTTTCAAACATAATCTTGCATCAGACGAAACGGCTAATAGGTATTTATACGTATATCAGAATTGATTCCCGGAGAGATTTCAACAGCATTTGCGTAACGCATCGTGTGTATCTCCGGCGTTGAATCTCGGTTACTGCAATTAGACTTTATCAGGCCGAATTACGTGTTCGAGTCACGGATTAAAATTGATGAATCACAACCAGTTACGGCTGCAGCGTTATCTAGGAAGCGTTACTGCTTCAATTTCTTTCGAGATACGGGCAGTTGATCCGAATGTCCAAGCAATCCGAGCACAAAGTCTATCTTCTGTACTCTAATAGACTTTTTCTCATCATCTATGGCACAGGCAGCAATTGTATTTCGTATCGCGAAACAGGATTCTATAAAACATTTTGTTTAGCATAAAAATGTAACTTTTACATTCCATCTCGATGGAACTAATTGTAACTATCAAGTATTTATTTAGCACGGAATAAATTATTCTAAATAGATCGACTAGTTCAATTTTAATAACAGACCGAAATAAAATTTCTCGATGTTTTAATCGAAACAAGAACTTGGTCGTTACAAAAAGTATACTATTTTCTTTCTGTAGTTAATAAGATAATTTTGCTCCTTACTTAATTTTATTTTTTATTGATTAATGATTTAAAAAGACGGAGTAAAAATTTCCATTTTTACTTTGCATTTTCTTTTTTAATGTTCCAGTACAGGAACTCTTTCATACAAGTAAACGTGACCTTAGTTTTAGATTGTGAAAACTACATAATTTATTATGTATTATCTTACCGTGCATAATACAAACGCATAAATGTGTTTTCAATTGTGATTTTGTATTCTTTGAAATCTTCTGCTACTTTTAAGAATCTAACTAATCACTATCGGTGAAATTATTTCACCCAACTGTCTCTGAGAGACTTGGTCATTGTTATCCTGTTTGTCACCCTCGGAAAACTTGTTAAAACGTAAAGATGTATCGTTCGTATACAGTAATTTCTCTACGAGAGTTACGGAGTCAGAATTGAAAGTGTATTTCAAGGGACCACAAAACACGATTCTTTGAGCTTCGCGGGTCGCCTTTATAGTTGTCGACATCTCGTGAAAAAGAGAGAGAGATAGAACGAAATTCGGGCCAGTCGGCAAGAAAAGCCAGCGGCCAGCATGCCGGTGTACATTGATATGAATACGTACATAGTAATGCTAGAATAAAAACGATGACTTAACTTTTTTATTTCCAATTTTTTGCAACGATTCGAAGGCAATTCGGAGGCCACATGCCACGATTCGGCGGTCATGTACCTAGTATGTACCTACCACGTACCTTTTAGCTTCGCGGTTTTTCTTACCTGACTCACACACAAACAGATCATTTTGTGTTGTCTTCCAGGAATTCGAGTCAAAGGAGCCGCGGCGCGTGCCGCATCATACGCTTGACTGACTCCGACGAACCTCCGCATCGGCGTAGAGAGAAAATTGATAAATCGCATAGGCGTGGCAATAGCACTGCGACACTCATGGCACAACAAAATTGTGACACTCGTAGAGAAATGACTGTACGTATATCTATTAATTTACCATACTTACTTGTTCCGCCCCTTTTATTACTAATATATCTGCCTATAATATTCATACGTATTTAGAAAGATGCGTGTGTATATTTTAACCCTTAACTACTACCCCTGATCTCTGAGACCGGTAGTAATTACTTATTCATCTGTGATGATAACATATGCAGTAAATTCTCCCTAGAATGCCAAATTTTGGGTTGCTGAATGTGATTTATTGCTACATCGATGCTAAGGGTCGACTGAGTTGGTCAGGCATGTGATGCTGTACGCGACGCAGCTATTTCGATTAGAATTCCCGCAAGACAACACAAAAAGGTTTGTTTGGACGTGAGTCAGGTAAGAAAAATCGCGGAGCTACAAGGTACGTGACCAATCTCCGTCGAATCGTGGCATGTGGTCTCCGAATTGTCTTCGAATCGTGATAAAAAAAATTAGAAATAAGAAAGTTAAGCCATCGTTTTTATTCTTGCATCAATTTACACCGGCATGCTGGCCGCTGTTTTTTTTGCCGTCTACCCCGAGGTTCGTTCTCTCTTTGTCTCGCTCTCCCCTCCTCCCCCTCTCTCTTGTTCTCTCTCACGAGGTGTCGGCAATTATAAATACGAGCCGCGAGGTTCGAAGAATTGTGTCCGAGTGTCCGCAGATTACCGTTTTCAATTCCGAGCTCCGGGCCTTCTAGGGAGAATTTACTGTTCCAGGTTTTGATGTTCAAACTTTGTCAATGTATCTTATAGCGTTAAACAAGAAAAAGATGTTAGGTAAACGGGTCATTTAGAGCTTTGTTAAACAGTTATAACGAAAATACAGAATACAAGTAAAATAGTATTAGATTTGTTGTTACTAGAAGCGTTGGCTCGAATAGTTCAATGTATTTACTACTTGACATCGTCATATCCACTACTATACATATAATAGCTATTACTGTAGTAATCATTGCTTACATAAACACGCTTACGTTGAATGTAAATATTGTTGATCTGTTTGAGCCAATGTTCGCAGTAACAGCAAATCGATTATTATTCCATTTATGTCCCGTATTTTTGTTATAACTTTTTACTAAAGCTCTGAATTAATTATGTTTACATAATATTAATTTCTTATTTAGTGCCATAGAATATACTGACAAATGTTGAACATTAAAACCTGGGATATCTTGTATAATTGTAAGAAAAATCGTAAAATTGTATCGCTTTCTGTTCCACGATACAATATCAACATGTATTATAGACTCGATCAGGAAGAATAACTTTGTCATTTATCATTCGATTGGCACGAACTTAGATGCGTTAGATCTAAGGATGCTAATGCTCAACAGATGTCACCACTAGGGTTGACGCCACTGGCGCCATATCTCAACAACTAGGGTAGATTTCCCAGTTTCCGTGCCTGTCGCAATTTCCGTGCCCCCGAATTAAAAATGCTGATCTATATTTTTGTATTATGTTTACCTATCAACATGTAAGATTCAGGGAAAGATACCAATTTATATATATAAAACTCATCAAAGTCATGACATATAATTTCTTGACACCCTGAATGTGTAAAATTAAATGACATATAATTCTTAATCATTCTTTTCTTCGTACCCGACATGAACAGGTCGGAGAGATGTGAGCAAAAGTCTGCATATAAAAATAATTTATAATTATTCTCATTAGTTTCAATAGAGTGCAAACAGTTGAAATATTGATATTTTATTCCATAGGTATCACGGTATACTTCGTGCAATAGTAACTAATAGCAGCCAATTTTTATTTTGTTATTAATGTAAGGCATCGCTCTTCAAAATACAATCGAAGCGAACAATGAATTCCACCGAACTCATAATTAAAAAATGAAATGAAAATTCAACATATTCAATTGTACATAACTCAAAAAATGTCAGACATAAAAAAGTGTTCTGTGATATAATTCAAGTAATATAATGTGTGACATCTGTGACATAATTCAACTAAGTTTATTAAATTTTGTAGAAATTATTTCTTTTCAAGGAATAAAATAATTATAAATGATGGTATAAAAGGATGATTTGGAGATGGGCTACTTTGAAGCCATGCAGCCGTGTCCAAAATGAGCAAATTTCGACTATTAGTGAATGAATTATGCATTATGGGGATATTTTTTTGAAACTGACTTTATTCTGCTTTTTGTGTGGAAAACGGCCACTGTGCGCTGTAAAGTCTAGGTCTCGTAACTTTACCTATCGTCTATAAAAATATGTATTTGCATAAACATCCGCCGTCTACTCAACGGTCTCAATAAATGGAGTAACATTTATCTGGAATACTGGGCTTAAGACAAATGAACAAAAGGGAAAAATGAAGAAATGTAAGAAATGAAGGGAATGAAAGAGTTAAAGGAAATGTTCCGTCGAGGAGGCGTCGCGTTCCTAATTCCAATTAGCGGAACATCAAAGAACTCGATGCTCGGCCACCTACAATTCAAGTAATTGTACTTTACTGTACCTTCGGGTAAAGGATGCAGGGTCACCGCCGTTGACAGACGGCCGCTTCCCATGGAAACGAGATGCGGCGCTTCCGTTTGTACTCGCAGCGCTCGTCCAGCCTCGCGCACCTCAAGACCTGCGGTCGCCATACCTGAGCAAAACAACGGCGAAAAAAAAATCAGGCGCGGGTTCAAATTAATTATACGGATCGCGAACGGGTCTCGCTAACGTTATAATTTAACTCGGCGGAGGAGAAGCGTTTCACCGTATTAATCGCGTGCACCTATCTCGGAGACAGGTATCCCGCCCCTCCTTTAAGCACGCTTTGCACCGACCACGACCGAAATTAAATTGTAGGTTCGCCTACAGATTCAATTGATTTCATAACTCGAATTTCGAGTGTTGTTGCGCTCGATACTCTTGTTAAGCTGTCCTGGCTAGAAGTCGCGTCAAGCGGAATTCCATCCGTCAGATTCTGATAGCGATAATTGCGAAGTGTTCGCTTTCCCTCTGATACAATTCATTTCAGCGTATGTATTCACCGTTGTGTATTCTTTTCGGGATGATTTTTTATTTCTAATGTTCTCGAATGCTTAAGATCCGTGATTTTCGTTGAGGAATTATCAATATCTGCAGAACCTTTTGGTAGAAGAATTGTTGCATTATGTTCCATGTACTATCATTCGGCCACGGTTATGGAATCTATTAATAGTTTACTTGCGAATTTAATACACGGGAAACCTTATCCACTAAGTCCTCTAATTTAATTCAATTACACATCAACGATTTCTATAGTTGCGTAGATTTTAATGCGATTAATCGTGAAATTAAAAAAGTTGAACCAACATGTTAAAAAATAATTGAGAAATGTAACTAGAAATAAAATAGAGTTCGGCAAAATGTTATTCGAATGATGAAAACATAAAGATTGATCTGGATAACAATTTATCCAAGTAAGATTTTATTCGAATAAAAATTCATCCAAATAAGAAGTTATTTGTTAGCCAAATAAGAATTTATTTGCATAGGAATTAATTCGGAAAGTAATCGATTTGAATAAAAATGATAGACTACAGTGTTTTTCATTGTTTATTCGTTAGTCTCTTCCATGTTAATTTTAACAATTAACTATTTTTTTCCAACTGCTTAAGCGGAAAGTTTGTCACTTTTGAGTAGATCGATCATCGATGCAGGACTTTCCAGAATTCGTATTTACAACACACAATACATATATGCTGAAAAAGTTCTGTAAACGAAACGGTCTACAATTGCCTGTATTATTATTCGAATAATTTTACAATCACTATTCGAATAAATAGGTAGAACAATTTGTTATGAATAATGAATAATTATTGTTCGAATGAAATATTCGACCGAAAAGGATTCATTCGAATAATTATTCTAGGTAAATATTTATATATTCGAAACAATTCGAATAATGCCTAACCCTGAATTAAAATGACTGCTTTTCATACGACTATACGTCACACGTTTTCCTGTAATCCCTGCGAGAAGAATGCGCGACAAGCTGCAATCAATATTTACTCGTAGAATTTTTATAATCCAAAAAAGGTAACAGCACTGAAATTATCAGAGTATAATACCTCGGAACAGCGATCGCTGCACCTACACGGCAATTCGAAACGGAATGGTTACTTTTACCTTAATGATATTATAATGATTACAGGGGACACAGTTTGAGTCGGTGGGACTGTCGCGTTTACCGTAATGTTGATGCTTGCGCGAAAAATATTGGCAGCGGCGCCTTTTAATTAGAGCACCGTAATTGAATCGACGTTATTATATAAACAAACTTGCACGATTAAGTATTATATTATTACGCCGATCGTTCGATTCTAATGATCGTTCTACACTCGCGCGTGTAAATCGTATTACAGAATACAATTTGCATTCCATGCTTAGATACTTATTACAAATGCCTTAATTAAGTCGAACTCAATTATGCATTCAACGTTACGAAGCAAACAGAGAAAAGCAAACTACATTAAATTATAGACAGTCAAAGTTATATAAAAGTATTTAATGTTTACTGCCACCGATATATTTATTCGAATAGTCCTTCTCCTTTTTTCTGTAATAGTATTAATTTTAATTTATTATAAATTGAAATCAGAGTTGGTAACATTCGTTGTTCTAAAAAGAGACATTGCTGTATCCTGGACATTATAAGCCATTTGTCAAGTCTATTGTACACCTTCGGTCTACAATTATATATACATAATATATAATAATCCATAAATTCAGCCTGCTACGTGATGCAACAGAAGAAAAGTGTCTCTGTATATGAAGTGTTGATGATCTTGAAGAAAAACTCAAAGAAACATGAGGAACACAATATTTTTCACAGCATCGAAAACAATGGACATACTTAGGGTGCTTCCTATAGCTGGAACACCCAGTATCGGAATCGTATCGCATATCGTGTATATACTTTTATCACGTAACAGCTTAGTTTTCGTTTCGATCAAAGATTGCTTCCACTTCATACGGATTTTCGGTTACGCCCCTGAGTCCCGTCGCGCGTCACGCTCCCTGATGATCGCTTAAATGCTGCACGCACATACATATAAAGCAACAAATACACGCGCCTGAGGTGTTCGAAAAGAAGGTCGTCGAAAGAGACGACCACGGGGAGTGAAACGTGCGACGGGAGTTCGGAGGCGTAGCCCTCGCGACTCGAATGTTGCGTACTGGTTAATTCCGAGACCTGGTTTAAGGGGATGTTCTGTCTCTGAGATTTTTTAGAATTCCTGAAGAATTCTTTTTACAACGAAACAAACGACTTCCTACTTCCTACTCTCCATTGGTTTTCTATACATTTACTAGTATACTTTGAGGACATATATTTATCTGAAGTGAAAATGTTTAGAATTATCCGAGTTACATCTTTTTAACCAGGCTTTTTAATCGCTATTCTTCGTGACAGACTAGTTCAACTAGTTGGAAAAAATAAGATGACACTTTCAAAATACATGTACTGTTTATCGACGGTACCAGACTGGGCAACATATCTCGCTAGTGAACAAAAATGGCAGCAATTTGAGGTTTGTCTTTCGTTCGGCATATGTATACGCATATACTATACTATACTATACTATACTATACTATACTATACTATACTATACTATATACGGATTATGAAATTCCTTGTCTATCTCAATGTTTATGTTAGGTCTGTTTAGTTGCGAGATTGTATCGTGTTTTCGTGCCCATAAAATGCTCAAATTGTTTTCCGCAATGGCTATGACGTACGGGCGTTTCGTGTAATAGTTATGATGTATATGTATATCCGCTAGGGATGGAAAATTGGTGCCACTCAGGTGTAGACTTGTGTTAGTGAACCGTGTCGCTCAAAGAGTTAAGTCGGAATAAAATTCTGTTCTAAAGTCATTAATATTTAAGTACTCGTGTAAATATACATTATCTCTTTACCCCATAGAAAATTATTATAATCGAAAAATTTCAAACCATTGTAACTGCGAGGATAATGGTTATCGGCGAAGGGTTAAAATTATCATACTTCAAGAAAATACGATACAAAAAGACCAACTTCTCGAAGTCTCTAAGCCAGAATATTCCATTACAATTTTTTTCAGTTGCCGAAAAGGATGAGAATTGGACGCAAACGTTATTCCGCTTTTCCAATTATGTTGCATCGCCGATAGTCGGAGAATCTCGCGGGAGGGGAATGAAGATTCGTGTAATCGTTCCGACGAATGATCTCGTCGAAGGTTCAGGGATGGGATCGTTTTGGCGGCGCGATGGTAGATGAGAAAAATAAGTAACGAGGAAGGAAGACAAGAACGAGAAGAAACCGGTCGGTCTCCTCGGGATCGCCGCGCCGTACCGAGATTATTTTTCTTCTCGTTCGCTTCTTCTTCGTCTTCTACTTCTCCCTCTTCCTTGTCCTCTTCTTCTTCTTCTTCTTCTTCTTCTTCTTCTTCTTCTTCTTCTTCTATCAGCCGTGATCTTCGTCCTGGAGTCATGGGTCGTGATAAATTAGTGGGTATGCATCGCGTGGAGGTGCAACGTGTGGTAGGAACGTGAGAGAAGGATTCCTCGTTTTTAATGTAACCCTGATGCCTGCATAATTCGTGTGTCCTTACTGCAGACCATTGCGTTAGCAATATTATTCGCTACTACCTGCTGTTTTTCTTCGTATTACGGCTTCTATTGGGTTGACAACTAAGTAATTGCCGATTTGTTCAATGAAATAAAAAATTTTTTTACTTGGAATAAAGTTTAATCCTTTTGCCATCTCTCTGACAACTTGAAAATTCCACGCTCGTAGAAAGTCTGATCCTTTTCGGCCAAAAACTGAGTTAAGTGAGATTTTACAGCGTTATCATCGTTAAAAGTTTTACCACGAAAGGAGTTATCCAGGGATCGAAATAAGTGGTAATCCGATGGCGCGAGATCAGGGCTATATGGTGGGTGTAACGTCAATTCCCAACCAATATCCATCAATTTTTGCCGAGTGGACAAAGACGTGTGCGGCCTAGCATTGTCCTACTGGAAAATGACACCTTTACGATTGACCAATTCTGGTCGCTTTTCCTTGACCGCTGCATTCAATTTGTCCAGTTGCTAACATTCACGGATAATAAAAAAATAACATAATAATAATAATAATAATAATTTTATATCTCCCGCGTATTTATGGTTGAAATAGAAATAATTTTCGCTTTTGAATACCGTAGATCATAAGGCAAAATTAGGCGAAACAAGTTGTGAAGTAAGACGACCCCATTTCGCCAGACGGCGAATATGATTAGCGGAATTCGTTTCCAGGTGAAGCTCCCAGGATTCAGGTTGTCGAAGCTTACCGAATTAATCGGGATTTAAATTACCGGTCGATGAAATCCGAGGAGACGTAATTCAACCAGTCTGCGCCTGTCCTACATGACCATATAACAAACTCACAAGTCTCGTCGATTTCTCGATGCGCGACACGTTTAGGAAGGCAACCTTGAATTCGTTGGTAGACGTCGAACTTTTAAATATCACGGCTAGTACTCGCGATCAAATTAGCAATCGACTTTTGCCCAAGGCACTTTCATTCGTCTGGATGCTTTCTCGCATTCGCTGAAACTCAACTCAGCCAGTACAGGTATTCTGCAATTACATTTATTTTTTCACAAGAAACGTGTCTTTCGATTGTTACCATATTTACACGCTTAACTAGCAAACATTGTTGAAATCGTCGGATATTCATACGGTGCGCACAAAAGTGTTCGTATATCTTTTAAAACGCAACTTTTTTAATCCTTAAATGCATATTGTTGTCAATTGTCTACATTCCAGTTCCATTTAATTTTATTCAAAAACCTGAGTACGTGCGTTCCCGAACACACGTTGATAACAATAGACCATATGTGAAATAAAAGACTTGACATTACTTTTGGCGAGTAAGTTATATGTTTTTTGACATTTGAATGTGGTGGAGAGATATTTCCTTTTTTCGAGTTTCCTATAACGGAGTGATTTATCTAATTGAAAAAAAATTACTTCTCATCTGTTGTCAGGTAAGCTATGAATGTTTCATGTTGCATTTGAAAATTTTATTGGATATATGCCAGATTTATATATATATCGTTTTTTATAGGAATGTAGTCATAGGCTACGTAAAAAATAAATAAAAAATATATATATATAATATAATAATAAATATAATTATATATATATGACTCAATACTATTACCTAGATTTTTTTATTTATTTTTTACGCAACCTATGACTACATTCCTATAAAAAATGATTTTTTAAAATTCGAAACAAAAAATCATGCGTTTAAGGGTTAAAACTGGACTAAATGACTTGCCTTTTTTTTTCTAGATGCTAGAGGGACTAATCTACTAGTCGGTGACTAAAATGCCGAGTACATATACCGGATAATCGGAATTCTGCTGTATTATTAAAAATCAATTGCGTTCACCTATCTACGATGCTAGACTTTTATTTCTATTAAAGAAACGAAGCAATTAATTTGTCCCAGACACTGTAAACGACAATAGAGCAAGAGATCGTCGACGACAAATAGAAGCACGAGAAAGGCTCGATGAGAACGATGGAAAGTGTCGCTCGAGTAGTCGACAAATTGCCGAGCGGTATATGTATAGCGTTGTTCATCCCGTGCGAACGATCTTAACGAGTTGAAACAACTTTAATTAAGCGCATTACGCTAGGCTGCCCCGCTGAACTTTGTCTATCGTACTATGACACGAGGAAATAATGCCATTTCAACCGCGTTACTTTCTGTGATCAAAATGTTCTACATTCGTGCCAGGAAGAATACACGATTCTGCGAAATCTATAATTGCGCGAATGAATTCCGCGACTCCCTCCGGATAAGAATAAAATCGTGCGCATCGATCTTTCTTTATTCGTTGGTAACGGACGAACATGCGTGTAAAATGTTGCGTGCACTGGAAATTTGAATCTGTCGGTGACGCATGAAAACGGAAGCGAAATACATAGCAATGAATGTCGGATTATTCTAATATTAAGGAGAATACATGTTATGCGAAATACGCAGAATCTGCAGTCTATTCGACAAATCACGCACGATCGCCTTATTGTGGTTTGCAGAGAATTGTCTGGTAATCGACTGTTTTACGAAAGACTTAAGAAATCATTCGACGATAATATCATTCCGGGTCTACAGTTGTTTATACAATTGAGTGTATAGTGTAATGCAGGCATTGGCGAGCCGCGATCCGTGGGCCAAATCTGGCCTGTAGCTCGTCCCTCGCACACCCACACGACACGAGAAACGATATGATGTGTGATATGTGTAGCAATGTGTATGAAGCAGTAGAAGTGGAACTTGTGGCCCGCGACCGAAATGATACGCCCATGCCTGGTGTAATATATTTACAGTATAGTATAGTATAATATAATATAGTACAGTATTTACATATATTATATAGTATAGTATTTACATAATTTTGTATGTGTATAGGAATTAATTTGCATTTCATGTATTTCCTTTTTTTTTTTGTTAAACTTCAATAAACACATCTACGCAATAAATGAGCTCTTACGCTTATACCATTAAATTTATTTTTAATCATTTATAATAGAACCTTACGTGTCAATTTTCGGTTGGCAGATAGTTTTGTTCGATGCACGCTTCGCAGCCATTTTTGCGTTTTCTATCGTGTACAGGAAGTGAAAAAGGATTATCGGACTCGGGCAAAGTATTCTCTATGTATAGAAAACAATATCGCGTTTCCAGTGATCGATGGAACAGTTCTAGCTTCGGTATCAGAAATACGAGTCGTTGGAGAGCTATCTGTAAATTACAACGACTAGCTGAAACGTGACGCAGAACGAGATCGCTTGGAATAGTTATCGGTATTGATGGAGTCCCTTCCACGAAATCGGCCGCATTCTTTTTAAATCACAAGCAATGGGGTTGGGGGATCGTAGAGAAAAATTCACGCGCGCCGAAAGCCGCTCGATTATTGCGTACGCCCTCCCAGTGAAAAGATGCGGCCGTAAACTTTCGTGGAAAAACAAAATTACGAGCAGCCGCGAGGGCCCACTCATTCCACAGGAATTTATAATTAGCTGCGCATGAAACACGTAATTCATCGAGGTAGTAACAAACAATGTTGCTCTCGCTGGTCTTATTCTGAACCGAGGTAACAAACCTTCTCTGCTTCACGTGAACAAACCAACGATTATCCTCGCCATTTACTTCATTTTTGCTACACGTTTACGGATTCGGGTAGTAAATAATAAATCTTCGAAGAAAGCATTCCTTGTGTTTTGAATTCTGAGTACAACTCGTGGTAACTTGTGGATTTTTAACGACCCCCGAGCGATGTTTGCGGAGCGTAAAGAACTGAAAAAGAATTTCTAGCTTCCTGTAAGTCTACAAAAAAATTCTGTGGTTTATACATAATAAAGCTTGGAAGTTAAGTTTACAATTATTGTCAGTAGAACATAAATTTATTTTTGCTTATTTATTTATGTAATCATTAGCAACCGCTAACCCCTTAATTATCGGAACGAAAACATGACACAGCTGTTCGGATAATCGCTGCAAACGGACACTATTTAATGGAAAAGAACAGTTTGTATAATTCCCTTTGTGAAAATTATGCAGAACATCTAGAATTTGGTTAGGAATATGAGTACGCTGCTTTCAGGTCACGTTTCGTGCTTCCTTTTTGGCAACTTGAAAAAGAAATTTTTCAAAGGAAAAATTATTCAACCGCCTGTTTCATCATCGAATTACTCGCGAAGATATGTACAAATTTGACGAACAAAATAGCAGACAGCAGGGTAATATTTATTTAATAACGATAAATTCTGTGGAACAATTTCTTAAGGAACATATACCTTGGGAAACACATATATTGACTTCAAAATAGCCAGCACCGGGCAGGTGAAGGAACGTTTCGGTCAAACGTAAGTTTTCAAACCCTCGTAAATAAGTAATACACCAGCCTGTTCGCAGGTGAGTTCGAGGTAAAATTACACTCGCGCACGAACGTTGACTTTTGTTCGTGACATTCCTTTGCGCACAATGCACATTCCAACGTGAAACATCAATTATGGCGGGTATGCCGAGTACATACAACCGAAATGTCCGAGTTTTCCTGGCGAAAGACACGCATCGTATACCGGAACAACTTTTAACCCATTCACCGTGATTTGTAGCTCCGGGTATGTTCGGGCAAACTATGAAAGACATTAGCGTCTGCACTCTATGGTTTTCGATATAGCACTCGTCTGTTATTAGGGAAAGTTCGGTTCATCGAAAAAATCGATTGACGCGTTTTTTTTTCCTGATCGGGTAACGCTACACTGCATCACACTGGTGAAAGTCGCTGGCTTATGATAATTAGCATAACACTATACATGTATATTACTTTGGCGGTATCGTATACATACCATGTTTTCAACATAGAGTCAGTGTAAAAAGTATTCGTACACCTTTTAAAACAGCACAACTTTTTTATAATTGGGCCAAGCGATCCAAATTTTGTTTCGTCACAATTTCTTTTCACAGTAAATAATGTTCGCAAAGGTTACATCGTATAGAGGGAAAAGTACAACCGTTTATGTTCTTTATAAATAAATACCGTTAACTTCATTCGCGTTATTATAAATAGTATTCACACCGTATGTAATCTCAATATTATTATTCTAAGAAATTATACTATAATTTTTTTATATTATTTAATACGCGTTTCTTGTAACTTAAGTTATTATTATGAATTAAGTCTATATTATTTTTATTCAATTGATAAAACATTTCACCGTTAATTCATATAATTTTAATTTTTTTTCTAAAGAATTATGTTCTAAGTGTTTTAAAATTATCATAATTTATGTACGTAATTTATATTACATACAATATAGGAGGTAGAGTATCGTGTCCTCCGTTAAACGTCAAATGCAACTGTCCCCCAATGTCGCGAGAAAAAATAAGAAAAAAAGAGCGAAAACATATGCGAGACACGAACACGTTCCCAGATAAATCATCTCCCTCTTATTTTTCTCCAAAGCGTTACCGGTAGTTACGAAGTAGTATAGGATGGAACAGAACCATACCGTCGTCGAAAGGAGGGTCATAAGTGGCGGGATCGATCCGTGTAGTGGTTTTCAAGATAGTTCTCGAATACTGAAGTGTCGAGATCGTCGGCGGGTAACACTCGTTCAAACGGAGAAACCTGCGGCGAATCAGCGTGAAACGATTAATCTTACTTCATGCTCTTTAGAATCACTAATTTTCTGAATGGTTGCGCGGTAGGTAAATTACTGCGAGCACGTGTTCCTGCAGAATGGGTCAATTTTCTTTCTGTCAGCTACCAAGTGCTCTTCTTTTTAACGATATTAAGTCAATAATGATTCAATTACGATTCAATTTACATGTAATTACAGGCAAGCAATAAATTTTATTCTACAAACTAACAATCGTTAATTTCAATCCGTCCTTTCCACACATTCCTCAAAATACAAATTTTATGTGGTAAATGGATGTTATCGATTTATATTCTTCTGCCCGAATCGAGTGCAATATAATCTAACAGTTTCTAACGAAGGAACACGTGTCTTTACAATATTCAAAACGGAGATGCACTAGAGTTATACGAATAAATTAGATTTTTCAAGATAGCGACCAAATCGGGTATCGAATTTTTAATTTTGATTTGTTTTAAATAAATTGCTCCCTAGCTGCCAAATTGCTGCCAACATTTATGACAATTTTCATGTTCGTATTGTTGAATAAAATTTCATTTCTTGTAGCAATGGTTTAAAATTTTTCGAAAATAGAAACTGTCTTGAAAGCTTATAAAATTGTATCGAATATTGTATTTTAGAAATTTTTCTTAAATGGTCCTTAATTGTAAAGATGTAAAAACATTTTAATTATTTAATTGCTTTTTTGTCGGAAGTATGCACTTCAAATTACCATGTAACAAGCTTAATTGTTTAAAAAAATCAAAGTGAGCTTAAAACCCTATATTTTTGACTAGAGTGTCGCCTTAACGAAACTGGACAATGAGGAGGAAATTATTAGTTAAGGAGTGACAGAAGGACATTAAGAAATAAAATGATTTAGACAAGTTGAAGAGATAAAGTCAGAGAGAGAGAGAGAGAGGAAGAGAGAAAAAAGAGAGAAATTGAGAAAGAAAGAGAGAGGGATTGAAAGGGCGAGTACCATCCGAGATCGAGCAAACTGAATACGCGAAAGTGAGTAAGAACAGAGAAAAATACGTAAAATTAAATAAGCAGGGAGCAATGTACTGTGCAGAGATGAAAAGATAGCTGATTGTTAGCAAGGAAATGTGGATCTATTTGGTTACTGGATATATACATATCTTCGTTATTCACTGAAATATTAACGACAGCAGCGAGATATTAGCAGCGAGACCTACAATTAAATTCCCCTTTTGTCTCTGTGTTTTTCTGTCAGCTATCTAACCATCTACATACAGTAGGTAGTAAACATAAATTACAGAGTAGAAGAAAGTAGTCATATAATACTGCCATATAATATTGCTAGCTTCACCACTCTACGCCGTGAAAATGCTACATACAAAATATTACATATTCACATAGAACCATACGATAAATTATAATTTACAGACATATAAATAATAATAAAACCATTTTCTGCGTCTTTGGTTTGTTGTCAGTCGTAATTAACTTTATATTTATCGCATAAGACATAATAGATTTTTTTATTCAAATATAAACAAAACAAAGGAACAACAAAATTTAATATATCTCATTTGATAAACATAAAGTTAATTACACAATGAAACCAGCTCTACTACCCCATTTTATTTTAAATCGTTATAAAATCATACAATTGTATACGTGTACTTAGGAATTCGGCGAAACGTCGTCTTATTTCCTACAACTGAAGCTTAGTTTCTGTATTTTTGTTTCGAATTTCATCTGGAAATTTTCTTGCTTTTACCTACACATACACTGACAATGAGTGCGATGTAAGTGGACGAACACATGCGGTCGATCGTACATATACCGTAGGTTTGTATGGCTTTATACATGCGAACGGTGTCTTATAGTATCGTCGCGATGTGTACCTTCGGTAAGCCACGTTGCGTAACCTAAAAAGGACCATTAAAAGTAAGTATCCGCTTATCTACCTACTTTTTATCGGCAGCGATCATCCGGGATACATACTCGCACATGCCATGGGCGCTGCGCGATACTCTACCAGCGCTGTTCGCTTTCACTGTCTTTCTTTCAAATTATGATTCGACTCTAACTGCAACTTCATGCGGGCTCTTCGCATTTAATTGGCAATAGCGCGAGAATGAAGAGCACGCGTAGGCAGCGGAGGTGCTTATAATCATGTCGCATAGCGTCGGCTGACGTCGAAACCCGTCGCATCGTCGCGTGTAGAGCTGGAAAAGGAGACGTTGGAAACGCGGCAAAAAGTGAAGAGCAAGCTGGGCCAGCGAAAGGAGATCCCGAGGAACGAGACGAAGGAATGGTCGTCGCGCAGACGACGACTAACAGACGGGACCGCCTGTTTACAACGGCTCCGTGAAACGTTCGCTGAAACAAGTGTTACGCGATGCGATAACGTCACCATCTCTGCTGCTACATACATTTAACGGAGCTGCCGCTTCGCTTTCGTTGTCGCGAGCGAATTTCTTCACGGATCAGAAGAAAGTCGAATACTCGAATCAGCTTCCTTTCTCGTCATGCCTCTGAAAATTACTCTTTTAACACTTGGATCCGTTTGGACCGCGGCTGTCCCAATTTCCGCATTCCCGGATTAAAAACGTAACCTATGTTCTTTTATTACATTTACCTGTCAACATATAAGATTCGGGTATCACATACATCTTTTATGTGTCAAAATGTAATAGACATTTTTCAATCGATGCTACAGCAGTTCCGAGGAATTTAAGTAGTATGTTTTGTGAAAAATCGTAAGAAATACTTGCCGAAGTTTTTCGTATAAATTAATTATTAATTAATCCAGAGGATTAAATAACGATCATCTTAATCCATATCTTAAAAAATACATTGAACAAGTGGCGTTAGTTAGTGGCGATTTTTGAAATGTGTAATTTTCTGGAGCAACGATGCAACGTAAAATTTTGCGTTAAACTAGGGAAAAATCAGGCGACTGTTCTCACTCACCCTCCTTACTCGCCAGACCTGGCTCCGCGTAATTTTTTCTTATTTCCGAAATTAAAGACAGCGCTGAAAGGACTCCGGTTTTCAGACTATCGACGACATCAAAGTAATTTCGTCACAGACCTTACAGACCACTTCGAATGAAGCTATCCAGGATTGTTTCGGGAGATGGAAATACCGCTGGAAAAAGTATGCGAATAAGGGAAGAGAGTACAATAAATTTTCCCTAATCGACTCTCAGCTTGGAAACAAAAATGGACAATTTTGAAAGAGGAAGTACGATCATTCGAGCCTTGCGACTCATTTTTATAGTTGTTGACAATAGGTAATTATAAAAACGAGCCGCCAGACTCGAATAATCGTACCTCCTCTACTCAAATTGTTCATCTTCGTGTACAAGCGGAGGGTCAATTAGGAAGAATTCATTGTACTTTGAAAGGGACAAGGATCAAAATAATCTCTGTAAAATTCATAATAAAGTCTGATTATTTTCTGAACAGACCTCGTATACAGGCAGAATAGTATAATGGTGTTAGAAGTTTTGCAACGATTATTAAAAAGTGTTTTCGAATAAATCACGGAGCGTGCATCCTTTTCCAGAACTCGAATCGCTAAAAAGGTAATCGAGAGTGCTATCGAGGTGAAATATCTCGATATAGCGACCCTTGTCACTTGGTCTTCGTCAATGACGACGTCCAAGGAATCCTTATTAAGCGGTTACCGTATTCGGTGGAACCGATTACGTCTGACGAAGCTTCCACGCCACGAGTCAGTCGACTGCTGCGGTGCGGTACCCGCGCACGTGTTCGCCGTGGCTATCGTATTCGTTCGAAAATGAACGTGGTAAGGTAACATCGAGGTTGAAAACTTTTAGAACACATGTTCTTTTCTCCGACGCAAACATTTGAACGATATCTTAAGTCTGGAAATTTTTATGAGAATTTTAAATTTAAATTTTATGAGAAAATTTTTTGGTCGTTTCATCTAGTTTTTTTTAGTCTTCATCTATTTTTCTGCTTCTTTTGTATTTTTTTCTGGTCTTTTTTTATTAAACATTCTTCAAGATGACCATCCTTACCTGCGTATGCATTATCTATTAAAAATGAATATAAAGAAACAAAAATCAAATATACTTTCATTAAACTTCGATGTAATTCTTTACCGCGCGCGGACTGAGTCAATTTGACTCATTTAAAATTTTATATATATAATATTATACATTTTATTTGTTTATTATATTAATTAAATTATTATTAAAATATCAAAATTTAAATACTATTTTTTAGATGCATACGTTGATTTTTAGTTACGTAATGAAATATATGTAAATATTAATTGCCTCCCCACCGCCGATCCCTTCATTTCGCATTGTCGAATATGATCATTATTTTATTCTCAGCTATTGTATAAAATAATAAAAGCATAGGAAATTGAATTTTTACTAGAACGTATATCAGTATATCATTTAAGATTTAAAATTGCAGAGTTGGACAAAAAGTATTCATGATTAATGAATAAGTTGAGTTATCGAAGCAAATGTGATCGTTGGTCATAATTAAATTGCAAATTTGATGCATTTATAATACAAATGGGTACGTGAAATTTAAAATAATGAAGCTATTAAAAGAATTTAAGGACGTCTATGTATTATAATTTAACTTACTAAAATTGTTAAAGGTAGAAAGAAATTTCTATTTAACTAATGTTTGTTGCCGTGTAGTTATTATTAACATAGTAATCATGAATCATATAATGATCATTATTTTGATTATGATTAACTGAAACACTTGGCGTTGTGGTAGTTAATAATAATTCTGAATAGTCTCTCATGCAGAAAATCTGCATGCATTTCATGAATGAACGGAAGACTTCTTTTATTTGGGCCCCTCGTCAGTCCCAAGCGACTGATCAGAAAAATAAACAAATCAAATCTAATCATGATTACTGATTTATTCTAGTAACGATTATTATTATAATAACATAATTATTATGGTTACCATGATTACTTATCGTAATCAATTAAAGAAGTAATCACAAAATAATCGATTACTGCCCAACTCTGAAAAATTACGAGGCATGTATATACATACCTGGAAAAGACTAGCTGAAATCGCATTAAGGTAAAGTATCTACCTATTAGGCAACGTTTTTCGGTGGGTAAAAGATTATCATCGATTTTCTTACAATTTAAAAGTGTTATTGTTGAATATTTATATAACTGTTTGATAGATTGATACTTCTAGATATCGTAATGAACTTTGGAATATTTATTTAATACAAATAAAAAATAATATGAATAAAATAGTAAATTACGGGTGTGTACCTATTATAGGAACGCCATTTTCGTACCATGTCCCCGTGTTTCATATTGAATGACTCAATTTTGGAACATCCATTTGAAATGCTAGTTCCAAAGTAGGGACATTGAATATGAAACGCGGCTGCCAACTATTCCATAAATAGGGACAGTGAACAAATTGAAGTACATAATATGGAACAGTACGTATGCACTTTACTTAGAAATATCCGTGTGCGAATAAACATTTTTTTTTATAGTTGATTGTTATATAAGAATATTTGTGCAAGTGAATTTATAAAGAAGAATGTTCAAAGATACGGGTAGAATTTTTACATTCACTTTCATATGGACTATCTAGTTTTCATTATATTATTTCTGCTACTGTTTCAAGAAGGGGTCCCAATTGAGCGGTGTCTCGTAACAAGTATGTGCTTTTATCTTAGTCTTTTTAACACGTCCCTGAAGTGTTAGACCCTTTTTTCCAGCAGCCTTTATATTAACCTCGATTCTTCCAGCGATCATAACTGGCTGAAACGCGTACGAGCGAGTACCGAGCGCATAAAAGTGCATCTCCTCGCATGTTCTGTGCGCGTTCGTTGACGTGCGCGTGTGCGTGTACGCGTTTGTGCTGCAGCGGATGTTCTATATGCGGAGGACCGGACGCGGTGCACGATGTGTACCTGACGCGTTTCTCGTCGTCGTACTAAAACCGTTTCTGTAAATAAACTCATATCTTTCAGTGCCAGCACCCGACAACTCTTTTTTGCTCCGTCTTTATATTGTTCCGGCCTTGTTACATCGCGTATTCCCGCTTTTTGCCAGACGAATGTCTACGCCTCGCGGACTGTCACGCGGTGTCCCAGCCGGGTTCGCACGATTCCCGATGCTTTTTACCCGGTAATCAACCCTAACGATGCAGTTCGTTACATTTCTGCGTAAACCGTCTGATTTGGATCCGTCGGAACCTTCTGATCCCGCGGTTATTCCTGGAAACCATTAATTGCCTCAACTCTTTTCGTTGAAAGCATCGGCCCTTACGTGAGAAACATGGAACGATCGGGCTACCGTGAAGCTATCAAATATTCGAATATTCGTTTTGGCTATAATGATAGTTTCGAATAGCCGTAATATAAAATGCAATGAGTTTCAAGTGTGAATGCTGCAAACTTCCAGAGTTATAAAACGACATTTTTCGGAACTGTACACACGACATACGATCAATTTGTATCGATGCAATTGCGATAACTAAAAATTCGATATCTTTCCTGCAAACCTTGGTAATCAGAGAATTTTCAAGAATCGTACATTATAAATTAACAACAATCAAGTCTGGCACTGTAACTAAAAGTAATTGTTTTAATATCTGAACATTCGTGTCGCTGGCAATAGTTTAGACAATCGAAGCTTTACTGCAGGTCGAAAATGGCTAGGTTAGCGATTAATATTGAAGTAGAATTAATGAAAAAATTTTATTTCATACGGGTAAGCATCGTTTGACTCTTTTCAAAATCCATCATTCCTTTAGCGACGTTTAACAACGTTGACCGTACTCCTTGTTTAATTGTTACCCCACCAACCGCGCGCAACGTAGAATTCGCGTCCTAAGTACTTCGTAAAATTTAGCAGGTTACGCTATCATCGTGCCAATCCTGATCTTTAAAAAAATCTTATTTTTTTTTAATTTCTGTATCTCTTTCTGTATCCCCTTCAATCTAATTCTTATGACGCATTTGCATAACAAATAAAACCGATTTCAACGAAAAGTTGTATTAACATACTTTCCGACGCGAGTGTACCTGCGATACTAATAGCGAGACACTCGGTCAATCTAACTGACTCGTCAATCGATACAGTATTTTTCGCTTTCTGAAGTAAACGCGACCGTGTCGACTCTTTGCTTCTTTATCGTTTCAATTTCATTGCGACGAATTGTCACGTAGATATGAAATTACAAAAATGTATCGGGTGTTCTAACTGTAACAGAAATAGGAAGAAATTTAAAACCGAGATGAGAGAGTAGTCGGACCAACAATAAGTGTTCCGCCGGCTCTGATTTGCTGTTCCCGATCTCAATATTTGGAACACGGTGGAGTCTTCGTCGCGTAATTAAACGCCTTGACCTAATTGCAGCGTCGAACCCGTACGAGCGCCCGTATGGACCCGCATCCTGCCAGCACGAGAAAGGAAATGTCATTCGCATAGTCTCTCTGCGTCTCGTATTTCATTTTCCTGCATTCCAATTAAAACGTTCCGCTGCAATCCGCGGATCGCGAATTGCGGATTGCGCCACGATCCAAATGAATCTTCGTTTCTTCATTCGATAAATCAATCGCGCGGATAGACGCGCCGCTCCGAAACTTAATTGAAGAGATCCGAATCAAACTTCGAAAAATTGATCGACTGTAGCGTATCGGCCGGAACAGTTTTATACCCAAAGCAATTTTTTTTTGAAAATATAGAGGGCGTTCCACGTAACTGTTTCCACGATTCCTCGAGCACTTCCGATAGTCTGACAACAAAACGTTTCGTACAAAAGTTAATTAATTTTTGATCAGCTACAGATTGCAATATAGAAAGTTTCAAAAAAATGTGTTATTCCAAAAAATCGAAAAATTACCTTCATCTTTGTAAATTATTGCATGGTATATGTTTTATTTCATATTATAGTAGCTCGTATCAAAACGAATTTAATGAAGTGATATATTGTTGTTGAAAAATGTTGAAAAATTGTCATTCGAAGCAAGAGGAAGATTAAGATTAAGATAATAAATTTCACTTATTGTCTAATAGATTAATTCTATTATCATCTATAAAAAAAATCTCATTGCGTTTTAAAAGGTGTTTGAACACTTTCGTGAGCCTGTGTAGGTACCTGTTTACGACATATCAATTACTGCTACAAAATGTATACATATATTCTTGATAAATTGTAGTCGTTCGTAGCATTTTCACTTCCCAAATTTTTTTCCATGCAAAGATTACCACAATTATCCCAATTAATATGATTTAATGATCGGAATGCGTGGCTTCGTTGAGTTAAGTAGCGTTCCTTCGTAGAGTAAATAATTCCGCACGATCAATCATAGATATCGGCGTCATTACGTTCAGCATCGCGTACAGTGGTATGTAATCCGTTTAATTACAAGTATCGGTCGATAACCACTTTTTACGTCCACTTTCGCGACGTAGCTTGCAACATCCGCGAATGAAAATAAATATGCTTTCCTTTCCACTGTCGATTTCCATGAACCATACGCCGTGCAAATTTCAATGATTTCCAAGCATCCTTGCGCGTTCGCTGCATGAATAATTAATTGTCGATAACGTCACCTGCTACTACGAGGCTGACCGACAAAAAATTAATGAAAAATACCACGAAGCTGTTTGGAACCCGGATGAGAAATCGATGGATCGATTGTATGTTAATAGTACAATACCTTTTGATAGTTTTTACATACAATATGGATTACAATAATAATTTATAGACTGACGTTAAGCGACAAGTGTTTATTTATAAATAAATAAACGGATAAATTTTAACAGTTTCATTAAAACCCTGATCTCGAGTCATCTTTTCACCCAAAAGCAGGTGCAAAAAATCAGTGCAAAGTAGTTCTTGGCTTTCTTGTAAGAAAATCACAAAACGGGTCTCTTCGAGCCCGTAACTTCATTAATAAAATATTAAACCGATTTTCCATGTCCAGAGTTCCATACCTTCATGAAATAAAAAGAATATTGAAATGCTGAATTTCAGCGTTCAACGATAAATAATTGTTTGAAAATTGCTTCCAGAAAGGAAACCGGTTTAACTAATTATTGTTCGAATCACATGGGTTCGACAATGCCACGCCTCATGGAAATTCTACGGTTAAGATAAGAGCTAATAGTAAGGGGTAGAGGTTGACATGTAAGAATGCGACGGTTGAGATTAGAATAAGTTGCTCTAATATTACGCACGAGTTCTGTGGCGCGGGCTGCTTAGAAATGAGTCAGAGAGATCAATTTTGGAGTTGGTCAGTTATCGCAGCTCCGGACGCTTCGTGTAAACAGACCAGCCCGCTCGACGATTACGAATCGTTCCGCGTGCAAAAACACTGACGTCATTAGTAAACGTTTATACGCTGGTGTTAATTGACGTTAATAAGGAACGAACGTTGACCCAGTGGAGCACACGTATCGCTCGTATCAAAAACTGTGTCAATTAACCAAGTTACGTCAGTGTTCGCGCTCCTTGGCAAGCCTGACGGAAAACAGAGCGACAACGGCGACAAATTGATCGCCGATTCTCTTCATCAATTTCAGAGCAATTTGTTTAGTCGACAAACCAGACACAGCCGGCCAGTGTTATTTTGCAATGAGCGACCAATTCGTGAATCGGGGTTCTCTCGCATTCAGTGTTCCATCCCTGATTGTTGTATTCAAGTTTCCTTCTATGGTAATCAACGATCATTGTTGATACTTTATTTCTTTGTAACGAATCGCCTTTTTGGAGCGATTTTATGATTATTCAATAATTTTGAATTACGATGACAGTAAATAATCGCGGCGATTTAGATAAACAGGTTTTTATTTTTGATTTCATAAAAAGCAATGGTGTACCGGGGCCATGGTAAACCAGAAACAAAAAGTGCAAAGAAACGTGTCACTCTAGTTCTAGATAAATGTTTTATTGATATTTTATTTTTAGATAGGGTATGAAATAATAGAAATATAGAGAATTAAACTTCTACTAGAAAGTGAAGTAAAAATATAATTTTAGAAATACAAAATTTGATACAGAGATCTTTTTCAGGAACGATTGTACATACACGCGTCACAATTTCAAACTGGTTACAGAATTCTAGGTAGATTAAAAAAGTTGGTTTTGTTAAAAATACGCCTATGGAAATGTATCAGCCGAAAAACGTGTTATCTAAAAAATTGTATCAAAATAACGTCGGAAATTTTACAAGGATGAAGCAAAAGCGAAATGTTATTTTCTATTATAATTTCTTGTTAAAGATACACTAGAAAAGAAGAGATGACAGGAACTATTTCAATTTCACTTTTTCAAGTAACATCTTGATTTTGTATTCCCGTAACTGTCATCGACATTTATAATTATTCTAACTGCTGAATTATTAAAATCGACTTCGACCATTTATATTCTTTCAAATTGAGGAAGATTATTTTCCAATATCGTGCAAGTGAACGCCGAAACCATAGAATTAATTTATTAATCGATGCGAATGAAGATGCGAGGAATCAAGTATGCTTACTCGCGTTCATTTCAAAGAAGGTAGAATTAACTTCTTCGTCTGAGGAATCTTAGAATACACGTCACATAAGACAGAAAAAACAGTCCAGCTATGGAGTTAGAAAGTGTAATAAAAGAAGCAACACAGAAGTGTAACGAGAAAAGTTTGAAATTATGAGGAGGTGTAAAGTGGAGACCGTAAAATGGCAACGAAAAATACTTTGGTAATCCTTGGTAATCCGTGGAACAGTTTACAACTGGTACCGTACTGCGCTGAATTTCATTTGGGAAAGAGATAAAAGGCTGTTTTACTTTGTAGATTTCCTTAGCGACCGCGCTATAACCAGAAAGCCAAATAATTTTAAAAAATCTCCACCCAGAATTCTGTATTTAACAGTTCACTTTTTATGAACATGTCGGTGGATCTACATTTTAAACGCTTATCCGAATCTAGTTTGCAATTGCTGCTACATTAATCTTGCATTTTAATCAAAAATTACTAGAACTACATATATTGCATTAGTTATGTAATGAGCTTTCATTAAGTAAGTACAATTAGAAATATCAAGCTCTGCGTACATAAGTCATTGTTTGAGTTTCCATGGTAGTTGCACGCCCGATGAACGAGCGACCGTTCAGTTGGAGTTCTGTGAACTACCAACAATTTCAAAGCGTTCGCGTTCGAAAGGTGTTTCTATAAATCAGTTTGACGATCGTCAAAGTTTTACAGGGCGTTTTCAAAACATCCCTAAAAACTACCTTTCTGATGCCGTTTCGGCTGTGTTAACGACCTTTGAGTAGATTGGACTGCCTTTAGCTTCGGCGTCGTAAAGCTGTCCGTTCTCATAACCGCCTCGGTGACACCTTTGCACGCTATAGCTTTTACTTCGTGACGAAATAAGCTGTCTCGGTCCATGGCAGGACGGAACCAGGAGTTTCGAATTTTACGATCGCAGGATGAAGAATCTTGCGAACGCGTGTATAAAATATCCGCTTTCAACCACCCGTATCCCGTATGCCGTATGCCACATGCTTGAAACTCTCGGGTCGCGACGAATGCGGACGGAACAGATTGAAATGGAAACATTCGTGAAATACTCCCAAGGAGGAAGCTTACCGCAGTATTAATATAAGAACATTTACGGAAATATCTCGTCCCTCTACATTCGAAGAATTTTCTCAGATCACCTACTATTGACTCGAGCTTACGCTCCGAAGCATAACTATAGCACTACTACAATTTTCAAGAGTTTCGAAGAGATTTGTATAATGTATACTGACTTCCAAATGAAGTACGGGTGAATTTTATACGGTAAGAACGAAATAAGGTAGAAGTGCCTATTATGAAACAATGCTCAATTGTGACCCATTCTTGTAAAAATTCTACTTATATTTTTGAACATTGTCTTTATATCTGCACCCACACAAGTACTGTTACGTAACAATTGGCTGTAAACAAAAATATTTATTCGAATACGGATGTTTCTAAGCAAAAACATACTGTTCCAAATTATGTGCTTCGATTTATTCGCTGTCCTATTTATGGAACAGCTGGCATCCGTGTTTCATGTTCAATGTCCCTATTTCGAAACAGGCATTTCAAAATTAAGACATTTAAGATGAAACACTGGGAACCGTCCTTCACTATTTTATTCGTATTAAAAAAATATTTCAAAATTCATTACGTTATCTGGAAACATCAACCTATCGAACAATACTACAAATATTCAACAATAACACCTTTAAGTTGTAACAAAATCTATAGAAATTTGTATACTCCACGAAACAATATTAAATGGACAACATTGAATACGATATCATTTGACGTTATAATGAGCACAGTCTAGTCTGGTTGCATTATGACGATCGAAAAGTGTAGGTGCAGCATCTACATTTCTCTTTTAGTATTCAGATTGCGATTGAGAACGTGTTGAACAGTCCAGCGAAAGGCGTCAAGCTTGCATTCAATGACAATTCATTAACAGTTTTTCAAAGTATTAGTTGAAGTTGTAACAATATGTTTTCTTGCACGAAGGGACAATTTTCTTTTTCCATTCTTTCCCCATATTAAACTTGTGTGCCACAGATCGATAGAGTGTCAAATTCTGAATAAAACTACATTGACCTTCGTACGTCCTACACCTAATAATTAACGAGATAAAAATGTGATAATAAATATTGATACAAATATTGATAAATATTGGTATCGTATACATATTGTGTACATTCTTCTTCGTTTTATATATTACTGAATTTTTTGTTATTACACCGTCGCATTTATTTTCGCATGCAACAAAATAAGGATTTTGACAAGAAGCCAAAGTTACGATGCACGATCGTACACTTCACCTCAATTCGTTGCTTCCGCGATATTCGAGTATTTCTGCCAAGTATCGTACGAATACGAGCACATTTTGAACCCGTGACTGTTGGTACACTCTGACAGCGAGTGTAGTAGAATTGATAATCTGAATCGACGTTTAAGTATGGAACGGAAAGTCAAACACATGCACAGGGTGTGTCAGGAAATTATATGTAATTTTAATTATATGTAATTTGATTGTCAGATTACGTTTTATCCAACTCTGCGCTGAGATAATATAAACCTGTAGGTATAAGCGCCGCGTACATACCGTGTTGTACAAGTTCTTTCTTCCTTGTTATACATAGCCGCAACTTTTGCGTCGTGTTGTACGGACCCGTATTATGCGAACTATTTATAGAGTATAGGATTCTACTCTCTAAATCTGGGAGACTGATTCCTCACTTTTTTTTTTGAAGAGTGATTTGTAAAGTCACTGAATTCCAACGGATTCTCATAGAAGTTTCACTCGTCTGCATTAAATCATTCTTCAATAGAGTCTTGATAAATATGAACCCTCCGTTCGAGTAAATATTTACTTCCATTTCAGTGGGAATTTCGCTCTACAATAAGAACGCGATGCCGTGATTTGTTTCCAATAATCTGTTCCGTTTTGAATCAAGTGCGGCAACATCACGTTTTTTGTAAACACATCGAAGTAACAGTAAATAACAAAATACGTATATTTTTGACACGAGGATAATGCTCAAATTAAAATCACTTTATCAAAAGTTGGCTATATAATTTTTGTGACGAATCAAATTTTAATGTCTAAAAATCTGATATCAAATAATTGAAATATTATTTTAAATAACACATTCTTTTTCTAGTAGAAAAACATGGAGAAAACTGTTTGAAGAATTCAATCTTAGAGATTTCCTTCGTTAATGCGCAATCAGTTCTTATGATTTCATGCGTTTTCATGCAGCTTAGAAGTTTGCATATGCTACATTGGCTGCGATAAAAAGGTTTTGGTATTTAAGTATTCAGTTTCATATAGAAAGAATACCTTTCCAACTGATGTCCAATTTAACGGTAGCTTATATTATAATTAATGGGAGGATTATTAATGAGCGGGAAAGGGAATTTATTATCGTAATAGTTGTAATCATTGTCGGATTAGTTATAATTTTCTGTCGAGGCGATGCGCGACGCCCCAGGCTGGCGAGATGTAATAAAATTCGCTCGTTTATGCGATGATATCGTATACTTTCCACGAGTGCATCGCTTCCGCGATCATCTTATGTGCCCAGTCCCAAGTATCACCGACACCGACAGTAACGGGTGACCAACAGAGAACAAATTGACATGCGGCCAGTTGCTCCGCATAACTGTGGCCGCGAGACCGCAGCATTCTTCCAACGGATTATCATTATCGGCCTTCGTGATACTCAATGAATACCCAATGACTCAACGGATACGTGGTACCTACGCGAGTAGCTTATACGTGATCTTCTCGGAGCGATCCTTCGATCGCCTTCGTCCCGTCCAAGAAAATTACCGTTTGATCAATCGTATTCCACTGACGATGACGTATGCATCGATTGAGAATATGTCTTCAAGGGAGCAAGAAAGAGAGAGGGGGGGGGGAGAAACTGATGAGTTTTTATGTTATCAATTTGTTAGTATTCTTCATTGCATGGATTACGTTGTAAATATCAGGTGATCGTTTGAACAATGTATAATACCATTGGCATATAGTCAATTTCGTGAGATATTGTATTATAAAATTACTTTATAATATCACTTTTATATTTGTTGGTATTTTATTTTCATGCCAGCAACTGCATAATCTGTTTTCTATATTTTGTCTGAGCGCGTGCAGGATAAGAAAAATGGAGCAATAATACCGCGATGGAATGATAAGTTTTGCGTGCGTTAAATATACGAACGCTAATGATGTTGATAGCATAATCGTTAAGGTTTAACTACGAACCAAGTTGACTCTTCAAACAGTAATTGAATTTAATATATCTTTTAAATATCGACATTTTATTCATCACGTTAAGATATCATTTAAGCGATTCCATGTTAAATGTTGTAAAACATATACATACCTACTTAAGATGGAAAAAGTGTATTTTTCGACCAAGTATATTCTGCTGGTGCAGTTTCTATAATTTTGAAATAATAACTGAAATAATACTCGATCATGTTCTCGATAAAACTGCTGTCGACTAATTGATTCTTCTAGGTGCCGTGAAACAAGACAATGACAAATGTTTCACGCTCTGAAAGCTTTCAATGAATTTACGATAGAACAATCTTACAAGAAAATAGTCTTCGGTGCAATGTATTCGATCAAACAAACCGACCCAGATAATTGAAACGAGCGAACACGATAACCTTTGTATGCACGTATCATCGTTGGTCTTCCTAGGATTATGTAAATTATATTTTCGAGCGAATTAGTTTATCACCTTTTCCACGAAACTTTCCACACACTTTCTTCCACTATTGACTAACGTAATTAAAATACTTTCTGAAATTTCACCGTTATTCCGTGATTATGCCTGACCGAATACATATTTATCCAACAATCCACGCGCCGCGGCGTATATCATTTTCTCAGGAACAAGTCACAAGGTCTTCGATCCAATTAAAAGTTGCAAATACGAGAGCATAGAAAACGTTTCGCACACTTACGGATGCACGGGACCGTGCAAAAGTATCGTATTATATCCATTCCCGTTTGATTTTCCACGTTCGATGATGTATGCGATTAGAGTACGCGGTGAACGCGTATAGTACGCGTAGATTGGACTCTGGAGTCACAGCGAAACCGATCGATCGCGTTGTCGTCATCGCGGCAAAAGCTCTCAATTTTCGATTTTCGCGCGGATTCGAGCAGCGTCGAGGAAAGACTGGGCTACACGATGTAACGTTCTTCGGAGAAGCGAGCAAACAGGAACGGGCGTAGGTATTTAATGAACGACGCGCGGTGCTTCGAACGCATAGGCGAAATTTTTGGCGACTGTCCTGCGCCATCGTCATCGTTACCGTCATCACAGTAGGGCTACTTATTTAGCAAACCAGCCACGGTCGCACCATTTCCGATCGGCCATGATACACGCGACTCACGCGGCACGAGAAGGAAAGTGCTTGCTGGAAATACAGTCCGTTCGATGAGAGTGTTGGAACGATTTCTTCGCCTACGTACGGTAAAAGTATCTATTATGGAAAGCTTATCAAGGGCTCAAATTATCATCAATTTTAATAGAACTTAAAAGTATTTTTGTTGAATATCTATACTATACTGTTCGATAAGTTGATGTTTCCAGATAACGTAATGAACTATGAAAGATTTATTTAATGTGATAAAATAGTAAAATAGTAAAGTACCATTTGTAATGCACGTTCGAAATGAGGACACTGCACATGAAACACGGATGCCAACTGTTCCATAAATCGGGACAATGAAACAAAAATTTAGATACACAATATGGAACAATATGTTCTTGCTTTAAAAAATCCCTATTCGAATAAACATTTTTTTTCCAGTCGATTGTTACATAAGAGTATATGCGTAAGTGAATTTATAAAGAATAATGTTTAAAAATATGAATAGAATCTGGTATATATTGTACCGTTTGTGCTACTGTTTCAAGAAGGAGTCGCAATGGAGCGGTGATTCATGATTGATGCTTTTCAATTATAAGTTATGGAGTGATAGAAAAAAGTGCAAACATTTAATGTAAATTATACAGGGTAGTCCACTGAAATAAGGCCACCCAAATATCTCCTCTAATTATGGGGGTACAAAAAATATTTTGTATGCCATTTGAATGGTTTGAAAAACCATCCACTGTATTGCAAAAATATTTTTTTTTCTATTTTTTTTTCATGTTTTCTTTTGTTGTTGGTTGTTCATAACAAACAACTTCTTTTAAATGTCATCATAAGAAATAATCCATAGACGTGAGATCTGGTCACCGCGATGGTCACGCTACATGCCCAGTACGTCCAATTTAACAATTTGAAAATTTTGCATCTGAAATAGACGTGTAGAATGGGCTGGACAACTATCGCGCTGATACCACATTCTTCCACGAATGTCTAATGGTACATAATTTAAAAGCACCTGTAGCTCATCTTGCAGGAATGTTACATACTTTTGTCCATTTAATGTATCATTTATAAAATAAGGACCAATTATTTGATTACTCACGATACCGTACCAGACATTTACGACTCAAGGTCTTTGCCTATCCACTTGCGTTAACCACCGTGGATTTTCCAACGATCGATAATGCATGTTTCTCAAGTTTAATTGACAATGATTGATGAAAGATGCGCCGTCGGTAAATAATATTCTCTCAAAAAACGATTCATCGCTTTCATTAATTAACCTCATAACATTTGAAAGGGCCAGACAGTTCCCCATTCTACGTTTCAAAAATATATCAATATGTACTAGCACAATTTCGAACATTTATTACAATGACAGTTTAAAAAATAGGTTCGTAAATAAGTATTACAAATTTCATAATGGAGTTTTGCGCGATAGTGAATATGTTTATTTATACTTACAGATTCCCGGTCGACGTATATGAACACTTTTGTGCGCAACTATATATTTTAAACGTATCAAGAACTTAGGTGCATTACTAATAATCCTGTACAGGGTTACGTAGCATACAATAAGAAAAAAAAGTAATTGTAATGTAATGTCACGTGCATACTTAAAAAAGAAACAGAATTTGAATTTTCGAGAAACAGTTATTACTTTTGCAGATATCGTTCCAGCGCTTTTATCAAACCCAACAGGACTGTAATTGTCCGAAAGACGATTCCCGCAGGCAAGATCGTGAGTCGTGAACGAACCGAACGGTTAGGGTTAGACGATCGTCAGACTGTATATGTATGCACGACGTTCACTTTTACGTTCGCTTGTAGCAATTAATGAGGCATAATGAACGGCACGATGGAATTTACTGTACGATACGGAACAGGTCCGACTATCTTAACATGGTTTCTCGATGTCACGGTTAAATACATTGTTAAGCATGTAGTATGTAGTATGCAGCGGCGAGACAGCAAGTCGTTTCTCCATCTCGTGATTTATTCTTGATGATGACATTGCAGTGTTGAGTGCGGGTGCGTGTAACATGTAGATCGTACGATCGTTTCGATACAGTCTCGACACTCTCGACGTGAATTCAAAGTCGAAGAAATTTGGAGGAATTAATACGGTTACCGACAAAAGCCACGAAACATTTCGTATTGTTAACATTTGAGTAAAATTTGATATTTTAATGAATATACAGTGGCGGACAAAAGATCGAAAACATCATAATTTTACAAGAAGGAATTATATTTCAGAACGGTAATCAAATTTTTATACATTATGTACGCCATATGAAGTAGTAAGAACAATGGAATTACACACAGAGGAATGAAAACGCGATTGCTTTCTTTAGACTTTAAAACGATAAAGCAAATGATAAATCTATATGGACACAAAAGTATTATGATTATATTTCTTATATTCAGACGCGTACTATGTATTCCCACTACTAAGTAAATTCTCTCCAATTGTTCTTCAACTTGTAAACAAAAAAATGGACGACTTAGGAAGAGGAGATATGATTATTCGAGCTTCGCAGTGCGTTTTTATAGTCGCCGCTTATCAACAACTATAAAAACGAGCCGCGAAGCTTGAATAATCGTATCTCTTCTTCCGAAATTCTTACACACGGAGGAACAATTGGTGAGAATTTACTGTATTTTGTGTGCCCTTCTTTACCATCTATCACAACTTCTAGTCTCCTTGATATACTACTGACTAAATTGTCTAACGTATTTACTGGGAAAGAATATCACTTTTTTAAAAAGCTTTCCAAGACGTTTATTTGTTAGCTCGAGCTTGGAAAGAACATGCTCGTCTGAAATGTTTCAAGGATTCGCAATTGGTTTAATATCTGGTGGTTGTGGTGACCAGAGTTTTCATAGAAACATGTAATAAAACAACTATGTGATAAAATATTCAAAAATTATAAAATTCGTTAACAGAATGGAAATTTTTATCCTATGTTAAGAAGATTTACCGCATCCAAGAATGTGCATCCGTGTGACATATGTTTTTGAACTTTTGTCGGTAAGTGTATGTATGCGTTGTATGTATCAAAACAAGGGACATTCTTATCTGTCACATGATAGAGAGTTGACTCGAATAGAGTTGAAGAAAAGAAAATAAGATGCAGTAAATTCTCCCCAATTGTACGTATCTCCTCTTCGCAAATTGTCATTTTTCGTTTACAAGCTACAGGATAATTTGGGAGAATTTATTGTACAGTGTATACTTCAGAACTGGAAAGACAAAACAAAAAATGCTGTAGAAAATATTCAAGTAGTTGATGCGGACAAGTCAATGATTATAAATTATAAGCTGTTATTTTCTAAAATTGAAAGATATTTAATTACAAATGAAATGAGACGTTCATTAAATCTTCGGCAAAGTCGACACGACGTTATAGTTTCTTAAAGAAGCATACGCGTTGTCTTCAATATATTTGCAAGTACCTATATTGATGGTGCGACCAGTAGTGGCCTATTAATCTTGAATTTTAAGTAAAATTATTGCGATGTAATCTGTTAGTTATTTTTAAAAAATGTTTACAGTGATATAAGATAACTTGGCAACAAAACAAAATGATATTTCGAATTATTCGTTATCGATTCATTTTCAGCAATTGAAAGCGAAAGCAGCGATATTGAAAAGTTTTCGTTTACATTTTGTTGCGACAGTAACGTTAAAGCTTGATCAAAGGAAAAATTACTATTGCAGTTTTTACTCAAAAATTTCGAATCTGACTGAAAGAGATAAAAATTCAACTATTATTGACTAGAAACGTTAAAATTAAAATACTATTTGTAAATTATTGAAACAACAACAGCAATCAAATTGAATAATTGTTCTAACTGAAATCTCTCTCTGTTCGCAAGTTTCAAATTGGTTGAAACTCGAAGCAAGTACGGTGCGAAAACCGTTCATTTTCAGATTATCGTTTTAGGTCGAGAGGTATCACTGTTACGCAAATTCCTACAGAAATGAAATATGACACTTAAGGTGATAAAACAGAGATACGCGTTGGCGTGCAAATCGAGCGAATTGTTCTTTTACGGTTTGCTTAGTAGAGTCTGATATCGTGTTCTTGCAAGCAAATATACAGAGGCTCGCGAAAGTGTTCGAACACCTTTTAAAACGCAATAACTTTTTAAAGCTGAACTAAATGACTTGAATTATTTTAAGACGATGGTGGGATTAAGTCATTAGATAATAACTGAAATGCTTTTTCTTAATTTTGCTCTTACTTGGAATGACAGAAAAAGTAAAAAAAATCTCGTTTCTTAACTTTTTTTATTTGGGCCTATAACAGACATTTACTTTACAAACTTATGTGCATGTCATAGAAGCATTTCAATGCGAAATAGTTAATAGTAAAAATCGTGATGAATCTTAACAAGTACAGATACCTCTGTAATCTTTATAGAAAATGTCTCAATAAGGATAGATTTTACAATTATCAGCTGTGTGAACGAGGATAGAAGTTAACTACAATTTAATCGATAATGTTAACTCGCGGTTCGAATATAACGAAGTTTAAATATGTAACTACAAGAGGCGCTTAGAATGAATAGAAGAAAATTTATGTTTTTACGATATGAAATATTGCAATCGTTGGGGGAAGAGTAAAAACGTTGACGCCCGAAGGAATCCGAGCTCCAAGGTCGTTAAGAACCAACTGTATTTACTCAAGCATTATCGACGAACGTAGTCCCCTAATGAGCTCGTAAAATCGCTGAACTTTTCAAGGGAAACATTTCCAGCAGCGACATTCAATTATGAAATTCGACTAATTCCACTAAAATATCTGGACGACATTTTATTTATTTGAACGGGAAACTACTAGGCAATTATGCCAAGACAAAGAAAACAACACTTTAAAGATTATTTTGCGCTGATCTGAATCCGTGATAAGAAATCTACTATAACTGACTTGAGGTAGAATGAATTATGAGCGAGACTTTGTCGAAAATGTAAACTATTATTGACTACATGTAAAAAACAATGAAAATACTGTGGGATGAGGGATCTTCAACTGATTGACACCTCACTGGTTTTCAGCAACTACTTTTGTTCAGTAGTTGAATTTGAACGATAGAAGCGGAACGGTGAATTTGTTAACTGTTAAAAACGGGAATATTACAAACAGAGATCCGCGCGTTTTAGTTGAATGTTAAAAGTTTGTAATAACTGTGTTGTTATATTTAATTTTTCAATTAAACATTATATTAATATTCCATAAAGCTCTGATTTTACATTTTGAATAATAAATATGAATAAAAATGAACCCACTCAACTTCACAAGGCACTTCAATTTTTATACAATTCATACATACATGTGCCATCCTATACGCATACATACATATAAAAATTTTGTGCATCATACTGATTGAACACTTCCGTTATAAACTGTATCTTGCGTACATATATTACTCACTGTGGAAGCTAACAATAAGTAAAACTGTGCATAACAAGATAAAAAAAGCCATCAAGATATGGAAATGTACTCATAAATCAAATACATAGAGTACAGCATCCAAATGAATAACAAGATAAAAGTGTCCAAATGAAGACATATTTAATCTTCTTTTCTTTGGTATATTCAAGAGATTTTTTATCCAAACGAATAATAAGGTAAAAGTGTTAAAATACGGACATTTTTTTATTACATTTTCTGTAGTAGATTAAGATTTATCAATGTGTATGATAAATCTTTTTTTTAAATTTTTATGCTCTTTTTTTAAAATTTCGCTATTTCTTAAAATGATAAAAGAAAATAAAAGACGTTATAAATAAAAAATTCAAGTCGTTAATCCAGTTAATCCAGTCCTAGAAAAGTTATTGCGTTTTAACAGGTGTCCAAATATTAATCAAAGATACTATAACTTGCAGATGAGCCGACAGTTGTTTCACCGTCAGGACCCACAATGGTGAGGAAGGTGTGGCGTCGAGCCAGAGTTTGTTTCACCATCGAGACCCACAGGAAGGTTGCTTGTGGACGAGCCGACGTTTGTTTTACCGTCGGGATCCACAAGAGGAAGATATATTGGCGCTATGCGTTCGTATATTAGAAGAACTGATCTTTCAAATGTTTTAAACTAGAATTAGATGTCAGGAATACAAATTGCAGAATGAGATGAAGACCGAGGTTCCCGCTCGGATACATTTCAAGCATTCATTACAATGCTCAATTTATTATATCTTGGTCGATTTATCACGTTAATACAATTAAATATTATGTACGTTAGAACACATTCCCACATTATCATAGTAACTCTAACATTAGATAGATCGTTTAGTTGTTTCATTATCCCGTCTTGAATAAAAGTGTCCCATTTACGGAAGTGATTCCTCGCGTTACATGAAATAGTAATTAACTCGTGTTAAATGTTGCTCGTACAGATAAAAAGAAATCAGAAAAAATTGCCATATGAGATATTAATTATTAACTCCATCGAAATTAGGAGCGATGAAATCACCCCAACTTACATAACCGTACCAGGAGGACAAAATAGAGTCTTCTCTCTCTCTATCGGTAGTCTTATATCTTTATCTCTGGCATCATTTGCCCTGAAGCGTTGCTCCTGGAGTAAATTCAGATTACTTACAGGGCAGAGAGCGCTTTATTGCATATGCCTGGTATAGATTATGTTATTACACAGAATAATTGAACAGTCACTTGTCTGACACCAAATTATTTACATTTAAATAACAGTTCTACCTTCTGCTAAAAATGCTAAATTGCATAAAGTTGTTAGTACACGTAACTTCTAATACTACTGTAGCATTACTTGTCGTAGTCAATTGTGAAACTACGAACTAAAGAACATTCGAATATTGGAATTTCTCAGAGAGTGAGTTTAAAATATCAAGATCAACTTGATCCTTTTAATACTTTAACTGTGGATACTCTTTTCATTTAAGAGATCTCTGCGACGGTTTTTAAATGTTGTTCAATCAGATTCAAAAATGAAGTTTTGTAGTAATTTATTCAGTATATATTTTTGGCTAGGACTACCAACCTTCAAGGTTACAAGACAACTCTACGTATGGACAATTCAAAAGCTAATCAGTGTAAGCCCAGTTTTCTTTGAAAATGAGTTACGCTGCACAAACACATCGTTATCAGAATAACTAAACAAAATAAAAAACATTATAAGAAAAAATAAAACTAAAGGAAATTAAATAAAATAATTAAGTATTAATATTTTTATTTAATTATAATAAAAATTGTGCTTCGTACGATCAGTGACATTGTTATTTTTTACAGCTAATTTGCAAAATCTTTAGTTATCTCAATTTTAAGTAATACTTCTGACTTTTGTGATTCGTCAGTGATTCATTACAATGCATTTAGTAATACATATAATTATTTAAGTAACATCATTTTTATTAATATGGTTGTTATATCAAATTACAAAGATTTGGAAATCTTGTGCGAAGTAGATACAGATTCACATAATATTTCTATGTTTGTATTTAGAAAATTATCATAAATTCAATTAGAAACTAATTAATTACGAAGGATACCTAATTGTATGTAGCTGGTTCTCTATTGTTTGTGACCATAAATATCCTTTGCGGCATACGAGTATGGCAAAGTGACGCAATTGTATCAAAATGATTTTTACGTTAAAGGATGTAGTATGACCATTTTTTAACCTTCAAAATTGATGTTAAACTTGAAATATTCCCATAACATTGTGATTTATTCAATACCATGTACAGTGGGATCTTTTTACGACATGTTATACATCGTTTCTCGTAGATTCTGAAACGCTGATTTCAAAGTTGATTAAAAAATGCATCTATCAAAAAATTTGAAAAAAATGGCAATAATTTCTTGAAAACACAAACCGCACCATTTGAGCAACAATTGGTACAATTACAGAATAAACCAGGCGAACCTAACCCATTCAGGGAAAACAGAGAAACAGGAACTTTGCGCGATCGATGTAACGCACCAAACATCATTAACTCTTTAACCGCGGGCGAGTTTTTGATTTTTCGATATGAAATCATGGGCGTTGCAAGTATTGGCGTAAGAATGCAAAGTAACAAGAAAGGATAGGAAAGAAGACGGTGGTTCGTGGCATAGTTTGTCGTAGACGTGGATCCCAGCGACCGCTACGCGTTCTAACCCCGCAATTTTATCTTAAGCACCTAACCGCGTGTCTGGAGGGCACGGTGCGACGCGATGGACTGGGTCCCAACAAAATCTCACGGGGATAATAACTTCCGTAATATATTACTGGCGAGCTTTGCGCCTTCATTTCCGCGAATTCCTTCTTCCACCAAAGAAACTATATACGTTCTCGCGGTGGTCATCCTTCGAGCACGTGAGATCATCTCGTGAGCCGAGGTCGTTGGCCCCGATGATACCTCTTGCGAGATGTCCCGGAACTGTTGCTCGCATTCAAATGAACGCGCCACCATTTTTCACCCCGTGTCATCCTAGAGCCGACAGCAGCCCCTACTCTGCCGTCGTGGGACCTGCTCTCCAACGTCTGGGATACCTTTGAAGCAAGATTCGAAAATTCAGAATGCACGGACCCATTGCGCGTCGCACAGCCACGCCGTGATTCACACACAAATGATTTTCACTTGGCAAGCTTGTACTCCCGCCAACTTTAGCCTCCCTTCTCTCTCCCTTTTGTCCGTGAATAATCCAGGGCTCGCAGACCTTGTGATCGACCCCCTAAGATACGTCCCTTCCAACGGCTGAACGGATTTCGTGATTCGAACATTGTGGTGGAGTGACTACTGGAACTCTGACAACGCTATTCGATCGATGATAAAGTCGCACAACCATTTTTGTGTAGACCGGTGAAGTATCGTTACAGAGGTAAGGAGAATGTTAATTAAAAATGCTACCGAACGCTGGTGTGCTTGTGAAAAATTAACGAAGATTGCGACGGAAGAAATTTCAGCTAGAACAACAAGCATCGACTGAACCCTCGCACTCTTCTTTCTTCGACCGTGGAGAACTTTTACAAGGTATCCTGAATGAGTCATTCAACTCTTATACCTTAATTTTTCTTGTAGATTACATGTTGTATAAGAAATGTTTTGAACGAATGATATTTGGTATAAAAAGAAGCATGCACGCCGGCAATTACGTGAATTCAATTACGAAGTTCATCATGTACAATTTAAGTAATTAGGTAGCGCTGATTGAGAATGAAAAGATTATCCTCTTCTACACATTTCATCTTAGAAGTAATGATCTTTCCACAAGCGTAAACCCCGAATAGAGGAGCTTGGATGGTGTGCAATTAATTATCATATAACGAGGATAACGTCTAACTTTCTCTAGTTCGGTTTAAGGGTAACACAAAGGCGTGTGAATCAGTTATCCATTTTCAGAGAAATAGGAAAACTGTGAAAAGCTCTGCATGAACATGAAAAGCTGTTGATAAGTGCAAGAAGCTGCGCCGTTTTCGTAGCGGTTAAGAAACTAGTTTGATGGTTAATATTGACACTGGCGTAATTTAGAACAGCTGATAAAAGCGAATGGTGCCGCCGTGTAACGTACCATTTATAGGCGAATGGACCGAATCGAATCGTCTCGTCTCGGCGTGCGCATGGCGTCGACAAGTGTGGCAAGAAAGTTTTTATCTCACGGATCTAGGTAGCTCATATCTCCGAATCTCGAACAACCAAAGTGGCTTGTTACGCATTCAATGGCGTCGAAAGAACGCGAATTGCTCCTCAATGAGATAGAAAGCGACAAATTGGAGTTTAACTCTTGCTAATTTCTCCTCGTTACTTTCTACGTAGATAGAATATTTATTTAGAAGATTTGGCCTATTACCCGCGTGGAAACTAAATACAAAGGAAATCAAAATCAATTTAACGTACCGCAACATTTTCCCCGTATAATTGGATACACGAACGTACGAAGGTGCCGTCGCTATACTGTCACGGTTTAATTATCATTTTCGTTACCGATGCGTGCATGAACAACTTAATCATTCTACCAAAGATTTATTACAAGCGCACTGTTCGAGTACGCTGCGTACTTGCGAATATTGAATCGCGTTGTTTTATTTTATTTAGAAACGAAAGATGCTGGGAGAACAGGAAACTTTAAATAATTGCGTGTACATGTAATCGTAGTTTTAATTGTTTTTTGTAATTATTGGAGGTGTGTACAGTTACTATGTCGACGGTTGGATTTCTCAAAGCAATCGTGATCTTATATTGTTGACAACAACGAAAACTTGGGATAATATCATCGAATACATACGTATGTCACAAGCAATGTTCTTAAACAAAGAAAAATGTAAGTAATTAGGGAAAAAGTTTGATTTTATGCATCGAGCAATCTAGAAACCTAAGAAAATGTTCATGTTATTAATGAGTAGTTGAAGAAAACTTAAAATACGGAATCAATTTATATTTATTAATTTCCGTTGAATATTTGTAAAACATAATCCGGAATAATTATTAACGAAATATTCGATTAAATATTTAAACGATAATAATACGATATTTTCGTTATCGGTACGAAATATTTCTCCGAATGTAAAGGATAGTAACGAGGAGCTCGCAGAACGCGCTTAATATTCTCTTGCAGCAAGGGAAGCAGAGATAGGCGCGTGATTTTAGCACGAGGTGCAAATTTATTGTCGCATGGAAACGAGATATGATAAAGTCAAGCAGATCTTTCTGTTTGCGCGTCGACGAGCGTTCTGCAAATTGACATTTCTAGACGACCTGGTGATAGGAATTATACGTATTGGGAGCAACGTACGTACACCGATTATTTTTCACCACCACATTTCATTTTTCATCTTTGTGCAATTCAGCTGTATTATTCGTTCAAACGTATTAAGAAACACTGCTCGATAATAACGAGAATTATACCCTATTGATTCAATATTTAATCAGACGATAGCAACTAGAAAAGCATGAAATTAATTACAAAACTAATCATATGCCGCTCAAAAAAATTATAGCATATACAAATAGATCAAAATTGGATAATTTTGACCGATGATAACTCCGCGAAAAATCATCGTAGGATGATGATTCTTTTTTAAAATTAAATCTTGGAACCTCTACTTTTAGACCTCTACTTTCTCGATTTTAAATTTAATGCATTCTTGCCACTGTAACTCTTTAAATGCGAGGACATACCTGTCATATTGAAAATTGCCAAGTCTGACGAAATACACGGACTTTGTAAAATTTTTTTCGACCATGTCGTTTGCAACCGAAGAAGTTTGATCCTACCACTATGTGTGTAGTATACTTGTACTTTTTTATCTAATTTACGACACGAAAATATGTGTAACTGGCGTCGGTAGTAATTCATGACAATACCCTAGTAGGAAATCATAGTGGGCTTCGATAATTGTTTCTTTATCGTTTTGACATCGATAATCTTATTTATAATAAGATTAACATTGATAATTTTATTAATATGTACGAACATATGATAATAGAAAGATAAGGACCCAGTAATAAAAATGTCATGAAATCACTGTCATACTAAAAGAAAAAGTTACTTAATCGCTAAGCGTGCTTTCGCCACGAAACAAGCAAACAAGAAAACGGTTGTACAAGGTGTGATAAATTGAGAATTTCAGTTAAATGTGCCAAAAAATCAAATCGACTTGGTATTATTCTAATCAGTTTAATAATATTACCATTTTCATTTTTAACCCCACGTGCTCGGAGAGCTATTTCAAATCCAAAATTTTTATTTTATGCGTATGATATTGCGCACATTTGATCATACAAGGCTTACGTTTTTAACAATTTCATAAATATATGTAGGTTGACTTAATAACATAAAAATTGTTTTGGAAAATGATATATGATACAGCAATTTTTGAAGTATGTAATCGAGTAATCGATGTATGCATATCGGAGAATATTGTAATTGTTTTGTCGTCAATTGTATATTGTTATTGACTCCATCGTCTTTGTTGCAAGTTGTTTACATTTAATGTTCCATATTCCATATTAATATTCGCAATTATAGTTTTATATGTTTATAAGTTTATTAATAGTTTAAAGTTAATTATAGTTTATATGTTTATAAGTTTTATATGTAAAAAATGAGATTTATTAACAAATTTTTAGATCGTGTTTCCTGATAATCTCCAAGATATAGTTTTTTGGTAAATCTAAGATAAGAATCACAAATCCATTTTCATGTTATTGCATGTATACTTACAAGTTATAATTTCATAGATCAGATTTCTCGTAATATTACCTAAAAGCATGTGCACAGAATTCAGTTAACCTCGAAACGAATTTCACATGTGTTGCATCAATAATCACATATTGTAGCGTACGTATTATTGCTTCGTGAACTCTATCATTTCATCTGTAAACATCACCGTGAGTAGAGAACATTGAACATCGGATAGCACGATTACATGCTTCATTTAAATTCATTCGATTAGCATACTGTACCATTTGTGTACCTTGTATGAATGTTAATCAAGTGATTAAAACGTTTCAAAACATTACAATCAATTATGAATATTCGTCACCACATTGAACGAGACATTACGAAATATTCATTATTGATATTAATATTAACTATTACATAGTAATCGTTGATACTAAAAATGATGAAACACTTAAATAGCTTACTCTATCTTCTTATTCTATAATTATTGAAATTAAAAAGACACTACCACCGGAAACCATTAACTAAATTTATTCATCCGAACACGCAAAGATTTTAATAAATTCAGTCACTCTTAATGTCCTGTACGGTTAATGTTAAATAGTACAAATGATACTGATAAAGATTTCACACGAAAGTTAAAGTCTGATAATTTAAATTTAAGACACGAGAAACTCCTTCTGATTTTCTAACCTCCAGTAAGGTAAATGTTTTAAGAAACGGTCTCTTATGTTAACATCCATATTTGTCTTGTTTTAACGATTACGAGCAAAACAGCATGCATTTATGTACATATATCATATAGCTCTTAACAAGATAAACGAAACATAACCCACAGAAAATTTAGGAAAAATCATAATGGAAAACGTTATTAATCACTATTTCGAAATTACCAAAATGACAGAACATACATGTGAAAAATATGATATTGGTAATACAAAGAAGTAAATATCAATATTTATAAATATAAATATTTGCACTTTATTAATAGAATGCGGATCTACAATTTGAAAAATTCATAGACGCCGTAAATGAATTTAAATTCGCAGTCTATCGATTAATAATACCATTGTTAAGCAATCGATACAATACCTCTGCATATTTTCAGAAATATGATATATAAACGATTATTTAAAAAGAAACTAAATCTCTTCGAATAGATTCGACGAAAGTAGCATTTTGAATTCAGTAATCGTGCAATAAAAATCTGGAACAGGTAATTTGGGCCTGTCCGGTAGCCGAAGTATCTCTATGGCATGGAAATAACGTAATCGAAGAAAACAATTTGAAATCACGGTTGAAGAGGTTCGATTGCACGCGTATTGCATTCCGTGAATGGCGTCTCGATATTTTCCGAGACGAGACGGAGCAGTGAAACTGGATCTCGCATTGAGTCGGCGAGAGTGATAGCTCGTCGTTGCGGTATTGCAAAAAAAGGGGAAGAGACCAGGCATTACGAGTTTTGTGAGAATAAGAAGAAGAAGAGGAACAAGGAAAAAAGTTCCCGGGGAATCTTGCCCTCGCGGAGATACATTGTGAGTCCTGGCCTGCCTCAACTTATCGGAATTTCAACGGGATTCTGTATTGGCTTAATGAATCCGGTCTACCTTTCACCGGAATAAAAGATGCGTGTAAGACACTGAACCAAGGACAGGGAGAAAGAACTGCGTCTAGATTAGGTATGCGTTGTTTAAGAGGTATTTCAAACATCCATAACATTTTCAAAGTGCCGCGAAAGATATGATTCAACGATCATTTTATTTGCTAAAGTCTGGCCTATTGTATTGTTGCATCTTCACGTATAAAAGCTAACGAAAATTAAATAATTAGCAAGCCATTTAATACTGCATAAATGCAAAAATAATTTCATTTTTCATTAAGTAGGACAAAGGCAGTTGTTTATTTTGTGTACATTAGATAACAGAAGAACAAAAAGAGCTCTCTTTATTCTTTTTTACATGAAATTATCTATTAATTTTCCTTTATTATTCCCTTATTATATTTTATTATATGTATTATATTATCATATTTTATACTTATCTTTTTTTCCACATAGCTGTCGCCCAACAAAACTAGAATTTCTCTAAATATTATATACACTAAATTTGATTCTGATCCGTCTCCCCATTTTACAGCTTAATCTATCCTTGGACATCAAATCGACGCAATGGTAAAAAATGGATAAGATAGAGCGATGAATAATGAACTTTGAAAATTATTTCTTTGAGAATGAAAAACTAAGTTTAACACAAGTTTTGAAAGAAATTATTCACGTTGTTTGCAAGGAATGAAACTATTTCTCAAACAGATTATTTATTCTGTATTCGTGAAAGCCGCATTTCATTTACACAAGGGACGTCCAAGGGTTAAGTTGTAGGACCAAAAAACTAGAATGTTCCGTAAAGAACGAGTTCATAGAAAGGCCATAAGAAGGGCAAAGGAAAATCTGAGAATCGATACGATAGAAACTTTGTCTTGCACAGATAAATCCGTCTACGGAGCGTAACGAATGGACAAGGTGAGTAGATTATGAAAAAACCGTGTTGCTCGGCAAGAAAAGCATGTTACTTGGTAGGAATCTTCGTCCTTGAAATAAGTAAGAGTTTCGATAATCGGTCATGCAGCAGGAAACACGATGCACGGTCGTCGAGTCGGAGAACACCGAGAGACCAGAATCGAATGCATGTTTTCGTATTCGCACGCAATCACGCACTTGTAGGATACACGTGTTCGGAGAGAGATGTAATTTCTTTTAAACAAATGAGAAACATATCTAGCAATACGAGTATTACAAAGGAATGTAACTAAAATTCATTCTTGGACAAAGTTAAGAAGCTTCGTTATAAAACCGATTTTGTTCAGTTTTGTTCGTTGATAAAATTGCGACAAAGTAGCAAATGTTTTGTATCAGAGCGTAATATATATGTGTTATTCGATAAACAAATTGGTTAAAATTCAATTTAACTATAGTCAATAATTTGTCTAATAATTTTGAGGATTAGATCAATGAAATACTCTAGAAGCTCTTAGCGATATTCGCCTTCGTATCAACGTGTTTAAGCAGACACAGCGTTGAGTGAAAGCGAACGTTTTAACAAATAATTATATGGCAAATATTGAAAAAACGTTTGGAAGAGAAAATATCGCGTACGTTGGCGCAATGATTCGTGCCAATTTCAGACGACCAATTTATGGTTTGATGACAAGAATTATTTGATTGCGACGAGCACGCTGCCGGAATATTTTTCCTGCTATCGAGTTAAGAACAATTTTTCAACGTACTCGTGCCGTCGCGTCGATAACAGCACCTTCTGTCAGTGGCTTCACAAAGTATAATGTAAACACGATGAACTGCGGTAAATAGCCTACTTGTACAGTGTAATGGGAATATTACGACCGATTTATGTTAATCGAAACCCGAAGTTATTCTAACACGCAGGGCCAATGGGACGGACAATGAAAGTGTTATCGCTCGCTAGGGCCTCCCGAATGAATAATTCAAGGTTGCGTAACATTCTCCTGGTAGGAAGTCGAATGGCCTTGAGGTAAACGTTTAGAAGTCTTCTGGGAATGCAGTCAGGTAGGGAAAGCGCCAGGTGTCGCAGCGCGCCCGTTCGTCAATTAGAGGCGAGAGCCCTTGGAACCTCAGTCCGGGAAAACGGAAGATTAAAGTTTCTCGGAACGATGGACGTGACACTGAATAAATTTCGGTGGACGATGAATGATAGAATGTGAAACGAACTAACGCGCATGAAAAATGGGCTCGGATGTCGACGTCGACTCGGCTGGGTCAACGTCTTAGAAGATAGATGCAACGAGAATAAATCTTGATTTCGGAGCGACTCGAACCTATAACTGCGCAAACATTTGTTTGTCACACGTTCTTCAACGCTTTCGCATCTTTTAAATTTCTATTACTTATAAACAATTTTGCAAATAATCGATGAACAATTTGCAATCATCCAAATGGCGTTCGTATCATACGAATATAATGTAAAGTCAAGAAAAGAATGCAAAAAGTAACCATTCCCTCTACTATACGCTTTTTAAGATTTGTTAACTCCGAAAAGGTTATTAGACAGAACGAAAAAATGAATTTCAGGTTTATACTTCGCGTTATATATAACTATGAAACAATTGCTGCCAATATTTGTGCCATTTAGGCTTTCCGATTTTCACCGAACCAGAATGCCGTGACGGCATCGTCGAAGGCAAACACGGTCGCGCAAACACTAGTGCAATTCTGTGCATCGTACGATTCCAATGCTACACTTTGAAGAAGTTACACTCGATCAGAAGCAAAGGAAGAAGGCTGTTTCGGTAGCAATGGACAACCATAAAACGAGACGATCGTATCGTACGATTGGATCGTGGATCGGAATATGTACCTAGAAACTGTTACGAACGCCCACCGAACAGGAGAGATCTTCGTTGAGAAGTTCGATCGCCAGGCAAAGTAATCCTGCCCGGAGCAACATTTCAAACACTTAATTTTCCTTTCAACGCAGAACGACGACCGATCGACAAGAGCCGCCGCTCGATCGAGGATCCAGCCACGAGCACGAGACTGGACGCCGGACAAAGATCCAGGTCCAGAACAGACGGACGCTCCACGCAGCGCACACCGATACGTCGCGCGTCGCGTCGCAGCTCTGCGGAGAACCTGTTACCCAGCACGATCGAGGAGAGGCTTTTTCTTGTCCTCTCATAAAAGGCGAATAATGCCAGTAAAATCGACCTTGAGGATAAAGACCTCCCGATCGTATCATTTAGTGCATTATGGTCGTTCAGGCATGAAAGGCGCTCGTTACGATTTATATTCCCGCACGGGTTTCACGTGCCAAGCATTCACCCAGGCTAAATAGTAGCGACGGGATCAAGTATTCTGCAGTATATACAGTCTAGTACAGGATGCAACGAAAGCGATGGTCACCGCTCTCAGGAGTACATAACGCATACAGTGACGAGCAAAAGTGTCCGGACAATTTCCCATCTTTGCTACTTACTTTATGTTCGAGATGTAATGATCCAGCGATATTTTTGAAACCAAAAATTAATGTCTCAATCTATATAGTACTTAAGACATTTCGATTTTTCGATGCCAGATGATTCTACATCATACCGCGATGGTTATCGGAAATCGTTCTAAAATAAAGAGATGCCCGAGGCGTTGTCCACAATTCGCTTATCATCTACTATTCTGCGATAAAGAAAGTGCTGAATATGTATCGTAAGATGACTCTTAACGATACACTAACGATTGCTAATCAAGTATGTTTTTTTTTTAGAAAAATTTCCAAAGAAGTATGTATTAATTCCACAAGGGGTATGCCAGAATATCTAGATATAATTTTAGACGTAAATTCGAAATATTTTGTTGATATCAACGTACATTTGTTTTCGAGTTACAACGATTATATGCATATTGTAAAAATCATTTGAAGCAATCACTTTTGAGACTCACCTTTACACAGCCTCTAAAATCTTGCTTGTTGCTCTTTTAATTGCTTCAAAATTGTCAGATATTGTTCGAATTTGTTGATCTGTTAACCCTGAATAACTAAACCATCTTCGAGTAAAGTCGACGTCGATTAAAAACACAAACATAACTGAACCGTATTTACTTACCGAGCAAGATATGTACTCTTGTAACGAAGCGGAACAAATAAAGTTGAAATGTTGCATTTAGTATCGAGGTTAAGATTTGCATGTATAGTAAGGAAGCGTAACATTAACATTCATTCTCATAGACAGTGTTGCATAAAACTTCTTAATCGATCTAAAAGGACTATAGATTTTTACCCGATAATAGTAACATCATTTTTGTTGCAGCTGTAATCGATATTATTCTTTTAATATTTTCTTATGCGGTATTAGATTTTGAGAGCCAGCAATTTTGACTGTTATCCAGAAGAAATCATTCTTCAATAAAATGCTCAAACACACATATTATTATCTCATAATAAATTAGAAGGAATTTACCTTATTGTAAAAATGTTTCACCGAGAGATTTTTAGATAAACTCCAATCAAGCATATATTTCCATGGGAATCGTACAAAGTTTATAAATCTTGCCATTTGTTGAACACAGTTTTCAAATAAAATTGACTACATAGTATGCATCTATGAATGAATCGTCGAGATACGTGCGTTTGTTCCTTATTGATCCTTTGTGATCGTTGAATTTATATGTAAACGCTTATATACTTTATTATTAAATGTTTGTGTTCTTATTTCTCAATATTGGCCTATAGTTATTCTACTGCAACTCTACAGTTCGGACATCATCGTTACACAACAGTATATAGTAGTGGCATTTAGGACTCGGTAGTTCTAGTGTTGAAAGTACAGGTGAGCTCACACTCAAGAACAAATTCTTTCGATCGTTATATGCTTTTTAAAATTGTCTAACGATATCTCCAGAAAACCTTTTCTTGCGATTGTAGATAAAGGTATTTAGGGGTATTTCCATTTAGTCGCCGTTCCTCCACACTTTAATTGTTTCGAGGTACAAAAAGAATTCCACTCTTGGAAAACCATAAAATTCATATTAAGAACATAGTTAAGTTATGCGTAGTAGTAGTTATCTTGCGAATAGGTGTTTCACGTACATATGTATGTACTCAGTGTATTGCGCCACACCTTCTTTTAAGATCCATAAAGACATTGAAAAATATATTTTTATTTTTAAAAAATGAATTTACTCTAATGAATCGGCCAGTAGCAAAAGAACGCGTTAAATTGTTATAAAAATATAATATATCGGAGGGAAAGAGTAATTTTTATAATTAAATTAAAATATAAACCTAAAAATACTTCCAAGTAATTAAAGGGACCATGATATTTTATAACGTTATTTTTGTTTCGATGCAGCTAATCGTGTGTAACAAAATGTACTAGTACATATAGCAGAGTAGAATTACGAATTAACTGAAAATAAGTTACAGTAATTGAAATATTTAAAATTTTTACTTTTCAATTTTAGTATCTTTCAAGTGAAACTTAAATTTCAAACGTTATTTTAAAAACTTACTGCAATGAATAAAGTATTTTATTCCCAATGTTGTACACGTAATTTAAAATGAGACAGGCTATTTGAAACAAAGTTTTACCTAGCACTGTTTCTACGATGCTTCTGTCAACATTAACAAGCAGAATTATTTCGCGGGACCACAGCGATTAAATATATGTGTCCTGATAAAAAGTGAAAAGATAAGTTATTTTTAGCTTGACTCTATACAGAATTTACAGCTCATATTTAGGTTCAGTTTGCAGAATAAATGAACGATATTTGCCCTTAACTGATACAATGATTTTCACAAAAATGACTGGCGCCATGATATACCTTAAATAAAAAGTACAAAAATATGTAGCTGTCTAGCTGAAGGCTCCATTGATTGATATTTTATTCTTCGTTAGTGTAGTATACAACAATAAAAACGTGGACAATTAAAGCTTTACCCAGGATACCAGTTAAGGGTTAATTGTTTCTTAGGTATTGATTTGCCGAGCACAGTTGACAGAATTCGTACGCATGATCGAACAGGAGGCAATCGGAGGATCGGTGACCCATACACTATACATGAACGAATACCATTTATTTCTTTGAATATTAGTTAGATGCAATGAAATCAATCTAGGGGACAGACTCGATCGATATCGGCGAGTAGATACAATTGAGCTCGATTCTATCGCTGATCAGCAGTTCTCTCGATATCGAAGATAAGTGAACCGTTCGGGTAGCCCGATTTCATGATCCCAAAGCTGCAGTGCTTACGATAGAAACGCAGTGTGCCCCCGAGGAATGGGAAATGGGAGACGAGAGACGGGAGACAGGAAACGGGAATGGAAGGCGGAAGGAAAAATTAACGACGTACCGATGAAACGAAAGGAAAGGTGGTTCGATCTGATCTCGGCCCAGAACTCTATGATAATTCCGTTACAACCAAGCTCACGAACAGCGTGGAACACTGTTGGCTGAGCAAACTCTTGTGCCGTATATCGATATATCCGTGCTGGCCGATCGGATAGAATTCGTTACGATTATAGTACACGCGGCAATTTCTCCCGATGGCCAGAGGTTATTGAAAGTTAGGAAAGCTAGTTCCGCTGCATTCGCGATGTCTTAATTATTTGAGGTTGATTAATCGCAGATTCGTATGCTGCGCTTAAAACATTCGTAACAGTTCCCGTTACTCAAAACCAGATTTTCAGTTTTTTCGTATTGGAAGTGGGTTAACAAAAAACACTTATCTTTAGTAATATAAAATGTAATATAAAGCGGATATATTGACGAAAAGAAAATTTATTTTTTTAAAAATACAGTTAACATTATTTTTATTATAATGTAAAATATATACGTGTATGTACTCTCGTTACAGTTTAATACATATAATTAACTATAAACTAAATTTAGGAAAGTGTTTTATATCACGTTTCTAACAGTATTTTTCATGTGTTTTATGTTACGTTTCTAACAGTATTTTTCACTTCAATGAAAAAGTAGCATTCTGGGAACTCCCTAATCATTCACGGAAACGGTCTTTGATGAAGTTAGCATAAATTCTTTAGCTTGGTCCGACGAACAAATGTTAATATAATGCATTCCTTCCTTGGAATCATCGTGGTCCTCTATCATTATTCAGGGGTATTCATAGATTACGCACCATCCAGTCTGAAAACTAAGATAGAGACAATAGTCCACAACTATTACATATAATAGTGTCCCATAAGATGGGGTCCTACTTATTATATGTGTGAGCGACTTGTGAGTAACAGAAACGTGATTTCATCGGTTTTAGCAGATAGAATTGTTGCTAAAATAAATATCGCCATTGAACTCGAAATGCTTAAATATCATTGATTAACTTTAAATGATATTGTTACAATACTAAAACCTATAATATTTAGAAGAAAGTGTGACTTTATCTTTAAGTACTCCCGATTGTTCATGGAATTATCGATAATCATTTACAAAACAATAGCAAAAAAATAATGTTGTCATTTGAATAGAAAAACAAAATTGTCTTTGACATAAACATGAAAAATCAGCTAAATATCTTAAAAAATAAAAAATATCATAAAAAAAGCAAGATGGCCTTAACATAACCTTGAAAACGCACACGCATTAAAGAACTGTCGCTTGATGCTCCATTCGAAATACTAAAGGATATGTGTCAGTTTCTTTTATTTAAATCACGTGTCTTCGAGATTGTTTACAATCTTAATTTAAATAAGACACCTTCTAGATTAAGATAGTATGTTTTCTTAGTATGCACACAATGGCCTGAATCATTGCAGCCGTGTTAATAATATAGACAATAATATAATATTTTAAAATATTTGAATCATAAATCATCATTGTTTATCTCAAAAATTGCTTAAACTTCATGGCTCCGAATGGAAATACACTCCCTAATTTTTGGAATGCATCAATAAAAAAGTGTATTTCAAGAATTTTTCATTACTGACTATAGCCATTTTTTTGGAATATTTTCAATTTCCTTCATAATTAATATTATGTCGATATCAGAGAAAAACCATTCTCTCGATGTACTTTTCAATTTTAGAAATGGTAATTTTCAATTTTATAGGGACAATAAATTAAACGCAAAAATGTGTAAAATGTTATGGTAACGATAGGAAGCCGCAACAAGTTTCTGTAAACACCAAACACGCATGACGCAACTATGTTTTTCATGTTGAGATTATATAAACATTAGAGTGCTTCGCAGAGTTCCCGGCGCGCTAAATCATGTCGGAAAGAAACTCTGACCACATTCCTCCACGAAGATCCTTTTCTACCTGCGTCGAAGATTACTTTTCCCGAGCATTAAAGGGCAGGTAGGCAAGAGCGCGTGTACCTTGGGGCCTTGAGTCGTTTGGACCTTGTGGCATTATGGTCTCAGAGGACTGAAAACTGTTCGGCTTTTAAACCGGAGGAACCATGGTACGAATGAACGTTAAACGATGGTTCCCGGCCCCGGCTCCGGCGCACTGCACGCTCCTAAATTCCCCCAAAAATCAGTGCGACGAGCGATGACTCACTATGAGTCAGTTAATCCATTTATATCTGCTTTCAGATACACGATACATACCGCGTTACCGTTTTAAAGTAACGGTCTTGCGGGGAAGATTTTCCTCGAGAATTCACGACACACGAGGTGTATGTTTACGCTCGCCTCGCAAGTGTATAGCGGTACAAAAGTGTACGCTGTTTATTGTTCTTCGTCGGGTGTTGCAGCATTTCCATGAACACGTTTCCTTGGTCATCGACGCGCTGGTCAGGTGGACGTTACATGACTCGAATGATTTTCGAAAGAACCAACAACTTCTCGCGTATCATTCACGCGAATTAGGAGCAGCCGGGACACAGGACACGTTTTATATACCGTCAGAAGTTCAGTCTTCGTCGAAACTTCAAAAACTAATGAAACATGGTGGGTATAAAAAGAATTCGTACAAAGGTTATACTGTACTTAACTAAGTTCATCAACTTAGCATCGAAAGAATTGCATATCAAATAGATAAAAAGATTGGTAGAATAAATGAAATATTCGAACCGTGTTATCTCATTCTAATTAAATAAATCTACAACTTTTAGTTGCTCGAATAGATATTTAACTCTCGACCAAATATATTTCGATAAATGGTTTTCCAGGTGCGGCCTCGCTGATTTTAGAAGATTTTATTATTTATTGTGCGGGAATTGAAGGGTAAGACTAACTTTACTGCAAACACTTATTACGTATTGAGTGTTTTTTATGAATATTTTTATTACACGGGACTCGAACTCGGGACCTGTCGCATATTTCCAAATTGGTAAGTGCAAATTAATTTTGCGTCGAAACATCGAAACTCGATGAGTTGATAGAGGATTACATGGATTTTTAAATAATTGCATTAACATATATTAATGCACGACTTGTTCGCGGTAAGATTGCATGGAGCCGCTGCGCCGCGGCCACCATAATCCGACCGAGGGTTAATTATTCCAACGACACAATGAAAATCGTGCGTAGATTCTATCGGTTTACGTTTACTCTGCGTACTATTCATACGAAATTCTAATCGGCTCTGATTGTATGGCAAGCTCTAATAATTCTATACAAAGCCATGAATAATTCCAAGTTGCATGCGAACATTCTTTCACACTCGACGAACATTCGGTTCGCAGGTATTCTCTGAAGCATTACTGAAATTAGCAAAACGATATAGTGATCACAAAATAACTACATTACTGGTGCATGAAAATCAGAATAACAAGCCGACTGTGATGCGTAACAGACAACGCAGATTGATTTAAAGCGGTCATTCAATATATCGGCGCACAATCAAATCTGTGACAATGCGATCACAACTTCAGCGCTTTGTTTTGTGAAATATTATTTCATCGAACGAATAGTCGATTTTTTATTTACAATCATGAATGTAACTATACGAATGCGATACATCGTATTTTGTTTTTAGAAGGGCCACTTTACAAGATTTTTACAACTTTTTAAAACAAAAGATGTATCGAAGTTAATAAAAGTCACATATATGTAGATTGCAATAAATGCTTTCACATAATTTGTTTGCGAATAACTTGTTACTTCTACTGGATTTTTACAAGCCGAATCAAAATATTCTATGTACATATTTCTTCATATGCATACAGTGTTTTGCTTTTGTTCACGACTTTTTAATTGAAATTGATTAGTTACATAGATTTGTTACATCTTGTTTTTTGCAATACGTTTGTAAGATTATATCCTGTTTCAAGGAAACCGAAACTGGATAATCTTTGTTTCGAAATATATTTTGATTTTTTATATACTCTCGATTAGAGTGGGTTCAATGTGTTTGGAAAACTAGTTCAACGTCGAATGAGTTTCAAGTAAACAATTAAAATATGATATTAAAATATTTCAATTTACGTTTTGAACGATTAAAATAACGATAGTTATGTTATTTTCACAGATTTATTATTTTATTTTATTTACAAATATTTCATGTGTTTTTCCTTTTCTACACTTGACGAATAGATTTAACAAAATAGTAGAGCAATAATGTTAACTAAATGTTATAGGAATTTGTGTGTCGTATCATCAATCATTTATGTTCGTATCTCTACGGAAATGATATACAGTGAGCAAGAATATACGTATGTATTCAACTGCTTCAAAAATACTGTGGCACAGCGTTTACATAATGATCGGCAAGGTTATACGTTAGATATCACACAAACGTTACTTTCAAAAAGTTCAATGAAGAGTTCAGTTTATTAAAAGAATTACGAAAAATCAAAAACAGCTGTAACGCGGAAATTAGGCCATATCGGACATCTGTTTACATGAATTTTTTTTCTTCTTTTATCGCTAAAGTTCTTCCGACTTATTCTGATAAGATACGCACACTGCCGCCGAAAAGTATGCGGGGACAATTGTAACTGTTTGTATATAAATCCGTGAAAAATTAATTATTACTCGATATTTCTTAACAAACTCTCTTAAAAACACGTGTTTCGATAGTATTATATATAATAATTTAATTATTTAAATCTCTCGAATGGTTTGAATGCTTGAAATAATTAAAAGCATTTGATATTAACATAATATAAAAACATAATATTTTGTAACAATAATTACAAAACGTTTAACTCAACTCTTAACTCTTCATTATTATTGGCGATATTATATCACTGGTATATTTAATGAAAAAGTTTGAAATCGCGAAACTATGTATTACAAGAATCCGCAATCGCATGATTCATTCGAACGATTGCTCCAAAACGAACCGGACGTATTAAGCGTTAAACAAAAAGATATATGAAATTGTTTACGACACACGGCAAGCCTTATATTTTCTTTACATTGTAAGGAATTTATTTAATTAAAAACACAATTAATTAAAATTACCTCGTGAATTTGATCATTTATACAGTTTCGCGGAGTCAGTTCTCATTGTTCGTTCGCCGATACTGTCGGACGGTCGGTAGCTTATGGGAGAGAGTGTACGTACGCATATCTAAGGGAGGATGTACTGCGAATTTTACACGTTGCAATTCTTACCACGACGTCCGTTCTCGTAATTATTACGAGTATTATCGCGTGGTCGTAAACCGGCGTTCATTAAATCGCACACTCGAAATTCTCCTCGATATCCATAATTTACGCTGTCCGACTGCGAGCTATACTCCCCTTTTATGTAAGTACACTCGCCGACAAAAGTAAAGAAACAAAACAACTTTAACGAGTATCGTATCTGTTGGCAACATTTACACTTAACACGCAATTAATGTAAATTGAGATTACATATTTTTTTCATTGTTGCAAAGTAAACACGCGCATTTTTCAAATTTCAGCCAATCAATTTCGTATATACCTAAGAAAATACATGCATAGCGTTATTACTTGCTCGATCTTTCTATGAATATTTTTATTTATCTGGCGAACTCCACGTTTGCAGTAAACGTTAATCTTAGCTCAACTTTTTTTTGTATTTTAATACATTAAATTCAATGTTGTGAATAGTAATTATAAAAATTGCATTAACGTTCATTGATTTTTGCTATTAACTCTCGGACGGCGGAAAAAGAATGCAAAGTGAAAAAACTATATTAAAGTAACAGATTCGGAGTACAATAGGTGGCAAAGGCAGACAGCGGTGTTCCAATTGATTGCATTTTCGCATGTTTCATCAGGGTCTACAGAAAAACTAATATTCTTAGAAGATGTACCTTATATAAAAAATATGTTGAAAACAAATTGATAAATAAAATGTAAACGATCCTGAATATATTTACAGATTTTTGTGAAAAATTTCTACCGTTCAAGCGTTAAACATGTTTTAACATGTAGCTGAATGTAATTGAAATTCAAATGAAAAGAATTTTAATCATAAATATAATTCGCACACTGTAATTTATGAAATGAATAGAAAAATTTGCAATTTAAATTGTGTGGAATATTCTTCCATATCGCTGGAAAAATCGGATTTGCGACGTAACACACAGCTCAATTGCTGTAAATTAACATAAGAGGTTTAAAAACAATTGATCGGGTAGACTACATGTTACTATGTGCACGTTGCATGAAATTTGGACTTGGTTTAGAATTCCCTTATACGTCCTTATCTATTTCATTTCATGCACACATGCTTTTCTTTCATTTCTTCTTTCTGTTTCTCATCGGTTAAAACTTAAAGCCCCTTATAATAAATTGTATTATGTCCTACTATATTATACCATATTACATTACATTATACCAGCCTACGTTACACTGTACTATATTACACTATGTTGTTTGAAGCCAAACCTCGCTCATCACCCTTTCATATCCTAGGGTAAGTATGTCAATTACTGTGCCCTTACAATAATTTTACTTATAGAACTTGAATTTCTTCAGGGGTCATACTCAGTCAGAAATCTAGCTATTTTTCATCAAAAATCAAAACTTTGACTTTGTACACTTGTCATCTTGTCAAAAATTAATATTTCGTAAAATCCTTTGTTCAAAGATAAATTTGGACTATCAACTAAAGAAATATTTTTCTAACAACAATTATTCATTATTCATAACAAATATTTCTGAAATAACTCTTTACTCTTTATTTGTATAAATTATTTAAATAGAGATTCAAAATTATTCGAATAGTAATGAATAATTCGAATTATTTTTAACTGGTTTTTGTATGTAATTTTGTGAAAATATATTTGGCTTGACAAACAAATGAACGTGGAAAGATTATTTAGTTATTTATCAAGACTGATCAGATAGTTTGAAAGAAACAAAATATTGTGCGTAATAAATGCATATTTGACGAACAATTTCTGCTTCTTTACTAATAGTTGCATAATTCTCGACGTAAACTTTTGTCGGTGGACGTATGCTTGTACGTGCTCGAAGGCGAAACGAGGGCGTCTCATGTTCAAACCATTTCGACGGGAAATCGAAACCGCATGCTTAACGATTATCGACAGTTTTTACCGCAACGAGCGTTAAAAGAATTCGGGGGTAGCCGCATCGGTCGGCATGTTGAAAATATTGCCTGGGAATTTACGAATTTTGCTAGGCTCTCGAGACGTAACGGACCGTGTGGCAACATTGCGCTGCGCGTCGTAAAACCAGACACTGGGTCCCAACATATAGCTTGCCTTTAGTTATAAATTTTCCGCGTCAGTTGCCGAGAGGGTTGTTGGGAAGGCGTGGTTCCAGGTATCGAAATAAAAACGTTTTTTTCGTATCATGCTGGAGAAATTCATGCATGCATCGCAGAGAATTGATTTCGAGACGGATAATTAAAAAGATCGCGGGAAAAGCATCGATTCAATGAATTTCACCAAATCTGAAAGCCGTAAATTTCGTTCCTTAATATTTCTGTATCATTTGATATGTACATTTTATGCTGCCGATACTGCGCAATAGTTAAAAAAAAAGTATTAGCACGTCTTTTGAAACGCGATAACATTTTTAAAACTGCACTAAATGATTTGAATTTTTAATCAAATGTGCTATCATTTTATCTCACTGCATTTCCATAAAAATTCTTTTCCTTTTCAAATCAAATTGTTTAGACTGACGAGATTCAATTTTATTTCATTTGTGTATGTTAACAGTGGTATCTCAATAAAGTTATAAAGCAATTCAACGATATAATATTTACGTTTACATGTAGATTAGCAAGAATACACGTCACCAGTGGGCAAGAACAACAATCGAACGGTCAAGCTTAAACGATTTGTGGAATTTCTGGTCGTCAGAGATACGAGTCAACTATACGATAACATAAGATAACATATAAAAATAATAAGTATAACGTGCTCGTTCCAATAATTTCATGACTCATCGATAATATGTGCTTGTACTAAATATACATATTCTGAGATCCAGAGACATGTATATGTGTTGAAATTATTTTTTAATTTTTTTACACGATCAGATACTTACGTGAGCAACAGTAGATACAACATACACAAGTTTGTTCTCTTAATTGATTATCAATTTCGAATCAATTTATTCTACGAACGCACTCAATTATCTCCTAAAGCACAATTGGTTTTAAAAAATGTGTCAAATGAACAACCTTGAACGACCTTCAAAGGCCAAAGCATTTATTTAGATCAATGAATTGACCTTGTAAATTAAAGAAAACAAAGGTCTCATATTAAAAGTTTATTGCATATGGAGGCACATTAAAAACAATGTGCCTGCTATCGAAAGGGGAGATAATAGCAAACGTGTTAAATAAATTTTCCCGAAACATAATACTGTAGTAATCGAATTGTTGATTCCTTTAATGTTTATAATGCCACTTATTTAGATTAACTCGATGTAACGACGGGGGCTTCGTACAAGGTATGATTAGTTTTAATTCACGTAACACGCGACGTGACCTTTGCGACGCCATGTCCATTCTAATAAAGAAATTAAAAAATGGTGTCGGTCAATGCAATCATTTTTTGAACAGTGTACAAGAGACGAATCTTGCGTCGAACCGATTGACCTTTGTGCGAAACGCAATTTACAAAGGCAAACACGTGCGCAGAGACAGATTGAATCCTTGCTGACCCTATTCATCTTTATACGCCACGTTAACTGGTATAAGTTACAATATACGAAGACTATTTGATTAACTACGATTATACATGTTCTCGACAGTTATGTTCGATGCATGCAATATCGCAAAAAGAATATTCGACACGTCTTGTATTTGCGCGGGTGTTCACGAAAAATGAAATAATATAATAAGTAGGAAATACAGTAAAAATACAGTAGCCAATTACAAGTTTCTTTCTTCCTTATACAATCTTAATAAGATGAGAATAAATAACAATAATACAATAAACAATATTCAGGGATCGCTACCTAAAAAAATTGCGAACGATTAGCGTTGAATACATTTTGTTAAACCTTATAATAATCAGAACGATTGGTCTTAAATATGTGTACTCTTAAATGTTACGTAAATGCAGAATGTCCGCAGTCTATTAGTGAGCAATGATTTAAGTATGATTTATACATCTCGTTTCCGATTCTAACAAAAACCGCGTGTTATTGGGAACAAGTCGTAAATACCTTCGAGAAGATTTAATACTAGCATTCGGCAAGTATCGAAAATCGTGAACCGCATGGTAACGTGGTCCATCGATCTGCAACCACTTGTTGCACAAGGAAATCGTCACCTATAAACGATGGGGGCAATTTATTTGCATCAAAGGACGGGCGGACCGTCCGTAAGTTAGGTCGTGCACTGCGGAAAGGATGCGAAATTCCACGCTCCGCTATTTAAACACGAAAAAAGAGAACAAAGCTGTCTGGAAATTCTATTAGCTCTTCCGGAACACGTCGTGTATATCGTTCCCAGGCTGATTGCTGTCGGTAGTTGGTATCAGCTCGAATTCTCTTAAATATCACAGCGGATGCTCGCGATTTCACTTTTTATTTACAATATTCCTTTTTCTCCGTTTTGCAATTTCTCCTGTAACTTTTTATTCCAGCGGGATAAGTAATTACATGTAGAAGTAGAGATTCGAGTCGCTATTACACTGTTCCATCGATAAAAGAGTGTCAAGGAACGTTGAAAAATATTTTCGATCAAGATCCGACAAGATTCAACAGACACATTTTTTTTTATTAATGCTTTATATTGTAAAATAATTATTGCACGAAAAAATATCGAGAACAATCGAGAAGATGTACTATGTTCGTTTAGTTTCGAATATACGTATTGTATAGCTACTTTACGGAATGCCAATTTTATCTACTCTTTATTTTAACTATATTTATTTTATCCATAATCCACTTTCTAATTAGATTTATTGGCATTTAGTGTGTCTATTTTATCTATTGTTTATTTTAACTATATTTATTTTAACCATAATCCACTTTCTAATTAGATTTATTGACATTTAGTGTGTCTATTGAGAAATTAATTTACATTAAATGTTCAATGAAATAAAATGTTGCGTATGTATACAGCAGTGTTGACAGATAGAATAACAAAAGGTGAGGAACATTGCGAGTTGATTTGCGAGACCATAATCTGGAGGCCAAAAGAAGAAAAAAATGTTATATGAAGTTTGCGAATAAACGCTTTGTCACGAAGACATAAACAAATAATGAAAAATAATTACTCGTTTTTTGTAAGTGGAGGAAGGATAACCTCGGGATCCCGTTGGCGCTCCCCCTGAAATGTTTTTCAAACGAAGCATTTATTTGCAAACTTCATATAAGATTACTTTCTTCATTTGTCCTGCAGATTAAGTTCTCGCAGTTTGGACGGAAAGTCCTGAGACACCCTGTATATTTAAATGGGACTTTCTCGAGTATGAGAGTCCTTTTCATAGTTTCTGAACCAGATAGTGATACGAAAGAATAACCGATGCCGTGAAAGAGTGAGGACAATAGCGTGATGTGAGTGAGGTTTATACGGAGGATCTGGTTGAGCAAGTAACAATACTCTGTAACAATACTTTATCCAGAAATTGTTGAGTACCATTTTGCCCTGATTGGAGATAACTCACTTCTAACCAACTTACGATTTTGAAATCGCCGAAATCAATGTACACGTCGTCAATTTTCAATTAATATTAAGAAATTCTAAGTAATATTTATAGGCATAGGCTTGTTATGTGTCTAAAAAATTCAAAGGAAAATACAATTTTACTTTATTTTATTACACTGTCCCATTCATAAATATGTCTGTCCCATTCGATGCAACCAATTGATGAATGGGATAAAATACACTTTTTAAAAAAATTAGAAATAAAACAAGTAAACGTAGGTAAAACTCATCGACGCTATGCATTCTTCTAGTAAAAGAATTGCTCTTTCGAATGTTTCGAACTAGAATTAGATAGGTCGTATAGTTTTTTTCTTATCTTGTCCTAAACAAAAGTGTCCCATTCATGGTAGTTCTCCCTACTCGGTGATTACACGAAATCAAATGCTGATACACATCATGTAATGATGTGTATCATGATAACATTCTACATATCATGATATCGTAAATATGATATCATGTATCGTATTTAAAAAATTTGATAAATAAAGCTGAGAATGGTCTTAATAAGCATTGTCAACTGTATAGTTGACGATCAAGATTATGTAACACAAATACAATGACTTCACTTTTGCATGGTTACTCCACCTGAATAAGAATTGAAGTATCGTAAACTCATAAACGACGCTCCCAAGAACCACCTACGTTGTCCGTACATGCTGCGACACTGGCATATGCAGGATGAGTCATTTAACTATTTCTCCTTATTTTTTCTTGTAAACTACATGTTGTTTAAACAAATGTTTCGGACATTGTAATGGACAACAATTCGAACATTTCCTGCATTAAAAATCGACGAAAAAAAATCTCGATTAAACATTCATTTCTGGATACTTAGACCTAAATAATTTGTTATTCCGTATATTATAATTTGAAAAACTCAAATCTTTCGTTCCACACAGTTTTTTATGCATTATATATATTCATTATATAGTTTACAAGAAATATTAATGCGAAAGAATTAAATGACTCACCGTGTATAACTGTCCGAAGAAACCCTTAGCCATTTCTTTTGCTTCCATGTTTTCTTCTTGTTCTTTTCCTTCTTCATATTATAATTACAACTAGTAATAAATATATGTAACTGCAACCATGCAATTAGGAACATTTAACAATAAAAATTAAAATAATACTTTCCTTTGACGAGAATGGTATAATTTTTATCGGTTGTTTTCAACTTTAATATTAGGAATGACTGAGAAACAAAAAGCTATTTGGATAACCTGGACCATTTCACCGACGAAACTTATTTCTGTTCCAAAAAGTCATTAATTTCTCAGTCTTTTATGAATAGACACTGAAATTGCTTAATTTGTGTTGCCTTATTCGTTTAGGTCGTACGAAACTTTTGATATAAGATGTGTCGAAACTAATAAATAGATTCGATCGTTTTTCCACGAAAGAATCACCGTGACTCGGTAATTCCGCTCAATCTGGTATTTTTAGTATTAAGTGGCACATCGCGTGAAAATTATTACAACGACATTCGCAAAATGTTTTGGTTCGTTTCTGCATCGGATCGCAACAATGTTCTACTATAACAATGATCGGAACGGAGGACAATCAAACTGAGGACGTTTTTAGCTAAGGCCCAACTTAGAAGTACCCTAATTAAATTAATAACAATTTACCTTCGTAATTATTTGGCTCTGTTGACCAATAAGTTTGCCGACCGTTGTTCTAGAAGAGAAACTTATCTGTTCGTGCTTCTAAGTAATCGCGAAGTTTGATTTTGTCTAAAGTGTCAAATTAGTTTGCTAATCTCTTATCGGCTACACAGAATAAATATTTCTTCGAGCGATTAGTTTTATCAAGTACGATAGCTGCGAATTGTACTATAGCATCGGATCGTATGAAACAATGATGCTGAACTGGTATCGAGCGACGAGGCGGCGAAAACGACTCGAGGGATGAGAAAGAGGGTTAGCCGACGAGTCGAGCGGCCATAGATCTCAATATTTGGCAATATTGAAAATTGCCTCGCGATTGGCCTCTCGTAAAAATCGCAAAACGTTCTCGTGCACACGGACGACGCGGCGTCGCTTGCAGCGCGACAAATGAGCGGGAAATCGCGTGACGTAATAGACCCGCATAAAGGCAATAGAAATAAATGATGCTAAATTGCTGGGTGGCTCGTTTTTAGTTAGCTGTGCTGTTGCTGATGCTGCCAGACGAACGGCCGAAGGAATCCGACTGCGACACGAATCTGCGAAACCACGATTTCAATTGTTAGTCGAATGAAAATGATGACGCGTTACCGCGTTATCGATGTATTGTAAACTCTGTTACACCATGTCGTCCTTGTGAAGATTATTCGCCGATTAGATACTAGAGCATGCCGAAGGGGAACGTATTGTTCTGGCCGCGTCATTCGAGGAATTAGCATCGATTCGAAATTATTCTATGTTCTGGGAGACGATGTTTTTAATAATCATTCATTATTACTAACAAATTAATGTATCTATTTATCTGAATAATTCTTTCTTCTTTAGTCGAATAATAATGCGAATCATTGTTGACAGTTGTTGTTTTTATATAATTCTGTAAGAAAATATTTATACGAATACATTTTCAATCAGTGTGTTTACTTCCAGTTTCTTTTTTACAAAGACAACACGAACCAAACAGACGTTACTCGTACATATTGTTATTATATTACGGATTTTTGCGTTTTTCCACATTTTTTGTTGATATTATGAAGGCTCGTTCACAGGAAACGATTGACTGATGCATGTTGCTTTATAAGAAAAACAAGATTGAATTTATTTAAGTATTTTGTCCTTTTTATTATAATGTGAGCTTGAACTAAGTAATTCATTCAATCACTTCCTATGAAATGCTTGGATTTAATGATCGGTGTTAACGGAATCTAAGGATATCAATGTATCGAAACTATTAACGGAAAAACAGAATTTCGATGCAAACAACGTTTAGTTTGTACATCGGGGGTGGGGATCCGCAGACTAATAATACTTGACTGTGGGGATCCGCGCAGTCTAATAATTCTATTTTATAGAAGGATAGCACGTTTTCTGTTGCAACATTGCATGCACGAAAAAAATACGCACAAAACAGACGCTAGAGTTTCATTACGTTCCCTCCCCTCTTTCGTCTCCTCAATAAAACAACAGCTATCTCCATTCTGATCGCATGACTCACCCTCTACACATCGAGGGTAGCCGCGTGACCCGAAACGTGTTAAAAATATTTCGATTCACGTATATGTGAATGAAATCGAATTCGGTTAGAAATATCACACGCACGATAATTTCGTGGCTCCGCATTATTTTAACTCTTGAATTACACTTTTCAAGAGAACATCGCACTTGAAAAAAGCAAATTATTTTAGAAAAATTGCTACACGTTCGGTCAGTCTGTCATGTGTGAGGCTGACTAGAAAACCGTGATTTAACTCAAACTTAATTAGCTTAATAATTTTAGCTTACTAAGTTCTAACACAAATACTTTTGAGTTCTCAATTCTTTTAAAACAAACAATATTTCGTTATTTTAATCAACTCATTAGTAGGTACAGTGATAGAAAATTTATTTTAATTAAAATTTTACTTTTACAGGTTCTTCACAAAGAATTGTATCTGTTATTTTACACTTTATACACTGCTGAAGATAATTTTGTTGGCTGGGCATCGTTTGCTCCAACATACATTAAGAAACGTTCTCTATGTATATCGTTTGAGGTTATTGAACTTGTCCGATTTTTAGATGTATGCAATAGCTTTTAATAGTACAATGCATCGATTGCACACAGCCTACGAAACTCTCACTGAGCAGGTGTCACAGGCTTCGGTCGAACATAATAATAATGACCACTGCAACTCGCGGTCACGAACAGACGAACGTTTTTTGGCAAACGAAACTCCAAAATGGTGATATACAACACAAAATCATCTCCGTTAATTATAAGAACCGTAAGTCGAATAAATTTGTCTTCTTTCAATAATTTTAATAAGCTGTATATGATATAAAAATGTTCTCAAACTTTCCTAGTGCCTTTAGAATTATGTTTTCAATATAATTATTTTGATCTAAAAATACCACGGTAGAATTTTTATTTCTACATGTAATTCTAAATGATATGTTTCAAGATTCTTCGTCATCGTTTCTTAGATTTGGATCGAAGTTTCGAACATTTATTGATAAGCGTCAAGCTTGTTTTCGCATAGTCGGACGAGACCATAACACATGGTTTAAAACCTGACCGCACTGGTCGCTCGCATTCCATTCGATGGCAACCCCTTGTAAGGAAGGCCACAAGAATGTAATGTTCTGTATCGACTTACCCAGGAAGTGATAAACCGAGATAGGCTGCAGTTATAGAAACACGATTTCTTTTCTCTGTTATAAAACTTTTGGAAATATCAAGTTATATGTCATGAACAATACAGTATATATACATATACATATATATCAATAGGTACATCTGCCAATGAAACGACGCGATATCATACTGCGATAGATAGAGACTGCGGAGAATCAAGCGAGTTGCTATGGTATTCGAATTGCGACATTTCTTTAACTTTTTACGCTACATGTCCCATTCCTGGAACCTTTAATTACACTATGTATCAACATTTTAATGATCACGACGATTATTTTCCTAGCACATAAAATTTATATAGCGAATAAAAGCTATTTCATGTTGACCACTTTACTATGAACACACGGAACATATTACAAATATATACAGTAGCAAGTAATAGCAAAATTAAAAAGAAATATTTTAGTCATTCTCTAGTAAACTAGTCCCTCTACCATCTAAAAACAATCTCCAAGACATTTAGTTCAAATTTTAAAAAATTATTGCGGTAAATATATATTCTTTCGATCTATAATGAGCAAAATTTGCTTTTCCATTTAAAAATAGGAATATAAATAACCTTGAAATTTTGAAAATTACTATTACTATTTAAGAAATACGTCATCACCGCCTCATCACTCCCCTTCCTTAAAACCCTACAACCTATGTATTAATTAACACTTTTTAATTAGATGCATAATTTAAAAGTTATGTGGGGTGTAGAAGTTCAATAACTCACCCTGTATATCACAAAATATAAGCTAATTTAAGCTCGTGTTATTATGCTGCGCTGCTATAATTATAGCTTCTGTTAATTATATGTAAACCTTTGTAAGTATTATGTAAATCAAATGTGATCGGTAATGACCCTGATATTAATGCGGCCTTAACCCTCTGCGGGCAAGCATGTTTTTCGCAACTTCCGTGCGCGTCCTGGGTCGTTTCTGTACAGGACTGATTTTCTTACTGTTCTTGGCTTTCAAAAAATCTGAACAAATTCTGAATAACTTATCGAAGTTTCCACTTTAATATATCCTCATCAATTAAGTCAAATGTTTAATGTATCAATTGGTACGAATAAATAAATATCCCATAAAAATCAACAGTCAACATTCGCTTTGGACATAAACGAACCATTAGCTTAGCTTGCAATCCTATTCACCAGCATCATTTTCTCTAAACAAGAAAGTTGTTCGTCCGGTCAGTTTGAGAGTACTCGAGACATGTCTACGAGACGAATGTTCAAATATCGACCGGTTTCGTATATTCGTGTATTCCGGACTGCATTGTTCGAAAGAGGGCTGCGCAACTGCTCGAAAATAGACAAATCCATTGTACGTGCGATGCGGAACGCGACAATAGACCCAGCGAGAGTGTGTGCACGCGCGAAATCGATCGGGGAACTGACTCACGGGGACGTGTCCTCCTGTCCTCCTGGTGCCGTCGAACACAAGCGATTATTTCCCCATATCGGCAAGGTCGCACGACCTTCGTCAAGGAATCGTGACGCGACCGCCACGTTAGACCCCGTCTATGGCGGCCGGGTCGTTGCCATCCAGTCGTCACAGTACATTTAACCTTTTTGCAACAACACTGCGCCGCGCCAACGCACGGAAACGATATCAGTGATGTAATATACGGACGATTCAACGTTTATTGTTCAACCGCTTCTGCCTCCGTATCGCTCGGCTAAGAGCAAGCTTCCTATTCGTTGTTATCGTTTATATAATCTGCTCGAGATAAACGCATTTGTGTCCATCAATCGGCTATGCACTTCAAACGGAACTCTTCCTACTAACTCGTGGACTTTATACTTTTATAGCGTGCACGACTGTTTGTAGCTCCATAGAATGACAAATTTAATGGAAGTTGGTCAACTGTTTATTATATGTGGATCCAGTAATTCTGTAATGTCTGTCGTAAAGATATTAGTAAATATTCAAGTCAGTACATTTTTTGACGCATGTTTCGCAGTATAAACATGACGGAATTACTAATCAGTGTTATACTACTGTTTATCAAACGGAATTTAAATATTTTTCTAGCAATTAAATCATTAAAGCCGTCCAATTTTGTTTACCAGTTCACGGGCATTTCTTATCTCATAGAATACATAATAATTTGAATTATTATAACTAAATTGTATATTCCATGGATTCGGTAAAATATTTCTAAAAGAAGAAAAATAGAATGAATAAATCGCTAATTTCAATAATCGCATCATTATTTTTTACATTGAGCAATTTCACTTGACCGTGTCATTACTTTTAGAACAAAATTATGAGACTTTTAAACAAACAAAATATTCATTCGCATTTCAATATTTTGTAAAACGATATTTCGGACAGTGGACGACAAATTTAATTTTAGCTGATACGTGTACAGTACGCTGAACTGAATTTTTGAAGCATAATATTCTAGTAGATCAATTCAATATATTCAGCGTGTTATCGCATAGTCGATAATGCATACGTTGTCAAAGGGTATCATCACGTGCGTGCCTCAACAGATTTTCCAAGTTACCGAGATCGGTGGGCATCAATTTTTAGAGCAATTTACACGATGCAATATGGTGTACCTACAGGGATCGACAAATGAGCATTATCTTGTACCCAATTACGATAATGACAATGCTTTAAATCTGTTTACTTACCGATGATCGTAATTCCAAGAACATTAAAAACTGAACATCCTAAGCGAAATTATTCGCCAATTCATAGTTACACGATAACTCGTACATATGCACAATAAATTAGTAGTCAAACGAATCTCACCTAGATTATAATACTCGTTATAATCCAAAATATACGGAATAACTTGCGTAGCATATATTTAAAGTACAAAAAGGAATGAAAAATTTGACTCCGCACAATCCAATACTGGATTGTTAGCAAGGATAATGTTGTCCAGTTACGCAAAGCAATCGAAGACAATCTATTATACATATTTAAATCACCCCCATAACTGTGGAGACACGTACAGTGGCCGAAATAATGATAGGTTCACCTCATTTTTGTGATCGTTACGATACATTTAGTAAAACACATAATTATTTAAATAATATAATTTTTATTAATGTGATTATTATATCAATATCATACAAATTTCGAAATTTTATGCTAAATAAATGTAGGTTCACTTAATATTTTTGTATTTACGAAACTATCATAAATGCAATTAGAAATTACTTAATTACGAAATAAACTTAATATTTCGTTGGCTTTCTGTTGTTTTATGGTCGCAAATAGCTTACGTAGCACACACTGTGGCAAAATGATGAGTTGTATCTTTTCGATAGAAATGAGATACAGCGATGAATATTTAAAATGAATACGTGACAGATACAAAGAATATAATATAAACAATTTGTAACCTTGAAAATACCCAGTACCACGTATAGTTGAATCATTTTCATGACACGTTATACATCATTTCACGTAGATTTTGACTCGCTGATTTCAAAGTCAATCGTAAAATTTGTCTACCACTTCAAAATTTTGAAAAAAATCGATTTAAATGAAAAGACTAACGAGATGCTACTAAGATGAACCTCTATCACTAACTATTTCGGCCACAGTAGAAACAGTAAAGATTCAACATTTTTTTACTTTGAATGATGCTTCGAACCTGTCAGCTCAAGCTCACCTTTTTGCGTTAAAAAGTACTTAGATCGTTTGTTTGTTTACCACTTCGTACGTGTGCAAATAGAAATTCCTTTCCAGCGATTCCTACAGGTGTTTCAAGCATTCTCTGGACAATATTTCACGTACATTTCATTGTACCATAACATCACGTCTTCCACGCTCACCGTCCGTGTATACGAAATCACGTTCTTTCATTAAACGCATCGAGTTTTCGCACTAGGGTGAATCACGTGACTCTCTTGTCCGGTACAGGTTCTTCGAATTGCGTGTGAGAAAATAGCGTCGAAATACAAACGAAAGTACCCAGCGATTGAATAAAGAATGAAGGATATTTTTGTAATAACTTACCGGAATGATTGAGACGATCCGCAACTGCGATCGAAAATCCAATCGGCGGATCGAGGGCCGGCGTCCCGCCGTGCCGATGCACTTAACAGTTTCAAACACTTCCAATGTCTGTTGAGTGGCACACCGGTGGAAATTCACAGGAATCACGAGATCGAGACAATCTCATAATCACGTTCACGGTATACAGCTCGAGGAGGACATTAAACTTTCTTTTCAAATTAAAACGACACGGTGGCGCGCCGAACAACGCTAAAATGCGAAACTATCGTGGCAACGGGTGCTTCGCTACTGTATGATGGTGTGCAGGGGTTCATTGTGTGCTCGCCTTTCAGACCGGCGATTGGTGGAGGGGATGGCGGAGGACAGATGGTTGCGGCGACAGTTACCGACGAGAACCGAGCTACGCCGAGACTGATTCCTTCTCGCTTCATAAGATGGTGTGCATCGGTTTAATTGACCGACACTGATAAATCATTTGTTTAAACGCTGATAAACAATAAAATAGTCCGTCTTACGAAGTTTGCTGTTTTGCGAGAACCGTAGCACCGATGCGTTAACAAACTTTTGTATTAAGAGGCAATGTACACCAAGAATCGTGGCAAGTAGAACGAAAGTACAAAAATTCGTATTTTCTGAAAAGTTTTTTCTATTACAAAATGTGTATATGTATACACCTTAAATTACATGGTTACGTGTACAGTGCCAGACTAATGATTTGAATATTTTTTAGAAGGCAGAAGGACTCGTGTCGGACTAAACGGCTTGAATTTTTTTTAGAAGATAGAAGGACTCATCTACTAAACAATAACTATAATATGTACTTTTTTAAATGTTGCTATTATTATGACAAAAATATGAAAAACTCGTGCTTTTCAACTTTTTTATTTGAGCCTATAATGAACATTTATAAAATACGTTTCGTAGATTTCGATAACTTATGTGCATGATAAAAATTTCCTCAAAATTCGATGACTTTGATATAAGCTATAAACAATTAAAGATCGGGAAGATTGCAATTTTGTCATGATTTTTGACACCTTCGACCAATAACTGTGAGAAATTTGCAGTTTCTTTTAAATTCCTTTAACGCTTATAATTCGACTCTGCGTTAATCAAATTCGATACAATTTTCAGCATGCGTATAAACTACCGAGACGTACAAAACGCATATTATAAATTTCTGTTATAAGTTCAGATAAAATAAAGTAGAAAATCATGAGTTTTTGATCTTTTTTTGTCATTTCAAGTAATAGTAAAATTGAAAAAGGTATTATAATCATTATCTAATATGCTAGTTCTTCTGTCACCTAAAAAAAATTCAAGTCATCTAGTCCAGTTTTAAAAAAGTAATACCGTTTCTCCAATTGTCTTAAGTATACAATAGCAGTCACTGTATATATCCTGCAATTTTTCAAGAAAAGTATCGAAAAATGAGCCATGTACGTGAGATCTTGTAAAGGCTATTCGGCGGAAAGAACGTTAGCGATTAACCATTTTAACTTTTGGCATATTTTTTATCTGAAAGAAATAAAAAAAATTGTCTCTTATAACACATACTAAACGAAAGGTTTTTGTAATATTTTGATTTGTCGGAAAAGAGCAGCTATTTCAATTTCGAAGTTTGATTTTTCAGGGAAAGACCGTCTTTTGTTATTCGTAAAAAATTGGAGAAATTCTTAGAACAACTACTAGATAATTGTAAAATCAGGCTTTCCGTCAAATTGCAACTTAATTGGTTTATTATTTTTCGAGATATATCAGTTATTCTATTAGAAAATATAGTTTCGAGGAAAATGTGTTTTGAACTCTGAAGCGTTGTACTAAATGGTCTGTAACATTTCGATGTTACGGTTTGTAACGTTCAATGTTCTACTGTCGAATAAAATTCTTTTTAAGTAATCGATTTTGTTGAACCACCAAAGCGAATATTGTCCCATGTACTAACATTATAGAGAATTTTTTTGCATTACAATGAATTTCAACTCGGTGTACCGAATAGCATTGCCGACTTTGAATAATATAATGTTGCTCCATCGCAAATTTTTAATTCCCTTGGAAAATATGAAAGTACCTACAATCTCAAGTGAGTTATTTCAATTATGATTATGGACACTTATCTGTATTTTATTTCAACAAACTCTTTTTATTATTAATAAATTAGAGTAAATATATGTAACAAACTTGTATTTGCTAAAAATACCATCTGATTGGAAGCATTAATAAATAAATATACCAATTGTATCAGAAAGAATGAACAGATACTGTAAATATAAAATAATGAAATTATAGGTACAGAAAAACAACTGTTTGATGTCATTAACTGATCTATAAACATTTATGAAATAAATACGAATTGTAAATATGAGTATGTCAGAAGGTAAACAACCTGATAACTTTGAAATTATACAATTTCATTATTACTATATGGAAGTCACGAACTTTAATTGCATTATTTAAATGAAAGCAACAAAAACATTTGTTATCTTAAAATCAGACTGGCTACGTAAATGCATCGATCTTGCTATGTTGAAATATCTTAGTGCTGACTATAATACTAGAAATACATTTAATTACATTAAATGTAAATATACGTAGACGAGGAAACAATAAAAAGCTGTCAATAATTCTTGTCAACATTGATATAATATCCTGTCTATGTCACCTATGGCTCAGAGGTTTATACAAGTATTTGTTTGCTTTAGATAAAAATCCAAATTACAACAAGCATAAATAAACTCGTTATTGAATTTCTGGAATTTATTTTATTAAAATATCTACATTTTTATGTATGTACAGTCTTCATGCAACTATTTTAATCAATAGCAAAGCTTTTATTATATATGTACACATATTATTTTTTATTTTAAACCCACTTATTGAACGTTAAGTTATCCGGTAAGCTTTCTGGAGTAATTGGCCATAGAGATGGTGGTAACATCGAATAATCGTGTACTTCTAATGGTTTAAACCATGTAGGATAGTTTGGTTCTTCCATATTATTTGAACTTTCAGTATTTTCAAAGTATTCCTTAATAATATCGTCTGGATTAGGCCATCCATTTTCGGGCACCACACGCAATTTTGAGGCATTTTTCATGTCAACTGTAAATATCATTTTCATAAATATAAAGTAGAAATTTTATTGCATAGAAAGACATATGTTCATTACCATAATATTGTAGTTCCCATAACATTTGTGGCGTGTAATGGGAAAATTTGCATCCAAGTCCAAACGCACAATCACCAATGGTTAAATAACGTTTACATGGTGTTTTTGCGCGCTCCTCTTTTAATATTATATCCGGATCTAAAATATCAATTATATTGTTTAATACTTAAATGCTTATATATATATACTAACAATGTAAATTTATAATTTTTAGGTTATGTTTATATAGAATTTTCCACCGTTGAGAAACATTTTAGAAATTTATATCAATAAGTAATCACCTTTATACATATTGTAATGATCTACATGATTTTTTGCATGTTGCAAACTCGAAAGATGCCTTTTTCTGGCTTCTGGGTCATCCTTAAATGATCTATCACAATAAGCACAATAATATCGCTTCCCCATAATTAGTAACTTGTTCTAAACAGTATAGGAACACGTTTCAAGTAATACTTCAACCTAGAAATATGTTTTTATTAACTGTAAAATAATATTTATGGCATTTATTGGTAATTTGACAACAACACTTCTTCAACGAACACATCTTAAAATTATCGATGCGACATCTAACGTACACGATCGAACTAAATCGAATTGAATTCCATATGAATTTCGCGCGTTATATTTAAATTCGCTTGGTTTTTGTTGCTCACTAAAGAAACAAAATTTCCGTGATATTGCAATGTTTGGAAAACTAAAGAAAATTGCAAATTTAAAATGATCGGCACAGCCGAAGGTATATAACTAATGTTCCATAATATAAATTGGAAGCTTCGTTTGTACACTTAAAGGATATTTATTTTAAACAAACAGATAACATACATGATACTGCTCGTTTAAACATTACAATTGTTTATTACATTCTTAAAATATAATTTACCGCAACACCTCGTGCGTTACTAATCTATAGATCTGTGTGGTATCGTCACGTACCGAAGAAAATGCCTATATTTATTACAACAATCTCCCTCTTTAATCCCAAAAGACGTATACGTAACTACAGAAGCTCCAATATAGTTAAATATTCTCAATTACACATTAATACTACGAATCGTTCGAGCAATAATTTTTCTTGCAGCAAATAAAGTTATGCAACCGTGTTTGTTTACTCCCAAGACAAATCCTTGGGAGAAGAATTTTCATTTTCGGGTGAAACCTCGTGGATAGCCCGATTTTTTAAGTTCGCATTCTTGAATCTCGGCCGGTGGATGTAACAAAATGTTAATAATATGCTTGTAAACGGACGACCATTTTCTCGTCAAAATATAAAGCCGATCCCCACTAAACGGCAATAATAATGAACAGTTGTAAATGTGACGTCATATTGACGGAGATCACAAATATATTTGGTAATATTAATATTATTGTACACATATAATATATAATATATAATATAAATACAATGGTAATAGTATTAATATGTATATGTATGCAGTGTTAATATGGGTTATAATAATATTTGGTAGCGGAGCCTCTTAGTACGTGTAGCATACAAATTGTATTTACTATAACAGGAATATAATATTATAAATAGATTTTAATGTATACTAGAGTTCTTTCTACAGAATTTTTAGCGTGTCGTTGCCGAGACTCGACGCGTCGCAGTGTGAATCGGCTTTCAATATCATGCGTTCAAAGTAATTTTTATTCAACGTTTTTTCATTGGCATAACGATTTCATCCTTCGTTTGTTATAAATCACCTAATTTATTTTTGTCCACGACGAATTAATTCCCATAGACATTTTCAACGATAGTAACACGTTTGTTAGCTTTCTAGAAAGCGGTACGTGAAGTAAGAGTAAGAGATTTCGGAGTAAAGAAGTACGAAGGATAGTTGAAAATTATACCGAATACATGGAAATCGAAGAAATATGATTTAAACATGAAATATCTTTTTTGACCGATCTTCTTTGTTGAACAATTTAAGAGCAACGGTATAATAGAACGACAGAGCGGATATAGGAAGGACACAGGGATAAAGAAATCGTTGATTCGTTTAACAATAAATACCAAGACGCGATTACAAAACGACAGAACGAGACAATTACGAGTATGGAGAGCACATTGCAGAGAGATTTTAAAGAGTAATCTCTTTGAAATGAAATGAATTATTTTTTCACAGCGCAGTTACAGCACTTATACAATATATTAAATGATAAGAAATTCTTTTAGTAATGTGCACTGTACAATATACACATCATTTTAGTCATTATACAAAGTTTCCCTCCGAAATAATAATGAAATCACGATCGCTTTGCAACTAATTTTTCGTCGAAAAAGTATCTTCCTATACGACTGTCGAATACATATGCGCGTTAAAATTTTGTATGACATTTCGCTTCAAGTACCATTTGTGCATGTCGTTGCATTTCTATTTCAAAATATCGAGATACGTGACAACGCACGTCGGGGATTACTGTCTCATACTAAAATTAAAGTAAACGCATGAAAAACTCTATAAATTTTTTTATTTTTTATATAATATTTGTGAAAGTAGCTTAATTATAATTTTTTTAATTATTAAATTCTTTATAATATATTAACGAAACCTGTTTTCATTAATAGCCTGCTCTACGCAAAGATAGTGCATAAATATAAATCTTTTTGAATATTACGCCGCAAAAACAATATTACAACCAAGGCGAAGAATTGCGAAATGAAAATTATTCATACGGCTATCAATTATTATTGTGTGTATGGTAATATTATATTAGAATAAACGATTTAAGGATACGGTTAGAAAACGGCAGAAAATTACGAAAGAAGTAACAAATTCTTTTATCAATATTTCATTATTACTCGTCAGCATTGTTTCAGAATGAATGAGAAGTTATAATTAAATACATTACTAAACAAAGTATTAGCGAGTATATAGAAGAAGGCTGATAATTGTTAAAATATACTAATACGAAGCATAAGTATTTAAGAAAAATGTTATTTTGACGACAAAAAGAAACAAAAGACACTGATACGAAATGAATAAAGTCGGCATTGTGTAAAATTTTGAAAATTGGTTTCAATTATACAGCAAATAGTAATTCGACGAAAAATTTATTAGAATAAGGGAAAAGTATAACAAACTTTTGAATAACATGCTTTCTAATCAAGAACCATAATGGAGACACTAAATATCGATCGCGAAAGTACTGTATTAGTCCATTAAAACGCAATGCGAATAATCATCGATACAAACACCATCTCTACGAACAGTAACCGATCAATGAAATTAATGTTCGTTAATGCATCATTTCTTTTTAGTAAAATTATTTCACAGAATTATTAATTAATTAGAATTATTAAATTCACAGAATTAAGCGTAAAAATACTTACTGTATTTACAGGAAAGAAAAAACTATAACCAATATCAACGGTCAAATCATTGAAGAGACTATTGGAACGATAACAGCCTTCACCGCCGATTTATATTGCGATAAACCCAGCACGCCATAAATTATACATGTAATACAAGAACAGGCATGCATGTATAATGAAACTGATCAATATTTTCGTAAAGAATTCATTCTCTTCTGCTTATTAATCTTTAAATTGAAAAGGTGTTTTACAATTGATAATACAATAAGTATGCAATCATCAATATGCAAAATATGCAAATATCAGAGCTAATTGTTCCACGATGCACTTGTAAATAATTAGAAACGGATAAAAGAGAAATATTCTCTGTTTCTAGATAATCTATTCAATCCACGAGTCAACGCATGAAAATATTTATTAGTCGTTCAACTTCTGCAATAATTGATATTAGATATTTATATTAAAGATATTCGTTAAAATAGTCAATGAAACAAATTCTGAAACGATATACGTTCGAATAGATAAACTATTGAAGAAAATTATTAGAAAATTTCATATCTACAACGTTCCACTTATGGAAACACTCCAACGAATCATGAAAATATTCTCTATATCGAATCAGAATAATTATGAACAAGGCTATATTACGACTGGTTTTTCCTCGTGGTCGTGCTGACAAGAAATGGAGTGAAAATATGGGAAAAAGGGATGAAATTGAGAAAATGGTATGGCACGAGTGCCGGTAACGATAACAAAAACTGGCGCAGCGTTTTTAGGCCTGCTAAAAACAATGTGTGCTGTACTACCGAATGACCAATTCGATCGAAACAACTCGAAAGGTAGACGAAGGTAGATCGAATCGAAACCGAAGAGAAATTAACGGACTAGATGAGAGAACAGAATAACACGAAGCGCAGTGTTCTTTATTAATGGCAGTCCGACTAGGATGTTGAACATATCGCGACTATTGCGTCTACAGGGTTCGCAAATATCGACGCTTGTGTTGCCCATAACGCGTGCTGTACGTGATAAAAAGCATCAAAATATTTGCATCTTATCGTTAAAAAATAATAACTCGCGTGTCAACACATCGCAATAGATATCCTTAACGTTGGAGCAATGCAACCTCGACGGTACCATCACTGTCGGTTAAATATGTATGTACGTATGCTCCCGTTTTTTTTTTCGCACACACTTTCTTTTCTCTTGGTACAATTGGTTCGGTGAATATAGTCGTTCTTCATTGTTTCTGTCGTTATCGTTACACCTACGTACATAATTATTTCTTTGTAATTCGTTTGTAGACTTAGAGTACTCTTGTGTAGCAAGATCGACGAGTCTCTCGTGGTTTAATCATAATCTGTACGGCTTGATTACGTTAAACAGGTAAAAAGAAGAGAATTGGGTTCAACTTTCAAATGATTATCAAAGGTTACAACTGTTTTCTTTCGTCTCGTATCTTCCCGAATCGATTCACTCGCAGTGGAACACTCCTTTCATTCGCTGTCCTGGACTCGCGAGGATTCGTTACTCTACGTTTTGTGTGGTCGCGTGCGGACGTTTGATATTTCAACCAGTTGTCAATTCCTCATTTCGGTCGGTGTGCCTGTGCGCGTGCATGTGTGTGCCGTTCGTGAATGCATTGCGAATCGCGAATCGCGAATCGCGATTCGCGAGGGGACAACTGTCCGATACAAATGGCCGAGTCGCTGGGTCGTCGAGTCTCGACGCTATTTTCTATAACGTAACGAGCTTGTAGAAGGGCAAAATACGTTCTGTTATCGGGTTTTCACAAAATATTTGACGCAATCACTGCTCGAGAACGTTGGCCCATCTCGATATTTTAAAGTACAAGATCGAAATCATCGTTCCTATTGTTCGTTTACCGATGACAAAAATTTTATAACGGCAAGACCGTAGGAATACATTGTTTTTGCTTTCTCTCGTCGCGCCTCTTTAAGCGATAGAAAACTTTTTAGGAAATCGATTCGGCTGGCAAGAGCTTGATTTTTCAAGAGCACGTCGTAAGACGAGCTTCCGAGGCTATTATTTTTCGAGCGATTCGTTCTCATTTGCGTCTCTCAGACGGTTTTACGAGGGAAAAATAGAGTCCTTCTCTAGTGGTTAAATTTGTTCGCTGAATCGAACATAATGCATCTACGATGCTTATTATGGGCACCGTCGTATTTTATTGTTCGCTCGGTGACCTACTCGATCTTCCGACTCGTTTGTTACGTGCCACGGGGCCACGGGGCCACAGGTCGTGCTTTATTACGGGGAGCCAATTTCTGGTAACGAGCTGAGGAATCTCGATACCGGCGTTTAAAGGTTCGCGGTAGCATATTTGGAAATGTAGGATTGGTAAATGCTAGAGTCGAAACGCGGCTTTCGCGACAGGTATACGCGCGGTTGTGTTCAAACGTAAATAGAACTGAAAACGCGCGATTCGGCTGTTTAATACGAAGGGGGGTTACACCATCTTCGAAGAAATCGAAAACAGAAAAGACTCTACGCGGAACGATCGGTAATTCGCTTCTTTCGTAGCGACGTAGTCCCGTCGCGTTGAACTGCAATTTTGATACGGGCGGGTTGTTCGTTCCTCTACTTTCGACATTTCGTTCGAATTGTTAAGCTTTTCAAAGAAGATCGTTTACGATTCTAAGCCATCGTGTATTGGACGCGTTCGACGTTACTAATGATTCGCATGCGATCGCATAGAAGCGGACTCGACGACAAACAAAAAACCAAAAGATGATGCCCGACTCCTTTGCTACTGTTTGATCGTTCGGTTTACTTTTCACTTGGATTTTTTGTTGCTTCGTTTCGGGCGAACTATCGGCGATTCGATTCTCGAAAGATCAGCTACTCTGTTTGTGTGGTTTCTGCTGTTTATTTCTTAATCTCTTCGTTGCTCCCAGGAGTCGATAACACTTCCTGGCGCACTTTGTGACCGCGGAAGCTCGCCTGGATTTTCGTCGCTGCTTTGTGGAGGTCTGGATCCGTGAGATCAATGCCCTCCAGCTCGTTCATGGCGTCCTTCGCCTGGAACAACAGATTAAAGCGTGGACCTGTAGATTCGTAATTGAATATTGGCCTAACTACTAACGCGTTATTCCATTCAATCGTGTTTATCGACCATAACGTGATCATTCCATGTAAACCGGTTTACATTGCCGTTTACTGTTCCGATAAATTACATTCTAACACAGTTCACAGAATTTCGTAACATTTCTTGCATATTGTTTACGTAAAATTAAATGAAAACAATTGAACGTGCAAGATCTAAGTATTATTTAGATATTCTGAAACATTGATTTTGTCAAACGAAACAAGGTTATGGTCAACTTTTAAAATTAACATTTTAATCCATTTTTAAAGTTAACATCGTAACGTTTCTATTTCTACCGATATAATTGAAAACTTCAAATCTAAAACACAATTTCGGGGAAAAGATTAAATACGAAAGTTACTCGATTTAAAGGGGAAAATACAACTATTCTATTTTCTTTCTCTTTGATGATTTTACCGATTATTTGGAGAGTAATACGAACAAAGCATAAAGTCGGTAAACTATCATCGTTCCCAAGCTAATCTGATAAAAAAATGAAGAAATTTCATAAACAAATGTTTCATATAAGAGATTATTAATTTTTCTCGTATAATAAATATCTGTAAATACAAATATAGGTTTCCATTTAAAGCGTTTAACGAACAATTAGTGCGTGTAAAATATACCGTATGTATATATTGTTTTATGCGAAAGAAAGTTTTATTTTTAACGAAATTTGTTATTTACTATCTTCCTATACAATCGATATTACGATTAAAAGAAGAATACCTGCAATTATTTTTGCAGAAAATTGTCTATTTTCCAAGATGAAACGAAGCCAAATACGATGCCTATAGATTATCTCGATTGAAAAAGTTGTGGTGAATAGTATCGTTTTAAAGTGGTTTAAGTGCACGGGAACTTCCACGGAAGTTTGGCTAGAACTCCAAGTCACGTTGGACGAAATATCGTATTTCGTACTACTGAATTTCCGTGGCTCGTTTTTCTCAGCGTAAAATTTCATGAAAGTAACGCGTGTTTAGCAAGCAAGTTTTATAATGCCAGAACGCTTCCGCCGCCACCAAAGTACACAACATTTTTTATGACAGAATATTCTAACCTGTCAAGTTTGGAAAGAATATTTCTCGAACAGGTAGAGAGGAGACAAGCTTTCGGTTTCCTCTCGATTGGTAATTGTAGGCATATTAATTAAATAGGACATATAATCTTAGAAATATGCGAACCCGTGGAAGAAAATGCGCCATTAGATTTCTGTATGCGAAGCAACGGAATTCAAATTCAATTAGTCCTTTTCATAAAGAAACGATTAGATTTTTCAATTAGGATGCTTTTTACCGAATTTTTTACCGAATGGATTAAAATGTTCATAATTTAAGGAATTAACTTGGAAAGAAATTGACTGTACAGTCAAAGGTGAAAGGCGATAGACACCAATTAAATTTTATGAACTGTTAAAACAGTTCAATTGCGTGTACATTGACTTGTCTTTTAAATGAGTTTTTAGGTAACGTTCTCTCATAAGAGGCCTGGGTGATAAATAGAGGTGTTTCCTCATTTAGGTTTGACGCTATTGGGGCTGGCGTATGTTCAACTCTTTTAATGCAGACCCGTAGAATTTTTCTAACGTTGATCTTGCGTTTACGTTTTCTTACATCTACACTTCCAGTACTTTTAAATAACTTGTAAGTATTAACAAAAGTTTGCCTAGAAGGCAATTGAGCGATCGAGACTGCACTGCACTTTCTCTACGCTCAGAGTAAATCGTTATCATATCATACCTCTCAATCATTGAATAAGACATAGCGGAATCGCGTTTGGAAACATACTGATTGTAAATGGCAGCGTAATCGGCTAGATCAGGGGTGACGAACTAGCGGCACGCAAGCCACCGATGATTTCTCCTAATCACCTTTCCCACTGAGTCACCGAAGTATGACTCCTCTGTACCTCCTCGATTTCGCCAAACCAGCTTACAACGGTGCCAGCTCTCAAGCTAAGCTTTAGTTTCTACTCTTCGCAATTGATGCAAACAATTTTTATTTTGCATAAACTGTCTTACAAAAATCAGGAGACAGATAAGACTGTATTTCTTCTTTTAATAATGTTAACAAAGTGAAAATTATACAACAATATTCTTACAGTTTTCCGATATCTTCTCTGCTCTGTATTTCACTTATCCACTTTTTTTTTCATTAATTTTACGTTAGCACTTGAAAATTCGTAGCGATCGTTTCGCATGTATGGGTTTGAGACCAGTTATGGCTACATATTCTATTAAATGACTTTTCGCAAAAAAAGATTTTATAATCAAAATGTACTATTTGACAAATATATTGGAATGAGAATCCCAGGATATTTCGAGCCGATTTTTTTATAACATTATCTAAATTGTCCTACCTTTATGTTCGTCCCATTAAATCATGTAATTCTTCACCTACACATTTGTTTCTAAATGAGATCTACGAAGTTTATTTTTTAAATTTTCGTTCTAAGCTTAGAAAAAGATCTCGGTCGATTATATTTATGATGAAAATTTCATCGAAATCAGTTAACGCAAAGTCAAGCTACAAACCTTGAGAGATTTTAAAAACTGCAGATTTCTCGCATTTATTGATCGAAAGTGGCAAAAATCGGGACAAAACTGCGATTATTGCGATCTTTAATCGTGTACAGCTCGTACCAAAGTCAACCGATTTCGATGGAATGCTCGGCATGCATATAATTCACAGAGATCTATAAAACACATTTTTTAAATTTTCGTTATCGGCTCGGATAAAAAAGTTAGAAAACGAAAGTTTCTTATTTTCTTTTACCATTCTAAGCAATAGCAAAATTTAAAGGGAGCATTCTAGTTACGGTCTAGTCGACCGGACCATCTATTATTTAAAAACAATTCAAGTCATTTAGTTCGCGTATTTTCTAATTGATTCCATTATGCTGTGGGAATTTTAAACATTTTAAATAAAAAATACTGCAGCGCTTGTCTGTCAAGATCTACCGTCGTTCTTAGAAGTGCACACTTAACCCTCTCTGTTCCCTGGAGCTGTATAACATATTCTAGTCTAATTATGCTGCATATCGATTCGGTTGTTCGTTGTTCACGCCTGTCGACGCAAATGACCGCAATTAAGACTCTCCAGCCGGACTCTTAACGAAGTTTCGTAGCTCGAAAAGAGATTTCATGTTGCACCGTGATCTTGATAACGCCGGTTACACGTCTCACGTGAAAATTCTCTGGTAGGGCATGGCTTCGGGGGTGGAAAAGAAATCTCGATCGCACCTCATTACTCGTAATTAAGGCTGTTATCGATGACAGTTCCCGAGAATTTGCTGACCCTGTCCTGTCGTGTTTCCATCCTCGCCTGTTTCTATCATCCGACGTCGCGTCGGCCCTATCAAACCGAATCACGATCCGACCGATGACGGATAATACCGAAACACGAAGGTAACGCATACCTCTGTGCAGGCACTTGGGTCATTGAAAGTACCGGCGACACGGAAAGCCTTCTCGTACGAATACCTCCTTGCCGGCATCAAGTTGGATGGAGGACGGTTAATGCTGAGCCAAAGGAGAACGAAGGTGGCACCGGGGTCGAATGCAAATACGTTCGCGCGTAATTGCAATTTACATGTTTATAAACCTCTTTTGCATGTGGTGGCTCCTTTTTTATCCCGGTTTCGAGGCTTGACAGAGCCCTTGTTATACATCTACACCGAGCCTCGTGCCCGTCGTGACGTCAGGGCTACTTTCTTACTCACAATCGAGCCTAAAAATAGCCGACATGGCAATCATTGCGTGTACAATCGCGAAACAGAGCCGGGGTTAACAAATTTTTCTTGTGGCGGGAAGTTGCGGCTGCTGAGAGAGGACAGCTTTCGAAGAGATGATCGATCTTAATGGTTAATTGCGTACGGCATTCGATACGTAGATTTTGTCTCTTGTGTTAACCGTCGAATATTCGGGTACCTGATCGTTGTAGTTTCTTTAACGAAATTTTATATTCATCCAAAGGTATCACACAATTGCTCCGAATATTCATACTTTGATCACTGTTCCATTCGTGTATACATACACGTTAAGTTGTCCGGAGAGTAATTTATTTACAAAGTTACCAGAGAGATGGCAAAATGTTATAAAACAAAGTCCAGTGTGGTGTGCATACACTTTTACATTGTTACCGACATCTAACTCTTAATAAAATATCGTATTTGTAAAGAGTTATCTGCCATTTCACAGTTGGTAGATAACATTTCGTTTTGACACATCAGTTCAGCAAGCTGTGGCAAATCATCATGGAAAGACTGAATCCACAACAATGTTTACAAATTGTGGAAATTTATTTTCAAAATGTGAATTTTATAGTACACATAATCGTCCATCGGAGTAACTTTTTCGTCGAACTATCAATAAATTTCTTTTAATTTTAAAACATTTACTTTACTCGATGGAAAACCAAGAACATGACAAAGAATTGTACGTACAGAAGAAAATATCGAATTGTATGTATCTTAGACCTCGTTTGGTGTAATAGTTTTTTATTGTAGAATTCAACGATTTATCCGAATTCGGGGGGAAATATTAACTATTCTATTTAAAACATCGAAGGTGACCTTCATATCTTGATAAACAAGCACAAGAACATAAAATTGATTAGAATAATTCAATTTCTACCTGAAATATTTCTTTGTACAACAAATATTTTATAAGTTATTTGATATCGTCATGTTATGAGGCTCACCCCGCATATAAATTTCTAGACATAAGGATTAAAACAGCTATTAGATATTTACCTATATTATTTTGATCACTCATATAATAGATACTATCAGAAAACATATTCAACAGTGTTCAGTGACACAATTTCTGATATACAATATTAATCGTCGGCTAGTTAATATCTCTTTTTATCTATTAAACATATTATTCGTCCCGCGGAAATAGAAATAACATTAACTAAGGAATATTAATGTTATGTTCGGTTATAGATAAATGTTCAATTCTTGAACGGTTCTTTACGGTTTGTCGATACGGTATAAATTGTATAAACTATTCAAATGTTTGATGATAGATTTGCTAGTTTAAAAGCGATCAGAGGACAAAGAAGTTTCTGTAGTTATTAACATAAAAAAGTCTGCAGTTCGTTACAAGATTATACTTCTAAGATCATTACGAATACGTTACGCGAACATTTTAGTCAAAATAATGTGACGAGTAATATAGTAATCTACAAAATTATCGCTCATTACGAGTATACATATAGAGCATACACTTTATACGCTAGAGGGTTAAATAAACCAAATTAAAACAATAATCATTTGTTTGTTTTACTTAACCGATGAATATCGTTGATAATTTTTCTTTGTCACCGCGAGATAGAAATTCTGCAGTGCTGTTCGAGTTCTCTCTTGTAGTAGAATGCTATTTCAGAGCGGTTTTGAGGTCGTGGGAACAGCTAACGTTGGTGACAAACGCGACACGTCGTCGTAATTCGCGTATTCGCAGTTGGTATGGACTGTTTCACGCGAGGATACGCGCGTCTTGATACGCGTATGTGATACAGGTTTTAACGCGAGAAAAATTATCGCAGTACTGTATCGCCGACCGAACGCTCTCATTGAATTACACGTACACCCGCCTCCAAAAGTATTAGGGCGCTTACAGAAAAATTGGATAAATATGAAAATCCAATATGGAAGTGTTATAATTTTTTTAATTTATTTTAAAGTTAATCATATTAAACTGTAACAGGTGTATAAATATATTTTACGGTTGTAATAAAAGTAACATCAATGTTATAAAAGAAAATTAAATGTTCTTTTCGTCGATATATTCATCACATTTTTTAATTACATTTTTGGACTAATTTCGGCATCCGTTTTAGTAGTTTTTCGATTATTTCTGATACCGATGAATCGATGCATGTTGTACCGAGCGAAGAGCATAAAGTGTACCCTGAATTTGATTTGAACGAACAAAATGCAATAAACAAAATGTATTAGCGATAAACACTTATAACTTGATATGTACTGTCGACAATATGATGCAATATTACAGGCTTGCAGACATTGCCTAAACTGAATGGAATATTACAATTTATACACACACAAATAAGTGGTATCCGAAGTGGTGTTTTGAACTGTCACTATCGGTATTCATCATATGCGTGTCGCGATACAAGCAACCTCGTGTGAAACGGATCTAAGTAGAATATATTTGCATTTTACGAGGTTTCGTGTATGCTTAGTAATGTTATACAAATTGTATCAAAATCAATGTTACAAGAAATCAAAATTTAATCAATAGAATGTGCGTTTTGTAAGTGTAACGAAGATATCACTTTCTAAAAGAATTTTTTGTTTTCTTTTTAAATTTACTTAGAGTTTATCGTTTACATGTGACTAGACAAATTTCTAATTACTTACGATCGCGTCATAAGTCACCTTTGTTCAAACAAAATTGTAAGTGCGTGAGAAAGTTAATGAACGTGCCCCTTAAGATAGGCATATTCGTGTATACAAATTCGTTTGAAAAATATTATACATGGGTTGATTTGTCTAAATATTTTCATTCTGCACAGACAATGTCATTTGTTGCTTCGATATAATACGTATGAACTTTAAGATCTCGTATACAGGTAAGCATTTACATGTAGACAAAAATTAGTACATAAATAATAGTAATATCTGGTTATTCAAGTAGTATCAAGTATTATGTAATTCATTGATCAGACCGTTTCCTTGTAAAATGGTTATTCCATTCTGCGTGACCACATTTTTATTTTATAAATTGAATAAAATCGCAATAAAATGTAATTTCTATATGATAAAAAGTAACTTTCACTTCAATTGACCGTATTCGATAATTGTGTAACTCATTGCTCCAACAAAACAACAAAATTTCTAAAGGGATTTCCTAGAATTTATGATAGTAACGAAATTGACGAAATATTTATATTTTAAACAACAACCCCAATATATTTATATGATTTTATATCGATTTATTTGAAAGGTTGGAAGAAGTCAATTATTGCTTTAGCCACATACATACGTGCATGCTGTGGGGAAAGTGAATTAGGTTAAGCAGTGTTTAGCCGTTAAATCGTGGAAAATCAGTTAGCTCAGGGAAATGACGGTGAAGCTTCAAAGCTGCAGAAAGCTTGATGGAGGATACGAGGTTCTCATTTCCAAGTCAAATACATAGAATTGGTCGTAATTTGTCAGGTGAAAAAAATTTTATCCGCATGAACAACGGAATGTGTTTAAATAAATTTCGTTCGTAATACTTTTGGAATAATTGAACTCTACAAATTCGAAATATTTGAACTCAAAAAGCGACATGGAAACGATACGTGTTTCAAAGGTATTTCAAAACACAAATAAATCATAGATAAATATTAAAGAAAATATATAAAGAATATATATAGTATGACAAATAGTATTTATTTATGATGATCTACCGATCGTTAAGAAGTCGTCATAAGAAGTAAACATTATGAAAGCAAATAAATTACATGATGGAAATTTCATATAATACTATATTATAATAACGTTGTAGCTGGTGTTCCACCTAAAATCGAAAACCTAAATAGTTTTCATATGATATGAATGATACGAAGATTATCTCAAGCACAGTTTGAATGATTATTATCACTTGTTATCAATTTTTTTTAGGTCTCTAATATTTTCTTTCAGACAGCCCGTACATACTTGTTCAAATATATTTTCTATGGTCGAGGTCGTGAACTTGGCATGTTTAAATACATTTTAACACGTGCTATATAAAGAATAACTTTTTATGCACTTTTCCTTCTAAAATCAATCGAAAGGTATTTCAAACTCCGCTCGCATTTTTAAAAATAAAAGAAGATATTAAGATCATCTGGTTTTAAGAGTAGAAAAACACTGCAAATTAGGGACACTAAAAATACGCCATCTAAACAGGTATGAAAATGATTAAAAAGATCCACTAACTTGAAAAAGACAGGCAAAAACTTGATTTTATATTTTGTATTTATTTTTGAATTTATACGAATGTTCGTTTAAAAATAGTGCCAATGGAAACAGTTTCATTTTTGTCTTGTTTCTATTTACAGTTTTAAAGTAGACGATTTATAAAGAATAGACAGATGTACAGTGACGAGCAAAAGTATCCGCACACCTTTTAAAACGGTATAACTTTTTTAAATTAGTCTAAATAACTTGAATATTTTTTTGTAAATGTTAGAGCGTTTGAAAAAAATTGACTGTACAATGACTGAAACATGTTTCTTTTTTTAAATTTTGCTATTACTTGGAATAAAGGAAATTTAAAAATATTTTTTTTATCTGAGCCTACAACGAAAATGTTAAAAACACATTTGGTACTTCTCGGTAACTTGTATGCATGTTGAAAATTTTTATCGAAAATTTACAAAAAAAATAATCATTACAATTAAATGTTTGATTTTCAACGTTATAGCAACACATTTTCACTGCATCATTTTCACACCAAGAAATAAAAGATGTCCAACGTAGATTCAATATTTGTCTTCATTTCACGAATAGCTTGTCTTGTACATTAAGCTTGCAAGTTGCTATACAATACGTTTCCGTTAATTAGTCTTAAAAATTTGTTTACGTACAAAGACCCGCAATCTATTCATTGGTTCGAGAATTAACAGTTCGAGCTCCATTACTATCGATGGCTTAAGAACGTAATTTATTCGAAGGTGACCTTTTAATGAATTGCAGATAAAATCAGGGAAACTCGTTTATTCGAATATTCGTTTTAGGGTTTGTTTTCCGTTAACGTTAATGCTTCGAAATGGCCAGGGTATACTGCTATCTTCGTGATAATGGCCATGCAAATGACCATTCTCCCGTGGAAAACTACCTTCGGAGTAAGTCCACGTTCGCCGGAGGATTTTATTAAATGTCTCGACAAAACCACCTGGAAACACCTGATTCGTGTATCTTCATTCTCTTTGCGAGCCGTTTCGCATGGTTGCCGGTGACATAATACTATACGTATAAACAGTAAACAAACGAAAGAATAATGGTTTGAAAGTTAACAAGGCTTGTCGAATGTTTCGAGCTTTTAACTAGCAAAGACTGTTACCTAAGGCCATAATCCGCGTTTGCAGATCCCATTTCCACGGAATTTTGTTACTGGTCGAATGATCCCGAAGCTTTCCAAGAGCGCTTAGTTTTCGCTGGCGAGGCGCGCTTTCCAGGTAGTTCTATTTAACGAATTTAGTACACTCTTGATTATACCATAAGATAACGGAAGATCGCGGGAATACAGATGAGCGAGAACTACCTTCCGAGAAAATTCAATTGACTCTCTATATATTTTCGTAGCGGTTTATTACGAATATTCAGTTTCTATTGTGTTAGTTTGATGATCGCTAACGGAAGGATCGTGTAGCTGTCAGCGGTATATATATAGATGAAATATTTCCAGTCATTTGTATTCATAGAATTCAAATTTAATCGGCATTTAACACCGATGATCGATGTTGATGTTCTATAGAGGCGCCGCGTTAAATGATACAATAACACAATATTGTAGAAAGTAAAAATGTAAGGTAAGGATTTTGAATGTGTGTTAAAAAACAATAATAAACTGCCAGAAAATACAGGATATTATTTATAGAGCTTTCTTTAACCAATTATCTATTAATGTTTATGTCCATGTGTGACTAAATTATCAAAGAACCCTCGGAAGGCCGACCTTGCGTCAGGACGCAAGAGGCCAACCTAGAGTATTTTTGGACTCACACTAATATACAGGGCGTTTCCTGAATTTTTACACATATTTTTTCGTACACTTCTGTTAATCTGTTTATCGGTTGCCTGTTCGCTATATGACAAAACATTTAATTTTAAGAAATTGTTATTTTTTCAATAAAAACTAATCAATACAAATAACTATTCTTTACTTCACATTAATGTAGCTCGTGTCAAGCGAACTCAATGACTTGCTATAGCATGACCCTAAGGTGACCTCGAACCGAGAAAATTGAATTCAATCAACAGAAACGATTAAAGATGAAAATTTCTTTATTTCAAGATATATCAATCAGCAAATTGATAATTTTATTACGAAAAAGTATCATTACGTAAATTTCATGAAAAGTAACAAAAAAGTAAACAATGCTATGACTTAATTATTTTATTAGAAAAATGTTACATTGCAGTGTTATTATCACAGCAAAATTATGTTATAATCTATGTTCGAACATTTGTTCGAAACATTTTTTTGTCAGATTAACAGAAGCCCGTGAAAAAATGCGTGCGAAAGTTAAGGAAACACTCTGCATATGTCCTTTGAAGATAGTTTTACTATTAAAATTCCGTGTTATTATACATCTAAAAGATAGGCAAGATAGTCAAGTGATTGCAAAACGCAGGAAAATTATATTTTGTTTACCATTTCTTCACAATTTATACACATAATAAATTGGATTGGAATTGCGTAACATTGGATTAAGCGTAACATTGTTTGCATACTTTAGAGATTAAATACGATCAAGGATTGGTATACCGAGAGTTAAACCGTATAAACTCCTTAAGAACCGTATAAACTCCAAAACTATGTTTCATTTTCTATGCATGCACATTGTAGTATAAAAATATTGAATGACAATATCTCTTGATAACCACGTGAACAGAAAAAAGATTGATTTACTTTAAAATTATCGTGCTTCAAGGGACTAAAATCTTTTACATTTTGCTATAATTTCCAAATTGAGGACGGTGATTATTGCTATTCAAATGCGTCTAATTCTTTTCCTTGAACGGAAAATCGATTATTTTACTTAAAATATTTACAAAATCGGAGGTTGTGCAGCTTTTTAAAATGTTAAAACTTTTGAACAATCCAGAGATATCGTACGGTTATTCTACGATAAAGTACAAAGAGGCGTTGTATGGTTATTCGATTTTTCTGACTCGTCAGCTGTTTCGTCGCTTTGTGTCTCGCCCGAGTATCGGTTATTTATTTTTACATTCGCCAAAAGAGACCTTTATTGTTTAAGCCTTTTTCATGGCGTAAGTGAAAGATTTCGTGTTCCATTCGAAACAAAACGCCATAGTTTCGGTTTTAATAACATCAGGAAAATTAGGACAAGTTTCTACTAATATTAGGTCGTTCGGAAAGTTGTTTCGTTCTTTCACGAGAAAATAAAGAACAATTTTTTAACGTTTCAAATAAAAAAAACCTTCCGACATTTTTTTGGTGTTTTCAAAATCTTATCTCGTAGAAGTCCCGTCGTTTGCTGAATCACGTGCTTCTTTTGAATCACGTGAAATTTTTTTTGAGAAACGAAACAACTTTCCGAACGACCCTATGGGATTTTATTACAGATTCGGAAATATAACTGAAATAAAGCAAATATTTGTTATTCGTTATATTCTTTCTGAAATAATTTTCAATTTTGATAACAACAATTACTATTTTTCGCAAAGTTTTTCTGCTGTCGATGTTTACGATATGGTAGTGATAATACAATATTTCATTTTATATCTTTTGCAAACACATTATTCTGCTGTATCGCTTTATGGATTTCCATGTCGGGGCGAGTATGAGTATTCGTGAAAATAGGCTCGCGACATCGATTGACAGTTTCTGTGAAATACGTTCAAGATAGTGGTTATTTTATGGACGATGACGGTCAACCAGACGATGAGATTTTATATTTATAGAAATCCGATCAAATTCGCACATATAACGGTTACATAACGCATTTGTAGCGATACTCTATCAGCACAAATCGCATTAAAGTTGACTTGGATTTCTATAAATATTATGTATGTACTGTTGGTGTACAAAGTATTTGTACACCTTTTGAAACGGAATAACTTTTTTATAATTAGATCAAACGATTTGAATTTTTGGGGGATTTTAGAAGGATCAGTTTACTAGACGGTGCTAAAAAATTGTTTCAAAAAATTGCAATTGATCGACATGGTAAAAAATTACAAAATGCTGCTTTTTTAACTTTTTTTATGTGAGCCCATAACGAAAAATTAAAACATGTATTTTGTAGATCTCGATAATTTATGTGCACGTAGAAAATTTCATTGAAATTGGTCGACACGTAGTCAAGCTACAGTTGAAAACTACATGTGAAAATGACCTGTTTTTGATTGAAATTGGTGAAAAACTGCTATTTTCGAGATCATTAATTGCTTACAGCTCTTGTCAAGATCAACCGCATATAAGTTACCGACATTTACAACATGCATTTTTAAAATTTTTGTTATGGACTTAAACAAATTTGGACTGCTTAGCCCAATTGTAAAAAAGTTATTTCGTTTTAAATGGTGTACAAATACTTTCTACATTCACTGTATACATATATATAATTGATAACATCGATCTGTTTTCACTGATATCGAAGCTTTAGGAAAAAAATATGTCGAGCCATTTCAAATTAGTTACCTCGCTTCGGAAATAGCAATTTCCTTTAATGTAATAATTCTTTGACGAGCAAACTTCAATATTTGTAAAACTGAAACGTATTTGAATTGCCAGAGTTTCATTAGCTTGCAAATTTAACTGTTCGTTATTAATTCAGAGAGTAATCGTTCAAAAATACAAGATTTTTTAGCGATACAATATTAATTGATGTTTTATGACAATAATCACATTGTGATTGATATATGTATAGTTTTCGAAGGCAATTTGAATTGCACGTATACTGTTACATATTCATTATACATATATATTGAAAATATATATCTATAATTTTGTCGGTGTTAAACTTTCATCACAGTTCGCTATATTTTATTTCTGTTCCACAGGGTCGTTCGTTATGGTAATGTTGGGGAAATGCTACAAAATTTCTAACAGATAACACACAGTCCTGATTGCTCGCTCGGTGATACGATTTACTGGAGAATTCCTCTATCTGGGGGACTAGTTGGAAATTATGCGTTGCAGTAGAACTCTGCGTTACTGGATAATTATTGTTTCGCAGCACACTCAGTTTATTTGTGTTTTGAACTTTCGCGACAATGCAGACCCCTTACTGCAAGTACCTGTCGTAGCATTTATTTCCGTCCATGCCAGTGGGTCGCTAAAGGAACTTGTTTTACGAGCATTCCAAGATTTCTTTATAAATGTAATGAGCTGGGTCAGAGGTATAGAATGATTTGAAACTCGGCTGTTACAGCGTTTTTTGGTTCAAGAAGCTTTAAACGTGTTATGTTACGTATAGTAGAATCTTATTTTATGAAATCCTGCTGCGTAGGGTATACTCGAACCAATAATTATTCATTTCGCAAGAATGATTATTATACAGGGTGCTTTTTATCCGGCACATTCAAATATCTTCGTTAATTTTGTTTATACGACAAAATGTGGATGAAGAATATTATGATTGATAGGTTTTTCTTTTAAGGGCATTTTTTCTGAGTTTTGAATTATTTCTTGCGTTCAACACTTATTATTTATGGATACAGCATTGTAGTGCATATCAAGGTTATGTCAAGGTTATGTCATACTTATGATACTATGATCTCTAAATAACCTTGAGTGAAATAATCATGCTAGTTTAAAGGCGATCAAAAAATTGCAAAACGTGTTTGCTATAAGTAATAAATTTGTTTCTTCTACAGTAAATGTTTAAAATATTGAACAGCGATTTCGAGACATTTTCGGACACGGGATATAAAAGCTTCGCTTGCAAGGTTCTTTCCTTCATATTTTCGGGTGTGGTGGGACGGTAAAAGTATTGCATTTTTGTACTCAGTGTCATTTAAAGGTCACAATGCCGTAGGTCATTAAATTCGTCATGATATGGACTACAATGCTATATCATAAACAGTAGGTGTTAATACACAAGAAATGACGATGACCTTCGAAACTTAGAAAAAGTGATCTTGAAAGAGGAAAAAACCCATCGATCATAATATTCCTACCTTTGAACCAACGATAATATAGTAGAGCAACAACAATGTCCGTACGTCAGCTAACTTCTAAATTTTTGACTTTTTATTAAACATTCATTTCGAAGAATATGTAGCTTATTATTTCTGTAATATTGTAATGTTTATTATTCCGAGTAAATAATATCAATTTATTCCATGCATCATGAGCCTCGCGTCATGTAATGTTAGTTATATTATCTTCTCCTTCGCTACTGTCCATTTTTTCTAACATCTGCGGATGTATTGCACATTTACCAAAGAATAGCCGTGATAAATATGCCGATTAATCGGACGTTCCGGATAACGGGTGCCCGATAAATAGAATTAAAACTGACTGCGATAAAATTATAATTTAGATGGAATGTTTGCAACTCTGGGTAATAAATGAACAAATATCCGCTATCAGAGAAATAATACGTATTTTTTCCTTGGAATACTTAATATTACTATGAGATGAAGTTTATTTCTGTATAAGCCAATCTAACTTTGATGTATTCTCATGTAATAATAATAATAATAATAATAGTAATTCGAAGATGGATATGACAATTTAAAGAATATGGAGCATTGTACAGTTTAATTTCTGTCGTGATGGAATTGAAAAATTTATGATTTGTTTGCGAAGCACGTTGATGACGATATCGTTCGTATACGTTCCTTCGATCAATGAACTTTATTTAAAGAGAAATTATATTTGCTTAAAGTTATCATTAAAAACCGAGCATTTCATATGTAACGTTTTAATAAATCCATGTTGTTTACAGTCATAAGTGGACAATCACAAGTAACAAAAACATGTAAAATATTTGAAAATGTTGTTATATTCCTATGAACTCATTAAAATTGTTACGGGAAGATGGAAATATCTATATAGTTTCTACATTTTGCAATTAATCAAGACAGTTTTTATTTTGCACAAAGATTCACGATCTAGTTATAAGTTTTTCAAAATTTATTAACCATATAATACAAGACAAATGCTATAATTAACCGAATTCATTTCGACTCGTTAAGTCGATAATATTGTTTTCTTGCGGCACCGAAGGATGTAACAAATTTGGTAGTTTTCGCTATAGAAATGCAACGATTGTCTCCTTTGATTTGCCGAAGAACTAGGTGAAACGTTTTAATGTCAGGAGACATAAAAAGTGGCAAATAAAGCTATACGATGAGACTAACAAGTTAAAGAAAATCTGTTCACTCGATAAAATCGACACCGTATTAAGTAATTTCTACTATTTTAAAATTCCATGCCGTTCTCTGTCTAACTCGGCGGATCAAACTATAAGCATGCAAAGAGACAACAAACTATGTGAAGAAAACAATGATTAGTGGAAAAAGATATGTTCGAACATGGATGTATTCCGTTCACGGTAGCTCACGTTTTACTTTTCCTTTGAAATGTTCGTCTGTACCCTGTAACTACTTTGCTGACCAATCGGATCTAAATCCAATTCGTCGGAAACGTGACGAAAAAACCTGAGTCCAGCTAAAATTAATGCCAAACGAGAAGAGACGGTCTGCTTCAGCGCAACGAATGAACCCAAAAGTACACTTTTTCAAAGCTAACCGCATACACACAAATAAGTTGTCGTTGAAAGCGTTTATCGCTGAAAAACAACTGTAAAAATTTCAGAAATTCGATCTGTAAGTTACGCAACGAATGAACGTTGTTAATCGAGACGTAGTTTATCTTTTCCAGCAAGATATTTTCACTATTTAAATATTTCTTTAATTTTTGGTTATTCTTTTTGATTTAAATCATTTCGATCTTCAATGATTCTCGGGTTTGTGATTTGTATCGTGCATTTAATTAATAATTATTATTATTTGAACCTTAACATACATAAAACGGTATCGGTTCGCACAGAACAGTATCAGAATATTAGATGTTTGGTATTGGAAAGCGGAGCCCATGATGTCAAATTCAAACAGACCGTGGTATTGACGGAATAATAGGATTATCTTGAATAATTACAACTACTATACATAACTGTGTAATTGAAACCTCGCGCAGATGTTAAAGGTATTATCTACAGATCAGTAACAGTTCACAAATTTCCACGTCCCTATGATAAAGCATACGCACCATTCCGAATTTAAGTCATGGCAAATCATACTTGCAAATGGTCTGTCGACGGTTATTGATTTAATGGGTACATAGCCGTTATAGATGGCTGATTCGTTGGATGCAATTCAAGAATCGTCGAAACATAGAGTGCAGACAGTGATCGCTCAAATGATTTCATACACAAGGAAAACAGCATGTACGTGCATACGAAAAATAAAGCCATGTACAGTAGAGTACAATATACATAATACTACCCCTGAGACAAAAACTGTTCTAACACCTTTTATAACGCAATAATATTTTTAGAACTCTATCAAATGACTCGAATTTTTTTTTAAATATTGAAGGGTCTAGTTTACTGTACAGGGACTAATATAAACAATTAAAGATCGTGAAAAAAAAAAACTTTGAACGCGTTTTTCTCGAAACTGCATTTTCAATATCAGTGGTCGGGATATCTCGAAAAATACTGTATTTTTGCAGACTTGATTGCATTTAAAAAAAACTTATCCTTGAACGAAGGATTGTTTTCTGTTGAGTATTTTGGTTTTTATAGCCTAAAAACTAGCCATTTTTCATCAAAAATTAAAACTTTCGCTTTAAACGCCTGCTATCTTGTCTAAAATCAGTATTTCGAAAAATCCTTCGTTCGAGGACAAAAGACTATCAACTAAAGAAATATTTTTCGTTCATAATTTCAAATAACCGTGGATCGAGTGAAGCTGACCATCGCGAAGTATATTTTTTTAGAAAGCCCTCAGGAAAACTGTCATAACTTACATATTTCTGCATACTTTTAAATTAAAAAAAAGACAATCAATAATAAAAAGTCTGATATTTCAAATAAAGAAACATTGGCTAAACAAGGTGTTAAAAGTTTTGAGGAAAAGATTTCCAGGAAACACCATTTTTTTTAACTCCTAACTGAACATAACCCCTTAAATGCCTACATATGTATAGTTAGTTAACAGCTATCGTTCAACTTCTATTATACATCGTCTTTAATCGAAATGCTGATTTTCCTTTTCATTTTCGAACTTCTTAGCTGGTTCTATTTAAAATGTTCCGACGTGGCGGTAGAGGTCAGAATGTCCCCTTTCCATTTATGGATTAACGACGTGCTTCTCTAATTACGATAACTATCCTCGGCTGGTTCGGCGTAACAATGCCTGTTAGTTTGGTGAACACTTTCGTCGAGGATCTTGACGACCCACGGACATCGTTTTAAAGGACATATCGGTGCATGTGGTTATCGTCGATCGTGGGGGTGATGTTCCTAAATCAACATAATGTCAAAGATGATAACAATAGCCCATTTCAGACGCCAGCAAACTTATCGCTCATGTCGCTTGACAGGGGTCTTGAAATTCATCGGCGTTGTTTCATTAATTATACTGCAGTTTCCGCCTCGATTCCTGCAGGATTACGGTGATTTCTCATCAAGATCCTCCCTCGAATCCCCTGTCAGATGTATGTATTTGTGTCGAGGATTCACGGAATGGAAGTGCAACTCGTGCTATTCATTCATACAATTTCTCTTGCACACGACTTGCAATTGTTAAATCGATACATTTGGTTTCGTCGAACAAATCAACTGTTTTTGAAAATGTTAAGTTATTTATTAAATGATGGATACCTATTTCACGACGGGAAACGAACGATTAAATGTTTGTGCCATTCTTTCTGAAAGCAACATCTTTCTACATCGATCACAAGCTCTTTTGTTTGCGATGCGACAAGGATCTGAGAAAACATCATATTGCGGGAAATACGACGATTTCGATTCTTCCGCATGGTGTACCATTATGTGTGTAAAATATTTTAGATTTCGCTGCAACAACTTTGTTTCTAAGACATATTTGCGATTAACGATTCTTCTACTACAGTGGTGTGAATAATTATACATAGACACAAACTAACTTTCACATCTTTAATGATATTTAAACAAAACTTAATAAAACATCGTATTTGACAACATGAACTAAATTCAGAGGATAAACTCAGCATGTTAAATTCAGAGGACATTATTACGAAGCTTGCACAATTTATGAAGTCAACGTGACTATAGCGAAGACTGTTAATTAACAAATAACCAGCCGATATAATACAAGAATTGATCCTTAAAATAAGTAGCACGTGTAATCGAACACTCTCTACACGCGATATCTGAAACTCGGTTACATTTAGGAAACGTTACATTGAAAATTATCGATGCAAAATAGAACATGCAATATCGACAAGATAGAACCGAGAGACACGAGTTTGATCAACGTGTAAATGAGGGACACAGAACTGAGCCAATTAAGAATCGAGGAGAACAAATCTGATGGGCTGTAACACGAATATTCGAATTAGTTCAACTAAGGGTTGAAAAACGTCAGTTTGATTAATCGAAAATGAGGTATAAATTAAAACAAATGAATACAAATTGAATCAACTTAGAACCGAGAAACTTGAAGCGATTCATTACTACGAATTGAATACTACATTTTGTCCCAAAATTATGTTAATTCCGGGAAATGAGAGGTTTCTGAGGTCATTTGAAGTAACTTTTCACGTAGCGAAAATGCAATACGTGGCTTTGTTTACAAGTTATTAATGAAAAAGTACTGACCAATAAGAGATGAGCTTGACTGGCGCGAGGAGGCCGAGCCGACGAGCAGAACTGGGCTTTGATCGCTCACAGTATCGGTTAGAGACAATAAATAAACGGTTTAGGCCATTGAAGAATCCATAATGAGAATAGAAAGAATTGATTTTTGAACCATTAGGGTGGTGTTTCTTAAAGCTGGAGGTTGAAATTCAGTTGTTCCTAGATCTGAACTCTTAAATCCAGGGATGCTCGCGTCTTAGCCCTTGGATGTAGAAAATTCTGATTTAGATCTGAATCGAAGCTCGCTATCCTAATTCGGCTTGTTCCGTGTGTCAAACGTTGATCTGATTTGGGATTTTAAGATCAAGTGTAGTTTAGTTGCTAATCACATTCTGTAATTGGGTCTAAGTTTCTAACTTGAAGATTACTCTGATTAAAGTGTCATGTCCCTGTTGGATTTCATTCGTATCTTTCGATATTCAGTTTGTCCTAATCTAGGATCTTGGTCTTGGGATCTTTACTCGTATAATTTTGTGTCCCGTTCCTAATTCCTCTTTCTCTCCGAAACCGTTCTATCTTGGAGTTGCTAGTGCCGTTGACTTGAATTACGCCGATATAGCCTCGCGGTATCTTGATTCATCGAGCTTGATTCTCCTAATCTAAAGTCTGTTTCGTCCAAATCTCTCAGATTTCGATTAGCACAGATCGAACGTTCCGATCTTACGGTAGCTAGATTTTAAACAGATTTTCTTTCTCAAAAATTGTAATTCGAATTTCGGACGAATGCGACTTGTTTTGTTCTATTTTAGACGAGTTTAAAAACTCACAACGGTAATAAAAGTTCAAAAAATCGTCTTGTTTTCTTGATTTTGAGAGCTTCATGTTTCGTGAATGTTAAACAAAAATTTATGTAAACAAGTATGGAAGTTTATAGTGCTGAACGTATCATACGTATTAACGATTGTACATTTTATGCATTCATTGCAGAAATGAATAGGTGTAATTTGAAACACTAGGGAAATTAGAAAAATGGAAAAATGTCAATACATATTCATTGAGACGCGAAACTATTTAATCGCTTTTCAAAACGAAATAACTTTTTTATAATTTTTGATTCGGTCCTCGTATTATTTTATTATGCTTTATCCTCTTAAATAATTTATGTAACTGTTATTCTAGTAAACTGGTGTCGCCAGAAGAAATTCTTTTTTGAATTGCCACTGAACTGTCTACAAATTCTAGAAAAGTTTAGACAAAAGTACCGTGGATGTTACGTACGCATCGGTGGGAATTCTGTTCCACGTTTGTTGGGGGTTAAATGTCAGCCTAATCCTTAAACATCGACCTTGTCATGATGGGCCTCGATCGATTTGCTCGACGAATTGCGTGATTTATGCGTCGGCACACACACACACACACACACAACCAATTATTTTGAAAGGTTTTTACCTAAGGGAGCGATTTACGGTAATATCGTGTCTTATCGATCCTGGTCTGCCTCTTCTACATAATATCGTCCTGCCATGCCGGTCCCGTTTCTTCCACCTTTCATCGGCCTTCCGTATCCGCTGAATGTGCGATTTGTATCAGGAATCTGCGGGCTCGTCGAAGAAGAAATTTATTCCATCGAAACCGGTAGAAGCGATGAACCGCGTCCGTGACGAGTAGCCACTGTATCCTCATTATTCCATTCTTTCACTTTTCCTGTCCTTTCCCCCTTGTCGCTCCTAATCTCTCTCGCTCTCGCTCTCTCTCGCTCTCTCTCTCGCTCTCGTTCTCTCTCTCTCTCTCTCTCTCTCTCTCGCTCGCTCGCTTACTGATGTATGAATTCCAACGTTCCATTGGATTATGCAGGCACGCCCATGCAAATCGGCCGTAATAAATTTTTGACGGCACGTCCTGCCCAACGAATACCTGCCACTTCATTGTGATCCGCGTGATTAACGTTTCACGATCTCAGCGAGTTTCAGCGGACTCTCTTTGAAGTACGCCTTACTTTGAAACGACCAATCCCTTAATTATATTGTAATTTATAAATCAAGAAGTCTCATGTCGCGAGACTTCGCTTAGGAGACATAATCATGCTGACGTGGATGACGTAGAATGTATAATAGCACGAAAGTAGTTCATAGTACGCTGTAATAATTTAACATTCGACTTAATAGACTGTATTATACATATACAGGGTGTTCCGAAGTTTTCAGGTAAAATTGCGAGAACATAATTTAGAGACAAAGAAAAGGAAGAGAAAATGTTATGTGAAGTTTGCGAATAAACGCTTTGTTACAGAGATATAAACAAATAATTCATCCAATTTTATGTGCGTTCATAGTGCGTATTTCTGAAACAATTTTTATTAGTACATATCTAACTTACATTATGAAAGTATAATTACGCTATTTATTCTATTAATTTTAAATATATATGCAGGGGTATCATTTGAAGTAACTTTTTCCCCAGCAAAATTGCAAACCGCGGCATCGTTTACGAATTATTAGCGAAAAACAGTGACCAATGAGAGGTTAGATCGGCTGGTGTGAAACAGCCGATCGAATAAGCGGAATTGAGCTTATAAAGGATGCTTCGGACAAAATTTTTGTAAAGGAAAAAGTTACTTTGATCGACTTCAGGAAGCTTTCATTTCCGGGAAATATATATTGCTGTAGCGAAACTTGGGCTATCATGTAATTTTACTTGTTGTATTTTATGTTGCAAATGATTCGTTAGTATTTCCATTTATTTGGTTAAATAATAATACATTTCAATTAACCCACCGCAGCCTTTAAAATAAATGTCCCGAATAGTAAACTGATTTAGTAAAATTTTAGACTCGCATACATTGAACCTTCTGATAACAAAATCAAATTCAGAACGTTCTATCCGTTTTAGACTTGCGAAACAATCGTGTGCTTGCAGGACGGTCTAAGAATATTTTTGATGATTGGCAATTGTAGGACAACCTGTGGTACTGGTGCTATTGTCTTCGAAATCAGGGAAACAATGACGCCTGTACATGGATGATTGTATACACAAGAATCGCTTATTAAAAGAAGTAGAGTAACAGGCTTCTAAAATGGAAACACATTTACGCCTAACGAAGACTCTTTGTGCATTCGTGGTAAGTGTAACAGCAAATTGACCTATTTTAATCCGGTGCATGCACACGATGCACACAGGTATAGAAATGAACGGATGAAGCACAATAGAGATTGCGGTTCGAATGGTATAAAAAAATCACTACGTCAGGTACCAATAACTGACTAAATCGAAATAAAATTAATATTAAACAATTATTGTTTTGTTTACTAATTAGTTTTTAAGACGATTATAAGATTTCCGACGCGTCCTCCGCGTCATGTCAATTTGAATCGCATTTTATTATTCGTTGCTTTCACGTTTCCATATCTTTTATACAATAAAGTAAATCTCGTTGTCTGACCATTTTGTCAGAAGCTTCGACAGATAAAAATGCAGTGGATAGAAAAGATGCTGGCACGTCCTGCCATTTTCGCGAATATATTTATACGGTATTGTATAACAGTGTTGATACATCGCTAATTTCTTTTAATGAAAACCAACTTCGTGCAAGCTAGAATCATAGTTTGCAGGGCACTCTACCCATACATGACACATTATCGATTAGTGCAGCGTCTAACCATTTAATTCTGGTTTATGCTATCAGTTTCTATCTTCAAACGGTTTGAAGATAAAATATAGGTCACCTCAGTCGAGTGTGGTCTGCATAATTATACCATAAGATACCGGCTAGATGAATGTGGAACTACGTGCTTTGCTGGGTAATCAACGTTCTGGATCGTAAATAGAATTCGCAATCGAGAATTCTTTATACTGTCACTCGGTAAACCATTACTCATTGTTAGACGGCGAAGCTTTATGAGCGTTAAAGGTCAACATTCGTACCTCGTGCATACCGAGTCATTCTGTTAGGGCTAAACTTATCTTTCTTCGATCAAAATACTAGATTAGACAACGTGACGCATTGCAATCATTCTTAATCAGTTATTGCTTATATCATTTACCTTGTACAATTATTTATAGAAATGTTTGGAATATTCTTCGCTTCGTTGATCACATTTTGCGATACATTGGCTAACATTGTAGCACATCCGATATCTCAATCACGGGGGAGAATTTGAAAGAATTTACCATACAGTGGGGCCCACAAAAGTGTTCGTACATCTTTTAAAACGCAATAACCTTTTTAAAAGTGAACTAAATGACTTGAACTGTTTTTAGGTGATAGAGGGACTAGTCTACTAGACAATGGCTAAGAAGTCTTTTTTCTAATTTTGTTATTACTTGTAATGAAAAGAAAAAAAATTAAAAGCCCTCGTTTTTTAACTTTTTTATCCGAACTTATAACGACAATTTAAAAAATGTTTTCGGTAATTTATACGAGTATTGAAAATTTGATCGAAATCGGTTAACCCTCGAGTCGATTTACAGATGATGAAAGATTTTAAAAACTGTAGATTTCTTACAGTTTTTGGCCAAAATTGTGATAAAACGACGATTTTTGTCGTTTTTAATTTGTTGTAACTCAATCGATAAAATTTTTCGAACAAAAGTATTTTAGTCATCGTCTAGTAGATTAGTCTCTCTGTCATTAAAAAAAATTCAAGTCATTTAGTTCAGTTTTAAAATAGATACATATTGCGTTTTAAAAGGTGTACGAACACGTTTTCGGGCCACTGTATATCCATCTTACTACTTCAACTTAAAGGGTATAGCCGGTTAAGAGGTTCAAAAGTGTCCCTCAGTCGATTTAAACGATTGATGTGCCATTCGATAGATCATAAATAGAAACCGCTTTGTGTAAATTTTTAATCCACTATCGTGACCAGGGGCGTAGTTGTAGGTATTTATCGGTTTAATGAAAAGAATAATTTCAGCACAAGTAGCTTTAGCGGGTAAAAAACGTAAAAAAATTGGTTATATTATTTATTATAATTTTTATTAACTTTAATTATAGCACACTAAATTTGAAAATCTAAAAAAATTTTCAAGTCACTATTTTGATAATATGTATGTTACTATAAAAGTTTGGTCGATTTATAAGAAAGCTGCACTTTCGAAACTAAAATTGTTTATTTAATTTTTTACAACTGGGACTGTCAACTTAAAAATTTAAAAACATTCTTAAAGATGTACAGATACTATCTTGTCCATATTTATCTTTGTAACACTTCAAAAATGCGTTTCGCAAAGCTGATATTTTAATAAAAGGAAGAACAACATACTTCGTGTGTACTTGATCTGAAACATTTATTTGATTTTTCAAGGTACAAAGAATTGTTATTAAGTAATTGAAATTTGTATATTTAATATAACTACATAATTGTATTCAATTAAAAACATAAAATAAATTCAGACTAATGCATAATGAGGTGATTTATCCTTATTTGGTTATACATACATGTGGGATATCTACTGATTAATTTGTCAGTGGTAGATTCATTGCTGGCTAATTACCCGCTTCGATAATCAGAAGTATCAATTAACAAATTACCGGAACAACTTTTGAGTGAGTAAAACTCTCTGTTGTTCAAAAGCAGAATAAATCAATGTAATGGTAACACGTCAGAACCTATATTAACGTACTTGACTCATTTACCTATTGTTCTTCGATGACGGATTATCCTAATCGATTCATCGTATCATCCATACAAGGGGCCAGGTTCTAAAATTAAGTCTTGTACAGAATTCGATTTTTTGCATCTACAGAATGTATTAATCGCAATAATCGTTAAGATAAATTACAAAATTTTAGCTGTTTGTTATGTAAATGTCTTTGTTTCCATAAAATTTGTATAATTGTCGATTCATTTGGTGTAATACATTTTTATATAGAATTTAACGCTTCATCCGAATTTCGGGAGAAATGTTAACTATTCCATTAAAAAAATTTAAGGTGACCTTCGTATCTTAATAAAAAAAGCATAATAACATAAAACTGATTACAATGCTATACATTCCCCTAGAAACCATACAACTTCCATCTGTAACATTTTTTCATACAACAAATATTTTATGAGTTACTTGAGGTCGTCGTTGCGAGACTCGCCCTGTATACGTACTACTGCGCATTGTCCTCGGAATAAAATTCATGTCTGTTTTTCCATGACATCCTATTACAGTCTATATTGTAGTACCACCAGCACGTTTTTGCTGGCTTTATAGCACGACTTTATCTTTCCGTAAATCGCGAAAGTAATATGTAGTTTAACCCCGTCCTTCAGTTTTTCAATTGAAAATATTTGATTTTCCTCCGATTATGTTAAATTTAACATACGATATGCTTAAAATATAAAATAATGAATCGAACACATTCGATTGAATTCAAGTGCAAAACAAATTAAATATCCCATGTGACAGTCAAATAAGAGAACATCTGAATTAAAAGATTTTTCATTAGAATATGTATATCTTTTCCTAATTTTTATTACTATGCGCATGTTTCTTGGTGATTTCTCTTTTAAAATTACTAGATTCACACACATTTTTTCTGCAACATTGTCGCTTTTAGCGTATCTTATAAAATAACTGCCAATTACATAAGCTTTTTTATTATATTGAAAATTGTTTCCCGAAAATAAATTTTGATTTTAGTATTACCGATTGCATAAATCCCTATTTTGTTCATCAAGTAAAGCACTAATAATGTTATTTTTATTATAGCGTATGGAATATTAATTCTTTGAAATCAAACGCGATCAGAAATCTTTCTTCTTGACCTACGCACGACTATAGACACAAAAATATATTTTTGTACTTTTCACAAATCCGATGTATTTATACAAAATGAGATTCGTACATCCTTATATTACACACACTCAAACATAGAGAGAATTATTCGAAGAATTTTCTTGTTAGTGCTGTGCTTTCGACCGTATAATTAAATACGAATTCATCCCATTGATCGTAATTTCGTTGTTCCGAAGTTGTTGATTGCTTTCAGTAAATTGAGTGTGTGAGACAAATAGGTAAACGTCAACGCGCGACAGTGTTACATTTAATTTCAATTTTGAACGTGTTTTTTTCTTACTGGTTGTATTATAGGTACATCTGAGAAGTTGTGAAAAAATACAGATTTAATTTATTGTTGGTAGAATATGTCTTTCCAATTAAAATCCATTAACACGTTAACAAGAAGGGACTAATTCTAGATAATCTGTGATTTTCTGTAGTTTTAATTATTTGTAGTTCATAATGACGTAGACCAATTTCAATGAAATTTTCAGCATGCGTGCAAGCTACTAAGATGCACACGATGCATCGTTTAAATTTTAATTTTAAGCTTAGATAAAAAATTTGGAAAATATTTTATGAACTTTTTTTGTCATTTTCCAATCAACCGTTATTTTGGCGAAAATTTTGTTGCCAATTGTTTAGTAAACTGATCCTTTTAACATCGCAACAATAGTCAAGTTGTTAATGCAATCTCATTAGAATAAACTATCTCGATCAGTGTAATCGTAAATTTCTTTCTGACGCTCATCCGTCTGGATGCTGAAAGTGCATGATCATTTTCTTGTCACGTACCGAGAAGAGGGGAAACCACGAAACGATACGGATATCTGTTTGATAGGATATCGACCGGACAGGGAGAGAGAAATAGGGCTGAGCACCATCGAAAAGGAAGAACTATAAGAAGATTTTCTTTCCGTCTCGGAGATAAAGACTGGGGCGCGTTCGTACTCGTCTCAACCGATTTCGATTTCGGGCCGCTGCGTCCGTGTTCCTTTTCCTGTTCCGAAGCACGGCAAGAGTTTCGTGCCCACGGCACGATGCTTCTTTTTCACGGTTGTTGTTTTGTTGATTTGTTGCTTTCACGCCGTCACTTTCGTGAAACGGGAATGAAAGAAGGAAAACGGAAGGAAAGGCATCCAGCCAGCTGGGTTTGTATACAGAGACACCCGTCGCGAAATCATTCTCGTTTGCTAAACAGGCACGGAGGTTCGTATAAAACAACTCTGATCGAACGTGTGATTTTTATCGATTCTGCGAGACGAGTGCGATTCTACGATGGTTAACGATCTCGATCGAACCAGGAGTAAATGGTACCATGGGAAATAAATATTTGTGCTCTGCGAAAAACCGGATCTTTGAGGAGAGAAAGAATATCAACAGATCAATTCAGCAATGAAATAAATCAAATGAATAAAGAGAGTTATTGGGCCGATTTGGTGACGCGAATTTTCAATTTTAGTGCTTAGACTTTAAGCAGTGAAAATGTCTCTAAGGCTTAGAGTATGCTAAATCTCGACAGGTGAGGCACACGTATCCAATTTTATCATTAAAGGTGAATATAGTCAAGAATATTCTAGAAAAACGAAATATTAAATTTCTCTTAAGTATTACTTTTAATTCTGAAACGGAAGTTTCTTTCACACTGTAATTATACAAGCAAACAGCTGTAAGTACAAAGCTAGCAAAGTAAGCTTTCAGGCGCAGATAAGAGTGTGCGTCAACGAAGGTACTACGAAAGGTACGAATTAAGATGCTCAGGTATCTGTACAAAAATACTGTTGTTCATTACAAATTCGATTTAGCGAAGACGCGTTGCACAACCTTACTAATTTCACTTAGGCGAGAGAAGTTCATTCGTTTCGTTTTTAACGAAGTTTCGGCGCAGTTAAGCGATAAGAACGAAGTAATGAGCAGTTTAAAACAATCAAGATCATCCTCTGCGTTTCAGAATATCCGTATAAGTCGGAAGTTCTCTACGAGTTCGTTGGTTAACGAGTCTTCGTGAAAGTCCAATATCTGGTCCTATGTACATATGTATACGTATACAAGTAACTCCCGCATAGCACGCTAGTTTTGTTCTTAGAAATCGTCGTATCGTGTGAATTTGCATTAAAAACCGATACAAAAGATAGTTAGGTTCGAAAACAATAATATTTTATAATACGTTACTTATGGATCATTCCACGCAAAATCGATCATTTTCTTCCCTCGATGTTTGAGATTTTAGTTACGAAGGATCCACTGTTTCAAAAAAATGTTGATACGACTGAAATTGTCCAAGCAATGCGATTGTATCTTTTCCAAATTTTTAAAAACGCGACCACGAGCCCGCATTGAAAACATAAGAATTTGTTTATAATTTTCAACGTTGTAAAAACAATTCTTCAGTCGTATCAAAATTTATTTACAGAGGTAGATCCTTCGCAAAAATGGGCAAAAATCGTAAATTTTAGAACCCAATATTTTTTAAACAAATTCGAAATTGACAAAATCATGACTTCAACCCCCCTCCTAATATCACGTGGACTACATCATATTTCAGTATCGCAGACACGAAAGAAAGAAATGATCAATTTGCCGTAAAATGACACTTATATAATTTCGAAATTTCGAAATGATAATTCTGAGTAAATAACTGAAAGAAAATAGAACCATTTACTGTTATCTAAAACATACAAAATTGCATGATAAACTTTGAATCGTAACATTAGGTCGCTAATAACTTGTATCATTGATGCGACTCGAAATAATTAATCTGTCGCAAGAAGATAAAAGTAAAAACTAAATTGCGAAAATTCTACAAATTACGAAGAATAGTTAAAGCAATACTGTTTCGTATTAAGAAACGCATCATCATGACAGAACAAGCTTGCCCGTTAGAATGCGATACCGCGCCCCCTTATCACGTTCCATGTTGTACCGAGGGTTTCTCCAATGTTCTCCAACTGTATTAGAGAGAAACCGTGTTGCAGAAATTCCGTGTTATACGAAGGAGCTTGTCTGTACTTCTTGTGATTATACATTGTCTGACCAAGCGTAAGGATGTACCATTTATTGTTGGAGCACCGCGCTTGCAATCTAGTACCAATTAATCCTTTTTATATAACTAAAGATCGAACCGATTCCTCTGAATCTGTTTCCATAGAAACATAATTTCTCCTGTTTTAATACGTTAAATATTAATGCGTTATCTAATCGCAAATATACAAGTACCTATTAGCATACAAATTGTTTAGTATTTACAATGAACCAGATAATAACTTGAAGCGCATACCGCGCTACTAAATAACTGAGAATTGTTATTAATAGCACGTATATCTGTGTTACGAATGAAATAATCGATACTTATTACGCGAAATTCGCGTGGTATTCGACGCGATAAAGGAAAAAGAATCAATTGCCTTGCACGAACTTTATAAGGATAAAATATTAAAATTTTTCAAAATTAGATTCGTCGATGGTACAAGCAAAATTTATTTTTCATTGCTTCCAGAATTCTTTCCCTAGCGATAATGAAAAATTTCTTTAAGAACAACGCAATAGTTTTCGTATATAACAACTTTTCCTATATTTTTGAAATGTTTTCCAAGGAAATATGTATTTGCAAGGTCATTGTCAAATAGTTCAGAAGCAAGATAATTATATAACAATCCGAGTGACAATTTGTAAGCCGAAGTACGTTTACACGTATGTAAAACACCGCTGTGGCGATTAATAGGTTCAAAGGCTAATAATTCAGTGGGTCGATTGTAGAATTATGCGCAACGATAAAACGTCAGGAAAGAGCAATGTTTCCCCTGGTCTGGTACATAAAAATATTCATTGTTCCGTGGTGTTCCAGCGCAGCTGAACGATGAAAGGATCATTTATCTGTATGCATTGCACTATTCTGTCTGCGGCGTTCGATCGTGGGTGAAGTTATTTTCCACGCTTCCTCTCTACTAGCTCTTGTGAAGACCGGGTATCAAGCACCTGCGAGCTTCGGAACTGACCCACATTGTACCACAAATAAATCAACAGAACGAACCACAGGAAATATATCCGCCAGGCTTTTTCCTTCGAACGTGAATGTAGTTTGACGCGAAATAATGAGACAGGTGTGTATGAAAGGTTAGTAATTTATAACCTATTTATAACCTATTATCATACATATATCGACGCAAAACGTTCTTGGAATTTCATAAACATTCCTTTGTGTCTTATAACCTTTTATTAAACAATTTATTCAAATAAAAATTGAAATTGAAAGAAAGTACGTAGGGTGTTCGAAATATGCTATTCGTTCTGAAACAGAACGGAAACGTACGCAGTGAAATTCGCGTTACGATATTCGGAAGGTTGCCAAGATACTGCTTCGATTTCGAAATTTATGGGTACTCGGTACGTGAAAACGTGAAGAAGTAATGTATATGTATCATCTCCGGAATTTGGTCTCTGTGTAGCACACGCATGCCGATACATTTTTCATAACACGATAGCTGCGAATTCGTTTTAACCACACTTTTCGTATTCCAAGTTTTTTATATAGTATATTATGCTATTATAACATGTGCATAAATTACCTACATTTTAATAGGATATGTTTCTGCCACAACTTTTTCCTTACCAACACAGAATGTATGGAAGTCTAGAATAGTGTCATAAGTTTTTTATTATCTCAACGACAACAAATACAGACCTGTATTTTTCAGAAAAAAAAAACAAAAGAAGACAAAAATAAATGCAAAAATAACGTTATAATCGTAATATCAACATTATGTCATCAATTCGATGACATTAATTTTCCGATATTAAAGTAACATTACTATCATATAAATACATCAATACAAAATTATAAGCTATCATTTATTATTATGCGACACACATAGTATATTGCAATACGTTATTTGAGCACAATTATTATTTTTCCTTGACATGACACAAATACAAGCTTAAAAAACAATATGGATTATTTATCAGAGTTATCTTAAAGAAACGGGACCGTATGTGTACATTATATTATAGAAATGCAGTTGGGATAAAATTGCTCGTTTACTGCATTACATTGTCATTCGTACAGGAAAGTTTTGCGAAATAAGTGATAAGGTTTAATAAATGCAAAGTTCTATAAACAATGTTTAATATAATATAATGCGTAAACGTGTAGACAGGAAATCGATAACAGCGACGTTTTGATGACTTTGCGTCAAGAAATAGTAACGAGAACTCACTCTTCTTCTCCTTCACGTCACATATTCCAACCTTACGTACACGTTGAACCGATTATTTTCCATCAAAAAGGCAGATATAACAATACGGAATATTCGATGCGTAGTCTGCCAGTTCACCGACATCGGTAAAAATATCTCGCGTTTTGTGTCCAAGCATATAGCAATTAAAAGGAGTGTATTTAGTAAGAACACACTTAACGATGCATTTATCCGCAGTCTAGTATTATAATTACATGTTGCTCTTGCAATAGAACGAGAGAAAAGTTATTGTAATTACGGTTAGGCTATTTTTCTGTTTCTTTATGGGAGATAGAGAAAAGATCTGTTGAAAGATTACATCCACCGTACTTCTCACAAATCTGTTTTTGTCACACACACACACACACACACACACACACACACACACACACACACACACACACACACAATATGCATAAAATCCAGTCTTCCGTAGATGGGTCATAAAGTTTCTTATCACTAGGCTGCGGATTTTATGCATTTATGGCAGAAATGAGTAGCTCAAATTCAAAACTGTGAAGACAATTACAAGAATTTGAAGATATTGTCACGTTATTTTTAACTTATTAATATTATTGAAGGAGCAAAAACATTTTCATCTAACTCTTATTTCTTGCAATTAACTTGTACAATTTTTATTTCGCATAAAAATCTGCAGTTTACTTACCACAGAAAATATTCTTCCTGACTATACTTTCTTTGATCGTTGTATGTAAGATCGTTATACAATCGGCCAGGGGATGATCTACATGGAGAAATAATTCGAAAAAATACAGTAACATTTTTTTTTATTTAAGACTGCGTTTTCATGAAAAATATGTTTAAAGCTCCGTCAGGTTTATACGGTTTGTAGTGTCCTTAAATGAAAAAATATTCTTCTTCTTTTAGACTTGTTTTTCAGATTTCTTTTCATTTTCTCATCGGTTTTAAATTTATTTATTTCTTTTTCCTTAAACATTCCTTTGTTTGTTACATTTAACGAGATTGAGATATTTTGATCCCAAATTATTCCATTACTTTTGGCCTAAATTGCTTCAACCATGCTTTCCCTTGCGTCAACAGCAACCTCAGAACCAGTTTGCTCAGCACACAAATTATCTGGTCCTCTACATTTCTTCTTTGGCTACCACCTAGATTCACAAACAAGCTTCATAATTTTTCCAAATCTGTGAGATGCATTGCTGCAGATTTAAATTTGTTCGTCTCCTTTTCAACAGTCGATGACCTGTAATAGAAAACTTTTGTATGTCGCTAATTATAAGTTGCATTTGCGAATATTTTCATTCATTTTAACGAAATTCTCTTTATTTCCCATGTCCGTGGATGATCTAAATGAACGATCTAAATGAATTCTCAAGCTATGCATCGAGTTAAAATATTGGTCACTATTTAAATATACATGGCGTGATGGAAACTATACTATAAAAATTGTACTGTACAAATTAATTTGACCATCACGAACGCACGAAACGAAGAATGGAGAGAGAATGGAGCAAGTGAATACCACTGAATTCCTATCCGCTTGGAATTCATATTTTCTGCATCGTCCCCTAAGCATTTAAAAATGTATCGCAGCTTGACATGTATAGTCTTCACGCGACAAGGAGGCACATTTATATTTATGTCTCCTTCTTACTAGCTGCCCCACTGCCACAGCTATCGATCCCTAGCGACCGCCGTCGATCTTCGTCAGCGTTTTCGGCCAATAGCGACCGATAGCTGCAGTAGTGGGGCAGTTAGTAAGAGGGGGAATATAAATAAGAAGATGCCTTCTTGTCGCGCGAGGACTATAGAAGTCACTATACCCAAGATTGAAAAGAAACATCCAGTCAGATACTGATACGTGCACGAGCATAACTGAAGAAGCACTCAAATCATAAGTAGAATAGAGTACTCGTTTAGTAAACACAGATTTGTGACCACGATATGTTACGAATACTGTTAGGATATCCGGCAAAAGGGATCTGGTTAGGGATCCAGATTACAATGAGTTTTATCTACATTTCAATGTTGCTCATTTTTTTCATGAGCTTATGTAATTGTGCATGATAAAGTGACCAATGCACACTTTCTATTGTTTTAATGTAAATAATATGAAAAAGATAAGAAATATAATTAACTTAATGTTTGTACATATATATATATTTCTATAATAATATACTATATATGTATATTATTTATATTATATGTATTATTATATCTCCCAAATACTTTACAACTTGTCTATTTGGACATTAGGTAAATTCTTACATTTCTCTCGAGTTAAATATCACGTAGACGATTTCTTCATCAAAAAAGTGTCTATATTTGTAGACTGTAACGGTCTATCAGCTCAGCTTGATTAATTGTTCGAAGTCTTCTCTGAATGTACTCGTTGTATGTAGATACTGTTTGCTAGTGGATTACTGTGAGCTTAAATTCTGCTTTTATATTCCTTGGACGTTTTGATTATTTCTTCCTGTACTGTAGCGATGTCGAGCTCCTTTATTATATCTTCATCCATGGAGCATTTAATATTGTACGTAGGATTATTGAACGTTGAGCTTTCATTTTTGTTACGAGGTTCATCGCCGCTGTGCTCCATATTGGAGTACCGTTTGTCCATATAGATTTAGTTATTCACTTATAAATTTGTAGTTTGCTGTTTACGATGAGTTCTGATTTTTTGCCTATTAACCAAGATATTTGCCTTCTTTTTAACCGAAATTGTGCAATTTTTACAGTAATCTGTTGCTTCCACGTCACTTTTGAATCGAAATCTAATCATAAGTATTTTACTGTTTTCGTTTGCATTTGATAATCCGATTATGCAGTAGCTGGTCCCTGCAACCGGTGTAATTGAAATTAAACCGAGTTGATTGCAATAACACAGCACTACTCGAACAACGTTCGTACATACAGTTACTCACAAAATTAAGCGTACACCTTTTAAAACGCGGTAACTTTTTTAAAACTGGACTAAGCGATTTGAAAGTTTTTTAGATAATAGCGGGACCAGTCTACTAGACGATGATCGAAATGCTTTTTTCAAATTTTGCTATTATTTGAAATGACAAAAAAACTCTCGTTTTTACCTTTTTTATCCGAGCCTATAACAAAAATTAAAAACATGCCTCTCGTAGATCTCGGTAACTTATATGCATGCTGAAAATTTTATCGAAATTGGTTGTTACGAGTTACAACAATTTGCAGTTTTTTAAATCTTTTAACGTCCGTAGCTCGACTTTGGGTTAATCGATGTCGATCGAATTTTTAGCACACGTATAAGTTACCGACATTTACGAAAGGGATTTTTAAAATTTTTGTTACAAGTTACGATAAAAAAGGTAATAAACGAGAGTTTTTTTTACTTTTTTGTCATCCTAAGTAATAGTAAAATTAAAAAGAAGGCATTTTAGTCATCGTCTAAAAGAAATTCAAATACCTTAGTCCAGTTTAAAAGAAGTTATTGCATTTTAAAAGGTGTACGCTCAATTTTGTGAGTAATTGTACATTTCTTATTGCTATACGAATCTACTGATTCTAAGAGAATCACTAGGATGATATAACTCTAAGAGAAATGAATAATCATAGAAAACGTCTGAATTCGAACTACGATAGGACTGCTATTCGTAACGATGCGTCAAACTTCGCGTAACGGATTACGGAAACTTCAAAGTTGTCCGGGCTGCGTATTTACGGATGGTAATACGTGTGTGGAAAAGTCAATTTGTCAATTTCAATCCGACGTTATATTTCTCCCGCGACATTGTAGACGGGGAATCTATATTTTACCAGAGATTTCCGTAATAAATCGTTTTTCCAAGAAAACGAATTACTCTCTGATCAATTACTTTTACGACACGTGATGGGTTTTCTTCTTTATTTCCGTGAATTTGTTGTACCTATCACATTAAAAACAAGTGTTGATCGAATCCGTTAAAACGCGACAAAATAGAAAACTGTTTATTCATCTTTGGATCTTGCTGAAGATTCATTTTTGTTCATCTCGTTTTAATTTTAATTGCGTAGAGAATTTAATTTGGCGCATAGCGGAAGGAGATGGGGGAAATGTACCACAATTTACATAATTATTCAAGATCCGGTTTGAAAGCACTGCTAATAATTTGCTATCTACAATATAACGACGATGAAATAAGTATACAATAAATTTCAGTTATGAATCGAATACATCGAATTTAGGTTGCTAGTGATTGAAAGGGACAGTAATTGCCGAGTTTCCCACAATAATAACGGTGTTATAGAGAAAATGTAAAACAGTGTTTTTAAACGCAAAATAAGTTGTTACAATTGTTACATTTGTAATACGAGCTGTAACTCGTTCAATGCTCCAATGGCGGACCTTTTTAACAAAAATATAACTGACTATACTTTGGATTATTTATAATTTAGGTACTCCTAATTGCGTTGACCTTTTTATAGACCTTAATGAAACGTGTGAAAATTTAAATTAATTGTCATGAATTAATTCGATTCGTTCGATGGTTAATAAGCGCAGTTAATGTACTTCGTCGAAATTATTTGGAAAATCTAGACACTTTCGACACACATTAATTTCTTGAGCACTATTTGCAAGCAAATGAAGTTGAAATGCACAGAAAACCACGAATCATGACACAGATGGAAAGAAAATAATTTTTATATTTTCCTATGCAACGAACACTTTTTCCTACAACTGAAACGAGCGCTGAATTGGATGACATAATAATTGTGAATTATAAATTGTTGTTCTCATCGTTCTCACCCATATTTATTTAGAGACGAGGGAAAGGAAAATCGGTGACACGATCAATGATCCACTGGAAGAATGACAAGTAGACTCGACATCCGATCGCAATTTACGAGGAAATTCTCGGACGCAGTCGAGCTAGTTTCGCATCCATCAGCATTTAAAGACCGGCTCGTACGAGGCAACGGTAATATGCAGGCCAACCTCGAGTTCCAATTGCGAGGGTGAACTGTTACCGCCGAACTTCATGAATCAATATTTTGCGCTGACCTTCTAATTATTGTTGTTCTACCGCTTTCGTATTCGGAAAACAGAAATCCCCCGAATCGATACGCTTCTCCTTGGAAACGTCGCTCAGCTGGTTGATAAATTAAGTTTGCACGTTCGGGTTATGTTGAATAATCCAACTATGATATACTGGAAAGCTCGGTTATACATATAACACTGTATGAAATGCGAGAATTTGCAGACGTATTTCGTAAATTTAGGTAGCATTATTTCAAATACACAACCGCAATCTTGTTAAAAGGTTTTAAATTGTCTTGGAACTAATTCCCGCGCAATCCCAGAAAATTCATTTTATCCGAAGAGTCAGAGGTTAGGGATTTAAACGTTTCAAATAAAAGAAATCGGCAAATAATATAGCACTCGACCAGATTATTTGAGCCGTTTAGTTTGGAAGTGAGGCAGGTCCATTTTTGAAAAAAAAAATGAAGATAATGGTAGTTATAGATAAAACTTAGTATGATCTTTTTATCTGTAAACAATTTAGAGTAAAGGAAGTTTTAGCTCTTAACAGTATTGAAAAATGTTTAATTTGAAAGTGGTGCACAAATCCATTTTAGATTGAAATTATTTTTAACCGTACGGTGAAATTTAACTCCGGTTGCAGTATGATGGAGCAAATGTGATGGTTTAACAGCATGTCCGAAATGTAGGGTGTTCTTATCTATCTATCTTTGATATTGGTAATCGGTACTTGGACAATATTTCGTAAATAATAATAAGTATATCTTAATTTTGTGTTCCGATAATAACACCAACCATCGGGAAATTTTAGTACTATTGGTAACACTGAAAAACTGTAAATTGTATAACATTCAACTTATATTGGATCGGTAGGAAAGTAATTTCGGTATTTCAATGTGAAATAAAACTCAATTTTTTCTATACAAGAAATGGACTTTAATCAGTCAAGTTTGTCCATTCCGTTCGACGAGTTTTTGCCAAATTTCTGGTAACATAATGATTCCGCGCTCATTAAACTTCTGGTTCTTATCAGTAAAGAACTCAATCAAGTGCGATTTGAGGCTATCGTTAAAAAGTTTTTTGTAAACTTCAAAATAAATGATAATCCGTTGGGGAAATTTATATTAATTTGAATAGTATTTTGTTTTTATTGTTAAAAAAGGCTGATGCAACTGAAATATTAACCATTTAAATGAAAGATTACAATAATTCATTAATTTTGGAAGCGAGGCAAGACCATTTAGTTATAATAAGTTCTTTAGTCAGCACTATAAGCACTATTGGATTATAAACTTGCCTTATCTAATATCACAAATACAAAAAATATGTCTGTTAATACTTACCAATATTGTTAAATTTATTGAAATGCAAACCCTTAAATATCTCGTAATAACAAGAAATGGACTTGCCCTACTTTCAAAATAAACGGCTTATTTGTCGCTTTTGCTTTTGTTGTTGCATATTGAAAGAATATTTGTAAAAGTGAAAATTACCATATAATTATGAATCAGGTTAGCCCGACCCTTTCGTTTCGAAGGCATTCAAAGAAGACAACTTCGCCTGGGTACTTAAAGAGGTGTACGGCGGAGAGATAATTAATATAATTTTGTTTGTTTGAGATCGAAGCGTGAAACATAAAACAGAGTTAGAAAAGCTTACTTTGCGGAAGCTACGAGCGACATAGTTAACGAATGGTCGATACCAAAAGATTTGTAATCTGTGAGAGTGATGTAACTAGTCAGTTGCAATGTTCATGCATAATCTACGACTTTTAAGTGTCGACTTATTAAAGTTTCAGCTTTGAAACTTTATGAGAGTTGTAATTAAGCTGTAGGCCTCCGCAAAGGCTCTGGAAAAGAAGGAAGTGCTGCCATTACGAAACGGAATATCGACTACCGTAAAATTAACCTTCTTTCATGCAGAATCTGGCGGTTTCAATTGCGTCGACAATTTTCGGTACTTTCAGTTAAAGACGAGGTATCATTTCAAGTTGCAATTGTGTTTTCGTAAAATAAATGTTGTGTGCACAAGTTGCAAAATTCAGGAGGTATATACAGATTTATCGCATGTCTCAATCATTTTAATTAATTGAAAATAATGCCACAGAATTCTTAAAATTTGTAAATCATTTTTTTTGTTCCGCAGTATACTAATAATAATTTAAGAACACTACACAAGGTGACTCTGAAATGTATGTATAAACGGGCACCAAGTGATTTTTTTTATAATAAAGACATGAACAAAATGTAGAATAACTATTTTTTGTTTGGGACTTACTTCTCGAGAAAATCGAGTTTGAAAAATCGCTTCGTATCGCTTTTTTAAACTTTCGTTATAGGCTCAGATAAAAAGGTTAAAAAAAAGAGTTTTTATCTTTTTTTTGTCATTATATCCGAACTGCATAGTCCAAGTTTCTCGAGGTCGTTGTTTGTTGTGAATTCACGTAATTTTATTCGTCTATTTTTCATTTGGAAAGTTTCGCAAACAACTCGCCGTTAATAGATTAAAGATTTCCGGCAGACTGAATGAAGCTGGCTTGAAAAGAAAAATAGTTTCTATGAGAAACCTTACTCTCCACCCAATTTATCAAAATAATCCGACCGGGAATTTCGGTGGCCGGGTGATTCTTAAGCAACATTATTTAAGAGTATAAATAGACGGCGAATAAAGATGCTCGCGAAAGTCAGCCTTTTCAGAAGAAAATCAAGGAGGAAATTTAGGTCCGCAAAGCTTCAATGATTCTCGCCTCTTCTCGTTATGTACACACTACTGCTTCCAGCAAGAAGATCCTTTACAAGAAAATCGAGGAATAATTTTTCATACATAGTTTCTATATACCAAGTATCAAACATAATTTATTTCATTATTAGTTAAATATGCAGCAATCATTATCTTTTCCTTTTGCTGAAAAAAACTCGAACGAATGTTTAAGGTTTGACATAATTATAGAGTTAATGCATACAGCCGAATAATAATAGTAAATTAATTAGAACATAATATTCTGCTCATGTCTTTACGATTACCACAAATAATCGTGTTCATTTTAAACATAGTATGCCTATGTCAAATATTCTTAGAATAATCGTAATTAACAAAATTGACATAGATTTTATAGTAAAATTATACAGTATTGTATGAGGTTCAGAACTGAAAACGCGTTTACGTATAAAGCGATAGAATCGCCTCTTAACGTCTTTTTTTAACAGCAATAATAGGATTCATTCTTTGAAATTGTATTTACTAACTATTTCTTTAAATAATTCAGTAAGTACATGACATACGTAGACAAACATAACATACATATGTACACGGTGTACGTATACATTTCCTATACATATGTGTGATTCGTGAAAGTATTTGAATTTTTTAATTCAATATAATTCAATATAATTCAATATAATCTTGAGATCTCCTTGTTAAAATTATCATAATTTGTAGTTCCACGTAATTTATGTACGAATCAGACATGTCAGTTTCCTTTCAAATATACTTGGTATACTTGCTCTAGATTTTCAGGTTTTAGGTTTGACTAAATCTCATTTACACACGCCCCTTCAGCAATAAATGAAGGTAGATATCACTTTTCGAATATTATTCTGTAAGTGTATTTCCTTTAATCTTATTTCTAGATAGAATATTTTTGTAGAATTTTTTATATTGTCAAAAATACAGTTCAAAACGAATAAAAGTTGTAAACTCAATTTCTCAGAAACTGTGTATATTGGCTTTGCATCTTATACGCCAGAACACCGACGATATTATCTGCAAATTGCATAGTTGCCTTGGGATTACCGAGCTAGGAAAGTTGCAGAGTACTCACTGTTCAAACTTTAAAAATGGAGTTTGAAGTTCCACAATATGTCTGGTAGGAAATTTTCACGCGGACGTAGATAAGCTAATTGGAAGCGTGCTGAAAACAGCTAAAACAATAAAAACCTGTAAAATTTGTTTCATAGAAAAAAAACCGTGTAACATCGACATTGCGATATTACCACGGAAATGCGTCGTTGTTCAATTTTCCGTAATCCATAAATCGAGAAGAATGTTAAGTGATCAGAAGTTTTCTACCTACATCGCACATATTTAATCCATATGAGAATAGGACCGATCTTTCAGAGCCATTGAATCGGACGTTTTGTTCGTTATAACGATAAATCTGGTGACCAGGCAGAAATCCGAGGAAAGCCCATTCGAAAAATCCTTTGAGTTTTAGCCAAACGAACGCTTATTTCAAGAGTCGCTCGCAGCGAATATATGAAGTGCCGTAAATAATTATTCGAGCAACAGGGATTTTACATTTTACTCCGCTTTTAAAAGGTGGGTATTAGGTTGGCGCGTGAGAAATTATTATTTCGAGAAAATGAAAATATTTTTTGCTATCTACGTTACTTATTCGACATAATTGTCATTAGTTGTTTGTTATATAAGATGGTAGCCATAGATAGTGTACTACAGGGCCCGGAATTAAACAGCACATAACACGAGGATCGCGAGGCCTACGCCTTCTGATTCCCGTCGCGCGTCTCCCTCCCCGTTGATCGCCTAAATGCTACATACATACTTTCGCCTGCAGCTGTTATCGAATAATCGTGAAGCATATTAAGAGTTATTACATTATAAACACTATTTAATCGAAATTTCAAGAATTGGACGTAACCAAAAGCTATTAGGTCTACCGGAAAGTTCTGTCCGTTTTCGAATTGAAATATAACACAATTTTCATACATTTAATAATATTTATTGTAGAATATAATTTCCATCGTTACTTATGACTTCTTGCCAGCGTGATGGCAACTTGTAAATGCCATTTTTAAAAAATGATTTATTTTTAGAGGCGAAGAACTCGACTAGTGCTTGCTTGACATCAGCTTCAGTTTTAAATTTTTTTTCCAGTAAAAAGTTTTGCAAAAAGAGAAACAAGTGATAATCGGAGGGTGCTAGGTCTGGGGAGTATGGTGGACGCGACAGAATACAATCAAATTATTATTAGTTGTTGCCTATTTCATCTCCGAGACAGCACTAAGAAAAAAAGAATGCAAGACGATTCTAGTCTCGTAAATTATTCAATTATTCGATGCGCTTCGAGTGGCAAAAGTGTTCTGTGGTGGATATTACAGTAATTTCTCTCACACCGACCCTCAGCTTGGGAACGAAAATGGATAACTTTTAAAGAGAAGATACGATTATTCGAGCCTCGTAGCTCGCTTTTATAGTTGTTGATAATTGGCAACTGTAAAAACGAGTTGCAAGACTCGAATAATCGTATCTCGTTTACGGAAGTTGTCCATTCTCGTTCCCAAATTGAGGGACAATGCAAGAGAAATTACTTTACTAGCAACTGATAAAATATTTGAATTGACAAATGAATTAAACTCGATGTACTAATTACAGTACAATATAGCCTCGATTAAACGGTCCTCCAAGAGCAGAATTCTCCATGATTTAAATACGTTTTACATGTAATCAGTTCCATTAAAAAAAAATGTAATATTCGTGTAACTAAAAAATTAAAGCATTACGATTATTTGTAGTAATTAATGTTTTGTTGATTCCAAGTTCCACAGCCTCCGGTTTAACGCAATGAGAAATGCGGGAAAGATCTGATTGAAACAGTCTTAACACCCTTACGATTCTACAACCCGGTATACTCTCGAGTATCGACTCTAAGATATTGCTTGGCTGCCAGCCGATGAACGAATTCGTGGCGCTTTTGTACTGTCAAAATTGGTCTAAAAGTGATGATGGGTATGTGCATAGGTGCACCCATTATCTGGTTTCTTGGAGACGTTGTATAAGCCGTTGCAGCACTTCGAAGTGGCGACTGTTTTCCTTAATGAAAGAGCCTTTGTATTCGGGGCTTTTGTACTCTAGGAAAAGGTTACAGGTCATGAAAGAGAATATTAGGAAAATCACCGTACGTAACAAGCTTATTATTGCGGTTAGCGTAAAGTTTGTTAAACATTTTTTTTTAGTTCGCGATCGATCGAAAAATAGATCCACGTCGCCGAGGAATAGAATCGCGCCTCGTTCTAGTTTTCGCCGCGGAAAGTTTTTCAATGATTTTCCTGTTCTTGTCCTCCTTCGTGTCTCAAGCGGCCGGTGCGACGTGTCTCTCGCATAGACCGCAACTTTCGAGGGTGGAAAAGTTTGATATTGCCGGACTTCCCAAATCGACTGTTTTCTGACATCTCCGATGCAAACGGGGTGCGCGCGCGCGCGCGTGCGTATTCTCGCCATTCCGCAGCGAAAACAGAAGTTAAAGAACGAAATCGTTCGGCCGAACGCTGCGCCACGCCGCACATAGGCTCAAACTGAAGAGCTACATAGCTGTTCATTTCATAAAAAAATCATTTCCACGCATCGAAGTTCATCGCATGTATCTTAGAAATTGGTAAAATTAATGTAATCGATTAATAATTACGATTGGAAACAGCGTTTAAAGATCAACATTTTATAAATTCTATTTTTCACCAAAAACTTGCTTGCTCTTTGTATCAATACCCCGAAGAAACATATTATCATATTATCTTTTCAATTTTTTTTAATTAACCCCTTGCCGTACTTCCAGTAATAATTTGCCGAGTATGGATGTTTACCGTTCATTGAATTCGAAAAAAAAATCTGTTTTCTTGCCATCAGCATTTAAACGTTCAACTAAGAGCAGACACATAGCGAATGTAAATTTTCGATTTCTTCCTAGAAATTGTTAGAATCGAAGAAGTTGTAATTATTGTATCTATGATGAAAGTGGTACGCCAAGGGTTTAAATAGTATCATACTGTGAATAAACCTTGGACTAAGAAGCACTGTTTATAATTTGTTTAAAAAAAGTATGAATGCGAAGTATAAAGAATCGTCTAAGTTGTTCATAATTAATGAAGAATGTTTATTGATTTCCACCTAATTCAGCACTTTTATAAAGTAAAATATTTTCATTATACTTTCCCTTATATAATCATGCAATTCCCATAACGTCACAGAGAGGAAATTATTATTGTTTAAAATGTGTCTGTCGCTGGAACTGCGTGAGAGAGAGGGAGAAAAGGAGGAAGAGAAAGAGAGAGAGAGAGAGAGAGAGAGAGAGAGAGAGGGAGAGAGATTATCAGATCGAATCATTTATCTTATATACTTAACCTTCCATATTATAATTTTTGTTTTATTTTGTTCTTTTATGTTTTGTTAGCTATAGTATATAATTTTATATTTACACACAGTGTATACTATACATAGTATCTACATTACTAAAGAAAGTAAAAGAAAGGATTTTACAATATGCTTATTTATAGTATTTTATACAAAATTCAGATCACTTTGATTATTAATTTATCACTACACACACACACACACACACACACACACACACATATATATATATATATTTTATTCAATAATGATACAACTAACGTCAAGACGTGTCGAACGACCTACTGAATAGTCTTCAATTCTTGAAATAATGCTAAAATAGGCGTGAGCAGCTAATTCTTCTATGTTGCCCAGCGTGCGCCGCGCATCGCGCTGTTTCCTCGCGTGTGCCGACTTTTCTCAGCTATCACGTAGTGAACAACCGCGGGTTGAGTTTAAGGTCAGGTTAACATGAAAGCGATTCGATTGAACGGCCTTGGTGCGGCGTTCGTTCCAACATAGAGGGAAAAATTACAAGCTTCAACGAGCATCGAATTTCGTTTTAATTTACTTGGAAACACATTTGATTGCTCGAGCTGGTGAGCTCCGGTGTTGCCCTTACCAAGCGTCGCATTTTGTTTGTCTCCTTTTCTTTTCTGCTTTTGCCTTTTTCTTTTTTTAGATCGATCTTCTTACATTCACCGTAATGAACGCTAAATGGGAATTAAAGAAATGACTTTTTAAATTGGCAATTACGGCATCGTGGAAGTACGAATTATAAGTGTACTTCGTTCAGTTAATTTGGTTAAGTGGTCCATATACTGAAGCGAACTCGATTACATTGGCTCTGTTTACGCTTCGAATTTTCTGTATTTTTATCCACAATATAACGGCGTTTGTTCAGATGAAAACAATGACCTATAACATGATATCATTTCATGTAGTAAAAATTACATAAATGTAACGCATATGCGGCAGATGATCGCAAGTCGCTAGCTGATCTCTAGGTGACTGTATCGGCTTGCCGATACATCTACCGCATATGCGTTTCATTTATGTAATTTTTACTATACGGGATGATATTATGGTGTAGGTTATTGTATTCATCTGAATACAACATAACGTTATTATATTGTGGATTACAATACAAACAATTGCATTCCCCCAATTTACTGTTGCCTGAGTTCATTTGAAATAAATGTGAAATAACCGATTCGAATGGTTAATATACAGTAGTTATACAGTTATTCTAGCAGCAGATAGTTTAATTTAAAAAATTGTAATCAGGACGATTTAGTAGAAGGAAGTGCGTAACTATAGTATGAGCATTGGAAAGAGTCTTTGTTTCAGCGTCCAAGACGAGGTAGGATTTACTTCTATTTGATTTTCGCTGTACCAAGTCCGGGTTTTTCCGGACCCAGAGTTCGAGGCCTGCCTCGATCGTTTAATACAAATACAGAAACAAATGTAGCAAATGTAATCAGTATGTAAAAAAGGACGGTAAGATAATAGTAATAATAATTAGCAGCAATGATAACGATGATGATAATAACAACAAAATTTTAGTTCAAAATATTTGTATACATAAGGTCGTGGGTCCATCTGGACCCGAATTTGGGGCTGTATCGAATTTGACGCGTAAACGTCCGTCGATATTGCGAGGATTAAATAAACGTTCGAGTGAATAAAATTCTGTAAATGAAGTATATTATCGATGAAATGATTCTTTCATTATTGGAACAAAAAAGTCTCCGTGTCGATTCTATCTATTGATGGGATCTTTCGTATCCGAATTGACACGGAGACTTTTGTGCACTATATGTGTATAAAATAGAAACACTGAACGTACAATGTTCACCAAGCTTTTTGATGGATATAATATAGGTATTTACTAGATATTTACTTAGTTATAAAATGATTGAACGAAGAAATGGATCCTATATAAAACGGGTGATTTTATGTTTCTGACGTGAGAGAATAGTGAAGAAAAGAACAAGGACGAAAGGATTTCCATTTTCGTCGCGATATAACGCTGGTAAGTAAATTGAGTTTTCTGCTTCCGCGATGGAACATAGACGCTTGGATTTCTTGCGATCGTCGAAAGCGACTGCATTCGATAATCTTGAAACCTCCAGGGATCGAGTAGAGTCATTGCAACTCATCACAGAATGGCTTTATAATCTTCGTTATTTAAGTACACTTCGTAACAAATGAAGAGTGTATCCTATAAACGTTTATAAAATTTCTACGTACTGTCTACTTTTCATCTTTTGTGCATTACTATATTTTATTACGCCGGATGCTTTGTCGTGATCTAAAAAAATATGAAACTCCAATTAAATTACAACAAATATTATATTGTAACGAATTTTTGAACATTTAACAACTTTAGCTAAAATAATATTTTAAGTATTAAAGTTTTTTGAAATGTCAGTAATTCATTGCCTATTTTCCAGGTTCATATCATCGTTCTAAAATGTTCTAAGCGAGCATCTTATTCTCTCAATTACCGAAAAATTTTTTCAATTATTCCGCCTTTTCCTAAATAATTATTTCTGTTTTATGGCAGGAATGTACAATTTAAGAATACTATTTAGAAATGTATGAACGAATCCATAAAATTTTATTTATTTTATTACAAGTTAATTCCATGATATACCCTCAAAACAATTCAAAAAGGTTTCACGGTCCGCTGGAAAAGTTTCTTTAAATATAGCCTTTAATTGCTTGGAATGACAAAAATAATAGAAAAACTCATGCTTGAATATTTACAGTCGATTTTCTCGGCAACGAAGTTTTAAGCGAAAACATTTTGTTCTTTATTTTCGATTTGTTTTCTCATATAGAGTCACCCCCTTCTCGGTTGTATCGCTGATGCTGGGACACCCTGTATATCCACGTTGCGAAAAAGGCATTAAAAAGCTTTTCCGAGACAATTGAAAGCGATATACATCTTCATCCATTTGTGGAGCAGAGTCATGATATCGTCAGACTCGAGTGTATAATATATTTGATTCCTGTCTAGTCAAAGTGAAGGAAACAATCTGCCATTAGCACAGAATACGTCGCGTCAGCTCTTCGATTATAGGAACATTGATACGCGCGTATCCGCGTCGGGATCTCTGTGTTCTCGGATCTGTCGAGCTCGGATAGCCTCGGGTATGTCTCGATAATTCGTTCCGCGATCGACCGCGGATACAAACGACACGATTTAATCTGTTATACTCGCGGCAAAACTGAACCAATGCAAACCTCGATTTCAGGCCAGCGACACACGATAAAGCCATCAATCTTTCCAGCATCGTGCGAAATAATTCATTTCACTTAACACTTTTGGCAACTAACGCTGGTGATCAATATGAATTCTATCGCAAAGGGCGTTTAACGCGATTGTAACGCTTCCGTTGGCGCTGAATACGAGTCCGCGACTCGTTTCTCCCCGCCGTCCTTAATTGTCTTTTTATTATAACTCTACTTTTGTATTTACTACCAGACAAGAATAGGCAAGAAGAGATCCCTATTTTACGTGTATGTAAATACACGTGTACACGTGTAACGAGTGAATCCAGATCTAAATCCGTGTAATTGAAATTCACGGGTACACGTATAAAATGAAACATTTTGTTTTAATTTTATCATGAAATCTACAGGAATGTTTTCCGAGTACAAACATATAGTAGTCTAGAGTCTCTAATCTCTAGTACTCCAGAGTCCCTCCCAAATACATTTGTTTTGTTTGTTTGTAATATTATGGGTAATATTAGGAGTTTATAAAAATAATTATCCTATCGTTACAGACTCGTGCGATTGCGTTAGTGTGTAACCTAAACATGATATTCATTTATTATTTAAATTTTTCTTGATTTTTACGTTTGCTATTTTGTCGATACACCGGGGTTAGGAAAATGATAAGACACCTTATCTTGCTGAAATATATATTTCGTCTCAGCAATTCTGTGAGCATAAATCTCTATCCGTTCCTTGATTAAATTTAAGTAGATAGCATTATTCGTACGGCCTTGAATAAATTTTATTTCCGCCTTTCCTCTATAGTCGATATCTACGCTTATCGTTACTGCAGTTTTGGAAGCTTGGAAAAGCTTGGATCAAAAGTTCACGAAGAATCTATATAGATGTTTATCAAGAAAGATGATTGAAGCGGTACAACCTAAAGGACAGTCCACGCATTACTAAAACTTAGACAAACCATGCAATATTATTTCATTTGAATGCATTTGTTATTTCATATTTAAAGTGCTTTATCACTTTGTTCACACAAAATTTCATAGTTTTTGGTGTGTAAATAACAAATAAGTCGACCGATTTATTTAATTTCTTCATATATTCTGTCAAAGCTAGTATCTTATTTCGTTGTATATTCATTTTGAGATAGATGTTTATACCCAAAAATCTTGAAGTGTCTTATTATTTTGTCCACCAGTATACATCTTTATTGATCTATTATTTCGTTTTTTTTCTTCCTTTGTTTTCTTATCTTATTCCGATTACTATTTGGTCGATAATGTTATAAAGCACTCGTAGATCGTATCATTATTATCATGATTATTTATTTATTCTAGTTAATACAAAAAATAATGTCGAATAACGTTTATCAAAATATAACAACTAATACTGTGTTATCGGTAATTAAAATCAGCACTTATATGTATTATTTTTCAATGTGGTTGCGACCGATTCCGTCACACTAGATATTTGACCGTTTCGATAAAGTCGTTTGTCAATTTTTCGCTATTTCCAAACTTGTCCAACGCAAGCCATTGTTTGAAACGCAGTAGAGAGGGGTAATCACTGGGTGCCATGTCAAGGCTGTAGGGTTGGGTGGTCGAAAATTTCCCAGCGACATCGCTGAAACTCTTGAGCTGTCATCGAATGGTTTAAATTGCAGATGGAAAAATTTTTAGACGATGAACGTGGAAACCTAGTAAAAATGTCAAAAATATATTGAAAGTGATGATAACTATGTGGAAAAATAAAACTGCCGACCCGACTTCAAATACTGAAGTATTTCATCATCTTTAGTTATTTACAAAACGTGTCTCATATAAAATGTTCGTTACTCTAAAAATTCGAAGCGAAAAACTATTTGCTGGTATTAATTGATTATGTATTATTGTAATTAATGTTTAACGGAATCCAATAAATCAATAAACTCGAAAAACGACACTCGTTCCTTCTTTCTTCTCGCTCACTTCGTATCACACACACTCACTCACGCACGCACGCACGCATGCACATACACACACACACACACACACACACACGCGCGCGCGCGCGCGCGCGCGCGCGCGTGCCACATCACACGCTTGACCGACTCCGTCGAATCATAGCATCGACGTAGTAATGAATTACATAGGCGTAGGACTACCACAGGATAAATACACAGCAATCAAAAATTTCCGGGAGACACTAATTACTAAGAACGATAAAACACGAAAGATTTTGAAATTGCGTGTGTGTAATAAATTAATGAACTGCCTGAAGCTATTTCTCTTACAATGACATGTTACATGCATATTGGATTGTCTAATTATTTCACTCAATGAAAACAAATTTTTATCAGTTTGCACGCAGTTTGTTGAACAGATGTTTGACACGTTGAACGCCACGTCACCCATATCTGGGTGATGGCTATGTTCTCGCAGTCTTCGTCGAATTAATGCAGGATTTTGGAGGTAATTTATAGTAATTTTATTTGTAACACAACTGTGAGACGAGTATAGACAATATAGAGTAACAATGAAATATAAAGTAAACAAAAACAAACATTAAAAATATACTTATACTAGTAATAAAATAAAATAATAAAATATAAAATACACTTGTACTAACAAATTATACTTATATTTAAATTTGTTTTTAAAATATTATAACATTTTATTAATTACGATGGTATTCGTTAAAACATTGTAAACATAATTGGGGTGACTCTGGACACTCGATTGCCACGTCACTCACGTGTAGACGACGAAATTATTCGTTTCAGATATGAAAATTAATTTTTGCTCTAATCTATCATATCTTCCTAATTTTGTTAGTAGTCGCAAATCGTAAGAATGTTCAAAAAGTAATTGATATCGTACAGCTTAACTCCTAAATTAAAAATTGATTAAGTAAAATTCTTTTTTTGTGTCTAAGTTTTATCTTTTTGTAAGAGCTTTCGTTAAAGTTTTCCGAACTATTCGAGGATTATTAAAAAGCAACGGGAGAGCTCGACGGGTTCGGTAACAAACGGAAAGTTTGCGTTCGACCTCTTAAACACGTCACACTGGAAAGAAATGAGTTTCGACATGAAAAAGGCAGGCCATTCGGTGGTAGGAAACAAGGATAAGGCTAGAGTGAAAGGACAGGACGTACTTCAGGAAGACTATAACTGCATCGACTCACGTACTCGTACATAGATAGATACATCTGTTTTCATTGACGTCTCCACGGACAAGTAAATCAATTTCTCTATTCCCGTTACGCTAGTTGTAAACAATTTTATTTAGGGACATTACTTTACGTAATTAAATGTGTGGAACAACTCTCGATCGATTCGGATTCCCTTCACTCGATTTATTAACCTTCATCCGTGTCAATTTGACACAGTTTTTACGGATAGAGAAAAAAATGATCCGTTGTATACAGTGGGTAACGATAATTTCAATGAAATTTTCAACATGTATAAATGTGTGTGTGTGGGGGGGGGAGTCCTATTTGAAGTTTTGCACTCAACCATCTTCTAAACTATAATTCATTTCGATAAATTTTTTAAATGAAATCAAAGTTTTGCTAGGTGGATGGTATAATTTTGTATGTAAGCATTTCTAGGTGAATTCATTGACCTAAATACATTGGTTTTTGTTAGCTCGTTCAAGATCATTTAATGCAGTTAAAAGTTTACACTCCGAAATTGCTTTTCATCCGATGTATACAAAAGGGCCAACACCTAATTCAAACAAATAAACGACCCTTTAAATAAACGTTAATATTTATATAAAATACAGAATTTTACAAACCTACGCTGCATTTTCATTTCGTTTACAGTATGGTCGCCAAAAGCTTCGAGTATGTTGTACAACTCCATAAAACGGAACTAATGCTTGGCGTAAGAAGATAACAAAACCAGCAGAAGCAAATTTTTCCGAATAAACAAAATTCGTCGTTTCGTGTGGACCGACGTAATATCTTTCTCTTAAGTTACCATTTTCACGAACAGGAGAATGATTCGAAACATTCAGTATTGTTGTATGTATGTATGTATGTATGTATGTATGTATGTAAAGTAGTTATGCATGTAAATTCAAATAGGGGTCGAAGGCGATGGAGATTTGGAAAATGGAATACTTACAGTTCTCGATAATAACGTATCCAATCTATGTTTCAGTGGGGAGAGTTTCCGAAGCCTGATGTATTTCTAAGGAGAACTAACTGTCACCTAATTGGACAGCCAAGTCTGCGAGGGTCGAATCGATAACGCCACGGAAACTCGAAGTACACGACGCTTGCCAAAATGGTTTTGGCAATACGCGGGAACGATACGGGGTTTTATTCTAACACAAAACCGAGAACGGGGAACGAGGTGATTTTGGAACGCGTTCCGATGCTGATTTCGGTCGACGGATGGGGTTATTTTCTCGCGAGCGATACAAATGTCACGATAAATAATCATTTCACGTCGAAACGGCGAACGGAGCATATATTCGGCTCGAATAAATTCTAATTTAATGCCGGCGTTAGTTCGTTTATTCCGTTTATTCCGCCGGTTCAAACCGTTTCAAAACGGTTATTTCTTGAAGCTTTTCAGCGTATCGAGAATGGTTTCATAATTCTTTCCTTAATTTGTTCGGTGTTTCGTGCCGCATGAAATATTGCTCTGAAACGCTTTAAGTTTCAGAAATTCGTACGAGTTAGTTTATATTTCGCAAACAATGGTATTCATTACTGTACGATTCCGTGCACATACTTTTTCACGATGAACAAATTCAGCGTCTGGAGAAACTAAGTTTTCGTAATAGTCCGAACGCGACGTACACGCGACGAAAATAAACGAGTGCATTGGCCTCCAGGTCCAAGAGGGTAATCGATAATAAAAAGACGTCGATAAGAAGGAACTTTGCCAAATCGATTTTCTCGTCGGAATAAAAATAACATAATTTAACAAACAAAGAAAACAACACAAGCAGGTGTTTCTTCTGCTAGAACGGACTATTTCAGAATAATTTTAACGTTTGGTACAATTCCACCACTTCCTTGATATAAAAAGATGCCACAGATTAAGAAGAATATTCTCTATCTGTAGCTCGACTCTCAACGCAGGCGGTCCGGTGACAGTTAGATGAAGTTTGGAATTGCACTTCGCGTCTGCACGTCCGTCTCATGGCGAGGCCGCGTCTGTGAATCGTAGTGTTCTGTCGGTGTGAGTTTTACGCGTGTAAGGTATCTAAAACACTTCGTGTTTATATACAGATGAAGAGGCTGACACGCTCTTGGATCTCGCTAAGTGGACGGTGACCTTTGAGATTTCGAAAAAACGTGACGTTATTGGCGCGTTCAGGTTAGTATAAATGAACTCTTAACGTGTAACGTTAATATTCTGTGTGTCACCTTTGAAGACTTTTTTCAAATTAATCGGGAACTGTAAGTTTAAATTTTCGTTATAGTCTCAGATAAATAAGTTAAAAAAATGTCATTTTTTAATTTTCTATTTTCCGACCAACTACAATTTTTGGGAACATTTTTTTGCTTGTTGTCTATCAATCTAGGCAGTCAAACATTTAAAAAAAAGTTCAAGTTGTTGGTCCAATTTAACAATATTATAGTTGCTCACACTATGTATATGTAGTATACGGGATGCTTCAGCTAAAATAGGCCACCTAAATATCTCTATTGTTTTCGATTCCATGAAAAGTATTTGTAGCACAATTGAAATCGTTTGAAAGGAGCACATCGTGGATTAAAATTTATTTGTTTATCCACGTTGTTTTATATTATTATTTCAAAATCATCATCATTTCTTACGTAGAAAACGTTTGCTTTCTTCTGTTGTACATGTAACATAAAGCTTGCAATTTCATTTCCTAATGCTCAAGATCATTTGGAAGCCGTTATGTAGGCGTATTCAAGTGTATTCTTCGGCCTGCTACAATGTGCAGCAGAAAAAGTTAGGATGATCTTGAAAAGAAATAAAGCAGCATCAGAAAAAAAAACGATTCTCCACTCACAAAATGTCCTATGAAAATTATTTGAATTGTATTGCAAACATTTTTCACACCATTACAAACGATGGAGATAAATATTTAGGTAGCCTTCTTTAACCGAGGCATCCCGTATTTATATTACTATTTATATGGAATTAAAAAAATGCATGTTCTCATTTGAAAATATCAGTAATAAGGGTGTACATCCCCCTCAAAATTGTACAACGTTCGTTTAACAAATTCTTTCATGACACTTTTCGAGATAAATCGGACACGCTGTATACTAATGGACCTAGGATGCCACATATTTCATGTACATATATGTATGTCCTTCGCCATCGAATGGCTAAGGGAATATTCCTAGAATTAGTCGGACCGACCGTCAAAGGAGCTTCGCACAAATCATAACTTATGGCAGCATTACCCGATGGCATATGTATATGTATGTACATTGAGACCTGCGGAACGCGTTAATTAGCACATCGCATATTGCAAAGATATAAATATCAATATTTCAGGCTTTGATCCGGGAATGATACGATGGCACCGTTTTTTGTAAAGGGATCAAAAAACACTTTTTAAGATATTAATTGGATACTATTTTTACCAACGGGATCAGTAGATACGCTTCAAAATTCTCATTGAACATTGTTTTCAACGAAGGGGTCATAAGACGCCTTTCAAAATTTTAATTAAGGAATTACTTTTTTTACGCGTAATTATAACATCGATGATTTAATCATTCTCGATTGATTTTTCAATTGTTGCTGTAACGATTATTAAATTACTGTGTTAAAAATAGGTAAATGCAAAAGATCGGCACCAATGGTGTCGTATCTGGGTGTGCGCGTGTGTTTCATGTACAAATCTACAGTCGCCTCGGAAAGTACATTAACGCATTTTCAAACGGAATAACTTTTTTAAAATTGGTTCAAAGAACTTGAATATTTTAAAGATGTTAGACCGACTAGTTTTCTATGGGATGAGTATACAAAAAGTTGAAAACTGATGTATCTTCAAATGCAACTTATGCGCAACTTATATGCATACTGAAAATTTCATCGAAATCGGTTGATCTTGACATGAACTGTAAGCGATTAAAGATCGCGAAGATCGCGAAAATCACAGTTTTTCGAATTTCAAGCAAAAGCAGGTAATTTTTGCATCTTTCAGTGGTTGTAGCTTGATTATGCGACTTTGAATCTTTGAACCAATTTTAAAAAAGATATTTCGTTTGAAAAGGCGTTAACGTACTTTCCGAGACGACTGCATATGTATATTAGTTAACAACAGTAATAGTTTCCACTTCTAGCTTTGTAATAGCGTTAAGTATCGTTCGAATTTCTCATTGTAACTTAACACGTAAATTATTTTAAAACGTATGAGTATAAACAGAACTCGGTACTATAACAGTGCTCTATAGTGCTGTATATTTGAACGGAATAATAAGAAATGGAAATTTTAATTAGTAGTACGAAAGGCGTGTGTACACGATGGGTTTAACAAGCGTCTCGATCTCACAGAGCATACGTGTATCTGGTATCACACAAGTTGACGCACTCTATAACGTAGCATCTCCATCTCGTTAGCGAGTTCGCAATACGTCTATAGTACGGAATTACTTAAACAATATTGTATATAGAAATAGATTTGTGTTATGCACAGTACATGCTACAGACGAATACGTATGTAAAAATTCAAATGTGTTCAACGGTCCAATAGTTCAAAAGTTTCCAACACGCTTAGATAATATTGTTGTCAATGCGCGCGCGCGCGCGTATTTTACTACAGTTTTATTATTAGCTTAATATCAAATTTCTTGTCTGAGAGTGAATAAAATTGAGAAATTTTCGTTTTAATATAGAATTAAACTCTTGGATGCAAGAAGGGCCTGAGTGATAAAAGTGACTATCGAGAAAAGAGTCTCTAAGCATTATGAAGACAAAAGTTCCTTACACCTAGTGAAGTTGTTTTAAAATTCTTCAGGATATTAGTAACTTTAATTTTTCTCTCTTTCATTTCATTGGTATAACACGAATTACGTAATAAATAAATTTTGTGCGACAATTATTGATTATAATATCCTCAGGCCCTTCTTGCATTTAGTAGTTCTGCGATAATGATTAGATCTAAAGAGGAATTTAGTATTTCATTTAATATAAGTATATGTGTAACCAATGCTACTTACAGTTGAACCAAGATTGAAATAGAGCACCTTCGTTTTTAATCTTTCGCGGGAAATGCGATTGAAACAACCAGTTTCGTTGACTTAATTGTGGTACCGGCTATAACCCAATGTATACCAACGGTACACACCGGATTTTGGGTCAATTCGTGGAGTAGTTAATAGTTTTGAGGAAAAGGGAATTGAAGCATTCGGTGCTGCATTCGGTGCTGCACTCGCTGTGTACGTTGCTCAAACTTTAAATCATTGCAGACTCATCGATATTAGAGATTCCAGGATATGTCAAGGTTACGTCCTACACAAATTATACAGTAATTTTATCAGTAATAAAATTTTAACATATTTTACCTATAACAACGGAACCATTCTTTATCTAAAAAATTGCTGGAAAATGACGGCTCCGAATGGGAATATCCACTTAAGTTGGATCGAAAAGGGAATGGCCTGAATTAGGTCGAGATTCTAAACGTATTTCGCGACATAAATATGGGATATTTGAGGACGATGTTACGAATATAAAGGTTATAGGCAGTGTGCTGATCGATAGCCACGCAGTAGGAACTTCGGTATTAACTGAATCTATGGGACTAGAAGAAATATGCATACTCCTGACAAACATGTAAATCAAAAAGGCCTATATCATTTTGCAAAGCAAAGGTTTCTGGTATTTTGCTTTCAAAGTATTGACAGTTCAAAATAATGGCTTGAATTCTAACGCACTCTGTGCCGGTGCATTTGTCTTCTGGTCCCATATTTTTCGAGCGCTTTGTAGACAATTTAAACTGCCATTAATTATTATGTACGACACGGCACAGGCAACTCGATGGCTTAAGCGGTTACATACGTATACATGTACATAAGGGAACGATCAAATTCTGGTTACATTTCAGAATTTTCCTCTTTACGGAATCACGTTTTATTGCGTTCTTTTATGATGCTCTTAAAACACCAGAAAAATCATTTCAATTCTTTGAATGCACGAAATTTTCTGTACAGTTCATGAAAGAGCTCGAGAAGATACTGAACGAATAGAGATCAATATTCCATAGAATAAATCGTTTTAGATAAAATATCATAATGTTAATTGTATTGGTAAAACGTATTTAGTTATTGTACCGTCCTTTAGTTATTGTGCCACAAGATAGGCCTACACAATCTCAAATCATCACTGTCATATTTTTAAAGAGAATAAATGTAAATATGACATTTTCTTATTAAAGCAATCGTCTCCAATGTGAACTTTCAAATACTTCTTATGATATTCAATTTTTTTTATAGAAAAAAGATGTATCAATGTGTGTTAAATATTTAGTTTTCATTGGGGTCAGTTATCGAGGGAGGGAGCACAATGACTGAAGCACAGTGACTGATCTTTGTAGATCATCAGCACACGGTAACTGACTTTATATATAGAACATTTTTTCTTTCTTTCTAACATTCAAAGAAGATTTAATATTTGTGTTATAGGAAAAATTATATCGATAATATAAACTTTGAAATTTACCTTTAAGTTCTTAAAACATATATCACTTAAATTGCTAAAGTTACTTTTAGTAGCAAAAACTCCTGAAGTCCGCCAACAGGGCACAGTAATTGGCTCCTCTCCCCTATTTGCAATAGCTCGAGGCTATATTAATTTACAGATATGCGATAGCATGTTAGTACATGATACTACATGAGATAAGAATGTCCACATTCTCAAGGCTTAGAGTTTACGAATCATGTTTCGGTACAAACTTTGTTGGACACGGTCGTGAGCGTAAACTCTACCTCGTACACTTTAACTTTAGACTATGCAGCAGTCTTGAGCAGCTTGCACAACTTAGACGTATTGTCTGTTATTTTAGGCATATAATTTAGTTGCATAAAACACAACTGTCTCCAGCAAATCCTTATTCTCCGCGTATATAAGACATGGAGTATGGAAGGAACATGTAGTAATGCTTTGTAGAATACACTTTGTAGAATAGAGTCTTATCGAGAATGCCGAGCTTTAATACAAATCGGCAGGCTAAAATAATTTTCTGAACCTGCAAGGAAGGTTCCTGCGTTTCCAATGGAACTATCTGGCATGGAAATAAAGTGAGTAAACCTAGATATATCCTGAGAGCTTCGTCCGAATGCGATTTATGTCGTGAGATAGCTTCTATCGGATATTCCTAGAAAATACTACTAGATTCTAGGATCGACTAAATTTAAATTCCATGGGACAGTTGTTCGATCCTAGTGTTCACTTTTTAATATTTCCTCGTATTTCATCGATTTATAAATTTATATCGAATCTCCTTTTTATGTACACGATAGGTTCGACACGCACTCTTTTCTAATACCACCAAATAATTCCTAGGTACAGTAAATTCTCTCCAATTGTCCTACAGCTTATAAACAAAAATGGGCAATTTGGGAAGAGGAGATACGATTATTCGAGCCTCGCAGCTCGTTTTTATGGTCGCCGATTGTCAATAACTGTGAAAATGAGCCGCGAGCTCGAAAAATCGTATCTCCTCTTCCCAAATTGTCTATTTTTTTGTTTAGAAGTGTGACACCCCGTTTCCCGCATCATGGGGGCGTTTGCTATCTTTAATCTACATTCGATAAATCTGATGTGGGCTTATTTTTTGTCGACATTTCATGTTACAGTTTTATAATAATTTTTGCTTATAAGGAACTGTTGGGTGTATAAAATCATAAATCGTTTTTCACAGGTCAGATTCCTTCCATAATGTAAATAAATTAATTTAAAAGTAAAGCGACAGTTATGATTAGAACTTTATGAATTGAAGTAATTTCTTAAGAGAAGAAGAAAATTTACAGTTATCGTGTACTTACATCTACTCGAAGGCGTAAAATATTAACGATAAGAGAACAGAATTTTATTTTATTTTGATGAAAAGAGAATGTATATCTCTGGCTCGAATGCATCGCGAATTCTGGCTGACTCGGTTAGCCTATGTGTTTGCGAATTCGGTAGTTATGGCCTAACAGTGATCAGGCGTCGGATAACTGCGGATAATTGTGTACTTTAGAGAGTTTCCAAGTGCATGCTCACTGGGGTGCAACTGGTCTATTCGCGCACGTGCAGTTTTCAGCAAACGTATCTGTAAAACCGGCTCCCAGAGGTAGCTTGTGGGATTAGCAAACGTTATTCCGTTTCCTAAAATGTGCAATAAGTTTCCGAAACGATCGTCTGGGTCCGCTTCGATCGAGGAACCGTGCAAAGAACGAGGAAGAATTTATTCGCGGTAGTGGCTCGAGCTAGCCGGTAACACGATAAAGTGGGGAGTCGGTCAAAAATTCAACCGGTTCACTAGATTAGAGTCTATAACGAAAAATGGTAACTCGATAATGGAAGACGAACATTCGGTCGTAATAATCGTTGATAAGAAAGGAGACCTTCCTCCGACGAGGAAAAGACCATTGTGTCGAGTTTCTTTCGGATACCGTTCATTCGGTTGCCTCTTTCCTTCGTACGTCCTCCCACCTTCACGTTTTTTACCCTGATTTATTTGCGCTCTTTACAGCCCGGTTTCTTCGTTCCATTCCCTTCTGTTTACGCTGCACGGTTGCAACTTTTTCCACAAGCTTCCCTTCGTCTTCCTCGTTCCTTTGGATGCTTTAATTTGTTGAAAACCGTTACCTTCTACTCCGTCGTTGCGGTGTGGAAGAAGAGTTTCGGAAATCTGTACTACCACATTTGGTATGCTAGAAACTCCTAGACGCTGCGAGACATTCGAGATATTTGAAGCCACGAATCCCAAAACAGTGGAAGTTGAATTTTTAACACTATACGTATGAATATTGACATACGATAGCGCCGGGCTCGATGCGCGAAACGGGACTGAAAATGTGGGTGAAAATCGAAGTTCTGCAAACGAAGAAGTAACTTTACGTTTCTCGTAGTGCCAACTTTCCATTGTTTTTACGAAATAGATTGCAATAAACGAGGTTGCGACGAGCGAAATTCTACTCTGTTTTTTGCTTACTCAGATTTATTTATTATTTAATTATAATTATTAACAATTTAAAATAATTAAAATAAATAATTAAAATAATTTAAAATAATTAATGCTTACAGAAAAAATCAACACTATGGATAATATGGCTTTTGGAATAAATGGCTTCAATTGATGCGTTTCTCTATTACGTATAAAATGTAAAATTTATTAAATATAAAATGTAAAATTTATCACGTATGAAATTGTTCTTTATTACCAATAAAAATATTTCGAACATGGTAAACCTACTTACGAGTTTAGCGATTAATTGGAAACATTCGAGCAAGTTGCGATAATTAAATTGTGGATGCATATTCTCATTTTCATCAATCGTGTTCTAAATGTCGAAAAGGGAGAAAAATGTCTTACATCGTTTAGAAAGTTCCTCATCGTGAATATAAAATTATGGTAGAATTAACTTTCATCGTGGTACGCCCGTTTCCTTGCATTTTATAAACTTACACGTAGAAAGAGCTGTGTAGTGATAAACGTCGATCTTTCAACGATCGAAATTGATACTCGTGTAATAAATACAACTACTCGAGAAGCGATCTTCGCTATATTACGAAAGTGACGAAACCAATTCTGTCGCTCCAGCACCGTGTCTTCTCTGTTCTTTAAATTTCGTCGTCATTGCACAATCTTCCACTATATCATCCCAGTTTTGTCAATCTTTCATTTTGTTCCGTTTCGTTCTTTATGTCGGCATACTTCTGAGCTTTTTGTTTCCTTCATCGTACCCCCTCCTCCTTCTTTCAGCTTCTGCTTTTGATCTTCCCGCGGCTCACCTTTTTTTCTCTTCAGTTCTCATAGAACTGCTTTTTCTTCTGTGCGCATATTAATGCCAGCTAGGTAGAGCGTAGCATAGTCAGAAGAAACTTTTCCGCGGCGATGCAACTGCGGGAACAACCGTTGCTTCTAATAAAGGAAACACATGCCCGCTGAATTCGCACAAAACGGTAGGCCTGCGAGAATACTGCGGATAGGATTCAATACGGGATCTTTTGTTGCCTGTCGCAGAAACTTTGCTCCCCATGGCTTACCCTCCCTTTCTTTCCACCTTCGACGATACATTTATGAGCGAGGTAGTTCATATTTCTCCCGATTCTGGGATCTGTCCGATATTCCGCGAAACGTCGCGGGCTTTTAACACCCATCCTGTCGCTAGAATTTCTAATCGAACGAATAACCCCACGACGGTTTACAGAAGTGCGGTCAGTAACTGGTAGCTTCAACAAAATACGTGCGCAATTCTATGCTTAAATTCCTAAAATTAACGAAATCATGACAGTTCGAAGTACAGATGTAACGATCGGCGGTACCGCACTGAGAAAACTTTAAATACGATTTGTTCAGATCTATTTTTAAAACGTGTCCGTATTTCAAAGTTCACTCGACCAGTTGCAGGTCTATAACCTAAACTAGAATTATTTCATGATATTTTCACTGAATATTTATTCGAAGCCTCTGAAAGTTAATAAAATATGGAAAGTTAATAAAATATCATTCAAATTCAAAAAGCCGAAATTGTTTTAATTATCGTCTTCTCCAGTTACAGCCAAAATTAAACAGATTATGAATCTTCGGGCTTTCGGTTATTTCAGATAAATGGAACGTTTCGAATCACGGAGATCACGAGGGGATCTTCTTTTAAAAGCTACTCACACGAGGGCATGAAATACCATCAATTTTGATCTTTTTCTCGAAAAAATTAGAAAAAATTAGGACTGATACTGAAATATATGTAAATATATGGATACTCCAAAATTTTTACTGCAAATGAGACTCCAGGTTTTCTGCAAAATAATCCCGAAGAAACACTAAGAAATGCATTTCATACTGCAATATCCCCTTAAGGCTTCATTATCGAGTTGCAATATCCGCTAGATTCGCGTGGTTTACACTATGACGAAAAGAAGAATTAATAGGTCGTGATCACGTGCACCAGTTGATTCCTTTTTAATAGTATTATTTTTCAAACTCATTTCTCTCGATCATGCAGTCTTAAATGAAAACATTTTATTTTACAGTTTCGTTTTATTTTTTAATGTAGAATTTATGTTGAAATTGTAAAAAATTTCGTAGACACGTGATTTTAAAAAAAAACCCAGACATATGTTCTTTAGTATTTCGAATGGGAAATGACACTACCAGTTTTTTAATGCTTGGGTGTTTTCAATATTATTTGAAGGTTATCTTGCTTTTTTATCATAAACCTATATTTTTTTTCTTTTGGAATTATATTCTACGTAAAAAAATGCACAACTTTCATTTGAAACACTTTTTGTAATATGATATTCTTAAATGAGTAGTTTAGTAGGTTTATGTATTCAATTATGAATGTTAAGTGTTATATTAACAGTGACGAAGGTTTGGAGGAAAAGGAAGGAAAGCTACGTCCTGTTAAAGGACTCGTTGTCGATAAGGCTGTATCTGTGACGGATCAAATAATAGTAGAGACTCTCTAATAAGAGACACGCAGTTAGGTCGTTGGATGCTAAAATACAACTAAATAAAATAGTAATACATTCCTGTCGCACTATGTGTATGCACATATTGCTTATGCTTAAACATGGCAGTACCAATTAGAATCGCGGACGTTATCGCATGTTTCTTATTACAGGGTCTCTACATAACGGGGGCCATCTACTGGCGAGTATAAGAGCTACTTATCACACTGTAACATATATTTTCCCATTTGTAAAATCACAAATATATATATATAACCAGGCACAACATACACCCGCCTCCAAAAGTATTAGGACACTTACGGAAAATTCAATAAATATGAAAACCTAATAGGAAATTGTTATAATTTTTTTAATTTATTCAAAAGTTAATTATATTAATCTCTAACTATATTTTACGTTGTAATAAAAATTATATTAATTTTATAAAAGAAAATTGAATTTCCTTTTCATCGATATATCCACCGCGTTTTTTTAATCGCTTCTCGGATTCATTTCGGCATTTGTTTTAGTAGTTTTCCGATTCCTTCTGATACGATCTCTATTACTGATTCTGAAGTTCCATGCATTTTGTAGGATGTTCAAAGAAAACATATCAATGCAGTAAATAATTCTTTCTATTGCATTAAAATGCAATAAATGGCTAAACTAATTGCATAAGTGACAAACACTTATAACATAATACCTACTTTGAATCTGTACTTTCTTACTTGTCATATTGCAGGTTTGCAGACATCACGAAAAATGAATGAAATATTACCAAGTATACCAAATGAGCAGGTGTCCTAATACTTTTGGAGAGCGATGTATGTACTATAGCATACTTTTGCTGCTGTATACAGTAAATTCTCCCTAATTGTCCTTCAGTTTCTAAACAAAAATGGACAATTTGGGAACAAAAAAACGATTATTAGAGCCTTGCGCCTCGTTTTTATAGCTCTTAACAATCGGTAACTATACAAACGAGGCGCCGGTCTTGAAAAATCTCATCTCCGCTTCCCAAATTGTCCATTTCGTTTACAAGCTGAAGGACAATTGGGGAGAATTTACTGTACATCGGAAATCACATCTTGGTCAGCTTTAAGGGAAAAGAACCAACTTTACACCCCTACAAAAGCCCTTTTGACGAGGATAATAATTCAGTTTTGTGTTCAGCATTTATGTAAGTTACGTTTTTATGTTTACGTTCGCTTCATATAACTGGATCAGCCATTCAACCGCAGTTCATATAATAAGTGCTCAACTCTGAGTTCATGTATTTGGAACTCATTGCAAACTCCTTCGTACAAGTGGAGTTCTGTTGTACTTGAGATTTTGTGTGTAGCGTAACCACTTAAGAACTAATATAAGTATCTCGATTTCAAAGGATCGATTTGTTTTTTTACACATTTTAAAAGGTACCTGTGGTGACCCACGACAAGATCAAACAAAATATGCCTAGCCGTTCTAAATTATGTCTTTAACCATATTCTCGAGATAGCATTTTTCAATACACATAGCCGCAATTGTTTTGAAAATATAATACATTCTAATTGACGCTCGGATTGTGCACAAAAATGGACAATTTGGGAAGAGGAGATACGATTGTTCGAGCCTTGCGACTCGTTTTCATAGTTGTTAATAATCGGTAACTATAAAAACGAGCCGCAAGGCTCGAATAATCGTATCACCCCTTCCCAAATTGTTCACTTTTTCTGTACAATCTGAGCGCCAATTAGGGAGAATTTACTGTATTCTTGACGATAAAAAATTGTGACCACTGGACAGAAACTGACATCGTATAATTAACATTTCAAAGTAAAGTTATTTTCTTTTTTCTACATGTTTCTGTAGTTGCGTTCATATTTATTTACATCGATTTCTCAGTAGAAATACAGTATTGTTCTTATGTTCAATTGTAATAATTTTTTTTGCTTCAATTTTTTATTTCAAGTACGCATTATTATATTACTTTCAAATGGAGTGTATTTAAAATAATTATGCTGATATACAATACCGAAAAATTTCATTACACATATATTTCAGATAAAACAAGTTATACATATATAAATTTATCAATGTGTGAAATTTCCAAGCGTATATTCGAACATTTATGAACTAAATTTCGAAAGTAGCACAAATTCTGAACTGCTTTGAAACTACATCCAGTTAAAGTTCTAAAACTAGTTCAGCCTATTTTCTAATTGCGTGTAATTTACCATGCGTATCGCCTTAACTCGCTGCCATGCTATACAATTTTAATTGAATATTTATAAGTTTCCATTGATAAGCACATCATATTTTCCATTAAAACGAAGCTAAATAAAACTGACGCATAACATGATGTATACAAATCCATAACGCTTAAATGGAATATCGGAAAAAGTCAGGAAAAATATTTATCAGTAATTTCAATAGTTTATATTTCACCGGACATAATTATCAGGGATTTTACGTGTTTATATCAAGAAATTTTACTTTTTCAGCGTTTATATTTCAGAAAACAAACGTAGCAATAATGTTCGGTTATCGAATCAAAACATATTTGTTTTCTAACTGATAAATTTGATCAACTATTGCTAAAAAAAATGTTGCCTAGAGAATTATAGCAGTTCTTTTTGCAGAATTATGAATGTCGTTTGCAAAAAAGATAAAAATGAATATACTATTTTCAAAAATAGTAGAATGGTTAACAATATCAAGACAAACAGAGCTACAGTCGATTTATTTGTTTATTTGTTAAAACAATCATGGAAAGATGTGGAAATATTTTTTTAAGAAAGCTTGATTTATAGATGAGCACGAAATTCGTTGGTGACTGAATTTCACGGTAATCTTCGTTACTAATGAATTTTCATCGCGATCGATAGTGACACCTATGTATACGCAAAGTAAATGCACCTTCATTATCAATTAATATATCGTAGCTATCTGCTACAGGCATTGAACGGGAAAGTGTCAATATATCGTCCATTAATTTCAATTTTCGTAATCCACCACGAATCCACCACATTTATAAAATTTCAGTTACCTCGATTCATTGTTAAAAATTATTATTGTGGCATGAAGATACATCCTTTAAAATTTTTTAGCACGGTTAGATTTATACAAAGGATGAACTCCTCTATTTTTTTAAATACGATATCACAAATTAGTTTGAACGAAGGGATAATCTACCGTATAAAATATGAATTTCAGAGGCGATGGTGTTTCCTTATCAACTTACACCTCGCGCACATAAGTAATTATACTAAAGTAATTTTATCTAACGTTATAGTTCTTTGCTTTACAATAGCTTTTCTTTTTCTTCGCTTTATATAGTTTTTCTTTATATTTGTAATAGTTTTTCTTAATTTTTGCTGAAATATAACAGTAACTTTTCCATTTTCCAAAATATTTCTTCTAATTGAAACATTTTTTGTTTATCTTGGAACATATTTTTTTTCAATTTGATTCAGTTTTATTAGAAATTTTATGACACAACGATCAGGAAATGAATCTCCTAAGCGTACCGCTTGCTCGTTTTGACCACAATAACTCTTCATGGTTACTTCGTACGTATTTTTATCCCATCAATTTCATGTTTGTCGACCATGTCATCGCGCCATTATAGCTTACTTACGTAAATTAAGATAACACTTAATAAGGAAGTTCATCGAGACTTCTATATAATTTTTTTCTATACTTTCGATGTATTAGCTTTCAAATGCTATCTTCAAATCATTAAGATTATTATATTGTTTGCCATCTTTGAATATTCTTCTACTCAGTTGACCTCATACATTGTTTATTTTATTTGACATTTATTTCTTTTATTATATATTGTTTATTTTATTTGTTATTTATTTCTCTTATTATATATTATTTATTTTATTTACTGTTCATTTTATTGCAAATACATATAAACATATATCCCGTTTAACTTTGTTTTTCAGTTATGGCGAGTTTCTTTTGTAACGTTACCGTATTTACTCACATTCGCAACATCTCGTTTCAATTCGAAAACAGGGTTAAGTAGAACGTATGTTTATGTGAATTTTTTTGATTGTTTTTGTGTGTATATAGCGTAAAAGTCGAAGTTATACCAGTGTCCCAATATTTTTGTGACCGACTGTAATTGTAGGAAAACCTTGAGGCATTTCCTGTGAGATTGTATTGTATCGCTACCGCTATACTCTCATATCGCGTCACTACAAATTCCTGTCCCAGTCATGTATGGGATTTCAATGAAAGGATAAGCTGACAATGATCCACATGACAGAAACTTTTCGCTCGGGAGAGAAATTTCTTTTTTGTGCATCGGTACTTAATAGCTTATTAAAACGGCAACCGGTATGTGTTGAACGAAGCGAACTATCTGGCTACACACTCCTCTTTCGCAGTGAGCATTAGCTGTATTCATACAGTTGGCAAGTGTTGCGAAATGCTTCATCTCTCTACTGCTCGGGCGTCTATTATGCGCTCTGTATTAGGCGTTTCGGTGCGGCTTATTTTACGCAGACCGTACAACAGAATCCCCTTTTATTCTTCAAAGTCGGCTATAAATCTCGCTGTAGCCGCGAATTCGCTGGTCTAATAATTAAATCAAGTACTGGAGCCTTTATTAAACCACTTCGTAAGTCTCACGTATTTAACTGCGAAACCTTCTAACGCGAATTGTGTTCCGTAATTCCTTAATTACAGAAATGAAAGTCGGTATAGCAGTTGCTTATTTTGTTCAAACTTAAGCAAAAGTGGCGAGGATCGGTAATACGTTCCTCCAATGACTTTCACCTTCATATGTCGTCATGGTCACACACCGAAAGTAACTTTCAGAAGATTCGAGTCGTTTGATTTTTATTGAAAAATTATGAACAGAAATATAACAATGCTGCTGCGTTGCTATTTTGTAAATGTAGAATCCACAGATTATTTCTAGACAAGAATCCATCGTACAGCTTTTACGGTGTGAAAGTGGAAAAAAAATCTTAAAGTAGAAAATTTTTAATAATATTGAACGCATCAAAATCAGACCGATGCCCTAAATACTTCTCAATAAACACTGGACGTCTTAGAGACGTCCATTTTACGTCCATTTTAGATCCGAACGTCGTATGCTCCAAAATGGACATCTTAAAGATGTTTTTGTGCTATCTGGTGTATAGAGTACTGTTGGACAGAGCAAATTTAGCCTTTACAGTATCATTTCATGATTTTCTGGAAAATTTATAGAAAAATTGATTAAAAAGTTGATGAAAAATCGTTTATATATATTTTGTAGTAAAAACTGACTAAAATTCTACGTTCCCAAATATATGATTTTAAACAATGTACCTTTGACTGCCCGTAAAAAAAGAAATACCGAACATGCATATTTGCGGCTAAGAATAGCGGCCCAGTTGTAAGAATAAAAAAAAATTAAACGGCGCATCGAGTAAGCAAGAACTTCGTTAATAATCTGGTAATTTATGAACAGGAATAACGTTTCACCGTACTATTAATGACGCCACAAATCAATTATAGATTACGATCATGACAATTATCCGGATGAACGCGGATTGTGCAAAGTCCAATACCTTCTGCGCCTAGGATAATTAATCAAGAATAGTTTACAGATGTCGATATAACTCGGAAACGAGCACCGACTGCACGGAGAGCACAGGCACATGTTCCTCGATTGTATCGCGTTCCTTCGACTCAATTTGATTCACCGACGGAAAACGTTGGCACGCATCAACGAAACGTCCATCCAGTTAACGTCGTCAGTCGACCTCGCAGACATTTCCAATTTTGCCCCGGCGCTCCCGCGAATAGTATTTTGAATTTAGACGTTTTAATTAGACCTGTTTCAATTTGCTCCCGGCTTAACCGGGATCTTCTAATAACTTGCTGCCACCTGTCCAATTTTTACGCGAATTAGACTTAACTGCGAACGAGACGCACTTGACACTACGCGCAGCTCTCGTAAATTACGATTGTATTGCACACATAAAAATGAGAAAGCCACTTTGAAACCAACAGAAACCCATAAAGTTGTTTATGGGTCGTTTTAAAGTCGCTGATTTACGTCCGCTACGCGGCAGGTTTTGTACTGGAAAACTAAAGGCGATCCAGTCCAATATGGAAATGATACGAATCTAAAGCGATCATAAAAAGTGTTGGTATTAACAATTACTGATGTGAAAGGTTAATTTGTATCAGCAAGTATGATATTTCGTTGAACATATTGTATCGCGAGGGTTCGATAAAAATCTGAATACTAAATATATAATAATACTAAAACGTTATATCTTAGATTTAATCCGAAGAAGCTTTATTACGTGATATAATTTTTCGTGTGATTATTTCTTATTAATAATGTAAATTACTTAAACCAATTGGGGGATATTCTGTAAAAACGACAATTTCAATGTTTTCTACTTCTTCGAATAGAATCGACACGATAGAAGTTGTTCGAGTTGACATTTGATCGGTACAAATAAGTTACGAAGATATATGTAATTGCTGTAATTTTTGCTGCAAATGACGACCATACTTCTTCAATGCTTTCTTGCATATATAATAGACATACCTTGTTTTATAGTCGCCTTAGATGCGACATCTAATATACAAGAATTTAACTTGCAATAAAATAAACTTTTCCAAAGAATTATTAAGAATGAGTTGTTATACAGGGTGGATCACACAACGTGATCAATTTAATTTATTCTGTTGCTAGTGGTTCGATTGAAAACTTTTTTAGTTAAAATAATATGATTTAAAAAGAACTTTAAGATGATTGTACCACATTTTTTATTAATTCTTCTTTTCCCCAAAGTTGTCGAAGTCACCTTCAGATTTTAAGAGCTGATCTACAATTTGTCGAATTCGGCAAGTATCATAAAAAGTGTGTGCCATAAAAAACCCTGATAACTCCGTGGAAAAAAGGATTATAACAAAAAATTTAGTACGATCACTTTAATGCTCCACTTAAAACATATTATTTTAGCGTAAAAAGTTTCCAATCGAACCACTAGCAACAGAAGAAATTAAGCTGATCACGTTGCGTAAATTTGAATACTTCGTTAATGGTTGTATAACTCTAATTTTATTATAAAAAAGACCAATTTCAGAAATAGTTTCCCTTTATTTTAGGACTGGAATGACAAACATTTTGTCATCCAATGTTTATCCGCCTCGAGTGATTTTTTCAAGTTCTCAGTTCAACAACGATTTTTCCAATTATAGTGACATACTTTTATCAGTGCGTGTACATGTCCATAGGTATACATATTGACCTCGAAATGACCCAATACAAAAAATTCAGAATAATTTGAATGGAACTGGCCAATCAAACATCCTCTCTGTTTTAAAAATTCCGATAACAGGTACGAAGAGAGCGAGAAGAAAGAAAGTGTGAAAATGCTGGTTTTGTCGAAATTATTGATCCTTCAGTTTTAGTTTTGCGAATGGGAATACATAGATATAGCAAAACAAGTTTATAATGGTATCTGTTGGAAATGGGTGTTATATGCACACTTTAATATACTGGTAAGAAAAGACTTTATTTTACGGCGCGTTTGGAAGCTCTGACACTGGAACACCGAAAAGAAAAATTAGGCCCCCACGTATCTCGAGACTTAGGTATCACAAGTCTCGTACTTAGGTACCACAAGTCCGAGCATTGATATAATGTATACTTTCCTATCTTTCTTTCAAACGGTTCTGACAATCGCTTCTTAACAATCGACGTGGCTCGGATAATCCTATCTTCTCTGCCCAAATTGTCCATTTTTGTTTACAAACTGAGGGACAATTTGAGAGAATTTACTGTATTCTGTATTCCAATAAAACTCCACTTATTCGAACGGAATTTTAGTTAATATTCGATGAACTGTACGACCGGTGTAATGGTTCGACGGAATCAATCCACTTACCTGAACGCGAACTCCAATTATTTGAACGAAAAATCGAAGCTAACGGGGAGAATCAGGCGAACCTTCTATTATATGATCGACCTAGTTGAATGATTTCATTGTTCTTGGACAGGATTGTGTAAACGTAGTTCTCGTCTATTTAAGCTCGGTTTGACTTCTTCGGTAATAGTAAACGTACGAAACAAATCAAATAACCGAAAGGATTGCTAAAGAAAACATGTCTTTAAAATTGGATCTTCTGATCTGATGGATATAGAAGAGGCATTTAGAAATTCTTTGTAAAGAGGTAACTATTTGTAATTAGTCGACTGTGGATATTTATGCAAAATAAATGTCTCCATTAATCTCAAGAAATGTGAGTTGGAAAAGAACGTATCTCTTCCCTTAATAGTTTAAATTATACAGGGAGTTAAGAAAAAGTATTCAATATTTATATGGTATGTAGAACACGCTTAGTAAAAAAGCTTTAAGAAACATAGGTCGAAAGGTGAACCTGAGAGGTTTCTAAGATACAAATATTTTTGTCTTATTAGCATCATAATTGATAACAATTGTGTAATATTGATGTAACTATATAATATTAATAAGGTCCATAATCGCGCCGACTCACAATTGACCGATTCTCTCTGAAGTAAACATCGCGTGCGACTGAAGCAAGTAAGTCAATCATGATCAGCGCAGTCATGAAAATCAACTACGTAGAGCGACGCCTGTGCAAAGAGTCCCGCACAGCGGCGTGGGTCGTCTGTCGCGTCTAATAATTCCGAACTATGATCAGCAGAAACTCTGCGTCTCTCGCGTCGCCATCGTAGTTCAGAATTACAACGTTCACCCGGAAGACGCCCCACGCTGCTGTGCGAGACTCCCTGCGCACGCGTCGCCTTGCATATTTGATTTTTATGACTGCACTGATGATAACAAATAGAAATGTTTATATCACAAAAACGGTTGACGTTTCGACCTATGTTTACCAAGGATTGTTTACTCAGTGTGTCATATGCACCATATAAATATTGAATGTCTTTTTTAACACCCTGTAAATTATGAAAGTAACATGCCTATATCTTCTTATTCTTCCGATATTCGCCTTGTTTTGCGGTTTCACGTTACCATCTTTCTCATATGTGCAGTCTAGTAATTAGAACACTGAGTGGTCTTGTAAGAATTAGTACTTGAATGTCTTCTTCTTGTGTTTGGATATACGAGCCATTTATTTCGAATGCGGCCCAAGTCCATTTGTCAGTTGTTTGTTGTTAACTGTAGCAACACGTGCCACCTGTAGTTAGCTGTCATTGAAAACATTTTGCTATTAAGTATGTTCAGAGTATACGACAATTCTAGACATCTTTCGCTGTTATGTTGATATTTGAAAGATTTACTTTTTGAAAGTGGCCTATGTCCAATCTATTATTGATAATATTAGTAACTGCGGATTTTCAAATGTCCGAAGACAGTGATAATGGTAATTACATTTAATTTTTAATTAATTAGTACAATAAAATTAAACAGTTAACTTCTCTTTTTGGATAGTTGCTTTACTTGAATACTCATTATATTTCATGGAAAAAAATTCACGCCATACACACTTACAAATGAATTATTAGTATATATATTATATATTAATTATAGAAATTATTAAACCCATAATAAAGAACAAAACAACAAAACTGTTTAATTCGGAGTGTGAATGTAATTTGTATAGTTAAAACAATATTCAATTTATTTTACATTTCGTTACAACACTTGGAAAACATCATTTATGCAATTCCGGAAATCTTGTATGTAATTTATATAGTTACAAGATTTCCTAAATTGCATAAATGGTGTTTATAATATAAAATAAATTTTTTAAATTATATCGAATGGATTTGGACTGTTTCAAATTTGATGACAAATCTAATGGTTAATTTTGGAAGTCATCGGAATAATTCTCTCGCACACGCGATCAGTTTCATGTACCCAATAATCGCTTATTGTAATGACGAGCAACTACGTATATCTGACAGGTAAAGCACGAATGCAATAGTATAATCGTGCCGTAATTCCGATGAAGTGCCTAATCGTTTCTATTCACGATCGTCCTCGTACATTTAAGTGTTACGTAATCGCCCCTATCGATCAGTTCACATGTGCACGGTATTAAATCCATACAGCCTATCAATGATTCGATAGGAAATTGGTGTATGCGTATCCGAAGCATGAAATTTGAAACGAAGAATCAGAGTGCCATCTTGAACACATTATCGTTCATTATTGCCAAAAATATTCGTTTAGAATTTATTTATGTTGATCTATCAATATTTTATTAATAAATAAAAACAAGGTAAAAAGTTATTAACTTACAGCGATTAAATTACCCATTTGCATACACAAATTATTAGATCTGTCTATCCTTTTATATAACGATTATATTATATTATTCTACTACTTTCACAAGCAGAATCATCATTCGGCAGAAATGCAATCAAGTGATAAACAATATTTCAGTCAAATATAGTATTCAAAAATGTTCAGAATATTCCAACAGTCCTAATGTATTACGGGAAATCAGAAAACTGATGACATAACTTTCAAAGCTTCTACTTTATGAAGAATGTTGTGTTATAATATTATAAATATTGTTGTTGTATCGCCTTCCCCTCTTCTTGTCACTCCCAACATGTGCAATATATACCATATTTAATTTCTATGTAAAAAAAAAAAAAATTCATATCATATTTATTTTATAAATAATGTTTACCCTTTTTTTTAAGAATGTCTGAAGAATATTTACTAATTTTTAGGACCCGAAACAGTTAGCAGTTTAACCGTTACGACCGTTTTAATTATTAATGAAGTCGTTTATAGTGAAGATTAACAATAAGAAATCCCGTCAAACTTACACAAAAGATATTTTCGTTTCAATAATTTCGTATCCAAACAGAATTCAATGAACGATTCACAAAGCTAATTTAATAATAAATAATTGAGTTAATGAACATGAAGGATGTACTAGAGAATTGCTCCAATTAAAGTGTAAAAAACAGAAATTGCTAAAAAATACAGAAAGATATTTTACAGAGATTATAACTGTGTTGTACTCAATTATTATCCTGATTCACATGTTTGTAGTTATAAATAATAGTTATTATGTATATATAACTGAAATTTTGTTTCGTTGTCTACAATATTTGGAATATTCGTCAAAGTTGTCGTTGAGAGAAACTCTATTTCGTTTGCCTATAGCAATTATCAATGAAAAAAATGTATTTCTGTTGCTTATAACAATTATCGGAAATGGAAATTCTATTTCACTCGCTCGTAATACATAGTCGATACATGCCAATACTTCAAAGGGTAAATCTGCACAGCAAAACAAGTGAAAAATGTCATGAGAACAATGTTCATTTGAGATTGATCCGTATTCAACGATCCGTGTACCCTGCTTTGTTGCGGATAGTGGAAATCGTTTTGGTTGAATGCGGCTCAACTCGCTATTGTATTATAATATACAATTCCTTTCATAGATAATTTTTGCAAACATTTCAAATGAATTTTCCTCATCGATAATTGCTATTGGCGACGTAAATAAAATTTCAGTCACCGATAACTAGTGATCGAATCGATACAAAAATCGATACGTATCGATACCAGCCCGCAAATTCTGATATCGAATCGAATAGTATCAAAAGTATCGAACACGTTTGATACCTGACAAAAGTATCGATACCTGTTTGATATCTGGCAAAAGTATCGATACTCGTTTGAGACAATCTATGAGAATTTCAATAGCCGTTTTGTATCTTTCGAAATGTTAAATATCCATTTAAAAATTCACTGAAACACTTATATTATTCCTCTGATATTATGCAGATTGCAATTTTTATCGAACTAGAACTGCTTAACTTAAGTATGCATATAAATTCTAATTGGGATCACGTTACTCAGACGATCGGAAGTTTACAAGAAAAAATATTCACATAATGGCGATAGTGCGATAACGCACATTATAATGAAGGATGTCCTACTATACTAAAATTTTGCTTAATATTTACCATGAAACCGTATTTCTATGTGATTAATATCTATAAATCAATGAGGTAGTAGTCTTCAAGAACACATGACTTATTTATTCATTTGAATTTGCTTATATTAATTTGCATATCTAATACGATATGGCATTAGATACAATTAGATATATAATTGAAGATATATAAATATCATAAAAATATATTAAAAAACAAAGATATATAAACTAGATGTTACTACAACTACTAAGAAATAATATTTTATTAACTGTATCATCTTTTAATCTATTTCTCTTTTTACAAATCAATTTTTCAGTTTCAGAGAAAATATTTCCATTATACGAAAGTATTTCCTGGCAAATGCAGACATTTTGCTGTATTTTTTTACATTATTTTTCGAATAGTTCAAATAAATCCAATTTTTGGTCTGAAAGCAGTACTTTTTAAAATAATTTGCTAACTCTAACTGAATAGTTTTGTCTCGTTTGGTTGTAACATTATAAATCTTTCGTCTTGTCCCTATCGTTTTGCCCGGGACTGTAGGAAGGCGCAAGCCGTTATGAGTCGAAAATCAGCCAACCACAATCATGCCGTGGTTAATTTAACAGGTCGACAGTGACGGTAACATAACGATTCGAGTAAACAATTCCACAGTAGTGCGATGTCACAGGTTCCGGGAACAGTGTTCTGTGGAATCGGGACAAAGTTTGAATTCCGCAAGCATCAGTATGATAACGAAGCACACCTGTACACCGCAATTACTGTGTACGAGGACGCAGTGAATTACTACTCTCTCGCTCTCTTTCCCGGCAGTTTCTCTTTGAAGCTGTGGCCGAAATCGAATTACCAGCGCCCACTGAATCGCGCCTTGGACATTTTTCCCCGGCCGCAAAAAGGTCGAAACTGATCTTTTTACCCTCGAGAACGCACAGACAAATTATTAATTTTCTGTTTGAGTAGAAGCGAAGCTGCCAGGAATGCGTCATTGTCCTTTGGAATTAATGCCCGCGAGGTGCATGTGAAATTCCATGAATTCTTCAGTGACTGAACGTTGGGGTATCGTCTATGTATGTATCTTCGCATCGCTCGCTCTCGCTACCTCCTATCGTCGAAGAGGAAGGGAATTTAAATTTTGGGTCATTCTATATGCATGACAAATTTCGGTTGCGAAAAGGTCGCTGAATTCTTTCGCCAGTATCGCGCAGAGATTACACGGTGTTTTCCCGCTTAATTTGCATAGATAATCATTGCCAAATTGGTCAGTCTTTTAAATGGAATAATTCAATTTGCAATCAGCAGAATCGCCAGATAGAACGTCTAATGTGAAACAATAACAGATTTTTATATCGATTTCAATCGCTTTGAACGAATCCAGCTGTCATTGAATATGCACTTTATTGTTAATTTAATTCTCGTTACATATGGTTAAAATGGTAGGAACAAATGACAAAGCGGTATTTAAATAGTTTAGAAACGTGCATCGGGGATGGTAACAAAGAATCTTTCTACCAAGATCATTGTAATGATTCTCTCAGGATCGTCGACATTTCTTTCCACATTAACGTTTATTGTTTATAACTTTGCGATGACCTTGACAATTAAAAAATGAGTTGAAATTTAAAAAATACAGAACGGTGCTCGACAGTTTCAGCATTTGTAATCAAATAAGGTAAGTTACACCGTTTCTATATTTTTTTTAGATTTCCATTCATTTTTTAATTGTCAAGGTCACCCCAAGATCATGGATCAGGTATTATAACCTATTGAATTCGTCTTGATGCAAGCAATAACATCGCGCTATAAAAACAACGTTAACGAGGAAAAGAATGTCGATGACCTTGAAAATATCATTAAAATGTTCTTAGTGGAACGATTCTTTGTTACCATCTGATGCACGCTTTCAAATTACTTAAATACCGTCTCGTCATTTTCTTTTTACCTTCCATAATAACGAAAACAACCTTGACGTTCAATTTAAGTGAATCGCCCTATATCTGGTACCAAATTCTGGCACGTTGTCAGACATAAAACCCCAGCATTTGGAGAATGTATATTATATAGAATACTTGAAATTTGAAAAGCGATGGTTTTGTAGAATTCTCAGTGTGCTACGTGGTTAACATACATACATAAGTATGTATTCGTAGATTGTATTTCCGATTTTTGACAAATTGACAAAATAATTTCGCAAAAGGGTGTCGTACGGCAAGGAACGTGGACTCTTTTAAAAGACTGAAGCTTCTATTTTACGTTATGCATCGTATATTTTTCTGTAACATATTTTTGCATAATGTTAACAGGTGGGAAACTGGTATCATGCTCTTTCTGGAAAATGTTACAGATTGAAACGTCTGTAAATACACTGGAAAATTTGTATCACGACTGGCCTTAACATAGATTTCAACTCCCAAAGAGTCAAACTTATGCAAAAGTTAGATCGTCTCAAGCTACGGCTACCCCTGAAACTAGAGATAATAATACCCCAGCTTAACATCCCTGCGCGTAGCTGTGTCTGTGTTTTTAAAAGACTGTGAAAATAGAATTGAAGGAAAAGGAAAATGTACACCAGTACCATCGTTATTAGCTAATTGTTATACACTACTTTTCTGTAGTAACCAATGTAATGTAATTCTAATGTAATGTAATGTAATGTAATGTAATGTAATGTAATGTAATGTAATGTAATGTACTATAATGTAATGTAATGTAATGCAATGCAATGGCTATCTAATGTGCAACAACTGTAATTAACCTCAAAAGAGGTTATGTCAAAGTTAATAAAAAACAGATTTCAAGGTTGACGTCTTGCCTTTACAACAACCCCTCAAACTTTTATGTACGACCTTTTTGCCACTATATTAACACGTTCACGACGGGCGAAACCATCGGTGACACATGAATGTCTACTTACTGTTTACGAAAACAATTAAAAGAAGTCGTACAAGTTTTGAGAAGTCATCGTAAAAGAGACCCTTCAATATTCAAACCTGCCGTGAATTTAGTGGCAAAAAATTTTTCAACGATTTTGGGGGCGTCCAATTTGTAATATCTTCGAGTAACCTATGTCTTCAGTTTACCGCCTGTTATAAGTTGTAAAGGCGTGATGGGAAGGACTTGTACTTAAATTGCGAAGGTAGGGGCTTGACGAGTCCTTATTATTTAATTATCGTACCTATAAGAACTGTACTTGTCATAGTACAAGAAACATGAAAAAATTTCGGATTTGTATTTCCATTACATTGTATAAAATGTGATCAAAGTAATTAGTAATCGCGATCAAAGTAATTGAGTTAGTTAACTCAATTGAGTTAAGTTTTTGTAATTGAGTTAGTGTAGTAAACTTAGAGTGTAGAATTGAATTATTGTAACTGAGTTAGTTTGTATTAGCACAGCTTTGCATACGCTATCGTCCATAAATATTCGAACACTTACTAGAGGAAACTAATTAATAACTTTATATATCATATGAGAATGTATTGTAGAGGTACCATGAATTTAAGAACAATATAATTAATTGAACTTTGTTACGCGGTTCATATCTTCACTTTTTCATAAAATAAACAAAGTTTGTATAATTCTAGTCATCTGTAAATCAGGTAAAATGGCGCAAACAATGCGATTAATCGTTCAAAGCAACGAAATCGTGAATTACTTATTCGAAAATAAAGAACCTTGACTGTGCATTATTTTACCGCTCTGTCTGATATACAGCAAAACAGGTACTCGAAAACGTGCGACGCGTTCACCATAAAATTCTATACAATTGCTCGAGAACCAGGTGAATGGAGTATCATAATTTGCCGCCTATAATTCGTAGTTTTCAGTCACGTACAAAAGGAAGATTTATAGCGTTACAGGGCACCGAATGAGATTCCAGGGCTTATCGTGACGACCTGTATTCGGGGGCTCGAAGACAAAGGAAAACCGGTGTATGATAAAGCGGCGCGGGCTAGATCAGATTTTACGATCGCGCGTCGCAACGCGATCCCCAGGTGAAAAAGAATTTCTATGGGGCTCACGTAAACTGCATATTTCCACCAAAAATACGAACGATCTTACATCGAGAGCTCCAGTGAATTACTTGTACACGAATGCACGCGATTCGCATAATCGAATTATGTATGTGTAAGCATGAGATATGTTCGGAAATCGTGTCCCGGTTATTCCAGGTCTTCCGTTCGAGGAAGGACGAGATTCGTGGTGCGGTATTTCGGTAGTGAATATCGATCCTTAATGAAACTCCGGATACAGGGATAGTGAAAAGAAGTGTACTATACGAGCCCGATGGATTCTGATAATTTTATGATATCGAAAGAGCTTATGGAAAGCCGTATATACGATACAGCGGCATCTTAACGTTTCTAGTCAAATGAATTTATCTCAGCTTACGATCCGAAAGTAGAGGAAAAGTCGCCAAATATGAAACACCATTTTGCTATTAGCAGAATGGTCTTAAATTTCTAAAATCATAAACAATTGTCAATATCGAAGTTATGTTATATTATATATATATATATATATTATGTTACGTTATGTTATATTATATGTGGTTCCCATATATGGAACATTGGCAATGGATGTAATATTTTCAGGGAAAACGAACAAAAAATTGTTTACTTTTTTATTTGTTACAACACTTTGGTCATGGTGTTATATTTGATGAAAACAGAAAAAAGAACATTTTTCCTTTCGTCAATTAACATTTTTGGTTGTAATATCATATTGTAAATGAAATTCAATTGAGCAATTTCACATTTGAAATTTCATATGGTATACTGTTTGAAGGAATACAAGCAAACATATCTTTATAAATACGTGTGGATACCATAAACAGCTCTATATTAACAATAAAAAGTGCAATAAATAAATATTCAAGTGAGTGCCATAACCGTTTCACCGATATTATCTTGTTAAATTCTTAAAAAGTAAATTCTTTAAAATAGTAAAATTCGATATTTGGATATTGTTCCATATTTGCCGATTTTCCTCTAATATTTCAAAGATTTTAAACATGTGAAAGTAAATACTGCTCGTTATTTTCTTTGTTCACTGGACATTGCTTTCAGAATGTAAGACCGAAAAAGTCCTTCTGGCCGGAAACTTTTGCGCGCCGCCGTAAATGCCAGGTTGTGGATTTTACGCATTTACAATAGCGCTCATAATTATTCGAACGGCAAGGATTTTACACTTGACACCGTTTTTCAAATACGAGTGTAGAAACCGCGAGTTGTTGTCACGTTTTAGCGCCGCATATTTCTAATGATCATCATTCCGTAATTTGCATGGACAAACAAAAATTAATTTCATATGCGTTTTTATCGGACAATTGATCGGACACTTCAATTTTCTATAATTTGTAATAAAATATTCTGGTTGTGAAAACTGCAACCACGGTAAATAATGCTGGTAACCGTATTAGTTTCCACTTCAAACTGAAACAGGAAACTGATATTTAATTAAATTTTTCAAAAATCAAAGTTAATAATCTATGTTAACGATGAAAATTGAAATTTATGTGCATATACATGCATTATAATATATTCAAGAAATAATTGGCTGATAATTATTAACGAAGTATGCTACATTCTGCGTGAACATTCGCATCCTACTATACGTATAGCTTTAATGAAATTGCAATTTACTTCGAACCTAATTATTTCTTTATTAAAAGAACGAAAGATTTATAATTTTTAGGTTCTCACTTTTGTTATGGGTAACGCATAAATAGCTGTATTTATTTGTAGCTGCTATTTAAAATTATGAAAAGACTATTCAATACTGATTTTTGTCTGTTCAATTTTCATTTCGTTTCAATATCGATAGAGAAATTTTGCAAATTCTGCAAAGATGTTCTACAGAGGTATGACGAAGTTACAGAAAAGTTTTCTGAAACTTTTCTGAAACGTTCCCTCAGTGTTTGCCACATAGACGACTTGTTCGCTATCGGCTAAGGTGAACAAGAAATGTTACCGTGTGCTCATTTTGTCAGGTTTACTGTATTTCAAGCATGGAAGAATATTTGAGAATTATACGATCTTCTTCGTCTCTTAAAGAGTTACATCCACCTAGGAAAGGAAGTCTATTTCTCACGAATGTATTTATGTAAATCTAGTATCCATAGTACAGCTCCTTTAAAAATTGTGTCAGAAGATTCGTAAAGGTAACAATTTATTACCGACTTGCTATTTCAAGCCTCTTCAGGTGGTTGATGATGCATTCGACCTCGACTAATCAACAATATTAATTCATAATATCCCGATGTTTCCGTCTTCATCATAATAACTTCACTCTCATACCCTCAACGACTCTCTGGTTCTTACATAGATGCATAGATTTTTTATGATGAATATTATTATAACTATAAAACAATTTTATGTAAATACTTAAAAGCTTCTCGTAATCGAAACTTGGAAAGTATAATATTTTCGTAAGCAGTGCTTCGGAAACCGAAATCAGAAATATTTTAGGAGCTAATAAATGTATTCCGTTAAAATTTTGTACAGTAATTTTTGACAGAACTATTTAACGTGTAATTTATTCGAGATTTACTATCTTTTGAAAAAACGATCGTATTTAACAATATTTTCACATATACAATTACATAATAATTTAAGTTTCCTTCATACATATGTATGCGTGTAACAAATGTATGAATCTATTATTCTAACATCCCAATGTTTTAAAAAATTATAGTCAATGACGCAGAAAGATGCGTGACGAACAAACATCTATGTCAACGTAAACTAAACTTAAATTATTGCATAATTTCATGTATAAAAAATGTTATTAAATGGAATCGTCTTGTTATCGTTCCAAAATGTATACATGTAACTTTAGATGGCGCATCAAAGGCGGTAAATCTCGAATAAATAACACAAAGAAATTCAGCAAATTTATTTCATGCCATCGTCAATCTTGTCGACGACGGAAGGCGGAACTCGGTGTTTTAATCCAAGGACTGCTGACACTTACAGTGACGGAGCTGCAATCGTAGCACAGTTAAAATAGATCTTGCTTTTAATATCATTTACGATCGTTTCGTTTTTCTATTTCAATTGTTATTTTGAAGTGTGGAGATTTTTCTTAAACAATATGAACGCATACAAATCGTATAAAATTAAATACATGTTCAACCGAATATTTGCTTATATCCAATAATATACTTGTGCTCAATTTAAGAGTAGACCCACACTTTTAATGTCATAAACAATGTTGAATATTGAAGTAACATTGCAAAAACATAAATGGTGCGAAATGTGGAACATGTTCGGAAGTATAGACTACTGGCACCAGGTGCAATATTTTCGACAAAACCGAAGAAATTATATTACAAATTTAACCAACAGACAGCTGTGCATATATGCATAATGATTAAAATATTCAAGCAATAGCAAAGATTTTCGGAGGCACCCAAATGGAATGGTTCTGTTACATCGGTAACGTTAACTCGACTGACAATTCATAAGACGGACGATGACAAAGTAAGCGAGTGAGATAGCCTATTTAAATTCTTATTTGACCTTAACGCGGTCGTATAGGTCAAATTGGCAGATTTACTTGAAATCAAATTGACTGCGTATCAATTAATACATTTCATACAATCTTTTTTATACACGTAATAGCCACTTCTTTCGTGGAATCCACTTAAAATGAAATTTAATTGAACGAAACTAGGTTTTTAACCCATATTATTTAAAAAAAAAAAAAAAAATGGAATACACGTATAGTCTTGATTGTATTCACTCCACTCCTGTATCGTAGGTTCGAAGTAATGAGATTGGAATATGTATCTCTGGCTGTCGTAATCATGACTGTGAACGTTTCCAATATTTGAAAATAGGAATATTATTGCTGTATTATTTTCAACTCATTAAAAGTATGTAAAGTATGTATGTATATGTATGCAGACGATTCTTATTTTGTAAAAATAGTGTACATTAATAAAATAATATGAAAACCTGCAATCGAACGATAATTAGTCGAACGGTTCTGGGTTGAGTTTTATTAATTTTATAATTTATTCAACTATACACAACTGTGTACAGTCGCCGCGGAAAGAGTATGTTTACACCTTCCCAAAAACTAACTTTTCAAATTGGGTCGAATGACTTGAATTTCATTGAAATGTTAGTTTATTAGACAATGGGTAAACGTAATTTTGCAAACACTGGAATGGTCTACTTCATACAGTTATTAATCGAAAGCTGCAGAAGACTGTAGTTCTTGCTATTTTTAATTATTTGCAGATCGTAACAACGTTCACGGTTTCCATTTGCACCAATTGCAATTTTCGCAAAATTCTTTTTTTTAACCGTATCTCCTAAGAGTTTCGTAATGGAGATAAATTGGTGTCTATTCCACATTTAGCTACTGTCTTCGTGATAATCAATTTGTTTGTGAAAAAACTTATCGTCACATTTACGATAAACGAATAAGTAAAGAAAGGAGTCGCACAAAGAAAGGATATGAACGAAATATAAACGAGATACGTTTATAAATACACTCGATCTATAAACTCGAGGTGTATATAAGCTTGTTCCACCAATTAAGCACGTTTTGTTAATAGGGTAAATGTACATACATAGTTCAGAACTCAGCGTAATATGGAACATCGCAAGATTCCACCAGTAGGTAACGCATATTATCGACGACCGTATCGAGTACTCTTTTATAAACAAGGAACAGATATATTGACTTTTAAACTATAGTTGAGTAATACGGTAATTTTGTGGTGAAGTTTAAATATGCTGCTTTTGCATGGTTTATCATAATTGCCTGTGCGTTTTTCATTCTCAATGTATATTAATTTCAACTTTTACGATGTATAATTAAATGTGTTTGATTTTGATGATACAAAAGTAATTTAATGTTAACTATAATTTATTACTACTATATTTGCATTTTGAATTTCTTGCCTGATAAGATACTTCGAAATGGTAAAATGATGCGAACAAGATAGAATGATTTTGATAGTTGTGTAAAAGTAGTGTAAGAAACAGTGTGTTTATGAAAAGAAAACCAGCAAAGAGAAGGAGAAAGAGAGTAATGAATTCTAAGGTGGACACAACATTACAGATTCAATATAGTGGTAAGTGACATTAAACTAGACAATATAGAAATATTATTTCTTGTTGATGGCTATAAAGTTCATAATAATCACGAAGACTCAGTCGACCCATTCGATATCATCATTGGAATTACGAGAAATGTGACATATTTAATGACATATTTAAACTTCTACGTATAGTCTGGGACGAATTTGGGAAGAGAAGATACGATTATAGGTAGTAAATTGTTCATTTTTGTTTCCAAGTTGAGGGTCAATTAGGGAGAATTTATGGTATATGTGGACACTCTTTAAAACGGTATAACTTTTCTAAAATGCCTTGAATTTTTTTAGATGCTTTTTTAAATTTTGCTATTACTTGAAATGACAAGAAAACAAAGAACCCATGTTTTCTAACTTCTTTATCTGAACCTGTAACGAGAATTTAATAAATATGTTACAAACAATTAAAATTCTTGACATATTTGACCAATAGCTATAAAAAAATCTGCAGTTCTGGCTCTGCATTAATCAATTTCGATAAAACTTTCAATATATATTATTGTCATTGTGTAATAGACAAGTCATTCTATCATCTAAAAAATATTCAAGCCATTTAATCCAGTTCTAACAAACTTATACTGTTTTAAAGGGTGTCCACATACAATGCTATGTATAATTATAAACTCAAAGTAACTTCTACATTTTTACTGATACTACATTTTCTATTATTTTTAATATAGAAATATATTCATATTGTGTTTCGTTAAGTTTTCGTTTAAATATCGCTAATGATGTAAAAGTTACTCCGAGTCTATAATTATTTCCACCAGTGTATATTTGTCCCCGATTGTATACAGAGTTTCCCAAAATAATTCCACTTCCGGAAAATAAGGTTTCCTGGGGTCATTTGAAGTAACTTTTTCCTTAGCGAAAATGCAATCCGCGGCTTTGTTTACGAGCTATTAACGAAAAACACTGACCAATGAGAGGCGAACTCGCCTAGCGCTAGAGGAACGAGCCAACAGGGCTTCGACTGTTCGTTGGTTCGGCCATCTTGCACCAGGCGAGCTCGCCTCTCGTTGGTCTGTGTTTTTCGTTAATAGCTCATAAACAAAGCCGCGGATTGCATTTTCGCTGAGGAAAAAGTTACTTCAAATGACCTCGGTAATCACTCCTTTATTATCCAGGGTGTCCCATAATTACGAGGTTAGTATAAGCTATTGATACGTGTGTATTTATTCATTTTACTGTGTTCTAACTGTTGTAATAAAACACACTGAGTTTCTTAAATTACTTTATCACACGTTACTACCGAACGCACACGAGTCGATACTAACGATAACTTCGTCACTCGTTTCCAGATGATTACTCAACGTTACTAACGTTCATTTCGTTGAAAGAAGACGGTCTCTTTATTTTTGGCAGGCTTTCAAAATCAAGTGTCTCCCATATTACGTGTAGTTGCTCTATACTTTAGAATGTATTCTCTCTATTTCTAAGTATGTATGGCGACGCGGAAGTCCTCGTGGCAGACAGCTGAATCGATGATCAAAGGTGGTTTCCTTTTTCGGCCAACCTCGTACGCGGTGGAGCGCGTAAAAGTCCAAATATCAGGGCACGAGAAATAGATGGTGCCAGACATACCGTATTTCAGATTCTCCGAATACAACGACACGTTTTGTGCATTCGTATCACGACCAACGACTTACTACCTCGCATTGTTTTAACATCATTGGCTTCACACTGGAAACCAGTCAAACAATTCATTTGTCAATTACAAATAATTACCAGCTTGACATATTCATTACTGGTATTACACTCTTCCGATGATTATGATTTTGTCTTTTACGTACAAAAAATCAAACAAATTTTACACACGTTGTTATTTAAAATCATAACACATGGCATTATGACGGGAGAATCTCTAACTTCCCTATTGCTGAAATAAACATGGGTAACGAACGTGTTAACGCGATCATTTTCTATTTCTCAGCCTCTTTCGTGACACATCCTGAAATTTGATTAAATAATATATTATTACGAATATTTATAAAGCTGCATGTACATATTTCAAGTATCACGGTATACTTCTATACGCTCCTGGTATAACAACTGCTGATTTTACTTTTAGATTTTAATGTACATTCAATCGTACAGTCAATTTAAATTATAATGGCAAATCAATTTCCTAGTGGAATCGATTTTCTTTTAGCACTAAAGACCGCTAAAAGAAAGTTGATTCCACTAGAAAATTGATTTACCATTATAATTTAAATTAGTTGTATGATTGAACGTACATTAAAATCTGAAAGTAAAATCGGCAATTGTTATGCATGGAGCGTACAGAAATATACCGTGATGCTTGAAATACAAGTATATTGCTTTATAAATATTCGTAATGTATGTATTTAAATAATTGATATCGAATTAGTTGTGTTTTATATTTCGCTTGAATTTTCTTTTAATTTTTTATTTATTTTCTGTTTTATTAACCTCTTTCAGGTACAGCGGAAACTGGACGCTTAGCTGCCTCACTGACGCAGCTATCGGTCGCTATTGGCCGAGAACGGTGACGAACATTAACAGCGGTTGCTAGCAACCAATAGCTGCGACAGTGGGGCAGCTAATAAGAGGGGGATGTAAACTCAAAGGTGTCTTCTTGTCGCGTGAGGACTATATATATATATATATACATATATATACAGTTTCTTCAAATATAATGACTGCGCGAGCTCCTCTCGTAATATGATACTTCTCGATATTTGGTACTGGCGTGTGTGCTTCGAGGAACCAATTAAGCAACACCTACGATGTATGGATCGCGGCTATAAGATTCATATTCATTGCGATGCAAAATGACACGAATGCTATAACATTCAAATTTATAAGCCACATTGTCGTACACATTAAATGTATTATTATGCACTTTATCACACATTGTGTAGTTTTATTGCTAGTTTTACTCAGTTGCCAGCTATGTTTGATAGTCTAAATGACAACAATAAAAATTCAGGAATTCTCGCGATCGACCACAAGTTTTAGAACAGAAAACATAAAAATTTTCGCGATCGTCCGCACAGTGCCAACGTAATGGTTAAGTGATTAGTGACCGCGGACGTGTTAAGATCTATATGTTGCATGAATTCCGCACCTAAGGAGTTAAGTAACACTTTATCTTAACATTTTTCCAAGTTTCATTGTCAAATTAGAACACATGGTACGGAGTGATGTTGCAGGATGAAATATTTCACCGTGCCGACACTCATCAACGTTTGCAAAGTTGCAAGGTTCCACATGCCCTTACACACGTGGTAGCATTGAAATGTATTTCTGCTTCTGTAACGTTGTCACACATCATCTCTTTGATGGGACGCGACGCGGCGGTGAAAACCCGACCGCTGATAGAACCCATCCATGTTCGCAACGTTGCAGGAGGAAGTTTGCCACACCGTCCGAACTGATACGATCGCATTACAAAATGGCGTTGACGATGCCGTTTAGTTCGTCCGGACAAGTCTTAAGAATCTGGTCGTGCTACGAGACGACTTTCGATAATAGAATATTGATTTCCAATTAATCTCAAGAGGATGAGCCATTGAATTTTAAACAGGGCTCTCTCCAACATCGATTATAATACGAGCGTCATATAAATATAATGTACGAGTATACATGTGTGTACGGATTGCAACCTAGTTAGGAAAGTAGAAATTTCCTTAACACATCGGGGCTCTTAAATGAGGCAAATGGAAAATCATTTAAGATTAAAAGTTTCCAGCAGTTTAATATCAACTTTCCTACCGGTTTGTCCCTCGAACTCAAAAAGATCTATACAAACTGTTTTCTGAGAGTATTTCGTCGTCATCGTCTATGATCGATAGACAATTTTTCCAATTAGATGATCAGGAAAATTGAAAACAAATTACAAGCTTCGCTGAATTTTATTCGAACAACTGTTTGTTCAATAACGAATCAGAAGGTAGAATTTATTGATTTTGTTTTGCCATGACTTTTCATAACAAATAATAGTGAGAGTCTCGTAGTTTATAGCTCGAAGGAGGTGAAAATGATTTCATATAGGACGATAAATAAAAGAGTACCATAATTTATTGTTCGTACGGAGCCTAGTTTTCAAGAAAATCGATTTTAAAATACATAAAGTATGCGCGCTGTTCAGTATACAGTGCCATAATCATTTTTATGGTATTACTCTCAAGTTTAATATAGAATCTCTGTAACAATACGATCGATAAAACAATTTTGTAGAGAATTTCTCTTTGATAAAATAGTGACGCAAGTATTTTTGGCTAAATATCTATTTCTACTCAGTTCGGTACACGAACCTCTCGAATCCACACCAATTACAAAATACAAGAATCTTATTTTTGCCATCCGTAGTATTGTAAAATGCTTTTTATTGTTATTTATATTTTCAATATTCATGCAATAGAAACGTTTCCAGATGAGTACAAATGATGTTTTCAAGAAAAATTAGCTAATCTATCTGACCATTTATTCGAAACTTCTACGAATTTATGCTTTATACCAATGATGTCTATTTTGCACCAACGAAAGTATTAACACTCAAACGATGAGGCTCGGATCCATTTGGACCTAGAGTATAAATATTACTTGACTATCTAGGGTAGATGTCCCAGTTTCGCGCCTGCCCCGAATTAAAAACGTATAGAAAAAGAAAAGTTTTATATATAAATTAATGATCCCCATACTTTTTTATTATGTTTACCTATAAACATGTAAGATTCAGGGAGTTGCATCAATTTATTTATAAAAACTTTTATTTTTCTATACGTGTTTAACCCGGGGACACGAAAAATGCGACAGGCACGGAAACTGGGACATCTGACAATTAACTGTAATTTATTTTCTTTTTGAAGTACCTTAAAAAATTTGTTGAGAAAATTGATAAATGAAATTATAAATGATCCGAAATATACTCGGTTATATTTTTGTAAAACAAGTCTACCGTTCAAGCGTTGATACAAAAATAGTGACAAGCTCCTTATTGTTAAGATTTTATTTAAAAACACGTGATAAGAGTGTAAACCACGGACAACGTAAACCACGAACAACCATATGACATTACAAGAAGACACAAAATTGATAAAAATAAAAACGAGATTTTCATGTGCTCTCTTTATATTCATAAAGAACGCACTTCGATACATCGATTCAACCAATTCAAATACTTATTTTTTGAATAGTAATTGTATAAACATCTGTTTACATCTATTAAGTTACAACAAATGCTTGTTGTAGAGAACAACATTACTGTTGTCTCCAAATAATTTCTTATTTTTTATCGATGTTTCCCACTTTGTCTTTTCGTAGATTCTTGGTGATATTGAAACATATAATTCCACTATTCTCCTTACTTTCATAAACGTCATGTATTTCGAGTACTAATTTAGAACATTCATATTACCACCGATTGTAAATGCTGGTAGAAACTGTTTGAAATAGTCTAACACTCAGGTTAACTTAAATAGTACTAAAGAGCACTTATAAAAAATAAATTCTCAAGTAGCTCCTTGGCAAATTATAATTATTTTACTATACTTTTATGTATAGAGTATTAATGCCTAAGATGTTAAGACAAACGTACAATAACTACAAAATGGTTAATAAACAATACTAACGAAGTACAGTATAAATGAATGTTTTAATACGAAAACGTAAATTAAAATTATTCGATAGTCGCTCAATTATTGTATTAGAAAACAATTATTGTAATTAATAAAGTTATTAGAAAGTTACGTTTCAATACAGTTATCAAGAACTGACGACCCATTAAATAAAATTACCCAGGCTGTGTAAATCCATTAAATGCAATCTATTGCTAATTCAAGCACGAATAAGAATAGGAATTGATAAAATTAGGCTACAGTAATTTGAAGATTCGTTCAACTTTTTTGATCATCAGATTTCGATATCTTTCTCTTTGCTGTATTTCAGCTTGTTTAGCATCCCGAACCCTTATGAGTTCATTTAGTTTTATATACAGAGAAATACAAATACATTATATAATATAACACATCTACATGTACTTACTAGGAGCATGCCAACACACACATTTTCTAAATTAAGTAAAGAATTCATTAATCCAGGTCTCTTTGAATTATACAGTTCACATCGGCAGATAATGTGATTTAGGGTTCGCTGCTCTGTTCACATTTACAAATGGAGTGATCAATAATGCCAACCCTCGCTGGGGACACGGCTAAGTTGAAGCGATCTGCTCGGATTCTATCGATTATAACAATTAAATTTCTTTCAAGTTTATCTACGAGCAAACTGAGACAGCTATACTTATGAATTCTATGGCATCGTTTTACATTTTTGTAATAGCTCGTTTTTTAAAGGTTTCCGAACAGATCGATGTAAAAAATGTTAGATTTTAGCTGATTGAATCGTGAGAACTCATTCGTTGGACGAGTCCAGTCGTGTCTCGCTCGACCAGGGTTTTCGTACACTAAGTAAGAATTGAAAAACTTACCTTGTCCTCCAGCTCGGAGACAACATTTACAACAGCATTCTCTGCCGATTTCATGAGGGATGCGGTCTGCTCCTTTGCTGACATGTGGCTGCGGAAGGACGCCTGGATTTTCGATGCCGCTTTACAGAGCTCTGACAACAAGCAAAGAAGAAAGTGCTCTTAAGTTAATGCCGATAGACGAGACCGGATTCGATACTCTGTTTCCTCGTCAAGTCAGCGAAACAGGATTGGGAATTCGAAGCCTCCTGGAGCGACGGTTTCAGAACGGAATTCCACGTAGATCTGACACGAATTTCAGATGGTACCCGTGTCCCGGGGATCTAATTTTCGGATGTGCTAGGAAAGAGGTGTTGTGAAAGGGACAAGTATCGAAAAGGACGTTACGTTGGGTTGTCCGGAAAGTTTGCGCCGATTTTTCAGGAAAATTCAAAGGCAACATTCCTATATAACGATAGATATATTTATTTAATTACGTATGCACCATCTTTCCTCCATTTTTCATAGAAATTAGATTTCATTCTCCCAGAATTTCTCAGGTTTTTCGGCGATAAACTCTTTCCGAGGTTTTCTTGCCGTTAAGGGAATTTTGCAAAGATCCGAATAAGTAGAATTCAGAAAGTGCAATGTTCGGTGAATATGGCGGGTGGAGTAAGAGACTTTTTTCGGGTAGTCAAAGACGAGGCTTGGAATTGTCGTGATGCAATCCCACCAAATACACGGCACAACTTCGGATGGGTTATGATGATTCTGTCGCTTACACTAGGATATTTTTTGCTCATCGTTGTAAGTGATCGCTTCAAAAACGGTATGCTTACGTTGTGTTTATACAACAAAGCACAGATGTGGAAAGACTGAACGATTTACGCAATTAACTTTTACAAAACGCTTATAAATGATTGTTTCAGATATTTTTAATGTCTCTGCTAATTCACGCCCGGGTAAGTGCAGGCTACTTTCAATCAATATCTTTATTTCATTATCATCACTGCTGGATGGTCTGCCGCGCTTTCGTTGTCTTTGAAGCTGAAATCTTCAGCTCTAAACTTTGCGAACCGCTTGGGCACAGTTCTCTTGGATAAAATATCTTCTCCGTAAACCTAACATCTCTTGGCTTTCCTTTGTGCAGCATTTTTGCCTTTGCGAAAATAATATAAGATTAAATGTCTAAACTGTACTTTATTTTCTTTCATCGTGAACAAGCTACAAAACTGGCACACGTGAATTTATTCTAACCAACCTGTTTGCGAACTTGGTTGAAATGTCACTTGTCGGAACGTGTGCACAGGTCATTTGATTTGAACAATTCTGATATTTTCAAGCATGTCTTAGCGCAACATATCAAAAATCGGCTCAAGCTTTCCGGACAACTTATTAAATATCCTCATAAGGATAGAGCTAATCAGGGCGATCGCTTTTTAGTTTTGTAGCGATATTTGTGCATATGTATTTTCGTCTAATTACAAATCATTATTGCATAACCGTAGTACACGATTGAATTTTCCAATTTATTAATAAAAAATAAAATATATAGATAAATATATAAAACGTATAAGATATATATTATATTATAAATCCGTAAGTGTATGTCCACACATACGTATTTTCATTGCCTAAACATTATCGACAGTGGATGATGATACATCAAAACAGGAGGCAGTTTGGTTACTACGCGACAGCTTTTTAAACAATTTCCGTATGTTAGTTTGCTTCAAAATTTTTGACCTTTTATTTAAAAAATCATTTCAAAGATTATGCAGCTATATTATTTCCGTAATATCATAGCGTTTGTTGTATTCAGCAAACGTTGTAAATGTATTCAATGCGTCGCCATTCCGTAGCATTTGCCGAAGAATAGTCGAGGTAAATATGTCAGTTAATCCGATATTCCGGATTACCGGACGTCGGATAATGGGAACTCTACTGTAATATGGAACGCACTTCTCTTGTTCGTATTACTTTTAGATTTCGTTTTACACGGTTTCGACGCAATACACCATTCTAAAGATACGCGTAACACGGAAGACATTGTCATGATTTGCATTGTTTCTGTTTCGTTGAACGTGATTTCGATTCAACACGGAACGAATTGACCGTGTTGGAGCAGTATTGGTATTTCCGAATTAAGTATCCAGTCTTATAGATATATTGGAGACCAATAAAGTGGTTGAAAGAACACAGCAACATCTTTCATAACTCGTTACAAGAATTGTTACAAACTTTTAATGAATTTTAAACTTTACCATGAATTTTACAAACTATTGGTCCCCGTTTCCTCCCCTATTCGCACACTTTTGCCAGGGGTGTTTCCATTTCGCGAAACAGTCTTGAATAGCTTCGCTTGAAATGGCCTGTAAGGTCTGTGACGAATTTACTTTCGTGTCATCAACAGTCTGAAAACGACGATCTTTCAGCATTGATTTCGGAAATGCTGCGAATCGTATATCACTAATATCTTCATTGGCGCGTAATTCAAAAAGTTCTGCTAGATTCTAAATGGACCTCGCGTATGCGAATGTTATATCTGGAAAGTTCACAGTATTTTCTGGTATGTTCACAGTATTTTCTGGTATGTTAGCGTCGATATTTTGTGTGCGCACAAATAGGTTATCTTAAACAAACAAAGCCGAAGGTAATATGTAACGTTGACACTATAAACAAGTCAACGATTATAACGTTTCTGTCAGGGTCGAGCAATCTATTCGCTTGGTTTCCCCGAGCAGTATCAACCACTTTAAAAAATAGGTGGTTGACCCAGTTCTGAATTGGGAATGAGTTCGGAATTCGAAATGGTAGAAATTCGCCTGACTTGTGGCTGATCTGTTAGTGAAACTCAGCTGATTTCTATTTGCATAACCGATCGAGCTTCGAACTATCATACAAATCACAAATTAAAGTTGAATCCCTTCGTAGTACATATGTAATTCGTTCGACAGAAGCGATGTTAATTGTACAGATCGATGCAAATACATAAAAACTATCGTCTTGTCTACAAATAAATGGACAACGAGCACTAACGTTTCCTCGTGTATGAAGATTAAGTTTTCAATAATATTCTTTTCAAAACTTATCCTCCAAAATATAAAATCTTAGATAAAAATAAGTATGAAAGTAACTGAAAAATTTGAATTTATATTTAAAAATTTTTAAATTTGCTCTTTTTATGTTTATTTTCAAATATTTCCAGGAACGTGATCGAATGAATTACCTAGTACATATTTTGAAAAATGTAATGAAGGGTTTTTATTGGAATTGTTTATGTGTTTAAAATCTCTCATTTATAAGCAAAAGTATTAAATAAAATATTATTATAAAAATTTGGGACAAACCGTGTTGATGAAATTTTCAGTTTTATCAATACTTATGAAACAATAGTTACAGTCGCTATTGTTCAATAAGATAATTGACCGATTGCGCTGGCGGTAAAATACGAATATTATAGTAATGGCAAATCGTGGATCGTGTGCCAGCTGCATAGCATTCAAGGGGAGGAATTTCTCGATAAACTCTCTAACGTTATCAAATCGATTCGCAGTGGCCCCATTCCATGTTGCTGCTACCAGTGTTGATCGAGACCTCAAAGGAGGGTGGTCAAAACTATTCAAATTGATAGGGTTAGCACGTAAAAATTGTGTCCGCGATTATGTAGCTTCGAAACATTTACGCAAGTACTTCGAGAATGTTGTTGAAAAGGTACATTAAATTTCTCGTAACTACGGATTTTGTGCATTTGTGAAGAACTTGAACATGTACAATTAAATATGACGAGGCTGTTGAATGAAATTAAGAATGTCTAGATATTAAGTTTCAGTGAATTAAAATTACTGAGAATAAAGGAATTCTCACTTTCTACTTGGTTTCAACTTGTTGCAATTAATAGAGAAAATTTTTATTTTGCATAAAAATCCACAATCGAATCGTTCAAAACGAATGCACGGAATTTAACGTTGAACTGGTGTTTTGTAAATAAATGTCATTTGTAGCGTGTAATAAGCAATGATGGAGATCGTTGAGAATGACAATGATTGTTACAAAAAAATATATTAAATTATTGTACCCTGTTTTTTATCATAAAAATCAATATTATTGGAAAAGAAAATATAGTATTTTCGAAATAAATATAAGTAAATTGACGTGTATAATTAAAGGCGGGATAGATAGCACAAAGGCGTCTTAAAGACGTCTGGTGTAGGACATTCGAGACGTCCACGAGACGTCCATAAGACGTCCCGAATGTCCTATGAGTAGCCTATGAGTGAAAATACTTTGGAAAATGTAGTACTTATAAAATGCTGGACACTGAACGTACACGTACGTAATGTTCCTCTATTTTGTCCAATTTTCCTTACAATGTAAGCGTATAATAAAATAAGTACATCAAAATCACAATTTGCTTATCTATCTGTATCTTTCTAGTTCTTTAAATAATGTATAAAATAGCATGAACTTTTAAATTTTACATTAAAATATCTGTTAAGAAATAGATGTTTCTCCAGAATTTTTGTCGTCCAAATATGAAATAACGTCCAAATATTAATTCATAAAGAATTCGAGTTCGATTAGGTCAATATCAGTGTTGACCATAATTGCTTCCTTTGATAGTAGCAGTAAGACTGTCGTCATTTCGACTGCGAGTCGTTCAAATCAGATATACTTTCTGATCGTGGACAATTACTTGCGAGCAATTCTGCGCCTTGAAAGAGGAATCTCCTTAACTACTATAGCCACCTGATATAGACAGGCAATCGAATAAATGGCAAGTCGTAAAAGCAATCTTCGAAAACGGACGACGTATCGTCACCGCTACATGAGTATTGATCTGGTTGAATGTTCTGCAAGCTTAGAATCAGCGACCCAAGGGTGGATTTCAAAATTCTAAATTCTCCAACTTCGCGTTGCTTCCTTAAAAAATAAATCTTTCAATTCTTCCAAATGAACGATCAAATATTTTATTCGTCAAAGTTGTGGACAATCGTTTATCTGCGTATACCAGTTGCTAATTCATTTTCTGTTTATTAATGCATACGCATCGAGATTTATTTGATTTTCGCGGTAGTTTTTATATTTCAAGGAAACAATTTAACGCAATTACGAAACTACAAACGGTGTAAAACATAAACTATGCAAAATACGTTGATTGGTATTTTCCCTTCAAGAACGTTACAAAAGGGAGAATCGAATTGGCAAGCAACACACGCGCGCGCACAGGCAGTATTATATCGTCGATGAAAGTTCTTTTTTATCAATGGCAGATTAATTTACGCTAACGGATGGTTCAATCATTAACACACTAAACAGTTTCTGAAAAACTTGTTAAAATCATCGATAAGCTGCAGATCTTTATGCAAAATAAAAATTGTCGAAGGTAATTGTATGTTGTACGAAATCCAAGTTAGACGAAAATGTCTTTCCTCTTTTAATAATTATAATTAGTTGTGTGAAAACGATACAACGATATTCTTATATTCTTCTAATGCAGAGCTGTTCGACAGGCCTCGCGACAGGCAAACCCACGGGCCGAAGGCGAAGCTTCAGGGCAAAGCTACGGACGAAGGTCTTAGCGGAGTTGGGCCATGTGGTTATTGCCTACGTCACTTGGACCTATGCGGATCGTCCGATGCTCATTCTATTTTACTCAATCTCGACGTAACCTACAGTCGATCTCTGTCACCGTCTTCAGCCGATAACGTGTCGTTACTGGCTGGCACCGTTGTTTGCCCGTGTTTGCCCTGCACTTAAAATCGCTGCCCGTACGGGCAAGCTGTTGAAAAGTTCTGTTCTAATGTCTTTATATAGTTTTGTTTTTGTCCTATTCATTTCTGTCATAAATGCATAAAATTCAAAGTCTAGGTATCAATATACTGCAGATATTTATGTATTTATGACAAAAATAAATATGTTAAATATACAATAGTCGAAATTTTAGAAGAATGTAAAAATGCTATTATATTCTTTGCAACATTTTAAAAATACTGTTGAATTCTATGTGAAGAGCCATAAAATGTTTTTACGACCATTTCAAGTAGCGTAAAAACAAGGAAACAAATGGATAACGTTTATTGTTAAAAACTGACGCAAAAGATCGTATTATTAATCTCGTGTTATAGATAATTATGTTTATTTAAATATTTTGCGTTTCGTGTTCAATATTTTTTCGAACTTATCGTTTCTGTCGTAGCAATATCATTTTCACCTAATCGAAAATTCTTAGTGTACAATGTTTTTCTCCGGGGAGACTAAAACGCAATTGTAGCACAGTTGTCCAAGTACTTCGATCAATCAAACGGAATGACCGTGCGAATTTTCGGCATCGTCGAGGACAACTGCCAAACTATGGGGCAATAATTAATCGTCGCGAGATAAAGTAACAAAGGATAAACGATTTTACAAAATCCCAGCGACAAACTTTTCCAGCATTATTCAGCTGATCCGTTCTGTAATCTTAACACCGTTGGCACCGAACGTTTACTTTGGAAATTCTTATTCTAGGTGGAACTGTACGCAGAATAATCAATCTTTCTCTTGTGTAGACTGCTTCCATCTCGTGATATCCGTGACAAGAAATAATCGTTCTCAAGAAAATGTTGGCTGCAACCAGGAGCGCTGCAGATCTGTTCCCTTTCAGAAGAAATATCATACGTGCGTATATGCTAATTCGGTAAACAGATACACTTATTAGTCAATATACACATACACGAATTTGATAAGGAAATATAGCCATAAGTAACGGAAAGCTAAACTTTTTCGAACCGAGTATAATATGTGTACGGTCGAAAAATATGCATAATTTTGTTTAGCATTCTCAATAAAAAAAAGTTCGCTAGCTTTGATTTCGCTACGATAAAAACTGAGATAAAAAATTTTTCTAAAATTTGCTTTTTCTGTGACCTTTACACAACCTCATAGAATTGCATAAACATTATACAAAAGTCGATTTTCAAATGTCAGTATTTCTAAAACGCACGGTTTTCGAATCTTGACAATCATATTAGTACTTGTTGGAAAACTTGTCAGTTTATTTAGTACATATGGAGCATAAAAATATAACAAAATAAAGTATACTTCATAAAAAAAAGACAAGCAAATGAGAAAACTGAAATAACTATAAGTCTCTATAAAATACAAATTGCACAAACGTAACTCTCATTTATTAATTCTCTACGCGAAATATAATTCAAAAACATAAACTAATCGACCGATTGTCGACCACTGTAAAAACGAGTCGCAAGACTCGATTAATCGCACCTCTGCTTCCTAAATTGTCCATTTTTGTATACAATCTGAGCGTCAATTAGAGAGAATTTACTGTATAACGGTTTCGCATGATGCACTATTTCTTATGTTCTTACATTTCAGTGTATCATTAGAATAATATTAGTTTTAACACGTTGATTGTCATGTCACTAACTATTTGTTTGAATTTAAAATTTAATTTTTTGTTGACATCCATTAACTATATTTTTGCTCGCGATCTATGAAATAAAGAAGGGGCGAAGAACTAATTAACACCATAAAACTAATCAACACCAGAACTTAATTCTGGTTTAGTATACACGCGACGATTATTCCCGAAATCTCCAAAGTTTCCGTCGTTCGCCAGCAATTGGGAATATGTCTGGCCAAGTACATATCGCGTTTGAGCTATACACGCCTGTACTGCGAGCAAGACCATGTTCTGAGGTTGCTTTCTGGCTGAACAGCACATACGGATCGGATATCAGAACAGAGAGCGGCGAGGGCACATCGCGAATGCAAGCCGCGACTGAAAATCGGGGTCACGGAGTCAGACGGAAGCGTTGAGGAAATCGTAAGCAATTTCGACGGAAATTCCAAGAGTTCGAGTCAAAATTCAGAGAAGGTAACAATCTACGAGGAGGGATTTTCATAGTCCACGGGGAGCCACTGGCGAGAAAACTGGCGCACGAGATGAGAATACCGGGCCGAGTTTATGACGCGTCTCGTTTGCGGGCTACGCGAGAATGCCATCTTTTCCATCCACTTTACGAACTATGGAACACGATACGATATTCGTTTTCGTTCTACATAGAACCGCGAAGCTCATCGCGCTGCGGAGGTCGAACCGAGTGAAAAGGATGCGCGTGCGTTCTAGCAAATTTCTATTAAAATTCTCTCCCATGGAAGTGTTGAGTGGTAAGAGATCGGTTTTTGCCATTATACAATTCTTACGCGAGAACATCGCGTCTATCCGTTATCCTGAATCGTCTTTAAACCTCTTTAAACGACTTAAACGTCCTTTCATGAAGATTTCATTCGTAATTAACTAAATTTTTGATCCTCATTCGTTTCTTTTCAATCGAAACGCTTCTTGCAATAACACCTGAATTCTTTTGAAACAAGCAAATGCAGGGACCATAATTGTTATAATCGATATGAAGAAATTCGTTGCATAATAATAATTATTTACATTTAAATGTCTTCAGTTATAAATATTGATTATGCGGTGCGTACCACGTAACAGTGTGGTCACGATTCTTCGAACACTTTCGACAGACTGACAAAAAAATGTTCCTAGAGAACCTATGGTTACCAATAGCCATTATTGGCACTTTAAATTTATTTGAATTGTTCATAAATGTTGTCAATAAAATCGCGAGTTGTATCGCATTCGACGAAAACTATTTCCAGTATTCACACCAAGAAAATGTACACGAATCTCTAAATACGATTTCGGGTACTTGGATCATTGAATTCAGATCGATCGAACATTTTTCGCTTATTTTGCTGTGCAAATTTGCCCTCTGAAGTATTGATCTGTATTGAAACACCCTATCATATATATAAGTGTTCGAAGTACAATTTCTTTTATTTATAACTACGATGAGCGATTGACATAGAATTTCCGTCTCTGACGTTTATAAGTAACCGAAATAAATTTTCCTCATCGATAACCGTTACATGCGACCAGAACAGCGTTCCAATGAATTATGACTATAAACAAGGAAGAGAAAATTCCAGTTACATATAACTATTACTTGTAACTAAAAACAACAATGAATGAAAACAATAATTGTTATTCAATGATTTCTTTCGTATTAATTATTACTGATATGGTCACTGTTAAAAACCCTCAGAGAGAATTCAACGATGTAATTAAATTTTCTTCAGATTCATTACTTTACTAATAATCGAGGCAAAAGAGGGACGTAAAATAAGATAGGTCAAGGTTAATGATGAAAACACGAAAGATTCTACACAAAAACGAAGTAAAGCGACTCAGTATTTGCTTATAATTAATCAGCGTTAATATTAAATACTCCCGAAAATGAATCTAAAATAATAGTTACTCTGTAGAAACTTGAAATAGTTTCCAATGGAAGTAAAAAATAGTATGAAAGAAATATTATTATGCTACATCACTCTTTACGACAAGATATTACCAAAACAGACTGACTCAACCTTATCTTCGCCTTTTTGCCCAAAAGATGAATCCGATATTTGGCCTATTGGCATAGTGGGCTACGACATACCTAATAACAGACCCTTTGCGAAATGATTATATAAAGAACCATCTCACCGAGCTCGATACTCATTTCCAAACTTAGAGAGATACTCTCTCTCTCTCTCTCTCTCTCTCTCTATTCAGACGTGCAATCCTTATTTACTTATTTTCGCTGGGAGTAGCATTTATCTCTGGCCTTCCTCACACGCGCACAGAAAACGCGACTTTCGTTAGTTTGTTCGAGAAAAAGAAATTAAGTGAATCTCATCGTCTTCATATTTTTCGCAGAGTTCAACAGCACACACAGCTTGCAGCAGCACGTAAATTTTTTTATACCCATATTTCATATTCATTAATCAGAGCTTCAAGTTGAACACTTCCGTCTAACAGCAGTTCTCAATAATAAATGTCACGTCGATAACACGAAGGAAATAGTGTTAGGTATGTCATTCCGTGCGGAGCAGGAACGACCGTACACATTCGAATCCCGTCGCAATTGGCCCGATAAGAGGCACATGGAATTGCGAAATCGTGGCTTGCATGGCTAATAAAAATGTCAGCTGACGAGCTTATTGCATGCGACGAGAAACTCTATGCATTTATGTTAGCATCTTGCATATATAATAGTAACGAACACTGCGCGCGACGTTTGCCATCAGCTTCAATCCGGCAATAAAGACGAATTATTCGATAATTAATTGTAACATGTTCATTCAATGTTTCTCCTATCTGTTTGTCTCGGCATATCAACTGTCCGATGAATAACTTACCACGTTCAGCTTTTGCATTTTAAATCACCGTTTCTGTTACATTCATTTCTTACGCGGTAAATGTCTCTATCCGCGGCTACGCTCCTATTATCGATCAGTTCATTCTTTCATATTAAGAGAAAGTACAACAAAATATTCAAGGTTCGGGTACTTTAGTTTTCAAATCATTTTGGTCGTTGCAATCACAATGACAGCTATAATTAACAAAAATGTTCGGGACTATGTTCCCAGATGCAAAATCAATATAAGTTAAATCGGTGAATCAACTTTTACGAAGTTATTTATTTAAGAACAAAAGTTAACAGTACATTAAAATATGCACCGAAAATAATAAAGTATTCAAAATAAACCACTATTTTAAACGATCAGTTGTTATCTTATTACAAACAAAATACGCTGAACTCTGATCCTCGTCAATAAATTAAAGCTTATGCTTGAAAGGAAGAAGTATCGAAGCAATTGAACAGAACAGGCTAAGCGGATAAGAATCTTTGCAGCTGCAACTTTCAATCAAGTTCTTATCTGGATATGTATTCGGAATTCGCAGGTAGTTGAAACTCGGAGAAAAATCAAGCACACGAGCCACGATTCGTTTCAGACATCGTTTACTCGTGAACTTCAGCAATTTCTTCTTCTTACGTGAAACGAAAGCATTTTTCGAAGTGACGTCGAGGGAATCGAAGGGTGAAAGGGAATTCTAAAATTAGAGGCGTCTCTCCGGAACGATTTCGAGGGTTCGTACGTGACACTTACCCTTGTCGTCGGCGCGGAACTCTGCCTGAAGTTGTTCTTTGGTCGGCTCCGAGTTGGATTTGGTCCCCGTCTGCTTCGCAGAAGATTCAGTTTCTTTCATACTCTTTCTAGCGTGGTGGCCACGGAATGCCGCCTGTATCCTTGTAGCAGCTTCTGCCCTCTCTTTATCCCCGGCTTCGCCTTCGTTCTCCTCTTCCTCCTTCGACCCGTTCGACTCCTGCTCCTTTGCCTCTGTTTTCTCTTGTTTGGTCTCCTGTGCCTCTACCTTCTCTGAACTGTTTTCCGACGCTTTCGGAATATCTGCGGATCAAAGGAAACTGCTATCAAAAACTGATACTTATTCATTTATTCGTTTATTTATCGGCCCGTTCGCTTCACGGTGTAATACTCGTCACATTCTCGTAAGGACAATTTTACGGAAACTCGAACAGAACAAATGAACGGCTCGGAAGCCAATCGGTGTAAGTCCACTTTTTTTCGAAAACGCGCGAGTTACGCAGTACAAACATATATCTTTTCTTCGTCGCGAATTCTTCATAAATAAACACTAGAAAGCAGCGCTTATATTAACCACAGAATGATTAAACAAAATAAAATTATAAAAAAAAATGAAAATAAAGAAATCAAATAAAGTAACTAAATGTTAATATTAATTCTTTTTTATTTAGAGAAGAGAATTATCATGAATATAACATATATTGAATAGGATATTATCATTATCTCAAGAATTATGAATCTTTCTGTTATAAAATTTTATTTTATAATTTATTATTTTCGTTAATAACTCATAAACAAAGCCGCAGATTGCATTTTCGCGAAGGAAAAAGTTACTTTAAATCATCTTAACTACCCCCCATTTCCGTATTGCAAGACATTTTTGGGACACCCCGTATACATGTATATGCCGCTACCAGTTAAGACGCAATTATGGCAGAGAATTAACTTTTATTAAAGCTTGAAAGTAACATTTTTTCCTTTTTTTCTTTTTTTTCTCGTAAAGTTGTATAAAGTACTAGTACTTTTGGCTGAGTTTTTATCAAATAAGCTTTTTGTATCGTAGTAATTAGATTTACGAAAGGCATTTTTTAACTTTTTGTTATAGCCTCAGATAAAAAAGTTAAAAAACGAGAATTTTTTATTTCGTTTTTGTCATCCCAAGTTTTCAAAAAGACATTTTAGTTATCTATCATCTAAAATTGCGTTTTGTGAAAAGTGTACGAACACTTTTGTAGGTCACTCTATAACTAAACGTCTCCTACTCATATTTTTAGGTAATTTAAAGTCAATTGCGTGGGGAATGCGGGGTCTTCTCAACTTCTCGTTTTCAGCCTGTAATGAAAATTAAAAAAAATATGTTTTGTAGATCTCGGTAACTTATATACATGCTCAAAATTTCATTGAAATCGGTGGATGCATAATCAAGCTGCAGCCACTGAAAGATTTAAAAATTATCTGATTTTGATTCTCAAAAAGTATCCGATTCCGTTGAAATATTCAGCTTGCATATAAGTTACCGAGATCTATAAAATGCATTTTTTAAATTTCTGTTATAAGCTCGGATAAAAAAGTTGAAAAATGTCCATTTTTTAATTTTTTTATCATCGTAATCAATTGCAATCTAGAAAAACTTTTTGTATACTCATTCCACAGAAAATTAGTCGGTTTAACATCTTAAAGTTATTTCGTTTGAAAAATTGTTAACCTACTTTCCGAGGCGAATATATTTATGTCTCTTACAATGAGAGATAGTAATGAGAAATAGTACATAGTAAATTAAATGTTCATCCCTCTCGGAAGAATATAACAGGAATTACAAATGGAAACATAAATCCCAGCAATTTCGTAACACAGAATACGAAAAAAAATGGAATCGCTGAATAGTATTTCCTTGATACAGAAAAATTTCGATTTCTTAATCGGAATACGAAACTCAATTTCTATATTCTAAAAGCAAAGGCATAAGTTTATTTGATTTTATATGAAATGCACACTCGTGTTCGTTAAAATGTTGTCGGAGATGGGTAATATTCTGCGATATTTACAAGCAGGTGCCGTCGATTCGACAAAAATGCATCGGTCACTGAGAGATTTAATCGTAGCCTTTGATGCACCTTTGCCGTGTGCGTACGATTCCCTTTGAACCGATGCTTCGTATGGCTCTCTTGATTAAGCCGCAGCATTTTAATGTGTGAGAGTTTCTAAAAATTCTCGCTCTAAAGCGTTCCAGTTCCATTTCACTCAGCACACGAAATAGATATTAATATTGTTTTTGTATGTCGGATACAAGTAACGGGACGTATTGTTAATATTGTTCGCAATAAATTTCGTGCATTTATTTGAAAATATGAAAATATGAGAAATACGATAAAGTATTTTATCGAACTTATTCCGCCAGAAACAAACAAATTGTAACACACTCATCTTTCAATTTTCATTCAAACATGTTTTAAAGCTCTTCTAGTCGTTGGATTCGGCTAAACGATCTTTTTATAATTTTTTGGATACTTCCCTAATTACATAATCCAGACCTAACCCAGATCTTTGTATCGAAACGAAATTTAAGAAATAATTAGATCTGTTCATGTCATTAATTTGTAACATTCGTGTCGAAAAATTCTTCAGACAGTCTGGATAAAAACTATTGTGCAATAAATGGAATCGTTTTAACATGGATGTTGTGATTTTTCATTTTTAATTTTAGATATTGGTACAGTAGAACCTCGATTATCCGGGCTAGGTAGAGTGACACGAATGATCGGATAATAGAACGATTACTTATTTACAGTGTCAGATTTCATCTTTATCGATATGTACAGTAAATAGTTTTGTATGTGGTTTACCTTAGATTGAATTGATTGCACGACAGACGTATTCGAATAATAGAGAATTCTAATATTGAAGGACCGGATAACAGGAGGTTCTACTGTACCACATTGTCCATGAAACTGTGTACAGGGGAGACAGAGGCTAGAAGTTCCGATTTTGAGAAAACATAAAAATTGACCAAAAAATAATACAGTTACTTTTTTTGTTTCTGATTAATTTATTCTTAAATTCTTTAAGGTTCCCTACTTTAAGATTCTCTCGTCTCAAATTTAATATATTGCAATAAGTTTTTCATACAAACTCGTTTTTTTATGGTCAACTCAAGCGGAACTCTTCCCCCGTCGTGGGATAAGTTTTCAACGCTCTGGGATAAGTTGTTACTAAGAAATAAATGTTACACTTTCTAATGAGATGGATTAGATTACTTTCTAAAGATGTTACTTTCTCTGATGAAATAAAGGACAATTTTATTAATAAAGTTTGTTTATTAACTTTGGATTAACAGAGATACATATATGTATAGTTTTGAAAGAAAAAAGTATGCTATCTTTGGCACAAACATTAATGTAGTAAAATGGAAATAATAATCTAATATTGTGATAATTTAGGAACAACTTCACTTAAACCAAATAGAAATAACATTTTAAGCGAAAAAAAAACAGATATCGTCAAACGACTCGACAGAATCACAGTTTGGACAAATATTATATATGATACAGCATTTGGTACAAGCTCAGGTCTTGCGTAACACTAAATCCATTCTTTCCTGGGCCGTGATTTAAAATATGCATCGCACCACAATAGGAACTAATTGTTCATTTGAGCCGGGGTAAATTATTACGGTAATAATATGCCTCGAGTCATGAGGACAAGTAGCCCCAATTGACGTGTGTGGTAATGTATACAAATATTTTATTTATAGATTCAAATATTCTAATAAATGGTATTACAGCATGTTCTTAAATTAGACCAAAAAAAAGACTGCCTTGTCTAAAACTACACAATTCGCTGTCACGGACCTTACTAAATTGACTGACGGTATGGTGTGATCGCTCCACGCTTTCGAAACAATTGAAAGCATAACGCAATTCTTTTTTTTCAATATATTACCATCGGAACAACTTACCCCCGGAACTTTTAGATCTAGTCTCCCCTACGCTGCAACGGCGAATTTTAATTTTCTCATGTTGTCGAATGATTCTGTTCTTTCTATTTTCATTCTGTCAGTCTTCATTTCCTACATGATTACGGTAAAAAAAAAGTCTTCCATTTTTTTCAGGGCACAGAGTTGCGCAAATGGTCACGAACGTTTCGATATGAACTCTATAGAGCGCACTCTAAAAGTGAGAAGCTCTCTTGAGAGTTCATACCTACAGGTCAAGGATGTGCCCGACGTGTGAAAATTTTCTCTACTTCACCCACAAACTGTGAATTCATGAAAACTTCTTTCTGTCCCGATGAAACGAGAAAGTTATTTTTAGTAATATTACAGTAAATCGACTGGTGTTAAATATTTAAATACACTATGTTTGATATACACGTACAAACAAACGTTGAGGAACTTTATATATATACATATTATAGCGAAGCACATAACACATCTGTTTATATTGTAATTAGAAAAATAAAATTAACATTTCCGTTGATACAATACAATTTTTATCCCATGTTAAGAACGATTACTACAGTCAAGAATATGCATCTGTGCGTTCCTTTGTCCGTAATTTCAAAAGTAACGAAGCGTCGCTTAATTAGATAAATAAATATTTAATTGAATATACTAATTTATTCTGGCACAATGACATAGCATATTAATTAATATTACCATAAGACATTGATATATTTCATAAAACGAGTTGCATATTCTCCAATCAAACTATTGGTTGTATTCAACGATTTTATTTAATTACGCGTAAAGAACATACAAATGTAACACAAGTATAAACAACGAACAACCATATAACATACAAGAAGACACAAAATTGTCATAACTTTTGTTGCAAAATATTCGTCAATATTGAACTGCTAATTTATCTATTCACTGAATGTAAATTGACATTTAATAAAGTCCTTACAGCATTAATGTATTAAAGTCGCAGATGAAGAAAATGTATTCAACTGCAAATGTAGTAACTGCGAAGGAAATTTGATTCGCATAAAGATTCGCTGTTTAGCTATTACGCAGTGATCGTAAAATCTGCGGTGAGTGTTCATAGTTCATAAATGGCGATGTATATAATTCAACCTAAAAGGATACAAAACCGTTCGTTGCATATGTTTTGTTACATATTTTATGGGAAAACAAGATTACGATAACGTAATACGCCGGTTCAGCTGTCGCATGATTTACAAAATAAAATTATAATAAAGATACTCGGTGGATCGCTGCAACAAGATAACAAATTCGGGTACAATGCAGCATGGTCTGTTTATCGGACAAAAGCGGTTCGTTTTTCCGCTACGCGCCACCTATGTTTTTATGCAGACTCAGGCCTCGCGTTTCTCTTTTTGTAAATAAAGGGCTACATAGCCCGACATGTATCACGGGTATGAAAAAATAAGGGGGAAGGGGAAAGGAAAAGAAAAGAATGAGCTCGCGTGGGAGACGGTGATAACAAAGAAGACCGTGAATCATTGCTACTGCACCACTAGTGACACGTGTACACGACGCAACACGGCCGTGCTTCTTCAGTCTAATTACTGCCTCGATATTTCGCGCGGCGCGGCTGGGCTCAGTTCGGCTCGGCTCGGCTCGGCGCGAGTACGCGCCGAACAGAGTAGCGCGGAGAAACGCTTATTTCAGAGTGGGATTTCGGATTCCACAGGTTCGCAAGTCTCAAGGAATTTGTTTCGTTTCCGGTGAAAGAAAGCCCGACCGATAGAAAGAACGAGAGACGCTCGTAAATTAAAATGGAAAATTTGAAGTGGCGAATTGGGAAAGATCCAGGTCAATTTCAAGGGGATTTCTGACGCAGAGAAGGATTGGAAGCCATCCGTTAGCTACTTTCGAAATGCAGGACAACGACGTGTTCTTCCATTTCCCGCGATAATTATTTGTTTGTCAGACTGGACAGCTGCCAGAACGAACGATGATTTGATCATTAGAAAATAATTGATTGCTTCGCGACTTAAACGAACCGTCCGATTTGCGATGAACGTGACGGCTGTATCATTGATCGATACTTCCATCTAGAAAATTCCCAATGTTCTCGGTTTAGATGCGAATTTTACGAGGCAGAAATTTGACGAGAATTCCCGTCGATTTTAATAAGAAGAACGCGTAAAAAACTCGACGAGTTTCCCGAAGCTGAAACTTGCTCGACGAATAGCACGCGTAACGCTGGAGTGTTGGTAATAAAATCTGTCTAGAAATGAAAATGTAAGACTCTCACTGTGTGTCTCATAAAATCTGATACAGGACGAAACACATGAAACATTAAAAATTTGTCAAAAATACTGTAGACGCATAATAATCCATTTTGAATACTATCGTGTTGGTCAATAAGTCATTGTGTTTTCTTTTTCCGTAAATGTAAGACAAATTTTCCATAAAAATAAAACTTTTAATCAATAATATATCTTCCATTTTGTGTTCGATTACATTTTGCCACTTTTCAGGCAATCTCATGATACGTGTTCAAAGAATTTCTTGTTTTTTCGGCAAAAAATTGTTCCAAGGACAATTCGACATCGTTATCAGCAGGTAAAGGTATTTTTACTATTTAACATATTTTGTAGAGAACGAAATAAATGATAATCACATGGTTCCAGGTCTGGTGAATATGGTGGATGTGGTAAGAAATCCTATCCAAGCTGTACTAGTTTTTGACGAGTGACCAAACTTGTGTGTTATCTTCTCTTTGACGGCATCGTTTAATTTAGCCAGTTGGTGATAGTATACATCCAAATTAATGGTTTGGTTCCTTGAAAGCAATTCAAAGTGAAGAATTTCTTTGAAATCCCACCATACTGACAGCATAATCTTCTTTTTCGTGAATATATCGCAGGTTCATTATGTTTGTTGGTAACCGTTCTTTTTACGAGGCTTTAAAAACGCAGCAAGAAATTACAGGAATATAAGCATTATGGTCAGCGTTCGCGAAAGATAAAAGCTTCGGAAATCGAGACCACTGTAGAATTCATGAATCGAGGAATCAATTCCAGCGAAGGATTTAATGGCTGCCCGTTAATAATTAATCCTTTCAACTAGCGCACCCCTACCACTACCACGATTCATTGCGACTGGAAAATCTGAACTTTCTAATAAACTCGTGTAGTCACGCTTCGCAGAATGTTATTGTTTTTCCTGCGACCAAGGATAATTTACTTCGCGCAGCGTTCAGCTTTGTTTGAAATTAGTTCTGTAACCATTAGGTTATTATCGTGTTCGTCCGGTTTTTGACAATGTTTATTTTCTTGCAGTCTAATTTACAATTAACTTCACTCCGAATCTTTAATGTGCAACGTTAAGACAACGTCAAGTAATAGCGAGCACTTAACCTGTATTTTCAACTGCAAATTGTTAAGATTGGTTTTGGTTTTTACAATTACATATTATGTCAAAGATGGACGACTTTAAACAGCATTTACGACATATTATGCTTTTTTATTATGAAAAAGGGAAAGACGGGACCGTACACCAAAACGTATATCAGTAATGGTTTGCAAAGTTTTGTGATATAAATTTTTCTCTTAACGATCCACCACGCGCTGACCGACCACAGGAGGTGGATAATGATCAACTGCGGAATTTAATTGAGTATGACCCGCGTTACACAACGCGGGATATTGCCCAGATCCTAAAAATATCAAAGTCAAGTGTAGAAAATCACTTCCATGAACTTGACTTCATCGGCAGGCTTGACGTTTGGGTTTCGCACCCGTTGACCGACGCGAATCGTGTAACCCGCAATTCAATCTGTGACATGCTTGCGAAACGTGAAGGAGCGATGCGTTTCTCAAGCGAATGATTACGGGAGATGAAAAAAGTGGATCGTCTACGAAACCACCACGAACGACGGCAAAACCAGACCATCGCCCGAAAAAAGTTATATTATCAATTTAGATGGAATTACAAAGGTATAGTGTTTTATGAATTGCTTCCAAGCAATAGAACTGTTAATTCAGGAGTATACTGCGAGCAGTTAGACAAATTACAAAGATCCATCAAGGAAAAGCGTTCAGAACTGCTGAATCGTAAAGGAGTTGTCTTCCAACACGACAACGCCAGACCCAACACTTCGTTTAAGACAAGGCAAAAAATACAGCAACTGGACTGGGATGTCCTACCATATCCACCATATCTTCCAGACGTTGCCCGAACAGATTTTCATTTGTTTCGTTCTTCACAAAATTCGCTAAATGAAAAGAAACTCAATCCTGAAGAGGCTGTTACGGAGCATTTGGAGCGACATTTTGCGGGGAATGGTGAGAAATTTTATGAAAGGGGGATTATAAATTTGCCCAAAAGATGGGAGACTGTTATGAAAAAACAATGAAGAATATGTAATTGAATAAAGATATTTCTTTGTATACAAGAAATCTCTCCTTATTTACGCATCAAAACCGGCGCGAACTTATTGAGCAACTTAATACATCCTCTGGGAATCAGAACTGTCGTTAGGTCATTCATTAAAATGCAGTAATACGCGGAAGATTTTAGATTTATCAATCTCTTTCAATCTGTCCTACTCTAGAAAAGAAAACTTGTGCAATAGATTCCATAGATATTCTGTATTTCGATAAAAAAAAAGTAATTATTTCAATCGTAATAATTATATGTTAACAAGTATCACAATTAGTGGTATTTTAGTAAATACATTCCTCTGAAGTGGAAACAGATGCTTTGTGTCTGTTCGAGTGACATTTATTAGAAGAAAAAGCACAATTAGTTTCCAGAAAATTTCGACGGTAAAAGGAATTAGCAAACAATAGTTAAAGAGAATGTACCTAAGAACAAAATTGGGCCGTTTAATATCACTTTACTGTACTGCTGAAGAGAATTTTCTTAATTATCAGTCGTGCATCATATTCCGGTAGGAGTTTACCAACTTGGGCGGGAGTTGGATAACGACTCTATTAGCACGACGATTAACCTTCATTAGGTAATCTTGAAACTTCACAATTTTACAGAGAGCCATTATATGAGCAAAGGACACCTTGCTGCGAGAAACGGCTGTTTAATTAACTAATGAAAGTAATTTTCTAAGCATGTTTTATTAATATCAGATTATGTGCCCCCTAAAACCATTGAAATTTCGTTTCAAACATTTTTTAGATTTATCGATTTAAATTGGTCATCCTGTATATCCATATCATACATATAAGACATCTCTGCACGAATATCTTTGTTTATTCACATCTTGTCGTAAATTACAAGATGTTCCTCGACATTGTTGAACCGAAGCCGTGGTCTGTTTAATACTGTTCGCCTTGTCCTGTTCCGTCGCAACGAGTACTCTTCCTTCATCCCAGGAGAGACGATCCCGTTTAATTAAAGCAAAGCTCGATCTAGACGAGATCTGATCTTGTATGGGCGAAGAGTAACATCGGGGGATTAGGGTGCTGTCAGCGCAGTTTAGGTACTTTCACACGTCTCACCTTCACCTTATGAGGGTAATTCATGGTTTTTACGTAGGTGAATCGCGATAATCGAATCGATCGTTTTAGGGGAAACTTCGCCTCTGCCCTTCAAAGATTAACGAGCGTAATCCAACAACCATTAGAGTGGAACGTGGGATTTAACGTTTCGTGCATCGTAAAGTGAATTGTTCACGTGCTCTAATGAATACCTATCCGCATTATAAATAACGCATTCTTACTCGACTTTCAAAGTGTCCAAATTATAATCCAGTGACAGTTTAAAGCGCGTCGTACTTTCATAATTGTTTCAAAACATTTACAAAACCAGGATCTAAGTAACATACGTCTACATATGGCATACGACATTCCATGAAGTTCGTTGTCTTTTCGTTTATAAATCTAATATGTACCGACCAAAATACATTAAATGAACTGTAAAGTATTTTAAAGTGCATTTACGGTTTTTTAAATTCGCGAATTGCGTAGTTTTAACAAGGTAGTAGTCACATAGGAGGTAAGTAAATGTTTTACCGTCACTATTTTTGTACCTAATTCAATTATTTCATGTCAATATCGTCTATTGCTCTATTCTTATAAATCAAATAAGATTTAAGAACATGATGTGACAGCATTTATTAGAATATTTGAAGATATAAACAAAATATTTGTATACATTACCACACACGTCAATTGGGGCTAGTTGTCCCCATGACTCGAGGCATATTATTACCGTAATAAGTTACCCGAGCTCGAATGAACAAATATAATAGTTCCTATTGTGATGCATATTCTAAATCACGGCCCAGGAAAGAATGGATTTAGTGTTACGCAAGAACTGAGCCCGTACCAAATGTATAAAGAAAGTAAATGCTGTATTATATATTTGTCCAAACTGTGATTCTGTCGAGTCGTTTCACGATATCTGTTTTTTTCGCTTAAAATGTTATCTCTATTTGGGTTAAATGAAGTTATTCCTAAATTATCACAATATTATATTATTATTTTCATTTTACTACATTAATGTTTGTGCCAAAGATAGCGTACTTTTTTCTTTCAAAAATATACATATACGTATCTCTGTTAATCCACACACACACACACACACACACACACACACACACACACACACACACAAAGATAATAAACAAACTTTATTAATAAAATTGTCCTTTATTTCATCAGAGAAAGTAACATCTTTAGAAAGTAATCTAATCCATCTCATTAGAAAGTAACATTTATTTCTTAGTAACAACTTATCCCAGAGCAATCAGTATTGCCGTTCTTAGTAGATTGCACCATATATATTTCTGCTTGCGCGAATACTCCTAAAATTCGAAAGGAAATAAATGGAGTGAACAAAATGCATTGAATAGAACTATCGTCTTCGACGACATATTCAAGCGCGATTCTGCCGGAAGAGTGTGCATGAAAAAGCAACGATTGCGGAATGCTACATGGTTTCCGATATCTCGATCGCAGATGGTTTCCTTTATTTCCACATTTTGCTGTTCGCAAGTGTCCTACATAACTCTTCCTATCGTGGCTGTTTCCGAAACCGTCGAATAGCCCGGAGACTGGGATCCCAGTAACTTTTAATGAAGACAAACGCGGCCGTGTTTACTAGGATTCCGAGGAAGATAAACTGGTGCAATATTTTCTTTGGTTAATAATCCGTCGTTTCCCAGATGAAGAGGTTAAACAGAATCTGTTGGCGTATAAACATGATTATACTCCGAAAAAGTTTGACATTTTCGCTTCGCGAGAGTCTTAGATTTCTTTTATGCTAAGGAGATGTAGCTCGTTCAAATAATTTCTCGTAAATTGGATTATTATTCTACAAATTTTATCTTTGTATCCTCTTAGCGTAGAACAATTTTTTTCCACCAAAGTACGTATATTATCAAGCAAACTATGTGAAATTTCCTTCGACTTCTAAAATTATTGCCAAATGTCTGATATTAATGAGTATATTTCACAGATTACGCAAACACAGATTATGCAAATATATAAATTCATCTGTATCCAAATTATACGTTCACCATTTTTCAAATCAAATTACCCTTTTATAGATCAAATTCACCGTTTTCCAAATCAAGTTCTTCTACTTTTCTTTTTTAAACTATTGTAATGAAAATGAAATCCAATGTTAATTTGTTGTTCTGAAATTTGTATCTTTATTGTGCATATGGAACGATGTACTAAAAATGCGTATTATAGTAATGGAAATACCTTTATCTGTGCAAATAGTAGTTTCAACAGAATTATTAATAACATCAACAAAAATAATGCTTTTTCCATAGAGAACTGAACTTCTGAAAAAACTTCGATTGGATCATCATTGAAGGCGGTAAAAATAGTAAAATGGTTTTTGCTGGACCAACAAGGTCTTACAATTGTTGAATCTTGTGGAAGCTTGCATTATTTGAAACTATCTGTAATTTGAAGTAATATTTATATTATTTCGCTCTCGAGATACCCATAAAATGAATGTTATTCGCAATAAGAATGTATAACATTCATTGTGTGAATAACATTCATTTTATGGGTATCTCGAGAGTGAAATAATATAAATATTACTTTAAATTACAGATAGTTTTTTTTATTATATAGACACTCTTATCATTATATATTTTATGGGTGAATTTACTTTGAAAAGAGGTTATGTTTTTTTGTATTACATCGTGGCAGTATTTGAAGACAAGGTTAACTGCACTTATATGTAACATATTTTTTAAGTAATCTTATGAAAATTATAGGGAATTACAAAATTGTCAATGTCTTACTCCGCACCCGTGGAAACATTATTTAATTATGCCCCAATGATCAATCTGCCCAAAAGTAACAAACTTTCCAATACAACATTTAGAAAAAAGTTATTTGTAAAAAGGAATATGGAAGAAATAAATCGATGAACTATAAAAAAATTCTCTTTATAATTCATGATTTTTATTCAAATCGACTACTTTCCGTATGAATTCCTGTACAAATAAATTCGTATTCGAATAAAATCGTATTCCTATAAATTTGTATCTAGATAATTTTTTGTTTGACTGAATATTTATTCGACAGTTGTCGAATAAAATTTTATTCGTCACTTTTTATCTCTTTGCCGTCATCCGAATAAAATTTTGCCCAACTCTGCTTCCGATCCCTTTCGTAAAAGAAGCATTATTAATTATAACGTTTACAGCTTTTTCTTGAAGTTCGAAATGCAATCCGAAAGTAAATAAGGGTATCGCTGAAGCCGTTGAACGAACAGTCGAACGTGAAAGTACTTTTTATTAAAAATTCAGAGACAATAAATGCGCAGTATCGGATATCTCGAGTTTACTGGCATAGGCATTAAGACCGTTTGTTTCCCGATTGCGGCGAGAAATGTAAAAGCACAAAGAGATTAAACTCCAACCACTCTTAGAGAAGTAATTGAAGATTTGCGGTGCTTTTATATTCAGCAGATTCACTCTGAAAGAGGATCGAGAGAGGAGATTACGAAGAAAGAGGAAGCTATTGTCATTCGTGCTATCACACCTTTCCCTTAGGATAGATGACTACGAGTTGTTAAAACAAGGACAATCGCGGACGTTGTATTACAAAATCATTTGCGGTTCAATATTATTCCATTTAAATCGCGATTCAACTTTTAGCCTCACTTGCTCGCAGAGCTTATGTATTTTAATCTGGATAATAGCGAACATTTTCGAACAGGAAACGTCTTATTATTGCATAATGAAAGTCCTACGATTCTATTTCATAATAATTATTCTACGCGCCATTGCAACGTGCGCAAATTTTCTGCTAATTCTTATGGCTTCACGAGTATTTTCGTCTGATAATGAAACCAACGCGGAGACACAAATATACATATAAATTCAGTTTATGCGATGTTATAAATCTCACTTTATTGCCCGTACATGAATGTATGGCCGAGATCCACAAGTGTTAATGAACTGCTTTTCACAATTTTCGTTGTAATATTACTGTAATTTATTCAATCATAAAATAAAATCACGCGTACGTAACTGCAGCGACCATAGAGAGGGAGAGAGAGAGAGAGAGAGAGAGAGAGAGAGAGAGAGGGAGAGAGAGAGAGAGAGAGAGAGAGAGTATTCAGTTATAACAATATTTACATACTATAATTTAACACACAGTGCTAATTGAATCTCCCATTGCGTAAATCCAAAATTATGAAAAATGGGTTAATTGTAGAAATAGTAAGTATTTTAATTACCAATTAAAATTGTGTTTCTTTTCATTTATGTTAACATATAAAATGAGGGCGAGAGTTTTACATGTAAATGTAGTGACTGTAACATTTAGTGAAATAGTGGCTCAAGTTCAAATTCTGAACTTACTTTATTCTTCCACGCAACATATACATTTATACCACTGTTATATTTGACTAAAGGGCTCTCTTACACGATAACCTAAAATAACCTTTTCTTATTAAGTAAATGTAATTAATAGATTTTTGTTTCTGTTGCTAAAAGAAAGGATATGCTGGATTTGCTGAAATTTATACCTCCAGCTTATTATTAGTATATATTTCAAATATCAGAAAGCACTGCGAAAGTAGAAAATGATAAAAAACCCAGCAATAAATGAGTTTCTTTAATATTATTGTAATTAATGGGATACTTAATATATTAGTATATTATGTTTATTGGAATGTGATGTGACTACTTTTCTCGTAGTATCCATTGAATAATTAATCGATTCCCTTGTATTATATATCGACTAAAGTAATAATTAGTGTGACGTGAATGCGATAGATGGAGCGGATGAGATCCGAGAAAGATCTAGAAGATCGAGAATCTTTCTGGCAGCGAGGTGCGCGGTAAGAGAACAGAGAGGCGCTCAAAACGAAGGTATATTGCACAGCAGAAGTTAGAAAATTAAGTTGTAGATGCGTTATTTATTAGTTTAAAGAGTAAGTCAAAGATTATTAAAAAAAGACTCTATAGAGTATAGATTTCTGGTTAATAGTTATAAAACCACAAAAGAATGTTTGTCATTATAATAAATCTAACAGTACTTTCTAACAGTCATATGACACACGTCATGTTTTTCAAAGAAAAAGATATCACAATTCAATGCAATAATGGTACTTGATTAATCGTTGCGGTATCATTTGCCAACTGTCAACAGAAATGTAGTTTTTTCTTTAAACTATGTTATCATAATTACTATTCATTCGCTTTATTTTATTACAATGAAGCTACATTCTGTATTTTATTTTTTATTAAACATTTTTGTTAAGTATTACGCAAATGTCCAATTTTTACAATACTAAGAAACGGAACTTGTGCCATTCGTCAACTAAGAGACTCAATTATGTGTAATGTAGACGCTATAGCCGGTTTTCATTTACTAAAACGCAAGTTTTTAATTTGACAGTAAAGAGTTGATGGTTTATCGTTTAATCCCAATACTTAAATTGTGTAAATTTTACCGAAATTCCAAAATGCGATATAAAATTCATATTTTACAAGTTTAATTAGACGTTAAAGTAATGAGAATATTGCAACTACATTACGTAAATTTCATTCTTTAATACTTGTTTTTTTAAATATGTGCCCGATTATACTTATTTATATTTTACAAATTACATATTAAATATTACACGGAATGTTACATGCAAATGCGAATGGTAAAAGCTATCAAACTAGTGTTTGTACAATAGTTATGTTATAAAATGGCGTATTATACAGTATAAATGATTTTTGTTTAAGTAATGTACTGCAGGAGATTTTACGACTATTTTTTCTAGATGACGCTCTCGATTTTCGAACTTGTAACGTTGTAACGAGTGTCGAGACGAATTCAACAAGTTGCTATATGTTGTTATTCTATATACTAAAATTATTAAATACATGACGTTGAATAAATTCAAATATTACCCCAATATGTATTTATGTTGATGTTGCAATAAACACAAACAATTGAAACCGATATCAAATGATATCGATAATGAATTTTAATTTTTACATCTCATTATTGAATTCGTAATAGTGAAATATTTGAAAAGGTATGCAGAATTTGCTGCTCGATTATATCAAAGATTGTACGGAGCGCAAGTAGTTAATTTTACGCATAAGAAAGAAATCTCTGAACAGCGACCACCGCCACCGGTGAAGTGCTGTCCACAGGAGGTGCATAATCATTCGGATTTGTAGTATATCGCACTCAAAATGATCCCAGTTACCGGTGGACCTTTTTTCCCCGGGAACGACGGGAATACAGGCTACAGAGGAATAAAGGAAAGACGTCATCGCTGCACTCTTTATAATTTATTCTATGCTCGTTAACCTAGCTGAGCTCGCAGGTGCACGCGGTGCAATAAGTGCTTGCCACATAGCACTTTAGCTCCAACAAAGCTGCTTAACGAAACGTTCCCGCTTCGTCGGGATTTCCAGCCTCGATGATCTGAAATTTAGCCAGCGAATGTAAAAATACGCGACCGCGTGGGTGGCCGATATGGCATCGCTTTTTAATGACACTTAAGCAATCAATCAGACCTATAGATATATTTTTCTATATTTATTAATATACATATTACAAGTTCTCGTTGATCGACTGCCAACTATCGCCCTCCGCCCTCTCTCACTCCTTTCACTATCACTCTCCCTCCCTCCCCCCCCTTTCTCTCTCTCTCTCTCTCTCTCTCTCTCTCTCTCTCTCTTTCTTCCAGTTTCTCGCGCCTACTAGTTTTCACCTTCGCATTTTAATTCAACGTAAATGTCACCGAAGAATGAAACGCGGAACAACCGACACGAGAACGGCCAGGAAATTTCTAGAACCGCCGGAGAAATGGGTAAAAATAGAGGATCGTTAATTTTATGCCCGAGAATAGGTGTCACCGGGTCTCCGATCGTTTCTGCCTCGCATGAACGCGAAACCTCGCTCCGTAATTTCGCAAGGAAAAACGCAGCAGCCCCTCCCTTGCTGTCGAACTTTTACTAATCGAACGCAATCCGCCGACGCTTCTTCTAGTTAACTGCTCAACAAACGAGCGTTCACGCGCGTCTTAAGTCGAAACGAGGTGGTAGTATTTTTTGTCGACAAACCAGATCATTTTTGTCTACCCACAAATGCTCTTAGTAAGTCAAATGACGCGCGATAAAGAGGTAAAACAATTCTTTTAAAACAAACGAAAGGTAAAACAATTGAAAATTCAATACACTTTATAGCATTATGGGAATGATATAAGTATTACAATACCTTAACTAATTTAATCGAGGATGACTGTCCATTCAAAAACTTTTTAGTTTCTTTTTAATTTACCGAATAATTGTTCCGTTGTATTGCGTCATACACGAAGTAACGCTTTGAAGCGTGACTCTTAGAATATTTCCTTTATTTGTGACAATGCGAAAAATATTTTATACGTAATTTGAATGGTTTTAAGCCCTACACTACGCCTGTTCGCGTTTTGAAAATTTGCCTCCGATGTTCGGTTCACGCTTATAAGAGCCCAATTAATTTTTGGCGTCTGTTGGCGACCGGAAAACTTTATCAGGATTTATTATTATTATTGTTATTATTAAAGAACGTATGTAATCCGGTTCAGTATTTCGACTATTTCAGTGTATATCTGAAAAATACGTGCACATCGTTCACAGTATAGGTTATGGTTGAATTATCAGAGGCATGGGCAATCTTTCATAGTTAAATAATCGTTTTCATAGGCTAAATAATCGTTTTGTTTCCGAGAGAGGTGTGTCAGACAAAAAATGATTGAATAACATAAATTTATTATATATTATTTATATTATGATACTTTAACATAATGCTCTACATACAGTGGGTAAAAACGGCTAAAAAATTATTTTCAAAAATTGCAATTATCTGAACCTATGAACCAACAAATTGCAATTTAGAATTACTTAAAGATAATCCCTTATGATTATCGAAATTTTCTTTCGTTATACCTGCCCGATATTTTTATTTATTTGACTACATCGTCGAAAAGATCTGTTCCACTTTGGATCAGGGTCGAATCAAAAGATGTACCGTGCCGTTGGTTAATTATAACTTATATGCATGGTGAAAATTTTATCGAAATCGGTTGACCTTGCAGAAGCTGTAAGCAATTAAAGGTCGCGAAAATTCTTTTGTCATTCCAAATCATATCAAAACTTTAAAAAATTATTATAGTCATCATTTAGTTCAGTTTTTAAAAAGTTATTCCGTTTTTCAAGTATACGAACACACACACACACAGCTACTTAAGATTTTATTCGGTTAAAGGTAATAGGTATGACGAAAAAAAGAAGAAATCTTTTTGAAAGTTTTCCATTATTTTTACGAAAACTGCAATAACATGTAAATGAAACATATTTCTTGTTCGAATGCTTTTGTATTTCGCTATAAATAAGACAATAACAATGAAAAAAACAAAATGTATTTTTAAAAGCTTTTTCAGTTTATTTTTGTTTTCATCAATTGATTACTTTGCAAATTTATCGAAAAACGATACTGTGTGATCATTGAACAACAAGGGCAGCCAAACCTCACTTCGGAACAATAAAAGTCACATTGTCTACAGGGATGTGTGGTGTTAATAATAAAAAAAAAAAACACCCTTTTTAAGTTTTTAAAAAGAAGTTTATTTTCATGCCATTGTATATGTCATAAATGCATATTATTTGAACAATTAAAAATTAGTTTTATTTCATATAAAAGTTTGTTGAAAACTTTATCGAAAAGTAATTAAGAAGTATGAAAGATTTTTTAAATTGCATTATCATTTAATGTTTATTTCACAAATTGCGAACAAATTTTTTCAAATCACTTAACGAAACAAACTGAAGTAAACCATAGGTGAATTATACTCATGAATCATAAGCGGCTTAATAAACCAAAAATAACTCGTCATTTCCTTTCATACCGTGATTATTCTCCGCTTAATATCTATCATTTCATTAGCACCAATTCGAATTATAAGCGAAACAGCGCAGCTGTTTTATTCTCCCTCTTAATTACAGCACGCGAATCAGCTGCAATGAGAAGATCGTATCTCGTTAACCTATTTTCGGCGTTAATATTGGAATCCTAAAAAAAATCGAGCAATGCTGGAATCGACTGTCAACTGATAAAATATATTCATTCCGATGACAACGGTACGTCGTCGTATCGTTGTACTGTCAGAAAACTTTTCTAACTTCGCATTATTCTTACATATTTTTATCAACTTAATTTTATAATCATTATAAGAGATTATAGAGAAAAAGTTAATAGATAGATTGATAAAAAGTATTCGTACTCTTATAGAAATTAAATTCTAATTGTAAAATATGTCTTTTGATCGCATTGCTAAACATAGCGTTAAAAGGCAGTAACAATTATGCATTTAAATGTAATAATAGAATTTGCCCATTGATAATAAAGGTTGATAATGAAGAGATATCGTAAAAAAATTGCTGTAAATCCTACGGAACGTAATATAATTCGTCTTTTGTCAGCTGGAGACAAGTTAATTAAAAACTAAAGCATTCTGACCTTCAACGTGTTATTTGCAGGTTTTAGAATCGTGTGCAGACCAACGGTAATGTGAAAGCCGTAAGCCGTCCACGAAAAAGTTAATTGATGAATTTCTACAAGAAGCAGCAGAATTAACGAAATACATTCGAGAAGGTAATCGATATCCAATAATGCAGCAAGTAGCATGCAACTATTTTCGTAGAGTAATAATTGGCTTGCGAAACTAGTCTGAAATTGTTGATCCAATTAAACTTCACGGACATTCTTGCAGAACTTGCGAATTTCAGGCCGCGGCAGCTTTTAATTTCAAGTTGTAGCAGTAAAACGATTTAAAGGAATCTCGGCCGAAGTAAATCATCAATATCACTATGCAAATGTCACCGTATGGAGTATTGCATAACCAACTACACCAGATGTGCCCGACATTGAGCATGTAAATCTCGTAACTACGTTCTACATGCACTATAGATTTTTCAACCTCTGTTGGACATTCTTTACGATCTGAATACCGTACCGTCGTGATTCAAAGCTTTACAGTATACATAAAGCATTACGCAACATTGTTATCAAAAGTGCTTCATTAGATGGTTCACATCCGTATGGAATTCTTTAATTTACAATTAATTGTTTGCAAATTTTTCATCGCTTAAGAAAACCATAGTACAAACAATTTTGTTAAAATGAAAATATCTAATGTGTATATTTGAAATATTTCAATAACTAAGAAACAACAATAATAACAATTTCCAGAAGTAAAATATAAGCAGTTTTGTGGTGTAAATAAATCTTTTTATGTACAAAAGTGCAGACATTTCAAGAATTCATCGAAACAAAATAATAGCACGCAGAGCAAAAATCAAAAATTTAGTTATATCTAACAACAATAATGCAACGTTAATATTTTGTGGAGCCCTCTCATCTTTTACTTTGTTAGTCATTTGATTCGGTAGAGATTTTAGTAATTTAAAATTCTTTTCTCCGTCGCGTTCTGTAGGTGCTTTACGTCTCGAGCCTGTCATCCATTTTAGTAAATCGCTATAACAAGCTCATTCTAACAATATCCAATTGTATTAAGTTGTATTAAATGATCGTGCCGGCCATTGTAGGAACTTGATTGTTTTATCAAAACTGAATTTCTTTATTTCTTCTGTAGTACCAATTGCAGCATTGCTATTTTATTGGTTCACTTTCAATATTGTTTAATGTTATTAATTTTATGTTCACTGTTTGGATAAATGAAATTTCCATTTATTTAACATTATCCGCTTGGTGTTATTTGATAATTTCCTGCTGAATATTATATGATATACAATATACACATTATACAGGATAGTTCTCGCAACTCGCATAACCTCTACAACTTTCAAAATATGCGTCGCACGAAAAAGTTTTGTATAAAACAGTTTAAAAGGATACATTTTATGTTGTGTATTTATTTTGTTATAGGTGGATGCATTTCCATGATTTCAACTGTGTTTTTTTAAAATGTCATACTGTATCTTCTATACCAAAATATGAAAAAATGTCGAATTCTGAATACAAAAGTATTGACCTTTATTAGCCCTAAACCTAATAGCTAACGAGTAATCTCACTTTACTACTTCAAAATTTTCTTTGCGTAATATTAAGTTAGAAATTCAACCTTGTCATAGAGAGAGAGAGAGAGAGAGAGAGAGAGAGAGAGAGAGAGAGAGAGAGAGAGAGAGATTTTCGCAGAACAGCGTGATTTTCACGTGAAATAAAGTGAAATTGTTCGTTAATTATTAGGTTTAGAGCTACTAAAGGTAGCTTCTGTACTCAGAATTCGGCATTCTTCCATATTTTGGTATAAAAAATATAATCATTCCTTTTTGAAAAACAAAGTTGACTGTCAAATCTCCGAAACGTTTCTACCTATAAAAGAAGTAAATACACTACATAATGCACTCCTTCAAGCATGCAACTATTGGGAGTCTATATTATAACTACTTTGAAAGCTATAAAAGTGTGTAAGTTGCGTTGTCCACCCTACACATGTATCATAATAAATTGTAGCAATCTATTGTAGATATAGAATATAACAAATACCCAAGATAACGTAATGTGTATACTCGGTGTGTTTTCAGCAAACGTACATTTTAAATAGAAAAAATCAATTAATTCAAACTTGTGTGGTTATGCGATACCGATGCCAACACTGTGTATTTTATATATAAATTACTGTAAACATTAGTATGCAAATGAAATGTAATCGGTAATGACCCCGACGACGTTGATGCGACCTTATGACCCCGACGACGTTGATGCGACCTTACATCAAATAAACACAAAACAATTTAATATATAATTCTAAATTCGATTTAATTTTACGAAGCGAATTGCCCATTTTCCCAAATAATTGACGGCCGCTTTCCACTGATTGCCACTTTAATTAGTAGTTCTGGCCGATGTTATGTTCGAGGAAATAACGCTCGCTGGGTACAGAAAATTGAATTATCCAACACAATTTAATGAAACAAGAACCTCCGTCTTTATCCTTTATCTGTAGAATCTCTTTAGGGCGTTTCATGAATACTTAATCTGGGTGCTTTTTATTTTTTTTCTCTTGTACACGAGCCCGAACACTCCGGTGCAGCCGTGCCGTGTCGTGCCGTGCTGTACCGTGGCGCAAAATTCCGCGTGAGTTCGCCGATATTCCCGTGGGTAATTTTCTAAAAAGGACAAAAGTGTTGTGCTGCACCAGCAAACGTCTTCGTCATTTCCGGGATGTTATACAAAGCCCCCGTCTATCGATCAACGGGTCTCCGGTCTTTTATCGACGCCGCTATGGGTTACAGAAACTGGCTGAATACAGACACGGGCGCACGGGCACACGGGCATACGAACGGCAGAGTGACAATCGAAAATCGATCCGAACTGTCCGGCCTTAATGAAACGTGGCATATTAAATGTCTTAACGGAGCCTAGGATCGAGTATCCCCGCAACTCACGCAGGCTTAACCGTGTCACCCCCTTTTAATCGCATTAGGAATTTTCGAGGGAACGGAACTCAATGAGACGATCTCGCGGACCGACTACAATACACGCGACGGGACAATTAAGGGGAAGAAAAATTGAATTAACAAATTCGTATTATGCGAATCAACTGGAAATAGATGCGGAGAAGTTACAAAGACTGTCGGAGTTAAATACAGCCTTCCTTACTACGAACGAAATATAGAACATGATATTTAAGAAGGAAATTTCATTCCGGAAATTAACTGCATTCATAATATGCATTGATTGACTTTATTTCTATACTATCACCTTTATATTGTAGATGTAATATCATTTACGATTTACAGAATGAACACAAAATAAATTGATCAGTGCGAATATTTTTCTTGTTCTTGCGATGATGTGAAAAAATGTCAAAGTAAACTATTTCTTGGTCTGACGAGGCAAATGTTACGATAAACGGAACATTTTTTTCAAGGTCATATTTTTCGCAATTTTTAGATCATTCATTTATAATGCTTTTTTGTATGAAAGGTCACGTAGAAATCTCGGGATTACAAGTCCATGGATAGGGCTATTATCGGAATTAAATATGGATTGATTTTAATATACTTGGATTTTAATTAGTTGTAAGATTTTATTTATAAATAAAATTTATTATTTATTTGAAATTTAAATAATTTTAATAAAATAATGTAAAAATTAGGTTTAATATTTGAATGAGAGTTTGAATTAAATATTTAAATTACATACAATTGATCGAGGTATATTTGCTAAGTGGATTCCCTATGGATCAAATTTATATTAAATTTTTTGATGTGTTGTCACTTTACTATCAACACGTATTGAAATTTTATAGTAATCAGTGTTGAAATCCGATCATTTTTCTTTGTAAATCTGTTAGGAAAATTAAGAAAGTATTAAAATATACGGTAAATTCTCCCCAATTTTCCTTCAGCTTGTAAAAAAAATTGGACTATTTTAGAAGAGAAGATCTCGCGACTCATTTTCATAGTTGCCGATTGTCAACAATTATGAACAAGAGGTGCAAGGCTGAAATAATCGTATCGCCTCTTCCCAAACTGTTCATTTTTATTTACAAGCTGAAGGAAAATTAGGGAGAATTTGCTGTGTTTTTAAAAATGGAAAACATATCACTGCACCGAAGAAAACCACTTTTGCATTGAAAATAACTCAATCTTTGACACGATAATCTTAGAAGTAACGACACACTTTCTTGGAGACGAACATCGCTTGAAATGCGATAGTCCTTACGTATTATTTTTAGAGTAACAGAAGCATTCTGAAGTACATATACCTAAAGTGTCAATCGATTGTATCGACCGTGTTGAAATCACAGCATTACTGCCATATTAACTGTAACATGTCGGCATTATTAGCTTCCTTTTTTACAGTATATTATGTCTCCTTTCTTCTTGAAATCGTAGTTAGATCAAAACTATTTTGGATCACTGATGTACACTTCCCCTCCAAAAGTATTAGAACACTCACAGAAAATTAAATAAATTTATAGGGAATTGTAATTTCTTCAATGTATAATATTTCAAAGTTAATTGTATTAAAATGTAACAGGTACATATGTCGATATTGTTTTTTGCAATATAATAAAAAGAACGTCAATTTTATAAAAGAAAATTAAATTTTCTTTTCAATGATACATCCACCGCGTTTTTTAATTACTTCTCGATATAATTTCAGTATCTATTTTATTAGTTTATATATTAGTTTTAATTATATTTTATTAGTGTATATATTTATATTTGTTCCACATATTTCGAAAACATATCGTACGAAATGAACTCGGCATATGTTTACACTGAACGACATGCAATAATATGTACTTTCGATAGTACGTGTTGCCATAAAACTTAATACTAAACATAAAATATTACCTAAATTGCATGAGAGATTACAATTTACAATAAATCAACATTTGTCTTAATACTTTTGGAGGAGGTTGTACGTATTAAAAGAAAAACTATTATGGCATACAAATATTTATGGGTGTCACTGTATACTATAAAAATAGTGAAAGTCCCTTCTTATTTCTGTCGATGGTATGAGGAAGTTTCACGAATGGCGACAAACGAAAATAATCTTTTATCGTTATTTTTAGAAATCTCGGAAAAAATAGCTCGTTACACCTTTAGTGGAAAAATTACACATCTATGTATAGCTAAACGTGCGCTTATATACATCGTGTACAGCTAATAAGAGCTCAAGTGAGGAAAGATGAATAGCTAATAAAAATAGAGAAATACTCTTAATCCAATACATATACAAATCAGCACTTAATACACACTAATGTAAATTTTAAGAATAACCAAGAAATGTAATATTAGATTCTATTGTAAGTACTTGTTAGATCATCGGATCTTTGTCGTAAACTTACCTACGGACTCGAAACAAAATTATATTATAAATTATAAGAATAAGTTAATAAAAATCTATATTAAATCTTGTGCTTGATGCTTTTAATCCAAAATAATAATACTATTAAAAGAGGAAAACTACACAGATATCCACGATTAGACGTAGGATCTGTGTGTATCCGTAATGAACGAATAACATTTTCCAATCCTCCTCAATATATGTTTGTTCCAATTTCAAGGCGTTAAAAATAATAAAAAAAAATAATGACCAAAGAACGTACATATCCGTGATATGCTGCAATCTATTCTTGTATGCAACTATAGACGTATCATGTAAGAGTAGACCGTACAATTGTTACGACAAAACGTATTTATTTTTACGCAGTTCTTTACGCAACTTCGCAACCAAACCATCTTTTTGTTCAAAATGATTGTTTTCAGTACAATACCGATTATAATGTGTAAATTGTCTAATCCAGGTTACACTTTAACACTTTGGCGACCGCACCAAGAAACCTAAAAAAATTAATAAAATTGAAATATTTTAGTCGATTAAATTAAAATTGCAAAGCGAAATTATATGACATAAATTCCTTCTTCAATAATCTTATCTCTTGCGAATCTCAATAAAATATTGACATTATAATGAATTGGCGTAAAAATTAAGTTTCAAAATACGAACTTGAAGCATCTTTCAACTCAGTTTTCTCGAACTGTTTCCTCTTACATTTTTTGCTGAAGCGAACACCACTTGTGAAAGAGATGTTTGAAATTAATAGTGTGAACATTCTGTATACTTGACAATTAGTTAACATTATAAGAAATTTTAAATAATATGTGCCGAGAAATACGTATTTATTTGAAACACTACTTTCAAATGACCGTCATTATTGATTTAATGAATATATTACTGTTGAAGCATACAATTAAGTTGTTCTTTTATATTGGTAGTAAATAACTAGTGAATAATGGTAGTAAATAATTAATAATTTTATAGAATATCTATTAGAAATGGATAAAATAAGAAGCAATCTCTGGTTCCGTACTTTGTCTAGTAATTTCAAATAATGGCAATTTTTAGTTATGACCAGAGAGAGGGGTAGGTAATATTTATAGAGAAAAAAAAATATATTTGAAATAATAGATTTTATATAATAGATTTTTCTCAATTGAAATAAAATAGTACTTCAGGTAGGAAATAAATATTTATAATAATAATAATATAAATATAAATATAAATAATATAATAAATATAAATAAATATTTCACTTTCATAACGTAAAACGTAAAATAAAATAGCTTAGTTTGGTAATCTTAAATTTTTATTTTAATAACATAGAACGTAAAAACAAATGAAATTCATTGTCTTTTTGAATGCAGTTATACGCATGTAACAACAAGGTGCATCTTTTACGTACGTTTATAATGCAGAGGAAAAGTACTTCGTTTGTTTTAGATTACTAAAATAAATTTTGCACGATGTTTTAGTAAAATAAAATTATTTTATTTGTTGACGAAAAGAGTTGAATAAATAAAATATTCTGAACCATGGCACAATATTATTTTTAAAAGTACATTCTTTCAAACAAATCAAATATTTTATTTTCAAAAATCAAATATGTACTTACTATTTGTGCCATTTAAAATACATTTTTACCCAGCTCTAGTCATGTATGTACTTATCTTACCTTTACTTTTGGTACTTTGTCTCTCCCTTTTTTGCTGTCCCATTTTATTGAGACGACCAAGTGTCAACGAAACAAGGTTCGCATAATAATGATTTTGTTCGTTGTTGTACCTGCTTAGTTAGAGTCTGCGAGTAAATTCTTTAAAATAATATCGCCACGCTGTGTCAGGAATTATTTACCATTTCCGAGTTCCACCGTCTAAATCTACCGACCGTAGTACCAAAATAACACAATTAATGAAATCTGTTTCGCGTTAGTAGCCATTCTACAGTTCGTTATCTATTTAAAGTTGAAACGTAACACGTAGCCGACCGCGGGCAACGTAAACGTTTACAGAGGAACGTACCTCTATGACCCGGCGCATCTGCGGAATTGAAGAAACTGTTCGTCCTAAATCTCCGCTTGTACATGGCAAAGGGACGAATAACAACACGGAATGCGGAATCTACAGTGATTTTCTCGCAGTTCGCAATCTAGAGGAGAATAATACTTCCGACCGTATTTGGAAATACATTATACGAGTTCGCGTTCGGAACGTGCCCGCTCCTTCGGTTCTCTTGATTCTTGTTTCGCAGCGAGTACGTTAACCTCCAGAAAATTAGTCGTGAAGCTGCAATTTCGCTCGCGTATAGAAATATTAGAAATCCACTAATGTGCATCGGATCATTAACCCCGATTATAAACGAATGCGAACAATCACTAGACTGCAAAAGTTTACGCAATTGCATATTTTGATGAGAAATAGAGTAATTGCTTACTTTAGGGACCTCAACTCCGATTTTGTTGATTGTAAAATATGATATAGAAAACAAGATTCTGAGCATCTTCTTCCTATATATATATATAACCGTCGCACGAGCCTTAGTTTCCGAGATATTTCCATAATTCCTTCCGTGCTACTACATTGAATTCTGCCTATGTACGTACGCGCCCGTTTGGAATTTTTCTGTCTTATTAGGTTATATCAAAGTTTTGTCAACCTAACTCAAATCATCGTCAAACCAACGGTGATGCACATGTTGCTACCGACGCGTACGTATAGGCAGAATTAAATGGAGTAGCACGGTAGAAGTATTGCAAATACAGTAATTTCTCCCGCAAATGCCAAAATTCGGGTTGCTGTGAATTTCTCTGTGCTAGTCCTGCGCCTATGTAATTTAGAGCTAGGTCGATGCTAAGGTTCGACGGAGTCGACCAAGTGTGTAAATGTGATGAAATGTGTAAGAACCGTCGAATCGTGTTACGTGGTCTCCGAATTGCCTTCGAATCGTGACATGTAGCCTCCGAATTGCCTTCGAATCGAGGCACGTCGCCTCCGAATTGCCTTCCAATCGAAGCATCTGCCCTAAGAATTGCCTTCGAATCGTGGCAAAAAATTAGAAATAAAAGAGTTTTTATAAAAACGAGCCGCGAGACCCGAAGAATCGCGACTTAGTACTCTCGGATCTGCCGGATTCCAAAACAATGTTTTTTAATTAATGAAAATCTCGGGATTCTCTTTTTGATATTTGACGTTCTGCCCGAGAATATATCCGAGTTCACTGCGAAAGGGTTAATAATCCCATTGATAAAAAGGGAAGAAAGAAGAAACAGAAAACTTGTTCCTTACAGAAATATCGTTGAATCGTTCTGTAAACATCGAAATTATTCTACATGTAGGGAATCGTAATGCTTCTGTGCGCCCTGTGTTATATAACTAAAATTATCTGAGGCTACCGGATCGAAACAGTGTCCTGCTGATGGCACATTGTTACCGACCTGCGGTTTCATCTATTTAAAGTATCAATGCTCGCGAATCGGACCCCATTGGTCACGAACCACAGATTTTTGATTGGTCAACGGCCTTCGTCTGAAAGCCACAAACAATTATAACACCGATGGGGACGCTAGTAAACATTTCAACTAGTAATTGATTTTATTTTAAATAAAATTTCGTTCTATAAAAACACGCAACCAAGTTCGGGAACGACAATGGAAACGGACTGACGTCAAGCTTCCGAAAATATTTTACCGACACAAAAAATAGGGTCGAGATATTCGAGACCAGACATATTCTGGGCTAAACGCATTAACTGAAATAATTGGATATAATCGCGTATTGTCTACGGAGTTATTATCGGCATCGGAGTATCAAACAGGAATGTACTTAGTAACGCATAATTAACGATATATGTTGTTCAAATATTCAAGTCGTAAGCCACATTCTTACAGCAATGTTCTATTATTATAGATATTATTATAGATACAGAAATGTTTAAACTGATCAAAAATCGTGGAAAAATCAAGTCGCAATTATCCATCAACGTTAAAATGTTATTTGCAAAACCAATTTCAATTATCTATGTATCTTCTTCGTGAATTGTAACCTAGTTATACAGGGTGAGTCAAGATATTTAAAACAAAAGCTATTTGTTACTTTTGGTTATTTTACTCTTTTATAAAAATACAAAAGTCGATTGACAAAACATGAAACATTTAGGTTGTGTCAAGGTTAAACACAACGTTTTCAACATTTCTTACAATAAAAATCAACGAAGAATATCTCGATAAACATTAATTTTTTGACCGTTGAGCCTTAATAATTTTGTGTTCTGTATTTCGTAGACTCTTTCGAATGACGTGTTTAAATATTGCACACTATGGTTAAGGAACTCAAGGTGACCCTCATAATTTGACGGAAAAGGAAAATAGCAGAAAATTATTTGTCACCGTAAAAAATTAAGGTGAAGAAGTTAAATGATTCACTCGGTATAAGACACTTTTAAATAGCTAAGCAAGCTTTAGACAAATCGAACGATTGACAAAAAGTCATTGGTTTGGATACTTCGGTGGTTAGATAAACATAACAGCGGTCGCAAAGTTCACTACTTTACTTAAAACACCATACATTCACGATTGCTCCAAGACCCTTTACCCAACTACCTTTTTATTCGATACTTTTTGTTTTTCCGATCTATAAATTCGACGATCGAATAAAGTTTCTACGGCTTTTTCGAAAAAAAGAGAACAGTTGTTCGTTGACGAAAAATCCATTCGCACGGAAAAACATATCGGCGGGAACAGCTACAAAATTTGATCTTCGTAAAATTCACGACAGCGAGTTCGATGGATCTTTGTATCTCAATTCTCGACGAGCATACTGGCACTGCTTCGCGTAGCGAAATCAGCCGGTGATTCTGCACGAATTCTCATTAAGTACTGTACACGCCGATCACAATTCACTCCATGCAGCTGATCATTTCCATTGTCTTGCACCGTTTATCAGCACTGTAAACCCGAGCAACTTACAGCGTAGCGTCTCTTTTTTCCTCGCGAATGGTTCCATTCGATCCCTTTGTATCCCATTGTCTCGTTCCTCCATCCGTCTCCATCGGTCGACTTTTTCGTTCGCCGGTAAACAAAATCGCGGAAGCAGCGCTTCGCGCGAAGTCGCTTTAGATCCTATTAATTATCCGACGCAACCACGATAATAGCCGATTTGCTGATAGAATCACGCACGATCGTTATCGATTCTTCGTTTGTGGCTCCGACATGTACACCAATGTGACCCTTACTTTTTAACTTTCGACTTTTTGTTTGTCTTACCCTTCGAAATCATAAAATTTGGTGAAAAAATAGTGTGTGCAAAATTTCAACTTGATCAGACAACGGGAACCCGTGCCGCATTTACGTTAAAATTTAAAGTTATAATGATTTTATATCGGTATCAAGTATCAAACGCTAAACTAAAAATATCATTTCTTGTGTTCGTTTGTCAAAACAATTTGACCCGAGCGTTAATTTGCGTCGAAAATAAGTGAACTTGATCAACAAAGCTGGAATGTGAAGCAGTAAATGCAGGGAATACATTTGACGTTTCTTTTAGATTATTTTCAAACTATTCAGAATATAAGGAATAAAAATCAATATTTATTTAGCCACCGTTTGTTACGATCGTGGTAGAGAACTTTGATTTTGCACGAAAATCCGTAGTCTAGCTGTAATTTTAAGAAAAATGCCGTTGACTTATTTTACAATGTCTAGGGAATGTTTAGTAATTTTTTGGACTCGAGATAGTAGACTGTTTAAACGCAGCAGCCATTTGGAATGGTTGGGGTGTGTCACATCCTTCTCGTACTGCAAAGGATTTTGATACGGCGTGTAGCGTGAAGGATAATATAAAATGTGAAATAATGTTTTCTTCTTTAAATATTCATTGCAAAGACATGCATTTCGATACGTTGCAACAACATGTACGTCTGTTATTGATTATTTCCACTTGTGCTCATGTTTCTACACGTTTACGAGATTCGAATACTATTCACTTTCCGCATGTTAGCTGAAGCATGTAATCGTGTAATCGATGTACGCAATGCAACCGATGCATGCACGTTAGTGAATATTCTAATGAACGTGGTAATGTACAGTTTGTGTTGTCTTGTCGTCGGTGTATCGTCGTTTGAACGTTCTTTACGATACCCCGTCGTCCAATGTTTGTTATCATTTACAGTTACATCGTATTGGTTAGTAATCACAGATACGAATAACGGATTGAATGATTTAAGAGTTACAATTACACAGGTAAATGTAATCTAAATCCTTTCTCGTAGCCACGAAGCCTAAAAATAAAGATGTTATTATCATTAATTTCTTTGCATTTTATTAACACTTCTACAGCGTGGCCAGAGTCCATTATGACCCAGAGTATAAAGATTGGATAATTATTCGGTATAGGGTCTTCGCCACCGATTTCAATGACCTTAAAATATGTTATCAAGGTCGAATATGTCATCGTTTCGAACAACATTTTTCCTATATATGTATATTATCGCAGGATGTCTTTAGTTTTTGAGATATTCGCGAAAATACATTCCAAATCTACTAAGCAATATTTCCTGTTTACAACATGAATCTTATTAGTCTCTATGGTGTCCTACAGTTCACATTACACAATTTTAGCACTGCTTACACGCAACGCAGACTATTAACATTCATTTTGCATGCGGGAACTATTGTATATGAGATTTGGAACGTATTTACATGAATATCTCGGAAACTGAAGATGTCCGGCGGTAACGTGTACAGGAAAAAATTGTTCAGAACGATGATCTTGACGACATATTTTAAGGTCATTAAAATCGATGTTGAGGACACTGTTCCGAATAATTACCAAATATTGTTATTTAACTATCTGGTTTCTGACAATTCGTTTAAATTATCGGAGGCCTATAGAAAAACAAATATATTTAAACGAATTAATAAATAAAATTATAAATGGTTCTAAGAATACCCGGTTATATTTTTATCAAAACGGTCCGCCCGTTCGAGCGTTAAATGTACGTTTATTGAAACACATGGAATTCCTGACATCGCGCTAATTTAAGGCATTTGTTATCCTAGGGAATTGTATGATCGATAGAGAATATACTATGCCGTGAGAACGTCGCTGCTTATTACGAGTAGAAATAATCGTCGATGGACGGACGCACGCTACCGGCTGAAAGTTTGGAATCGATCCATAAAATAAGGAAAGCAGAGATACGATTATTAAGTCAACAAGTTAACGCGTTCGCTGCTATCGTTAGTTTTTCTTGCAGCCTTCGCCGCAACAATGTTCTATAAAACGCAGCGTATCTTTTTCGGGAAATATGACAGGAATTTAAGAAGACGAATTTTCTGCGTTTCGAATGCAAAGGCAATGATCGTAAAATGCAGCGCGTGACGTTAGCAATGAACGCAACGAGCAACTGGCTTCGATAGGTGTTTTGTAAAATATCAACTTCGAGTCAGGTGATAGAAATTTATCGAAAGTTATTTACCGAAAGTTATTTACCGAAAGTTATTTACCGATTGCAAACATTTAGCTACGTACACTGTCGTTCATAAAAATTTGAACACTCGTAAACTTCATTATCACTGCGCGCAGAATCTGTTCACTTTTTCATTAATGTTTGCCGTAGTTCGATCTATTTAACGCATAACGTACAAGGTTATTTACACAACATCAACAAAATACAGAATAAGGACACTGGACACGAATCTTCAAACAATTTTCATTTTTTTTTATTACGTTTCCTAAGTACAAACTATAAACTAAATCGACCTTTTTGGAATTTTTATTTGCAGTCAAACGACGAATCACTTGCACTTGTATGCGAAAAACATTTGAAGAATTCTCAATATTGTTGAAGCATTTCAGACACTTTCGATGCAACTGATGAAAATAGCGCGATGTTAAATGTTTCGACTATACATATATTTAACCAGGAACTTAAAATTAAACCGGTGCACGAATTTTCACCCGACTCGTGACAAATATTTTGAGAAACGACTATCGAAACTCTAAGCTTTTACTTTTTATAGGCTAATTCAATTATTTACAGTTACTTAAGCTCGTCGATTTAACAAGCGTATCTTACTGCCCCACCAATTTCCAGACCGATTTCGAACTTCTAACCGGTAATCTATTTATCTTATCTTCAAATAATTTTCTAATTCCTTGTACAACGAACTTCTTGTTATTTACATTTATTTAACGTAGCGTTAAGAACGATAAATTACTTTTTCCGAAGACTGTAATTAGTATCGCATCCATAGAAATTGTTATATTTGAGCGCAGACTTCTAATTTCTCAAAATGTAGACGAACGCTGCATTTTCAATCCGTTTAAATAAAAATTTAGAATTCTGTGCATTTAGTTGTGGCTGAATTTCTTTCTCACAAGAGACTGCATTCGCAATATTAAGAAAATTTCATCCTGATCTGTCGCGGTAGAAAATGGTATCAACGTAAATGGTAAAATGATTTACTGTCAGGCTTTTTATAAATGAAAAGTATTTCTAATTTCTTTTTTTCAAAGAAACAGTTCTCAACGTTCGGGTGGGAAATTAAATACTTAAAAATGATTTAGCAGATTCGTGAACTGTACTCTCGTAAAAAATTTAAGAAGTTCCGTTCAATTTCACAGTTAGCTTTCGAAATAATAATTTACTGGTAACAGGAATTTACCTCGCGTGTCCACCGGCGATAAATATTTTTTCCGACTTCGGCCTTCTTTCACGTTTCGAACTCCGCGAACGCCGCGCATGCAAAACTTGCATTCTATGAACGTGTACAATCTTGTCTACGATCTAACACAGAAGCCTCGAGAAATCGGCGAGAATCACATTAAAGGAATAATCCCAATGTCGTCCTCGATACTATAAAAAAAAGATCTCCTTTCTTTCGAGCAGGATCACGCATAATTCTTGCTCCAGCATCGAAGATTCCAAAATGGTGGGAGTAATAGAAGAAACAAAATCTCTTGCCTCCTCCTGATCCTTTGCATCGCACAATTTTATACGATCCCACTTGGCCAACAACTTTATAGTGTTTTAAACGCGGCAACCAGCAACTCATTTTCACTTGCCCGTACGAGACCAAAAGTTTCAATTTTAAAGCGCCGAGGCGACAGACGTTCGATCAACATTTACGAGACAGCGATGCCCACCAACTTCGAATACTGTTTTCAAAAAATTAGGAGCATGGGAAATCCGTTAAGAAGTCCGGAAAATTATTTACGAAAACTCACTAACTTCGATGAGGGTCAGAGACTCGAAGTAAGTTAACTTGTCGATGATTGTCGTCCCGTGATTTTCAAATCGCTTACAAGGAATCATAAGTTTCAAAGAAACGTGAGAAATGTTTTCGAGTATTTTAACGAAAATATGTGATCCTATATAAGAAAACGAAATCTGTTGACTTCTTCGTAAACGTCTTACGATAGACAACCATCTATTTTCTAAAATAGAGAAACTTTCTAGGAAGAATGTTTAAAAATATTATTTTTGTATTTCTACAACAGTTTCGAAGCTAACGAAACCGGCTTTCCAAAGTGATCCCTAATGTTTCGAACGTTTGCACTTATAATAAAAAGTCCGTATATGTGACTCACCTGGACAAATATATAGGTGGAAATTCACATTCGCGAACGCTACCTGTGTCAAAGAGCGACTGACGTACTCCGTGTGCCGGCGATTCCTTTTATAATCAGGAAAATCGACGGCCCTGCGCGGAACGCCACGCAGTCTCCGTAAAGCACAGGAGCGTACCTGCGTGGGCACCTTTGCTCCGCGATGTGTATAACAAACGAAAATATTCGGTCGTCGGCGGTACCACCACATTTATCCTCTTTTCCTTGAAATACGCTTGTTGATATTGACTGAAAACACTTTTAGAACGGTGACTTACAACGACGGAAATGAGAGAGACGTTAAAAATATATCTAAACTATTTTTTTAAATGTTCAACCACTTTCAAGCAACTTTCACAAATGAAGAATTCTTACCATGGTCTTGTGCATAGAGAATTTAATTATTTATGTCGAGGTTAAAAATGTCCTGGTTAAACTATATTTTCAATCTTAAAATACTAAAATTGAAATTTTATTTAGCTTTCGAATACTTCGTTACTATCTATATTAATATGTATAGTCTTGATACTGAATTATGCGTACGGTAAAATTGTTATAGTTCTATAATATTTTGTTCCTTTTTGTATCGATAAAATCATTATATGTAGGTACACGGATGAATAAATACTTTTTCATGTTACTACAAACGATTTACTGCTCCGATTTGAATAAGCCGAGGTGAAACAAAGAAAATACAGGATATAGTTTCGCGAATCTGTATCACTGGACGATTCCACGAATGAAGAGAATACAAGAAGTTCGTATGAACGTATAAGGTGTTTGACCTTCTTTTCGAATTATAACTTGCAAACAATATCGCGTAACAAGTCCGTAACACGCGGTACGTTAGTATTTAATACAATAGTAAATTGAGTAAATCTAGGTTTCACATACATTACGTGACCCACATTTACGATTTTGCCTAACGATACCTAAGTTTAGCCAATTCGCTGTCTATGGAAATATCGAAGGAAAAATCTTTGAATTTATGAAAATTTTCAAAATTATAATGTTTTCTAGTATCACATCAAGTATTGTAATTTGAAATCTTTGATTTTATAGAGATGCTTCTAATAAAATTTAACTCACGTTATAGAGAGTAATAATGATATGTAACTCGAAAAATTTATTTTTTACAAGTAATAGCAGATTTACAAACAACAACTTCTGTGCGAATAAATTGAAAACGAGTTTGTAATTACAGAAAAAGGTCAATCTACTTTACGATAAACAACTTATGAAGATAGAAGCGATAGTCAACTAATAAGAACACGACCGAAAACCAAATTTTCAATTGTACATCTATAAAATTAGCTTCGAAGTAATTTCATAAAATTTTGTAAAATAGATTGCCAAACAAAAGAACTTCAGTCGATAACCCAATCCATAATTAAAAGTGTAATACAAACGTATTTAATCTGAATCTGAAAAAATGCATGTCCTATGCGAGGAATACTTTTATTTTTATTTTAACATTATATTTGCTGATCTTTTACACATACTAATTTCTAGCAAATTCATTTTATAATCATTAAACTGCGGACATTTGTGTAACGTGAAAATTTCGCGTTTCACTTGTACAAAACAAGAGTCACATCACAATATATTTCTTCTTTTAATACTTTTAGTAAACTGAAAATATAATATAACGGCGATCTTAAATTCTTCCATTTTCATTGTTCGTATTTCGCTTACACATTTTTCCCATAAATGCACCACAAATCTGCGGTCTAATAATCATTAAAGAAAAAGCTGAAAAGTCAATTGACGAAAAGTAATTGTTCTTAGGAAGTAATTTCAAATTAAAATTAAATCCCAATGGTGTCTTTTGACCGTTTTGGTAAAAATAGTTTTACCAAGAAGCATGTTTAATATTTAATATGATATGATAACATTTTAATATTTATTATTTAACATGAAAATATATTCAAATAATCTTTCCATTTATTTGTTTGCGACACATACGAGCTTAAACATCGCGAGTAACAGTGCAGTTTGGTTAAATCATTCGACAACAGAGCTCGCGAGTTCATGGCCCACAAAACCTTAGAAATACCACCTGGTTTACAACTTATATGTCCCGAAACTGTTGGTCGAAATATTGCTGGTGACGATGCGGTCACGTTTACTTGCTATTTGCCCACCCGAGCATAGAATTCGCAGTTGTCGAGTTATTAACAATGAGAGGAATCGATTAATCATTAGGCGACCACAACCCTCGGGATATTATAATGTCGGATTACTATAAAGTGTTCGGCCAAGTTTACAGAGTTTATTATATCTGTGTATGAACGAATATTGAAACGAACCACGGGTAAGTGAAGCGAAAATTCGAAAATCCTAGGAATTATTAACCGGCGACGACTAATGGAAAAATTCTGAATAAAAATGCTTTTTCTAAATTGGTAATCATGGAAGGAGTTGATAAAGAACGTGGACAAATTCTCAAACACTTCGTAACTTTAAAATAGACTTCTGTATAGGTTGGGTGCAGACCATGATATGAATATTCATACATTTGTTCCACTAATGACATCCCAGGTAGAGGCAGACGAGGAGAAAAATTTCACGGATCGATACCCATTTTGATGCGTCCAGTGCTATGGAGATTAGCAATGACTCGCTGTATCTATTAAACGTGATGTTAATTAACTAAACAGATTTCAGTTTTAGCTTAACATTGTCCCACTGCCATGAATTTTCCCAGATTCAAAAATTATGATTCGAGTTTCGAGATCCAATATTGCACGTTATTTTAGAATAAATGCAAATGGTAAAATATTTTGTAAGTTATTTTTCAATATCAGAAGTCGTTGCTTATACTTTATTAATTCGTCGATCAAGGTTGAAATGGATTTGTAAAGTAAAATATCAATTATGTAACTTGAAAATGTTATCCAGGATGTGCTTAAAAATTAATTACGTTGTGTACAAGTTGTATAAATCTTATTCAAAGGTTTGGTTAAACTTTGGTCAATGTAATAAGACAGATAAACTCTAACAAATAGATAACGAACTATTTCCCTTGAAGAATTTCATTTCATTTTCACGAAGTAAAAATCTTAATAAAAGTGTTATCCTTATAAGCACGGTGGTAGTCGTCTTTACCTGCGTTTAAATCATATGGGGCAGTAGGGGCTGATCAATCGAAGTGCAATCGATTTTTCTGGCTCGACAGTTAAGAGGACAAAGGGGAGAGGTATCATCAATTTTTTAACATGGATAAACGTTATCCATTTTATTTTTAGTTCCTTCGAATAACACTTGTCTGTTTAAATAACACATTTTTACTCAGAATATAGAAACAGTCGTGGGAATAAATTCAATTAAATTCTATAATTAAATATACTACTCTAAATCATGTTGCAGCCATCTTCTATGCACTTGCTATCGGAAAGATGATTTCTGGAATATTTAATTAACGATTTTAGATTTCCTGGCAATGTGATAAAACAGTTCCAGTATTTCCAGGTTTTCCTGGAAACTCGGATGTTCTTGGAAACGTTAAATTTTACTAACAGCTTTGGAACGTAGCGAATATCGACGTATCTAAAGACAAACTGTTGGAATATTTGTAGAAGGTGTGAAAATCGCATATGGCATTTGGAAAATGGTCTGCGATAAATTGGTTCCGTTATAAACAGAACACGTCACATGCGGAAAATGATTGCAAACAAAACGGCAGCGTTTGGCAAATAAACATACTATAGTCAAATAACACAACATTGTGGATTTAGTCGTATCACGGCCAGAGGGCTACTAAATTAAAACACAGGTACTATCCCTCTGTCATACGTGTCTACAATAAAATCCGTTTAAAACCTATTTTCAAAATCAAATAACTTTCTTTTCATTGCTTTTTGATCACAGCAAAGACAGCGTAATTTTCTAAACGTTAAAGAACATTTATATTAAAAGGTAGGTGTGTGGTTTGAAAAAATTTAATAACACCGGATTAGAAGCGGGATGTTATTTTGTGGCCACTTTAGTCTTCGGCTTTAAACACACCAAGTTTTCTTCACACATAGAGTTACATGGAACAAAAAGTGGCAGCTATTACTGCAACAAGAAAGAAAGATGTGACAATAAAAGTAGGAAATGCCTGTGCATCGGGTATTCTGGTGGTGTTATTAAATATTGAAAATAACATTCACAAAGACACGTACCAAAAATTCAGCATGAGAAAAAATGTTATAAAAAAAGATTCATTATATATTTGTAAAGTTTACAAAATTTATATATACATTATCGAATTGACGATAAAACTTCATTTTAATTTATGATATATTTGTCGTAAAAATCATCTGAAGATTGAAATCTATCTAATCTAATATAGACTAAAAAAATTTGATTTTAAGAACAGAATACAATTTTTTATACTTTACATACAGATACATCATTTTACAAACATTATAAATAAAGAAAAATTTATCTCGCCGACTAAAAGATAACTCATAAAATAAAAATGTTTAATTGCTATTAAACCTTGCTAATCTATGTTTCTTGCACAACTTGGAAAATCTTCACGTACCATGAATGCATAAAAATCCACAGTCTAGTGGAAAGAAATTATGGCAATGTAATTTTCTTATATCAAATCTGCAGTGAAACAACAATTTATATCGTGTGAAATATTTAAATGTCAAAATTTATTTGAACATCTTTTGGTATCGCAACGCACGTGAGCTGTCATTATTAAAAAAGAAAGATGCAACAAACAAAGAGATACTGTTCTCTTCTTTCAAAAAATGTATGTACACAAAAAACCTATTTAACCAATGTTTTTTAACATATTATCGTGTTGTACCTATTTCTATATTGTTCATATTAGATTCGTGAAACACGTGGTCAGTAATAATTCCATAATTAATACAACCACGTCGAAATAAATAAATTAATAAATGCTGGATAAATGCGAAATTCATAAACATAAACAACTTCGTGTTGTGCACAACTATTTCGATAGCTTACCAGCGACGTTTGCGAGATAACATCGAAAATTGAGTTGCGTTATTAAATATATTTATGGAAATTCAATCGCAACTCGGTCACTAAGAGATTGAATCCTCTTCGAGAGCAGGAGTTAAGTGGGTCTAGAACGAGGATCCAATTAATGAATAGAATTGCAGTGAATACGTGCTAGGAAAGCGAAGAAATCGCGTCGGTAAAGCATATAATTATTTTAAGCCGGATTTTTACCCTCGGACCACTAGCTCCGAAAGCTCTGCAACCAGCAGATACTTGCCGCCATCTGCTCGAATCACTGGGTATAATAACCAGAACGTTACCACAGTCGATAAGGTAGAGATAAGGAGAGCTTTTGGTACGGAAGCTTACTCGACATTACCAACAAGCGACGCCACAGACGATGCGTAAGAAAGAATTGGCACACTCGGTGTATTTACACGGCTAGATTTTATTTTACCAGTTCCTTGTCACGCCCAATATTATCAACACACTACAGAAATACGATAGAATCCCGTATGACGCGGTAATGCGTTACGCGTTATACATTATGTAAAAAAGAATAGCTAGAATTTGTAAATCAAACAGAAACTATTTATTTATTCGTCAAATTAATTTTGTCGATATCAAAATAAGTTCCATCTGAGGCAATACGCAGTTCAACGCTTCTCCCAGTTTTCAAATCATTTTTCGAACACTGAAAAATATATAGCCTTTAACTCCTCGTGTGAATTTTCTTTATTGACTTCAATCGACCTAATAATAAAAAATTTACAGGGTCGCATCTAATGAATGCGGTACTTGATTGATAAATGAGCTGCGGATGTTTATCGAAGTGCATATTTTGTTAGATAATTAGTGCACCAATGGAAACTAGGCTGAAATTTATGTCATGATCGGGTGATCCTAAAAATATATTTTCTATTTTGCATATTTTGCATATCTATGTTCAAAAATAATATATGCGATAATATATTGCACATGGATAAATGTACACGACAAATAACTAATGTCGTGTACATGCTCATCTGAATCATTTATCTTGTTAAATGAATTCAGTCTATTGGACAGAACTTGTATCATAACCGAATAATGTTGGTAGCAGTTATCAATCAATATGATGCTGAATATACATACGTCACAGCAAATCATGTTTACAAAACTTTGAGGTGATAATTGAACATTATGTGTAGCTATTAGTATTTCGAACTCTAGCTGTTCAGTTTAATTATTGAAGCGTCAAGGTGAATTTTCTGCGAGTGCGTTTCAATATTTCCGTGCCCCAACCAGATTTTACTTGACTCTTCACACTGACCATTTTATATTATAATAAAACTTGATGTATTATATGTAATTATTAATTACCGTATATATAGCAATGAAACAAACTTATTGTGACCCATTTTTGTGGTGGAAATTAATTCTTTAGTTCTAAATTTGTTATAAACTATTTGTGTAGTGCATTAAATAAACATGTAAGCATGTACCATCGGTGGTACACACGTGGAACAGAACGTATTAAAATGCCGAAACTTCAGGAATGTGGGATTTCATGAACGAAAATGTGGATCGACGACGATCCCAATTTCATCATGGATGAAAACAATAAAGAAAGTATTTATTGTCAAAGATGCATTAAAATTATGAAGTGCGATCGAAAATCATAAATGATCCAATGCATATGGCACGACGCCGCTTGAGCAAATTATGCATCTACAGTTTGTCAAAAAATCTCCGTACACCTTTTGAAACACAACAATTTTTTTAGAACTACGCTAAATGTCTTAATTTGTTTTTTAGATGATAGAGGGACCATTATACTAGACAATGACTAAAATGCTTCTTTTTTAAAATTTTGGTATTACTTGGAATGACAAAACACAAATAAGAAAATCGTGTTTTAATTTTTTTTATCCGAGCCTAAAACATTTACAAAATATTTTGTCTTTCGTAGATCTCGGTAACTTATATGCATGCGGAAAATTTGATCGAAATGCGATGGCGTTGTTATGAGTTACAATAAATTTTTGCCACCCTGCGATAGGAAGAGAAGGTAAGAGGAAGGGTAATCGTAAGCATTTAAAATACTAGATGCAGCATTTTTATTAAAACATACATTATTTATTCTTGCGTCCTAATAAGGTGTCGATCTCCGCCAAATGATCGGTCCAGTTGAAACGCAATGTAATCTATAGGAAATAATTAATATTTTTTGTTCAATCCGTAACAATCGGTTGTAGAGCTACACAAGGTCACATAATTTTTTACCGTCTATAGAAAAACGTAAAGTGAAGTTTTCCTCAAAAATCGCCGACTCCTAAAAACTACTGTCCTAGGCTATAGCCTATTCAGCCTGTACCTAAATCCGTCTGTGATTGTTATGGTCAAACGATGAGTCGAAATCCACGCGATATTTTTAATACACTGTGTTGTCAAATAAGTAATTGTAAGTGTACAATTAGGAGCATTTAAAAAAGGAAAATAAGAAAGGAACTTTATCAATAAAATTAGGTAACACGTTCTCAGATTGTTATGTGAAAGAATAATTCGAATGCAAAATAAGAATTGTTTGCATCAATTGAAAGACATAGGAGCCGATCACAGGTTTATTCTTTCCTTAATAAGTTCAAATTGATACATCCATATTGTCGGTATCTTTTAATCTTTTCACCTACCGATCTTTACCGTAAATGCATAAAATTCGCAGTCTACTTATAAGTAGATTCCGATAAGTAATGTGTCAACACAACATATAATTTTGATCTAATACCGATGCATAATATATAAGTTCTTCTTGAAAATATAAATTCTTACACAATGCCTACAAACAAAACTATTTTAACTTCGAAATTATCGTAATACAAAGCTACTTTTACCTTACATATATTGATATTTTATAAATTGTTAAAACTTTAAGTGTAGCATGAGCATAATTATTAATATATTTACTTACTCATGCTATACTTAAAGTGTTAACAATTTATAAAATATAAGTAAATTTAACGTAAAAGTAGCTTTGAATTACGATATGATAATTTTTAATGACTCCGCAGAACCGAAGAATACCGATACCTCGACTGCGAATTTGTTGTATTTATGGTGAAAATGTAAATATATTTCAAGAATTTTTGTATCGTTATTTTTATATTTGTATCAATTCTCGTTGAAATGTTTAGGAATGAAGATAGATGTCTACGCATATAGCATTTAATTTATTTCGCAATCATATTCTACGTAATGTGATCTATGATAAATAGAAAGATAGATAGATATAGCGATAGATCTATGATGTATGCACAAGTAAATTCTCCCTCGTTTTTATACTTGTTGATGAGCGGTAACTATGAAAACGAACCGCAACGCTCGAATAATCGTATCTCCTCTTTCCAAATTGTCCATTTTTATGCACAATCTGAATGTCAATTAGGGAGAATTTACTGTAATGTGATCTTAACGATTAGAATTTCAGTCTGTGTGTAAAGATCAATTGTTAAACTTCACATTCCTGTTGCGACATTAAATTCCTTTAATTACTTTGTTTACAAAAGTTTATGCGATTACGATCGAAAATGTTGGACGCAATCTGGTAAAGTACGACCGTACGAAAATGTATTCTTTTCATCAAAAGAATAAATCTCAGCGCGATAAATTGTTTGATAAATAAATTGCAGAAGTTCTACATATATAAATTCACCAGTCATTATAGTGTAGACTAGAATATGGCGTTGTTTCAAATTAACTATAATATCAAACAGTAAATGACTACAGTATTTATATCCATAGAGACTTTGTTAATGTCACTTTCCTAACAAGAATTTGATATTCCAACGAACCATTTTTGTGAAATATTAATTTCAAAAGCGGATTGTGTTTTCTCACTTTTTTCTTGCAAGTTCTGTTAAACATTTATTTCGAGCAAACGATAATTGGATGTAATAATCAGTAGCATTACGAAGTCATTAATCACGCGACACAATTTTATTTGACGATACTGTATCTGCAGATTTTATGCATGCGACTTACTCACTCGCGGAAATATCGACGATTACATCAGCATGCATCACACGGCGCAATGTGAAATCATCAAACCGTAAAATTAATTAAATAGAGAATGTAGCGTTCGACAAATTTCATCTGATTCTACCCGTTAAGCGATCGCCTTAATATCGTAAAAAATCTACAATGACATTGAAAACTCGAATTAAAATGACCTTGAAAACCAATGTTGTCCCAACTTTATATTCATTCCACGAATCGTGCAATTTTTCTGCTTATTAGAAAATATAACTGCGGAAATCTGAAATATCTGCAAGCACTTCGCTTAAGAGAGGAAGTAAACGCAATTAAAGTGACGCATGCTCCAAATGGGAAAGTTACGAGCAGTTATTAATATTACCGGATTTGAATATTCCCCTGTTTATGAATATGTAAGCGGTGAAAAGTAGGTACATTTTCTTTTTGTGGCATTGATCTCGTTGGAACGTTGTATAAATTCGATGCCTCGATAAAATTATAAATAGACGTATGTTCTCTTTTGTTGCTTATTACACATGCAACGGCATTACAATTCGTTACGAGGAAAACGTGGTTTCGCACGAAAGGAAGTTAGCTGCTACAGTAAATTCTCTCCAATCGTTCCTCAGTTTCTAAACAAAGGCAGATAATTTGGGAAAATAATTGTCTTTCAGTTTGTAACCAAAAACGGACAATTTGAGAGAGCCTAGTGACTCGTCGACGATTGTCAACAATTATGAAAACGAGTCGCAAGTGTATCTCGTCTTTCCAAATTGTCCATTTTTGTTTAGAAGCTGAAGAACAATTGAAGAGAGTTTACTGTACTTCGATTATTCTCGTGTCTCTACTGTGCGTTGATTAATAATTGTATTTAATTATAAATACAATTTTATATCATTTAACAATTTCATTTGCGTGTAACATTCGTCCTCTGTTTTACATGAGCAGAAAATATAATTTTTCTACAATATCCATGGAAATTATGAAATTGTTAATTCAACATTTCGAGTTAGAGGAATAATAACTTTAAATCGATGAAAAAGGAAAGATTAACACTGAGAAGACAGCGCAAATACTGCAAATGCCGGCAACGATTGTAATGTAAGTTGAATCTTTTTCATTTTCGCTATTTATAGCTTTTAGTATTCGAACTTTTATCTTCTGTGAATATATATATATATATATTTTTTACCTTCGCATCGACGGATTACATTCGTGCAACTTTGAAAGTGTAAAATATTCCGCGTAAATTGAGGTACGAGTGCAATTCATTTAACAGGTTACGCATGTATCAAAGAAATATATTAAAAATTAAAACTGTACGTGGTTACTCGTAATTTTATATTGAAATAGTAATCGTTATCTTGGTATTAACAGTCCGTGGAGTGGTCGTTAGTCATCTTATGTTGGAGAATCGACGATTCTACATGAAAAAATAAATTGTAAAAAGAAAATAATATGAAGAATAAAATCTGTATGAAAAATTCTGTTGAAAATCTAGAACAGAGCTCGGAATTAACCGACACGAAAAATTCAGGTCTCTGACGAGGTCTTCTCTCTTACTATGTTTCTCTCTTGTGATCTAGAGGACCGGGGTCATCCCTAATATTACCTTGATCCTCCCTACTCTTCTTGACCTAGGGTGGGCGGCAAGGAATTACGGTCCAATCACTGCAGTCCCAGATCCAGCGAGACTGCCCCAAAACGATGGGCCGGGAGTTAGCAGGGAGAATGGCAAACTAACACCTGCTAAACATCCCGCGCTGATGGGCCTACGTGCCCGAACAATGCCAGACCCAACCGTAATCGACTGGACCGTAATCGAGGACCAGGAGACGTTATGACGGGGCCGCACGTGCCCGGGAACGGCCGAAGGCAGACCCATACCGTCGGGGTAGCCAAGCACATGGCCTCTACTATAAATCCTGGCCGCTTGGCCGCAACAATAGTCATTTTCAAAAAATGAAAGTATAGAAAAATGAAGTAACTCGAACGAAGAGGCGAACTTGGTTATGTTAGCTGCTAACATGGCCGACATATCCGTAAAAGATGCATTACAGAAATAAAAATAAAAAAATAATATGTCTGATATTGTAGAGATGCCTGAGAATGGGAAGATAATATGTAGGATAACGTGCAGTTGTTGCGAATTAATGGCGGATGGATCGTTAGAAAAACGAAAAGCCAGGATAGTGGCGAGAGGATTTACTCAGCGTCCAGGAATGGATTACGGAGATACGTTTACACCGTCTGCCAGACTGGATTCCGTCAGATTATTGTTAGCCTTGACAGTTAAATTAAACCTAATAGTAGAACAACTAGATGTAACAAATGCGTATCAAAATGGAATTTTAAAAGAATATATTTATGCGGAGATGCCTGATGGATTAAAAGGACTCGAGAAAAGAGAAGAAAATACAGAAAACGGCAAATGTTATGTTTGAAAGAGATAAAATCCCAGAATCATCGTGTGTGTCATTTGAACAAAGCCTCGTATGGTAAGCACCGAAACAAAAAATTGAACCAAAAGCTAACGAACTTAAGACTTAAACCTATGGTATTTTTCCATGTGTGTATACAGTGATCGAATAGGATGTACCAAGTTGTGCATAGCAGTCTGCGTACTAAGATCAACTTGGCTGAAGATTTTGATATATAAAAGACTTGGAAAAATTTAGATATTGCTTAGGTATTAATATTAAACGAGATGCAGAGGGAATATGCATGACACAAGAAAATTATGTTGCCGATTTATAGAAAAAGTTTGGAACGGATAGCTGCAATCCAGCATGCAGATCAATGGATGAGGATGTAACATTTGAAAGAGATACGGCTGCGAAAAACCAAAGCAAATTAGTAAATTCTCCCTAATCGACGCTCAGATTCTGCACAAAAATGAACAATTTGGGAAGTGGAAATACGATTATTCAAGCCTTGTGGCACGCTTTTATAGTTACCGGTCATCAACAAGTATAAAAACGAGGGAGAATTTACTTGTGCATACATCATAGATCTATCTATCTTTCTATTTATCATAGATCACATTACGTAGAATATGATTGCGAAATAAAAAATATAGGTTTATGATATAAAAAACAAGGTGGCCTTGACATAACCTTGAAAACGCCCAAGCATTAAAAAAGCATTTAAAATTCTTTAAATCACGTGTCTACGAGATTTTTTACAATCTCAGCTTAAATGGGACACCCTGTATACTAACACTGATAGCATGCCTCCAGATGTACTTAAAAAATCATTGTCAAGGGACAAGTATTATTTTTGTTTAAATGAGACGAATATTAAGGTAGTTACATCATGCACGTCTTAAAAGAGGATCAGAGCTAACGCATGTAATTGTATCGCGGCGTAATGCATTTCTATTAAATATGTTAATTAAACCTATAATTCTAACAATACTATACTATAACATTATAATATACAATAATATAGCAGTGTAGAAATACAAGAGTTACAGACGTAGAATGAAAACGATCAGCTTAGTATATTTTCAACGTTTCAGTGACCTCGGTACTGCCTATCCTGTGAATTTGCATGACACTTCAATCCCCTAATTAGTAGTTCTATTGTCCAACGGGCAAGTTTCAAGCAGGAACCTAATTTAGTAAATCTAATTACGACGCGGTGGCAACGGGCGAATAAATAGATTGCCCCGACAGTCGAACGCCTGGCTAAAGCGCTGCAATGCAACAAGGATTCAAAATGAACACTCACGATAACAACGTTTTCTTTTCAGATTGTCCAACACGTGTATCCTCCTTTTTGAAAATTCTAGTAACGATTTGATCGCTACACTGAGCCAACGCGTTATACTTGTAGCAAACATACGTTGCTCCTTCCGTTGTTATTATCGCAATGTGATACATACGTAAATGCGAATGAATATCGATAGCGTGTATGCGAAGGTCTCCTCTTGTTGCTTCCTGATTCTATATTCCGCTACCGTAAATGAAATTAAACTACAATAATAGCAATGACTGGACCGCGAATCATTAAGCAAAATCAAAATTGTGTGCATCAATTGCAAGATGTAGGAGCCAAGTGCAATCTTGTTTCTCTCTTAAATAATTTTAATAAGTTGTAATTAACATATCAACATTTTTACATACATTTTTCCTATAAATGCATAAAAGCCGCAGTCTGAATTGCTGATAAAAAATGCATCAAGCCGATTTTCTGAACAGGAACTGTATGCTTCGAGGGAAAAAGATTTGATCACGCCAATTCAGTTTGACTGCGTCAACCGAATAAAACTTCTCTGAAAAAAAGAAAGCAAGAAAATACAGAATTGTGTTATATTACGTTACCCGTATCAACAGAAATTACATAGGGTATGATCGTTATACAATTTCAGGATGTCACAAAATGTCTCGTAATCTGGTAATGGGGGGGGGGGGGGTTCCTGAGGTCATTTAAAGTAACTTTTTCTTAACGAAAATGCAATCCACGGTTTTGTTTACGAGTTAAAACAATTACCAATGAGAAGCGAACTTAGTTGGCGCGAGGCAGCCGAGCCAACGAGCGGACGAAGCCCAGTTCCGCTCATATTATTATTCATTATTAATCAACAAATCAATTATAAACATTGAAATACAATAATTGTTATAATTGTGCATTTAGCTATATAAACTTTTTAATTGTAATTTTCCCAAAGTTGAACAACTCACACTCGAATTCTGTAACAGTGAAAATTACATGATATCAGATCACGGAAGCTTCAAGAACTCTGCATAATTGAATGTTGAGATAATGGAACAAAAATATCATAGTATTTGGATAATGAGTAGTTTGCCCAATGTAGTTATGGAATTATAGATACCATTGAAGTAAGACAAATCATGAGATCATGTGAAAATGATGAAGATAAGAGTTTCTCATTCTATTTATATTGAACAACATTGTAAGTAAAAAAGTCATTAATTTGTACCCGACACCTTCATAAATTAAATGATACCAAGTAGAAGAAATGTTCAACACAACGAAAAACAACAAAGTTTCACTTGAAGAAAAACGTAATGCGCCATCTCTAAAAATAGTATCCTCCATAATATAAATAAATATTTTAATAGTTATACGGAAACTCTCTTTTATTTTGTATTATCTCGATCGTTTTATTAAATAGATTTTTATATAATTCCGACTCAAATCTGTCTAGGTATGTCAAATTGCATGTTACAAATTATTAATGCAATTATTTTACTTGTTATCTTTATATACCATTCTACATAATTTATAAGATACGTTTTGTACAATGTAAACGTGTGAGAAACATAGCAATCAATCTAAAATTAATGTGTTTCCAGTTTGAAAATATTCTAATTAATTTCAAATCATAAGTACTTCTCATGCGAGCGTCCGCGAATTAAATATCGTATTCACAGTAAGCTATAACAAATTTCAGTGACGAATATTCTCTATTGACGAGAAAAATGAGTTTGCATGACTTAACGGCTGCAAATACGACTTCCATAATTCTCGAAACTGGTCAAAATTCATTTAAAAACAAACTGTGTTTATGGAATATCTGATGAAAACGTCATTCTTGAGCATAGTAAGAAGATATGAAAACAGATAGTGACTCGGTGAAAATTTCCATTTCAGTTGATTAAAGTTGTTAATTCAAACAGCGAATATTGCTCAAATTTTCTAAGATTTCTGTAATAGAATTCGATTTTTGTCGTATCCTTGAAATAACACTGCCCAAGAAACACATTCCTACAATCGATATGCTACTCTAACAAGTTTTCAACTTTATCACGTTCTTGTGGTGTAGTAGTAAAAGTCACATAAATATCTTACGCAGCTTCTACAGCCTCTAGTCACCAAAACGGTGTATATTTTTATGATCCTATCAACATGTTAACCAGTAAAAATCTTCGAGCAACGTTTCGCACGACCTGAACATCCGTCATGCACCCCTCTTGTTTTATATTTTTCAATCTATTTTGAACACATGATGCGCGTATGAAGAACACCGACCGTACATGAAATTCAATTGGAGCGTTCAGACGACGATTCAGAATCACGATGCGCATTTTGTCAAACCTCTCACCCTTCTGTGTCTTGTCCAAACAACCCGAACCATGCCCGTAAGTGTGTTTTGACTCTAAGGAATCCATTCGGAGAGGCTACAACACAGATTTCGTTTTAGGATCACTGCCAATGTATCGCGTTTCGTTATACTATTCTTTTCTCCGATAAATAAGCAAAATCTCTGTTACTTTATCTGTATTTCAGTGGTCGACTATTTTTGTAACATTTGATGAGGATTATGTCTTAATCTTGAATTCTACTCCCGAGAATTTATAGTAATTTCTTTCAGAAATGTTCGGAGGTCGGAATTGAAACTGGCAGATCTCAGTATACCAAGTCGCGATTCCTCGGGCCTCGCGGCTCGTTTTTATAGAAACTCGGGCAATCGGCAAAATGAGCCGTTTATTTTGAAAGTGGCATAAGTCACTTTGTTTTTAAGTCGAGATATTTAAGGGTTTGCGTTTTAACACGTTTCAAAATATGGATGCTAACTTTCGAGAAGATTCACTTGTATTTGTTATCTCGGGATACTGATATTTTTCTCAGTATAAATCATTTCGTATAAACATTAAAAAAGTCACCACTTTTCATTACGGTCAAGTGACTTAAGCCACTTTCAAAATAAATAGTTTAGACGTATTTTACCGAAGTGATGTTTTGAAAGGACAGTGATTTACTAAAATTGTTGAATAAATTACATATATAATAATAATTTATACCATGAACATATTTAATATAAAGGTTTGATTTAAGTATTTTTTATTTTAATATTCATAAAATACAAAAATAAGTCATTAGCGACCGGTTTGTATAATACGGCAATTTTTAGTAACACAACTACGACTCCACTGTTATACAAGTATTTCGTCTACTTTATGACAGTGGCATCGCTAACAAGGGAAGTTCCGAAAGCCGCAAGTTCTGAAAATTACGAAACTTTGTGTAGAAGCGAGACGATTCGTCTGTACACAAATTTTTTGCTTGTTTCATAGCACAGGTTCTCATGATGAAATCGCGCGCCTTGATTAATTTTCTTTCTAGATAAATATGTCGGGAACGATGAGAGATAATGAGAGTAATGATAAACAAAGAAAATACTTCGAAAGGAAATAAATTTTTCAAACATTTGTTTTTCTACATTAATTATTTCCATCGGTATGAATATATTTCTGAGTAAGTTTTTCTATCGTGTGCATAGAATGTTCCATGGTGAGTTGCATTTATAACAATAAGCCTATGCCACAAAATGAACAAACTTCTTAGAACACAGTTATGCTACTGGTAAAAGTATGGTATCCTCCATTACATGCGAACCATGAAATACCGTAACTTTGTTCTTAATAATTTTGTATACAACAATGAACATGATAGTCACTTATTTAGATAATAACATTTAGTTGAACACCTTGCACAGTTTCTTTTATAACTGAATAAAGTCTTTGTTGTGATATAAATTTGTTTTATACATTTGTTACATTTGTTGTAAATAGTGTCTTTGTGTAGACATAGTTGACAAAAACATTTACATTACCATTTACGATAAAGTTTCATTGTATCGGAAAAATAGTACGTACTTACAATTTCATTTGCGTTAATTTCTTTTTTGTATGAGGTTATTTTTATTTGTCTTGATTTTCATTAAATATTATTTATATCAGAATTAACACAATTTTTACATACAGGATGTTCGTTTTATTTGTAAATTCAGAATATCTCAGAAACTACGAAAGATAGTGAACAAATATTTCAACAAAAGTTGTTTGCTATGGAAGGAGGCTTAACACGATCGCTTGATTAACCAATGATTTTCCACGTTTCTGTCGACAGAAATGATTTCTATTATATTATATTTCTACTTCACATTGGATTTGTATTAAATTGTACTGTTAAAGAGTACATAGAAAAATGCAGCATTTTATTTTTAAAAAACCCAACGTAACCTCGGAATCTCCGCCAACAAAAAAACTACGACCCCACATTTGTTCTCTATCTTTCGTAGTTTCTAAGGTATTGTGGATTTTCAGATAAAAAATTACCTGCATATTATAACACGGATTGAAACATTTTAAAACATCTTGAACACGTAGAAATTGAAATCCTATCGGTTTGTATCGTTTAATAATAAAAAGACTAATAAATCTAATCATGACATCCTACTGGTATACCATTATTATACTGTGGTATTTATGTATTTGTGACAAAAATAGGTGGATAAAATACAAATATCTAAATATAGAAAAAGAACCGAAAAACATTGTTATACATTAATTTGAGCTTATTAACATTAGTAGTAAAAGAAATACAGTTCTGTATAACTTTTATTTCATACCAGAGGTGTGAATGATTTCTATTTTGTATAAAGATTTACTATCTAGTTATTAGCAATAATGGAATCCGATCATCATATCTATGACAATGGATATAAAAAATGTAAAAATCAAATAAGTTCGTTCCGTCAGCAACCGCTTACCTGCAAAACTTTCTGTACTGAATTATCGCGATATTGGTTTTTCAATTCTCAACGAGAGTTCGAATTCACATCGTTACATTTCAGTCTGCAGTGGTTACATTGTTCGGACAAATAATAGTCAAAAGGGCAAGCATTTGTCATCGTAATATCGAGGAGCTTATTAAATTGTATAAAATTATTGGAAATAGACTTGTTGCAATCCAATATTGGTAAACCAATTCTCCCAAATATCAATTATAAATTTAAAAAACATATACATATATCGCTTCCTTGCCTTTTCTAATTTGTACCAGAGTAGAACAAGCGTTGAGAAACATTGGTTGATTATACACGTTTAGTAATTACTAATCATTGCCACTTTCAGCTATTTGACTGTGTATTTACCACAAGTTACAGTTAAAGCAACCTTTTGATATGCAGTATCTTAAGAAAATATTTGAAAAACCTTTGAAACGAAATAACTTAAAAGAAAGAGTTCCTTTTTATCCTCGATTCTTCACAATTGGTTCAGATAATGAAATAATACTATCTAATGGAACATGCAATCCATACCCGTTATATTTTTGGAGCTCTGCTATTCGGAAATCCGGTTCAATGTGGTGCCTCCAATTTTCCTTTATGGATATTAAGATTTCTATCGTTCATTACATTCATTCGCCGTTCAACTATCAATATTAACTTAAGCGTTTATATAAATATATAATTATACTGAACGTATTGAACGTATTATAATTTAGTCCGTTTTATCGATACCCTATCGTTACCCTATCGTTACTCTATCTAACAAAGTCACTCTCTGCTACTTGTTAAATCGTGATCGTTTTTGTGATCCATTTCACGATGTTCCAGCGATGTTCGGATAGAAAATATCGAGTGTCAATGCTCTGTCTCCCTGTGCCTCCCTGCACTCCTGTTAGTTCCCTTTGAAGTCATGAAATCGTTGATAAAACATTAAGCGAAGTGTTCAGCGCTTGAGGTTGACGAGTCTTGTCGCCGTGCCAAGTGTCGACCGGCTAATGACTTCTTTGTCAAACTGAAGGTGAGAAGTCAAAGGTTCAAGAACGTTCACCCCGGTACGTGATACAAAAAATATATTATTCGTGAGTGCTAAAATTGGCGAATCAATAAGCAAGCTGGTCACTAGCTGACGCGATATTAAGCGTCAAAGTGGTGTAGCGGTTTACTTATAGCCGGCGCCTCGTTGTTAAAGGAGTTTCTATTCCATTATTCATACATACCTTGTGTCAGAAGTGAATCACACAGAAATACGCCAGTATAATATAGTATATTTTTGTAATATATAACAGCTTTCGAAGTAACAGGAAGCATAAAACAAGTATTTTAAAATTTTTACCCTTAATTCGCATGCTGGGGTCATGAGAAATCATAACATTGCATTAACGTTGGACCGAAGGAACGCCGATGATCTGCAAATCTTTTGTATTAGTTTTTCAATGAACGATACGTATACAAAAGTTCGTTACTTTTTTCTACTTCACTGTCTTTCCGTTAATTAAAATATCTCCCTTCTAACAATGTTTGTTGAAAAATCAAAGTGTCCATGTATTTTGTAACAACCATTTTTATGCCGTGTAAAACGAAGTCGAACGTGTAAAGCACACTGACCTTGAAGTTCGTACAACGTCAGATAAATATTACGACCGTAAAAGAATCATATATGCAAATATGTTGCGTTCGTTACGAGAAACAGTAAACCTTCTCTTTTATTCTTTTTCTACATGTTTGTCAAGTTAAAAAGAAAATACTAACAAGTAGCTGCATGAATATTCAATGTATTCATGTATGAGCACATGGAACCTCCAAGAAAATACGTCATCGAGGAGGTACTGAATATTTGCAGAATGCTAAAATAGTTCTACTATGATTTAATTCCACATGGCATATTTTTATGTAAGATATCTGATCGATGTTTCGTCACGATTATAACAATAACCAATTGTTATATAACCAATACACCACAGTTGCAATTATATCCGTTTAATAACGGATAATAATAACTAATAAACATATTTCCAATATATTTTAACACATTTGACTCATATTAGTAGCCAACGCAAGCAAACATTTCATCAAATTTTATATTATTTAATCAATTTCTTTTTAAATTTGATTTTTCATCAATTTAAGATCACTGTTTCACGCGTATTTCAATATACAAGACATAAGACAATCGAGAATCACCAGTTCCATCGAATGATACATTTTTAAAGGACAGCATTTGATGTCATGATTTAAAAACGCCCATAAAAATATCATAAAACCAGGCGTAACGAGTTTCTTGAGGCAAAATAAAACAACACAATTTATTGTAGACGATATCTACTGTTTTAATCTTTTCGAGTTTTATAGATCCTGTTCTCTACTTCATGCCTCCAAATTGTAACAGCCCTGAATTAACACGATCGGAGAGACAACAATTATGACTAGGGCGCGGATTTTATGATTTTATGAAAGTAAATAAACAAAATTTAAAACAGGAAAAATATTAAAAGAATTCAGGAATATTTTGCACTTGTTACAACAGCTACAAGAAAACTCTGTTTGGTTTCTATTTCTACCTGAAAATTTTTATTTCGTCCCAAAGATCCGCAATCTAATTATGACCGAAGGTGCAAATGGAAGTTTTATAGCAATAAACTGTGGCAAAGTGTAACTTTCTCGATACATTGTAAGACAATTAATCTTTAAATTCAAACAAAAGATTGTATTGTATCGCTGATATAGTATCGACGATAGAAACAATACTAACGTTCGACAAACGAAACGGAGCAGCAAGGACGAATGCTTAAAACTGACTAAAAAAAGGAGAATGAAAGCCAAGAATAAACGTAAAATGTTAGCAGGATATTGTATGAAAGAGCGAGTCGTGAGATTCGTCGTATGAACCTTGCGAAAACAGCAACCGTTTATTTCTTTACTTATCGTTAAATGAGTCGGCGACTAGACACTTTCGATTATTAGATTTTCGCGAATGATTAATATCCATTTGGCAGGAAAAATGAAGTTGTTCCGTGCTCGAAGACGGGTGTGGCCATCGTGGAACACCACGCGAGACTGTCCGGCACCCATGAACAAACCTCCCAAGGTTGGCGTCCCATATTTTCTAGCGACTGGCGGCAGTAATTGCTCCAGAATGAAATCGATGTTGGCCGAGTTGCCAGAAGAATGGAAAGGGATCCCGATCGCGTTCGTATGCGCACGATTCACCGCGACTTTTATTCCCGATTGTGCGCCGCTAACGATCTTCGGGTGACTCGTTCCACGATGATCCTTGGCGCGAACAGTTCATCGATCAAACCCTGACAGGGAAATTACGTTACCGTCGTTTTCGGTACATGCGTAATGGCTGGCGATACGGTGTTACCGTCACGTGGAGCTCCAAACCAGTGAATATTATTTAACCGTCTGTAGACTCGAAATACAAGAATTTAGATTCACAGTGACGAGCACAAGTGTCCACACATCTTTTTAAACGGCACAACTTTTTCAGAACTGGTCTAAATCACTTGATCTTTTGTCAATGTTGGAGGGACTAGTTCACTGTACAATGTCTGAAATACCTTCTCTTTTAATTTTCCTATTACTTGGAATAAGAAAATGTAAAAAACTCGTTTCTTTACTTTTTGATCTGAACCTATAAAGAAAATTTAAAAAATGAATTTAGTACTTTTAGGTAACTTATATACACGCAGAATATATCATTGAAATCGGCCATAGTCCGTGAAACGTGTAAAAATGACCAGTTTTTGGTTGAAGTTCGTAAAATACTGCGATTTTCGCGATCTTTAATTTAGCAGCAGCTTATGTCCAAAAAAAAAAAATAAAAATGATTCCGTCGCGTGGCCCACCCTGCATAATGACGTCATTTAATCCTCACCGACCCTGGCCACAATTTGACGCCATTTTCAAATTTCAGAGTATATTATTCTGCTGTTTTTAGGAAAATTGATCTGAGGTTTTATAATTTTTATTTCTTTCAACATGACATATATGTATCTATTATTATTAATGGAAAAATGTATAACGTAAGTGTGACAATACGAGCAGGAGAAGACATGTTACCTCTCACAGTAAAGGACGAAGTGAATACACTAGTCACTTTGTTGTATGTCTTACTTAGATTATAAACAACAATATGGTAATACACGCAGCGAAAAGTGGAAAAAAGCGGTTTGTCCAGCACATCGTTTCATTGTATGCGAAATATATGAAGAGAGCATTGCGTAGATATGTTCCTCCTTATTTTCAATAAAATATTTCGTAAAAGAGGATATTTGCCACTTACTATATTGATTTTTTACGATAGTAACAATTTGAGACACTAGGTGACGCATAAAGTTTGAAACAAGAAGACCAAACAGTGCCACTTTTGTTTTCAACATTTACGGGGGTATTTTAGTGTAAAGCGCGTGTATTTTTTCAACTTTGTTCGGAAACTTTTTCCAAAAATACAATTATATCTTTTGCAGTCAAATCAACGAGGTTCATTTGTACGCGTCTCGACGACGTTTTAAAATTGTTTGGAACAAAAAAAGTTAAAATTAGTAGCACTGCATACTCCCAAACGGTCTCGAAAGTGGTCTTACGGTGTCCATGATTCCGGCCACTTTGCTTGTTCGAAGTAAAAAACGTACACGTCCCTTAATTAACATGAATTTGGCTATAGCTAGAACAAACGAAGAAAGTCGCGATTAATAAAAAAAAAAAGTGGTAATTACCAGAACTTATCAGATAAGAGTTGAAATTCATACTTGTTGCTCGCTCGTAAGAACGAAGATAACACACCAAACGTGTAATATTTCGCGTGATATTAATATGTAACGTTTGATAGAATTGATTAAGCACTCAACGAGAGAATAATGCTGGGGCGAAGAAGATATAGTGGCGACGGAAATCAATTATTAATTCCAGACAAGTACAGGGGAAAACGCGAAATCGATGTGTCGGAGCAACAAGCATGCCGGGCAGGAGTGGACACGCATACCTCGGCCAAGACAGTAATAACAAATAATCTTTATTGCTACACGAAACAAAATAGCGCCGACACGCAACTGATGATTTATCAAGTGCAACTTTAACGAAACCAGGAGAACGCTGGAAAATTTATGCGCATGCAAAATCGTATAGTACAGAAGCTAAAACGCTGCTGTCGCGAACTATTTTTGTTACACCAGTTCTATAGATAATTAAAGAATCCTTTACGTGTCTCGACGCAGTCGTAAATACTTCAAACGTTTGTGCACAACGCAATTGTTGTGTCATATTTACAACACAAATGGTAACAAAAATATGTTTGGAAATCGTTTGTTTCAACGTGTCATAAATAATAAATAAGTAGTAATAGTTATCACTAGACTGCGGATCTTTGTGCAAAATAGAAATTTCCTAAGTCAATTGCAATAAACGGAAATTAAGTAAAAACGTATTTTTTATTTTAATAATGTTAATCGATTGAAGTGGAGACAGCAACGTTTTTAATTTTTTTAAACGTGTTTACATATCGATATTTTATCTTGTCACTTTTATCATAAATGCATAAAATCCACAGTTTAGTTGTCACGTAAAATGTTAATTCAAATAATTAGCCTATGAATTTGAATTGCCAATAATAAAAGCTAGCGACATTCTAGGTTTTGTAAAATAATTTGCGGAAATGAGAGATATTATGAAATATTGGAACAAAATCAAAATAATGAAACACAATATTTGCTACCGTTCTGTAATATTTCCCTCGATTTTTCGACAAAAACAATCGGAAGAAGCGATTTAAAATTTTAAGTATATTTGAATATTGCCAAAGTAAATAAAAATAAAATACAAAAATTACCACGTTCATTCGTGATAATTTTTCTCTTATTTTGTATCCTATAAAATAATGACAAACGAGATTTAATTTATTTTTACTTTTAAATGTAACTTTTTGTAAAATATTACAAAAAATAAGCAAGTTTTTTCAGGGAGTAAAACTTATGAAATCACAATTTTGTTATTGAAATGCTGAATACATTTACATTGATGTGGTCGTGACATCTTTGGATATAACGGGAAATACTTACGTCCACTCTAGATTGAGATAACACACGCAAATTCTAAGAGAAAATCTGATATCAATTTTACCACGCAATATTAACCTGAATGGGTTCTAGACCCACGCAAACAAATCATCGCCTGTTTATTACCGCAGGAAAAGAAGTTCGCTAACGTTAATAAAGAAAGCAATCATTAGGATCTCTATATTAATAAGATAGCACGTTCCCAGTTTTAACGTTGTGATGTATTATTACATTTAGCTGAAAAGCCGCCGAGACTTCTGTCAGTTGAACCATCTAAGATAAATTATTATGTTATTTTATTTCTAAAATGTAAAAATAAAATTTCTAAAATCACCTTCTAGTCGTTATAGTTGAAGCTACAACTTTTTATACCAATCTTTGACCAAATCTTCAAACGAATACGGCAAAAATCATATTGCATTTTCTTCGTGAAACTGAAGGAAGCAGATTAGAAAGACTACAATTGGATAGATAGTGCATAGATACCTATATACCTAGTTGATCAATCAGTTTCAGTCGTCAGTAGGGGCTATTTGCATATTGCATTTGTCAATATATCAGTCTGTACAGTCGCGTCGGAAAGTCTGTTGACACCATTTAAAAAGCAATAATCTTTTTAAGACTTGAATTTTTATTTAGATGCTAGAAAGATTATATTCAACTGGACATTTTTTGAAAATATCTCGAGTACTAATAATTTTTTTGTTTCAATACCGTAACGAATTTTTACGTAGAATAAACGGAGGAATCGATCTATGCAATCAAAAATATGCATTTCCATTGAAAGAAATTATGCAATTATTGATCGCACATGCACACTGATGCATTTAAAAGAAATCTAAGAGCCTTCGAATGTAGTGCTCTTTGAACCACTCATCTTCCTCCTTTGGCATTTTTGATAAATGCTTTAACACTAGATTTACGGAACTGGTCAAGATGACGGGTTACCTAATTTTTTAACTTACGATTATTCGTATCGTAATTATGCATTTATGAGTTATTTACTCCATTTATGTATTACTTACAGCAAATGTTACAATAACACTTGTTAAAAATCAGAATAAATGTCTTATTTTTACTTTTATAAACAAATATAAAACAGTTGCTTTTTGTGCTCTGTAAATCTAGTGTTAATAACGGAGTTATTAACTGAAACGATTGCGTCGACCACCCTGTATACTATTATACTGTTATATTTCTTTATTTATTTAGGGCTTGAAAAAATGAAGAATTGACAATAACTTAAGTGTATGGTAATCTTGTAAATCGGTTTTAAAGTGCCATAAGAATTAAAACATTGTATTTTAAGTCCGATATATTGTAAATCGAAGGATCGATTTTTCACGGTTTCATTTCTTAGTGAATCCATCTTTGACGTTGCGGTTCAGAGAATCGATTCAAGAATCAATCTCTTTGAAAGAATCGCCAATTCCTAGTTCGAAAGATATGATGCATGCTGTGCTGAAAAGAATAGCTTCAAAATATATAAACGTTTATAAACTTCCTATAAAGTATGACTTATAAAATCTTGAAACGCGCGCGCGCGACTTTTTTTATGATTTCCAATCCACGCATAGTAAACTTTCAGCTGCGTAATCTTATGAATAACTTATGATCCTTAAAAGGCTGAATGTGACATTGAAAACCTTGTAAAAAGGTAACTGAAGAAGGTCTAACGGAACCGCATTAAAGATCTCTTCGACTCGTGCCATTAAGAAAAAGAAAGTTTATTTAATCGATCGGCTGACGATGGAATGCGATAAGCTGATTCACGTTAAATCGTTCATCCGGCATACCTTCCGCCTAGGAAACAAACTGGCGCGCTTGAAAACTGTGTCTAATGTAATGTAATCGTATCACTTGAGCTGGTCTAGACTATGTAACCCAGGCATCCTGTAATGGAACTGTCGGACATCGAGTCTGGAAGCTTGCCAAGGTCTAGAGTATGGATAGCCAGCACCGATGAAGTCCTAAGGACAAGGTCTCCTCGCGTAAAGCTTCCAACGTAAATATTGGGAGTGCAAGTCTAACCATTACTACATAGACGCTAGTTGGCCAATTTTGAAAACCAAGAAACAACGGGACAAGAGCACCCCAGGACCTGAAATTTAAGGAATCCGACAGTCACGGAGTTCAAAGGTCAAGGTCTCTTTCGAGCATGAACTCCAGCACGCTAACTGCTGAAAGAGGAGAGCCCAGAGATATTGGGAGTGCAGAACTAATTTAGAGTATGAAAATCAGATGTCTGCTAATGAATCTCGAGCACAATTATAATTAACTCTTAATTGGTATACCAAGATCACGAGTAACCTCAACATTGTATATCTATTTTATCTTACGGTAAAAGTTTGAAAATAAAAGTTTTCTTACAGTGAATTATTTTGTTCTAGTACTCTTGTCAGTTTCATTAAAATAAACGAAGAAAAATACACACCTAATATATTAACCATAAATCCATTATATACTTCACACTTCAAATATTCAACATTATTTATCTAGAATTAGATTAACACATTCCTTTGCACTTATTACTTGGAATCTATCATGATCTTAGTAGAAAATACATGTATTATATGTATATAAAGTGCTTCTTTTATCTTGTGCATTCAAATATCTTCGTCAATTTTGTTTATATGAAAAAATGTGTCGTAACAAATTTGTTTGGTTCAGAGATAGAAACATTATGATTTATTGGTTTTGTCTTTCAAGGTCATTTCTTCTGAGTTTTGATGGTCACCGTCATTTCTTGCATATTAACATCTATCGTTTATGATACAGCATCGTAAAACATATCAAGAGGAATTTAATGACCTAGGATACTACCAAAAAAATTTTTAAATTTAAATGACCCTGAGTGAAATAATTGCACTACTTTAAAGCCGATCGAAAAAATTGCAAAATTTTGTCTTCTATAATTAATAAATTTATTTATTCTACAGTAAATGTTGAAAATGATGTCGATCGATTTCGAGGCATTTTCGGGCACAAGATATAAAAGTATCGCTTGCAAAGTCAATCATCGCTAATTAAACCTGCCTTTGAACCAAACAAATACGACATATTTTAAATATGTCGTAATATATTTAAATAACGAAATTTGAATGTGCAGGATAAAAGAAACACCCTATGTATTACACATACATGTTACTTATATGTATATGATACATATATTATCTGATAACAAGAAACATTTTTCTGTAGAATAACACCACTCCGTCCATTCTCCGTGCCAGTGAAACTCTTTTGATCAAAGAGTTCTGCTCGAAGTAAATTGTTGTAAAGATCTTTTAAAATACAATCTTTGTGCTGCATACTATTTCTTGAATTATTTCTTTTGTCGTATTTGAAAAAAAAGTAAGGAAATAATTTATTGTTTGAAACTGTTATTATATTGAATGGATCGATATTAATTTTATTTTCAAATAACAGAATTGAAAACCACAGTTCGAAATTAATCATATCAAATAGTTATTTCTTATTTTATTTTTCAATAAAATGTTTCGGACAGTTGATGTGAAAATCATTATACTATTTTGTAACAAGTAAACTTTCATTAGCATGATCCGTTTAAAATAGAATTATCTAATTGAATATTCTACAGTGAATAATCAAATTATTATAAATGCTACACATATATATTACCACCTATTGGAAATTTGAAAAAAAATATAATTCAAAATACGCTTGATAATAACATTAATTGCCATGAAGATTATTGTCGTATTTTTAACGACATGTGGCAATGTCGTTAAATGTTTCACAATGTTTGAAAATATTTAAAAGAACCCCTACCTTCGCATCTATAATAACTTCAACATTTTCAATTTATTAACCATCGGATAGCTGAACTAAGCTGAACGGTAACGGAATCTTCCGCGACCCACGCCGATATTTCACTAATATATGCTTGGAGCCGCTTGAGCTCGAAGCTCCCATTCCTGTGCCACTACTCTAACTCATGCAGCATCGTCACCATCGATAAAATAGGAAAATCTCTGGAGACCCTGTTATCAGAATTCGAGGGTTAATGTATGTAATTCTTCTTTTCAATAATTCCCGTAAATGTCGATCGGATTTGAATCAGACTAGATTCTAGGACACGATGGAATCCAATTCTTGTCAAAATATATTGGGTGGGCAACCAAGTTCCCGCCGTTTTTTTTATATTTTAAGATTCCGCATGACATTAAATGTTTTTGGCATGATGCGTGTTTTCGACACCTCCTTCTTTTTCCTTTTAATCAATGTTCTAAGACCGCGAAAGCTGCTCGCGACATTTATGCTGTGTGTGTGTGTGTGTGTGTGTGTGGAGAAGATGCCATAGCTGAAAGAACTGCTCGTAATTGGTATGCCAAGTGCAAAAATGGAAATTTTGACCTCGAAGACGCACCTCGTTCTGGCCGTCCAGTTGAGTTCGATGAAGAGCGATTAAACCAACCATTGCACGAAAATTCGCGTCAAACGACAAGAGAACTGGCAAAGAAAATGGAATGCTCTCACACTGCTATAGAGAAGCATGTTCGCTCAATAGGAAAGGTTCGTAAGTGTGGAGCATGAGTCCCATACGCTTTAAATGACAATAAAAATCAACGAGCTTGGTTGGATAAATTTGTCGAGTCGAAACCCCGGGTGATTTCTACCAACGAGGTATTGAAAATCTTATTGAACGTTGGGAAGAATTTGTAAACAACAAGGGAGAGTACATTATCGATTAATTAGTTGTTAATTTTTATTGAAAGATTAACTTTCAAAAAATTGCAAATAACGGCGGGAACTTAGTTGCCAACCCAAAGACCAAGAGATTTAAATATATTGGATTGACAAGAAAGTAATTTCGATTTTGAAACAATTAGAACGAATGACAATCGGAAATACTTTCTTACCAATCCAATACAATAATTCCGAGAACAGAAAATATATAATTTAAAATATAACCTTGTCATCTATTTGTAACAATTAGTGCACCCACTGTGGTAAAGGGGTTGTGTGCAACGAACTGATTAACGCATTGAGGGCACGTTTACGTATAACAATATATGGTTAGCACTTATTTCCTAGAATGTTACTTGATCGATAAAACAGTCTTGAGTTTTTCAGGAGCACGGTTTGCGCAGGCTTTCGTTAGTCCCTTCTCGTATCACGAATCAAGCTCGTGATATAAAATGAATATTATTAATTTCTTTGAAATCGAAATAAAATTGTGTTCCTCTACTATCGATATTCAAGCATTATAGCAAATGTATACATCTAATTAGTGTAAATCTTTTTTTCTATTCGGAAATAATTAAAAACTCCTAATGTATTTAAAAATTAAGAATATCAATATTATAAAAATATACTCTCTTTAGGAATACACAGCATTCCAATACCTATTAATTTCGTAATTACCACTGAGCCGACCGAAAAATAAATATGACTGTTTATTTAGAGAGTTCACCATTTTTATTATAACACAGGATAGTGTAGCCGGTTACTGTGGGGTGACCAATTACTGTGGCTTTGGTTTCTTTTCAGGCATAATTAACTTTACATTCATCGAATAAGACATATTAGATATTTTTATACTTTTATTTTGTTTATTTTTGAACGATATGTCTTATCCGATAAATATACGGTTAATTAAACCCGAAAACAAACCAAAGCCACAACAATTGGTCTTTTCAATGCCAACAATCTCAAAATAGAAATGTAAAGAAGGTCAAGATAACTAGCATCGTAGTTTTAGCGTTGAACTTTTCTTAAACCGCTTGCCATGCTTTGGCATGTTTGACTCGCGATGGAGATTTTTATCAATAATTTGTTACATGTGAATGTTGTTACATTTTTTAAGTCGGAATAAAATTCTGTTCTCTCGTCATCGATATTTAAATATTCAAGTAAATATAGACACACAATAAATACAAATTTTCTTTCCTTCTAAGGATTTAGTACAATCGATAAATTTCTAATCGTTGTAACTATGAAGAAAATGGTATAGCAAAGGGTTAATCTAATCGCCATCAACAACGTAATCATGGATGTCAAAAGGTGATCTTGACGTACACGAAAGTAGAATGTGAAATAGGTAGGTGGACGTAGGAAATGGGCGTAGGTCTGAACTTTTGTGGAATGTGAGATCAGGAAAACGGTCTGTTGGCTTCGAATAAATTTGAGATAATGTAAAATCAGCGGACTCGAAGTTTCCTTCGTACAAAGCCTTCAACAAGTAAACGAGCAAGAAAGAAGCTATATTAGGAGGACAGTGTTGATGTTACAATCTGAAATTTATATAACTGATAATGTAAGCTATCTGTTATGAAACTACTCTAATAATAAAATGCTATAGCAATAATAGTTGCTTTATTTATTTATAAAAAACTATACGTAAAATTGTATAAAATTATATATAAAAATATACTATATACTACTATATATAACTATATATAAAACTATTTATAAAAATAGATAGGAGGTATTAAAAAGCACTTCAACCTTTATTTTAATTTTTGAAAGATTTTTTGAAAGATTTTTCTACACGTTCTTGTAAACACAAAAATAACATGCAACTTTTGTTTCAACTTTTTTCTAATATTTCGCATCGTTCTCGAGATATTCGACGATAGCCCTTAAAAGTGAATTATAGCACGAATGAAAAATAAGTATGTGTTATGGATGATTTACTCTTCTACGACAAATTAAAGGTCAAAATGGCCAATTTAGAAACAAAACAAATCTAGGGGACTGTCGTTTTAAATATATCTGCTCATACGTCTTTATTGTAGTATATTCTGTCATAGTAAAAGGTTCGAGGAAAGATCCTTTTCGTTAATGTAAACAAAAATGATGAAAATTGTGTACAGGAAATAGGAATATGGACGATTTTCGAAAAATGGCTTTTCCTTTTATAGCATTTATGGAATCTGAAGGCTCGATTGTACCTGTCAATAAATCATCAATTTTTTATAACAATAATTAGGTAAAAAAACCCGGAGACTGAAATCAGATATTTGAAAACGCAATTTTATCAGAAATGTCCTTATTCCTCAAAACTTCCATAATGGACATTATTTATTTATCACAAAAATGAATAGACTAAAGAGAAAATCCTAAAAATTCTCACAATATCTAAGTAATTTGATTAATGAATCTTAAACTAGAGAGCTAAAATTTATTGTAGTGGATGGTATTTCAACTCTTCTGCATCCTGAACATCTTAGTGAAATTCAGTTCGAATATATTAGAATAAAAATGAATTTGAATAATTAATCAAAAGTTAGTGTCGCCCACATGTGACCGAAGCGACTCTCAACGCATTAAAGAACTTCATAATGCTATTGTTTTATGTTCAACTCATCAAAATTATTGGAAAAAATAGACGTTTATATACCTAGCCCCTGTATCTTGCAATAGACTCAGACAATTTTTGTTTTGTATAGAAATCCGCAGTCCATTGACGAGCAATGCTTTGTACATGCATTCTTACGTATTCCAGCTTCAGGTTCGGTTTGGTTTGCTGTCCCAGATGAATTCATTACTTCTTTCAAAACTGCACGTTCTCCATGGCAACTTATCGCTCTCAGTCGACCTACATATTCTATTTTCTGCCGTATCCTTCTGAATTTTTGATTAAATCGTATGTAACTTTATGACGCCCCGATGTCTAATGCGTGACATTTTTAAACGAAGAATTTTTCCTTGCTTACTAACTGTTAGTACGATTTGTATTTCATCTTCGGATAACGACTTCTTACCGGTGCCATTGAAATGTCAATTAACCTGTTAACCGAGGAATTTTCTTTTGTCCAACTCGTTTCACAATGGGGACTCATTTCCAGCAGTGAGAAATTATATTATCACGTTTAAAGTAATCACTTTTTGATTATTTATTTTGACAAAATATTTTATTTATGACACGTTTAAAAAATATATAAAACAATCATTTCCAATGTACGAAGACATAATTAAACGAATTGAAGTAATTATTTGGTGGTGTGATATTTCTTGAAGCAATGTGGCATACACAAAGCAACATTACAGTCGGGATACCAGAATCTCGATTTTTTTCACAAACCTTTTGAATAACACAATTTGCACCTTCTTGTGCAAACAGATAAAATAAACATTAACGTAATTTTTATTTACTTAAGATTACAGCCAAGGTTTTGTTTCTATACAAATTTGCAAAATACCACTATAAACATGCACAAATGAAATAGAATTGTGAATTTCGCCAACAATCCAAGAAATTTTATTTGAAGAAGGAGAATTGTTATGGAAACACAGTGATACAAAATAATAACACGTTTAACTAAAAATTATATATAGAGTGACTCACAAAGTGTTCGTACATCTTTTAAAATACAATAACTTTTTCAAAACTGAACTAAATGACTTGAATTATTTTAGATGATAGAATTACTAGTCTACCACGCATCGAAAACGAGAGATTTTTGGTCATTCCAGGTAATAGCAACATTTACAAAAAAAAAATGCATTTCAGTCATCGTCTAGTAGACTAGTCCCTCTATCATCTAAAAAAAATTCAAGTTATTTTGTTCAGTTTTAAAATAATTATTGCGTTTTAGAAGATGTACGAACGCTTTTATATGGGCCACTGTAGCAATAACTCAACGAATGATATTCAAAAAATGCTTAATAATTTACAGTTCCTCCTTTACATTTATTAACAGTTATCATTGTCTTTGGCGAAGATTTATAGACTTTTTCAAATTTGTACAGAAACACACAAAACTTTGGTTGTAATGTTAAATAAATAAAAACTACTTTATTTTAAACGTGTGCTATCTTTTCGTCCGACATTGTAGATACACGGTGTTTCACCTAATCGGCATCTAAAATATTTCGTTGTATTTTATAATAGAAAAAAATGTTAGAGTAAAACATTGGTTGGTTGAATGGGGCAAATATTATGGTCGATAAAAAAATTTATTGAAGGTTGAAACTTTCGAAATTTCAAAATGATATATTTTTATCGTCATAGTATGAAAGCTGAGGTCAAGACGAATCCAACGACCTATAACGTTATGTATGACTTTCGGGAGACCTTGAGTACGAAAAATTCAGAAAAGTAGGGCAATTCACGTAAATAGCTTGAAGCATTTCCAAAGCAAGTGTGTGCCGAATATTGCAAGGTCATAAATATCATCCATACCAGATTTCCTTACATTAGAGGATCTTCATGGCAACGACTTTGAGAGTCGTGTTGCATTTTTTACATGGGAATTTCCTCAAATACAAAGAAATGAACATTTCATTTACGACGTTCTCCTTACTGACGAAGATAATTCTCTTCTTACCATGGACAACTGAATACAGTAAATTCTCACTAATTCGCCCTCAGATTGTACACAAAAATAGACAATTTGGAAAGAGGAGATACGATTGTTCGAGCTTTGTGGTTCGTTTTTATGGTTGTTGACAATCGGTGATTATAAAAACGAACCGCAAGGCTCGAATAATCGTATCTCCTCTTTCCAAATAGTCCATTTTCGTGCACAATCTGAACGCGAATTAGAGAGAATTTGCTGCACACATATTATGCATTACTGGTGCACTGGAAATCCGAAATGGCTTCAGCAACTTGTACATCAGCGTCCATGAAGTGCGAATGTATGGTATGGGATCGTTGGTGATAACATTATTGGACCATTTTCCATCGATGTCACTTTGAATGGTTTAAAATACGTGAATATTTTAACTGACGAGTTAGCTGCTCTACTATAATAGAAAAAGGTTTTCTGCTTCAAAGAAATCGGTTGTTTTTTCAGCATAACGCCTAACAAATCTATCGTATTTCCTTTGATTTGCATTTTTGATTTATAAAATGAATAAATACTGTTCCCTTCAAAAAGATATTTTAGGAAACGAAGAAATGTCTTGTCGGATTTACCAGAAAGAGAGAGATTTGCGTATATTATTTCACAGAATTAATGGTTCGGTAAAAGCAAATATCATCCTCGGTTTTCTTCGCGGTTTAATTACGTTTTCGAAGTAACGACTCCGCAGACAATGATCTTTCCGTCGATATCACGCGTTCAAATTGTCGATGGAAATGTAGCGTGTCCATTAAGGGAAGTTATCGCGGCCGGTAACGATCGCATAAATAATTCATTTGGTTCGCGCACGAACATATTTTTAAACGGCGAACGAGCCACGAGGAGCCCGTGGAACACAGCTCCCTTTTCCCATGCGAACGAACGCCCTTCGAGGCCCCGTGTAACAAAGTAATCCAAGTAGCTTCACTTGCACTGTCGTATGATCGAAATTTCCGGTTCGCCGACGAGTCACGCGATGCTCGAAGATCACCATTCGCAATGCCAATGGTGCCCGATTACTTCGACAAAGTGGAACTGGGACGTGTTCAACGCGAAATTCGTTGAAAACATCCTGGATTGTTTTGCTCTAACTGCTGATATCACATGATGCGTGTCAAGGTTCATTCGTTCGTCCAAACAGATCGATCGAGGCTGGCTGTTACGCTAACCAAGTACCCAATGTCTCACGAACCACCCAAACTACGACGGATTCTATGTTTTTATGGCAAAAATGAGTAGCTAAATTATAAAAATTATAAAGAAAAGTTACACTAGTTTCTCTAGTGTAAGTCTTCTCACGACTTAAGAAAATTATTGGAAGGAACAGTTCATTTTAATTCAATATCTGAGCCGTTTATTTTGAAAGTGGCATAAGTCACTTTGTTTTTAAGTCGAGATATTTAAGGGTTTGCGTTTTAACACGTTTCAAAATATGGATGCTAACTTTCGAGAAGATTCACTTGTATTTGTTATCTCGGGATACTGATATTTTTCTCAGTATAAATAATTTCGTATAAACATTAAAAAAGTCACCACTTTTCATTACGGTCAAGTGACTTAAGCCACTTTCAAAATAAATAGTTTAGACGTATTTTACCGAAGTGATGTTTTGAAAGGACAGTGATTTACTAAAATTGTTGAATAAATTACATATATAATAATAATTTATACCATGAACATATTTAATATAAAGGTTTGATTTAAGTATTTTTTATTTTAATATTCATAAAATACAAAAATAATTAGTACATTTTGAAACATAAGTATAAGTAATTTATATGAAAATACATCGGTTCAATTTCATTTTCGTCATCGATAGGACTGATTAAGTTCTCGGAAATCTCGTGTTTTGTTTCAAATTTTTCAAATAACTGTGGTATATTGGGGGTATATAATTAAGCAAGTCCATCGTGTCTTTGTATTTTGCTGAAGAAACAGGACGAGATCCAGCGTATATAACATATAATATAATTTACAAAACTGCACTATTCTTTCGCACTTATAAAAATAAGTCCAGTTACCACAACTTTTTTAAAAATAATTAAATGAAAAAATGTAACGAAACATTTGAGTGCACATAAAATTAAAAGTTTTGGAAATGAAACTGCAGAAATATTAACATGCCAGTCCAGCGATCAATATCCCGCAATTTATTTTTACTTTTCTGGAAATAAAATCGTACAGCAGTCAACGATTTTAAGCATAAAATCGTTCTTCGCTCGAAGTCCATCGTAAAACGGGACACCTATATTAGCTCCAATAACGCCTACGCGAAACCGCTGACGTTTTCAACGATACAACGTAATTTTCAGTTCATAGAAGTTCAGTAATTTGTGCCTTTATGCTGCCTAGCGTCATATTCGTGGCAGTGTGTCGTTGCAAGAGACACGAAACTGAACAACAGAGAACTGGGGGGAAATGGAAGATGGACGATGTAGTAGCATCGCATACTTAAAAGAATAAGACGCTGTCAGCCGATCGGAGTCGTCTATACCAAGGATACGATGGGTCGCAGAGAAATTAATGACGGTGCATTCACAGTGGAAACAGCGAAAAATCCCGGTACTTTCTATCATGTTTTACCGATTTCCTTTTTGCAAATATTTCTACTTTACACTTACACGCGGCCCGAACCTTTCTCTTCGAGCATTTAATTTTAATGTCTGAAACCCATTAAAGAAAGATGAAATTGTTCAAAATTTTCGTTATTTAATGTTACCCCTTTTGTTACTTATTTTAAAGAATTTAATACAACAATAATTATTTCTGTAAAAGACAATTTAACTAAAAATTTTCCATTATGCGATTAAATTGTATGAAACTGAATAAAACCGATGCGTCACATCGTTCTATCATTTAATTTCACATTCTAAAGTGTACAATAAAAATATAAACGATGCAATCATACCCGCAGTTAAAAGTTCGTTAGTATACACTTTGTACCGTCTCCCTTAAACGATAGTAATGGAATCCCGACATTTATCTTATCTAGTCTAATAATTTTTTCTCATGTTGCGAATACATAAAAAATATCAACAATTGAAAAAATTTGATCTGAATCTTTATTTACGCGAACGAGGATCTGTACTTTCCGAGTTGCGAGTATTCGGACGCATTTTAATGTTAGCAAATGGATATTCGAGGTCTGTGACCGCAGATCGATCGTCTAGCGTTTCTCTGCTGACCATTTGATCCGTATCATCGATTCCCCGGGAGCACTTTGTTTAATCTTCGATCAATTTAACTCTATTAAAAAGAGCCCGTGAGTTTCCATTAATCTTTGATTAGTAGATCATATTCGTGGACAGGGTCATGCAAAACGATAAGTATCGAGTTTAGCTTTACTAGCAAGGAAAACTGTGGTAACTCAAAAATCGATTAAGTTCAATGTTGTAATTGTTAGTAACGAGTCCCTCAGCAAGTCGATATAATTCTTAAATAATGCAGTAGAATATTCGATCAACTAATGCATATTTGTCTTTTAATGATATTAAATCGTAAAGAATTTTCATTTTCTCATTATATCTTGTCACCAACAATTATTGCTTTGCTTATTCAATATAACGTTTGTATAATTTTACTTCTAGAGCAATTTAAAATGTGTTGTAATTATCTAGTAGTCGCAGACTTCTAGCAGTCACATATCAAATACGATCGATATAGAACTAAAAACAGAATTTATTGTTGAACGTAACTATTATTTTTTCGTACTGAGAAGGTATAGGAAAGCGAGGATCACAAAATTTTACTTCGCAATCAGAAAATCGACAACTGAAATTATTACAAGCCATGAGACATCCAATGACAGTAACTAAGCATAAGTATATGTATACAGAGTGCGGAAAAATGTTGTCCCCATAACTGTACATTTATATTTAGCTGCTTTGGAAATAAAGGAAATATATAATAAAGAAACAAATATATATATATATATATATATATATATATATATACATATACCATTTTAATAAACATTTTAATGACACAACTCAGCACTGAAAGTCACATAAAATGTTCAAAATTGACTCAATATGCTTCGATACATATTCGAAGATTTTTTCAAAAATTATTCGTGATTGTCGCACATAAGGTTATTGTAATTTCGTTCCATGCATTTTGTAAAGCTAATTTTAAGTCATTCGTTAATATGAATGATTCATGGGAGATCTTCTACCTTCAATATAATGATACAGTAGAAATTCTCTTATCCGAAGATTTATTTTTATTTGTATAATATCTTATACCAAAACATTCTACTGTCTAAAAATTTCATTCAGGTTCTCTACTAGATGATAATGTATCTAAATAATGCAATGATTAAATAACAGAACGTTTGTATACCAGAATATTGTAAAAATAAATGTTTGAATAAAACAGCATCTACCTCCTTTTTTCCGGATTCAGTAGTTATAACAATGTCTGTATTCTTGATTCCTCGCTTGCGCAATTTAATAATTGTAATCCGCTATTTAACGTTTCTCATTTTTAAGCTGAAAGAAAATAGAAACGTACATGAACTGTGCTAATAGATGTAAAAAAAAAGCATAAACCATTCGAAGAACAGAATAGACTTGGAGACTGAGCATTTGCAGAGAAAAAGGAGCGTTTTTCATAAAGGAACAGAATTTTCTCCGCATCCTGTATAACAATACGTAAAATAGACCAAGAAATATATTCAAATGCTGTATGCTCCGATTTCAAAGAAATACGCATTTGCGAAATTGAAACATTTTATTTCCTCGGCTACCTCTTTGCTCCTAAACAGAATGACCTGACCTGTTTTCAATGGAGCACGCTCTGTTCCAATGGACAGTAGTTTTCTAAACGTTGTCTAGAGTCTAGACTCCAGAACCGAATAAGTTGCAGCATATTTCGTGTTTCATTTCCATTTGCAATATTTCTATGTGGCAGGTCGGCAAGACCTCGGCCAAAAACGTAATTTATTCACTTATGCACATGCAACGAACAAATATGAAAAATAAAGATTATATAGTTTGCACCAGAAATATCTTTATTGTTCTTAAAGATACGTCAAATGTCTTAGGAACGAAGATGATTGGTCCAATGAGACTCACACGATGTCACAAAAATATTTGTTCTCGCGAAAGTCGCAACATTATAGGTCGCTGGATTCGACTTGACTTCGGCTATCATGCATCACGATGAAAATCTATCAACCCATTTTAAAAATCTTCGATAACCTTGAAATCTCGAAAGATATAACCTTGAATATATTATAATGTGTACTCCATAGAACCAACCAATGCTTCCCTCTGATATTTTTTCTATCATAAAAAACGTACGATAATCTGCGTATTGTAAACGTTATATTCAAGAGACTTAGCTAATTCAGATGTTATAAGAAGCAAAACAATGAGCTCATTCTTATTTCCGAAGAAAGAGATGCTTTTCAAGAAAATTAAATGAAACTTATCAGAGGAAACCAACCCTGAACACTAAATGACGGGCAACCTACATTGGAAAATGTAGAAGATTTCTTAGTTAAGTATCAATCTCACTTTCAAAGTATACGTAATCGTTTTAATATATTCATATTAGCGAAAATCAGTTGAATAAAATTGTTCCAATTTGATCAATAACTCGAATGAAGAATATTATTATGGCCGTTGTCAAGACGAATTTAACAAACCTACGATACTATGATCTTGAGTTGACCTTGAATATCGAAATTTTGTCAAGATGACCTTGATATTTTGTTAAAAAAACAGACAATATTTTAAACATTTTTTATTGGATTGTTTGTAGCTGGCTTAAGGCGAATTAACCCTTTGTACTCGATTGACGACTCTGAGGCGACTCGGAAAATTGCTATAATATTTCTTAAAAGAATATTCACATTATTAAGGTTTGTATTCGATAAGTTATCGAAAAATAGAAGGCTGGCCATCAAGTGGAAATGGTGTAGGTTGAAAGAAATGTCTTCATTTTGGGATTGAAATACGCTCGAGTGCAAAGGGTTAACTTTTATTTTGAAAACTCTTTCGTTAGGCTAACAGAAATGTGGTACATCCTGTGTACAGACAAATTTAACCATTCCAACTAGATATAATTCCTACTCGATAATCCAAATTATCCACTTTATACAAATAAAAGCAGTATAAAATAAAAACCTGGTGTCTTGAAAATTACATTCCTAAAATTAATTGATTTTCTATTTATGAATAGGGTGACTGTTGGATTTGACGTGTCTTGCAATTAGGTGAAAGGGATTGTTAGGAATGAATGGGGGAGAGAGCGAAGCGTCGTGTACGATTGATTGATTCGCGTTCGTTCTTAAATACAACATGAGTTTCTTGGAAGGATTAAGGAAGCAGATGTAGGAAATGGTGAAAGTGATAATGACAGTGTAAAAGGCTGGTTCTACGATGATGATCAATGCGTACATCTGTAACGATGATTAGGAAACGAAGCTGTAATACTTTTGTATAGTTCAATTAAAACTGCAATTAACTTAGTAAAGCAAAATACAGATTAGTAACCCTTATCCCTAACCCGCTTACCCCTATTCCGTATTTATACTTTCGCGAGGTTCACGAAGTGGAAAGGTGTGTTAACGACCACCGTGATAAGGCGATGACCTAATTCAGGTGATTGACTCGTCAGGAATTATTATGGCCAAAATGCTAGTATCAATGCACTGATTATGTTTCTTTTTCCGGGAACGAGACTGAGTGCGAGCGTCTGTAAAGTGAGGGAGACAAGGGAATAATAACCTAACTAAAGGTGATGTGGCAGAACGTTGTGCGATTATGGTTTTAAGTTGGCTATTTTTACACTTCTCTGTGCGGTCCTGCCGCTATATATTGAAAGTTCTTCGACAGATTTACATTTTAAGAATTAATTTTAGGGTACAAAAACGTAAGAACCCAGTTTCAATTTAGTCAAATAAATTATACATATTGCTAATTATTATTATTATATATATATATATATATATATATATATATATATATATATATATATATATACATACAGTATGCTAATTTTTGTTTATTGTTAATTTCTAAGATACTTATAATGATATTTCCTTTTAACCCTCTTAATACATTATCGGCCGCTGGTACAATAGCACGCAAGGAGTGGGGGGCAGGCGGCGACGCATGCGCAGGAGTGTGGCGCGTCTACAGGGTAACACCTATTGTATTATATTGTATCTGTAGCTCTGCATCGCATCGCGTCGTGTCGCCATGGTAGATCAGAATTATAACGTTCACCCGATATATGCGCCGCGCCGCTGAGCAAGACTTCCTGCGCATATTAACTATCCGACAAGTACGTGCATTTTTATTTAATATTATGAACACTTTTACCATTTAAATTTAAATATTTGTGAAGTTTACCTAACAATTGTTTGCTAATTTATAAATTATAATTTAATTATGATTTTGTCTATTTGTAAAACAACAATTTAATCCAGAAAAAAACGCCAGCTTTCCATGAAGGTTTTTCATAATTCGTACGGTCTGTAAAGCGTTAATGCGAAATGATTGTTTAATTTGTGATAGAGTGAAACCTCAATTATCCAGGCTAGGCAGAGTTAAAAGGCTAGGCACAACAATTACTTAATTGCAGAATCAGATTTCATTTTTACCTGCCTTAGATTGAGCTGATGGCATGTGAAAAGTATTTGCATAATAGATAATTCTAACATTGGATGACCGAATAATCCAGGTTCTACCGTATATATGAAAGATTTGTTCTACTATGATCTTTATGTGACTTACAATTCATAATATGAATATAATGTGAGTACAAGTAATATAAGTGCAAGCATCAATATCATACGATTGTAATATGAAGTCGTAAAAATAATATAAAAAGTAGATATTTCTTCTACTTTTTCATTTTACAGCAAGGAGATTTGCAGTTTAATCCGTTAGCAAGGGTCGATATAGAAATTTTCTTTGTTCCGATTGGCTGATGATTCATTGCTGAGGCAGGATCTACTGCGAATTGGATGCGCAGTAAAATGGTGGAGATGTGCGCGCCCACCTTAGGGAGTAAGAAAAGCGTGCTGTAGTCAGCACAGAATGCGATTAAACCACCTTATATGACTAAACTATATTTCAATTTCGCGATAATATTTTTATACTTTATCTAAGCAAATAAAATGTAATTTCTTTTGCTACGCATGGAATCTTCAGAGGTGTGTCCTTACTTAAATAGTTCATTTCTTACGCACCAAAACGCGTGGAGTACGATACCTAGACTGGTATGCGGACTACCTCTAATTTGCAGGTACGTGACTTAGGTTGTTCTTCATAATTGAATTCCACGCATTCGCATAGAGTTGAATATAGCGTACGACGAAGGTCCATTTTGAAAAGTCAATTTAAGTTTACGCGCTGCAAACCATGACATTCGTTTCCGTCGTAGGCCGATTCGATAAATTTTTGTCTTACTCCGGCAATTCACGTGCAGAGATTCGCGGATCAGTATTTTTAGTCAAAATTCCAGTGTCACCGACAGACGTGTATATTTCAGTCGTCGCTGACGTTTCTACATCGGCTATAAAACACGACACTGCAGGGTCCCCGGGGAATTTGGTCAGCATTTTGATTCCGCGCGAAATTGCCGGTTTAAAAAAGATCCAGTTTAAGCAGTAGTTGCAACCTTTCCCCAATTTCCGCCGGTGTTATTATGCTCACTCTCGTGAACACTATAACGCGGCGTTATTACCGGATTCATAAACGTACCAACGTATCTCAGCAATGTCGTAAAGGAGGTCAGATAATGCACGCGAACCACGCGAGATACGTGGCCCCCGTGTGAACGACGAAACGGCTACGGATACGCTTGCCGGAAGAAATAGTTACATACATCGTAAGAACTCGGGGAAGTAAGCGCGCTATTCCTTGAGTGTCGGATGTCATCGATACCGAAAGAAACTGTGAGCTAACCGAAAGCGGAATTTTAGCTATACCATAAAGGACCTGCCGAATATTAGAATACAGTTGGACCTCCATTATACGAACGCACGATACCTGAATTCTTTATTATATGTATAAATATGTTTGACAGGCAAACGACGCAATCTATAATAATACACTCCGTGACAATACTGTAACACACTAGACGTACGAAACGATAGCGATCTACGCTATGCAACAGAATTCTTTCTTCTATACGCGGTGTTCATTTTATCTTGAGCGCATGTAATATCCCTTGTTATGGCTGAACTTGATGTGTGCATGATGTGTACATGAAAAATTGTATGATTTCAAGGAACGAATGCAAAGATAGGTCAATATTTCTTTCCAATGTCATTTTAAGGCGAGTTTTCAATCTATTCGTTGATTCTTTAAATGGAACGGTATATTTTCGTTAATGCAATATTCTGGCTCGCAAAAGAAAGAATTCATCCGTGTATAATCTCATGACTTTTGGATGACCTTGAATACGATAAAGTTATCCTATCTTTGTGTTCGTCTCATGGAATCTTGCAATTTTTCACGTACACAGTTTTTTCTAACATTAGGCGTAACAGAGATATTACGGACGTGCAAGATAAAATGAACACCTTATATATTACGAGGTCTGCCCGAGTCTGCCCTACCGAACAAAACTGTATCCACCCTAAATGTGTTTGAACCATGTAGGCCTTCGCAAGATTCAGGAACTGCGTGACCTTGATTGTCAAACAAGGTCTACTTTACTATTTTCACCACCTTCGATCATGATTCGATTGCAGTTTTTCAAAACACTTAATTCTGTGGAAAAATTATTTTTCTCGGGGCTGTTATTAGTGATTCTGTTGCAACTACTATCCGCATAGATACAGCTATGTTTGCTATTAAATAAGTATTTTAATTAGAATGTTACATACGTATAATAAATTTAAAAATTTCATGAAAGCAAATTTCCGTTGTATTTTATTTTAATTATATGAGTTTAAGAAATATGTGGTAAAAAAATGGTGGATATGATCTGTGAAAGGATGAATTTGATTTACAAAAAGATGAATTTTATTCATCTAATCCGCGATATTTCTAATAAACTTTTATACTGATTATGTAGATTAATAATAATTTTTCTTTCTTCTATCGTAGTTTCCACACGTTTTCGTCCCATTTTTCAACGATAATTTTGAATACCGTAAAGTTTTGAACACGTCTGATGCCGTTAAGGTATCCAAATATACTGACGACCTTAACCATAGTTACGAAGCAGCAGTGTAATGTGTTTACGTTTTAAATTTTCTTGTAGAAAGTTCAAAATATAAACAGTACGAATACTTACTGCTTCTGTATTTCTGTCGACTTTTTCTTTTTTCTTGTTGATTTCACAAATTGTGCAAGTTACAAATTTTCTTTTGCATAGTATCTATTTTAGAGACTTCCGAAAATATGTACAGACTCATTGTTTATAAAAAAAATGATTAATAAACTACGATTTAAGCGAAGTCTTTTGTTTGAAATTGATCAGAGTACGCGAATACTTTCTACACTCACTGTATGAATTAAATTTAGTCAAAAAGTAGTTATTTTATTTATTTTAGTAGTAGTATTATGTACTTAAGTTTTATATACTATATATCTTTATGGTACATACGTACATTATTTAGCGAATGATTGAAATTAATATTTACATTGCTGTTGAAATAAGACATACTTAAAGAAATAGTTCGGTACATTAACTGATTTCGATGAAATTTTCAGCATGCAAATAACTTGCCGAGATCTGCGAAACGTTTTTCTTTTTAATTTTCGTCATAAAGCTTAGATAAAAATATTTAAAAACCAGTTTTTTATTCTGTTTTGTCATTCCAAGCAATAACAAGATTGTAACAAAGTAGCTCAGTCATTGTTTAGTACACTAGTTCCTCTATCATCTAAAAAAAGATTCGATGACTTTGAAAACTACGAAAATTTTTTTTTTAATATATATTTTAAGATAATCAATTCTAAATATATCAGTCTTTCTACAAACTTTAATGAAATATATCAGAATCTAAATTCGATGTCAGAAATCAACTAGTAAATAACAATGTTTATACTCTGGGTCCAAATGTATCCAAGCCTCGCGATCCGAGTGTTGAAAGAATCTCCCTGTATAAAACAATCAACCCACGTTCTCCCCTCAATGTGAGTGAAATTATGTACTGCTATTTGCGGCAAAAAGTTTGTTTGCGAAAGTAATAATCGAGTCATAAGCGTCCGTACATCGAATTTGCGGCCGACCGGCCGAAACAATTTGGCGTTCTTCCACTTGGGCGTCAATATCTCTCAGTGGAATAAATACATTTTAGTCGCGCCGACCTGTTAGTTTTGGCAATGAGAACGTCGAAAGAAACACAATCTGGCGCCAGCAGAGATCCGAATAATTGATTGGGTGAAGTTTATTTTGTTTCCATCTTCCAGTCCTTATCCCGTCAGGTTCCATTTATACTGTTCTATTACCTTCTTTCATCGGACGTTACTTAATACCTCCTTCTTCTCAAGACTTCAAACGTTTTCAATTGTTTTGCATCCATTTTCTACTATCTTCATAGCAGTCGTCTCAGTCGTAAAGTTAATTACAAAAATTTCCATCCATCTGTACTCAGTTTGTCGCACTGAGTCGACGAGGCTTATAATCTTGTAACGATTTACGTACTCGTTTGAAATGCTCGAAAGAGAATCAGACTCAATCTCGCTAGCGTTCCTTCGTCAGTAACTGACTTGAAACTAAGTCCGATTTTAGTCGCGTTTAGGCCCTTTATATACCTAAATTTTCTTGAAATAGAATTTTCTAGTGAGGATGCCCATACATGTCTCGGTGCCAGAAAATTCGTCATCGTACCCCTTCGAAATGTGTCCCAAAAATGTCTCGAAATGCGAGAATGGGAGGTTCCTAAGGTAATTTGAAGTAAGTTTGTCCTTACGAAAATGCGATCCACGGCTTTGTTTGCGAGTTATTAACGAAAAAGAGTGACCAATGAGAGGTGAGATATACTGGCGCAAGGCGGCCGAGCCAATGAGAGCAACTGGGCTTCGTGCGCTCATTGGCTCGGCCGCCAAGCGCTGGGCGAGCTCGCCTCTCATTGGTCAGTGTTTTTCGTTAATAACTCGTAAACGAAGCCGCGGATTGCATTTTCGCAAAGGAAAAAGTTACTTAGAATGACCTCAGCTACCCCACATTTCCGTATTGCGAGACATTTTTGGGACACCCTGTATACAGAGCGATCCCGCCGGCCAGTGCCAGCCGGCGTACGCTCCCAGGAAGGAGTGAGAAAAATACGTCGGGTAATTCTCCGTACATTACACGGCAATAAAAATTAGACGAAAAAAATCATTGACATAGAAGTCAATGTTCATCTTTCTGCTAGACCATCTGAAGCAATGATTAGTATTAAAGGATCACGGTTGACGTTCCATGTCTCGGAAACCATTTTATTTTCTTAATTAATAACAAAATCTCTGTGTTGCATTATAACTTATTACTATGTTTGCGTGAGAAAACTACCAATTTTATTTTCTGTTAATTGCTTAACTTGAAAGATGTCTAAAAAAAGTTTGTTCACGACGAGTATGTTACTGGCATTAAAAATAATTTGAATATGTGTAAATTTTTACAGTATTATGGCGATACGTCTCATTTGGTTTAAGCAGGTTTGTAGAATTGTAGAACATTGAAACTTTAATTATATCCTGACAGATCGCAAAAATGATGCGATAGGTAGTAGAAGTCGAGAAGCAAGAAAAAAAAGCAGAAGTCGACAAGAAAATAAGAGCAGATAAAACTATGATTGAGAAAGTTTGTCGGAAAATTAGAAATCGTAAAGGTAAAATATTTTGTTCTCCATCCGCTATTCCCGAATATAGTAATTTAATGTGTGTCGATAACGTTAACATGAAATCAGTGCAAATGCACCGAAAGGAAATGAAACCAATACAACGCGAGATACATTCTACACAGATGATTGCATCGTGTAGTTATTGCTGGAACAGAGACTCGGCGGTAGTGTTTATCGGAAAACACTTCGAATTTATTCAATATCTAGGTTGCATTCAATATAGCGTGATCATAGTCTATTTGATTTAACAGAATTCCCACCATAAAAATACCGATGAAATAAGTCCAACGAGCGTTTTACGTAGAGCCGCGAATAGCGTCATATGATATTTATATTATTAAAGCATTACGACAATTATTCACTTTATTCTTCTAAGATCTATGATAGATTTTGATTTATATACGTGTTCGTGTAAACAATTATAATAATATATATTAATTAACTGTAGATTAGTTTCGTTTCTTATGATTCTATGTAAATGTATGATTGCAGGCTCGGTAAATAAACAAAATCAAGAAGTTTATTATTAGATGACTTTGTTGTAAAAGTTATAAAAACTACTAATACGTAAATGATTATAAAGAACAACAACAACAATCAAATATTCAGCAGCATTTTCTTTGGTTGATCAATTGTTCGCAAACTTTTGTAAGATATATGGTAAAACTTTCATTGAGGACATTTTATTGCCGAGTTTCGGAGCGAACCTAACGTTTCGACCACGCTGAACCGAGATCGACCGCAGACAACAAAATAAATAACCAGTTTCTCCTTATTTACGTTTTCTGGAACTCTTTGCTCAAGCTCTTTTGTAAACAGAATAACAGAAGACGATAATTTTGCGCGAGCGGAGCCAATCAGCCGGAACATACACCGCCCTCCGAAACTTTCGTAGCGATTTAATTAAATAATTTAACAATGATAATGCCTTCCACTTCTTTCTTAAATAATTTTCACCACATTCTAGTGGTGGCTGTCTTTTATGTAAAAAATCATATAGTGAATCGTATACTACTTTCTCCTATAATATACTAGAACAAATTCCATAATTCCGATTATAAATAATTATCTTTATCTTAATTTTAGTAAGAAAAGTTTCTTAGAACAGGTTAAAAGTGATAAACAAAAATATTTTTTTACAATTAATATAAGTACAGTATCACAGTTTATTTCAAAGTCATTAAAAATAAAGGTCATCTTTCCGATGTGTAGAAAACATAATCATTTTATTTGATTCGATGGTTTCCAAGCTTTTACATGGTAGTGTGTACACGAACAAAAGTCTAAATATTCAATTTATAATATTTAATACACGAGAACATAATATTTCAACGAAATATGCAATGACAAAAGTTGGGGTTACAAAAATCATTTTTAACGTAGCGAAGTTACACTGCTATCTTAACATTCATTTAATTTCAAATTTTGAGCAAAGAAATCTGGTTATACGATAAAGATAACTTTATCGCAGTCATGTATTTAGTTACGAATACAGTTTTTTGTTGTGTGTCGTGCAGACGGTATGTCGACTTATACATACATTTAAGTTTAACTCGATCCAAGATAATATATTCGCGATTTTGTAATCAGTTTTAGTATTTAGCAAAGATTAAATCGTCACGATTATATTTCGACCCGGAGTATGTACTTGTAAAGTAAAGTGGTCAGTTTCTAAACCCCCGAATCCACCAACGAAGGTAATCTTGATGGAAGAACAGTCGAAAATGTTTTCTGAGAAAACCTTGCCAGCCGTAAGTCAATGAACCCTATCGCTTTTGCTTTCCCGAGAGAGAACAAAGGTATTAGCATAATGAAAAGGGACGATTACTAGGAATTACTAGAAAACTTGCTAATTTTCTACACACATTCAATAATTAACCGAAATGAGACAGTTACGACTTGCAAATAATTGCCAAAAATGAGGAATTAAGTCAATTCTCAAGAGAAACAAATTTTAAATAAAATTAAGTCAATATGAAATATTTGTTATTTTGAAAGTGGCCTAAATCCATTTTTCAAAAACATCGAGGTAGCTGTACAGCTATATTTGAATATTTACATTCCTACGTTATAAATAATCTCATTTCAGCAAAACCTCTAGAACGCGTAATAACCCTTAGAAACACAAAAACATTCTACTACCACGTTATCAGTTACCAATATTTTTAAATTTATTCAAACGCAAAATCTTGAAATATCTGGATTTTAAAATAAATCGATTTAAGCTACATTCAAAATAAACGGCTGATTTATAAAAAATATGTTATCTCCTATTTTAAAATGATTTAAATCATTTCCGACAATGCTAATAATTGTCTTGCTTATGCGACGTTAATGTCTATATTCAGAACGAAAATACCGTAAGACTGGTCTATAACGTACTATGATATTCAATTGATCGAGCATGTTAGCAAGTAGCAGATAACCTGTTACTTCTCGAGAAAGTTTCAAGTCTTCCTCGTTGTCAGAAGTCAAAGTTCATAGTTGGTATTTAACCTTGTCTCTACAGCAAGGCTGAATCATTTTCAATAGAAACATGTTGAGTCACGAGGAAATCCTCAACATATTTCATTCGTTTTATCTCTTAGATTCGTCAAGGAATCATAACCGGAGAGAAATGATAGGGTTTATAACGAAATCCCTAGTATTTTGTCAATCAAATGGAAACTTTTCTGGAATTGTTAGGTACGTGGTTAAGTTTATGTAAATGGCAATTAAATAATTATTTCTAGATCAACAATTTTGCTAGATTAACCCCTCGCATGAAACCTTTATTATTAAAACTTGAACTTTACTATATTACCATTTATAAATAAATGGAATATTATCTAGTGAAATTTATTGTACGAATTGTTCGACGTGCAAAAAGCTACCTTGTACAAAATTTTGTTAACTGATGAATTTTTAATGATTATTCAATCTTACACGTACTTAAACGTTCAGAAAAATATTTTTATTTTAATGAGAAATATAATATGTAAGTCAATCGCAGAATCATCTTTGAGAAAATCAATCGTCTGTAGTAAACTACTGTCAAACAAACTGAACATCGAGGGTGGTATACATACAGTATGTATAATATCGTGTCATAGACTTGCTTCCTGTCTATTTTACAAACTTCCAACAACGAGATTTTCTATTATTATGAAACGCCTTTTTATTCTCATAAAAAGTTAGTAGTACAGTCGCAATAACGAAGCCATACATATTTAAGCAAATACAGAAGCTACGTGCTTTTAAATTACATTTTTTTGTAAAATCATTATTTTCTTCGTGCTAGATGATTTCCTCGTATAACTCAATCTTTTTATACAAAAAGATAAGTATGAGCGATCGGTCGGAACACCCTCCGTAGAAAAAGTTATAGATTTCTATCCCTTCTTGTGTGGGAGATAAGGTGGTTAAACCCCCTACCAACATACCTTTGTTTCTTTAATCACGCAAGGAATTCGGATGAATCCAGAACTAAGTAGTTCGTTAGCTTTACCTTGTGCACTTCTCCAAAGTTTTAAGTCAGTCATTAAATGCAGAAAGAAATAATTACTTTTTGTAGATCGTTTTTCATAACATCCAAAGTAAACAAAACTGTTATAAAATCAATCAATATATGTATTTATTGGAAATATAAAATTATTTGTCAGGTTATTCATGTGTCATACATGATTGTTGTTTCCATCGATTATGTATCTATCGGTTTCGTTTCGTTTCGGTACGTTTGGAGTGTCTGACAAATGATTGTAATAAAGTATACATTATTACTATAATTATAATTCTCAATAAAAATACCATAATATTGTTAAAGAGAAAGATAAGTTCGATATGAATCCTAATTTACTAAAATAGTGGTCAGAGGTTGGGTAGTACAACTAAAAATAAGACTTCATCGTGATTCATATACATTGATTAATATCCTTTTCTTGAAACATGATCTAGTCAAACGATTTTCTTCGTGTCAGTTTTTATGTCCTGGTTGCACGCAAATGAGAACACATAGATAAACAAATCACAACTGTAGATAATGTGTTATCGTAATATGCTATGATAACTTCCTTGATGATAGTGACAATAATGCGTTGTTCTATGGAGGAACAACGATTATATTCGCTGCAATCACCTATAAAGCAATTAAATGCTTCACAAGAATAAAAAGAAGTCGAAGTACTATATTTAGAGTGCGTGCTACCAATGTTATCTCCGATGTGTTCTAATTGTAGGAGAAAATTAATCAACCGATCGAATAGATCGGGACCAGCGTTGACAGTAGGAGCCCCTTGTCCTTCCCCGTCTCCCCACTCTTCCCACCGAGACTACCTAGCTAGACTACCGGGTGGTCGTAACTCTTTTCTACTATCACCTTACGTGAAGAATTGGTTCCTGTACGGTCACCTGTTACAGTCCCGGCGGAGAAGAGTGGGGTGAAGCGTCAGGCTGCCCGGCGGCCAGACGGGGAAGGGCAAAGTGGATAGGTGGATAATAAATATCTCAGATTCCTACATAATTATCAGCTAATTCACTAATTAAAAAGTGCTCCATTAATGACCTATTTAAAACATTATTACGAGCAATAATAATTTTATATATTACTTATTATTATTAGAAATAACTTATTTCGATTGCAATGAATTGAAGAATACTCGCATAAAATGATTCATTTCACTTGCTTTTTTCAATGTAATTTATTAAAAATTGTGCACGAAAATAACAAAAACAATTTTATAGATTCGCACTCTGTTGACTGAATAAATTATTACGTCCCGCGTACAATACAGTAGGTACACATATTTTATTTGTGAAATGGATGTAAAGAAGCGGAAAACGGGAAGTGAGCAGTGCATGCGCATGCTGCACAAAACGACCGGGTCATCTGTCCACTAGCTTCTGTCGATTGCCTTGATATTGCTAGAGCGTGCACATTATCGCAATGTTCGATCTAATGAGTCAAACAAGCGAGTATTTTCTACGTTATGGTCAAACTGATCCCACCATCTACCGCAATATCGACAAAGCATCGTATATAAGTTGCTTCTAAAACATAAAGACGTCTATAAAAAATAAGATACAAACATGTTTCATTTATTGTAGAAGTTGGTTCTGTACAGCAGAATACTTGAATTTCTTTGTTCACATGGGGGATAAGGGGAAGTTGCATAAGTGAAATGAAACGATTCAAAGAGGTCAATATGACGAGACCATCAGATTTTCTAATTATAACGTCTTTTTGAAGGTCATTCGAAGGTCATCGATGTTTCTTTAAATGGCACTATACAGTTTTAATCTCATATGTGAGACAAGTTTAATGACATCCTCGTGGATGTCACACGGTTATTCGACAGTCCTCATCTGTCCATTAGACCTGATTTGTATTCAGTCCTGATTTGTATTTAGTCCTGATCCACCCTGAGCCGTCAGTGGATACAGAGATCTCCCGGGAAGCTAATTGTTGGAGCACCCGGTTAGTAAAAATAGAGTTTTAGTCGGCACACTAACGTGCAAATTTCTCAAAGCTCGAACGATCGCAAGATCGATCGCGAGCAATAACAGATATGGATAAATAAAAAAATAATTTATGCGATAATTATTTTGAATTAATGCGTACTAGTATTTTACTGATAATAAATTTCTTACATTGTTTTTCTACTTTTTTAAAATCGAGCTCCATAAAATTGTGAAATTTTGTACGACCATTACGGAGATATCTTCACTTATCATTTTAGATAACCCACCCTGTATGTGTTTGTCTCCGAATATTATCAAATTAATACAAAATATGTGCACGATATATATTAGACATAATATATTCAAAGTGATAACAATTTCTACACATATAGCACACCATTATTTTATTTCAATAAATAAGTATGCGATATAGTTTCAAATTTTCGAAATGGTTCCATATTCTGTGCCATATTTTTCCCTCGTATAAGCTTTATCGATATTGGTCGACGCGAGCTGATCGAGCACATATATAAGGAAATAGATTATATCGCATTACCAATAATCCTTCATATGCTGGAGTAGCTATCGAATGTCTGGTAGAAAACGGAAACCACTCATCCTGCATAAAATTTTCATAGACGCCCTCAGTATTGGTTCATGTGTCGAAAGAGAATATTCGCTGTATTCGCAGACGCATAATTCGATGGTAACGCGTCTCTAACTGTACTATTTGCTTGCTCTCATGGGACGCTTCGAGAAGTACGCTTATCTCTTAAAAGATATCTGAGTTCCACGTAAGTCCTCCGCTCTCCCTTACTATTACCCGAATCACTGAATCTGGGAATCTGCTAAGGGACTGTAATTTCGTTAAAAGCTTTATGCTACCGAAAATATAACGGAAACAGAAACATGACGGATATAGCCGTTTCGAGGCAAATCAATTTTAAAGGAATCATCCGACAACGTTTCTTCTGGAGAAAAAAGTAATGCAACAACGGTTAATCGCAGGTATTGGAAGTACATATAATGTACTTTTGGATGCGTATGGCGCGTATTAAAACAGCACGGAAAAGTGGAATATGTGGTACGAAAAAATCGGCAGAAATGTAATTTGCAAGGATCGATTGAAATGCAAATTGCTTCAATTTCGTTACATTCAAATTGTAACAGTTTCATTACATTCGAATTTAGGCCCGTGTGATACTCTTGAAACTCTACTCATTAATTTATAAATTGTTCACTATTTGGGAATACAGTAGATTCTCCCTAATTGACGCTCAGATTGTGCACAAAAATGGACAATTTTGGAAAGGGAGATACGATTATTCGAGCTCTGCGGCTCGTTTTTATAGTTACCGATTGTCAACAATTATAATAACGAGCCGCGAGACTCGAATAATCGCATCTCCTCTTCCCAAATTGTCCATTTTTGTGCTCAATTTGAGCATCAATTTACTGTATTTGTTCTATGTCACGGAGTTTCGTATCGCTTAGGATATTGAAAGATGACAGAAGATCGCTCGATTAGCTGAACGATTAGTTGTCTCGTAACAACTGGTTTCTTTTTAACTTGTTTAATGTTTATAGTATCTGATCAGCGTGACCTAAAACAGTTTGTGATTTCTTCTTTTTTACATAATAGAGAGTAGTGTTTATACAGCGTTACGTAAATAATTCTCGTAAATTTTTACTCAAGTTATACATTTGAAAATTATTTCTTCCGAAATTCTTAGTTTCTTAATATTTTCCACGAACACGCCATCATTTTATGCAAGATAATTCTACTTTGGTTACTGTACTAACCTCTTGCACTACAGCAACGAGGCACACTCGTAATAAAGTTTTATACACAATCTACGACACATGAATATTATTAATTTCTTCTACATCGAAACAAAATTTCATTCTTCTGTTATCAAAATCTAGAAACGAAAGTAAACGAAGACATAGAAGAAACAAGAATTGTATCGACCTTTCTAGGGAGATCATTAAATAATAAATATAAAAGAAATCATGGTTCGAAAAATAAATAATTTAAATGATCAGCGATACTTTTATTTTTGTATGTTTGGAAATATTATTAAATAGACATAGTACAATGTGGTATCAGAGAACTCTGGAAGCATTCCAAATGTTCCTCTTTAACACACTTTCTGAGAATTTATTATCGAAAATCTGCTCCTACAATAAAGATAACGATGGCGCGCGTAAGAATAGGAATCGGTATAAATCTATCTGTATCTGAAAAATGAGAAAAGTAAATCGAAATATTTTTTGTTTAGTCAACAAAGATAAATGATAGGCAAGGGATCCTGCCACATATAAATATTGCAAGCGTATGAACAGATTTCGTGCTCGAGTACCCAAACGAAATATATGGTATCCCGTCACGACCCTGACCGTGCCGAGAATTTTCATTCCATTCAACCGAAAACATCCCTTTCAGGATACACGTTGCTGAGTTCGCGACACGCAACGTTGAACTTTTTTCTAATAGGTCCCCTAACTACCGGAACTGACTTTGTGCCGTCGAGATGATGAGGTAAACGAAGCAGTTGCAAACTAGCCTTACGACGCGACCCTCGAAGAAGGCACGGGAAATCTAAAAACCACATACCATCGCTCAAAAGAAACGCCCTATGCAAGATCTTTCACCTAAAACAAGCCACCCGTTTAATCTCATTTTGCTCTATTCAACCATTGCAATAGTACAACATCCCCAACGATATCTCCAAAATGTTTGAATCAACCCAAAACTTGTCTTAGATGAAATGAAGGAATCAATGTGATAGTAGCGTAAATCATATTGTCGAAAATTTTGACATAAATATTGAAATATAATTTGTGCATGCTAAAATGTTGAAAAGACCAGTGAAATAAGTTAGAATTTAATTATAAATTAACTTAACTTTAAACTTGGTTAGTAAACAATACACTTGTTAGTAACTGAGACTTGTTAGACTTACTCCCACTCCTGCGATTTGAAATCTGGCTTAATCACCTGCGAACGCTGCGTTACACCGCTATGACGACATTATACCCTTTAAATTGCAGGACTCCGAAACACTTGTCACATTACTGGTAGGAAAGATAATACGGTGACCCGCGGTGAAACTTATTCTCCAGAAAATGTTTAGAGACTGAAGCGAATGATCAAATTTTTAGTAAAACATGTAATAATTGAAATTTCAAATCAAAAATATTCTCAAGCATCGAAATAATAATTGATGAAATATGGCGATACTTTTTCATTAACCACAAATTAAGAGAGTTTACCATTAGAGTTTCTGGAGTGTTCAAATAACACCGAAGTATTTAAGATTCGTTTAATTTCTTAAAAATTTTGTGATGTAAAAGTGAAACTTGTGATCAATAAGATACAATTAATTCTAATACAGGCCATACCGATGAAAATAACCAGTTTCGCATTTTCTATTTTAAAATTGTTGAAATTATAAAGATTATTTGATAGAAAATGATTGGATAAATTTCGTAATTCCCCCCAGCATACATTATAATAAAAATAATTAATAGCATTAATATTACATACATTTCTATCAAGTTATTTATTTGTGCATACGTATATACTGTAGTATAATTTTTCCAATGAAAACATTACATCTTAATTTTCAGTATATAGATGAAATAACTACAAGATCGTGACTGTTAATGAATAAAAACGATTATGCGGAATGGATAAATGATTGAATCACCGAAACTTTTAAACTCCAAACTTTTTTACTCCAAAACTTTTAAGCGTTCAAATAGCTTTCTGACTCATTTTGCTCTTGAATATGTATTATCTTTCGTTTCAAAGTGAAAACTATAACTCGTGGGCAAAATTTCACAAACTTTAGCTGCTTGTTTAAGTTCTAAGGTCAATATTTCAAAACTAAATCAATTTCTGTTTCTTTTAAGAGAGCGAGGGGGAAGGGGGAGAGAGAGAGAGAGAGAGAGAGAGGGGGGGGAAGAAACAGGGGAAGATTGAGAAAGATAAAAAGAAAAAAGCTAAAATGAATTTCTTGTCAGGTCGCATTATAATAGCAAAGAAGAACATACGATAAATTTAAAATATAAACAGCGTATTTATATTTTATCTTTAATTACCAAATATGCAAAAAGAAATTGTCAGGTTTCTACAATGTTACAATTTTTTATCTGAGAAACGCAGCAGATCTATTATTTACGTGCAGATAAAGTTAACTATTCCTTGCTCAATTATACTTACATACTTACATAATTACATACATTAAAACTATCGAGCAATAAAGACGACTAGTTCATATTTCCGTCTAAAAATAACAAGGTTTATCAAGACGTTACGTAAAATATAAAATGATCTTAAAGTATCTAAACTCATGAAGCTTGGGAAACTAAATGTTATAGTAATGCGTGATTTTTAATTGATAATAGTGGAACTTATTGTATTGAATCATAATCACATGTAACGTAGTGTTACATCACACAACATTTTTCGAATTCACGACTGTATCGTTTCATCAGTTTTGTTCCATAACATATTATTAAAGATCTTTCGTAGTTATACACACGAATATGTAGATTTATATATTAACGAAACTTAATATACAACGAAAATGCGATGAAAAATAACACATGTTTATGTCGTCTTTTTAATGGCACGATAGAGCATCATGCCGATGCAAGTACAAAGTTTACATTCCAACTATTTGCCGTAAAATACGGGACGATTAATCAATTAAAAGGTTAAACGAATGTTGTTCCACTAAGCACTTACTGTTAGCCTGAGTTAATAGCAGAACGTCGGTGACACTACTTAAGCTTCGCATTAAGCCGTGAAGCGACATATAAATAGAGTGTTTAATGCCAAAGAGAATAGCTTCGACAGAAGCCAGTTATTTAGCCAAACCAATCAACATTGACACGACAATTTCGGCAAAACGTTTTCATGCTATCTCAACAATTTTACAATCTTGTTATGAACTTCGCGTCGTAGAAATCGTTCTTGGCACGTTATAAATTAAAAATGAGGTATCGAATTTTGATGTACTTTGTAGTACAGTATGTGCTATGGACACATTGAACACCAATACAGAGTAAATATAAATTAGAATATCACGAAATAATTGACAATAAATGATCTCAGTAATTGATATAACACACAGTTTGTTTTTTTTTTTAATTAAAAAGAAGAAAAGAATTTTTATTCAGCCTCTAGAATTATAGAAACCATATTCGAAAATCGTTATGAACGTGACTGCCGTAATGCAAGAGTGAGATTTTAAAATGTTTTTCACTCTCGTATCGGATTTAAAAAGTTCTTAATTGCAAACTTCGTTAGTCGAATAGCTTGGCGTTGGTCGTTCGAGCTTCAACGTCAGCCGGAACAGTTTTAGGCCGTCTCAAATACGAATGTTTTGCGCTTCGAAATCGAGTTCATGAATTCCTATTACTCGTAACGCAAGATTTTTCCACTTCGTATTACTGCCTCGTATTCGCGACAAATGCCGGTGATGACTCCACAATGACAGCCAATTGAGAGTTAAATAACTTTGAATAACAACGAAAGAAGCTCGCATTCGACAATTGCAGGATGATTTGAGAATTAATGCTGCTCTATGTCGTCTAAAAAAAGTAAATTTCGCAATTCTTTTCTTCTGTCTTCATAATTGCGCAGATGTTCTCTTCCCAAGGTGACTGAAGCTTGGTTCGGTAGGAATGCATTTTCATTTCGCAGTTAAATATTGTTACGAGCATGGAATGGAAAATATGCTCTTTTCTGTTAAAATACTTTTCATAACCGGCTGAATTTAACGATGCGATAATATTTAGAACGACGTCGACAATTAGAAAAGGGCACGAGGAAAATATTTACGACACAGTGAACAATGGGAATAACGAGATAAAACGACGTGCAGTATTATTAAATACCGAACTATCCATTTCTGTCAAGGCTTAGTACAGTTTTGTCGTAAACACACAAGAATTCTAGTATTTCTTCTAATCACTTTTGGCCTCTACTTTCGATTTTCTCTTAAATCTTTCCCAAATCCAGGAGGAGGTATAAAATCCTTCGGAAAAATACAAACTTTCAAAATCCAATTAAATTACTCGAATATTTATTTCTAAGATTTATTGGATTTCTTTATTACTTTTAATATAGCGCGACCCCGTCGTCGCAAAAACAAGATAAATAATCATTATTGAAACAGTGATAATAAACATTATTGAAATAATCCTTCTACCGATGTAAGACGAATAGCGATGGTCGATTTGTCATCCCGAAGAAACCAATATTTCTCCTCCGAACAAATTATTCTTCGATTTTCTCGACGAACAATAGATTTCAATGCTTTCTGTGATCATTTGAAAAGTTTCATATATTGTATAATAGTTACTTGAAAATGTATTTAAAAAAAGCGTTTTATAATGTCAATGGAAAATATCCGTGCAAGACGTGACAGTGAAATGATTCGATTGTCCACCTAAAGCGCACAAAAATGTAAAAAATTTCACTGAAACGATGTTACTCGAAAGCTTAGGATAAACGAAGGATATTACTTTCGCGTAAAATTCCAGGATCCTTTGACAAACTTTTTGCAAAATATTACATCATAGTATCCCGAATAGGAATCCCGAATTCCGTGGTTAATTAAACGTTACTTTGGAAAATCTGTAGCACACCATTCGAGCCCAAAAGACAAGGAAATTATTGGTAAAATCGTATGACTTACCGCCGTTCTTGATGTCCTCCTTCGTTTCATCCCCTACCGGCTGAACGCTCTCCTTGCTCGTGTTGCATCCCATTTTCACTCTTATTCCTTTCCCGTTTCTATATTCCTTCTATCCTCGAATTGCAAACGCCCACCGTTCCGTTGGCCGCGACACTCACCGTATAATTCGCGATTATGATCGACTAAGTGCTTTCCTCGTTAACATCGAGCCGTCAAATAAAACGCCGTGATTACGAAACTCTCGTTGCACTGGAAAGAACCAAGAACCAAGAACCAAAAATCAAAATCCAAGGAACCAAGAATAAAATACGGCCCAATCACCAACGGCAGGAAGAATATACGTCGCGTTGCAGCGCGGCGGGACGAGAGATCACAGTCTATTTGTCCGATAGAAAGGACGATCGGCGTTTTCGAAAATTCGCTTCTGCTCGGAGTGCCGGGGGTGAACGACACGGCGTGGTACCGGCTCCTGTGCGAGGTCCGTCAGGACGACGATACGCTATGATTTTACGCGATTGATTCGGCTGGACGTGTCGTGGATTCGGACCGGTCGACGGTCCCTTCGGGCGGCTATAAAAATCGGTGTACTAAAATATTATTTAATATTTATGTAACTACCGGCAAACACTATAAACTCTACTCTACGGATGTACCACGAACACAAGTTCCGTCGACGTCGCGAGACGTACTGACACTGTCGACGACCCTGCCCTTGCGTCGCGACTACCCGAGTCGATATATATTCCTTTACGATCTTGGTGCGCGCACACATCCATGTCCGTGTGCGCGCGATCCAATAACAATGTGTGTACATTTACGCCGGATCGGGCACAAACACGGCTTAAATCAAGCGAAAGCAATTACAACCGGTAGCCACGTAATGCCGAGCATACCGGCCTTTGTTTCCATTTCGTTTTCTTCTAAGCTTTTCGATTTTCCGTTTGCAATTTTCGTTTTTCGTTCATCGTTGGCTAAATAAATTTGACCCGCCACATTACCCGTCCTATCCCGTCCAATCGGCCGCCACTCCCAACTCCTGTATACCATCCGGAGAAGAACTTTTTGCGAGCTACGATCGATTTCATAAACGGATACTCCGATGCGAGCTAGACTGCTGCCAGACAGGCGCCGACTCTCAGGCATTCCTCTCGTTTTCTGGAACGAATATCGATTCCGCGGTTTTGATAATCCTCCGCGATTCAGTACCGCCGATGATTCATGCCTCATAGACGCGGCCCGTGCATTCGTTGCATTTTATAGTCGCGTGACTCGCGCTGCGAATTGCACTGACAAATAGCTGTGGCTCGTAACGCTACATTCGCGACCGCAAGCTTTTCGAGGATATTTCAAATAAACAACGAGCACAATAAAGCCTGGACAATGAGTTGTAGGAGATGTTTATTTAGTGTAGATCAGCCAGATAATATTTTACAAACTTCAAATGCCTACAGTTGATTAACGATCGGATACATGTATTGATCGTTACGAAGTCCAATTCGTATACAAACAGAAACTGTATACATTTTACATGTCAGCAGTGCTCCATTTATATGCTTCTTCTTGAAGAGCCGTCTTAGCGTTTTGCGCTTCGAACCACTTTTTCTCGTAGCCATTGCTCCTGTCGACGCCGTCCCAACGGTAACCAGGTTTGATACCGAATCGATTTGGCATGAAAGATCCCTCGTAAGTTGGTCGATCTGAATCGCGATAACAAGCATATTTAATAAATCACAGTTTTTGAATTGAGTTTAAGAATTGGATTACAAAGGATATAGAAAGAGAAACAAAAACAGATTTTATTAAGTCTAGTTTTCCTCGGTTAAATTTTCGAAAATATTTGAAACGCGAATTCCACGTTGAACGCCGTTGAGACCGAGGATTAAGATATGTGAAAATGTGTTTATTGTACCTGGTTTTCTCTTTCCTTCCTTAATCTGCTTCTGTTTAATATATTCTAACATCGGATCGCCTTCTCTTTCTTGATCTCTGAGTCTTTTATCCAAATCGGCATCGTCTGCATATCTTGCAAGTGGCTTACTCATTTCGTAGAGATCGTCTTTTAATTTTTCTTCGCGATCTTCGACTTGTTTCAACCTGAAGAGTGATCGTTTCTTTTGATATGAACATTATATGTTTTATAATATTATTATATGTTTTTTAATATAGTTCTATCTTTAAAATTCGAATTAGATTTACTTACCCCTTCCCCCACTTAGCATACTTTTCATTCAATTCTGTTTGTCTCTTCTGTTTCTCGCGCTCCTCTGCTGCTTCTGCTTCTAAATTACGTTTTCTACCCGTTTTAGAATCTCGTAGAATTGCAGCCTGACCAACGCCAGTGACTTCTTTGCTAAGCTAACAAATTGAAATCGAACGTTTTATGCTAATGAGAACATATCGTACAAATAGAAATAGAAAAAGAAAAATAGATAAATACCTTGCTAAAGTGTTCAGCTTCTCTTTTTTTATGGGCTTCTGTTTCCTCTCGTAATGCCCTTGCATCTTGCAATCCAGCTTTCTTTCCATCTAATGTTTTCTTCATTCGCATTTCGCTATCTTCTATATCGTCTCTGTGCTTTGAAACCAACTTTTTATGATTGCTATAATCACTTGTAGATTTTCCATTTCTGAAAGAGCCTTCGGACTGATATCTAGTGTCTCTTTTCTTTTTCGACTTGTACAAATCTCTACCATCTTCCTTAGATTTGCTTCTACTTCTATCCCTGTTCCATCTATAAGATGGACTTGTATCCAAATCAGGATATCTCTTTCCTGGCCAAGTACTTTTATCGGAATGATTATGACGCTTGCTCTCTTTGGGTAAACTCGCATGCGAGTCTCCATGTTTGTGCCTTCTAATTTGTCTAGGTGGACTAAACTCAGAATTATCATTCCTATACCTTTGTTTGGTACTCAAATATGTATTTGCCTGTTTCTCAACTCTTCTTGGCGGACTTAAGTCTGAATCAGAATTCTTATTCGATTTTCTAGAATCTAAATCCGACTTTCTTTTCTCAGACTTGCGTTTCTTATTCTTTCTAGGTGGACTTAAGTCAGAATCATAGTTTTTAGATTTAATCTTTCCAGGTGGACTTAAATCAGAATCATAATTCTTAGATTTAGACTTCCTGGAAGGACTTAAATCGGAATCATAGTTCCTAGATTTAGACTTTCTAGGTGGACTTAAATCAGAATCATCGTTCCTAGATTTAGATTTTCTAGGTGGGCTTAAATCGGAGTCATAATTCTTAAATTTAGACTTCCTGGGTGAACTTAAATCAGAATCGTCATTCCTAGATTTAGATTTTCTAGGTGGACTTAAATCGGAGTCATAGTTCTTAGATTTAGACTTCCTGGATGGACTTAAATCGGAATCATAGTTCCTAGATTTAGATTTTCTAGGTGGCCTTAAATCAGGATCATAGTTCTTAGATTTAGACATTCTAGGTTGACTTAAATCAGAATCATAGCCTTTATTATGATTTTGTCTTGGCGGATTCATATCAGATTCAGATATTTTCTTTTTCCGTCTTATATGTTTTTTGTTTTTATAAAGAGGAATATCAGCATCTGAATTACTATCACTATTCCTATTCCTTTGATAGTTCTTATTATGCGAGTTAGTATGCTTTTTAGATTCTTTTCTGGAAGGACTTGAATCATTGTTGGAATCATTTGCAATGTACATAGATTGCTTGTTTTCTTTGTATTGACTTGTAATAGTCAGATCTCCATCTTGACTATTAGCTATAATTTTCCATCTCCTTTTATCTGTGAAATCAACTGGTCCACGTTCATCCACAATACCAGCAATTTGAGGTGCATCTTCTCCGTCAATGAAAATATCAATTTCATTATCATCGATCGGTCTCATATTCTTCAGGTCTATGTCATCGTCAATGATTTTTACTCTGCAAAACACATCTGAGAATTTGAGAAAGGAAGTGAATAATCTTCTTAAGTAACTTATTATTTTCTATGTTTAGGGTTGGTATTAATTTAATGCATTGCAAGGTTATTGCAATTCTTCTTCTAGTTAAATTAATCTTCAGCATTACTTTATGACAGAATCAAAGAAATGACAGGTAATAGAGTATATTTTTGTCACGATTCGTTATATAAAAGTTTTAAACTATTTCACCCTAAAATTCCAGGCGCGTGAAACAATCATTATAACCTAAAACACAAAGGGGTTTCTTCTTGAAACTGCCATGGAAAGGTATGATGTTTTGAAATTAATACTTACGTCTTTGCTCCTACATTAAGCCTTTTCTTTTTCCTCTTTTTCTTGTCATCGCCATTTCCCGAAGATAAATATTTCTTCAAATATGCTTTCTGGTCTATCATTTTCTTCTCCATTTTCTTTTCACAAACAACGTCCACGGTGCACACCAACGTTTCAACTGATTCAGCTACGTAACGTACCCCTCGGCGTACAGAGTTGTATTGAGTGATGTCGGTGGCGAAGCGTCCTGAAATAGGAGAGTAGGTACAGACACTACTTTTCTCTGATTGGTTGACGCTTTACAGATAAACAGTGCTGCCCTCACAGTTTTAGACAAAGAGAGAAAATGGCGACTGAGCATGAGAGTACGATATCGGCACAACACAAGCGAAAGAAGTCACACCGTGCCCAATGTAGCTTGTCTCACTTTACCATGTTTGCGACCTGACTCTATTCGTGCATCCGCACCCCTGGCGCACCATCTGAAACACTCGGCATACTTGCCATCTTCAAATGGCGACCATTTCTACAATTATGAAAATTTTCGAAAACTCGTAAGCTACATCTTAAATAACACTTTCTGTTGTTTACAAAAATAATAAATTAAGGACAAAATGTTCTTAATTCAGCCATCCCAGTACTCGTCAACTTTGACGACCAGCAATCAATGCTCTACTCTACGAGAAGGATTTTCGAAAGCAACGAATAATTCCACAATTTTATACGATTTTTCTTTTAAAAATTTGAAAAAACAAAGCTGAAACTTGTGTTCATATTCTCTTAGAAAGACTACATATTTAATTTAGTAGTTACCTACAAAAATTTCTCAAACTCAAAGGTTTAGAGAATTAGAGTTAAGAATTATTGAAGATTGGCAAAATAGATAAAAAATTTCGAAACATCTAGTAGACTTTCTAGTAGTACTTATTTCGCAGCTCGTAGTTCTGGAGTTTGAACCTCGCGTCATACTTTCATGTCTAGGCGAAATCCCACCATCGCCCTCATCTCTGTGTTAGAGAATTTTGTTTGGCTGAATTAACAATATTTTATGGATTCATAAACCAGAAAGTATTATTTAAAATGTAGCTTAGAATTGTAGCTGTAGCTTGAGAATTTGAATAATTGTAGAAATGGTCGCGCGCTATTTCAAAACGTTCGCAAATACGCTGGCCTGGTGGTCGAGAATCCTGCGGGGCGAAAAGTACAAATCAAATATCGCACCGAGTGTTTCAGGTGGAAGGCCGAGGGTACGGATGCGCGAAAAAAGTGAGACCGCAAGCACGGTAAAGTGAGACAGCCTAGATTTGTCGTCTGCCTGGACACGTACATATAGAGTCCGCTGGTTTCGATCTGTCTCTCTCGACCATATCCCGTTCTCTTTCTAAACCAACTGTGCAAAGCTGGATGCGCATTAAAATGGTGGGAATAAAAGCGTTCGGAAAGAAAAGGTAGAAATCGCTCGCGATGAGACAATACTGTATTTCCTAACGCTCACACTCGAGGGCGCTGAAATCAACATCAAATAAGAGCGCGAATATTCAAAGCAAGGTAACCATTTATATTTTTTGTAAATTGTATCTTTATGACTTAAATTTGCGTCTCAAACGTTATTGTATCAGCGATTGAGAATTTAGTTTCTAAGTAAGAAATTCACCTATCTATTTAAAAGAATGTTATTAATAATATGTTTAATATAAAATAAAATAAAGTAAGATATAATTTTTACGGAAAGTACCAACAATATTTCTCGATGTTGTTATCCCGCAATATATCCTTTGATACATTTAATTTAACAATTCTCCGGACTTTTGATAGTGACAGTAAATAGATATTAGGTATTAAAATAATATCTCAATTTTAATCTTTTTATATAATGATGTAAAATTAAAGAGAACTACTTTCCGTTTTTTTCAATTATGCATTTTTCAACTACACACAAATTTTGGACTGGACAAAATTTTCCGACAAAAAACCAAGAATCTGACATTTTTGTACCTTTTAAGAAATTCATAAGTAAATTGACAAATATAAGAGAACGCCAATTAATCATTCACTTTTATTTCTTATTTTCTTTTTTTTTTAATGAAAATTTAACATCGCATCGATATGTAGATCATTAGCGACAGGGTTTAATAAAGGGCCGTTTTTAATTAAAGGACTCATTTTTAGTAATGACATGTTGACGTGAACACAAGATTTCATAAAACTCTAAGGAAAGAAATCGTACAATATTAAATCCTATAATTGCGGTGACCAATCCTGGTCGCCATAAAAATAAATATTTTCCAATGTTTCAGTGGGAAATCCTAAGTCGAAACATGAAACAATTTGAATAAATGCAGATTTCCTTTAGAAATTTAGAAGGAACATCTTTCACATTTTTACATTAATAATATTACTTCGTTCATCGTTCGTGTAGAATTCCATGCCAGCAACAGCTTTGAAATATTCAGTTCCGCCAAAACAAGAAACCGAAAAGGGCGCGAAATTTAAAGATCGCGCTCTTGTCGACGCTGCATACACTTTGTTGCGCCAAAGTGTAACTGGCGCAACACATCATCGGCAATGGTTCGAACATCAGGATATTTAATGCGTCGCGACTACAATGGAGCACAAGTTATCATCACGGTTCTATAAGCATTACCTAAAGCGGTCAATACTGATCGAGCAATCTCGCGGAATCTTTCGCCGATGCATCAAATGCCTCATGAGCGTCCCGATGGTCGGTTTAACGGGCACGCACGGTGTATGCAGAAACTGGTAACCAGTTTTCATTGACCGGTTGGCTTGTCGCAAATTCGTGCATTCGGCGAGCTTATCGTCCGAACGCATCTGGGCCCAGCTACGGGGAACGATCCACAGCGTGCCGGTGCCACGGTGCCAGACGAACCTTATCGACCTTGCCGATCAACCGTGTGTAAATACTTGCATGTACCGTGCGGGTGAAACGTGGCGGCAACCAGGCGAACGAGAAGGATCTAATCCGACATAGGCGCACGAGAAACTGGAAGCGGTACTCCTGATTGGCCGGGAGTGGGAAAACAGGTAAGCACGTTGGCTGGAAGTGGAAACGCCGAGGAGGTAGGGGAGCGAAAGTGAGCACAGCTCCAAGAATGGGCAGGAAGAGACAGGCTCCTTTAGCCTGCGGCTGAAACTTTGACGGATAATATAGTGTGGAAGCGTCGCTTGTGTGTCCACGTTTCACCGTGGACTCGTTGCATTACGCGCCTCCTACCCGTCATTGACCGGTTGAAAATCGGCGGGCGAGCACAGGGAAAATGAGATTGTGGAACAAGAGCGTCGCTCGATCGAGGAAAGCCTGCTGGCCAGTCGAATGAGATTCCCGCGACCACAGTCCGAAACACAGGAACGCAGCGTGTGCAAGGTTATGGGTGTGCTGCTGCTGGCGCGATCCGGTGGATGTCAGTGAGAATCACTGACATCTATGCAGTTGTCGTTGAAGAAAAATCTTGTGCTCGCGACTCGGTGCATAATCAGTTAACGCGCAACTGCGCGCAACCGTTCGGAAGTGAACGCGATCCGTCATCTTTCGTTGCCGATCACGGACACCGCGATCAATCCGGAATCATGACGCGAAAGTTGAGCAAGTTCTTGATACTTTTCGACAACACGAACCTCTTGTACTTTCCCGGCCACTTTTTGTCCGGCCGGGTGATCATCGAGTTGGACGATGAGGCATAGTAAGTAAGCGATCTATTGGTTACAACTAGACTGCGATTCAAATGCATTCATGGTATCTGCGCATTCTTCAAATGCAAGGACACGTATAAATTGACCAGGTCTAATTACGTTCTTCCTTCTCCTTTTTTACGACAAGTAATCCATTAGTTGATGATGGAAACTAATTCTTGAACTTTGGTTCCTGTAAAGTCACCCATGGAAATGAGAATTTGCATATAGATCCGCGCAATCTAGTTACAACACATTCGATTATATTCGTTTCATCTATGCTGGATTTCGTGAAGCCATCACGTGGTGACGGCAATAGTGAGGGAACTATGCTAGTAAAGTAAAAGATGTTACGCGAGGTACCCTATTCATCGTTGAAGAATTAGTGGCGTCTAACGAAAACCCACATTGTATGACAAATTCGATTTAGTGGAATATTAAACTGTTGCTATCAGCTTTCAAACGAATTAATTTTCATGATGTAACAATGCGTATGTTCGTATACCCGTGAAATTGTATAAATTACGCCAAATTAAGTACGTTTATTATACAAATCTGCACCGATTGTATTTAATTCCTTTGCAGGCGGTTGACATGTCCCACAAGTAAATAAAAACACGTTTGTAATTTGTATTTTTAATATCTCTTGTGTCATACACTTCGAATGCGTAACCATAACTACGCCTACGCTATTGCTCAATTGGAATCGCTGGGTAGCGTGTTTTCATTCTACCAGAATCAATTAATTGCAACCTAGGATGCCTTCATAAGCAACATCGATAATAACTTTTGTATGATTTGCTGATATATAGTTGCTAATATATTTGCGTCACAATTCAGAGGAATTTCAGAATTAACGAATCGACAAATAATACAATCGTAATAAAGTCAACGTAAACGTATTGACATAATTAGGTATTGTATTCGCGATAAGCACCGTTCAAATTAATGAAGAAATGAAAGGTCTTCAAAATGTTACAATCGATTCGATATTGAACAAATAAAAATGAATTTTATTTTTATAAAAATCCTTTATAGCTTTCGAATAAAATTCTGCCAATTTACTCGTGCAACTTTTTAAATAACATAATTTGTGAATCGCTCGAAATTGATATACAATTAAAATGTTGACGAACATAGTCTAAATGGAAATGTTAATTGATCGAAATATAATAAATTTCTTTTTTATGTTTCCTTGCTTTCGTCTCGTTGATAAAAGAAATTCAGGGAAATAATATACTAGATCCGAAGAAAATAGAAGTATTCATTAAGCAAGACTGAATAGAACTAAAATTCGCGATGTTACACCGGAACATAAACATCGTTCGTCTATTTCGTAAATACTAAAAGTTATAAATAATAAATTTTAATATATAAAAGATGAAAATCGAGATAACAATTCTGGACGTTGCTCTTCGAGTCAACCCTATGTTTGATTCGCATAAAGGTGATGCTCGCAAGCTACACAATTTACCAATGTTAAAGCAATTTCGTATGCAGACAAAGTGTTATCTGAATAACATATTTTCTGTATTACAGCGTTTCAGGATTGCATTTCCACGTCATCGGCGAAGGAGTGGTCCGCGTACGTAGTCAACGCGCCGAGAGGGTTTACGACAAGGAGAACTACATAGATTTTCGTATGAGATTACTAGGGGAACCAGGTAATTAAAAGAGATTACATTGCGACGCATTTAATGCAACCAGTCGACTGATTACAAAAATTCCTTGAAACAATTACACAATGCAGTAGCTTCGTAAGGATTTATTTCTCCTCTTAATTCTATGCACTCGGATGGCGACTCCCGAGGCACCAATCAAATTTACCGTAACTTCAACAATTTTTACATCACTGAAGTGTATTAAATAAACTGCTAAAAATTCAAGAGTGACACGAGTAAGTGTGTTCAATTATGTATTCAAAAAGAGAATGATATCCAGAGAGCATGGAAATAATAAATAATAATTCGAATAAGTTTAAGATAATACGACAGTATCTTTGAATTCAATCAAAAGTTTTCACGGATTTATATTTGATTTATCTATTTTCGCCATAAATGCATATAATCCGTATTTTGGTCATTTAAACGCAAACAGCCAGAATATATGCAATTTGGATAACAGGGTTCTAATCATAAGCGTTTGTATAAAAACAACTGGTTGGTTAACTTTTATTCAAACAAGTTCAGAGATAATAACAGTAGTTAAGTTGTTTTAACAATAAAACCAAAATAGTTTTTCTAATCTACAATATTTCCATGTTATTTTGATCTATCGCATTTTATGGATATGGTATCGAGCCTTGTGATCTACGCAACATTTACTCTTCCAACGGTTTTTTGGAACATAAACAAGTTTGATAATATTACGAATTACTTCGAAACGTGATATAACAATTATTTAGAGGCACCTCAGAGTCGCCATTCAACGACAAAGGGTTTCTCGTTACACAATTATTGAAACGGCAGTTGTTACTTAGTATTGCGGATGATAGGGAGATAGTGTGTTGTTACGCAAAAGTTCCACCAATGAAATTACGAATGCAGAACAGAGACAATCGAATCGAATTTTGAACGCGATCGTCTTATACGTAGATTCTTTATCGATAGCGTTTCGTATTTCTAAATAAGTTGCTGCGATCGTGCATCAGAAGATGTAAAACAAATGATCTAAAAGAAGCGATGTTCTCTGCGCGGCTGTCTAGTAGCAGTCTAACACAGGTATACAAAATGGTATGCATACAGTTGAACGCTGCCTCCGCATAATCATGAAAGAGAAAAGAATTCATGGTGCATTCTTCGGACGCATGTGTATTTAAATTCAACAGCGAAACAGTCTCGTATAGAATATTTTTTTCATACAATCGTCTGCCGCACCTGTGGTTCATGCACAGCATAACAATGCCAAAACTGTTCTTTGTTTTCCGTTCGCCGTTCGATGACACCGCCACCCCAGGAGAAGGACCGTCGCTTTTATCGCCGGGAATTCACAGCTTTCCATTCAAATTAGGTCTGCCCCTGGGTTTGCCGTCCACTTTCTTGGGCAAACATGGCTGGGTCCAATATTATTGCAAGGCTGCGCTCCGCGAGCCAGGTGGCCTCACGCACAAGAATCAACAAGTGTTCATCGTGATGAATCCCATCGATTTGAATTTAGAGCCGCCCATCCTGGCGGTGAGTTTCTTCTTCATTATAATGTAGATTGTATCGCGGTTTCACGTTTATACGTTTCTTTCGTGCGGTACAACGATAGATCGAAATCCTTTGGAAAACCATCCGCGTATAATGATAGTATTCCGGTCGTTAAAGGCTGAATTTGAATATTTATGTCGGAATATAATCTTCGATAGAGCCTCTTAGCTTTTCTACCGCCGGCATCGTTATCAGCTTCTTTTTTAATTAGTACGAAACATAAACGTTATTTTTAACTCATCCATAATTAAACTACAAAGTACTATATCGTAAATACAGTAAAAACGTAGGTAAACTGTTGCGAGTGACAGCGTAATCGAATTTTTTAAACCTTGTGCTGCTCTGAACAAGGACGTATTTAAAAGAACATTTTACACATGGACGGCGGGGCTTGAATCAATTTGGACCTCGAGTATAAACATTGACATTTGACTATTTAGTTTCTGACGATTAATACAAATTTTCATTTAGAAAAACTGAATCCTCTAGAAGCCGTACATTAAAAGTTATATTGAAAGAAATTAACAAATAAAGTTATAAATAATGTTAAACATACTCGGTTATATCTTTGTCAAAGAAGTTTCCTGGACGAGTGCTAATTACCGCGAATGTGAAGGTCCTCTTACATTGTAGGTATTAATGTTTTATCTAAATTCGAATCGCTGCTAAATAGTTCAAGGTTAACAGTAACAAACAATTGATATTTTTCGTCAAGGACAGACACGACTTTGACATATTTTATTAATTACAATTTATTTGAAAAGAACAATTTAAAATATAAAAAGTATATTTTATTTAATAACGTTGCTGTAAAAGTTAAAGTTTCAGTTTTGTTTCTATATTTGCAAAAGAGAAACGTCGCAAACTTGTGAATGCTATGAAACTGATATTTGCATAACAGAACAAATAATTCGATAATATTATCGAATTGTTTTTCGATATAACACCTTTCCGAGGAGAAGCAAAGAATAAATATTTTCAATTATATTACAAAATAGGACGTCTAAACAGAGAAATAATTTATTATCATCACGTATGATTGTAGTCAAATAACTAATCTTGATAGAAAAAAATGAGTTTTTGATTATATCGTAAGCAAAAATGTCCCTTACATGTAGTCTTTCTTTGATGTTAATTGCAAGAAACAGTTGCTACTAAAGCATTTCTCAAATTTTTCCATTTTAACATGGCTGCACAAATTTCGCTAGAACGTCCATTTGACATTTCCATGACAAATCTATGGTAATCAGAAAATTCCAATTTCGAATGTTTAGAGTATACTGATATTGAATCGATCACTATAATTTCCTCGTATAATGTTATAGATGCAAAACTCGCCGAAGATAAAAAGAACTAGAAAAATCAAGAAAAATGAATAGGTCTTTATGATAGTATAAGGTATATTACATGATCAAGCTAAAGAAGAAAAGCATTAAAAATCTGGAAGAAAAACGAGAACAAAAGACTCGCGAATATAATATTTAAGATGATGTGTAACTGCACAATAGAAATCGTTAAGTCACCGTATTTATAAGGTACCATTCAGCATATGACAATATCTATGTATTCGTTATGATTTATGTTCCTCTCGTACGAACGTGAGTTGACTGTAATTTGTGCATCGCATGATTTCATGGTGGCGATTATACGCCATTTATGAATCGTTCAGCTTACACTTTCTACCCCAACCGTGCAATTAGATGGATCCATGGTAGTAACGAAGCTATGCATCGTAAATTAATAGAAGTTGGCTGATTTTACCTCAGTTACAATTATACTAAACATGACACCGACCAGGACAACCATTTCATTTGTAATTTCATCGCGCGCAACGTATCCATTAACTACTAATCTTTATATAATGACGCCCTAATGAGAGAAACATCATCGTCTCGGAAGATGTCCCGACCATATTTGCTAGATTTCGAGCTTCCACGAGCAAGACGTAGGTACACGGCCGTGTAATTTAACATTAAATGGTCGTTCCAATTACATATACATTAATACAGTAACATATAAATTAGTTGGACTTTGACCTAAACGGTATTTACAGGCGTATGGATTAATATTGCGACCATCGCAAACCATTTAACGAGAAAATATACCGGAGAACTTTGAAAAATCTCCCGAAGAACATGTTTCTTTTTTCACGCACGCTTTCTTCGTTGCATGCGATTAAACGAATACTGGACACGATTTAGCATAACCGAGTTCTGGATAGTGGTCACCGACCTGCGTAGAAAGCGATCACGAATCGTGATCCTTATAATTGTGCAGCTTTTTCATTTCCTCGATCAAAGTATCAATTATGATCTCGTTATTTCATCCTCGCTAAAGAAAACTAATAGTTACGGTCTTCGTGGCATATTATTTTCTAGATAATAATAAATAATGGTTAATAAAATTGAAGGTTTTGATACAATACTGAACAACTCGTAAAATATCGGCAGTTCATTTCATGCCGCGCATCGTTTCAGATGCACACCAAACTGATCTTTCAATTAACTAAACATTCTCCTTATGACACAATGTCTATTAAAATCGTCGTCTATTCGAATCAACTTCATTTGTTTTCTACGATCGAATTTTTATTTCGAGTGTCAAGTATTATAATAAATAGTTTTCGAATTCATGGAATACTGTTAGTGTGTATAGGTTTTGCACTAAAAGTTCTTTCGTATATCAAATTCACCTTTTGGCGAATAAGACAGATCAGAATTAACCGTTTTTTATTCGAGTTTTAAATTTAATATCAATTTTATTACAAATTAATTATAAATATGTGAATTTAATTTGCAAGAGGATGATTTTCATGCGTAAATTAGCGTAAGTTCTGCATTTGACATGAACTTAAAATGGCGTAAAAATTGTTCAGCAGAAAACGAGTTGAAGAATTTAGATTGATCTGAAAATATTGAAAACTGAAAATGAGAAGTTATTGTAGCAGTTAAAAGAATTTCGAATAAAGGTTTTAGTGATTGTTAGCAAAAATGTTGTAGGGTATATAATACTATTAGCGAAGTTATGAATGGGTGATCTCGCAGCAGATAATTTTATTTAGAAATCTTTTCCACATACTTCGAATGTTACACGATACCTTGTGTAATATCGTTTTTCTTCGTGTTTCTAAATATGTACTTCGTGACCGTGTTACTTTTGCAATATCTTAAGGGCGTTACATTTGTTTGCACATTTAGACCAAGCGCGAAGGAATGTGCTGCTCCCGTGTAAGATCGTAGAGATATATTTACATATCCCGATAACATGTAATATAAGATAATTATTACGTAGGCATGTGACATTCAGCTCCGAACGCGACCGCATTGTTGGATCAACTGTATGTAGTCATATTGAATGCACACGCTTCGCGTTGCATAATCGAGAGGTTTCTATATAACAAGTGATAGCCAATAGTATCGATAACTTGTTGAACGGAAAAATCTACGTGGAATCAAGAGTTTACTACAATAGAAGCATAAGTATAACAGCAATTTAATATGTATAGTTTCATATATAATTTTTTATAGATTGACAATTGAATGAAATATTTTATTGTATAAATTCAAATTGAAAATGTCATAGTAGAAATATAATTAATTAATTGAAAGACATAATGACAATGACAATTAAACCGTCTTTTTAAGAATTCTTTCGTAAATTGTTATTGCAACAGCATTACATATACTAACGAATCAGATACAATTTCGCGTATCTGTCATCTTTTTATTAATTGATCACATCTTTCGCTGATTCTACATAAATACTACATGCTATACATAATTTTGTTTACCATTACGCAGTTGCCGATGTTCGTACGTGAATTTTTAACAATTAAATTGAGAGGCAACTCTCTTTTGTTGATCACACAATTCATTGTAAAAAGCAAAACTAAAAATACTATTGGTTTTAGATATTAATCAATAATAATATAATAAAATGAAATTCTGCCTTGCACTTCAACAATTTGCGCATGCTATAATGTATAACAATCTGCAGTTTATTAACTGCATACTTGTTTTTTAAATGTCGATTTGAAGTTAATGGTCAAATTAAATTGGCTAAATGAAGGACAAATGAGGATTTAAACTCAAATTGCATATCTAATGAAGTAGGAAAGCGTTATTTTGAAATTTTTATTATAAATGAACACACGATATCGAAAACTGTTACAATATCCATTTTATGTTTTGAAACAATTATCGTGAATCTTAATTTCAAGTTATTATTACGAAAAAATGTTGACCATTATTTATCGGTCTTGTGTCGACTTGAAAATGGTTTCAGAATCGATGGTTGGATCAAAGAAGAGATATAAAGCAGTGTCAAATTTTACACTGATGCATACCATAATACCCAGGATTGGTAGTTAGTAAACAAAAGCTTAGATTTGTTGCTTTCAACTTGCATTTTATTTTATATTGTAGCTAATATATTATAGTCAACTCTTTGAGGCAGAAAAGAAACAAGAATAGATAAAATAGCGGTCTTGGAACTGATATGGTAAGCAATACGGAAACCGCAATCAAATAGATAATAGTTGGAGTTCTTCCGAGCAATTGTTCTGAATAAAAATTTAACGGGATATTTTAGTATGAAGTACGTGTTTTTTTTTTTTAACTTTGTTAGGGAATTTTCTACAAAGAAACTATTATACCTTTAGCAGTTACATTGATAAAGTTTATTTGTACGTGTTTCAACGATGTTTTAAAGATTTTTTGAATAAAAAAAGTTAAAATTAGTGGCGTTGCATACTCTCAAACATAGTCGCTATTAAAAAAGATCGTCTCACGTTGTCCATGATTCCGGCAATTTTGCTTGTCTGAAGTAAAAATATGTGGAAGTTCCTTAATTAATATGAATTTGGCTATAGTAAGTGCTAGAACAAACAAGTCGGTAATAAAAAAAAGTGGCGATATTTTAAAATACGATTATCGATTTTTGCATGTTTTGTTGAACTTCGAAGGCCTAAAAATAGAAAAAAATAAAAATTTTTGGTTGAATCCAGTAGGGACTATAGTCAAACATGTATTAAAAGCGTACTTAAAATTTGGAGTCAATTGATTCAGTAGGTTTTGAGATATCATGGACACTGTTCTGAAAAATACAGTTTCAAGAAAAATGCCTTTAAAGTTTAGTATATCGATAATGATATAAGGTCGTCGCATCATTCAAACAACGATAACTTCGTTAATTTCAGGAGTTTGCATGTAAGGTTCCGGATATGTATTTTTCAAACTATATCCTTTAAGAATAGTAAAAAGAAGAAAAATTGTTTTTTCAAAAATTCACACTAGAACATCCCGTTAAAGTAATGACAAGATACAGGAACGCGTTTTCAACAATTATTTTCGTTGCTCACTACAAAAACTATCGGTGCTACTATATAGCAATATTCTATAAACTGAGTTAGGAAATAACAGTCGTTAAATAAATTATAAGTACCTAAATGGCCTACATAGCGCGTAGTATGAATAGAAAACTAACGAATAGAAAGAGATTTATGATACGATAACAAAAGTTTTCGTGAAAATGAAATACACGAACATGTAATTGTAAAATATGTCAACAGCAACCAGCACGGCAAGAAATCGAACAACGGGTCGGTGTCTCCTGTGTCTCGGGAGGTCCTGTTTTCTGCAGGGTGAGTCTAGACAGAGGTGGATATGTTCCCGGCGAAACTATTGGCATTTCTGCGACCGTCAGCAATCGGAGCAAGGTATGTATCGCATTTCGATTCGATAGTTAATCGAAAGAATATCTAACATCGAAGCAGAACCGGCAATAATACGATACCATCGAATATCTTTTAAAACGTGAGTATATTTCGCTGAATTCTCGCAATCGTGGGACAAGTTCATAATACTACGTGGTGCATAACTGTGACAACTACTGACCATCTGAATTCTTAGTTAGTCGTTTTTTGACATTGGAGTAGGAATGCGAAGAAATGAATCATAGATGATGAAACAATATGACAAACAGTAAACTTAAATCTCATTACAGTTCCCCTTTTATGTAAAATAACATAAACGAGAATCGTGTGTTTTTCAACCATTGCATTAACGACAGCACCAACGTTCATCGTACACGCTTAATCTAATTTAACCTATTGTTTGGCAAATTCAAAAATTTAGTATTTAAATAAATGTGGCATAATAACCGTAAATACGAAGTCGGTCACAAAAGTATTGTGACACCAGTCTCGTCCGAAGTAACGAAAACCTATTATGTATTTTCACGATCCTTAATTGTTTACAGCTCTCGTAAAAATATTAACCGATATCGATGATATTTTCAGCATGTATATAAGTTACCGAAAAGAAGTTAAAAAGTATGAATTTTTTTTTCTTGCCACCTCAATTTTAATTTTCGCAAAAAATTTTTGGCGATGATTCATTAAACTAGATCCTCTAGCATTTCAAAAAGGATTCAAGTCATTTGATTCAACGTTTTAAAATTTATTCCGTGTTAAAAAATGTCCGAATATTTTCGTGACTGACTATAAATATTGATCTGAAATTTGGCAATGCCACGTGGAAAATATTTTACGAAGAAGGTAGAATTGCAGCGTAAAAGGAGAAAGGAATTGACATTCGAGAAATTGCTCGTCGACTGAACGATCAAGTAAAGTTATTCTAAACATCTTACATGTCTCAGCGAATTCTAATCATGGTAAGAATAAAATGTGCTAACCAAAGAAGAAATCGAGTCCACATACCGAGCAAATAATTATAAAAACAGTTGGCATAGGGTTCCACAAGAAAATCTGAATTTTGTAGAACAACAATTAAAGTCTGTACCCGAAATTGTATCGTGTTATAAAATTGCGAGACTCGAGTACGCTCGAGAAAACTATGCATCGAGACTAAAGAAGCGGTAGTTAATTTTAGATCTTAAAATGTTTCAACTTCAACTTATTTAATTTCTTTCATTGATGATCAGATAATTTTTTCGCATGAAAAGTAATTTATCCCGGTCAGACCTGATGGTTACAGTTCATATTGGCGAAACTTTCGAGAAAAGCCACGGCATTTTTGAAAAAATAATTTTGGCGGGTATATAAGATAAAATTGATGTTACTTAAAGAGAATAATGTTTCTAACAAACAGTGTGATTAGTAGTCTATGGATTTTATACATTTATGGCAAAATTGAGTAGGTGCAATTTAATATAGTAAAAAGATTAAAGGGAATTTTTAAATATCAGTGTATTATTCTCAATCAATTAAAAGGATTAAAGAAAGAAATAACTTGCTATTTAGTTTCTCTATCTTGCAACTGATATAGACAATTTTTGTTTTCCATAAAAATCCGCAGTATAGTGATTAGAATGAAAAATTTCCAACCTGGATTTGTCCTTTATTGTATACGTTTTTAATGAACTAACATTGTAAATTGAAAGTATTCATTTTGAATTACGTTGTGGCCAACAAGTAACGTAACTTTGTCTTAAGCAGTTTTTTGTGGGACCATAAGGTATAGAGAAATTTAGGTATATTCATTCATTCATTCATTCATTCATTCATTCATTCATTCATTCATTCATTCATTCATTCATTCATTTATTCATTCTCAAAGGTTGTACTTTTCCATTTTTGACATGAGTGAGCTCGTTGATCTGCACAGTTCAATTCCACTTGTTTGAAGCAGCTGGTTACTAGCATTATTTTTAAACAATTTACAGCATTTGAGAACGGTTTGAGCTCTGTATTATTCGCTGAACTGTTGTAATTCTAAGATTTCTTTGTATGCTTTTGTATTTCTTTGACACCTAATGGTGCTATCGATGCAGAATCCCGGGCATACATTAAAATGGTTTCATTTCAGAAAATTGTTATTTTCCCGTAAAATAAAACCGCATTTGTTAAAATTTTTATCAACGAAGAGTTTATGTTCTTTAAAGTATGTGTATTGATTGAGTTTACTTCAACATAAATTTCTTCTTTACGGCATTTTATATAAATGAACACTAAGCGGAGTCCATTATTATTAATATCGCACATTCAATCTTAACCATTTCAATCGAAATTTTCTTCTCATATCGTTTAATTTGCCTATTTAGTAAAGATCGACTTATAATTTTGTGGTTAATAGCTATTCTTGTCTAGCTTCGTTATTCTTAAATCGTTATGAATTATCTCCACGTCGATGAAGAAAGTCTCTTTATAAAAGAAGGAAAGTTTGTCGCGGAGTATGTTCATGAAACGCACGCACAGTGATGTCAGACAGACACGTATTATTCGATAGGTGACTATGAAATCGACTAAAGCATCCCTGACCGAGACGATTCAATACCTGTGCCGAGGTAAAGTCCTCGCGAGCGAAACTCGAGAGTTGGCGAGTGTTTCTAGAGGGAAAATTCGGCCTGGCGAGGGCGAGGAATGGTTGAACGAACAAATGTATGTTCCCCCGTTACCGCCTACCAATCTGCGAGGGTGTCACCTCATCAACGTTCTTTATCACGTTTACGTGAGTAAAAGCACTCATTCCACACTACACAGCTAAGATATTCACATAATAATTATGATTGCGCAGAGCATGACTAATGCACTGCACTCTCTCCTTGCGTCGGCTTCTCTCGCGATCTTGAAGCGTCTCGAAGAAAACGCAGGATTTCTTTTACGTTATTTTGATCGTGAAAGTGTTATAATAGTAATCTCCGTTGCATTCCAGGAGATATGAAAGAACGTGTTGCAACAGTACGATCTAATTACGTTTAAATGCAGCTACTTAATTAGTAAATGAAACAGAATATGTAAAGAATATGAATGTAATACTTTCAGATATTTTGAAATGGAAGCGAAAAACTCAAGACTAAAGAATATTTTATTACACGGTTCTACTAATTTTGTTAGAATAATTCATTATCAACGTGAATGTGGAGGCTGTACTCCTCTATTACTCTTAATTTTGAGAATGACGATAATAATAACGATAATTAATTACAATTTTGATATATTTCATTAATGTCTATAAAAAAGCTAACGTATCTAGAAGGAATATCTAAATATGTTGTAAAATATTGATAAAGAAAATTATAAATGATCCTAACCATATGTAAGTCATATTATTGTCAAAAAAGTCCTGCGTTCGAATGTTAAACAGTATTTTTGCCATTTTGTATAAAGAAGTAATTAAACTTAGAAAGTGATCGTAAATTAAAATTTTGGGAGGTGCTTCTCGAACCCTTTGATAAAAATACTATTAAAAAGCTAAACCAACAAAAGAACAAATTATTGCGCGCGATTGAATGAACTTTCTATACACGAATAGCGTTGGTAGAAGTTAGAAATCACGTTCCGTTTTCAAAATACAAAGGAAGTAGTTTTGCAAGAGGCGTCGGATTGGCAGTGGTACTCAGCGCTGCGTTGGAGCGGCATTTGTATCACTTGTCAGAAGAAAATATTGTTGTACGTTAAAACATATTACATTTTTATTTGTTATTTTACTGTTAAAGAGATTCTAATGAAAAAATACAAAAATACAACAACATTCAGTAGTTCTATTAAACTGAGGATCACCACTATCAGCGTGACAAACCTTGCACCTTGTTTCGTTTGCACTTTGAAAATGGAATATAATTACGTTACGTCTGCCTACGCCAGAGCTCGAAATTAACCAGCACACAACTTGAGGATCGTGAGGACTACGTCTCCTGATTCTCGTCGCGCGTCTTGCTTCCCGCTGATCGCCTAAATACTACACACACACACACACACACACAAAGCAACAGGTGCTCCGACCCGAAAGAGACGATCATCGGGGAACGAGATGCCCGACGGGAGTCAAGAGGCGTAGCCCTCGCGATCTGAATGTTGCGTGCTGGTAAATTCCGAGCCCTAACCTATGCCATCAGTAGGTCAAAGGATCGTCCTTTCACGTCGAGTGATTAACGCTATTTCTACCGATCTTTTGTATTGTATACTTAAACTTAGAAAATAATTTTTAATTAGAATTTTGGAAGGTATTTGTTGACCCCTTTGGTAAAAACAGCGTTAAAATTTTCTTATGCATGTTTGACATATTTTGACTGTCGAGTCACCCATATGTGGATAACGGAATTATATAATATCTTGCTAATTTTATTAGAATCCGCAAAATGTAAGAATGTTGAAAAGTAATTGGTATTATGCAACTTAACTTTCCAATTTCAAAATTTGATTAAATGAAAGACTTTACTTTCATGGAACTTTTGAGATTGTTAAAAAAGAACTTTAACACAAAGTGTTAAAACTTTTGGAATAAATTGAAACATAACAATATTAATATATATAATAAATAATAATAAATATTACAATAATTGTTGTTTATTAGTATATAGGGTGTCCCTGAAAAGTATGTACAAGCGGACACCAGGTCATTTCTCATAAAAAAAAAACATGAAAAAAATATAGGATAACTTTTTTTTGTTTAGGACTCAATTTTCGAGAAAATCGGAATTTAAAAATTCGCTCTATATTACATATATACATTCTTGCGGCTTAGATATGGTTCGTCGAGCAGAGTTGTGCAGAATTACAATTGAATTACTCAAGAAATTATAATTACAAAGTGATTCAATTACGTTCTAATTTGTAATTCAGATTGCTATTGAATGAAATTACAAAGCGATTCAATTAAATTGTAATTCGTAATTCAGATCGTCGTTCAATTCAATTACAAAGTTATTCAATTGCATTGTAACTCCGTAATTCATAGGAAAAACGACGCCGCGTTCATTCAATTGTTATACCTACACAACCATACACGCACATTCACTGTCATACCACTGCATTCGTATACGCGCACAAGAGCGTATGTATAAAGCGAATTTTCAAACCCGATTTTCTTGAAAACTAACTTGAAAACTAAATCCCAAACAAAAAAAAGTCATTCCATATTTTTCTCATGTCTTTTCTATGAAAAATCACATGGTGCCTACTTGTATCTTTCAGGGACACCCTGAATATTTTCGTACTAATGATATTATATCAAACCGTATCGCCGTATTCAGAAAAAAGCGCAAAACACCTTCAAAGTTCAAAATTTGCATTTTTTTTCAAAACCGATTTTCTCAAAAACTATATGTGACCCACGAAAATCTACTAAACATGTTTACACAAAGTTACTGCACATTTACTTGGAATACGATGACCAGATAATTTTTACCCAGAGTTTGTAAATCGGCACCTAATTACTCAGACTTTAAAAAGAGTTTTTAGTTCTTGAAAGATTAATTGGTTTACAAGAAATATTTTCAAAAATATGTTTTGAAAAATTGATGTAAAAAAAGTGAAAATGGTCATAAGTATTGTCAATTGTACAGATGTGAAAATGATCTGTCCTCCGAGGATTAAATAAATGAATAAGTACGTAAAATCTTGGGTCTCTCTTTGTGAAATTATAATATACATATCTGAAGGTACAACATATAAATTATAACTGAACTGCGTATTTTGATGCAAAAGAGATGTATTCTTTCTTTTCATGTTTTCAATAAATTGAAAATTTTTTTTAATTATTTAATTAAAATTAAATTCTTCTGATATCTTTATGGCTCTGTATTTCACTTGCACATTTTTCTATAAATACATAAAATTCGCAGTCCAATCATAACTATATCGCATATAACGAAATTAAGAGAAACATTTTATTCTTTTACAGTTTGTAATTAGCCCAAAGAGTTTGGATAAGGAAATCAAATTGCAAATACCAATAGTCCTAGCCACTTATCCTCTGAGGCAAGAAGGTGCTCCAGCGGGAACTGCACCGTCGAAACGAGGAGCACATTATCCGTCGACGTTGCCAATATTTCGGCCGTGGTTGGACGATAAAGCTTTCGAAATACAAGAGTAAACGAGTTTAATTAACTTTCACCAGCGTCCTTGATAGCTAAGATACAAACTTTTTGGATGAAGACACTCTGGGATTACACATTAATACGACGTATACAGTTTGAAAAATGTGAAGTGAAACTCCTTCGATAATATTAATACGCTTATAATGATACTTACTCTATAAAACGCAAGAAAAAATCGACTATTTATAGTTCTCCCCAAAAATGAAGACCGACTAAAAGTAATTAGAGATAGTTAAATACACTATTTTTAACATATTCCTTTTTTATATTTTTTTCAGATTTTTTAATATAATTCAATGAAATTATAAATTTTAATCGTTTCTACGAAATGACGTGATTAAAGTTTTGTAAACATTATATTATTTTAAAGAGATATTAAAAAACTATGTTGCTTTCTCGAACGTTAACGAAAGTTGGCGTTAACGAAAATTTGCGTGCAAGAAATTTTATATGTACCAAAAAAAAGTTCGAAGTTAGCGACGAATTTTGTTTAGAAATAGCTAAAATAATTGCTATCGTTAACAGGATTACTTTTGCACAGTAACGAATGTATAAAGTTAATATTTTTATTGTATAAATTAATTGAACATATTATATTGACAGAATTGCCATATTTATGTACAGTAAATATGACTCAACAGAAGAGTATAATATTATATGTGTATAAAAAACAATAGATATCATGACAATAAAAAAGATGCGTTAACAAGTTTCCATTATCAAGTTCCCATTTCTCCTTTCAATTTTTCCATAACTTTCTCTACTGTAGTGCCGCCAGATACTACGACGACTTTTTGTCGACTTCGAGATCCCTACAAAAAATTATATTTAGGTACATATTGTGATCTAAGAAAATGTAACCAATATAAAACGGAAATTAGACTAACTCTATCTAAGGAGACGTCTGACTTTCGCATGCCTAATACGGAAGCCAAGTATTTTACAAGTTCCGTATTTGCCTCGCCTTCGACAGGAGGTGCAGATATGGCGACACCCACGGCATCGTTTGAAATATCTACAAAGAAATGATCTTTTTTGATATCAAAGATGTAACTTCCTCAATCTTACTTTCTTAAATTACGAAATAATATTACCCGTTATATTATTATGCTTAGCTCCAGGCTTTGCTTGAATTTTTATGGTAACATTTCCGTCTTTATCTAGACTTACAGGTCCTTTAGATTCCTACCGAAAAATTACTTTATCATAAATGTATTTAGTAAATGTTAAAATATTTGAAAACATTTTAATACTATTCGTCTTTTTATAATACATAAAGCTGTAAAACTCCTTATATGATCGAAAAGAGTGTTTTGTATGAAACATCATCGTTAATCCTGTAATTTTTGTTCGATGTAAATAAAAGAATCTATATTAGATTAGAACTGGATATTTCAAAAGGCATCTAGTAAATTGCGAATATAATGTTGCCATTTTGATTATTCGCACATTCAGAAGCGACATCTAGTTGCATCGAGTATAAAGCGAAAGTGTACTATAGAAAATGTCATGTTATTTTCTGAATAGGTGATCAAACCTCGATCACGTTTTAAATTTTTATTCTCCGAATCAGATTTGGTAAGCTACTTTTTGTATTATCTACTAACCTCATTAACCGTTACTTTCTGAGTTTTTCCACTTTTCTTCGAGGTCTGTTTCGACATTTCACGAACACTTGTTAAATGCTGTAATATTCTTTTATGTAGACACGTATTTCCAAAGTACCACGTCATTTATCATTTAGAAGTGACTTGTATTATATTTATGGTTTACTAACATTATATGAAATATATTCAGATTATTCTCTAACCTCTTTACTTGAGCTGACCAATACATCTGCGCACGTGTAGCAGAAATGCCAACCTTACACTATAGGGGAATTCGCGTAGCGCGCGCATTTAAATTGAATCGATAGGTTATCAGTGCTGTAGATGTAAACGCAAGTTATTTTATTGTTTACATACGAAAAGAAAATAATAAGTTATATATTGAAAGAATTAAATTCACATATTAACCATGATAAAATTTAGATCAACATGCCTAAGAAATTTGTCGGAGAAAATAGCAAAGCTATTGCTGCTAGAGCAAGGAAGGCAGCGGTGAAAGAAGCTGAAACTACGAGAAAAGCTTTGGAAGCAGAGGAAAAGGCATGGCAAGATGATGATAAACAATTGCTAAAGAAAAAACAAAGACAGGCAGGCATAATATTTAAATAATAATTACCACATTCTTTAATGCACATTATTTACAATTTCGTTAATTTCTTACTTACAGAAAGAACAAGAGAAAAAACGCCAGCAACAGTTAGAAAAGAAGGCAGAGGCGAAAGCTTTACTCGAGAAGGAAATGGCAAATATAAAAGTAGGTGGCAAACAACCTGCCGCGAAAATTACCAGAGCTGAAATTGTAGTTGCAACAGAAAAACGAAGCCAGGCAGCAATGAAAAAGAAAGAGGAGGAAAAACCAATCGAAGAAAACTTAAATAGATTGACAATTGAAGAGGAAACTGCACATGGTATAGATGAAGCCTTAACTATTTTAAGGTAAGAAATTATATTTATGACATAATTTTATTCATGTCATGAATTTTCCACCGTGAGAGTAAAGTTAACTATGTTGGTAATATTATCCGTTTTAGTACAAAGGATTCAGAAATTGATCGTCATCCAGAGAAACGCGTAAAAGCGGCGTACGCCAGTTTTGAAGAAAAGATGATGCCTATTATTAAAGAACAAAATCCAACGTTAAGGTTAAGTCAATTAAAACAAATACTAAAGAAGGAATGGATGAAGTCCCCGGAAAATCCACTTAATCAAAAATTAATGTTGAATCGCTGATAATACTCAATTGTGACAACACAAACGTACATAACGACTGAATAGATGGTTAACAGGAATACATGGAATAAGACTTATAAATATAATCATGAATAAATCAAATGTGTCTGTACACAATTTTATTGTAAACGAATAAGTTATACTCCAGTAGAATAGAGAAAATCACATTGTATAAATCATCTTTGGTATAACTTATACGCTACCACATAGCCTCTAGATCGTATTTTACAACTTCATTTACAAACCAACCGTCGTTAAGGCCGCGTAAAGTTGAACAGTCGATATAACAACCGTGTACACGTTTTGGCACAGTTATCATGTGAACTAATGAAATATGTTTCAAAATGTCAATAATCGCCTGCAGCTATTTCTCCGTCTCTCGCAACGTTATAGAAAAAGTTTCGTAAAAAATAGTTATAAAAAGATTGGTTACAGCATTACAATCGTATAAAATAGTATCTATACAAACGAATTTTCACCAATATAAAACTAGATTATATACAGTAGGTTCTAATCTTTGTCTCGATGCATTAAATTTGCCGAAGCAATTTAAACATAAGGCACCATATTTTTTTCGTTAAAATGTACAATGAGTCGAATACCCGTACAGTGAACTTGAATCAAATATAATCTTATTATGTAATAACATGTTTTATAAAAAATGTCACGAACCTAACTATATTACCGCTACCATTTTTTATTTTTCCATAAATCTATAAAACAATGTATCATATGATTCAATTGGTCCGGGCAGTCAGTCATAGGCGTATGGCCGGCTGATGGTATCGCCTCCAGAAAAGCTTTCAGCATGGTCTGAAAAATTTTAAAAGAAAACTACAATTAGCATATTCTATCGAGAATCGCAGCGTGAAACATGTAAATGAAATCACATCTTTGTCATTTACGATCATGAAAATAATTCTCCAAATAAAATTGATTTTTCTCAATATCATTCTTTTAGAGACGATTTGAAATCCATAAACGCGTTCTTTTTCAATAAAATGTTATTTTGAATACTTACACTATTTGATGCACTTTGCGACCCACAATGAACGCAAATTTAAATATTTCCAAAAAATACTCGCTTCTAAAAAGTCTATAATCCCATTGGAAAAACGTCAATAATTCCTTTCTCCTTTTACGCTGAAATTCTTCTTCTCCCATCAAATATTTTTCACGCGTTATTGTTAAATTTCAAATTTATATTAATGTAGACCACGGAAATATTCGGACATTTTTTAATACAGAATAATTTTTAAAACATTAAACCAAATGACTTGAATTTTTTAAATTGCTAGAGAGACTCTAGTTTACTAAACAATCACCGAAAAAATTTTGCAAAAATTAAAATTGAAATGGCAAGAAAGACAAAAAAAGGTATATTTTTTAACTTTTTTCTTTGAACGCATAATTTAATTTTAAACATTGTTGTAAAAATTTCATCGAAATCAGTTAACGTTTTTATAATCTCTAAATAATTAAAGATTATGGAAATAACAGGTTTCTGTTATACTTCGGTACACTGGTGTCCCAATATGTTTATGTCCGACTTGAACCATTTATTTAAGTATGAATGTAATGATCGAGAAACACGCTTGCAATCACACATTGTTTTATATAAAAGGACAACTTCAATGAAATCTAATCCAAAGTTCATTGTTTCTCGCACTGTTCTTTTGTTTTTGCATTCAATTCATCACCAAGTGGCGAATGATATTGAAAAAATGTGAAACAGATGAAATTCAAATTAAAAAATAATATACTTAAAAACATACCCGTTCCATTTGGCATTCCTGCACCAGTGACACTTTATTGTCCCTTAAACCATGTATAAGAAGCGTCGGCGTGCATATCCTTCTATGGAAAACGTAGTCACCATCCGGCCAAATCATGCCGTCCAAAACATATTTCATGTGCGAGGGCCATTGTTCCGGTGGCTCGGGGCCACAGTAAGGGTGTTGTCGGCCCCTCGCTGAATATAATATGTCTCTGTGAAGGCCACACATTAGGAAAGGTGCGAGGATCGCTCTGAGGCAACAGTGACCGGCGCTTTCGGTGCTCGGCGCTGCTAAAGGAGTTGGTCCACCTCCGGATATTAAGACTAGCTGATGTATATTACTATCGTATTTACAGGCCAAGGCGGCAGCAAAACTGCATCTGTGACAAACGAAATTAGCAAAATCTTAAACTTTGTCACTGTACGGTACAGCAATATTCAATATGTATTCAACTCGAGGGCTATACGTATTGACATGGATTTCTTCATGTTGTAGTTACAATAAAGGTTCTTCGTGATACGCGTTATACCGGATGAGTCATGTAACTCTTTCCTAATTTCTCTTCCTGTTGTATAAAAAAAAAAGATATTTGAATTTTAGTGTCTTTTTTAGAACATCTTTAGAGCATTCAGACTGAAGGTCGTATTTTTGAACGCCAACTTTAGATAGGTGAGTGCCAAAACTATGCATCGCTAAAATTCAAATATCTTCTAAACCAATGATAGACAATATGTATTCGAAGTCAGAAGGTATGATTGAAACAATTTTTCGAATACTATAAGTGGGCGAAAATTGCTCACAAAGGTGGGTCTGTATCATCGTCAGCCCATCGTATCATTGACTTTCGTATAGTTGGGGTGATGTTCGGTACTAGTTCGGATAATAAGGGCTCAGCTAGGAGTTCTAAAACCGGGCATTGACAAAAATTTCGTTCGCGTAAATAGAGTTCAGAAAAAGCTCTACTCTAACATAATAATGGAAGTTTCTTGTAAAGGCTGAGTTCGCAAATTTCTAAAAGGAACTAAGAGCGTTTCAAAATCAATCAACCCTCGGCCTGCCAATTCTGGGTCACTCTAAAGTACGTAAACAATGTTACGCTCGCTAAACGCAGTTGCTGCAAGTATTCAGCATAGAGGCGAACAGGGCAGTCTTGTATTAGAAAACTACTATTGTGTGTATACATTGTGAAAATGATGAATAAAAAAATAATTTTCCTGCATTTTGCATTCATTTTTTTATCTTACCTGTCCTTTATATGTATAATAATTGGACTACGGATTTTATGCATTTATGACAAAAATGAGCAGACCAAATGAAAAATAGCAAAATCATTTAAACAATTTGAAGATATTATTGCATTGCTGTCTACTCACCAATATTATTAAGAAAAGGAATAAATTTTTATGCAGTTCCTATATCTTGCAATTAATGAGGACTATTTTTATCTTGCATAAAGATCCGCACAGTCTGATAATAATACATAATTTTCACAGAAAAACTAACTAAGTCCAAAAATACCCAGCGTTAGTTTCCTGCGTCCTGGTGGAAGGTCGTGTTTCCGAGGACTAATTGCTTTCCCCGAAGTTTACGTACTTCGTGGCCAAGTTCGCAAGAGTTATTCTCATTGTTAATCGTTTCACAACATCACAGAGTAATAAACGCGTCATTTGCAATCAAGTTTACATTTTGTTTGTAATTTTTTACATTCATTCATTTCATCATTTGTATGCGAACTTATATAAATTACTTCAACGAGATAAAAATATATTTTTGTTTTCCATGTCAATGTGTTTATATAATTTAAAACAAACGATAAAACAATTTTAAAAAGAGATTTGGAATGGAACCTCTTTTCGTTATTAAATTCTAGCGCGGCAATTCCGTGATTAACGGTATCACGGAATTTTCTTGGAACGAAATATTTTCTGTACACTATTACGAGTTAAGGGATATCTATATTTAATAAATTCAATTTAATATAATAGCATACATCATGTGTTCGTCTTAACGTTATAGGGCAAGAGATTAATTTCTCTTCTAGACAACCAAGTATGTAATTTTCCTACAATTCATACCAAGGTGTTAGAACGTTCGCCACATTCTCAGGTAAATACCACAATCCGGGTAGGACATGTGTTAATTTTTGTAATGCAATCGCGTAACGGCTACTGAACTATACGTGGTTTGTGAACTTAACCAACTGCCTACGTATGCATATCGTGTTGCAATGTCGCGCGAAGAATTAATGCAACTCTCCTCATTGTTACGGCATCGCTTCGCGTAGGTCGCGATTACCGCACAAGAGTTAGCGACTATTGGTGGTGTACACAATAAACTCGAAGACTTTTCCCAATATTCACGTATCAGCTGTTTCAGATTCGTTTGTTATCTTTGACAGACAAATATTTAAGCAACACTGTTTCAATTACTCGCTGATGATATTCTTTATTTCTACCATCATCTTTGTCATCGTCGAGTTCAATCGACTCGTCGATTCAGTATAGGAAACTCCTTCTCTTCTGTAGAATCGTGTAGGATTATGTATGACGTTGGGTCGGTAAGTGTTTGCGTTGCATTTTGCTTCCAGGCTGCGGCATATGTCATGCAGCCCTTGCAGTTCGTTGGCTGATTCTCATCACAGTTGAGACACTTTACGTGCTTGTCCCAGATTTTCCTTCTCCGGTCGACTGTACGATAGTATCCCGCACACTTTACACACCTTGCTTATCTGGAGCAATATTTTTCTGCGTGGCCGTATCTTTGGCATCTTTTACATTGATCTACTTCCTTTCTCATGCGTGATGGTTCAACTGCAATTTTGATATCTTGCAATTTTTTAACGGTACAGATTTCCTTGTTGCTCTGGTTAGATATTACATCAGATTTGGCTCATTCTTTGCGACTCGAACGCCAAACACATTTTTTAGAGTGCTAGAACGTCAAATCCCCAGTGTAATATCCTGTTAGAAGCTATATATATATATAAACAAACTAAACCTCAACGTGGTTGCTACTGGCGAGCTCACATATTGGCACACGCACATAAAGTGCAGCACCGACTTTTTGGACTTCTTCGTAACGAAGGGAATGAGCGAAGGATTATTCACCATCCACTCTTGCTTCGACTTATAGTTATACAGTTATTAATTTATAGTACATATCTAGTATCAAAAACTCCTAATACGTTTCTTCACAATGGGCCTTCGTTTTCGAGACATTCTGTACGCACATAGTAAATGAATCATTTAACACTCTTTAACAGAACAAGTACAGTAATGTCTCTCTTCTCGGCGCAACTTGAGTATGCCAATCCCGGCGCCGAGATATTGCTACGGCCCTGTAATTTATCGATTTTCTCGCTATGCTAAAATTCGATGGCGTTGGTGAACACACGTAGGCTCGTCCTCAAAATGATGTCGCTTCTCCCGTCCCAGCAAATTTCAAATATGGAACTCTTCATTCACGGCCGTCTTCGTTTCCTTCTGCCTTCCATCCGTGTAAAGCTTTCCTAGTCCCGGTGTCTAACGTAGGCTTGAATAGCACAACTTTGGTGATACAGTAATGTCTCTCTAATTGATGCCCAGATTGGCCACAAAAATGGACAATTTATAATATAGTTATAAATTGTCCGCAATTATAAAAACAAGCCGCAAGGCTCGAATAATCGTATCTCCTCTTCCCAAATTATCCATTTTAGTGGACAATCTGAGCGTCAGTAAGGGAGACATTACTGTATTTTCTTTCGAAAAACATATGAACATACTTTCTTTGACCTTGCCTTGAATATTTCATATGTTAAAAATCGGTTTTTGTAATGCTTTTTTTCGCAAATAAAATAAGTTACATATTACGTATAATGAATAAGAATGGTCTAAAGCATGTCGTGTTTGGTATCATTTTAATTGGAAAAATGTGACCAATGTATTAAAAAAATTTTCATGTATAAAAAATTAGAAATAAAAAAGTTAAGTCATCGTTTTTATTCTATCATTACAATGTTGTAGACCGGCTGTCTCCGATGCTGACCGCTGCCTTACATACATAGTATACAACATAGTTTCGCTCGACTCGAGTTTCGTTCTCTCTCTCTCTCTCTCTCTCTCTCTCTCTCTCTCTCTCTCTCTCTCTCACGAGGTGTCGGCAACAATAAAGGCGAGCCGTGAGGCTCGAAGAAATCAATCCTGCTTACTACTCTCGACACTTTAGAATTCGGTCCCGGCGACAGATAGGGAGACATTACTGTAGTGAGTAAGTCGATGGAGCAATTGACTAGAAAGCTGTAGATAGTAGGTAAAAAAAAAAAGAAAAGAAAGAAAAAAATTATAACAACGACGAAATTCGAATCTATTACCTACAGCTTTCTACTTAACCGCCCTATCGACTTATCTACAATTTGTTCTGCTGAAGTGTTAAATAATTCATTTACTAGGTGTGTACAAAGCTTTAAATAAAAATATCTCGAAAACGAAGGTCTATTATGAAGAAACGTATTAGGATTTTTTGATACTGTCACCTTGCAAGCACCCGTTAAAATCGAAGTCGGACAATCGAGGTCCTTCTCTTGTTAGTAATTATTAACGAGAAGTTTTTAGTTTGAAAGAGAATCTTGCATGTGATTACGTGTATTCTAATCGCCCATTTTAAACTGAACGTATGAATCACTAGGAAAAAACGTCGAGATACCATATTAAGATGTTTATGTCACTTCGTCGTTTAAATTCTTTAGAAATTACGGAAGCATGGAATGTATGCGATATAATTAGAAATCAGACGGAAATGTTGATCACTATGCAACGATGCAATAACCAAGTAGCTATATCGGGAAAACCGAAAGTATTCACTATTACGTCTTGCCTTAACATATTTAACCATGCTCATAAAGTCGTGGATATCGTCATAAAATTTCTTTACACCCCTTTAAAACTTTAAACCAAATAGGGGAGACGTCCCAATTTGTAATCAAATTTCTTTTCCCCGTAATAAGAACAGAGAAATAAGAAATATTTAAAATGGCGATAATTTGCGAGTCGTTACAAACGCCAGGATTTGCCTTAATTGTATTTTGAAAATAACTGCAGAGTTAATCATCGATGAATAATTCACTGTGAATACAGAATATTTGATTTATTTCTTTGTTCCGATTAAGGGAAAAGAAATTTAAATGATAAAATCGTGTAAAAATTGATTAATCACTCTGATCCATCCAAAAAGTCTCAAGAATTTAGATATTAAATGCGATTTCATATATTATCCGTTCTGTCAACCAAACGCGTGCAGCTAATTGCACACGTATCCACCTATCCAAACGTCAAGGAATTTGTAATGTTCAGATATTCGATAAGGCATAGTCTCGCTCGTAACCCGCAATTACGATACACGAGATGCTTTTAAATAGCCGAAGATAAGCTACGCGATCGCATGCGAAGTTTTTGCTAGTCAAACTTAAATAACTCTGTAATGATAAAAGGCGTGAGTCATGGACATTTTCAAACAATGTAAACAATTTTCTGTAATATCATTGTCACTATTAGTTATTTGTTTTGAATTCACGATGAGATCCTTTAATTTTAAATAAAAATTGTTCGTTATAATTGGTCTATGCATTTTTATGTATAATCAGATTTTTCGAAAATATGCTATAAAAATAAAACTTCGTATTTCGCTTCTTATTCGATTCTTGTGCACCGTCACTCTATACTAGAATCATGATTGTTGAAACTAATTGTTTGGACTATTTTATAAATATTGTTAATGGAGAAAAATTTAGTAATTGTTTTCTTAATACTTTCAAGGTTTCCGAAGTTGACGACTAAGTTCTTCTTTTTCACACTAATTCGTTAATGCTAAATACATAATAATGCAAAACGTCAGCTACCAAAAAAAAATATTGATTTATATGAAAAAGGAGGAAAATAGGTAAAATGTAAACGTTACGTATAAATACACATTTGTCTGCGTCGCTAATTTAGCGGTAATTGAAATCTCCATTCTGCAATCCATAGATCAGTGTTGTGATAGATATTTTACTAATTTTTCAAACTGTTGCTTATATAATACTACCTTCTTTTGTTTACCAGAGCATAACGTGCTTTCAATAGAGTTACCGAACTTTTGGCATTACTTAACCCCAGTTACAGCGTGTGTAGAAGGTATAGTACATCTCACACTCAGATTTTATTACCTCCCATTGCTGCTCTTATGCGACAATCAATCATGTCCTATAGTATTGTACTTATCGTGATCGCTGCTTTTATACGATACAAAACTTCTTAATTTTCAACGTTATAACGTATTTTTAATTTAAACATATCTTTTGTAAAAATTGAACAACAAAAGAACATGAATATAAAAAATGCTATTCATTAGTGAAACGAAAAATGTGTTTTTCACGAGTGAAAGCTCATACGAGTGACTGCTATAATAATAAGAATAGTTAACATATTAACTGGCACAGTCACGTCCATAAAAGACCCACAAAATCAAAACGGTTGTTTTAATGGCACAGGCCCACACTGATTTTGGTGTTAAATATTTCAAATTTGATTTTATGCTGCTCGGTTCCCTATTTTAGCTCTAGTCAACAAGACATTAAATAAATAAAATTTTAACATATATATAATTATTACTTTATTTTACCTAAAGAAAATGTTTACGCGATTTTCTAGAGTAAGTTTTGCTCGACGCAAATGTTCTCTCAGTGTACACAATAAAGTCTTCCCTAATTAACGAAAATGGATAATTTGGGGAGAGATGATTATTCAAGACTTGCGGCTCGTTTTTATAGTTACCGACTGTCAACAACTATAAAGACGTATCTCCTCTTCTCAAATTGTTCATTTTTGTTCACAATCTGAGCGTCAATTGGGGAGAATTTACTGTATTTTGCACACGGAGAAACCGATCTATGAGAAGCCAGTCGGGGCTAGCGTTTTCATTTTGTTGATAGAAATCAAGTACTATTTTTTTAAAATGTATAGCACTTTTCAACTTATCTACAACAAATGTAGTTTCTGAGTATTTAGACTGCTTAACCAGTCGAACTAAAAATGTGACTTAGCTATATTAAGAGATTTCACAATTGATTTTACTGAATATCCTTCCTATTTTATTTTCTCTATCACATTTCATATTTTATTGGTATTAACAAAGTTTCATTTTTCAGGTAATGTATTTGAACTGAAAGAGAATAACAAAATAGAGCTTTTTTAAACAATGTTTTAAACAGCTTTTTAAACAGATTTTTTAACACATTTCAGAATTACAGTAAAATTTTCAAAGGTACAGTTACCGAAGGAATGTCCCTCTATATTAACAAATAAATTAGAGACCTAAACAATAATTAGAATAATATTTATGAAAAGACAACGAACTGTATTGTTCGTCAAGAAATATTTGTTGAAATGCGGTAGAAAAGAAATTGTAATAACGATAATACGAAAAACGTTTCGAGAAATTGACGAAAATTGTACTTTAACTGTCGACAAAATTCAATCGCGTATTACCACTATGTTTGATACGATAACGATTCGTTGCTGCAAAACTTTTCAGAATATTTACAATGTCCATTTCAATACGTGTCCCTTTCGTAACACCTGTCGCCTACATACGCATGCATATATGTAAATAAAAGTTTGATTCAAATACCGGTAAAAGATAAAAATCGAAAATAATAAACGAAAGCAGAGAAAAGTGTACATACCCGTAATTGTGCGCAACTAGGACGCACTTCTGTCCAGGCTTGAAGGCGTAATTGCATAGGATCGCGTCAAGATCCTTTAGGAGTTTGTTAAAGTGATAATCTCTGGACCGACTAGGTGCCGAACTCATGCCATGTCCCAGCATATCCGGAGCGATGCAAGGGTAGCCCAGAGCGGAGAAATAACGAAGCTGATGCTCGAAGATCTCCGCGGATGAGCCGAATCCGTGAATGAACACGATCATGGGTTTCCGGTTTCTCCTAAAGGTGACCAAATCACGGGGATTCTGTTCGTAGCCGGTGTCCGGCCACATCTTTTTGTAATCTTCGAGCTCGATGGAAGACACTTCCTTCTTAAGCTGTAACGGCGGCGGTTTTTCGTTCCCGTTGCTCCTCACCGTGGACTCGTTCGACTCGTCCGGACTCACGCACAACTTTTCCCAAAGCTTCGACATCGCGTTGCCCTTTTTGTGTCTCAAGGACGGCTCGTTGGCGTTGTCCTTGAATTCCAGCCGCAAATTCTCGAAACTGGGCTCGCTAACAATTTCCTCTAGCTCCTTGAGATCCACCGCTGGTTCTCTACCCTCAAGATTATCCGTCGAGATATCGATTCCCCCGGCAGTTTGAACGCTCGGATCCTGCGGCTCGCCGCTTTCCGCATCATTCTTCCCAGTGACCTCCGATCCCTCGGTGCCTCCATCGTTGCTCAGCTGCTTGCCACTTCTCGGAATCACCTCCTCGTCCGTTCTCTTTGTCGGCTGGCCCCGAGGATCGTCGTCCTGGCCACCTGTGCTGCACAAATCCTCCCAACTGTTCCTCAGAGGCAACGATCTGCCGAGTTTCTCATCGATGATCTTCAGCAAGGACTGCTCCAGGCTGGGCTCCTGATCCGGCTGGAACTCGATCGTCTCGACGCTGTTTATCCCTGAATCGATGCAATCCAATTGCTCCAAGGTGACTTCCGTGCCGGCCGATCGACGCAAGTAGAAGTCCAAGGAGTCTGGATCGATCGTGGAACCGATGAACCCGCGATTCACATATCCCTCCTCCTCGTTACTCGATATTTCACTCTTGCATTCGGATTCTTTCTGCTTCTCGTCGATCGTATCTGGATGGAAGGAGAAGCTGATATCGTTGAACGTTTCCTCGTTACCGGTGTACCTTTCGCTCGTAAATTTTCCATTATCCGAGGTCCCTCTAGTTTCGTCCGATCGCGGCTGCGAGTCCTTGGGTTTCGAATCCGATAAGTCCTTCGTGATACAGCTTTCAGCGCCGGCGATGTATTTCACAGTGTCGTCGAGAATCTCTTCGAGAAGCACGTTGATATACTTCTCTAAATCCTTGACAATCTTATTTTTGATCGTTTGCTCATCCACCTGTTGATCGCTTAGGATCGTCTCCTCGATGCTCGTTGCGTCGTTCCCATCTGCTTTTGGTTGTTCATTCTCAGGTACTTTCAACCTCTGCAAATTCATCGAGACCCTCTGCTCCAATTCCTCGATCGCCCGCTCGTTTTTGTCGGCTTCACAGAGGCTCGTTCTAATTCTATTTAACTCCGCAGATATGATTTGTTCCTCGGTGGTGCTCAAGCGCCGGGACTGTCGAAACGAACACCTACAGTTACCAGACGAATGCGGTCTTCGGGACCAACGGGTGAAGAAATTGTCGGCAACCGATTCGGGCCTATCGTTGGTGTTCTCGTAAAACCAACCGCTCTTCAAGGTCGGCCTCAACACTCGCAAGGTTCGACGTGGTCCAACTATGAAAAAGTCGCAGTCGGGAAACTCCACTTTGCCTGGGCCCACTCGATTTCGGTTTCTCCAGTACTCGAAGAATTTCGCGTACCAGGGTGCCCCTGGTACCGCTTCGTCTATCTCCGCGGCCATATTTAGAGAACGATTCGCAACTTTTAACGACCATAAAGAACGATCGTTCCGAAGGTATTTATCAGCGGACCCGGTACTCTGCACACTTCTCTGTTGAAAGAAATAGAGAAAATTCCTTGGTGACGAGTGTTCATCGAGACAAACAAAAGTTTCGAATCTTCCTTCTTTACAGAACTGCCGAGTTTCAAACTTCTGTCTGCCTACAAACTGCTGTGCAACAATCCAAGAACGTCGAGAAGAATTTTAATGACTACAGATTCTAGTTCTTCCAAACCTAAGGAAACGACCTACCCAAGTTTTCCGTGTAATTCTTCCAATTCAACCGATTTGGAAGCTTCTCGTGCGGTACGAAGAATATTTTGTAAAAGCATTCCGACCGTACGCAGTCAAACAAATATGTGTCATTCTTAAACGTGAAAGTAATCATCGGCAATCGCTTCGATGCGTATTTGTTGAAAGATACGTGTAGAAATAGAATGTTATCTTTCTGTTCTTATTTCCATTTTTGCACACGGTCGTCGAAAGTGTTGTCCATTAACGTGTCATTGCTTCCAGCATATTTGCACAATTTCGTTTCACCGACTGCGTTCCACTGGAGTGCATTCGTAGCCTTGCAACACTTTTCCTGCAGTCCCCGCAATCGTTGCTTGGTCAGACGCGATTTCCCCGTGAAATACGAAAGTAACATTTCGTGTGGCTCCCTGTATTAAGTAGTTCACGGAACGGCGAATCACCGATGATCGTTCCACTGTTGACGCATCTAATTGCTATCTTCGCCACTTCACCTACGGAGAACAAGTTTAGTTTGAATTTGTTCACATCGCTGGACACCGTATTCTCAATAATAGGTAGTATGTGTATAAATCTACAGATTTTAATTAATAATAAATTGATGGTTAGTATATATATATATATATATATATATGTATAGGGTACAATAAAACAAGACATTGTATTTCGAGCGAAAATTTCCTATTTTCGTTACAGTTTTCGCTCGAACGTGTTGTCAACAGTTGTTAATGATTTTTAAATCATCAAAGCACGAAGATCGTTCAAAAGACAATTTTTTCATATAAAAGACAGTCTTTATCTTTTGAAAATGTGTAAACTATAGTCAGAGTTGGCCAAATTTTATTTTAAATAATAAATAGCAAGTCGGAAATTAAATTAATATTTAATTTTCAAATAATAATTACATTTTTTATTTAATTAAAAAATCATTTAAATAGTTTCACGAATAATTTATTTATTATTTCTTACTTGAAAATAAAATGTTATTTTTATTTGAACTTTCGGGGAAATACAAATAAAAAATAATTTTTGCTTCAACTTTCGTCTGTTGTATATTATATCATGTTATCTTCCATTCGAATTTTGATGAAAACCAAATAATAAATAGTTTTTGTTTATTTTTCGTATGTCTTATAATAATTATGGCTGTACTTCCGAGAGAGATCTGTCGCCGATCAAGGTGGCATTATGAGAGCGTATAGGAAGGTGGGAGAAGAGCTTCAGGAATTTAGTAGTTTTCAAGATGGGGTAGATGTTCTAGTTTCTGTGCCTCCAGATTGAAAATGTATAGAAAAAGAAAAGTTTCGCAGTAAATTCTCCCTAAATTTCCTTTAGCTTGTAAACAAAAATGGACAATTGGGGCATATTTACTGTATATGCATATAAACTGATGATCCATATTTTTTTATTATGTTTACTTAGCAACTTGTAAGATTCATAGATAGGTATCAATTTATATACAAAGCTTTGTTTTTTCTATACGTTTCTAATCTGGGGCACGGAAACTGCGACAGGCACGGAAACTGGGACATCTATCCTACTCACAAGAAACTTTTAGTGCTAGAAATTCTACTAAGTTCACTAACATATTGAATGACGCCTATTCAAACATTACTAATGCATGCATTTTACTTGTGGTCATCAATGTGGCCATTTGCCTGCAACGGGAACGTCCTCGCATCCACCTCCCCTTTCCCTGTTTAGTCTACAGTGGGAAGTTTGTAATGGATTTCGGGGGGTTGTAGGCAAATGGTCGGACACACTGGTGGTCATGGACCTAAGAATATTCATAAAGATTAGGTCGCAGAAAAGGGGGTGGAACGTGAAAATTCACGGTAAAGGAAGATTACATGCACTTCGGCTATTTTCGTGCATTCTTGATTATATTCGAGTGGTAGCATGGACCTAGTTGGTCCATACTGGGAATCGAACGGAGTCGAATAGTTTCGAATGATTCCTCAGTCAAATCGAATGTATATTCTTATGCATACTCTTAGGTCCATGACCACCAGCGTGACCGATCATTTGCCAGCAACCCTGAAATCCACTACAAACCTCCGACTGTAGACTGGTAAGGGAAAGTGCGGACGCGAAGGACACCCTTGTTGCAGGCAAATGGTCCACATGTATGTAAATATCTCTGAAATCAGGCTCTCTCTCTCTCTCTGTTCCGTATAAAATAGATATCTCTTTTAGAAGTTCACCCGTTATAGTGGCCGCCGGCAAAAGTGGGGGGCCCCTGCTGACCCACACACCGCGATGAAGCGTAGGTATACACAGGATTCATTGTAATAGTAGCTTAGATTTTTAATTAATATCTTGAAAACTACTAAATGCCCGAAGCTAATATTTTATATTTGAGATCCGTTCACCTCCCCCTCACCCTTCCAAATGCCAACTTGATCGACGGCAGGTCTCTTTTGGAAGTTTGCCTGTAAATATTAATTTTCATTTATTATTATTCGAGCACTTGAGTCTTTCTTCGTGAACCCAATAATTATCGCCTAGAGCGATGACATATGCTCGACTCTTTGTGCCGAATAAATAATAAATACATAATAAGTAATTAAACGATAATTGATAAGTAACAATTGAAATTATATTTATAAATAACAAATAAATTTTATTATTTACATTTACAAATAACAAATGATATTTCATTGAAATAATCATTTCAATGAACATTTACTTAAATAATGCCCAACACTAACTGTAATTCTACTGAAAAATAAAACTAATAGCACCAATGTGTACAACAAGCCTCCTAATTTATGCTTTTACTAAATTGTAGTAAGCAGTGCTCAATGTCAATTTTTCGTGAAATTAGTAATGATTAACTAAATGATGATAGCGATAATCAAAGGTTTTTCGACCATCCCTATTTAGAATATCTTATCTCGTCAGTAAGTATGTATAATTTTTTGTCGTTTCTTCTTTCGCTACGCTTATAATTTTACAATGTTAACAATATAATCCCTTTATCCAGCTGTCAATGAAGATCTTTGTTTCAGTTTTATTCGTGTAATATTCTCACATGTCTGGACTATACGACGAGCGTTTATAGGATTAGTCTCAATTCCAACTTTCCGAGAAATTTCTCGTGACACGAGGCAAGAATTTGATGCAGCACGCAAAATGTAGCACCTTTTTTCATGATTAGAAACCGTGGAGAGTCTTTTTTGTATCAAAATTACCCACATCATTCAAGAAATTGTAAATAACTTTCGACTTTACTTCGAAGACTTTGTCATTTCTGAAATTGATAAATTTTGTTTTCGTAATCCCAAAACCGGTTGTATTTCTTCTTTATTTAACACAGTTTTGACCAAAAGGATCAAGTCTAAAGATACCTTTTAAAATTCTAATTTAACACTATTTTTTACCAAAATAGTCAAAAGATACCTTTTAAAATTTTAATGTGTCACTATTAATAATGTATCACCTTATAAGAGCGAATATTTATATTGCTTCGAAAGTCGACTGTCTGCATAAAAACTATTACTGTATGACTCGGAATCCGAAAAATATTAAAAATCCAAAAAACATCCTTGATAGACAAGCCTAAGTTAAATTTCAACGTTTGTAATTAAATATCATGTAACTAAAAGCTAATGTTTGTTTACTATTTATCACATATGGAAATCTATGGACACGTGTGTTATCTTTTCGTGCAAGAAAGAGCAACTCTTTAAAAAACGAGTTTCTGAAAGAAAAAATAATTTTCTATTGTGTTTTGCAATCGAAACAGAACATTTTTATTTTCCTTACAAATTCATAGTCCACATATTGTCTTATATCTTCCAATGTTTTTTTCTGCTTGCATACATTTTTATTGAGTTCTTTATACCGTCGTGTCATATTAACATTTAAATAAATTAGTCGAGTAATTGTTAATAATTTAGATCAAATATACAAAGTTTTCGAAAAATTATTTCACATTTCATGAAACTCATCAGAGCGCATATAATAACACTTCTTTCGAAGAAATACAATTGCTATAATTATCTACAAGAAATAGACCAATTGTTACGTTGCATTTTAATTTCGTTTCGCGGAATAGAATCAAATATTTTTTTAGCAAAATTTCAAGGTAGCATTTATTGCTTTTAAATTGTGTACAGTTTTTGTTAACATTGTGTAATAAGCAACGGTGAGACGACATTCAATAATCTTATCTAAATTGAATAAGACGTGAAATGTGCTTGCCGTGACTAAATAAACTCTTCGGAATGACCGTATTAAACTTCTTTCTATGAAGAATATTGAAAATATTTTCTATAAAATAGTGGGCTCATTCCAAAAAATGTGAGAAAGCTATATACAAAGGTTATATTTGTACAGATCAGTGTCGATAATAAATAAAATTGGCAATGAAATGGTAAAAAAATGTAATTTTCTTCGCTATTTAATTGTGAACTACCTTTAATAATAGTTGATGAAACAATATCGTACATTGTAAAATAAATTTAAGTTATTCAACTTTATGGTACATACAGACACGATTATCGTCCGACCTACGATCAACAACAAAAAAATCTATTTGACAAAACGATAACTGATACTGACAAAACTCTCCGAATTTGTTTAATTAAACACAATTATACTAACTATCGTCTTATCTTCAATGCAGTAATTATTTCTAAAACGCGTTTAAACCTTTCAACATATATAAATAAATATGTAGTTCAATTATCTGCTTGAAACCTTGGATGTGCTGTTAGTAATTGAATCCTAACAATCAAGTAATAAAAGTTCTAATTGGTATTAACAGGAAACATAGAACAATTAGAGAGGGAGGGAACTTAAAGAATAAACATTTTATTTCAAGAAATGAGAGATGAAATTTCTATTTTTATAATACCACGCAGATATTGGTACTTGCGAAACGGGGGCAAACGGTATTTAGAGGGTAAATATGTAGTTTATGAGCGAACAGATAAATGACTGGGGTATGACAAGAATGATAAGGAAGAATTGAGGCACAAAAACTAAATATAAACCATTGATAGGAAACTTTTATTAAAACATTGCTTCACATAAGGAAGTGTACACAACATTTCAAATATTCCCAAATATTCGATATCAACTTATATATTATAAATCATTTTAGAATCTAAGTTAATGTATAAAGTAGCGCTTTCAAATCCCAAACTGATTAAAGTCGAAGGTTTCCATAATTCCCGCGCAACGTAACTCAACTCAAACGCGTGTAGAGAAGTTGTTTTCCTGGATATCCTGATCAGGTTTCGCATACTTATGCTATACTATGCTGTAGCATACCACAATTAAATGTCAGATATATACACACACGTCTCTTTTTCAACGGTATGCAAATATCTTGATGGAAAGTTTGATACGCGCGCTTCCGAACTATTCCGATACGCAGAGCGAGTGTACTTTAGCTACTTTATGCCTGGCATCCTCGATACAATATAATTACATTCGCGATCCGTGTCCATTACGCAGGTTATTCGAATAAATCAACTCTTGTCACGGTGGGGCCGGTTAGTCATTGATTTACGAACATCGGCTTCGACGTGATTTTTCTTTATAAAACAGCATCTCTAGAAGTTTCTTTATAAAATTCTAGTACCGCGTTTACGAAAACTTGGCGACATAAGTAGTTCTAGAGCAACGAAACAAATAATGTTACTGGATAGCGTTTAACTGCTCCCTTTAACCTTTTAGGCACGACACGCCACTATAGCGGCTTGCTCTAGTAGCTCACTCGCTCATCGTTTGAACCAAATAATCGTCTTCGTATGCATTGTTTCACACTTCTTTTGTCTTCACATCGATTTACAACAGTCTACAGGGTGTCCCAAAAATGTCTCGCAATCCGGAAATGGCGAGTTCCTCGGATCATTTGAAGCAACTTCTTCCGTTACAAAAATTTCCTCCGAGGCACCGTTAACGAGTTATTAACGAAAAACAGTGACCAATAAGAATCGAGTACGGCTGACGCGAGGCGGCTCAGCCAACCAGCGCACGAAGCCCAGTTCCGCTCATTGGCTCGATCGCCTCGCGCCAGCTGAGCTCGCCTCTCATTGGTCACGGTTTTTCGTTAATAACTCGTTAACGGTGACTCGGAGAAAATTTTTGTAAAGGAAAAAGTTGCTTCAAATGGCCTGAGAAACCCGCCACTTTCGGATTGCGAGACATTTTTGGGACACCCAAAATTGGGACACCCTCTGTACAGTACACATCAGACTCTGCCGTCCAGAGAAATAGCCTCGCGCAGAATTCAGCCATACCTAAAAGGTTAATATCCCGTTCTTTAATATCCCTATTTCGCTGTATGCGTATATCGTGACAAAGCGAATCTTACGGCAGAAAAATCCACAATGAAAAGACAGGTCGGATGTCGAGCGTATAATTGCAAAGTCCCCTCAATCTTCTCAAATGATGTACACAGTTCGTTTAGTTGGTTTAGTAAACGCATTGCGGTAAACATCCTATTATTATACTTGCCCTTTGAACCTTGGCTGTCGAGCGGCTTTTTTTCCTTGCCGGAAACACGGTCAGCACACGTCGGGGAACCGTGATTGGTTCAAAGCGATCGCAAGCTCTTCTCATCCCCCGGTGTAAGCATGAAACCACTTGTTGCTTCTGTCAGTGATTCTCACCTCGCATCGCTGTCACTCGGGATCGCACTGAAAATTGTCTCCGGCACGGAGCACGGACCACGGAACATGAAACACGAAGCGCGGGTCACAGGACACAGCACATGGAACGCGGAGAGCCAAAGCCAGCACTCGTGTACAGCACGTATCGTATTAACGCGCGCATTAAACCGTCAATTGGCACTTCTTCTTGACGCGGACTGTTCTCGCATTCGCGTATGAAAAATCGGCAGAGTCGAGAACGTGATCCGTAAGGGGGCCCACTTTCACGAGACACGAAAGCTGCCAGAGAGGGGCACACGTCGGAAATTCATGATTACTGGCGCGATTCTTTCTTCTTTCTCCTTTCTTCGGCCAATTATTTCTTGCAGCACAATCTGGACGGACACTCTTCCGACACGCTCGGACGCGTGTCAGCCTCCACGGCGGATCTCGGAGGCGGTGAAAACATCCGCGAGGAAACCGTGTTACCGAACGCACAGAGAAATCCGAAGAGCCTGTCGTCACCGAAGCACTCCGTGTCGCAGAACCGCGTCGACTGTATGCACGACGAGGTGGCGCGCATTTTCGTGGGCGTGGGGCGGTGAATTAAAACGGGAAAATTAAAGACGATTGACATTGAACTGCCGCACGTCAGGTCACGGCGGCCATTGCGCGTCCCGAGGCACACGCACGCCGCGCACACGAGAGAGCGCCACCCCACTTCGAGTGCTTCTCAACAACTCCTCAATTCTACATGGTGTCTTCAACAATTCTACGCCCGAATACAATACGCTCCGCGACAAAGAGACAGCGCGCTACATATATGAATATTAGGATTTCTAATTTTTCAATCAACATACAGATCTGAGCACATTTGAAATGATATTATTTGAAATATTATTTCATATAACGTGTCATTTTATTTCTATTCACATTTTGTAATTACGATGTTATATTTCGATGCCTATGATCACACGTTTGAAATACCATTATTTGAAGTATTATTTTAAATACCGTGTTATTTTATTTCATAATTATTCCCATGCCTCTGTTCACTTTTGAAACAACATTATCTGAAATATTTTTCTAAATAATTATTTCCTAACTATTATTTTAAGAATTAATTTATTTCATTTCATAATTATATTTCCATGCCGTGATCACTTTTGAAATAATATTATTTGAAATACTATTTTAAATGATATGTTATTTTGTTTTAATTATCAAGTCTGGCCTGGTTTACACTGACATCATCTAATTATACTAATTAGTCAATTTCTTTGGTACTGAATTTTTGAAGTTTTTACGATGTTTATTTGGATAGAGGTATGTTTAATATCCCGTAATATACATATTGAAATAAAATTAAATAAATGCCAAGAAATTCGTTTTTTATTTACAAATTATAAAAAAGTTACACCGTTTTAAAAGGCGTTCGAATACTTTCGTGAACAACTCCATTAGGAAATGAAAAAGAATTCTGTAACTGTGTATTGATGCGATTAATTTCTGTTTCAAAAGAAAAGCGAACCGCAAACTGTCAGGAATTCTAATTATATAATCCGCATAAATGAATGTGGTAATATTGAAAAATGATACGAAGATCGTGATCCCCGCTCGCATACTTATCATAACTAGACTGCGAATCTTTATGCAAAATAAATATGATCTTCATCGATTGCAACAAACCCAAGTCAGATAGAAATTTCTTTCTTTCTTTAATAATTGCATACAGTTGAAAATAATACATAGATGTTTTTAAATTCTTTTAATATTTCCATTGTTTGAAATTGTTCCTATTCATGTTTCTTATAAATGCATAAAATCCGTGATTTAATCATAACTCATATAATCATAACTATATATATATATATATATATATATATAATATAATAAAATTATATATATATTATTTTATTATAAAATGAAAATAATTTGTGAAGAATATATACTCATACATCAAGCTTTTACACATTTGATCTCCTTAAAATGACAATTCTTAATTTAAAAATTCGCACGCGTATATTACTCTTTATTTAATTTCTTTAAAATACCTAAATAATTTCTCTATGTTGCATAATTTGTTTGAATTGTAACGCCGTAGAAACAAAATTTCCTAGCTACATCGATAAGGTCAACGAAGAAAAAGCAAAGTGCTTAACTCTTGCCGTACCACGTCCGGGTTTTCTCGGATTCAGAGCTTGAGGCTTGCCTTGACCGTTTGACACGCAGTGTCTTCTATCGCTTATTTATGTTACAGCAACGGCAACAAATATAAAAACTGATGTAGCAGATGTAATTATTATGTACGATAAGATAGTTGTAATAATAATAATAATAATAATAATGATAATAATAATAACAACAAAGTTTCAGTTCTAAATGTTTGTATACATAAGATCATGGCTCCGTCTGGACCCAAACATGGGGCTGCACGCGATCGTTCAATCGCCCGTATTGCGAGTGCGACATGCATACATGCCTGGTCCTTCACGCGGTCGCTAGCGTGAGTATCAAGAGAAAATCCATCGTGCTAATCAGTGATCGGTGCGCTCTTGGCGACTTCGCCCATATTAAAGTTGTATTTAAGAGCATTTGGTTGACTTGTTTAAAAAACATTTAGGATATTCAAAACACCGTGAAGACATATTTTAAAAGTGTTTAAAATAAAATGACAGTTTCGGACGTCTTTAACCCCTTGACCTACAATGACGGGCATAGCCCGCGTACGATGATCGGGCCAGAAGTAAATATTACGGGCATAGCCCGCGTACGGCGAAATATCTTTTAATTTCGGTAGAGTCTACAGGAAACCAAGTGTCGTCAATTTTTCGTGTTGTATGTGGATTTTCTCGTATTTGATTTGCATACTGATTCGTTTCGGTCACAATATTGTTCCAAAATATATCATCAAATATTAGATTAAATGTATCAAATTCTCCTCTACTTCCTCCTAATTGACATAAGGCTGCCTCTCTTATGCCAGGAGTCATCGTATAGTCCCAGATTTTTGGACTATTTCTTCTTTCTTTTCAAAGCCAGGACTCTGGTAGTTGATCGTCATCGAATGTATCATCAATAATTATTCGCCTATACTTTCTTCGAAAATTACATATTTCGTCACTACTGTCACTTTCATTAGCAAAATTGATAGCACAATTCTCACTATCTTCATCACAAAATCTTTTCCTAGAGAACATCTTGTGGGGTTGCTTTTCTAGAATTTATGAACGTAAATTTCGACGTGCGAATGCGATCAAGAACAACTAGAAACTGATCACGATACGAAGAGATAATAGAAATACATCACGAGCCTTGTCTGTGCTATCTACAAACCGCGACCACTCTACCACGGGCGATGCTCGTCATGTTTACAATTGCCCGGATTGGCGTGTTACACAAGTCGTGCGAACGTCCCGAACGCTGCGCGAGCTTGTATACAATTTCGGCCCAACATCTTCGAATCTAAATCGTAGGTTAAGGGGTTAAGTCGTCTCGATAAAACGACATCTGGTTCGGAACGTCTACAATGGACATAAACCAAATGTCTTTAAAACTTCGTGTGCTATCTGCTTGCCTTGCTTAAAATAAATGAATATGAAGGTTTTTTAAAATAAAATCTTTTGTTGTATATCACTTTGACGTTTATTTCTTGTGTTCGTTTTGTGCCTTCGTTATTGGAAATAAAAAAATAACGAAGTACTCATTATTTGAAATGCATCGATATTATTTGTATTTTCAAATAACAGCATTGAAAATGCTTTGAAGATTAAATTATTTCAATGTATTTATACCAAGGACTATAACTGTAGTAATCGATATGAAAAGGAGCAACGTATACCAATTATTATATGTTGTTTAAATGTTTTCAGATGTGAAACTGAATCTTCATGCAAAATAAAATTTGTCTGAATCAATTGCATCAAACAAACGTTAAATAGAACATGATTTTCTCTGTTAATAATTTTGATTTCTGTTAATAATCTTCTGTTACGTCTTTTGTGTACTCATATTTTATATAAACACACAATTTTCATAGTCTAGTTATAGCTAATCGAAAAAATTGTTTCACTGCCCATAATCATTACTGATGAGGGAAATTAGTTTGATTTAATAATAGGAGTTGAGACAAACTCTATTTCGGTTGATTACAATAATTGTGGTTAAAGAAAAATTATTTAAGTTGCTTTTAACAGTCATCAGTGCAGAAAATTCTATTTTGATCATTCATAATAGTTACAATAAGGGGAATTGATCTCACATTACATATACAAATTAGTTATTCATAACGAAAAAGGATAGTTTCTTATTCCATTCGATCTATAAAAATCTTGGTATTGTAGTTGTAATTTATCTTTTAGCACTGCGATTAGTACAACTTTTAATTATTATAATTTTTTTAATGGAATCACTTTGTTTACATAAATTAATTGTGATTTCACTATTACCGAATTTCTTGCCACGATCCATTTTCGTAAATTTCACAATATTTCGGCACTAGAGTTTTTGTTTCACAATTAAAGAGATTGCCAAGACATATTTTTCTATCTACTCAGGTATATTTTGTTATAATTGAACAATGTCTTGGTAAATGCAATCTTGTTATCTTCAAAAGGCGCTTCATTAGTCGCTTTTGATCAAAAGGGCTCCAATAGAATATTTGCAGCCTTCCCATTTTATCGACAGTGGCGAAGCTGCATGTGGATTAGTGGAATAGGAGCGGGGGTCTCGAACTCAAGACGTCGCAAGCATGTATTAGCGAAATATTGGTGTGGGTGACGAAAGAATCCGTTACCGTACAGTGAGTGACTGTACTTCAAGGGTTAAACAATGTTCTTTGCCTACAATACTGTTCGGTCTCAAACAAGCCAAACACTCAGCAACCGACGGGCCCAGGGATATTCAGTGTCATCGGGCACTTCGTCGGCACCTCCATAAACGACTTCCTGATCTTTTCAAACCTTCTTAGAAAACCTACTCCTACGAATTTACATCCCACCCATTCACCAATTAGTAACTGTTTCACCACTGTATACAGTTTCCTATCCACCAATACCAGAAAAGATAGGCCACGAAGGAGTCAAACGCGCTATATACAGGGTGTCTCATAATTATGTTAACACCCGGAAAGGGATGATTCCTGAGATCGCGAAAATAGCGCAAATGCAATCCGCGGCTTTGTTTACGAGTTATTAACGAAAATAACAGTGGTGAGAGTGCGCCGAACTTATAATCCAGAAACATTATCTTAAAGTAGAGGATTCAAGGTTTAATTTTAACAAAAGTCATCATCCTATGATGATTTTTCGCGGAGTTATCGTCAGTCAGAATTGCTCAATTTTTATCTAAAATACTTCTATGCTATAATTTTTGTCAACAATACATTTAGATGAAATGAAAGCGAAAGTAGAGCTGCAAGCTAAATTTCATTTAGGAGATTTTCCTAGAATTTTAAATCACTTGTTAAGGACTAAAAAAATGATGTATTTTTTAAGGGTGGTTTCTCGAAACAACTTTTTGATAGGTCATTATTAAAAACATCAGGGATAATGTTTTTCGTTACGGTTGTGTTATGCACAACATTTTCAAGATAATGAAATTGGTGGAACATTGTTGCATAATTATAAAAGTTTATTAAAAACCACCGATTTCCATTATTTTTGAATATGTTATAAGCCCTAACAATGTGAACAACTTTAACCTTCGCATGTTAGACACTAACTTTGTATTTAAACCAAATCCAATTCATGCTTCTTTTTAAGAGACATCATCCATATTCAGGGTGACTGATTTTAAAGTATTCTGGTCTATACTTGTATCTTTTATGTTCTTTTTGAAACTGTTTACAAGAAATCAAAAACTATTTTGCTTTGATTTCTTATGCATATTTTTATATTAGGAAGCATGTTTATCTTAAAGCAAAATATTAAAAATTCTTGGAATTGCATTTCTTTGAACGAGGTCTTTCAAAGAAACGTATCATTACATGACTCCAACCCTTTTGCCCTTCATCTCTCTACAAAAATGAATAAAATATTTTATAATATATATTATTTTTTAGCTTCTTTCTTATTTTTGGCATTTGGAACGCTTAAGATTTCGAGAATATGTATTCAATGTTTTTTTTGTACATTTTCTTTCTACGAAAGTATGTACGTATTGTTGTATACGTATTTCAAAGATTTATAGCTTTGACATTCTTACAATTTGAAAAAAATACTCCTGCAGTATATTTTTAGAAGCATACGCAGTAAGTTTTTTAAAACTAGAATTGATTTGAATTTTTTTTTTTTTAGATGATAGAGAAACCTAGTCTACTACGGAGCACCAAAAGTAGCTGTTTACATTTTATTATCTTTTATTTATTTAATTTAACATATCTATTCAAATTTTTAGCGATTTTGGTTATAATATATTCCAAATGAGACAGTGTTTTATAATTTATGGTACAAATTGGGCTTTGTTTTCAAAGAAGTCAAATTTAAATATCAGTTGAATACATGGATTTTGAACAAGATTTTGATTGAAGATAATTAACTAAATTCAATGAAAAATATATTGATTATTTTAGTATCCTGTGTTTAATGTTATTCTTCAATCGCATCCTGATAGTAAACAAGCCCTGACATTGTATCATGTATGCAGACGATCGTATTAGCGGTCTCTAATGACTGGATATTAAGTAAGTTCACGCATACTCTATTGATACTTGAATTCAATTTTCTCGAAAACGAAGCCCCAGCCATAGAATCAACTTGACCCAATTTGTATCATGAATTATGAAACACCCTGTATATCGAATAAATACCCCATAAATATGTCTTTACAATTCGAATAAGTGTAAATGACAGACAAGTACTAATGAGATAGAGACAAAGACAGAGAGCTAGCTCACGAGCCATTACTGTTGAACATTAATTATTGATAACTTAATCCTTTACACTCTGATGACTGCACGTCGGATATGTATGATAATAACATTAAATTATTATTAAATTTATTATTTTATATTTTTATTATTTATATTATTTTATTATTTTATTATTTTATTATTATTAAATATTTAATAGTAATAAATAAATATAGCATTATTTACTAGATCGTTAATAAATATGCACGATTTATTGATAGGTGATCTGAGAAAATTTTCTCAGTACACAGAGCTAAATTCTCTTCTACTTGTTGTCAAAAAGCCTATTTAAAAATTATCGTATCTCTGAGACACCCGGTGTATAATACCGGTCCGATAAGAAACCATTGCGTTGAAAGCGCAGCGTGCTGTTCTCGCTACCTCGGTGCCCGTTACTTTTGCGCCGTGCTCACGTCACAAGAACTGAGATCCTGTCTTCTTTCTTAATTAGTTTTGCCACCAAAATGTTATTCTAATTCGAACGAACCGAACCGCAAGAAGTATCCGCCGAGTATTGAATTTTTCCTTCAATAAATTTCTTTAGTAACACATTTGAAACAATTTATTGTTCCATTTGTTCCATAATTGTAAAAAATTTTTATTTTTGTAAACTAAATTGTGGCATCGAGAATTATATAAAAATATATATCATCGAGTATATTTAATTGTATGAATTAAATTATTTCATTATTATATTATTTGATCATATCAGTAAACAGCGGATTTCATGCAAAAATGAGTATACACAATTTGAAGCAGTAAAAATATTACAAGCATTCCACAATGTCGATGTATTGCAATCTAAAATTCTTAAAGGACGAATGAAACTTCCTGCTCAAAAGCACTCTACTGCAAAAGTAGATGCAGACAATTTTTATTTTGCACAAAGATCTGCAGTCTACTTATCAAACATAGAATAATATATTTTGGTTGCTGAGGCAGATGTTAGAATACGATTAAATTAATACATACACATGTATACATATGTATATTACAAATTCAGTGTGCAATAATTTAATTATTTGGAAATTGTAATAAAAAGGTCAAGACTTGTAACAACAAATCAAGATTTGTAAAGTAATAAAAACACAAATTTAACTTTTGCTATGAGAAGTAAGCAAATGTTTTTTATTTCTTTTCTTTTATTTCTATTGTATTATATTCTATTCTCCGTCCTTTATGCGAGAGTGTGTCATACAAGTGCATCATGCATTTAAACACTAAAGTTTTTGTATCCTTATTAAAAGTAATGAACCCACATCGGACCCAGTTTCCTCCATCATTATCAGTTTTATAGTTGTCGCCATGAGATATGTATTCTGCATCATTATAGAGAAGTAAAAAGGGACCTTTCGAAAATATCTAAAATTATTTTCTAAGTTCAATCATTTTTCCTGAACTAACTTTTCAACTTTTTCTGTAATAATTATGAAATGAATTTCGTAAAAATTTATGAAAGATCGGTAATATAGGTGTTAAATAAAGGTCAAAGTAGAGCACACGATGTTAATATTGACAACGGAAATACTCGTGATGATCAAATGGTAGTACACAAAATGAGGCTAATCGTTAACGGTAAGGTATTTTACGGATTAAAATAGATAGGCTTAGTAGAATCAGTTTTACAACTCAAGTATTTCGTATTTCATTTTTCTTCACCTAAATAAAATGATATTTAACAAAAAATGAATTACTATCGATTTCCTAAACGGTTGACAGAATATTAGAGGGAATAATTAGTAATGATTATCTAGGAATAATTAGGTATTCTTCTTCATTTTCTTCTAATTACGTCTCAAGAACTTTTCAAATGCAGTTAAACACACTAGTGATCAAATAACAATTCGAGTTTAATAAAGTATCAGCGTTGAAAAAGTATACAGAGTATCAAGAAAGTTTAATGATAAAAAGAGTTCTAATATTTGACAATGATGTTTATGTGAAATTATGTTTTATAGTTGCAACGGGATATGTTTTTGACGAAATTAGCATGTTGATATGGATATTACTGTGTCGCGATAAGGATAAGACACTTTAGTTTTGAAATATGATGGGATTATTGTGGAGTTATTTGCCTCTACTGATTTTAACCTCTAACTTTAAATTGTCGTTTACAACTATGTATGCCAATCTCTTGAATGTTCATGAGAAAATATACGTGCCTCCTTAAAAATAGGGCACAGATACGTATCATTATTATTCTCGTCGCCATCATTATACCGTATGTGCAACGATTAAAATTATTTTCAACGATTACTATACGGGACTGTGACCCGAATTGTAAGAAATGCTAACATCTATTATAATTATTAGTGCAAATTGTATTTTCTCCATCAAATTATTCGCTGTTGAAAAATCATTTAAAATTAAACTTTTTAAAATACAAAAGGATAACAGACTGATCCATTTAGAGATCTCGACTTCTAATTTAAACTAATATTACCAGTTGATTAGAAAACATTTAATGAGCTTGTCATAATTTGTTAATTCTTAAAATCATTCCTCTTTTTTAAAAGGATAGACGGGTGATCTTGGACACTCCTTAGCTGCATGAAACACTCCACCCGAACTATATATAATTACATTTTATTAAAATGTTTATATATATATATATATATACTTATTCGTAGATAATTTATTATTAAATTATTTGTTATTGGATGGATTCATAGTAATAAATACTGATTTATTATAGAATATATTTGCATTATAATAAATCATTATTATTATTATTCAGAAAACTTTAATACATTTATATAAAAGTATTATACTTATCTTATAAATAAATTGTATAAGCATACATACATTGTTATGAAAAATATATCCAATAATGCTATGAGTGAGTTTTTGAAAAATTCCTTCGCCAATTTCACTACTCGCCGTGATTATGTAGAACCTTCTAATTCTGAAATGATTCAACTTCCAGCATTAACATTCCTCACAATTATGGCTTAGATATTTTTCACCTGATTCTGATCTAGTGAACGCACATTTGATAACGCTAATTGTGTTTGTCGGACACCATGTCATGATCTTTTCACTAGCGGGTACAACCGCGTTATCTTATTAAAACGACCAATAAACCACATTATAATTTCGAAGAAACGATAATAAATCGTTGCAAAATTAGGATATTCTCCTCACTGTCTATCCTTTTTCCAAGATCTAACTGCAACAGAACTTGTAATATGTACTTGTAAATATGTATAATTGGGGTGACTCTGGACACTCAGGACAATACGTTACAGTTTTTTGTAAATTTTTTTTTGCTTGCAACGTGTTAAAATTGGTTCAAATATTCAAAATTTGAATATTTTTGAGATGTTAGACCAATTTTTTATGAAATGAATATACCAAAAGTTTTTTAAATCACAATTGATTGGAATAATAACAAAATTAAAAAATGATTTGATCTGAGCCCGTAACGAAAATTTTTTAAAATTTTTAAAAATGTATTTTTTGCAGATCATGGTAACTTATATGTATGCTGAAAATTTCGTCGAATTAATTACACGTGTACGCGTGGAAATAAGATACACGTGAAATAGAGATCTCTAATCTCTATGCAGTTTAAGGATATAGCTTGCCTCCGTTGCATAGGATACCCTGTATAATTCGCGACTGAAATGTTTCCATGCGCTGAACATGATGAACTTTTCTTACTATCTGATGTATCTAGTTCCTAGCACTTGCCAGCGTTAGAAAAGGGTCAGAAACCTTTGCCACGCCAGACATAGGTAACCGTGTCTTCAGTTCCGTTCTAAGGGAGTGGTGTCCGATAAGTAGTGCAAATTTATCCTAGCCGCAGAATAGCGGTGAAACATTGCGCGCTAAAATATTAGCCTTGAGTGCAATGTCCCTGTTATCGCAGAACTAAATGGCGTCTAGCATCACTTGAAAGTTTCCGATTTTTCTACAAGTTATTTATCTAACGAAAGATAAAATAGGTATAAAGGGATGCTCGCGTTGCGCTGGACGATTATTTCGTCAAAGGTTTAGAGATGGATCCTCGGTCGGCATCTGTAGCTGTGGTATTAGTCAGTTTTGTAGTTCTCGTGACTTTTGTTGACACTAATCCAGTTGTACCCTCTGAAGAATCTTCGTTCGACGCAGAAAGTATCATTTTAGACTGCAAGCACTCGGATTATCGGACCTATATACAGTGCCTGAAAAGACATAAGAGACACCCACATGACAATGATCATATAATAGGTTTGGTATAATATTCACGCATTTTTTAGCATATACATATATTTCACATTTGGATAGCTGGATCTTAATTAATTGTGAACGCTTTATCCGAACAATCGAGGACAAAGTGATTACGATTGAAATTAGCCTACTGATGATTACACTGTTTGACATGATATTTTTTGTAATATCCAATGGGCGATTTTTGTATAGCGTCACTTCTCAAATACGAATCTGAAAACGAAATTGTGAAACCTCCTCAGTTTTCGAAAAATTCGAATTTTCGTAAAGACGTCCAAATTTTCAACAAAAATAAGATATTACGTGAAAACTAAGAGAGATTAGGAAGATCCAATTCATCTCGAGGAGAGATTCCCGAACATGTCAACATTGACATTTTAATATTTTATGGTTCTAAGTACTGTACGGACCGTCAATGTTTAAAAAAATGTCGAGGTTATTTTCTACACAATATATTTGTATATTTACGAAAATGATTCCGTAGAAGTTAAAAAGTTAACTTTAAAAATTTGAAACACGTCTTTCGTAGATCTCGGTAACTTATATGCATGCTGAAAATTTTATCGAAATCGATTGACGTTGTCTCGAGTTACAGCAAATTAAAGATGGCAAAAATCGCAGTTTTGTCACGATTTTGATCAAAAACTGTAAGAATCTTTTTCAACATGCATATATTACCGAGATCTACGAGAGGCATTTTTTAAATTTTTGTTACAAGCTCAGATAAAAAAGTTAAAAACGAGAATTTTATATTTTTTGTATTATCCTAAATAATAGCAAAATTTAAAAAAGACATTTTGGTCATTGTCTAGCATACTAGCCCATTTATCATCTAAAACAAAATTCAAATCATTTAGTTCAGTTTCAAAAAAGTTATTGCGTTTTAAAAGGTGCACGCACACTTTTGTGGGCCACTGTGTACCTAGTATCAAATAACCTTAATACTTTTCTTCACAATGGGCTTTCGTTTTCGAGATATTTACCTAGTAAATGAATTATTTGACATTCTTTAGCAAAACAAGTTGTGGGTAAGACGATAGAGCGGTTGACTAGAAAGTCAATCCTCCGCTGTTGTTACTATCTTAAAAAAAATTTTTCAACACAAATTCGAAATGGAACAATATTTTATTTATTTTTGCATTTAATATTAATCATATATAACATCAATATTAATTGTAAAACAGAAACATAAATTTATAATATAGAAAATAGAAGTTCAGCTAAAACATCAAACAACTTGTTCTGCTAATATACTAGTTCTGCTATAATTCATTTACTAGATGCGGACGAAACTTTTCATCAAAATATTTCGAAAACAAAGGCTCATTGTAGTATTAGGACTTTTGGATTCTAGATACACATGTGTACTATAATAGCTTGTACTTACTACCGTTTCAAAAGTGATTTCCACTACCGTAGGGCCCCCTTGGTAACAGTACCGTAGCTACGCATAATTGGTACCGCTATTGCCACCCGATATGTTACTCGTCTAATGCATGCAATAACGAAGGATTTTTTCATGAAGTGTTGTATAGTAATCATGAAATTATTAAAAATCGTATTAATTATTTTTAATCTCAACAGCAGAAGTGGTGTATTTTTCCCGTGATGTTTTTTCTATTTTCGAAAGCGTTCCCCGTGTAAAGTAATTAATGCATTCCCCGTAAAAGTAATTGATACGATTCTTAGTAATGTCTCGATTCGACCTGTACGAATATAAAACCGCTTGGACACTTTTCCTCGATAGTTTCTTCTCGAGAAATGTCTATTGAATCAGATGCAGTGATCAGTTTTCCTGTCAGGTACGAGAAATTTACGGAAATATACAAATATATTGCGTAGAAAGTACGTTCCTCGGCATATTTTTAAACTTTGACGGCCGATTGACAGTACTTGGAAGCATAAAATGTTACAAATATCGATATTGACATGTTCAGGAATCTCTCCTCTATCTTTCGAGATGAATTGGATCTTCCTAACGTTTTTAGTTTTCACGTAATATCATATTTTTGTTAAAAATTGGATGTCTTTACGAAAATTCGAATTTTTCGAAAATTGATTAGTGTTTAGGAAAGTGACATTCTACAAGGATCATCCATTGGATATTAGAAAATCTAATAAAAGTGAAAATTTGTTGAACAGTATGTGTGCATTGTTTTTCGAGCGAGCGCACACGTTTTTGTAGCATTAGTGCGTGTGGTATCTTTTACGCCAGGTAATTAAACTTGCGTTTTTTTAGATTAATATAGTACGAATGTATCTATGGCTTCTATTCATACGATGCTACTTCAGGGGATAATTTTATTGAAGTCTATATTAACACAGTAATTGTATAAGTTTCCATTCCTATGTGTACACGTTCTCTATGCGACGCTACTTGAAAAGTACGTGACACATGATTCTAATTGAAAATGCAAATTAATACAATTCGATTATAGCCAGAATTTTATATTTTATTCCATCGCCTTCATTGTCAAATTAGAATTATATTGAATGCTAAGGAAATTAGAATCGTATTGAGTTTTTACTTTAACAAAATTAGACGCTAATTTTGAATATTATCATTTTGCACCTACTTTTGAAATAGCCTCGTGCTGCAAGAACTTTTCAAATAGAAACATGTAGAATTATTTGTTAGATATCTTTGCATTAAATATCATTCTGTAAAAAACATTAGGGGATAGTAAAATAAAACAGAACAGCAGAATTTTTTTTCGATACGAATTGCGAATAAGTTGGTTTCACGTGGCATTAGACCAAACGGTCCTCGCGTTATTTTGCGGTCAAGTATAAATCCATGCATACTTTAATTCTTTAAGTTATATCGTTTGAAGCGGTACGGAAGTTTCGATGTTCTATTGAACATAAACCTAAAACATTAATGACGGGTATGTATAGCATTAGATTCTATAATCCTTAAACCGTATTTTCAGATACAATCCTGCTCATTTATCTCACGCTAAGTTGTAAATATTGTGTTTTTACTACATTACTTTACGTGGGATAAAATGGGATAAATATGTATTTATTCTTTCTTGAAATTATTAGATTGCACAATAATATTTGATTTACTATCTTAGTTGCACCAGTACTGAAAAGAAGGATGACGTGTCCATCTGAGATTTTTGTTCCTATAAACTTTTCCTCAATTGACTTTACAATGAGAATTTTTCTATAATGACTATAGAATTAATTCAGTAAAAATAAGTATGTATACGATAGATCGATAAAAATAGTGTTAATATATATGTTTTATTAAGATGACAGCTGCATGGAGCCGTGTATACAGGATTGTGTAAGGGAAAAAAGGTTCACGTGTGTAGAAATTTGCAAACATTGCGTGAAAAGACAAAAGCATCGTACAATTAATATCACTGAAACCGAATATATAACAGAATGCATTCACGGGAACTGTTCGAAAGTTGGCAGCAAGGATGGTCTTGGACCAGTAACCCTCAATTTAACCACTCATGTCCACATTCATAACCACTACAATCACAATACTACACCACCTGGTGAGTAATAAATTATTTCTCTCATATTATTAAAATTAATCACGTTGCGCGCCAAATATACTATGTTCAATATCTTGTTTAATAGTTAAATCCCATTGTCCATGTTATTATATCACTTGGATCCCATGTTACTGTCGGCCTTCATATCCAATATGCCAGTATCAGACTCAATGGCCCTGCATTCCAGTAAGTTTAAACACTTTATCATAATTTTACTTACAGGTTAAATACTCTCTCGTGCGATTTTTCATAATTTTGATACAATGGTGTCACTCGTTTCCATAATTTAAAATCAATAAAAAATAAAATCAATTTTCAATTTGATACATTTTTTTATGCTCCAACTGCAACACTCACGGCAATGTGTCTTGCAGAACTTGATTTGATTGACTTGATTATTCAACTTGATTATTTAATTTTAAGGATGTAAAATATTTTCGCAAGTTTAGATTTTGAAATTATATATGCTCGATTAAAAAGATGTTGAAAAATCTCGTCGAAACTATGCGAAATGTGTCATGCTTGCTATAAAGATATTTCAAACTTCCTTACAAAAATTATGTATAACTATATATCCTTTTATTTGGGGATGCCTATAGAATCGTTTTCTGCACGAAATATTTGTGAAATTTTCGTAGTTAAAACATGAAAAAGGTCTAAATCGGAAAATCTGAACTTTTCTTCAGTGTGAACTCTGGGTTAACCAATTCCAAGCAAATATTCAGGAAGCATATAACTTACCGAAATCTACAAAAGGCCTTTTTTAAATTGTCGTTATAGGTTCAGATAAAAAAGCTAAAAAACGCAGGTTTTTAATTTTTTCTTTCCATTCCAAGTAATAACAAAATTAAAAGCAAGTTTTTTAATTATCGCCTAGTAGACTAGTCCCTGTATCACATAAAAAGAATTCGAATTATTTAGTTCAGTTTTGAAGAAGTTATTGCGTTTTAGAGGGTGTACGATGGGCTCTGAGACATATAGTTTAATCAACTTATCCTTATATTATTGTATAATATACTAATTTAGTAATATTATTTTTATTTAAACAATTTTTAAATATGTATGTTGTATGTATGTATATTGTTATATCTACATATACTTCATAGATATGCAGTGGAAACGTGTAATTCAATATTAATTTACACAGTTCAAGATTTATTAGTATAATAATATTTTCATTGTTTATTATAGAGTGGCGGATATGGTTCATTAGGGGTCGGAGGAATAGGATTTGGAACAGGGATAGGAGGTATATATGGTGGCGGAGCAATTGGTGGGGGAATGTTAGGAGGGGAATTAATGGGCGTTGGAATGGAAACTGGCATGCTAGGAACAGGTATACCGATTATTAATCCTGGCATGATGACTGTGAACACTACATGTGATGAATGTAATCCTCCTACTGGATAAGTAGCATTTTCCTTGCTAGTTTAGTGTAATTATAACATAACTCTTTATATTTTTATTTTGTAAGTTCGACGTTATTTCTTTAATGCTTTTTACTATTTTTATCAAGAAATATTTTGTATTGTAAATTAAAGAGTATACACAACAACTTTTATCGTTTTTGTTCGATAGCAACAAAGTGTTATTTGTACTGTCCATGTGTGTGTGTAACTGCCACAACGAATAGAATTCAATATCTGATTTGTTCTGATCCACTTTTTTCGCATTCCTGTCAAGACAAAGAACAATGCGTTCTAGCTAAATTTATTTGCAGATTTATTAAATCTGTTTGCACAGATTATTTTGAAGTATCGTTGTTCCTGAACAATATGGATATATCGACATCTTTTTTGGTAGGATTCGTTCCATTTTTATATTACATTCTTACAAAATTATATTTTCCACTTAACATATTTAAAATGATGCGACTAACTTATTTATTTACATACTTGAACGTAGTCTATTCGTTATATTAATCAAAATATATTAATGCCATCTATATTATTTTGATTATAATATTCGTCATATTAATGATTCATTGAGTGATAAAACTCATATGTTATAATTATAAAATCTTTCATTCTATTAACAAGTAACAAAATGTTACATCTTCCATTGCATCAATGTATTTATTCATTGGCTTTATGAGCCACGAATTCCAAAGTCGAAGTTTTGTAAAACGCTAGCCTGTCTTAAGTGATACAGTTCATTGTTCATACAGTGCGAATACAGTGCTTTATTGAGAATTCGTTATTTCGAGGAATTGAAGCGTTATCTAGGTAGCAATTTTCTAATTATAAGTGTAGACAGCTGCGTATCGATTCCGCAGTTGAGTGACAAGTTGTTACAACTTTTAAAGCATTAGAGATATTGAAATGAAAACTTTTTTTCGTCTTAAAGATAAATTGTTCAAATGTAATTATACAAACTATTTTTTACTTTCTAAATATGCATTTCATATTTATTGTATATCATGCATGTAACGTTTCATGGAATATCCGAGGCCAAGCACGGTCGTGAGCGACGCGTGACAAGGACGTCTTCAAACAATTATAACTTCCAAATTGGTTCTTACAGGGACATGATCTTTTCATAGTTATTTAAAAGAAGCTATATAGAAAATACTCTTTTTTGCTAGAATACGGAGTATTTTAAATTTCTCATCGAAGAATTAAAGGATTTAGAGACTAATGGAATTGGTTTTATTGTAGGAACATTAGCAGGGTAGGATTTATAATATATTTTGTAATTTAAAAACAACCTTTAAATCTGCAGTTTCTAAACATGTTTTAAATAAACAAACAAAGTAATTCTGAAAAAATATCGATCTAAAAAAGTCTTTGGTAAGCAATCGTAAAATTGAGAGAAATTTAAGAGATTTACAATCCAATTTTCAAGTTACTTATTGTTTTTTAGGACCAGATGACGGCGCCGAATCTTTCTTGAGAGCTTTAAAGTTTGACAATTTGTCTTCCGAACAATTTGATTTTACTTGGAAAGTTTGTAGCCAATATGGTCTCGAAGATACATCGTTCGATTGGCTGAAGCGGTCACAAACACTAATCGAATTACGCGACAAAGAGAGACGAAAAGAGATAGGGCGAATCGACAGATACATTGAGAGGTGACGAGAAGTCCTCCAGGGTTACTCTGGACGAAGGGAACAAACGAAGGCTCTATCTGACCCTACCTTCCACGCTTCTGTCTGGCGCACCGTGGGCCGGGTCGAAAATTTCAGTGACATATTCGTATAAATTCTGAAATATAAAAGATAACGAATCACACATTTTCAATGACAATTTGTATTGCTAGGTTATAATGGGTTACTTTGAATTGAAAATTCCTAGTTTGATTACATCTCCGATTCTAGATACGTGTTTGTATAAATTGTAAGAGGATATAATTGATGTATTTGATATGATACACACGCATTTGATTATTATATAGTTTAATAGCTAATTAGTATTATCATTAATACCTCCTCTCAAAGGCCATCCCAAGCCACCCAATGACAAGATTTTAGGGGGGGGGGAGGGGCGGATCGCCGCGCATGCGGCGTTGTGGGGGGGGTTTCGCGCGAAAAACGCGCGCCGATAATTTGGCTAACAGTTTGAGCCTTTTGTCACTGCATCGATTGGCGCTGTACGGATGTCGGAACGGAGCTTCATCTTTTCTTCGACAGAGGCACTACATGCAGCGTGTACTGCAGGATAACCAAAAACCGTTAATTATGGCGATTCATTAATAATAACGATATAATATAGTAAAGACGTTAAAAAAAGTTGGAAAAGAAGACGTAATTCTAAACAGTTATCCTATTTACAGGTATACTTGTTATATTAGGTCGAACAGACAGTACAGAAGGACTTCAGACTATCGATACATAAATATTATTGTTTAATTTTTGTACCGAAATCTATGATGAGAGACGTAATAAAACTATGAATTGAAAGTAAACCATTAAGATATAAGAATATAAATTTATTAAGAGGGGTCGCTGGAGTGCTGGACGGTGGGTAAAGTATCGTTAAGCAGAAAACAGTAAAGTAAATTGGTTGATTTCTAGAATGCTAATTTCAGGTTCCAGCCTCTATAATTATAAGACTTGCCATAGCGGAGACTTTTTTTTGTAAAGATTACGGAATTTTCGCGTTGGACGAATCAAGAAGAAGTTTAGATGAATAAAAATGCAGACAGTTTAGGAAATGCATTAGCGAAGTATGTTGCAATGATTAATATTAAGATGAGTTTAATCGAATAGATGAATGGTGAAGGTTGTTTTGTATTACAGATTGGTGAAATTGCGATCAGAATGTGAGATGATTTTTTTTTGGAACTGGTGAGAATTAGTGATGAGAAAAGGTTTCTGTTAAAATTGGCTGAATGAAGTGAAAATGAAGATAGTTTTGATGAACTATTCCTAAAGAAGAATAAGTATGCGTATGATAAGTGTTTGTGAATATAAATGTGATTTGAAAGGTATGGTATGATTATAGTTTTCTGAATTCTGCAGTGGATGCTCGACAATTGGATGGTGTGAAGTGGATGATGCGAAGCGAATGATGCAAAGGAAGATTTATGGTTGAAAGTTGAAAGATGGGAAGAAAGTAGGGAAGACTTTGCATAAATAAGAAAAAGAAAAAGAAAAAGTAAAAGAAAAAGATGTATCGGGGAGACTGGTAGGGAAGAAGACAGTGGAGCTAGTTTGTGTAAGAATAAATATGGAGCGTTTGTTTTGAAAGCGGTGCAAGTCCAGTTTGTTTGGTTTGGATAAAATTGAATGTTGGCAGATGTTGTTCCATCGGGAAGGAAGAAACACGTGGAGTTTTTGCGAGCAGTTATGACACGGACGTGACCAGGGTTGGCGTCCAGATTGTCTGGACGTCGTCCCCAATAGCCGGACATATGATATGTCGAAGAATCCAAGAATCCAAGAACTGCTTGTATGGTGGTAAAAGGTGTTTGAAAAATGGTGTACAGTATTTAGTTGATTAAAATGTATGATTTGTTTAATAAATAAATGTTTTTTTTTGGAAGAAAGACAAGGAAAGATTTTGATTACTTTTCGGTTGACTTAATAAATTTGTATTGCTAGGTTATAATGGGTTACTTTGAATTGAAAATTCCTAGTTTGATTACATCTCCGATTCTAGATACGTGTTTGTATAAATTGTAAGAGGATATAATTGATGTATTTGATATGATGCACACACATTTGATTATTATATAGTTTAACAGCTAATTAGTATTATCATTAATACCTCCTCCCAAACGTCATCTCAAGCCGCGCAATGACAAGATTTAAGGGGGGGGGGTGTCACAAGGCGCGGGGAAGGGGGGGGGGTTGCCGAGCGAGGGGGAGGGGGGGGGGGTCGCCGCGCATGCGGCGTTGTGGGGGGGGTTTCACGCGAAAAACGCGCGCTGGGGGGGCGCCGCAAGGGGCATGGGGGGGCGCGCCGCGCAAAGGCGAGGGGAATGGGGGGCGCGCCGCGCGAAAGGCAAGGGGAATGGGGGGCGCGCCGCGCGAAATGGCGAGGGCGGAGGGGGGGCGCGCCGCGCGAGGCTCGTGGGGTGGAGAGAAACGCGCGAGGGTCGTGGGGTGGGGAGAAACGCGCGCAAAATGCACTCCTTGATTCTTCTATATCACAGTTCGTTATTCTTTTGTTTATATTCATGGGTCTTATTTCTATGTAAATTTATTGAAAATAAAATAAATATTCTCAATTGTCATAACATTGATTTACTATTTCTTCTTACCTATATCACTATCCGATGTGAATATGAAATTATCCATTGTTGGAGGAAAATAAAATAAGTAACCTAAAATAGTAACAATTGTGAAGCCACCGGTGGCCACTAACCCGCCACCTGTCTATGGAAATTGGAATTGTACCACTTTCATAATCAATGGTTATATATGCAATTTCTTTTATCGGCCTTATGTTCCTTGTGTCAAGTTCATAATTCTCTACATTCGTTTGAAATAACCGTTATCGATGCTGTGTTGGGGCGTCACAGCGTCGTCAGTAATAGCGACGAATTATGACGCTATATATGTGGACGGTATAAAATAAAGATTGCCATCCCTCCAACGCACCTCCAATATTCGCCGATTGGCACTGCCCGATTTTTTTTTTGTGGCAATAGTCAATCAGCGAGTCCGTTCCAAAGCACACGTCCGCATCGCCCCGGCAAAGGCAGGAAAGTTCCTCCAGGCATCACCGTCATAATACAATGTCAGGCTGACCCTTCGGAACTTTTCCTTCTTTATGACTCGTCCCGGCCATCGAGGCCGAGAGAAGCGAAGTCCCAAAAACCTAAGCTCAAAAAATAGCCGGCTAGGCACGTCCGTGTCATAAAGACATTAGTGCTGTGCACTAACAGATGCGAAACGTTGAACGTAAAACGTATCGGATGTTTCGAGTATGCGAGTTTGCAAAATGAATTCGAGGTGTTGATCTGTACAAGGAGAACTTTATTTACTCGACAGTGTGGCGGTTTGCTTGGTATTATGTTCTCTTAAACTGGATTCTCTGAGAACTGGGGACGATGGCTTTTCGGTAATAAAGGAAACAGTTAATTTGGCTAACTTGTAATGTGTTTTATTTAACTTTATGCGTACGTCTTTAGACTATTTGTACGTCTTTAATCTTGGGAGGTTGCTATTAGACTGTGAGAGAGTCCAGTGGTTTGCGCAGCAACAGCTAGTTACTAAGTTGTAGGTGGCGCTGTGTACCGCTTGTACGGGCGTACGCCACAACAGACGGTGTTTGCCCCCCATCTAGCGGAAAAACGCAGAAACCGCTAGCCAAAATCTATCGCCGATAATTTGGCTAACAGTTTGAGCCTTTTGTCACTGCATCGATTGGCGCTGTACGGATATCGGAACGGAGCTTCATCTTTTCTTCGACAGAGGCGCCACATGCAGCGTGCACTGCAGGATAATTCAAAAACATTAATTACGGCGATTAATTAATAATAATAACGATATAATACAGCAAAGACGTTAAGAAAAAAAAAAAAGTAAAATTGGTAAAGAGGACGTAATTCTAAACAGTTATCCTATTTACAGGTATACTTGTTATATTAGGTCGAACAGACAATAATAATATTAGGGAGTGTTGAAAAAAAAGGAAATTTTAGCCTCGAACAAAAATTAATCTATAGTTTACTTAGTACTAAGATACTAAGATATCGGTTTACATTTTTTCGTCGGTTCCGTCAGCGGGCAACGACGGTGATGTAAACTGTATATAATAGATACCGCGAGACATCATCACCGGTACCATTAGATACACATCGTGCCCTGACTGTTTGGGGATCCCAGCGTCACGTATACAATGTGAAACGCGACAAATAAACGTCTCTGATTGGTGGATAAGACGAACCCAAGAAGGATATAAAAGAAGCGTCTTTTTCTTACCGGACTCTCAGTAGAGTTTGGTTGCTCGATCGTTTTCGCCCATATACCTTCTCTCAATAAAGGAATAAAAAAATAAAGTCTTTTTAAGAAAAGAATTAGAATCATATTCATTTTCATTCCATAATCCCAACAGGGAGGATAGACAGTACAGAAGGACTTCCGACTATCGATACATAAATATTGTTCCGTTGTATGACGGAACCCCTATAAATCAGGCGAGAAAAAATGTTGTCCTCGAGTCAAACATTATTGACCATCCACGTTCGTCCCTGGGAAGAGGAAAATTGTCAGATGTGGATAACCCAGGGACCGAAGGCCCTAGGAAATAGCGTATTTTGGACGAAGCAATCGAAATGCCAGAAGACCCGTAGTAAGCAATTTCGTTGAAAGCCATTTCCGTCTTCTATTCAAGTATTTCTTTTATGATCCACAGTTGGTCACCAAATGTCATTCCTAGTCGTTTTTCTTTTTTTTTTTTTTTTTTTTTTTTTTTTTACGATATGCATGTTCCACCGAGAAGAGGCATTTTCCGGATCATTGTTTGCTACGGCTTATCCTTGGGACACTCGGATTCCTTCGCGGGCGTCACCCGAGGGCACGAGCACTTCCTGCGGGTGACCCTTAGTTTGGGGCGGTCATTTTCCTAATTTTGCAATCCAATCAGTCAGGGCGACCGTTTCCCTTACTCCTCGCAAGAATTGAACAATCCACGAATCCGACTGTCTCAAATTTAGAACACACCTACACCGAATTTACCTCCGAGAACACACAACAGTCATTCTACCATCAACCCGAACACGGAATAGTCTACTCTCTAAAAATTATACTCTGTATCGATGTGAAGTTGAATGTTCAAATATATTCCAAGTTAAAGAAAAGAAACTCAGCTTATTATTATCCCTAGCATCTTGAAAAGTCGTAGGGAACCGCGAATATCAAATACGCGGAAAAACAAATATTTTTTAGTTATGAGTTGTGTTCTTGTAAATAACTGGTGCGTGCGGTGTAATTACTAACTTTATTTGATAAGTTGCGTAGAATCATTTTCGGGTAGCGTGACGTCGTAGCATGAGAGATATGAGGAGTATCAGAGGTATGAGAGGTATGAGGAGTATCAGAGGTATGAGAACGAGCGTCTCACTGCTGCTCTTTTTATATTATCCTGTTTGCCCCCGGCAAGGGCTCTGGACACCCCTGATTGGTTGACCCGCGAATGGGTTTTCCCAATCAGCGTTGTCCATCTCCTTCTCACCGCGTTGTCCCTTACGCCCTGAGCGCGTCTTTTTTTTTTTTTTTTTTTTTTTTTTTTTCTTCTTTTTTGGGACCGCGTGGTGATCGGAGTGGGGTGCGTTTTTTTTTTTTTTTTTTTTTTTTTCAAGATGCTGATAATATTTGGATAAACGACGATGGATGTGTAGCGTTAATGTTACAATATTGAAAGGTTACATATTCCGGGAATAAATGTGCGTCGTAATTTTCGGAAAGAGGAGGGTAAGAATGTCCGCTGAGTGTAACGCGATACGGGGGCAGTGTTTCGTTTAGGTTTCGCAGAACTCCTCGAGCCGCTTGACATTGTCCGACATTAAGAACGCGAGAGGGAGTGAGACAGCGAATGAGAGCGAGAAAGAGGGAGAAACGAGAGACATTTGTCACCAAGGCAAGGCAAGGCAAGGATCTAGCAGCATCATTGACACAGAAAGTGCCTCGGACCACCTATATATAAGACATGAGTTCGCCGAGGACGCCGCTCGGTGCGGGGGGGGGGGGGGTGTCCAGGCCGGTAGCGGTCAACGTGGACAAGTTTCTTGCCCTCTACAAAGCGGCTGCGAGGCTGGCCTCGTCGTTCCTTATCGAGACGGCGGCGGATATAGATGGCTACATACAGCTGATGACAGTACTCGTGAGGGAGGCGTCCCGCTCCCAGCTGCGTTCGGAACACAGAAGCCCCAGATGGTGGTGGTCACCTGGGGTCGAGGCGGCTAGGATAGCGGTGGTCAAGAGCAGGAGAAGGCTCCAGAGAGCCAGAAAAAGGGCACCACATCCCGGATTGAGCTTGCAGAGGCCATCTACTTGGCACACAAGAAAGAACTGAAATGGTCTATTCAAGACTCCAAGAAGGCATGTTGGAGGAGGTTCATCCGGGGAATAGACACGGACGCCTGGGGGAAACCCTACAAATGGGTGGTGAGGAACATAAAGGGGAGGCCTCCCCCGGCCGCACTGGGCCGCGGGGAACAGCGGGCGTTAGTGGAGAGGCTGTTCACCGTCGCCCCTCCACCCCTCGGCCGGGACGTCGCCGATGCTGCGCCCCGGCTGACCGCTCGGAGCGGGCTCACTGAGGAGGGGAATGATCCCCCGTTCACGGAGGACGATGTCCGTGCGGCACTGGGAAGACTTAGGAAGCGTGCCTTGGGGCCGGATGGAATGCCTCTGCCGGTCGTACGGACGCTGGCGGGGTGTGCGGCGGGACATATCGCGCACCTATTTACGAGGTGCTTGGCGATCGGATACTTTCCCCGTGATTGGAAGGTTGGCAGGCTTGTTCTGATACCAAAAAGGCGGGCCCGGGCGGCCGGCCTGCCTGGCGACCGCTTTGCATACTCTCTAACCTCGCAAAGGCTTTTGAGTATTGCATAAAGCGGAGGATCGCATCCATGATCTCATTCTCCAACAACCAATACGGGTTCACGAGGGGGAGAAGCACAGTGGATGCGGTTAGCCGCGTGGTTGAACTCTGGGACGCGGCGAAGAGAAGGAAGAAGCACTGTTTCCTGATAACATTAGACGTCAGGAACGCGTTCAACGCGGCAAGGTGGGAAAACATCCTGGAGGCCCTCCGAAGGAGGAACATCACCCCCCGCCTCCTTGATCTGATGAGCAGCTACCTCCGCAGGCGCAGCATTCTGACATGGGCGGACGGGGTTGCGGAGCGGACACCCGTCTATGCGGGGGTGCCCCAGGGATCAGTCCTGGGCCCTCTGCTTTGGAACGTCCAGTATGACGAACTGCTGGACATGGAGCTGCCGCGGGACTGCTGTCTCCTGGGCTACGCCGATGACGCCGCCCTGATCGTGACCGCCGGGGACATGGAGGCGGCTAAGAGCAAGGCCACCACGGCCCTGAAAGACATTAAGACCTGGTTCGACCGCAACCACCTGGAGCTTGCGGAGGACAAGTGCGAGGTCCTCCACCTCACGAGCAGGAAAGCCAGACAGCAAATCTCGGTGAGGATTGGTGACGCCCCCCTCAGGGCATGCGCGGCACCGCGTTACCTTGGGGTTGTGGTTGAGGGCAACCAGTGTTACCGGGCCCACATTCGCAGCGCCTGCGAGAAGGCCGCGAGGTATGCCGGCATGCTGGGGAGAATCATGCCCAACCTGGATGGGGGAGGCTACGGGAGCCGAGCATTGTACTACCGCGTGGTGGAGTCGGTGGTCATGTATGCAGCCCCGATCTGGGCCCCGGCCGTCCGCATGGGAAATAACAGGAGGCTACTCAACACCGCACAGAGGACGATTCTTACGCGAATTATTAGGGCGTACCGCACCACCGCGCTGGACGCTCTGTGCGTCCTGTCGGGGGTTCCCCCCCCCCCCCCCCCCCCCCCTTCGAGCTGGTGGCGGCGGAGAGGAGGCGCGTCCACACGAGATTGGCGGGTCTGGTAAGGGACTCTCCGGAGTATGGACAACTGACTCTGAGGGTCAAGAAAGAGGAGCGAGGCAGGATGCTGACCGAGTGGCAGAGGAGATGGGACGCAGCCACCGGTGGACGCTGGACGCACGGGATCATTCCAAAGATCTCGGATTGGATAGAGTGGGGCCCTGCGATGCTGGACTTCCGCATGACGCAGATGCTGTCCGGGCACGGATGCTTCTCGAGCTTCCTCGCGCGCATCGGGAAGTTGGAAGATCCAACGTGCCTGCTGTGCCGGGGAGCTGAGGACACTGTAGAACATGCCCTGATGGCGTGCCCGGCTCACGATAGTGAGCGCTCCGCCCTGGTCGGAGAGATCGGGGCCTTCTCGATAGACCAGATACAAGGATTTTGAAGGATGACGAGGACAGGATGCTGTTTAAGGGATACGTTGAGGACTGTCTCAAGAAGAGGGAGGCTGCTGTCAACGATGTACAGAGGAGGAAGAAGACCAAGCCGCAAGGCAAAGACAAGTAGGTCGGTCTAAAAAACCGTAATTCCAGCCGCCCCCCTCACGAAGCAATGCTGAGAGGCGGATTCCAGTGAGGGGGGCCCCTACAACTTGGCTGAAGGGAGGTTAGGTTTTAGTGGTAAGCCGATTGCACTATCCTCGGCCAGTCCCACACTACCATGGTTATGGTGTGCGTAATGTATTTCCCCCTCCACTGGAAAAATAAAGGCAAGGCAAGGAACCCGGTTAAGTCAAGGAATCCTCGGTTATGTCAAGGAACCCCCACCCCCACGGTTATGTCAATGAAAACCCGGTTATGTCAAGGTTATGTCAAGGTTATGTCAAGGTTATGTCAAGGTTATGTCAAGGTTATGTCGGTCGGATAAGGGACTGTCATGCGTAACTAAGGTCTTGTGGCCATAGCCTCTGCAGTCCAAGTCTTCCCCACCTTCACGTGGTACCGGCTGTTCTCGCCGAAGGGGTTCAGGCTCTCGAATGACGCAGCAATAGTGGTAGCTGTCGACGGGCACAACCACTCACTTTCATATACACACACGTTTCTACGCGTGCTTCCGGGCACCCTTTGTCTCGGGGAGAGTGTAAGAGAGGCCTTCCCCTTTTTCCGGGGAGCCAGTGGATGAATTGAGTAACCCTATAAACGGGTTCACTCGTGAATGAAGGGGGCCTACCTATAAACGGGAATGCCCTGGCGGGTTATGAATGGTCCGGGTACCTGGTCAATAGGTACACCGGAATATGAATGAGTCTCCGAGTTCGAGGGGTCGCTGTCTGGGAGTACGGTGCAGTGATCGTCGGGGGAGGGAATGATCGGGGGTCCTGAGGGGACTTCCTCGTGTCCGTGTGCGCCCCCTATCTGGAGGGTACAGCGGTTAACACCGGTGGGCACTGCCGGGCCGCCATTAGTAGGGGGGCCCGAACCCAGCCCAGCCAGTTGGGAGGCAGCCCTGCACAGTGGTAGGGCGATTATGCTAAATCCCGCTTCTCGTAGTAGTGCCGAGTGGCGTCCGGACGGGTACCCTGCTGCGGGGAGCGGGGGGGGAACCGACGAGGCCACCGGATTGTAGGGACGCTCGGACATCGGGGGGGTCCAGGACGGGCTGCCGGTGCCCCTTCTCCCGGCGATCCTCCTGACCATATCACACATTTACACTCTCTTACACTGTTTTTGTCCCTTTATGTCTAACTTTTCTTTTTTTAAAAAATGAACAGTGACAACGAAAATAAGCAGGTTTTTACAGTGCCGCCTGCGTCCCTCGGTTTACCCGAGGTAAGGGTGCTTCCCGGCACCCGCAATTCCGCCAAGTCGGTAGGCAACCAGGCCGACTTGGACGTGCTGGCTACTGGAAGTCAGCGCTTCGACCTCGAGCAGGAGGGCTCGCCATTCCTGCCGAGAAAGAGTCTGGCACGGTCTCCGCCGTCGGGATCTCGCGATCCTGCACGTGAGGCTGAGGACCAGAAGAATCCCCGGACGGCGGCCGTTACGGCCTCTTCTCCGGTGCCCAATCCCCCCTCTCCTCCCTTCTTCACCCCTCTCCCTCCTTCCTCTCTATTCTCCTTTCCCCCTTCACCTACCCTCGGCTCCGCCAAGAGTTCGGGGGGTGGTAAGAGTAAGAGTAAGTCTAAGAGAAAGAGGACCGCGTTTTCGTCTCCCGAGGAAGCGATTGGCGGTACCTCGGACGAGTCTGCCACAACGAGCGGCTGCGTGAGCCCCCTGCCTGGCCTGGAAACGCAGGTGAAAAAGGCGGTCGCGGGCACACGAGCGCTCTGCAAGAGGCTAGGCGCCTCCACGGAAATGGAGGAAGACACGAGAAAACTGTTTAATTCAATAATTAGAAGTCTCAACGAAGTGCAGCACGCGGTCAAGGCGATGAGGAGAAATGATCGAGCCTCCGCAATACCGACATCGACTCTCCGGCATTCTTCACGGAGCTCTCCGGCTTCGGTCACGGTCGGCACGCAGACGGAGGTGCATGAGAGTATGGACATTAGTGGCTCCGGCTCGCCGAAGTCTAGATCATGCGGCACCCAGACCTGCGACCCGCAAGAAGTCGACGATCACGACGTCGTGGAGTGGACGCGCGGGTCCAGGGACTGGCTGTCGCTTAGAGCCCTGGTGGACAGAAGGTGGGCGGAAACCGCTTTTACGGCTACAACCATCGTGGAGGGCAACCCACTTGTTAGCTGCCCCGACGACGACGTGGCCTGCTTCGCCCCGGCCGACCTTGAAGTGGGAGGTGGTCCTGCCCACTTCCTCATGGACCGCATTCCGGGGATCGCCGATTTGAGGGCGGACCCTCCACCGGTGGGTGAGTCCACATTCTTGACTTTAAGGACGTCCATTCCGCGCCGCGATGCCCCCCCTAGAATTCGCGAGAAAAAGATATTTGTCGCAGCCGATAGGGTTAATGGGGCGAGTGTTTTTGTGGTTGAAAATGCATTTAAGGCTCTGGTGCATCTTAGGGAGTTGGGAGTCAAAATGGTATGCAAGTGCATAGCCATGGCCTCCCACCCCAACATTCCGCCGGAGCCTTTCCGGAAAATGCTTGAGGCGGTATTTTCGGGTACCGGTATCTTAATTAAGATCTGGGGGATCCCGGCCGGCCTAGTGCGTCGTCCTCCCGAGCCGCCCTCCGACACGGTCCTGGTGAGGGGCGAGAATCTCTCGTACGCTCAGATGCTCCGAGCCGTTAAAGACAAGGTGGACATCGACGGCGCGGGGATTCTCGTCTCCGACGTCAGGACCAGCAGGGAGGGCCACATGCTCATTCAAGTGAGGGGCGACGGGGCTAAGGCTAGGGCCCTGAGCACTCTAGTCAACGAAAGGGTTCAGGGGCTTAGGGCGTCGGTCGGTGTGGGGAGGGGCCCTCTCCGCACCCTGCATCTTCGTCGTGTCGAAGGCGATGCGACCGCCGACGATATAAAGGCGGCCATCCACAGGAGGCTGCCGGATGTTCCGACTGACAGCTATAGGATACGCGCACTCCGGCCGGCATTTGCCGGGAGACAGAATGCTTCAATTCTGGCTCCCGCGTCGGTGGCGGCGCGTATCATCGCTCTCAGCCCGCTACGGGTGGGCTGGAGTTGCTGTCTGGTAACTGAGCGCGAGGAAATCCTCCAGTGCTTCAGGTGCCGGGGTTACGGGCATCGGGCTGCCGAGTGTGAAGGGCCAGACCGTACTAAGGTCTGCCGTAAATGCGGTGCCGATGACCACCGGGCTGGCGACTGCAAGGGTCGGGAGAGGTGTGTGGTCTGTGATCAGGACGGGCACCGGGACGGGGGTCTGCGGTGCCCTGCCTATCGCAAGGCCCTCGAGGATGCGAGGAATAAGGGGGGGAAGCCTCCCTCTGGCGAGCGGCGCCCTAGGGTAACCCCGCGCGCGCGGCCTTCTCCCCCTTCGGTCGAGAAGGGGGTTCGCACGTCCACCGGGGGTAAGGAACCCACGGAGACAGCTCCCATACAAGGGCAGGCTATTATCGGTGCTAGGGGTGGCATCGTTCGTGCGGGTGGCGCTCCGCGGCCTGCACCGCGCGGTGCATCGGCCGGGGGGGAGTCCTCCGCGCCTGCGAGCGCGATGTCGACGCGCAGCGATGTCTGCGCAGACCGGTGCGCAGACTCGGCCTCCCGTCGCGACGCGGGCCGAGGCGAGCCGAAGCTCAGGCTGCGGCGAGCGCCGGCCCGGGGACGCGCGGGGGGAGACGGGTTAGACGTTCAGGATGACGTCGCGCCAAGACCGCGCAACTCGGGACGCGCAGGCGGCGGCGCAGGCGCGGCCGAACGAGGCGGCGAAACACGACCGGAGCCGAACGGCTCGACAGGCAATACAGAACAGGGACGTGCGGAGGGGGCCGGCCCTCTCCGTCAAATTTCGAGAGACGAGGCTGACGTCACGCAACGTGCGCGACAACAAGCGACCGACTAGGCCAGTTTTTCTGCCCGTTTTTCATCGGAGCGAAGTTTCTTGTAGGCCTTTTTGCGGATCTTTTTCGCCTCCTTTCGTTTCTTTTTTTTTTTTTTTTTTTTTTTTTTCTTTTTCCGTTCTTTTCGACCAATTTTAAATATCGACAGCTTATCGGTCAATAACCGGTAAGCTTGAAGTTTAATTTAATTTAATTTAAGCAAGTAAAAGTGCAGTTTGTGCAGTTAGGTGTACGCTACGGGTGTGCCGGTTTAGTGGGTGCCGTGCTTGATATTTTGTTGAATTTTGAGTGCTGCACTGATTGATATCGGAGTATACCCGGCTGCATTGGATCTTCCCGGCTGCTTTGGAATTTTTATCCGGCTGCATCCGCACTCTTGGCTTTGTACAGGCGCCTTGCCGGGGGTACTACTACTAGCCAAGCTAAGTGTATTTTATTTTATTTTATTGTATTTTATTTTATCGGTTATACCAGTGTACTGCGATGGCCAGCACGGCCAATACGCAGAGAATCCGACTGGGGGGTCTGAACGTTCTTCAGATCAACTTGCATGGGTGTCGGCTAGCCCACGACCTGCTCCAGCAGGCCGTGCACGAGCTCGAGGTCGACGTTGTCCTCGTGTCGGAGCCCTGGACCGTTCCAGGTGACTGGCACAGGGACGAAACCGGAAAGGCGGCTGTCTGGGTCACGGGGAGGGGCGCCGCGGGGGCGGGAGCTAGGCATGTTGGTGCCGTTCGGGGGGCGGTGGCGGTCAGCGTGGGTGATCTCACCCTCGTTGGCTGCTATTTCTCCCCGAATATCCCGCTCACCGAGTTCGGTGCCCTTCTCGGTGGGCTTGAGGCCCTAATTGGAAAAGTTCCTTTGGGCCAGATTGCGGTGGGCGGGGACTTCAATGCGAAGTCCCCGGCCTGGGGATCGGTCTGCTCCGACGCAAGGGGACACGCCGTCCTCGAGCTTGTTAATAGGATCGGACTCGTCCCGGTGAGAAGCACCGGGGCGTTTACTTTTGAGCGAGGGAGCCAACGCTCCCTCATCGATTTCATGCTTTGTGGCGGGGGCGCCTATGCAAGGTTGACGGAGAGCAGAATTCTCGACGTTGAGACTGCCTCCGATCATCGGTACATTTTACACAAGTTTGTAGACTGCGCTGCCGGGCGGGGACCGTACAGTGGCCCTCCGCGCCGGAGCGTAGATATTAAACGCTTCATAAAAGAGTATCACAAGTTTGCGCATGAAGCTAACCCTCTCAGTATTGTTACTGTTGAGGACGTGGACGCGTACATAGACATGGTTGTCGATCTGGCCGGACGCGCGTCTCGCTCTCTCCACCCCGGGTTGCGCAATAAGCGCCCCGTGTGGTGGTGGAGTAGCGAGATCGCGACGGCCAGAAGATTGTTATGCAAAGCAAGACGGAGCCTCCAGAGGGCCAGGCGCGGCCATGACGCCTGTGCCCTGGAGGTTAGGGCCGCGGCTTATAAAGTATTAAAAAAGGACCTGGCCCGCATAATTGCGAAGGCCAAGTCCTCCTCGTGGAAGTCCTTTACGGACAGTGTGGAGGCGGACGTCTGGGGCCGGCCATACCTCTGGGTCAGGGGTAGGGTCAAGGGACGCTCTCCGCCAGCATCCCTTAGCGCTGACGAGGTGGCGGGCGTCGTTCGCAAGCTTTTTGTAACGGAGCCTCCTAGTGGGGCTCCGTTCCCGCGAATTGAGGAATTTTGTTCAGAGTGCCCTGCCTCTTCCAGGCAGTTTTTTACAGAGGAAGAGGTCGAGGCGGCCATCAAAAGGGTCAAGAGGAAGGCGGCCGGCGTCGACGGTATCGCGTCCTGCGTGGTCTGGGCTCTCGGGGGAGAGGCACTTAGCCATATTGCCCACCTTTTTAATACATGTATCACTCTGGGATATTTCCCGGAGGCATGGAAGGTGGGCAGGCTTGTGCTGATTCCCAAGAAGCCTGGACCCGGGGGCGTGGTGTCGTGGCGCCCGCTTTGCCTCCTCTCAAACTTCTCCAAGGCGTTCGAATATTGTCTTAAGGAGCGCCTCGCGTCCGGGGTTACCTTCGCAAGCAACCAATTTGGCTTCGTCAAGCGCAAAAGCACGGTCGATGCCATGTGTCGTCTCATCGACACATGGGACGCTGCCAAGCGTACAGGTTTGCACTGCGTGATGGTGGCCTTGGACGTCAGGAATGCCTTTAACACCGTACGGTGGGACGGTGTTCTGGGCGCTTTGGCGGGGAAAGGGGTCTCGGCTCCGCTGCTGCGCGTGTTGAGTAGTTATCTCAGCGGGCGCGTGGTGGAGGCGACGACCCCGTCAGGACCTGAGCGTTTTGCAGTGCATGCCGGGGTGCCTCAGGGCTCCGTTCTCGGCCCCTGGCTCTGGAACGCTCAATATGATGGTCTCCTCGAGATGCCTCTCCCTAGGCACTGTAGTGTCTTAGGGTTTGCCGACGACGTCGCGCTGCTCGTTGGCGCGCGTAGTGCCGAACGCGTGGTTGCGCTGGCCGAGCAAACGCTCGCCCGCATCCACGCGTGGTTTCGGGAACACCACCTTGAGCTGGCGGAGGAGAAAACCGAGGTCCTGCACCTGACCAGCAGGAAGGCGCCGGAGGCCCTCCAACTTGCCCTCGGCACGGCGTCCCTTCGTGGCGGCGGATGCGTGCGCTACCTTGGGCTGCTGATTGAGGGCAATCAGTGCTTCCGCGCGCATGTCAGGCGTAGCTGCGAGAGGGCAGCCAAATACGCGGGCCTGCTAGCCCGAATCCTCCCCAACATCCGGGGCGGGGGCTACTGGGCTCGGCTGCTCTATTATAGGGTGGTCGAGTCGGTGGTCCTCTACGCGGCCCCTGTCTGGGCTCACGTGGCGTCGAGGTGTGGCAATGACAAGGCCATTAACGCGGTCCAGCGTGCGATCCTGGCTCGAGTAGCCAGGACGTACAGGACCGTGTCCCTCGACGCCGTTTGCGTTCTGGCGGGCGTGCCGCCCCTGGTGTTGGTGGCGGAGGAAAGGCTGCGTATTTTCCGCAGGCTGTCCACCCTCGACAGGGGCTCGGAGTGCTTCGTGTCGGAGGCTGGGCGGGTGAAGGCTGAGGAGAAACTTGTCACGCTGCAGCGTTGGCAAGTGAGATGGGATGCTGCAAGGCATGGACGCTGGACCCACCGCTTGATTCCCAATATCAGCGAGTGGATCCAGTGGGGCCCTAAAGTACTCAGCTTTCGCCTAGCTCAGTTTATCTCCGGGCACGGATGCTTCGCTGAGTACCTGTCGAGGATGGGCTTTTCGGACAGTAATCTCTGCCTGGCATGCGGGGGGGGGCCTGATGGCCCCGTTCACGCGCTCATGGAGTGTGGGCGTTTTGCCGCCGAGAGGGGCGCCGCCGAAAGGGCGATGGGAGCCGCTTTAAGTCTCGACAGCTTTATGTCCCTGCTCAAGGACGAGGATACCAGGACGACTCTCTCATGTTACGTCAACGACGTTATTAAACAGAGAGAGGATTTTGACAGGACCGAGAAACGACGGCACCGCAGGGTGCAAAGTGCCAGATCGAGACACAGGCCTCAGCCTTTAGGCTAGGCATTTATTTTATTTTTTTTTTTTTTTTTTTTTTTTTTTATTTTTTTTTTTTTAATTGTTTATTTTTATTTTAGGTGTAACTCTTGACCCTGTTTCTTGACTTTAGGTGTAGTATAGGCTTACCGTGGCCTTAGTTAAACGGTTATTGACCCATGATCCAGACACCCACCGTGCAGGAATCCCGAGAGGGGACGCCGCGGTGGGTGTTCTGCGTAAAGGCTGACGCCTGAGGAGGGGTTTAGTGGGTATACTTGGTATTGCACCTTTCGCCAGGGAGTCCCACACTCCCGCCCACTAACACCATAGGGCGGCGTGCGCAAAGCATTCCCCTCCTCCTGAAAAAAAAAAAAAAAAAAAAAAAAAAAATGTCAAGGTTATGTCAAGGTTATGTCAAGGTTATGTCAAGGTTATGTCAAGGTTATGTCAAGGTTATGTCAAGGTTATGTCAAGGTTATGTCAAGGTTATGTCAAGGTTATGTCAAGGTTATGTCAAGGTTATGTCAAGGTTATGTCAAGGTTATGTCAAGGTTATGTCAAGGTTATGTCAAGGTTATGTCAAGGTTATGTCAAGGTTATGTCAAGGTTATGTCAAGGTTATGTCAAGGTTATGTCAAGGTTATGTCAAGGTTATGTCAAGGTTATGTCAAGGTTATGTCAAGGTTATGTCAAGGTTATGTCAAGGTTATGTCAAGGTTATGTCAAGGTTATGTCAAGGTTATGTCAAGGTTATGTCAAGGTTATGTCAAGGTTATGTCAAGGTTATGTCAAGGTTATGTCAAGGTTATGTCAAGGTTATGTCAAGGTTATGTCAAGGTTATGTCAAGGTTATGTCAAGGTTATGTCAAGGTTATGTCAAGGTTATGTCAAGGTTATGTCAAGGTTATGTCAAGGTTATGTCAAGGTTATGTCAAGGTTATGTCAAGGTTATGTCAAGGTTATGTCAAGGTTATGTCAAGGTTATGTCAAGGTTATGTCAAGGTTATGTCAAGGTTATGTCAAGGTTATGTCAAGGTTATGTCAAGGTTATGTCAAGGTTATGTCAAGGTTATGTCAAGGTTATGTCAAGGTTATGTCAAGGTTATGTCAAGGTTATGTCAAGGTTATGTCAAGGTTATGTCAAGGTTATGTCAAGGTTATGTCAAGGTTATGTCAAGGTTATGTCAAGGTTATGTCAAGGTTATGTCAAGGTTATGTCAAGGTTATGTCAAGGTTATGTCAAGGTTATGTCAAGGTTATGTCAAGGTTATGTCAAGGTTATGTCAAGGTTATGTCAAGGTTATGTCAAGGTTATGTCAAGGTTATGTCAAGGTTATGTCAAGGTTATGTCAAGGTTATGTCAAGGTTATGTCAAGGTTATGTCAAGGTTATGTCAAGGTTATGTCAAGGTTATGTCAAGGTTATGTCAAGGTTATGTCAAGGTTATGTCAAGGTTATGTCAAGGTTATGTCAAGGTTATGTCAAGGTTATGTCAAGGTTATGTCAAGGTTATGTCAAGGTTATGTCAAGGTTATGTCAAGGTTATGTCAAGGTTATGTCAAGGTTATGTCAAGGTTATGTCAAGGTTATGTCAAGGTTATGTCAAGGTTATGTCAAGGTTATGTCAAGGTTATGTCAAGGTTATGTCAAGGTTATGTCAAGGTTATGTCAAGGTTATGTCAAGGTTATGTCAAGGTTATGTCAAGGTTATGTCAAGGTTATGTCAAGGTTATGTCAAGGTTATGTCAAGGTTATGTCAAGGTTATGTCAAGGTTATGTCAAGGTTATGTCAAGGTTATGTCAAGGTTATGTCAAGGTTATGTCAAGGTTATGTCAAGGTTATGTCAAGGTTATGTCAAGGTTATGTCAAGGTTATGTCAAGGTTATGTCAAGGTTATGTCAAGGTTATGTCAAGGTTATGTCAAGGTTATGTCAAGGTTATGTCAAGGTTATGTCAAGGTTATGTCAAGGTTATGTCAAGGTTATGTCAAGGTTATGTCAAGGTTATGTCAAGGTTATGTCAAGGTTATGTCAAGGTTATGTCAAGGTTATGTCAAGGTTATGTCAAGGTTATGTCAAGGTTATGTCAAGGTTATGTCAAGGTTATGTCAAGGTTATGTCAAGGTTATGTCAAGGTTATGTCAAGGTTATGTCAAGGTTATGTCAAGGTTATGTCAAGGTTATGTCAAGGTTATGTCAAGGTTATGTCAAGGTTATGTCAAGGTTATGTCAAGGTTATGTCAAGGTTATGTCAAGGTTATGTCAAGGTTATGTCAAGGTTATGTCAAGGTTATGTCAAGGTTATGTCAAGGTTATGTCAAGGTTATGTCAAGGTTATGTCAAGGTTATGTCAAGGTTATGTCAAGGTTATGTCAAGGTTATGTCAAGGTTATGTCAAGGTTATGTCAAGGTTATGTCAAGGTTATGTCAAGGTTATGTCAAGGTTATGTCAAGGTTATGTCAAGGTTATGTCAAGGTTATGTCAAGGTTATGTCAAGGTTATGTCAAGGTTATGTCAAGGTTATGTCAAGGTTATGTCAAGGTTATGTCAAGGTTATGTCAAGGTTATGTCAAGGTTATGTCAAGGTTATGTCAAGGTTATGTCAAGGTTATGTCAAGGTTATGTCAAGGTTATGTCAAGGTTATGTCAAGGTTATGTCAAGGTTATGTCAAGGTTATGTCAAGGTTATGTCAAGGTTATGTCAAGGTTATGTCAAGGTTATGTCAAGGTTATGTCAAGGTTATGTCAAGGTTATGTCAAGGTTATGTCAAGGTTATGTCAAGGTTATGTCAAGGTTATGTCAAGGTTATGTCAAGGTTATGTCAAGGTTATGTCAAGGTTATGTCAAGGTTATGTCAAGGTTATGTCAAGGTTATGTCAAGGTTATGTCAAGGTTATGTCAAGGTTATGTCAAGGTTATGTCAAGGTTATGTCAAGGTTATGTCAAGGTTATGTCAAGGTTATGTCAAGGTTATGTCAAGGTTATGTCAAGGTTATGTCAAGGTTATGTCAAGGTTATGTCAAGGTTATGTCAAGGTTATGTCAAGGTTATGTCAAGGTTATGTCAAGGTTATGTCAAGGTTATGTCAAGGTTATGTCAAGGTTATGTCAAGGTTATGTCAAGGTTATGTCAAGGTTATGTCAAGGTTATGTCAAGGTTATGTCAAGGTTATGTCAAGGTTATGTCAAGGTTATGTCAAGGTTATGTCAAGGTTATGTCAAGGTTATGTCAAGGTTATGTCAAGGTTATGTCAAGGTTATGTCAAGGTTATGTCAAGGTTATGTCAAGGTTATGTCAAGGTTATGTCAAGGTTATGTCAAGGTTATGTCAAGGTTATGTCAAGGTTATGTCAAGGTTATGTCAAGGTTATGTCAAGGTTATGTCAAGGTTATGTCAAGGTTATGTCAAGGTTATGTCAAGGTTATGTCAAGGTTATGTCAAGGTTATGTCAAGGTTATGTCAAGGTTATGTCAAGGTTATGTCAAGGTTATGTCAAGGTTATGTCAAGGTTATGTCAAGGTTATGTCAAGGTTATGTCAAGGTTATGTCAAGGTTATGTCAAGGTTATGTCAAGGTTATGTCAAGGTTATGTCAAGGTTATGTCAAGGTTATGTCAAGGTTATGTCAAGGTTATGTCAAGGTTATGTCAAGGTTATGTCAAGGTTATGTCAAGGTTATGTCAAGGTTATGTCAAGGTTATGTCAAGGTTATGTCAAGGTTATGTCAAGGTTATGTCAAGGTTATGTCAAGGTTATGTCAAGGTTATGTCAAGGTTATGTCAAGGTTATGTCAAGGTTATGTCAAGGTTATGTCAAGGTTATGTCAAGGTTATGTCAAGGTTATGTCAAGGTTATGTCAAGGTTATGTCAAGGTTATGTCAAGGTTATGTCAAGGTTATGTCAAGGTTATGTCAAGGTTATGTCAAGGTTATGTCAAGGTTATGTCAAGGTTATGTCAAGGTTATGTCAAGGTTATGTCAAGGTTATGTCAAGGTTATGTCAAGGTTATGTCAAGGTTATGTCAAGGTTATGTCAAGGTTATGTCAAGGTTATGTCAAGGTTATGTCAAGGTTATGTCAAGGTTATGTCAAGGTTATGTCAAGGTTATGTCAAGGTTATGTCAAGGTTATGTCAAGGTTATGTCAAGGTTATGTCAAGGTTATGTCAAGGTTATGTCAAGGTTATGTCAAGGTTATGTCAAGGTTATGTCAAGGTTATGTCAAGGTTATGTCAAGGTTATGTCAAGGTTATGTCAAGGTTATGTCAAGGTTATGTCAAGGTTATGTCAAGGTTATGTCAAGGTTATGTCAAGGTTATGTCAAGGTTATGTCAAGGTTATGTCAAGGTTATGTCAAGGTTATGTCAAGGTTATGTCAAGGTTATGTCAAGGTTATGTCAAGGTTATGTCAAGGTTATGTCAAGGTTATGTCAAGGTTATGTCAAGGTTATGTCAAGGTTATGTCAAGGTTATGTCAAGGTTATGTCAAGGTTATGTCAAGGTTATGTCAAGGTTATGTCAAGGTTATGTCAAGGTTATGTCAAGGTTATGTCAAGGTTATGTCAAGGTTATGTCAAGGTTATGTCAAGGTTATGTCAAGGTTATGTCAAGGTTATGTCAAGGTTATGTCAAGGTTATGTCAAGGTTATGTCAAGGTTATGTCAAGGTTATGTCAAGGTTATGTCAAGGTTATGTCAAGGTTATGTCAAGGTTATGTCAAGGTTATGTCAAGGTTATGTCAAGGTTATGTCAAGGTTATGTCAAGGTTATGTCAAGGTTATGTCAAGGTTATGTCAAGGTTATGTCAAGGTTATGTCAAGGTTATGTCAAGGTTATGTCAAGGTTATGTCAAGGTTATGTCAAGGTTATGTCAAGGTTATGTCAAGGTTATGTCAAGGTTATGTCAAGGTTATGTCAAGGTTATGTCAAGGTTATGTCAAGGTTATGTCAAGGTTATGTCAAGGTTATGTCAAGGTTATGTCAAGGTTATGTCAAGGTTATGTCAAGGTTATGTCAAGGTTATGTCAAGGTTATGTCAAGGTTATGTCAAGGTTATGTCAAGGTTATGTCAAGGTTATGTCAAGGTTATGTCAAGGTTATGTCAAGGTTATGTCAAGGTTATGTCAAGGTTATGTCAAGGTTATGTCAAGGTTATGTCAAGGTTATGTCAAGGTTATGTCAAGGTTATGTCAAGGTTATGTCAAGGTTATGTCAAGGTTATGTCAAGGTTATGTCAAGGTTATGTCAAGGTTATGTCAAGGTTATGTCAAGGTTATGTCAAGGTTATGTCAAGGTTATGTCAAGGTTATGTCAAGGTTATGTCAAGGTTATGTCAAGGTTATGTCAAGGTTATGTCAAGGTTATGTCAAGGTTATGTCAAGGTTATGTCAAGGTTATGTCAAGGTTATGTCAAGGTTATGTCAAGGTTATGTCAAGGTTATGTCAAGGTTATGTCAAGGTTATGTCAAGGTTATGTCAAGGTTATGTCAAGGTTATGTCAAGGTTATGTCAAGGTTATGTCAAGGTTATGTCAAGGTTATGTCAAGGTTATGTCAAGGTTATGTCAAGGTTATGTCAAGGTTATGTCAAGGTTATGTCAAGGTTATGTCAAGGTTATGTCAAGGTTATGTCAAGGTTATGTCAAGGTTATGTCAAGGTTATGTCAAGGTTATGTCAAGGTTATGTCAAGGTTATGTCAAGGTTATGTCAAGGTTATGTCAAGGTAGGTTATGTCAAGGTTATGTCAAGGTTATGTCAAGGTTATGTCAAGGTTATGTCAAGGTTATGTCAAGGTTATGTCAAGGTTATGTCAAGGTTATGTCAAGGTTATGTCAAGGTTATGTCAAGGTTATGTCAAGGTTATGTCAAGGTTATGTCAAGGTTATGTCAAGGTTATGTCAAGGTTATGTCAAGGTTATGTCAAGGTTATGTCAAGGTTATGTCAAGGTTATGTCAAGGTTATGTCAAGGTTATGTCAAGGTTATGTCAAGGTTATGTCAAGGTTATGTCAAGGTTATGTCAAGGTTATGTCAAGGTTATGTCAAGGTTATGTCAAGGTTATGTCAAGGTTATGTCAAGGTTATGTCAAGGTTATGTCAAGGTTATGTCAAGGTTATGTCAAGGTTATGTCAAGGTTATGTCAAGGTTATGTCAAGGTTATGTCAAGGTTATGTCAAGGTTATGTCAAGGTTATGTCAAGGTTATGTCAAGGTTATGTCAAGGTTATGTCAAGGTTATGTCAAGGTTATGTCAAGGTTATGTCAAGGTTATGTCAAGGTTATGTCAAGGTTATGTCAAGGTTATGTCAAGGTTATGTCAAGGTTATGTCAAGGTTATGTCAAGGTTATGTCAAGGTTATGTCAAGGTTATGTCAAGGTTATGTCAAGGTTATGTCAAGGTTATGTCAAGGTTATGTCAAGGTTATGTCAAGGTTATGTCAAGGTTATGTCAAGGTTATGTCAAGGTTATGTCAAGGTTATGTCAAGGTTATGTCAAGGTTATGTCAAGGTTATGTCAAGGTTATGTCAAGGTTATGTCAAGGTTATGTCAAGGTTATGTCAAGGTTATGTCAAGGTTATGTCAAGGTTATGTCAAGGTTATGTCAAGGTTATGTCAAGGTTATGTCAAGGTTATGTCAAGGTTATGTCAAGGTTATGTCAAGGTTATGTCAAGGTTATGTCAAGGTTATGTCAAGGTTATGTCAAGGTTATGTCAAGGTTATGTCAAGGTTATGTCAAGGTTATGTCAAGGTTATGTCAAGGTTATGTCAAGGTTATGTCAAGGTTATGTCAAGGTTATGTCAAGGTTATGTCAAGGTTATGTCAAGGTTATGTCAAGGTTATGTCAAGGTTATGTCAAGGTTATGTCAAGGTTATGTCAAGGTTATGTCAAGGTTATGTCAAGGTTATGTCAAGGTTATGTCAAGGTTATGTCAAGGTTATGTCAAGGTTATGTCAAGGTTATGTCAAGGTTATGTCAAGGTTATGTCAAGGTTATGTCAAGGTTATGTCAAGGTTATGTCAAGGTTATGTCAAGGTTATGTCAAGGTTATGTCAAGGTTATGTCAAGGTTATGTCAAGGTTATGTCAAGGTTATGTCAAGGTTATGTCAAGGTTATGTCAAGGTTATGTCAAGGTTATGTCAAGGTTATGTCAAGGTTATGTCAAGGTTATGTCAAGGTTATGTCAAGGTTATGTCAAGGTTATGTCAAGGTTATGTCAAGGTTATGTCAAGGTTATGTCAAGGTTATGTCAAGGTTATGTCAAGGTTATGTCAAGGTTATGTCAAGG